>NC_136268.1:159409339-160609339 GCF_964187855.1 Myxine glutinosa | reverse complement strand
CTAGTGTTCCATAAGTAAGCAACTCGTGGTCCATTAGCAAGCAACTCGTGTTCCATCAGCAAGCAGCTAGTGTTCCATTCGCAAGCAGCTCGTGTTCCATTAGCAAGCAGCTCGTGTTCCATTAGCAAGCAGCTAGTGTTCCATTAGCAAGCAGCTAGTGTTCCATTCGCAAGCAGCTAGTGTTCCATTAGCAAGCAGCTGGTGTTCCATAAGTAAGCAGCTGGTGTTCCATTAGCAAGCAGCTAGTGTTCCATTAGCAAGCAGCTAGTGTTCCATTAGCAAGCAGCTGGTGTTCCATTAGCAAGCAGCTCGTGTTCCATTAGCAAGCAGCTCGTGTTCCGTTAGCAAGCAGCTCGTGTTCCATTAGCAAGCAGCTCGTGTTCCATTAGCAAGTGCCTCGTGTTCCATAAGTAAGCAGCTGGTGTTCCATTAGCAAGCAGCTAGTGTTCCATTAGCAAGCAGCTAGTGTTCCATTAGCAAGCAGCTAGTGCTCCATTAGCAAGTGCCTAGTGCTCCATTAGCAAGCAGCTGGTGTTCCATTTATAGCAAGCAGCTAGTGTTCCATTAGCAAGCACCTAGTGTTCCATTAGCAAGCAGCTCGTGTACCGTTAGCAAGCACCTGGTGTTCCATAAGTAAGCAGCTAGTGTTCCATAAGTAAGCAACTCGTGTTCCATCAGCCAGCAGCTAGTGTTCCATTAGCAAGCAGCTCGTGTTCCATTAGCAAGCAGCTCGTGTTCCGTTAGCAAGGAGCTAGTGTTCCATTAACAAGCAGCTAGTGTTCCATTAGGAGGCGCCTAGTGTTCCATAAGTAAGCAGCTAGTGTTCAATTAGCAAGCAGCTCGTGTTCCATTAGCAAGCAGCTAGTGTTCCATTAGCAAGTGCCTCGTGTTCCATAAGTAAGCAGCTGGTGTTCCATTAGCAAGCAGCTAGTGTTCCATTAGCAAGCACCGCGTGTTCCATTAGCAAGCAGCTCGTGTTCCATTAGCAAGCACCTAGTGTTCCATAAGTATGCAGCTCGTGTTCCGTTAGCAAGCAGCTAGTGTTCCATTAGCAAGCAGCTAGTGTTCCATAAGTAAGCAGCTAGTGTTCCATTAGCAAGCAGCTAGTGTTCCATAAGTAAGCAGCTAGTGTTCCATAAGTAAGCAACTCGTGTTCCATCAGCAAGCAGCTAGTGTTCCATTAGCAAGCACCTAGTGTTCCATAAGTATGCAGCTCGTGTTCCGTTAGCAAGCAGCTAGTGTTCCATTAGCAAGCAGCTCGTGTTCCATCAGCAAGCAGCTAGTGTTCCATTAGCAAGCAGCTCGAGTTCCATTAGCAAGCAACTCGCGTTCCATTACCAAGCAGCTAGTGTTCCATAAGTAAGCAACTCGTGGTCTATTAGCAAGCAACTCGTGTTCCATCAGCAAGCAGCTAGTGTTCCATGAGCAAGCAGCTCGTGTTCCATTAGCAAGCAGCTCGTGTTCCATTAGCAAGCAGCTAGTGTTCCATTAGCAAGCAGCTAGTGTTCCATTCGCAAGCAGCTAGTGTTCCATTAGCAAGCAGTTGGTGTTCCATAAGTAAGCAGCTGGTGTTCCATTAGCAAGCAGCTAGTGTTCCATTAGCAAGCAGCTCGTGTTCCATTAGCAAGCAGCTGGTGTTCCATGAGCACGCAGCTCATGTTCCATTAGCAAGCAGCTCGTGTTCCGTTAGCAAGCAGCTCATGTTCCATTAGCAAGCAGCTCGTGTTCCATTAGCAAGTGCCTCGTGTTCCATAAGTAAGCAGCTGGTGTTCCATTAGCAAGCAGCTAGTGTTCTATTAGCAAGCAGCTAGTGTTCCATGAGCAAGCAGCTAGTGCTCCATGAGCAAGTGCCTAGTGTTCCATAAGTAAGCAGCTGGTGTTCCATTTATAGCAAGCAGCTAGTGTTCCATTAGCAAGCACCTAGTGTTCCATGAGCAAGCAGCTCGTGTTCCGTTAGCAAGCACCTAGTGTTCCATAAGTAAGCAGCTAGTGTTCCATACGTAAGCAGCTAGTGTTCCATAGGTAAGCAACTCGTGCTCCATCAGCCAGCAGCTAGTGTTCCATTAGCAAGCAGCTCGTGTTCCATTAGCAAGCAGCTCGTGTTCCGTTAGCAAGCAGCTAGTGTTCCATTAGCAAGCAGCTAGTGTTCCATTAGCAAGCAGCTAGTGTGCCATTAGCAAGCAGCTCGTGTTCCATTAGCAAGCAGCTCGTGTGCCATTGGCAAGCAGCTCGTGTTCCATTAGCAAGCAGCCAGTGTTCCATTAGCAAGCAGCTAGTGTTCCATTAGCAAGCAGCTAGTGTTCCATTAGCAAGCAGCTCGTGTTCCATTAGCAAGCAGCTCGTGTTCCATTAGCAATCGCCTCGTGTTCCATAAGTAAGCAGCTAGTGTTCAATTAGCAAGCAGCTCGTGTTCCATTAGCAAGCAGCTCGTGTTCCATTAGCAAGTGCCTCCTGCTCCATAAGTAAGCAGCTGGTGTTCCATTAGCAAGCAGCTCGTGTTCCATTAGCAAGCACATAGTGTTCCATTAGCAAGCAGCTCGTGTTCCATTAGCAAGCAGCTCGTGCTCCATTAGCAAGCACCTGGTGTTCCATAAGTAAGCAGCTACTGTTCCATCAGCAAGTGCCTCGTGTTCCATTAGCAAGCAGCTCGTGTTCCATTCGCAAGCAGCTCGTGTTCCGTTAGCAAGCAGCTAGTGTTCCATTAGCAAGCAGCTCGTGTTCCATGAGCAAGCAGCTAGTGTTCCATTAGCAAGCAGCTAGTGTTCGTTAGCACGCAGCTCGTGTTCCATCAGCAAGCAGCTAGTGTTCCATTAGCAAGCAGCTAGAAACACCACCATGACACTATGTACCGTGCATGTGACACACCGCCTTGACACGATGTACCGTGCCTGTGACGCACCGCCATGACACTATGTACCGTGCCTGTGACGCACCGCCATGACACGATGTACCGTGCATGGAACGCACTGCCATGACATGATGTACCGTGCCTGTGATGCACCACCATGACACTATTACCGTGCCTGTGCCGCACGGCCAAGACACTGTGTACGGTGCCTGTGACGAACAGCCATGACACTCTGTACAGTGCCTGTGACGCACCACAATGACACGTGTACCGTGCCTGTGACGCACCGCCATGACACTATGTGCCGTGCCTGTGATGCACAGCCATGACACAATGTACCGTGCCTGTGACGCACCACCATGACACTATGTGCCATGCCTGTGACGCATCGCCATGACACGATGTACCGTGCCTGTGACGCACGACCATGACACTATGCACTGTGCCTGTGATGCACTGCCATGACACTATGTACCGTGCCTGTGACGCACGGCCATGACACTATGTACCGTGCCTGTGATGCACTGCCATGACACGATGTACCGTGTTTGGATGCACTGCCATGACACTATGTACCATGCAAGTGATGCACCACCATGACACTATGTACCGTGCCTGTGACGCACCACCATGACACAATGTACCATGCATGCGATGCACCACAATGACACTATGTACCGTGCCTGTGACGCACCACCATGACACTATGTACCGTGCCTGTGATGCACCACCATGACACTGTGTACCGTGCCTGTGATGCACCGCCATGACACGATGTACCCAGCCTGTGACGCATCGCCATGACATGATGTACCATGCCTGTGACGCACCGCCATGACACTGTGCACCGTGCCTGCGACGCACCACCATGACACTATGCACCGTGCCTGCGACGCACCACCATGACACTGTGTACCGTGCCTGTGACGCACCACCATGACACGATGCACCATGCCTGTGACACAACGCCATGACACTATGCACCGTGCCTGTGACGCACCGCCATGACACTATGTCCCGTGCCTGTGACGCACCGCCATGACACGATGTACCATGCATGGAACGCACTGCCATGACATGATGAACCGTGCCTGTGACGCACCACCATGACACTATGTACCGTGCATGTGACGCACTGCCATGACATTATGTACCAGGCATTGGACGCACCGCCATGACACTATGTACCGTGCCACTGACGCACCACCATGACACTATGTACCGTGCATGTGACGCACTGCCATGACACGATGTACCATGCATGGAACGCACTGCCATGACATGATGAACCGTGCCTGTGACGCACCACCATGACACTATGTACCGTGCATGTGACGCACTGCCATGACATTATGTACCAGGCATTGGACGCACCGCCATGATACTATGTAGCTACCGTGCCTGCGATGCACCACCATGACACTATGTACCGTGCCTGTGACGCACAGTCATGACACTATGTACCGTGCCTGTGCCACACCGCCAAGATACTGTGTACGGTGCCTGTGACGCACAGCCATGACACTATGTACCGTGCATGGAACGCACCGCCATGACACGATGTACCGTGGCTGTGCCGCACCGCCAAGACACTGTGTACGGTGCCTGTGACACACCACCATGACACTATGTACCGTGGCTGTGACGCACCGCCGTGACACGATGTTTGTCCACGTATCTTTGCCTAATCAGTCATATTCTTTCTTTCTTTATTGTTCATGGCGAGATGATTATGGTGATGAAGAAGATGATGATGATTATGGTGATGAAGAAGATGATGATGATTATGATGATGGAGAAGATGATGATGATTATGATGATGATTATGGTGATGAAGACCATTCGGCCCCAGCAAGCTGGTCCTCCATTTCGTCCACCTCGGAAGGATGACAGGCTGAGTGAACCTGCCTGGCGCTTTTTAAATTTGACGATCGACCGGGATTCGCACCCGGGATCCTCGGAGCCCAAGGGAGCCCCCCCCCCCCCCCCCCCCCGTGACCGCCAAAACCAGGCGTACGTTTTCCCACTCACCTTCACTCGAGAGTTAAACATCTATATGCGGCGGGACCGTTCGCGAGATCTTCAGGTGGAGTAGGGGAAAACAGGTGCAAGGGAGCAAGAGGGGACGGGGAAGGAAAAAAAAAAGGGTTGGAAGATCTGCGACCGTTCACTCGCCATAGATGTTGGCGCTGCAAATAATTAAACAAAGAAGAATTGATGAAACATGAAAAAGATGAAAGAAAAAAACAAAAACAAAATTAAACCATAATAATAATAATAATGCATTTATTTTATATAGCGATTTTCAGGAAGCCCAAAGACGCTTAGAAAGAAAAATGTGAAGAATTTAAGAACGAAACGCGGACTTCGTAGGAAACACGGTTCAGGTAATCAATAAACGCGGACTTCGTAGGAAACACGGTTCAGGTTTTCTGCCCGTTTTGTGTTTTCTCTTGAACTTCTCCCACCGCTGGTCGCGTCGTTTGACCTCGCAGGAGTTCAATTCAATGAAGTGATTTTCCCTGAAAGCTCCGGTGACTAATTCTCTGGGCATCCTCCGTCGTGCGAAGTCCTTCCTTGGCACACCTGAGCTCCTCACCACATACAAGGCTTTCATCCGCAGCTCAATGGAATACTGTTCCCCCCTCTGGGCTGGTGCTCCTGCCTCACACCTTGCTCGGCTTCACGCTGTTGAGGCCAAAGCTTTCAGAATCATTGGAATCTCCTGCGATGTAGTCAACGCCGAGGGCCTTTCACTCACTCACCGCAGGCAGGTTGGTGGTCTTTCTGTCTTCTACCGACTCCTCTCCGGCCTTGCTCCCCCAGCTCTCTCTGTGCTCTGTCCCCCCAATATTCCTTCAGGTCGCACAAGATCTGCCTGCAACCCTCTTATGGTTAAACTGCCAAAGTCTAGGCTCTCTGCTCACCTTCACTCTTTCATTCCCCTTTTCTCCCGCCTCTGGAACAAACTCCCCCACTCCCTTCAATCCGACTCCTCCCTCCAGGTCTTTAAAACAGCTGTTCACCACCATCTCTTATCGTCCCCCATCGAAAACCTTGATCTTTTCTACCCCCGGTAATTCACCCCAGAGTCCTTGCAGTGTTCATATGTTTTAATCCTCTCCCACCTCCCCCCAAGTCCTCCCGATGTCCCTGCTCTCAAATGTTGTGTTTGTGTCCTTCCCCCTCTTCCCCCTCTCTTTTGTGTCCTTCCCCCTCTCTCCCCATCTTGTCTGCCGCTCCCCTTGTTTTTTGTGTTTAGTGTGTCGGTTTGTCTTTTTGTGTGATTAATGTTAGCTCTTTCACGAGCCTCGATCTTGTATACAAAAAAAAAAAAAAAAAAAATCTCAACCGATCTGTTGTTATTATCTTACACGGATTTCAACAACAACATTCACCTCAGCTGAGGGAGAAACCATGACGAGAATTTCGCGCCTTCCGCAGGTTCTTGGAACACTGACCTCGCTTACAAGGGGAATTCTTGTGTTTGGAGAACCCGTCGTCCTGGTTTTAACAGTTTTATTTATGATTCAGCCATTCTGCACTCCATCTGCGGTAACATTCACATTTGTTCTTTGACCAAGTTTCACCTTCACTCCTGATCGCGTCCCCCACTTCCGCCCCTTCTGTTGCCGAGCAACCGTCAGCGTCTTCTGAGGAAAGGGAGGTCGCATGAACGATTGAGTAGGAAGGAATGAGTGATGGAACGAAGGATGAAGGAAGGAGGTTGGGGTGTGTTCCGTTAGCAAGCAGCTCGTGTTCCGTTAGCAAGCACCTAGTGTTCGTTCCATTAGCAAGCAGCTAGTGTTCCATTAGCAAGCAGCTCGTGTTCCATCAGCAAGCAGCTAGTGTTCCATTAGCAAGCAGCTAGTGTTCCATTAGCAAGCAGCTAGTGTTCCATTAGCAAGCACCGCGTGTTCCATTAGCAAGCAGCTCGTGTTCCATTAGCAAGCACCTAGTGTTCCATAAGTATGCAGCTCGTGTTCCGTTAGCAAGCAGCTAGTGTTCCATTAGCAAGCAGCTAGTGTTCCATAAGTAAGCAGCTAGTGTTCCATTAGCAAGCAGCTAGTGTTCCATAAGTAAGCAGCTAGTGTTCCATAAGTTAGCAACTCGTGTTCCATCAGCAAGCAGCTAGTGTTCCATTAGCAATCAGCTAGTGTTCCATTAGCAAGCAGCTCGTGTTCCATCAGCAAGCAGCTAGTGTTCCATTAGCAAGCAGCTCGAGTTCCATTAGCAAGCAACTCGTGTTCCATTACCAAGCAGCTAGTGTTCCATAAGTAAGCAACTCGTGGTCTATTAGCAAGCAACTCGTGTTCCATCAGCAAGCAGCTAGTGTTCCATGAGCAAGCAGCTCGTGTTCCATTAGCAAGCAGCTCGTGTTCCATTAGCAAGCAGCTAGTGTTCCATTAGCAAGCAGCTAGTGTTCCATTCGCAAGCAGCTAGTGTTCCATTAGCAAGCAGCTGGTGTTCCATAAGTAAGCAGCTGGTGTTCCATTAGCAAGCAGCTAGTGTTCCATTAGCAAGCAGCTCGTGTTCCATTAGCAAGCAGCTCGTGTTCCGTTAGCAAGCAGCTCATGTTCCATTAGCAAGCAGCTCGTGTTCCATTAGCAAGTGCCTCGTGTTCCATAAGTAAGCAGCTGGTGTTCCATTAGCAAGCAGCTAGTGTTCTATTAGCAAGCAGCTAGTGTTCCATGAGCAAGCAGCTAGTGCTCCATGAGCAAGTGCCTAGTGTTCCATAAGTAAGCAGCTGGTGTTCCATTTATAGCAAGCAGCTAGTGTTCCATTAGCAAGCACCTAGTGTTCCATGAGCAAGCAGCTCGTGTTCCGTTAGCAAGCACCTAGTGTTCCATAAGTAAGCAGCTAGTGTTCCATACGTAAGCAGCTAGTGTTCCATAGGTAAGCAACTCGTGTTCCATCAGCCAGCAGCTGGTGTTCCATTAGCAAGCAGCTCGTGTTCCATTAGCAAGCAGCTCGTGTTCCGTTAGCAAGCAGCTAGTGTTCCATTAGCAAGCAGCTAGTGTTCCATTAGCAAGCAGCTAGTGTGCCATTAGCAAGCAGCTCGTGTTCCATTAGCAAGCAGCTCGTGTGCCATTGGCAAGCAGCTCGTGTTCCATTAGCAAGCAGCCAGTGTTCCATTAGCAAGCAGCTAGTGTTCCATTAGCAAGCAGCTAGTGTTCCATTAGCAAGCAGCTCGTGTTCCATTAGCAAGCAGCTCGTGTTCCATTAGCAATCGCCTAGTGTTCCATAAGTAAGCAGCTAGTGTTCAATTAGCAAGCAGCTCGTGTTCCATTAGCAAGCAGCTCGTGTTCCATTAGCAAGTGCCTCGTGCTCCATAAGTAAGCAGCTGGTGTTCCATTAGCAAGCAGCTCGTGTTCCATTAGCAAGCACATAGTGTTCCATTAGCAAGCAGCTCGTGTTCCATTAGCAAGCAGCTCGTGCTCCATTAGCAAGCACCTGGTGTTCCATAAGTAAGCAGCTACTGTTCCATCAGCAAGTGCCTCGTGTTCCATTAGCAAGCAGCTCGTGTTCCATTCGCAAGCAGCTCGTGTTCCGTTAGCAAGCAGCTAGTGTTCCATTAGCAAGCAGCTCGTGTTCCATGAGCAAGCAGCTAGTGTTCCATTAGCAAGCAGCTAGTGTTCCGTTAGCACGCAGCTCGTGTTCCATCAGCAAGCAGCTAGGGTTCCATTAGCAAGCAGCTAGAAACACCACCATGACACTATGTACCGTGCATGTGACACACCGCCTTGACACGATGTACCGTGCCTGTGACGCACCGCCATGACACTATGTACCGTGCCTGTGACGCACCGCCATGACACGATGTACCGTGCATGGAACGCACTGCCATGACATGATGTACCGTGCCTGTGATGCACCACCATGACACTATGTACCGTGCCTGTGCCGCACGGCCAAGACACTGTGTACGGTGCCTGTGACGAACAGCCATGACACTCTGTACAGTGCCTGTGACGCACCACAATGACACGTGTACCGTGCCTGTGACGCACCGCCATGACACTATGTACCGTGCCTGTGACGCACCGCCATGACACTATGTGCCGTGCCTGTGACGCATCGCCATGACACTATGTACCGTGCCTGTGACGCACCACCATGACACGATGCACCATGCCTGTGACACACCGCCATGACACTATGCACCGTGCCTGTGACGCACCGCCATGACACTATGTGCCGTGCCTGTGACGCATCGCCATGACACGATGTACCGTGCCTGTGAAGCACGACCATGACACTATGCACTGTGCCTGTGATGCACTGCCATGACACTATGTACCGTGCCTGTGACGCACGGCCATGACACTATGTACCGTGCCTGTGATGCACTGCCCTGACACGATGTACCGTGCCTGTGATGCACCACCATGACACAATGTACCATGCATGCGATGCACCACAATGACACTATGTACCGTGCCTGTGACGCACCACCATGACACTATGTACCGTGCCTGTGACGCACCACCATGACATTATGTACCGTGCCTGTGACGCACCACCATGACACTGTGTACCGTGCCTGTGATGCACCGCCATGACACGATGTACCCAGCCTGTGACGCATCGCCATGACATGATGTACCATGCCTGTGACGCACTGCCATGACACGATGTACCGTGCCTGTGACACACCACCATGACACGATGTACTGTGCCTGTGACGCACCGCCATGACACTGTGCACCGTGCCTGCGACGCACCACCATGACACTATGCACCGTGCCTGCGACGCACCACCATGACACTATGTACCGTGCCTGTGACGCACCACCATGACACGATGCACCATGCCTGTGACACAACGCCATGACACTATGCACCGTGCCTGTGACGCACCGCCATGACACTATGTCCCGTGCCTGTGACGCACCGCCATGACACGATGTACCATGCATGGAACGCACTGCCATGACATGATGAACCGTGCCTGTGACGCACCACCATGACACTATGTACCGTGCATGTGACGCACTGCCATGACACTATGTACCAGGCATTGGACGCACCGCCATGACACTATGTACCGCGCCAGTGACGCACCGCCATGACACTATGTACCGTGCCAGTGACGCACCGCCATGATACTATGTACCATGCCTGTGACGCACAGTCATGACACTATGTACCGTGCCTGTGCCACACCGCCAAGACACTGTGTACGGTGCCTGTGACGCACAGCCATGACACTACGTACCGTGCATGGAACGCACCGCCATGACACTATGTACCGTGGCTGTGCCGCACCGCCAAGACACTGTGTACGGTGCATGTGACACACCACCATGACACTATGTACCGTGGCTGTGACGCACCACCATGACACTATGTACCGTGCCAGTGACGCACCGCCATGATACTATGTACCATGCCTGTGACGCACAGCCATGACACTATGTACCGTGCATGGAACGCACCGCCATGACACTATGTACCGTGGCTGTGCCGCACCGTCAAGACACTGTGTACGGTGCATGTGACACACCACCATGACACTATGTACTGTGGCTGTGACGCACCACCATGACACTATGTACCGTGCATGGAACGCACCGCCATGACACTATGTACCGTGGCTGTGCCGCACCGCCAAGACACTGTGTACGGTGCATGTGACACACCACCATGACACTATGTACTGTGGCTGTGACGCACCACCATGACACTATGTACCGTGGCTGTGACGCACCGCCGTGACACGATGTTTGTCCACGTATCTTTGCCTAATCAGTCATATTCTTTCTTTCTTTATTGTTCATGGCGAAATGATTATGGTGATGAAGACCATTCGGCCCCAGCAAGCTGGTCCTCCATTTCGTCCACCTCGGAAGGATGACAGGCTGAGTGAACCTGCCTGGCGCTTTTTAAATTTGACGATCGACCGGGATTCGCACTCGGGATCCTCGGAGCCCAAGGGAGCCCCCCCCCCCCCGTGACCGCCAAAACCAGGCGTACGTTTTCCCACTCACCTTCACTCGAGAGTTAAACATCTATATGCGGCGGGACCGTTCGCGAGATCTTCAGGTGGAGTAGGGGAAAACAGGTGCAAGGGAGCAAGAGGGGACGGGGAAGGAAAAAAAAAAAAGGGTTGGAAGATCTGCGACCGTTCACTCGCCATAGATGTTGGCGCTGCAAATAATTAAACAAAGAAGAATTGATGAAACATGAAAAAGATGAAAGAAAAAAACAAAAACAAAATTAAACCATAATAATAATAATAATGCATTAATTTTATATAGCGATTTTCAGGAAGCCCAAAGACGCTTAGAAAGAAAAATGTGAAGAATTTAAGAACGAAACGCGGACTTCGTAGGAAACACGGTTCAGGTAATCAATAAACGTGGACTTCGTAGGAAACACGGTTCAGGTTTTCTGCCCGTTTTGTGTTTTCTCTTGAACTTCTCCCACCGCTGGTCGCGTCGTTTGACCTCGCAGGAGTTCAATTCAATGAAGTGATTTTCCCTGAAAGCTCCGGTGACTAATTCTCTGGGCATCCTCCGTCGTGCGAAGTCCTTCCTTGGCACACCTGAGCTCCTCACCACATACAAGGCTTTCATCCGCAGCTCAATGGAATACTGTTCCCCCCTCTGGGCTGGTGCTCCTGCCTCACACCTTGCTCGGCTTCACGCTGTTGAGGCCAAAGCTTTCAGAATCATTGGAATCTCCTGCGATGTAGTCAACGCCGAGGGCCTTTCACTCACTCACCGCAGGCAGGTTGGTGGTCTTTCTGTCTTCTACCGACTCCTCTCCGGCCTTGCTCCCCCAGCTCTCTCTGTGCTCTGTCCCCCCAATATTCCTTCAGGTCGCACAAGATCTGCCTGCAACCCTATGGTTAAACTGCCAAAGTCTAGGCTCTCTGCTCACCTTCACTCTTTCATTCCCCTTTTCTCCCGCCTCTGGAACAAACTCCCCCACTCCCTTCAATCCCACTCCTCCCTCCAGGTCTTTAAAACAGCTGTTCACCACCATCTCTTATCGTCCCCCATCGAAAACCTTGATCCTTTCTACCCCCGGTAATTCACCCCAGAGTCCTTGCAGTGTTCATATGTTTTAATCCTCTCCCACCTCCCCCCAAGTCCTCCCGATGTCCCTGCTCTCAAATGTTGTGTTTGTGTCCTTCCCCCTCTTCCCCCTCTCTTTTGTGTCCTTCCCCCTCTCTCCCCATCTTGTCTGCCGCTCCCCTTGTTTTTTGTGTTTTGTGTGTCGGTTTGTCTTTTTGTGTGATTAATGTTAGCTCTTTCACGAGCCTCGATCTTGTATACAAAAAAAAAAAAAAAAAAAAAAATCTCAACCGATCTGTTGTTATTATCTTACACGGATTTCAACAACAACATTCACCTCAGCTGAGGGAGAAACCATGACGAGAATTTCGCGCCTTCCGTAGGTTCTTGGAACACTGACCTCGCTTACAAGGGGAATTCTTGTGTTTGGAGAACCCGTCGTCCTGGTTTTAACAGTTTTATTTATGATTCAGCCATTCTGCACTCCATCTGCGGTAACATTCACATTTGTTCTTTGACCAAGTTTCACCTTCACTCCTGATCGCGTCCCCCACTTCCGCCCCTTCTGTTGCCGAGCAACCGTCAGCGTCTTCTGAGGAAAGGGAGGTCGCATGAAGGATTGAGTAGGAAGGAATGAGTGATGGAACGAAGGATGAAGGTAGGAAGTTGGGGTGTGTTCCGTTAGCAAGCAGCTCGTGTTCCGTTAGCAAGCACCTAGTGTTCGTTCCATTAGCAAGCAGCTACTGTTCCATTAGCAAGCAGCTCGTGTTCCATCAGCAAGCAGCTAGTGTTCCATTAGCAAGCAGCTAGTGTTCCATTAGCAAGCAGCTCGTGTTCCATCAGCAAGCAGCTCGTGTTCCATCAGCAAGCAGCTAGTGTTCCATTAGCAAGCAGCTAGTGTTCCATTAGCAAGCAGCTAGTGTTCCATAAGTAAGCAGCTAGTGTTCCATAAGTAAGCAACTCGTGTTCCATCAGCAAGCAGCTGGTGTTCCATTAGCAAGCAGCTAGTGTTCCATTAGCAAGCAGCTCGTGTTCCATCAGCAAGCAGCTAGTGTTCCATTAGCAAGCAGCTCGTGTTCCATTAGCAAGCAGCTCGTGTTCCATTACCAAGCAGCTAGTGTTCCATAAGTAAGCAACTCGTGGTCCATTAGCAAGCAACTCGTGTTCCATCAGCAAGCAGCTAGTGTTCCATTCGCAAGCAGCTCGTGTTCCATTAGCAAGCAGCTCGTGTTCCATTAGCAAGCAGCTAGTGTTCCATTAGCAAGCAGCTAGTGTTCCATTCGCAAGCAGCTAGTGTTCCATTAGCAAGCAGCTGGTGTTCCATAAGTAAGCAGCTGGTGTTCCATTAGCAAGCAGCTAGTGTTCCATTAGCAAGCAGCTAGTGTTCCATTAGCAAGCAGCTGGTGTTCCATTAGCAAGCAGCTCGTGTTCCATTAGCAAGCAGCTCGTGTTCCGTTAGCAAGCAGCTCGTGTTCCATTAGCAAGCAGCTCGTGTTCCATTAGCAAGTGCCTCGTGTTCCATAAGTAAGCAGCTGGTGTTCCATTAGCAAGCAGCTAGTGTTCCATTAGCAAGCAGCTAGTGTTCCATTAGCAAGCAGCTAGTGCTCCATTAGCAAGTGCCTAGTGCTCCATTAGCAAGCAGCTGGTGTTCCATTTATAGCAAGCAGCTAGTGTTCCATTAGCAAGCACCTAGTGTTCCATTAGCAAGCAGCTCGTGTACCGTTAGCAAGCACCTGGTGTTCCATAAGTAAGCAGCTAGTGTTCCATAAGTAAGCAACTCGTGTTCCATCAGCCAGCAGCTAGTGTTCCATTAGCAAGCAGCTCGTGTTCCATTAGCAAGCAGCTCGTGTTCCGTTAGCAAGGAGCTAGTGTTCCATTAACAAGCAGCTAGTGTTCCATTAGGAGGCGCCTAGTGTTCCATAAGTAAGCAGCTAGTGTTCAATTAGCAAGCAGCTCGTGTTCCATTAGCAAGCAGCTAGTGTTCCATTAGCAAGTGCCTCGTGTTCCATAAGTTAGCAGCTGGTGTTCCATTAGCAAGCAGCTAGTGTTCCATTAGCAAGCACCGCGTGTTCCATTAGCAAGCAGCTCGTGTTCCATTAGCAAGCACCTAGTGTTCCATAAGTATGCAGCTCGTGTTCCGTTAGCAAGCAGCTAGTGTTCCATTAGCAAGCAGCTAGTGTTCCATAAGTAAGCAGCTAGTGTTCCATAAGTAAGCAACTCGTGTTCCATCAGCAAGCAGCTAGTGTTCCATTAGCAATCAGCTAGTGTTCCATTAGCAAGCAGCTCGTGTTCCATCAGCAAGCAGCTAGTGTTCCATTAGCAAGCAGCTCGAGTTCCATTAGCAAGCAACTCGCGTTCCATTACCAAGCAGCTAGTGTTCCATAAGTAAGCAACTCGTGGTCTATTAGCAAGCAACTCGTGTTCCATCAGCAAGCAGCTAGTGTTCCATGAGCAAGCAGCTCGTGTTCCATTAGCAAGCAGCTCGTGTTCCATTAGCAAGCAGCTAGTGTTCCATTAGCAAGCAGCTAGTGTTCCATTCGCAAGCAGCTAGTGTTCCATTAGCAAGCAGTTGGTGTTCCATAAGTAAGCAGCTGGTGTTCCATTAGCAAGCAGCTAGTGTTCCATTAGCAAGCAGCTCGTGTTCCATTAGCAAGCAGCTGGTGTTCCATGAGCACGCAGCTCATGTTCCATTAGCAAGCAGCTCGTGTTCCGTTAGCAAGCAGCTCATGTTCCATTAGCAAGCAGCTCGTGTTCCATTAGCAAGTGCCTCGTGTTCCATAAGTAAGCAGCTGGTGTTCCATTAGCAAGCAGCTAGTGTTCTATTAGCAAGCAGCTAGTGTTCCATGAGCAAGCAGCTAGTGCTCCATGAGCAAGTGCCTAGTGTTCCATAAGTAAGCAGCTGGTGTTCCATTTATAGCAAGCAGCTAGTGTTCCATTAGCAAGCACCTAGTGTTCCATGAGCAAGCAGCTCGTGTTCCGTTAGCAAGCACCTAGTGTTCCATAAGTAAGCAGCTAGTGTTCCATACGTAAGCAGCTAGTGTTCCATAGGTAAGCAACTCGTGCTCCATCAGCCAGCAGCTAGTGTTCCATTAGCAAGCAGCTCGTGTTCCATTAGCAAGCAGCTCGTGTTCCGTTAGCAAGCAGCTAGTGTTCCATTAGCAAGCAGCTAGTGTTCCATTAGCAAGCAGCTAGTGTGCCATTAGCAAGCAGCTCGTGTTCCATTAGCAAGCAGCTCGTGTGCCATTGGCAAGCAGCTCGTGTTCCATTAGCAAGCAGCCAGTGTTCCATTAGCAAGCAGCTAGTGTTCCATTAGCAAGCAGCTAGTGTTCCATTAGCAAGCAGCTCGTGTTCCATTAGCAAGCAGCTCGTGTTCCATTAGCAATCGCCTCGTGTTCCATAAGTAAGCAGCTAGTGTTCAATTAGCAAGCAGCTCGTGTTCCATTAGCAAGCAGCTCGTGTTCCATTAGCAAGTGCCTCCTGCTCCATAAGTAAGCAGCTGGTGTTCCATTAGCAAGCAGCTCGTGTTCCATTAGCAAGCACATAGTGTTCCATTAGCAAGCAGCTCGTGTTCCATTAGCAAGCAGCTCGTGCTCCATTAGCAAGCACCTGGTGTTCCATAAGTAAGCAGCTACTGTTCCATCAGCAAGTGCCTCGTGTTCCATTAGCAAGCAGCTCGTGTTCCATTCGCAAGCAGCTCGTGTTCCGTTAGCAAGCAGCTAGTGTTCCATTAGCAAGCAGCTCGTGTTCCATGAGCAAGCAGCTAGTGTTCCATTAGCAAGCAGCTAGTGTTCGTTAGCACGCAGCTCGTGTTCCATCAGCAAGCAGCTAGTGTTCCATTAGCAAGCAGCTAGAAACACCACCATGACACTATGTACCGTGCATGTGACACACCGCCTTGACACGATGTACCGTGCCTGTGACGCACCGCCATGACACTATGTACCGTGCCTGTGACGCACCGCCATGACACGATGTACCGTGCATGGAACGCACTGCCATGACATGATGTACCGTGCCTGTGATGCACCACCATGACACTATGTACCGTGCCTGTGCCGCACGGCCAAGACACTGTGTCCGGTGCCTGTGACGAACAGCCATGACACTCTGTACAGTGCCTGTGACGCACCACAATGACACGTGTACCGTGCCTGTGACGCACCGCCATGACACTATGTGCCGTGCCTGTGATGCACAGCCATGACACAATGTACCGTGCCTGTGACGCACCACCATGACACTATGTGCCATGCCTGTGACGCATCGCCATGACACGATGTACCGTGCCTGTGACGCACGACCATGACACTATGCACTGTGCCTGTGATGCACTGCCATGACACTATGTACCGTGCCTGTGACGCACGGCCATGACACTATGTACCGTGCCTGTGATGCACTGCCATGACACGATGTACCGTGTTTGGATGCACTGCCATGACACTATGTACCATGCAAGTGATGCACCACCATGACACTATGTACCGTGCCTGTGACGCACCACCATGACACAATGTACCATGCATGCGATGCACCACAATGACACTATGTACCGTGCCTGTGACGCACCACCATGACACTATGTACCGTGCCTGTGATGCACCACCATGACACTGTGTACCGTGCCTGTGATGCACCGCCATGACACGATGTACCCAGCCTGTGACGCATCGCCATGACATGATGTACCATGCCTGTGACGCACCGCCATGACACTGTGCACCGTGCCTGCGACGCACCACCATGACACTATGCACCGTGCCTGCGACGCACCACCATGACACTGTGTACCGTGCCTGTGACGCACCACCATGACACGATGCACCATGCCTGTGACACAACGCCATGACACTATGCACCGTGCCTGTGACGCACCGCCATGACACTATGTCCCGTGCCTGTGACGCACCGCCATGACACGATGTACCATGCATGGAACGCACTGCCATGACATGATGAACCGTGCCTGTGACGCACCACCATGACACTATGTACCGTGCATGTGACGCACTGCCATGACATTATGTACCAGGCATTGGACGCACCGACATGACACTATGTACCGTGCCACTGACGCACCACCATGACACTATGTACCGTGCATGTGACGCACTGCCATGACACGATGTACCATGCATGGAACGCACTGCCATGACATGATGAACCGTGCCTGTGACGCACCACCATGACACTATGTACCGTGCATGTGACGCACTGCCATGACATTATGTACCAGGCATTGGACGCACCGCCATGATACTATGTAGCTACCGTGCCTGCGATGCACCACCATGACACTATGTACCGTGCCTGTGACGCACAGTCATGACACTATGTACCGTGCCTGTGCCACACCGCCAAGACACTGTGTACGGTGCCTGTGACGCACAGCCATGACACTATGTACCGTGCATGGAACGCACCGCCATGACACGATGTACCGTGGCTGTGCCGCACCGCCAAGACACTGTGTACGGTGCCTGTGACACACCACCATGACACTATGTACCGTGGCTGTGACGCACCGCCGTGACACGATGTTTGTCCACGTATCTTTGCCTAATCAGTCATATTCTTTCTTTCTTTATTGTTCATGGCGAGATGATTATGGTGATGAAGAAGATGATGATGATTATGGTGATGAAGAAGATGATGATGATTATGATGATGGAGAAGATGATGATGATTATGATGATGATTATGGTGATGAAGACCATTCGGCCCCAGCAAGCTGGTCCTCCATTTCGTCCACCTCGGAAGGATGACAGGCTGAGTGAACCTGCCTGGCGCTTTTTAAATTTGACGATCGACCGGGATTCGCACTCGGGATCCTCGGAGCCCAAGGGAGCCCCCCCCCCCCCCCCCCGTGACCGCCAAAACCAGGCGTACGTTTTCCCACTCACCTTCACTCGAGAGTTAAACATCTATATGCGGCGGGACCGTTCGCGAGATCTTCAGGTGGAGTAGGGGAAAACAGGTGCAAGGGAGCAAGAGGGGACGGGGAAGGAAAAAAAAAAGGGTTGGAAGATCTGCGACCGTTCACTCGCCATAGATGTTGGCGCTGCAAATAATTAAACAAAGAAGAATTGATGAAACATGAAAAAGATGAAAGAAAAAAACAAAAACAAAATTAAACCATAATAATAATAATAATGCATTTATTTTATATAGCGATTTTCAGGAAGCCCAAAGACGCTTAGAAAGAAAAATGTGAAGAATTTAAGAACGAAACGCGGACTTCGTAGGAAACACGGTTCAGGTAATCAATAAACGCGGACTTCGTAGGAAACACGGTTCAGGTTTTCTGCCCGTTTTGTGTTTTCTCTTGAACTTCTCCCACCGCTGGTCGCGTCGTTTGACCTCGCAGGAGTTCAATTCAATGAAGTGATTTTCCCTGAAAGCTCCGGTGACTAATTCTCTGGGCATCCTCCGTCGTGCGAAGTCCTTCCTTGGCACACCTGAGCTCCTCACCACATACAAGGCTTTCATCCGCAGCTCAATGGAATACTGTTCCCCCCTCTGGGCTGGTGCTCCTGCCTCACACCTTGCTCGGCTTCACGCTGTTGAGGCCAAAGCTTTCAGAATCATTGGAATCTCCTGCGATGTAGTCAACGCCGAGGGCCTTTCACTCACTCACCGCAGGCAGGTTGGTGGTCTTTCTGTCTTCTACCGACTCCTCTCCGGCCTTGCTCCCCCAGCTCTCTCTGTGCTCTGTCCCCCCAATATTCCTTCAGGTCGCACAAGATCTGCCTGCAACCCTCTTATGGTTAAACTGCCAAAGTCTAGGCTCTCTGCTCACCTTCACTCTTTCATTCCCCTTTTCTCCCGCCTCTGGAACAAACTCCCCCACTCCCTTCAATCCGACTCCTCCCTCCAGGTCTTTAAAACAGCTGTTCACCACCATCTCTTATCGTCCCCCATCGAAAACCTTGATCTTTTCTACCCCCGGTAATTCACCCCAGAGTCCTTGCAGTGTTCATATGTTTTAATCCTCTCCCACCTCCCCCCAAGTCCTCCCGATGTCCCTGCTCTCAAATGTTGTGTTTGTGTCCTTCCCCCTCTTCCCCCTCTCTTTTGTGTCCTTCCCCCTCTCTCCCCATCTTGTCTGCCGCTCCCCTTGTTTTTTGTGTTTAGTGTGTCGGTTTGTCTTTTTGTGTGATTAATGTTAGCTCTTTCACGAGCCTCGATCTTGTATACAAAAAAAAAAAAAAAAAAAATCTCAACCGATCTGTTGTTATTATCTTACACGGATTTCAACAACAACATTCACCTCAGCTGAGGGAGAAACCATGACGAGAATTTCGCGCCTTCCGCAGGTTCTTGGAACACTGACCTCGCTTACAAGGGCAATTCTTGTGTTTGGAGAACCCGTCGTCCTGGTTTTAACAGTTTTATTTATGATTCAGCCATTCTGCACTCCATCTGCGGTAACATTCACATTTGTTCTTTGACCAAGTTTCACCTTCACTCCTGATCGCGTCCCCCACTTCCGCCCCTTCTGTTGCCGAGCAACCGTCAGCGTCTTCTGAGGAAAGGGAGGTCGCATGAACGATTGAGTAGGAAGGAATGAGTGATGGAACGAAGGATGAAGGAAGGAGGTTGGGGTGTGTTCCGTTAGCAAGCAGCTCGTGTTCCGTTAGCAAGCACCTAGTGTTCGTTCCATTAGCAAGCAGCTAGTGTTCCATTAGCAAGCAGCTCGTGTTCCATCAGCAAGCAGCTAGTGTTCCATTAGCAAGCAGCTAGTGTTCCATTAGCAAGCAGCTCGTGTTCCATCAGCAAGCAGCTCGTGTTCCATCAGCAAGCAGCTAGTGTTCCATTAGCAAGCAGCTAGTGTTCCATTAGCAAGCAGCTAGTGTTCCATAAGTAAGCAGCTAGTGTTCCATAAGTAAGCAACTCGTGTTCCATCAGCAAGCAGCTGGTGTTCCATTAGCAAGCAGCTAGTGTTCCATTAGCAAGCAGCTCGTGTTCCATCAGCAAGCAGCTAGTGTTCCATTAGCAAGCAGCTCGTGTTCCATTAGCAAGCAGCTAGTGTTCCATAAGTAAGCAGCTGGTGTTCCATTAGCAAGCAGCTCGTGTTCCATTACCAAGCAGCTAGTGTTCCATAAGTAAGCAACTCGTGGTCCATTAGCAAGCAACTCGTGTTCCATCAGCAAGCAGCTAGTGTTCCATTCGCAAGCAGCTCGTGTTCCATTAGCAAGCAGCTCGTGTTCCATTAGCAAGCAGCTAGTGTTCCATTAGCAAGCAGCTAGTGTTCCATTCGCAAGCAGCTAGTGTTCCATTAGCAAGCAGCTGGTGTTCCATAAGTAAGCAGCTGGTGTTCCATTAGCAAGCAGCTAGTGTTCCATTAGCAAGCAGCTAGTGTTCCATTAGCAAGCAGCTGGTGTTCCATTAGCAAGCAGCTCGTGTTCCATTAGCAAGCAGCTCGTGTTCCGTTAGCAAGCAGCTCGTGTTCCATTAGCAAGCAGCTCGTGTTCCATTAGCAAGTGCCTCGTGTTCCATAAGTAAGCAGCTGGTGTTCCATTAGCAAGCAGCTAGTGTTCCATTAGCAAGCAGCTAGTGTTCCATTAGCAAGCAGCTAGTGCTCCATTAGCAAGTGCCTAGTGCTCCATTAGCAAGCAGCTGGTGTTCCATTTATAGCAAGCAGCTAGTGTTCCATTAGCAAGCACCTAGTGTTCCATTAGCAAGCAGCTCGTGTACCGTTAGCAAGCACCTGGTGTTCCATAAGTAAGCAGCTAGTGTTCCATAAGTAAGCAACTCGTGTTCCATCAGCCAGCAGCTAGTGTTCCATTAGCAAGCAGCTCGTGTTCCATTAGCAAGCAGCTCGTGTTCCGTTAGCAAGGAGCTAGTGTTCCATTAACAAGCAGCTAGTGTTCCATTAGGAGGCGCCTAGTGTTCCATAAGTAAGCAGCTAGTGTTCAATTAGCAAGCAGCTCGTGTTCCATTAGCAAGCAGCTCGTGTTCCATTAGCAAGTGCCTCGTGTTCCATAAGTAAGCAGCTGGTGTTCCATTAGCAAGCAGCTAGTGTTCCATTAGCAAGCACCGCGTGTTCCATTAGCAAGCAGCTCGTGTTCCATTAGCAAGCACCTAGTGTTCCATAAGTATGCAGCTCGTGTTCCGTTAGCAAGCAGCTAGTGTTCCATTAGCAAGCAGCTAGTGTTCCATAAGTAAGCAGCTAGTGTTCCATTAGCAAGCAGCTAGTGTTCCATAAGTAAGCAGCTAGTGTTCCATAAGTAAGCAACTCGTGTTCCATCAGCAAGCAGCTAGTGTTCCATTAGCAATCAGCTAGTGTTCCATTAGCAAGCAGCTCGTGTTCCATCAGCAAGCAGCTAGTGTTCCATTAGCAAGCAGCTCGAGTTCCATTAGCAAGCAACTCGCGTTCCATTACCAAGCAGCTAGTGTTCCATAAGTAAGCAACTCGTGGTCTATTAGCAAGCAACTCGTGTTCCATCAGCAAGCAGCTAGTGTTCCATGAGCAAGCAGCTCGTGTTCCATTAGCAAGCAGCTCGTGTTCCATTAGCAAGCAGCTAGTGTTCCATTAGCAAGCAGCTAGTGTTCCATTCGCAAGCAGCTAGTGTTCCATTAGCAAGCAGTTGGTGTTCCATAAGTAAGCAGCTGGTGTTCCATTAGCAAGCAGCTAGTGTTCCATTAGCAAGCAGCTCGTGTTCCATTAGCAAGCAGCTGGTGTTCCATGAGCACGCAGCTCATGTTCCATTAGCAAGCAGCTCGTGTTCCGTTAGCAAGCAGCTCATGTTCCATTAGCAAGCAGCTCGTGTTCCATTAGCAAGTGCCTCGTGTTCCATAAGTAAGCAGCTGGTGTTCCATTAGCAAGCAGCTAGTGTTCTATTAGCAAGCAGCTAGTGTTCCATTAGCAAGCAGCTCGTGTTCCATCAGCAAGCAGCTCGTGTTCCATCAGCAAGCAGCTAGTGTTCCATTAGCAAGCAGCTAGTGTTCCATCAGCAAGCAGCTAGTGTTCCATTAGCAAGCAGCTAGTGTTCCATTAGCAAGCAGCTCGTGTTCCATCAGCAAGCAGCTCGTGTTCCATCAGCAAGCAGCTAGTGTTCCATTAGCAAGCAGCTAGTGTTCCATTAGCAAGCAGCTAGTGTTCCATAAGTAAGCAGCTAGTGTTCCATAAGTAAGCAACTCGTGTTCCATCAGCAAGCAGCTGGTGTTCCATTAGCAAGCAGCTAGTGTTCCATTAGCAAGCAGCTCGTGTTCCATCAGCAAGCAGCTAGTGTTCCATTAGCAAGCAGCTCGTGTTCCATTAGCAAGCAGCTCGTGTTCCATTACCAAGCAGCTAGTGTTCCATAAGTAAGCAACTCGTGGTCCATTAGCAAGCAACTCGTGTTCCATCAGCAAGCAGCTAGTGTTCCATTCGCAAGCAGCTCGTGTTCCATTAGCAAGCAGCTCGTGTTCCATTAGCAAGCAGCTAGTGTTCCATTAGCAAGCAGCTAGTGTTCCATTCGCAAGCAGCTAGTGTTCCATTAGCAAGCAGCTGGTGTTCCATAAGTAAGCAGCTGGTGTTCCATTAGCAAGCAGCTAGTGTTCCATTAGCAAGCAGCTAGTGTTCCATTAGCAAGCAGCTGGTGTTCCATTAGCAAGCAGCTCGTGTTCCATTAGCAAGCAGCTCGTGTTCCGTTAGCAAGCAGCTCGTGTTCCATTAGCAAGCAGCTCGTGTTCCATTAGCAAGTGCCTCGTGTTCCATAAGTAAGCAGCTGGTGTTCCATTAGCAAGCAGCTAGTGTTCCATTAGCAAGCAGCTAGTGTTCCATTAGCAAGCAGCTAGTGCTCCATTAGCAAGTGCCTAGTGCTCCATTAGCAAGCAGCTGGTGTTCCATTTATAGCAAGCAGCTAGTGTTCCATTAGCAAGCACCTAGTGTTCCATTAGCAAGCAGCTCGTGTACCGTTAGCAAGCACCTGGTGTTCCATAAGTAAGCAGCTAGTGTTCCATAAGTAAGCAACTCGTGTTCCATCAGCCAGCAGCTAGTGTTCCATTAGCAAGCAGCTCGTGTTCCATTAGCAAGCAGCTCGTGTTCCGTTAGCAAGGAGCTAGTGTTCCATTAACAAGCAGCTAGTGTTCCATTAGGAGGCGCCTAGTGTTCCATAAGTAAGCAGCTAGTGTTCAATTAGCAAGCAGCTCGTGTTCCATTAGCAAGCAGCTCGTGTTCCATTAGCAAGTGCCTCGTGTTCCATAAGTAAGCAGCTGGTGTTCCATTAGCAAGCAGCTAGTGTTCCATTAGCAAGCACCGCGTGTTCCATTAGCAAGCAGCTCGTGTTCCATTAGCAAGCACCTAGTGTTCCATAAGTATGCAGCTCGTGTTCCGTTAGCAAGCAGCTAGTGTTCCATTAGCAAGCAGCTAGTGTTCCATAAGTAAGCAGCTAGTGTTCCATTAGCAAGCAGCTAGTGTTCCATAAGTAAGCAGCTAGTGTTCCATAAGTAAGCAACTCGTGTTCCATCAGCAAGCAGCTAGTGTTCCATTAGCAATCAGCTAGTGTTCCATTAGCAAGCAGCTCGTGTTCCATCAGCAAGCAGCTAGTGTTCCATTAGCAAGCAGCTCGAGTTCCATTAGCAAGCAACTCGCGTTCCATTACCAAGCAGCTAGTGTTCCATAAGTAAGCAACTCGTGGTCTATTAGCAAGCAACTCGTGTTCCATCAGCAAGCAGCTAGTGTTCCATGAGCAAGCAGCTCGTGTTCCATTAGCAAGCAGCTCGTGTTCCATTAGCAAGCAGCTAGTGTTCCATTAGCAAGCAGCTAGTGTTCCATTCGCAAGCAGCTAGTGTTCCATTAGCAAGCAGTTGGTGTTCCATAAGTAAGCAGCTGGTGTTCCATTAGCAAGCAGCTAGTGTTCCATTAGCAAGCAGCTCGTGTTCCATTAGCAAGCAGCTGGTGTTCCATGAGCACGCAGCTCATGTTCCATTAGCAAGCAGCTCGTGTTCCGTTAGCAAGCAGCTCATGTTCCATTAGCAAGCAGCTCGTGTTCCATTAGCAAGTGCCTCGTGTTCCATAAGTAAGCAGCTGGTGTTCCATTAGCAAGCAGCTAGTGTTCTATTAGCAAGCAGCTAGTGTTCCATGAGCAAGCAGCTAGTGCTCCATGAGCAAGTGCCTAGTGTTCCATAAGTAAGCAGCTGGTGTTCCATTTATAGCAAGCAGCTAGTGTTCCATTAGCAAGCACCTAGTGTTCCATGAGCAAGCAGCTCGTGTTCCGTTAGCAAGCACCTAGTGTTCCATAAGTAAGCAGCTAGTGTTCCATACGTAAGCAGCTAGTGTTCCATAGGTAAGCAACTCGTGTTCCATCAGCCAGCAGCTAGTGTTCCATTAGCTAGCAGCTCGTGTTCCATTAGCAAGCAGCTCGTGTTCCGTTAGCAAGCAGTTAGTGTTCCATTAGCAAGCAGCTAGTGTTCCATTAGCAAGCAGCTAGTGTGCCATTAGCAAGCAGCTCGTGTTCCATTAGCAAGCAGCTCGTGTGCCATTGGCAAGCAGCTCGTGTTCCATTAGCAAGCAGCCAGTGTTCCATTAGCAAGCAGCTAGTGTTCCATTAGCAAGCAGCTAGTGTTCCATTAGCAAGCAGCTCGTGTTCCATTAGCAAGCAGCTCGTGTTCCATTAGCAATCGCCTCGTGTTCCATAAGTAAGCAGCTAGTGTTCAATTAGCAAGCAGCTCGTGTTCCATTAGCAAGCAGCTCGTGTTCCATTAGCAAGTGCCTCCTGCTCCATAAGTAAGCAGCTGGTGTTCCATTAGCAAGCAGCTCGTGTTCCATTAGCAAGCACATAGTGTTCCATTAGCAAGCAGCTCGTGTTCCATTAGCAAGCAGCTCGTGTTCCATTCGCAAGCAGCTCGTGTTCCGTTAGCAAGCAGCTAGTGTTCCATTAGCAAGCAGCTCGTGTTCCATGAGCAAGCAGCTAGTGTTCCATTAGCAAGCAGCTAGTGTTCCGTTAGCACGCAGCTCGTGTTCCATCAGCAAGCAGCTAGTGTTCCATTAGCAAGCAGCTAGAAACACCACCATGACACTATGTACCGTGCATGTGACACACCGCCTTGACACGATGTACCGTGCCTGTGACGCACCGCCATGACACGATGTACCGTGCATGGAACGCACTGCCATGACATGATGTACCGTGCCTGTGATGCACCACCATGACACTATGTACCGTGCCTGTGCCGCACGGCCAAGACACTGTGTACGGTGCCTGTGACGAACAGCCATGACACTCTGTACAGTGCCTGTGACGCACCACAATGACACGTGTACCGTGCCTGTGACGCACCGCCATGACACTATGTGCCGTGCCTGTGATGCACAGCCATGACACAATGTACCGTGCCTGTGACGCACCACCATGACACTATGTGCCATGCCTGTGACGCATCGCCATGACACGATGTACCGTGCCTGTGACGCACGACCATGACACTATGCACTGTGCCTGTGATGCACTGCCATGACACTATGTACCGTGCCTGTGACGCACGGCCATGACACTATGTACCGTGCCTGTGATGCACTGCCATGACACCATGTACCGTGTTTGGATGCACTGCCATGACACTATGTACCATGCAAGTGATGCACCACCATGACACTATGTACCGTGCCTGTGACGCACCACCATGACACAATGTACCATGCATGCGATGCACCACAATGACACTATGTACCGTGCCTGTGACGCACCACCATGACACTATGTACCGTGCCTGTGATGCACCACCATGACACTGTGTACCGTGCCTGTGATGCACCGCCATGACACGATGTACCCAGCCTGTGACGCATCGCCATGACATGATGTACCATGCCTGTGACGCACCGCCATGACACTGTGCACCGTGCCTGCGACGCACCACCATGACACTATGCACCGTGCCTGCGACGCACCACCATGACACTGTGTACCGTGCCTGTGACGCACCACCATGACACGATGCACCATGCCTGTGACACAACGCCATGACACTATGCACCGTGCCTGTGACGCACCGCCATGACACTATGTCCCGTGCCTGTGACGCACCGCCATGACACGATGTACCATGCATGGAACGCACTGCCATGACATGATGAACCGTGCCTGTGACGCACCACCATGACACTATGTACCGTGCATGTGACGCACTGCCATGACATTATGTACCAGGCATTGGACGCACCGCCATGACACTATGTACCGTGCCAGTGACGCACCACCATGACACTATGTACCGTGCATGTGACGCACTGCCATGACACGATGTACCATGCATGGAACGCACTGCCATGACATGATGAACCGTGCCTGTGACGCACCACCATGACACTATGTACCGTGCATGTGACGCACTGCCATGACATTATGTACCAGGCATTGGACGCACCGCCATGATACTATGTAGCTACCGTGCCTGCGATGCACCACCATGACACTATGTACCGTGCCTGTGACGCACAGTCATGACACTATGTACCGTGCCTGTGCCACACCGCCAAGACACTGTGTACGGTGCCTGTGACGCACAGCCATGACACTATGTACCGTGCATGGAACGCACCGCCATGACACGATGTACCGTGGCTGTGCCGCACCGCCAAGACACTGTGTACGGTGCCTGTGACACACCACCATGACACTATGTACCGTGGCTGTGACGCACCGCCGTGACACGATGTTTGTCCACGTATCTTTGCCTAATCAGTCATATTCTTTCTTTCTTTATTGTTCATGGCGAGATGATTATGGTGATGAAGAAGATGATGATGATTATGGTGATGAAGAAGATGATGATGATTATGATGATGGAGAAGATGATGATGATTATGATGATGATTATGGTGGTGAAGACCATTCGGCCCCAGCAAGCTGGTCCTCCATTTCGTCCACCTCGGAAGGATGACAGGCTGAGTGAACCTGCCTGGCGCTTTTTTAATTTGACGATCGACCGGGATTCGCACTCGGGATCCTCGGAGCCCAAGGGAGCCCCCCCCCCCCCCCCCCGTGACCGCCAAAACCAGGCGTACGTTTTCCCACTCACCTTCACTCGAGAGTTAAACATCTATATGCGGTGGGACCGTTCGCGAGATCTTCAGGTGGAGTAGGGGAAAACAGGTGCAAGGGAGCAAGAGGGGACGGGGAAGGAAAAAAAAAAGGGTTGGAAGATCTGCGACCGTTCACTCGCCATAGATGTTGGCGCTGCAAATAATTAAACAAAGAAGAATTGATGAAACATGAAAAAGATGAAAGAAAAAAACAAAAACAAAATTAAACCATAATAATAATAATAATGCATTTATTTTATATAGCGATTTTCAGGAAGCCCAAAGACGCTTAGAAAGAAAAATGTGAAGAATTTAAGAACGAAACGCGGACTTCGTAGGAAACACGGTTCAGGTAATCAATAAACGCGGACTTCGTAGGAAACACGGTTCAGGTTTTCTGCCCGTTTTGTGTTTTCTCTTGAACTTCTCCCACCGCTGGTCGCGTCGTTTGACCTCGCAGGAGTTCAATTCAATGAAGTGATTTTCCCTGAAAGCTCCGGTGACTAATTCTCTGGGCATCCTCCGTCGTGCGAAGTCCTTCCTTGGCACACCTGAGCTCCTCACCACATACAAGGCTTTCATCCGCAGCTCAATGGAATACTGTTCCCCCCTCTGGGCTGGTGCTCCTGCCTCACACCTTGCTCGGCTTCACGCTGTTGAGGCCAAAGCTTTCAGAATCATTGGAATCTCCTGCGATGTAGTCAACGCCGAGGGCCTTTCACTCACTCACCGCAGGCAGGTTGGTGGTCTTTCTGTCTTCTACCGACTCCTCTCCGGCCTTGCTCCCCCAGCTCTCTCTGTGCTCTGTCCCCCCAATATTCCTTCAGGTCGCACAAGATCTGCCTGCAACCCTCTTATGGTTAAACTGCCAAAGTCTAGGCTCTCTGCTCACCTTCACTCTTTCATTCCCCTTTTCTCCCGCCTCTGGAACAAACTCCCCCACTCCCTTCAATCCCACTCCTCCCTCCAGGTCTTTAAAACAGCTGTTCACCACCATCTCTTATCGTCCCCCATCGAAAACCTTGATCTTTTCTACCCCCGGTAATTCACCCCAGAGTCCTTGCAGTGTTCATATGTTTTAATCCTCTCCCACCTCCCCCCAAGTCCTCCCGATGTCCCTGCTCTCAAATATTGTGTTTGTGTCCTTCCCCCTCTTTCCCCTCTCTTTTGTGTCCTTCCCCCTCTCTCCCCATCTTGTCTGCCGCTCCCCTTGTTTTTTGTGTTTTGTGTGTCGGTTTGTCTTTTTGTGTGATTAATGTTAGCTCTTTCACGAGCCTCGATCTTGTATACAAAAAAAAAAAAAAAAAAAAAAAAATCTCAACCGATCTGTTGTTATTATCTTACACGGATTTCAACAACAACATTCACCTCAGCTGAGGGAGAAACCATGACGAGAATTTCGCGCCTTCCGCAGGTTCTTGGAACACTGACCTCGCTTACAAGGGCAATTCTTGTGTTTGGAGAACCCGTCGTCCTGGTTTTAACAGTTTTATTTATGATTCAGCCATTCTGCACTCCATCTGCGGTAACATTCACATTTGTTCTTTGACCAAGTTTCACCTTCACTCCTGATCGCGTCCCCCACTTCCGCCCCTTCTGTTGCCGAGCAACCGTCAGCGTCTTCTGAGGAAAGGGAGGTCGCATGAAGGATTGAGTAGGAAGGAATGAGTGATGGAACGAAGGATGAAGGAAGGAAGTTGGGGTGTGTTCCGTTAGCAAGCAGCTCGTGTTCCGTTAGCAAGCACCTAGTGTTCCATTAGCAAGCAGCTAGTGTTCCATTAGCAAGCAGCTAGTGTTCCATTAGCAAGCAGCTCGTGTTCCATCAGCAAGCAGCTAGTGTTCCATTAGCAAGCAGCTAGTGTTCCATTAGCAAGCAGCTCGTGTTCCATCAGCAAGCAGCTCGTGTTCCATCAGCAAGCAGCTAGTGTTCCATTAGCAAGCAGCTAGTGTTCCATTAGCAAGCAGCTAGTGTTCCATAAGTAAGCAGCTAGTGTTCCATAAGTAAGCAACTCGTGTTCCATCAGCAAGCAGCTAGTGTTCCATTAGCAAGCAGCTAGTGTTCCATTAGCAAGCAGCTCGTGTTCCATCAGCAAGCAGCTAGTGTTCCATTAGCAAGCAGCTCGTGTTCCATTAGCAAGCAGCTCGTGTGCCATTGGCAAGCAGCTCGTGTTCCATTAGCAAGCAGCCAGTGTTCCATTAGCAAGCAGCTAGTGTTCCATTAGCAAGCAGCTAGTGTTCCATTAGCAAGCAGCTCGTGTTCCATTAGCAAGCAGCTCGTGTTCCATTAGCAATCGCCTAGTGTTCCATAAGTAAGCAGCTAGTGTTCAATTAGCAAGCAGCTCGTGTTCCATTAGCAAGGAGCTCGTGTTCCATTAGCAAGTGCCTCGTGCTCCATAAGTAAGCAGCTGGTGTTCCATTAGCAAGCACATAGTGTTCCATTAGCAAGCAGCTCGTGTTCCATTAGCAAGCAGCTCGTGCTCCATTAGCAAGCACCTGGTGTTCCATAAGTAAGCAGCTACTGTTCCATCAGCAAGTGCCTCGTGTTCCATTAGCAAGCAGCTCGTGTTCCATTAGCAAGCAGCTCGTGTTCCGTTAGCAAGCAGCTCGTGTTCCATTAGCAAGCAGCTCGTGTTCCATTAGCAAGTGCCTCGTGTTCCATAAGTAAGCAGCTGGTGTTCCATTAGCAAGCAGCTAGTGTTCCATTAGCAAGCAGCTAGTGTTCCATTAGCAAGCAGCTAGTGCTCCATTAGCAAGTGCCTAGTGCTCCATTAGCAAGCAGCTGGTGTTCCATTTATAGCAAGCAGCTAGTGTTCCATTAGCAAGCACCTAGTGTTCCATTAGCAAGCAGCTCGTGTACCGTTAGCAAGCACCTGGTGTTCCATAAGTAAGCAGCTAGTGTTCCATAAGTAAGCAACTCGTGTTCCATCAGCCAGCAGCTAGTGTTCCATTAGCAAGCAGCTCGTGTTCCATTAGCAAGCAGCTCGTGTTCCGTTAGCAAGGAGCTAGTGTTCCATTAACAAGCAGCTAGTGTTCCATTAGGAGGCGCCTAGTGTTCCATAAGTAAGCAGCTAGTGTTCAATTAGCAAGCAGCTCGTGTTCCATTAGCAAGCAGCTAGTGTTCCATTAGCAAGTGCCTCGTGTTCCATAAGTAAGCAGCTGGTGTTCCATTAGCAAGCAGCTAGTGTTCCATTAGCAAGCACCGCGTGTTCCATTAGCAAGCAGCTCGTGTTCCATTAGCAAGCACCTAGTGTTCCATAAGTATGCAGCTCGTGTTCCGTTAGCAAGCAGCTAGTGTTCCATTAGCAAGCAGCTAGGGTTCCATAAGTAAGCAGCTAGTGTTCCATTAGCAAGCAGCTAGTGTTCCATAAGTAAGCAGCTAGTGTTCCATAAGTAAGCAACTCGTGTTCCATCAGCAAGCAGCTAGTGTTCCATTAGCAATCAGCTAGTGGTCCATTAGCAAGCAGCTCGTGTTCCATCAGCAAGCAGCTAGTGTTCCATTAGCAAGCAGCTCGAGTTCCATTAGCAAGCAACTCGCGTTCCATTACCAAGCAGCTAGTGTTCCATAAGTAAGCAACTCGTGGTCTATTAGCAAGCAAATCGTGTTCCATCAGCAAGCAGCTAGTGTTCCATGAGCAAGCAGCTCGTGTTCCATTAGCAAGCAGCTCGTGTTCCATTAGCAAGCAGCTAGTGTTCCATTAGCAAGCAGCTAGTGTTCCATTCGCAAGCAGCTAGTGTTCCATTAGCAAGCAGCTGGTGTTCCATAAGTAAGCAGCTGGTGTTCCATTAGCAAGCAGCTAGTGTTCCATTAGCAAGCAGCTCGTGTTCCATTAGCAAGCAGCTGGTGTTCCATGAGCACGCAGCTCATGTTCCATTAGCAAGCAGCTCGTGTTCCGTTAGCAAGCAGCTCATGTTCCATAAGCAAGCAGCTCGTGTTCCATTAGCAAGTGCCTCGTGTTCCATAAGTAAGCAGCTGGTGTTCCATTAGCAAGCAGCTAGTGTTCTATTAGCAAGCAGCTAGTGTTCCATGAGCAAGCAGCTAGTGCTCCATGAGCAAGTGCCTAGTGTTCCATAAGTAAGCAGCTGGTGTTCCATTTATAGCAAGCAGCTCGTGTTCCATTAGCAAGCACCTAGTGTTTCATGAGCAAGCAGCTCGTGTTCCGTTAGCAAGCACCTAGTGTTCCATAAGTAAGCAGCTAGTGTTCCATACGTAAGCAGCTAGTGTTCCATAGGTAAGCAACTCGTGTTCCATCAGCCAGCAGCTAGTGTTCCATTAGCAAGCAGCTCGTGTTCCATTAGCAAGCAGCTCGTGTTCCGTTAGCAAGCAGCTAGTGTTCCATTAGCAAGCAGCTAGTGTTCCATTAGCAAGCAGCTAGTGTGCCATTAGCAAGCAGCTCGTGTTCCATTAGCAAGCAGCTCGTGTGCCATTGGCAAGCAGCTCGTGTTCCATTAGCAAGCAGCCAGTGTTCCATTAGCAAGCAGCTAGTGTTCCATTAGCAAGCAGCTAGTGTTCCATTAGCAAGCAGCTCGTGTGCCATTGGCAAGCAGCTCGTGTTCCATTAGCAAGCAGCCAGTGTTCCATTAGCAAGCAGCTCGTGTTCCATTAGCAAGCAGCTCGTGCTCCATTAGCAAGCACCTGGTGTTCCATAAGTAAGCAGCTACTGTTCCATCAGCAAGTGCCTCGTGTTCCATTAGCAAGCAGCTCGTGTTCCATTCGCAAGCAGCTCGTGTTCCGTTAGCAAGCAGCTAGTGTTCCATTAGCAAGCAGCTCGTGTTCCATGAGCAAGCAGCTAGTGTTCCATTAGCAAGCAGCTAGTGTTCCGTTAGCACGCAGCTCGTGTTCCATCAGCAAGCAGCTAGTGTTCCATTAGCAAGCAGCTAGAAACACCACCATGACACTATGTACCGTGCATGTGACACACCGCCTTGACACGATGTACCGTGCCTGTGACGCACCGCCATGACACTATGTACCGTGCCTGTGACGCACCGCCATGACACGATGTACCGTGCATGGAACGCACTGCCATGACATGATGTACCGTGCCTGTGATGCACCACCATGACACTATGTACCGTGCCTGTGCCGCACGGCCAAGACACTGTGTACGGTGCCTGTGACGAACAGCCATGACACTCTGTACAGTGCCTGTGACGCACCACAATGACACGTGTACCGTGCCTGTGACGCACCGCCATGACACTATGTGCCGTGCCTGTGATGCACAGCCATGACACAATGTACCGTGCCTGTGACGCACCACCATGACACTATGTGCCATGCCTGTGACGCATCGCCATGACACGATGTACCGTGCCTGTGACGCACGACCATGACACTATGCACTGTGCCTGTGATGCACTGCCATGACACTATGTACCGTGCCTGTGACGCACGGCCATGACACTATGTACCGTGCCTGTGATGCACCACCATGACACTATGTACCGTGCCTGTGACGCACCACCATGACACAATGTACCATGCATGCGATGCACCACAATGACACTATGTACCGTGCATGTGACGCACTGCCATGACATTATGTACCAGGCATTGGACGCACCGCCATGACACTATGTACCGTGCCAGTGACGCACCACCATGACACTATGTACCGTGCATGTGACGCACTGCCATGACACGATGTACCATGCATGGAACGCACTGCCATGACATGATGAACCGTGCCTGTGACGCACCACCATGACACTATGTACCGTGCATGTGACGCACTGCCATGACATTATGTACCAGGCATTGGACGCACCGCCATGATACTATGTAGCTACCGTGCCTGCGATGCACCACCATGACACTATGTACCGTGCCTGTGACGCACAGTCATGACACTATGTACCGTGCCTGTGCCACACCGCCAAGACACTGTGTACGGTGCCTGTGACGCACAGCCATGACACTATGTACCGTGCATGGAACGCACCGCCATGACACGATGTACCGTGGCTGTGCCGCACCGCCAAGACACTGTGTACGGTGCCTGTGACACACCACCATGACACGATGTACCGTGGCTGTGCCGCACCGCCAAGACACTGTGTCCGGTGCCTGTGACGCACCACCATGACACTATGTACCGTGGCTGTGACGCACCGCCGTGACACGATGTTTGTCCACGTATCTTTGCCTAATCAGTCATATTCTTTCTTTCTTTATTGTTCATGGCGAGATGATTATGGTGATGAAGAAGATGATGATGATTATGGTGATGAAGAAGATGATGATGATTATGATGATGGAGAAGATGATGATGATTATGATGATGATTATGGTGATGAAGACCATTCGGCCCCAGCAAGCTGGTCCTCCATTTCGTCCACCTCGGAAGGATGACAGGCTGAGTGAACCTGCCTGGCGCTTTTTAAATTTGACGATCGACCGGGATTCGCACTCGGGATCCTCGGAGCCCAAGGGAGCCCCCCCCGGCCCCCCCCCCCGTGACCGCCAAAACCAGGCGTACGTTTTCCCACTCACCTTCACTCGAGAGTTAAACATCTATATGCGGCGGGACCGTTCGCGAGATCTTCAGGTGGAGTAGGGGAAAACAGGTGCAAGGGAGCAAGAGGGGACGGGGAAGGAAAAAAAAAAGGGTTGGAAGATCTGCGACCGTTCACTCGCCATAGATGTTGGCGCTGCAAATAATTAAACAAAGAAGAATTGATGAAACATGAAAAAGATGAAAGAAAAAAACAAAAACAAAATTAAACCATAATAATAATAATAATGCATTTATTTTATATAGCGATTTTCAGGAAGCCCAAAGACGCTTAGAAAGAAAAATGTGAAGAATTTAAGAACGAAACGCGGACTTCGTAGGAAACACGGTTCAGGTAATCAATAAACGCGGACTTCGTAGGAAACACGGTTCAGGTTTTCTGCCCGTTTTGTGTTTTCTCTTGAACTTCTCCCACCGCTGGTCGCGTCGTTTGACCTCGCAGGAGTTCAATTCAATGAAGTGATTTTCCCTGAAAGCTCCGGTGACTAATTCTCTGGGCATCCTCCGTCGTGCGAAGTCCTTCCTTGGCACACCTGAGCTCCTCACCACATACAAGGCTTTCATCCGCAGCTCAATGGAATACTGTTCCCCCCTCTGGGCTGGTGCTCCTGCCTCACACCTTGCTCGGCTTCACGCTGTTGAGGCCAAAGCTTTCAGAATCATTGGAATCTCCTGCGATGTAGTCAACGCCGAGGGCCTTTCACTCACTCACCGCAGGCAGGTTGGTGGTCTTTCTGTCTTCTACCGACTCCTCTCCGGCCTTGCTCCCCCAGCTCTCTCTGTGCTCTGTCCCCCCAATATTCCTTCAGGTCGCACAAGATCTGCCTGCAACCCTCTTATGGTTAAACTGCCAAAGTCTAGGCTCTCTGCTCACCTTCACTCTTTCATTCCCCTTTTCTCCCGCCTCTGGAACAAACTCCCCCACTCCCTTCAATCCCACTCCTCCCTCCAGGTCTTTAAAACAGCTGTTCACCACCATCTCTTATCGTCCCCCATCGAAAACCTTGATCTTTTCTACCCCCGGTAATTCACCCCAGAGTCCTTGCAGTGTTCATATGTTTTAATCCTCTCCCACCTCCCCCCAAGTCCTCCCGATGTCCCTGCTCTCAAATGTTGTGTTTGTGTCCTTCCCCCTCTTCCCCCTCTCTTTTGTGTCCTTCCCCCTCTCTCCCCATCTTGTCTGCCGCTCCCCTTGTTTTTTGTGTTTTGTGTGTCGGTTTGTCTTTTTGTGTGATTAATGTTAGCTCTTTCACGAGCCTCGATCTTGTATACAAAAAAAAAAAAAAAAAAAATCTCAACCGATCTGTTGTTATTATCTTACACGGATTTCAACAACAACATTCACCTCAGCTGAGGGAGAAACCATGACGAGAATTTCGCGCCTTCCGCAGGTTCTTGGAACACTGACCTCGCTTACAAGGGGAATTCTTGTGTTTGGAGAACCCGTCGTCCTGGTTTTAACAGTTTTATTTATGATTCAGCCATTCTGCACTCCATCTGCGGTAACATTCACATTTGTTCTTTGACCAAGTTTCACCTTCACTCCTGATCGCGTCCCCCACTTCCGCCCCTTCTGTTGCCGAGCAACCGTCAGCGTCTTCTGAGGAAAGGGAGGTCGCATGAAGGATTGAGTAGGAAGGAATGAGTGATGGAACGAAGGATGAAGGAAGGAAGTTGGGGTGTGTTCCGTTAGCAAGCAGCTCGTGTTCCGTTAGCAAGCACCTAGTGTTCCATTAGCAAGCAGCTAGTGTTCCATTAGCAAGCAGCTAGTGTTCCATTAGCAAGCAGCTCGTGTTCCATCAGCAAGCAGCTAGTGTTCCATTAGCAAGCAGCTAGTGTTCCATTAGCAAGCAGCTCGTGTTCCATCAGCAAGCAGCTCGTGTTCCATCAGCAAGCAGCTAGTGTTCCATTAGCAAGCAGCTAGTGTTCCATTAGCAAGCAGCTAGTGTTCCATAAGTAAGCAGCTAGTGTTCCATAAGTAAGCAACTCGTGTTCCATCAGCAAGCAGCTAGTGTTCCATTAGCAAGCAGCTAGTGTTCCATTAGCAAGCAGCTCGTGTTCCATCAGCAAGCAGCTAGTGTTCCATTAGCAAGCAGCTCGTGTTCCATTAGCAAGCAGCTCGTGTTCCATTACCAAGCAGCTAGTGTTCCATAAGTAAGCAACTCGTGGTCCATTAGCAAGCAACTCGTGTTCCATCAGCAAGCAGCTAGTGTTCCATTCGCAAGCAGCTCGTGTTCCATAAGCAAGCAGCTAGTGTTCCATTCGCAAGCAGCTAGTGTTCCATTAGCAAGCAGCTGGTGTTCCATAAGTAAGCAGCTGGTGTTCCATTAGCAAGCAGCTAGTGTTCCATTAGCAAGCAGCTAGTGTTCCATTAGCAAGCAGCTCGTGTTCCATTAGCAAGCAGCTCGTGTTCCGTTAGCAAGCAGCTCGTGTTCCATGAGCAAGCAGCTCGTGTTCCATTAGCAAGTGCCTCGTGTTCCATAAGTAAGCAGCTGGTGTTCCATTAGCAAGCAGCTAGTGTTCCATTAGCAAGCAGCTAGTGTTCCATTAGCAAGCAGCTAGTGCTCCATTAGCAAGTGCCGAGTGCTCCATTAGCAAGCAGCTGGTGTTCCATTTATAGCAAGCAGCTAGTGTTCCATTAGCAAGCACCTAGTGTTCCATTAGCAAGCAGCTCGTGTTCCGTTAGCAAGCACCTGGTGTTCCATAAGTAAGCAGCTAGTGTTCCATAAGTAAGCAACTCGTGTTCCATCAGCCAGCAGCTAGTGTTCCATTAGCAAGCAGCTCGTGTTCCATTAGCAAGCAGCTCGTGTTCCGTTAGCAAGGAGCTAGTGTTCCATTAGCAAGCAGCTAGTGTTCCATTAGGAAGCGCCTAGTGTTCCATAAGTAAGCAGCTAGTGTTCAATTAGCAAGCAGCTCGTGTTCCATTAGCAAGCAGCTAGTGTTCCATTAGCAAGTGCCTCGTGTTCCATAAGTAAGCAGCTGGTGTTCCATTAGCAAGCAGCTAGTGTTCCATTAGCAAGCACCGCGTGTTCCATTAGCAAGCAGCTCGTGTTCCATTAGCAAGCACCTAGTGTTCCATAAGTATGCAGCTCGTGTTCCGTTAGCAAGCAGCTAGTGTTCCATTAGCAAGCAGCTAGTGTTCCATAAGTAAGCAGCTAGTGTTCCATTAGCAAGCAGCTAGTGTTCCATAAGTAAGCAGCTAGTGTTCCATAAGTAAGCAACTCGTGTTCCATCAGCAAGCAGCTAGTGTTCCATTAGCAATCAGCTAGTGTTCCATTAGCAAGCAGCTCGTGTTCCATCAGCAAGCAGCTAGTGTTCCATTAGCAAGCAGCTCGAGTTCCATTAGCAAGCAACTCGTGTTCCATTACCAAGCAGCTAGTGTTCCATAAGTAAGCAACTCGTGGTCTATTAGCAAGCAACTCGTGTTCCATCAGCAAGCAGCTAGTGTTCCATGAGCAAGCAGCTCGTGTTCCATTAGCAAGCAGCTCGTGTTCCATTAGCAAGCAGCTAGTGTTCCATTAGCAAGCAGCTAGTGTTCCATTCGCAAGCAGCTAGTGTTCCATTAGCAAGCAGCTGGTGTTCCATAAGTAAGCAGCTGGTGTTCCATTAGCAAGCAGCTAGTGTTCCATTAGCAAGCAGCTCGTGTTCCATTAGCAAGCAGCTGGTGTTCCATGAGCACGCAGCTCGTGTTCCATTAGCAAGCAGCTCGTGTTCCGTTAGCAAGCAGCTCATGTTCCATTAGCAAGCAGCTCGTGTTCCATAAGCAAGTGCCTCGTGTTCCATAAGTAAGCAGCTGGTGTTCCATTAGCAAGCAGCTAGTGTTCTATTAGCAAGCAGCTAGTGTTCCATGAGCAAGCAGCTAGTGCTCCATGAGCAAGTGCCTAGTGTTCCATAAGTAAGCAGCTGGTGTTCCATTTATAGCAAGCAGCTAGTGTTCCATTAGCAAGCACCTAGTGTTCCATGAGCAAGCAGCTCGTGTTCCGTTAGCAAGCACCTAGTGTTCCATAAGTAAGCAGCTAGTGTTCGATACGTAAGCAGCTAGTGTTCCATAGGTAAGCAACTCGTGTTCCATCAGCCAGCAGCTGGTGTTCCATTAGCAAGCAGCTCGTGTTCCATTAGCAAGCAGCTCGTGTTCCGTTAGCAAGCAGCTAGTGTTCCATTAGCAAGCAGCTAGTGTTCCATTAGCAAGCAGCTAGTGTGCCATTAGCAAGCAGCTCGTGTTCCATTAGCAAGCAGCTCGTGTGCCATTGGCAAGCAGCTCGTGTTCCATTAGCAAGCAGCCAGTGTTCCATTAGCAAGCAGCTAGTGTTCCATTAGCAAGCAGCTAGTGTTCCATTAGCAAGCAGCTCGTGTTCCATTAGCAAGCAGCTCGTGTTCCATTAGCAATCGCCTAGTGTTCCATAAGTAAGCAGCTAGTGTTCAATTAGCAAGCAGCTCGTGTTCCATCAGCAAGCAGCTCGTGTTCCATCAGCAAGCAGCTAGTGTTCCATTAGCAAGCAGCTAGTGTTCCATTAGCAAGCAGCTAGTGTTCCATAAGTAAGCAGCTAGTGTTCCATAAGTAAGCAACTCGTGTTCCATCAGCAAGCAGCTAGTGTTCCATTAGCAAGCAGCTAGTGTTCCATTAGCAAGCAGCTCGTGTTCCATCAGCAAGCAGCTAGTGTTCCATTAGCAAGCAGCTCGTGTTCCATTAGCAAGCAGCTCGTGTTCCATTACCAAGCAGCTAGTGTTCCATTACCAAGCAGCTAGTGTTCCATAAGTAAGCAACTCGTGGTCCATTAGCAAGCAACTCGTGTTCCATCAGCAAGCAGCTAGTGTTCCATTCGCAAGCAGCTCGTGTTCCATTAGCAAGCAGCTAGTGTTCCATTCGCAAGCAGCTAGTGTTCCATTAGCAAGCAGCTAGTGTTCCATTAGCAAGCAGCTAGTGTTCCATTAGCAAGCAGCTCGTGTTCCGTTAGCAAGCAGCTGGTGTTCCATTAGCAAGCAGCTGGTGTTCCATTAGCAAGCAGCTCGTGTTCCATTAGCAAGCAGCTCGTGTTCCGTTAGCAAGCAGCTCGTGTTCCATGAGCAAGCAGCTCGTGTTCCATTAGCAAGTGCCTCGTGTTCCATAAGTAAGCAGCTGGTGTTCCATTAGCAAGCAGCTAGTGTTCCATTAGCAAGCAGCTAGTGTTCCATTAGCAAGCAGCTAGTGCTCCATTAGCAAGTGCCTAGTGCTCCATTAGCAAGCAGCTGGTGTTCCATTTATAGCAAGCAGCTAGTGTTCCATTAGCAAGCACCTAGTGTTCCATTAGCAAGCAGCTCGTGTTCCGTTAGCAAGCACCTGGTGTTCCATAAGTAAGCAGCTAGTGTTCCATAAGTAAGCAACTCGTGTTCCATCAGCCAGCAGCTAGTGTTCCATTAGCAAGCAGCTCGTGTTCCATTAGCAAGCAGCTCGTGTTCCGTTAGCAAGGAGCTAGTGTTCCATTAGCAAGCAGCTAGTGTTCCATTAGGAAGCGCCTAGTGTTCCATAAGTAAGCAGCTAGTGTTCAATTAGCAAGCAGCTCGTGTTCCATTAGCAAGCAGCTAGTGTTCCATTAGCAAGTGCCTCGTGTTCCATAAGTAAGCAGCTGGTGTTCCATTAGCAAGCAGCTAGTGTTCCATTAGCAAGCACCGCGTGTTCCATTAGCAAGCAGCTCGTGTTCCATTAGCAAGCACCTAGTGTTCCATAAGTATGCAGCTCGTGTTCCGTTAGCAAGCAGCTAGTGTTCCATTAGCAAGCAGCTAGTGTTCCATAAGTAAGCAGCTAGTGTTCCATTAGCAAGCAGCTAGTGTTCCATAAGTAAGCAGCTAGTGTTCCATAAGTAAGCAACTCGTGTTCCATCAGTAAGCAGCTAGTGTTCCATTAGCAATCAGCTAGTGTTCCATTAGCAAGCAGCTCGTGTTCCATCAGCAAGCAGCTAGTGTTCCATTAGCAAGCAGCTCGAGTTCCATTAGCAAGCAACTCGTGTTCCATTACCAAGCAGCTAGTGTTCCATAAGTAAGCAACTCGTGGTCTATTAGCAAGCAACTCGTGTTCCATCAGCAAGCAGCTAGTGTTCCATGAGCAAGCAGCTCGTGTTCCATTAGCAAGCAGCTCGTGTTCCATTAGCAAGCAGCTAGTGTTCCATTAGCAAGCAGCTAGTGTTCCATTCGCAAGCAGCTAGTGTTCCATTAGCAAGCAGCTGGTGTTCCATAAGTAAGCAGCTGGTGTTCCATTAGCAAGCAGCTAGTGTTCCATTAGCAAGCAGCTCGTGTTCCATTAACAAGCAGCTCGTGTTCCGTTAGCAAGCAGCTCATGTTCCATTAGCAAGCAGCTCGTGTTCCATTAGCAAGTGCCTCGTGTTCCATAAGTAAGCAGCTGGTGTTCCATTAGCAAGCAGCTAGTGTTCTATTAGCAAGCAGCTAGTGTTCCATGAGCAAGCAGCTAGTGCTCCATGAGCAAGTGCCTAGTGTTCCATAAGTAAGCAGCTGGTGTTCCATTTATAGCAAGCAGCTAGTGTTCCATTAGCAAGCACCTAGTGTTCCATGAGCAAGCAGCTCGTGTTCCGTTAGCAAGCACCTAGTGTTCCATAAGTAAGCAGCTAGTGTTCCACACGTAAGCAGCTAGTGTTCCATAGGTAAGCAACTCGTGTTCCATCAGCCAGCAGCTGGTGTTCCATTAGCAAGCAGCTCGTGTTCTATTAGCAAGCAGCTCGTGTTCCGTTAGCAAGCAGCTAGTGTTCCATTAGCAAGCAGCTAGTGTTCCATTAGCAAGCAGCTAGTGTGCCATTAGCAAGCAGCTCGTGTTCCATTAGCAAGCAGCTCGTGTGCCATTGGCAAGCAGCTCGTGTTCCATTAGCAAGCAGCCAGTGTTCCATTAGCAAGCAGCTAGTGTTCCATTAGCAAGCAGCTAGTGTTCCATTAGCAAGCAGCTCGTGTTCCATTAGCAAGCAGCTCGTGTTCCATTAGCAATCGCCTAGTGTTCCATAAGTAAGCAGCTAGTGTTCAATTAGCAAGCAGCTCGTGTTCCATTAGCAAGCAGCTCGTGTTCCATTAGCAAGTGCCTCGTGCTCCATAAGTAAGCAGCTGGTGTTCCATTAGCAAGCAGCTCGTGTTCCATTAGCAAGCACATAGTGTTCCATTAGCAAGCAGCTCGTGTTCCATTAGCAAGCAGCTCGTGCTCCATTAGCAAGCACCTGGTGTTCCATAAGTAAGCAGCTACTGTTCCATCAGCAAGTGCCTCGTGTTCCATTAGCAAGCAGCTCGTGTTCCATTAGCAAGCAGCTCGTGTTCCATTAGCAAGCAGCTCGTGCTCCATTAGCAAGCACCTGGTGTTCCATAAGTAAGCAGCTACTGTTCCATCAGCAAGTGCCTCGTGTTCCATTAGCAAGCAGCTCGTGTTCCATTCGCAAGCAGCTCGTGTTCCGTTAGCAAGCAGCTAGTGTTCCATTAGCAAGCAGCTCGTGTTCCATGAGCAAGCAGCTAGTGTTCCATTAGCAAGCAGCTAGTGTTCCGTTAGCACGCAGCTCGTGTTCCATCAGCAAGCAGCTAGAAACACCACCATGACACTATGTACCGTGCATGTGACACACCGCCTTGACACGATGTACCGTGCCTGTGACGCACCGCCATGACACTATGTACCGTGCCTGTGACGCACCGCCATGACACGATGTACCGTGCATGGAACGCACTGCCATGACATGATGTACCGTGCCTGTGATGCACCACCATGACACTATGTACCGTGCCTGTGCCGCACGGCCATGACACTCTGTACAGTGCCTGTGACGCACCACAATGACACGTGTACCGTGCCTGTGACGCACCGCCATGACACTATGTACCGTGCCTGTGACGCACCGCCATGACACTATGTGCCGTGCCTGTGACGCATCGCCATGACACGATGTACCGTGCCTGTGACGCACGACCATGACACTATGCACTGTGCCTGTGATGCACTGCCATGACACTATGTACCGTGCCTGTGACGCACGGCCATGACACTATGTACCGTGCCTGTGATGCACTGCCCTGACACGATGTGCCGTGTTTGGACGCACTGCCATGACACTATGTACCATGCAAGTGATGCACCACCATGACACTATGTACCGTGCCTGTGACGCACCACCATGACACAATGTACCATGCATGCGATGCACCACAATGACACTATGTACCGTGCCTGTGACGCACCACCATGACACTATGTACCGTGCCTGTGACGCACCACCATGACACTATGTACCGTGCCTGTGACGCACCACCATGACATTATGTACCGTGCCTGTGACGCACCACCATGACACTGTGTAACGTGCCTGTGATGCACCGCCATGACACGATGTACCCAGCCTGTGACGCATCGCCATGACATGATGTACCATGCCTGTGACGCACTGCCATGACACGATGTACCGCGCCTGTGACACAACACCATGACACGATGTACTGTGCCTGTGACGCACCGCCATGACACTGTGCACCGTGCCTGCGACGCACCACCATGACACTATGCACCGTGCCTGCGACGCACCACCATGACACTATGTACCGTGCCTGTGACGCACCACCATGACACGATGTACCGTGGCTGTGCCGCACCGCCAAGACACTGTGTACGGTGCCTGTGACACACCACCATGACACTGTGTACGGTGCCTGTGACACACCACCATGACACTATGTACCGTGGCTGTGACGCACCACCATGACACGATGTACCGTGCCTGTGACGCACCGCCATGACACTATGTACCGTGCCTGTGACGCACCGCCATGACACGATGTACCGTGCATGGAACGCACTGCCATGACATGATGTACCGTGCCTGTGATGCACCACCATGACACTATGTACCGTGCATGTGACGCACCGCCATGACACTATGTACCATGCCTGTGACACACCGCCATGACACTATGCACCGTGCCTGTGACGCACCGCCATGACACTATGTTCAGTGCCTGTGACGCACCGCCATGATACTATGTACCATGCCTGTGACGCACCACCATGACACTATGTCCCGTGCCTGTGACGCACCGCCATGACACGATGTACCATGCATGGAACGCACTGCCATGACATGATGAACCGTGCCTGTGACGCACCACCATGACACTATGTACCGTGCATGTGACGCACTGCCATGACACTATGTACCAGGCATTGGACGCACCGCCATGACACTATGTACCGCGCCAGTGACGCACCGCCATGACACTATGTACCGTGCCAGTGACGCACCGCCATGATACTATGTACCATGCCTGTGACGCACAGTCATGACACTATGTACCGTGCCTGTGCCACACCGCCAAGACACTGTGTACGGTGCCTGTGACGCACAGCCATGACACTACGTACCGTGCATGGAACGCACCGCCATGACACTATGTACCGTGGCTGTGCCGCACCGCCAAGACACTGTGTACGGTGCATGTGACACACCACCATGACACTATGTACCGTGGCTGTGACGCACCACCATGACACTATGTACCGTGCCAGTGACGCACCGCCATGATACTATGTACCATGCCTGTGACGCACAGCCATGACACTATGTACCGTGCATGGAACGCACCGCCATGACACTATGTACCGTGGCTGTGCCGCACCGTCAAGACACTGTGTACGGTGCATGTGACACACCACCATGACACTATGTACTGTGGCTGTGACGCACCACCATGACACTATGTACCGTGCATGGAACGCACCGCCATGACACTATGTACCGTGGCTGTGCCGCACCGCCAAGACACTGTGTACGGTGCATGTGACACACCACCATGACACTATGTACTGTGGCTGTGACGCACCACCATGACACTATGTACCGTGGCTGTGACGCACCGCCGTGACACGATGTTTGTCCACGTATCTTTGCCTAATCAGTCATATTCTTTCTTTCTTTATTGTTCATGGCGAGATGATTATGGTGATGAAGAAGATGATGATGATTATGGTGATGAAGAAGATGATGATGATTATGATGATGGAGAAGATGATGATGATTATGATGATGATTATGGTGATGAAGACCATTCGGCCCCAGCAAGCTGGTCCTCCATTTCGTCCACCTCGGAAGGATGACAGGCTGAGTGAACCTGCCTGGCGCTTTTTAAATTTGACGATCGACCGGGATTCGCACTCGGGATCCTCGGAGCCCAAGGGAGCCCCCCCACCCCGTGACCGCCAAAACCAGGCGTACGTTTTCCCACTCACCTTCACTCGAGAGTTAAACATCTATATGCGGCGGGACCGTTCGCGAGATCTTCAGGTGGAGTAGGGGAAAACAGGTGCAAGGGAGCAAGAGGGGACGGGGAAGGAAAAAAAAAAAAGGGTTGGAAGATCTGCGACCGTTCACTCGCCATAGATGTTGGCGCTGCAAATAATTAAACAAAGAAGAATTGATGAAACATGAAAAAGATGAAAGAAAAAAACAAAAACAAAATTAAACCATAATAATAATAATAATGCATTTATTTTATATAGCGATTTTCAGGAAGCCCAAAGACGCTTAGAAAGAAAAATGTGAAGAATTTAAGAACGAAACGCGGACTTCGTAGGAAACACGGTTCAGGTAATCAATAAACGCGGACTTCGTAGGAAACACGGTTCAGGTTTTCTGCCCGTTTTGTGTTTTCTCTTGAACTTCTCCCACCGCTGGTCGCGTCGTTTGACCTCGCAGGAGTTCAATTCAATGAAGTGATTTTCCCTGAAAGCTCCGGTGACTAATTCTCTGGGCATCCTCCGTCGTGCGAAGTCCTTCCTTGGCACACCTGAGCTCCTCACCACATACAAGGCTTTCATCCGCAGCTCAATGGAATACTGTTCCCCCCTCTGGGCTGGTGCTCCTGCCTCACACCTTGCTCGGCTTCACGCTGTTGAGGCCAAAGCTTTCAGAATCATTGGAATCTCCTGCGATGTAGTCAACGCCGAGGGCCTTTCACTCACTCACCGCAGGCAGGTTGGTGGTCTTTCTGTCTTCTACCGACTCCTCTCCGGCCTTGCTCCCCCAGCTCTCTCTGTGCTCTGTCCCCCCAATATTCCTTCAGGTCGCACAAGATCTGCCTGCAACCCTATGGTTAAACTGCCAAAGTCTAGGCTCTCTGCTCACCTTCACTCTTTCATTCCCCTTTTCTCCCGCCTCTGGAACAAACTCCCCCACTCCCTTCAATCCCACTCCTCCCTCCAGGTCTTTAAAACAGCTGTTCACCACCATCTCTTATCGTCCCCCATCGAAAACCTTGATCCTTTCTACCCCCGGTAATTCACCCCAGAGTCCTTGCAGTGTTCATATGTTTTAATCCTCTCCCACCTCCCCCCAAGTCCTCCCGATGTCCCTGCTCTCAAATGTTGTGTTTGTGTCCTTCCCCCTCTTCCCCCTCTCTTTTGTGTCCTTCCCCCTCTCTCCCCATCTTGTCTGCCGCTCCCCTTGTTTTTTGTGTTTTGTGTGTCGGTTTGTCTTTTTGTGTGATTAATGTTAGCTCTTTCACGAGCCTCGATCTTGTATACAAAAAAAAAAAAAAAAAAAAAAAACTCAACCGATCTGTTGTTATTATCTTACACGGATTTCAACAACAACATTCACCTCAGCTGAGGGAGAAACCATGACGAGAATTTCGCGCCTTCCGTAGGTTCTTGGAACACTGACCTCGCTTACAAGGGCAATTCTTGTGTTTGGAGAACCCGTCGTCCTGGTTTTAACAGTTTTATTTATGATTCAGCCATTCTGCACTCCATCTGCGGTAACATTCACATTTGTTCTTTGACCAAGTTTCACCTTCACTCCTGATCGCGTCCCCCACTTCCGCCCCTTCTGTTGCCGAGCAACCGTCAGCGTCTTCTGAGGAAAGGGAGGTCGCATGAAGGATTGAGTAGGAAGGAATGAGTGATGGAACGAAGGATGAAGGAAGGAAGTTGGGGTGTGTTCCGTTAGCAAGCAGCTCGTGTTCCGTTAGCAAGCACCTAGTGTTCGTTCCATTAGCAAGCAGCTACTGTTCCATTAGCAAGCAGCTCGTGTTCCATCAGCAAGCAGCTAGTGTTCCATTAGCAAGCAGCTAGTGTTCCATTAGCAAGCAGCTCGTGTTCCATCAGCAAGCAGCTCGTGTTCCATCAGCAAGCAGCTAGTGTTCCATTAGCAAGCAGCTAGTGTTCCATTAGCAAGCAGCTAGTGTTCCATTAGCAAGCAGCTAGTGTTCCATAAGTAAGCAGCTAGTGTTCCATAAGTAAGCAACTCGTGTTCCATCAGCAAGCAGCTAGTGTTCCATTAGCAAGCAGCTAGTGTTCCATTAGCAAGCAGCTCGTGTTCCATCAGCAAGCAGCTAGTGTTCCATTAGCAAGCAGCTCGTGTTCCATTAGCAAGCAGCTCGTGTTCCATTACCAAGCAGCTAGTGTTCCATAAGTAAGCAAGTCGTGGTCCATTAGCAAGCAACTCGTGTTCCATCAGCAAGCAGCTAGTGTTCCATTCGCAAGCAGCTCGTGTTCCATTAGCAAGCAGCTCGTCTTCCATTAGCAAGCAGCTAGTGTTCCATTAGCAAGCAGCTAGTGTTCCATTCGCAAGCAGCTAGTGTTCCATTAGCAAGCAGCTGGTGTTCCATAAGTAAGCAGCTGGTGTTCCATTAGCAAGCAGCTAGTGTTCCATTAGCAAGCAGCTAGTGTTCCATTAGCAAGCAGCTGGTGTTCCATTAGCAAGCAGCTCGTGTTCCATTAGCAAGCAGCTCGTGTTCCGTTAGCAAGCAGCTCGTGTTCCATTAGCAAGCAGCTCGTGTTCCATTAGCAAGTGCCTCGTGTTCCATAAGTAAGCAGCTGGTGTTCCATTAGCAAGCAGCTAGTGTTCCATTAGCAAGCAGCTAGTGTTCCATTAGCAAGCAGCTAGTGCTCCATTAGCAAGTGCCTAGTGCTCCATTAGCAAGCAGCTGGTGTTCCATTTATAGCAAGCAGCTCGTGTTCCATTAGCAAGCACCTAGTGTTCCATTAGCAAGCAGCTCGTGTACCGTTAGCAAGCACCTGGTGTTCCATAAGTAAGCAGCTAGTGTTCCATAAGTAAGCAACTCGTGTTCCATCAGCCAGCAGCTAGTGTTCCATTAGCAAGCAGCTCGTGTTCCATTAGCAAGCAGCTCGTGTTCCGTTAGCAAGGAGCTAGTGTTCCATTAACAAGCAGCTAGTGTTCCATTAGGAGGCGCCTAGTGTTCCATAAGTAAGCAGCTAGTGTTCAATTAGCAAGCAGCTCGTGTTCCATTAGCAAGCAGCTAGTGTTCCATTAGCAAGTGCCTCGTGTTCCATAAGTTAGCAGCTGGTGTTCCATTAGCAAGCAGCTAGTGTTCCATTAGCAAGCACCGCGTGTTCCATTAGCAAGCAGCTCGTGTTCCATTAGCAAGCAGCTCGTGTTCCATTAGCAAGCACCTAGTGTTCCATAAGTATGCAGCTCGTGTTCCGTTAGCAAGCAGCTAGTGTTCCATTAGCAAGCAGCTAGTGTTCCATAAGTAAGCAGCTAGTGTTCCATAAGTAAGCAACTCGTGTTCCATCAGCAAGCAGCTAGTGTTCCATTAGCAATCAGCTAGTGTTCCATTAGCAAGCAGCTCGTGTTCCATCAGCAAGCAGCTAGTGTTCCATTAGCAAGCAGCTCGAGTTCCATTAGCAAGCAACTCGCGTTCCATTACCAAGCAGCTAGTGTTCCATAAGTAAGCAACTCGTGGTCTATTAGCAAGCAACTCGTGTTCCATCAGCAAGCAGCTAGTGTTCCATGAGCAAGCAGCTCGTGTTCCATTAGCAAGCAGCTCGTGTTCCATTAGCAAGCAGCTAGTGTTCCATTAGCAAGCAGCTAGTGTTCCATTCGCAAGCAGCTAGTGTTCCATTAGCAAGCAGCTGGTGTTCCATAATTAAGCAGCTGGTGTTCCATTAGCAAGCAGCTAGTGTTCCATTAGCAAGCAGCTCGTGTTCCATTAGCAAGCAGCTGGTGTTCCATGAGCACGCAGCTCATGTTCCATTAGCAAGCAGCTCGTGTTCCGTTAGCAAGCAGCTCATGTTCCATTAGCAAGCAGCTCGTGTTCCATTAGCAAGTGCCTCGTGTTCCATAAGTAAGCAGCTGGTGTTCCATTAGCAAGCAGCTAGTGTTCTATTAGCAAACAGCTAGTGTTCCATGAGCAAGCAGCTAGTGCTCCATGAGCAAGTGCCTAGTGTTCCATAAGTAAGCAGCTGGTGTTCCATTTATAGCAAGCAGCTAGTGTTCCATTAGCAAGCACCTAGTGTTCCATGAGCAAGCAGCTCGTGTTCCGTTAGCAAGCACCTAGTGTTCCATAAGTAAGCAGCTAGTGTTCCATACGTAAGCAGCTAGTGTTCCATAGGTAAGCAACTCGTGCTCCATCAGCCAGCAGCTAGTGTTCCATTAGCAAGCAGCTCGTGTTCCATTAGCAAGCAGCTCGTGTTCCGTTAGCAAGCAGCTAGTGTTCCATTAGCAAGCAGCTAGTGTTCCATTAGCAAGCAGCTAGTGTGCCATTAGCAAGCAGCTCGTGTTCCATTAGCAAGCAGCTCGTGTGCCATTGGCAAGCAGCTCGTGTTCCATTAGCAAGCAGCCAGTGTTCCATTAGCAAGCAGCTAGTGTTCCATTAGCAAGCAGCTAGTGTTCCATTAGCAAGCAGCTCGTGTTCCATTAGCAAGCAGCTCGTGTTCCATTAGCAATCGCCTCGTGTTCCATAAGTAAGCAGCTAGTGTTCAATTAGCAAGCAGCTCGTGTTCCATTAGCAAGCAGCTCGTGTTCCATTAGCAAGTGCCTCCTGCTCCATAAGTAAGCAGCTGGTGTTCCATTAGCAAGCAGCTCGTGTTCCATTAGCAAGCACATAGTGTTCCATTAGCAAGCAGCTCGTGTTCCATTAGCAAGCAGCTCGTGCTCCATTAGCAAGCACCTGGTGTTCCATAAGTAAGCAGCTACTGTTCCATCAGCAAGTGCCTCGTGTTCCATTAGCAAGCAGCTCGTGTTCCATTCGCAAGCAGCTCGTGTTCCGTTAGCAAGCAGCTAGTGTTCCATTAGCAAGCAGCTCGTGTTCCATGAGCAAGCAGCTAGTGTTCCATTAGCAAGCAGCTAGTGTTCCGTTAGCACGCAGCTCGTGTTCCATCAGCAAGCAGCTAGTGTTCCATTAGCAAGCAGCTAGAAACACCACCATGACACTATGTACCGTGCATGTGACACACCGCCTTGACACGATGTACCGTGCCTGTGACGCACCGCCATGACACGATGTACCGTGCATGGAACGCACTGCCATGACATGATGTACCGTGCCTGTGATGCACCACCATGACACTATGTACCGTGCCTGTGCCGCACGGCCAAGACACTGTGTACGGTGCCTGTGACGAACAGCCATGACACTCTGTACAGTGCCTGTGACGCACCACAATGACACGTGTACCGTGCCTGTGACGCACCGCCATGACACTATGTGCCGTGCCTGTGATGCACAGCCATGACACAATGTACCGTGCCTGTGACGCACCACCATGACACTATGTGCCATGCCTGTGACGCATCGCCATGACACGATGTACCGTGCCTGTGACGCACGACCATGACACTATGCACTGTGCCTATGATGCACTGCCATGACACTATGTACCGTGCCTGTGACGCACGGCCATGACACTATGTACCGTGCCTGTGATGCACTGCCATGACACCATGTACCGTGTTTGGATGCACTGCCATGACACTATGTACCATGCAAGTGATGCACCACCATGACACTATGTACCGTGCCTGTGACGCACCACCATGACACAATGTACCATGCATGCGATGCACCACAATGACACTATGTACCGTGCCTGTGACGCACCACCATGACACTATGTACCGTGCCTGTGATGCACCACCATGACACTGTGTACCGTGCCTGTGATGCACCGCCATGACACGATGTACCCAGCCTGTGACGCATCGCCATGACATGATGTACCATGCCTGTGACGCACCGCCATGACACTGTGCACCGTGCCTGCGACGCACCACCATGACACTATGCACCGTGCCTGCGACGCACCACCATGACACTGTGTACCGTGCCTGTGACGCACCACCATGACACGATGCACCATGCCTGTGACACAACGCCATGACACTATGCACCGTGCCTGTGACGCACCGCCATGACACTATGTCCCGTGCCTGTGACGCACCGCCATGACACGATGTACCATGCATGTGACGCACTGCCATGACATTATGTACCAGGCATTGGACGCACCACCATGACACTATGTACCGTGCATGTGACGCACTGCCATGACACTATGTACCAGGCATTGGACGCACCGCCATGACACTATGTACCGTGCCTGTGACGCACCACCATGACACTATGTACCGTGCATGTGACGCACTGCCATGACATTATGTACCAGGCATTGGACGCACCGCCATGATACTATGTAGCTACCGTGCCTGCGATGCACCACCATGACACTATGTACCGTGCCTGTGACGCACAGTCATGACACTATGTACCGTGCCTGTGCCACACCGCCAAGACACTGTGTACGGTGCCTGTGACGCACAGCCATGACACTATGTACCGTGCATGGAACGCACCGCCATGACACGATGTACCGTGGCTGTGCCGCACCGCCAAGACACTGTGTACGGTGCCTGTGACACACCACCATGACACTATGTACCGTGGCTGTGACGCACCGCCGTGACACGATGTTTGTCCACGTATCTTTGCCTAATCAGTCATATTCTTTCTTTCTTTATTGTTCATGGCGAGATGATTATGGTGATGAAGAAGATGATGATGATTATGGTGATGAAGAAGATGATGATGATTATGATGATGGAGAAGATGATGATGATTATGATGATGATTATGGTGATGAAGACCATTCGGCCCCAGCAAGCTGGTCCTCCATTTCGTCCACCTCGGAAGGATGACAGGCTGAGTGAACCTGCCTGGCGCTTTTTTAATTTGACGATCGACCGGGATTCGCACCCGGGATCCTTGGAGCCCAAGGGAGCCCCCCCCCCCCCGTGACCGCCAAAACCAGGCGTACGTTTTCCCACTCACCTTCACTCGAGAGTTAAACATCTATATGCGGCGGGACCGTTCGCGAGATCTTCAGGTGGAGTAGGGGAAAACAGGTGCAAGGGAGCAAGAGGGGACGGGGAAGGAAAAAAAAAAGGGTTGGAAGATCTGCGACCGTTCACTCGCCATAGATGTTGGCGCTGCAAATAATTAAACAAAGAAGAATTGATGAAACATGAAAAAGATGAAAGAAAAAAACAAAAACAAAATTAAACCATAATAATAATAATAATGCATTTATTTTATATAGCGATTTTCAGGAAGCCCAAAGACGCTTAGAAAGAAAAATGTGAAGAATTTAAGAACGAAACGCGGACTTCGTAGGAAACACGGTTCAGGTAATCAATAAACGCGGACTTCGTAGGAAACACGGTTCAGGTTTTCTGCCCGTTTTGTGTTTTCTCTTGAACTTCTCCCACCGCTGGTCGCGTCGTTTGACCTCGCAGGAGTTCAATTCAATGAAGTGATTTTCCCTGAAAGCTCCGGTGACTAATTCTCTGGGCATCCTCCGTCGTGCGAAGTCCTTCCTTGGCACACCTGAGCTCCTCACCACATACAAGGCTTTCATCCGCAGCTCAATGGAATACTGTTCCCCCCTCTGGGCTGGTGCTCCTGCCTCACACCTTGCTCGGCTTCACGCTGTTGAGGCCAAAGCTTTCAGAATCATTGGAATCTCCTGCGATGTAGTCAACGCCGAGGGCCTTTCACTCACTCACCGCAGGCAGGTTGGTGGTCTTTCTGTCTTCTACCGACTCCTCTCCGGCCTTGCTCCCCCAGCTCTCTCTGTGCTCTGTCCCCCCAATATTCCTTCAGGTCGCACAAGATCTGCCTGCAACCCTCTTATGGTTAAACTGCCAAAGTCTAGGCTCTCTGCTCACCTTCACTCTTTCATTCCCCTTTTCTCCCGCCTCTGGAACAAACTCCCCCACTCCCTTCAATCCGACTCCTCCCTCCAGGTCTTTAAAACAGCTGTTCACCACCATCTCTTATCGTCCCCCATCGAAAACCTTGATCTTTTCTACCCCCGGTAATTCACCCCAGAGTCCTTGCAGTGTTCATATGTTTTAATCCTCTCCCACCTCCCCCCAAGTCCTCCCGATGTCCCTGCTCTCAAATGTTGTGTTTGTGTCCTTCCCCCTCTTCCCCCTCTCTTTTGTGTCCTTCCCCCTCTCTCCCCATCTTGTCTGCCGCTCCCCTTGTTTTTTGTGTTTAGTGTGTCGGTTTGTCTTTTTGTGTGATTAATGTTAGCTCTTTCACGAGCCTCGATCTTGTATACAAAAAAAAAAAAAAAAAAAAAAAAAAAAACTCAACCGATCTGTTGTTATTATCTTACACGGATTTCAACAACAACATTCACCTCAGCTGAGGGAGAAACCATGACGAGAATTTCGCGCCTTCCGCAGGTTCTTGGAACACTGACCTCGCTTACAAGGGGAATTCTTGTGTTTGGAGAACCCGTCGTCCTGGTTTTAACAGTTTTATTTATGATTCAGCCATTCTGCACTCCATCTGCGGTAACATTCACATTTGTTCTTTGACCAAGTTTCACCTTCACTCCTGATCGCGTCCCCCACTTCCGCCCCTTCTGTTGCCGAGCAACCGTCAGCGTCTTCTGAGGAAAGGGAGGTCGCATGAAGGATTGAGTAGGAAGGAATGAGTGATGGAACGAAGGATGAAGGAAGGAGGTTGGGGTGTGTTCCGTTAGCAAGCAGCTCGTGTTCCGTTAGCAAGCACCTAGTGTTCGTTCCATTAGCAAGCAGCTAGTGTTCCATTAGCAAGCAGCTCGTGTTCCATCAGCAAGCAGCTAGTGTTCCATTAGCAAGCAGCTAGTGTTCCATTAGCAAGCAGCTCGTGTTCCATCAGCAAGCAGCTCGTGTTCCATCAGCAAGCAGCTAGTGTTCCATTAGCAAGCAGCTAGTGTTCCATTAGCAAGCAGCTAGTGTTCCATAAGTAAGCAGCTAGTGTTCCATAAGTAAGCAACTCGTGTTCCATCAGCAAGCAGCTGGTGTTCCATTAGCAAGCAGCTAGTGTTCCATTAGCAAGCACCGCGTGTTCCATTAGCAAGCAGCTCGTGTTCCATTAGCAAGCACCTAGTGTTCCATAAGTATGCAGCTCGTGTTCCGTTAGCAAGCAGCTAGTGTTCCATTAGCAAGCAGCTAGTGTTCCATAAGTAAGCAGCTAGTGTTCCATTAGCAAGCAGCTAGTGTTCCATAAGTAAGCAGCTAGTGTTCCATAAGTAAGCAACTCGTGTTCCATCAGCAAGCAGCTAGTGTTCCATTAGCAATCAGCTAGTGTTCCATTAGCAAGCAGCTCGTGTTCCATCAGCAAGCAGCTAGTGTTCCATTAGCAAGCAGCTCGAGTTCCATTAGCAAGCAACTCGTGTTCCATTACCAAGCAGCTAGTGTTCCATAAGTAAGCAACTCGTGGTCTATTAGCAAGCAACTCGTGTTCCATCAGCAAGCAGCTAGTGTTCCATGAGCAAGCAGCTCGTGTTCCATTAGCAAGCAGCTCGTGTTCCATTAGCAAGCAGCTAGTGTTCCATTAGCAAGCAGCTAGTGTTCCATTCGCAAGCAGCTAGTGTTCCATTAGCAAGCAGCTGGTGTTCCATAAGTAAGCAGCTGGTGTTCCATTAGCAAGCAGCTAGTGTTCCATTAGCAAGCAGCTCGTGTTCCATTAGCAAGCAGCTGGTGTTCCATGAGCACGCAGCTCGTGTTCCATTAGCAAGCAGCTCGTGTTCCGTTAGCAAGCAGCTCATGTTCCATTAGCAAGCAGCTCGTGTTCCATAAGCAAGTGCCTCGTGTTCCATAAGTAAGCAGCTGGTGTTCCATTAGCAAGCAGCTAGTGTTCTATTAGCAAGCAGCTAGTGTTCCATGAGCAAGCAGCTAGTGCTCCATGAGCAAGCAGCTAGTGTTCCATTAGCAAGCAGCTAGTGCTCCATTAGCAAGTGCCGAGTGCTCCATTAGCAAGCAGCTGGTGTTCCATTTATAGCAAGCAGCTAGTGTTCCATTAGCAAGCACCTAGTGTTCCATTAGCAAGCAGCTCGTGTTCCGTTAGCAAGCACCTGGTGTTCCATAAGTAAGCAGCTAGTGTTCCATAAGTAAGCAACTCGTGTTCCATCAGCCAGCAGCTAGTGTTCCATTAGCAAGCAGCTCGTGTTCCATTAGCAAGCAGCTCGTGTTCCGTTAGCAAGGAGCTAGTGTTCCATTAGCAAGCAGCTAGTGTTCCATTAGGAAGCGCCTAGTGTTCCATAAGTAAGCAGCTAGTGTTCAATTCGCAAGCAGCTCGTGTTCCATTAGCAAGCAGCTAGTGTTCCATTAGCAAGTGCCTCGTGTTCCATAAGTAAGCAGCTGGTGTTCCATTAGCAAGCAGCTAGTGTTCCATTAGCAAGCACCGCGTGTTCCATTAGCAAGCAGCTCGTGTTCCATTAGCAAGCACCTAGTGTTCCATAAGTATGCAGCTCGTGTTCCGTTAGCAAGCAGCTAGTGTTCCATTAGCAAGCAGCTAGTGTTCCATAAGTAAGCAGCTAGTGTTCCATTAGCAAGCAGCTAGTGTTCCATAAGTAAGCAGCTAGTGTTCCATAAGTAAGCAACTCGTGTTCCATCAGCAAGCAGCTAGTGTTCCATTAGCAATCAGCTAGTGTTCCATTAGCAAGCAGCTCGTGTTCCATCAGCAAGCAGCTAGTGTTCCATTAGCAAGCAGCTCGAGTTCCATTAGCAAGCAACTCGTGTTCCATTACCAAGCAGCTAGTGTTCCATAAGTAAGCAACTCGTGGTCTATTAGCAAGCAACTCGTGTTCCATCAGCAAGCAGCTAGTGTTCCATGAGCAAGCAGCTCGTGTTCCATTAGCAAGCAGCTCGTGTTCCATTAGCAAGCAGCTAGTGTTCCATTAGCAAGCAGCTAGTGTTCCATTCGCAAGCAGCTAGTGTTCCATTAGCAAGCAGCTGGTGTTCCATAAGTAAGCAGCTGGTGTTCCATTAGCAAGCAGCTAGTGTTCCATTAGCAAGCAGCTCGTGTTCCATTAGCAAGCAGCTGGTGTTCCATGAGCACGCAGCTCGTGTTCCATTAGCAAGCAGCTCGTGTTCCGTTAGCAAGCAGCTCATGTTCCATTAGCAAGCAGCTCGTGTTCCATAAGCAAGTGCCTCGTGTTCCATAAGTAAGCAGCTGGTGTTCCATTAGCAAGCAGCTAGTGTTCTATTAGCAAGCAGCTAGTGTTCCATGAGCAAGCAGCTAGTGCTCCATGAGCAAGTGCCTAGTGTTCCATAAGTAAGCAGCTGGTGTTCCATTTATAGCAAGCAGCTAGTGTTCCATTAGCAAGCACCTAGTGTTCCATGAGCAAGCAGCTCGTGTTCCGTTAGCAAGCACCTAGTGTTCCATAAGTAAGCAGCTAGTGTTCCATAAGTAAGCAGCTAGTGTTCGATACGTAAGCAGCTAGTGTTCCATAGGTAAGCAACTCGTGTTCCATCAGCCAGCAGCTGGTGTTCCATTAGCAAGCAGCTCGTGTTCCATTAGCAAGCAGCTCGTGTTCCGTTAGCAAGCAGCTAGTGTTCCATTAGCAAGCAGCTAGTGTTCCATTAGCAAGCAGCTAGTGTGCCATTAGCAAGCAGCTCGTGTTCCATTAGCAAGCAGCTCGTGTGCCATTGGCAAGCAGCTCGTGTTCCATTAGCAAGCAGCCAGTGTTCCATTAGCAAGCAGCTAGTGTTCCATTAGCAAGCAGCTAGTGTTCCATTAGCAAGCAGCTCGTGTTCCATTAGCAAGCAGCTCGTGTTCCATTAGCAATCGCCTAGTGTTCCATAAGTAAGCAGCTAGTGTTCAATTAGCAAGCAGCTCGTGTTCCATCAGCAAGCAGCTCGTGTTCCATCAGCAAGCAGCTAGTGTTCCATTAGCAAGCAGCTAGTGTTCCATTAGCAAGCAGCTAGTGTTCCATAAGTAAGCCGCTAGTGTTCCATAAGTAAGCAACTCGTGTTCCATCAGCAAGCAGCTAGTGTTCCATTAGCAAGCAGCTAGTGTTCCATTAGCAAGCAGCTCGTGTTCCATCAGCAAGCAGCTAGTGTTCCATTAGCAAGCAGCTCGTGTTCCATTAGCAAGCAGCTCGTGTTCCATTACCAAGCAGCTAGTGTTCCATTACCAAGCAGCTAGTGTTCCATAAGTAAGCAACTCGTGGTCCATTAGCAAGCAACTCGTGTTCCATCAGCAAGCAGCTAGTGTTCCATTCGCAAGCAGCTCGTGTTCCATTAGCAAGCAGCTAGTGTTCCATTCGCAAGCAGCTAGTGTTCCATTAGCAAGCAGCTAGTGTTCCATTAGCAAGCAGCTAGTGTTCCATTAGCAAGCAGCTCGTGTTCCGTTAGCAAGCAGCTGGTGTTCCATTAGCAAGCAGCTGGTGTTCCATTAGCAAGCAGCTCGTGTTCCATTAGCAAGCAGCTCGTGTTCCGTTAGCAAGCAGCTCGTGTTCCATGAGCAAGCAGCTCGTGTTCCATTAGCAAGTGCCTCGTGTTCCATAAGTAAGCAGCTGGTGTTCCATTAGCAAGCAGCTAGTGTTCCATTAGCAAGCAGCTAGTGTTCCATTAGCAAGCAGCTAGTGCTCCATTAGCAAGTGCCTAGTGCTCCATTAGCAAGCAGCTGGTGTTCCATTTATAGCAAGCAGCTAGTGTTCCATTAGCAAGCACCTAGTGTTCCATTAGCAAGCAGCTCGTGTTCCGTTAGCAAGCACCTGGTGTTCCATAAGTAAGCAGCTAGTGTTCCATAAGTAAGCAACTCGTGTTCCATCAGCCAGCAGCTAGTGTTCCATTAGCAAGCAGCTCGTGTTCCATTAGCAAGCAGCTCGTGTTCCGTTAGCAAGGAGCTAGTGTTCCATTAGCAAGCAGCTAGTGTTCCATTAGGAAGCGCCTAGTGTTCCATAAGTAAGCAGCTAGTGTTCAATTAGCAAGCAGCTCGTGTTCCATTAGCAAGCAGCTAGTGTTCCATTAGCAAGTGCCTCGTGTTCCATAAGTAAGCAGCTGGTGTTCCATTAGCAAGCAGCTAGTGTTCCATTAGCAAGCACCGCGTGTTCCATTAGCAAGCAGCTCGTGTTCCATTAGCAAGCACCTAGTGTTCCATAAGTATGCAGCTCGTGTTCCGTTAGCAAGCAGCTAGTGTTCCATTAGCAAGCAGCTAGTGTTCCATAAGTAAGCAGCTAGTGTTCCATTAGCAAGCAGCTAGTGTTCCATAAGTAAGCAGCTAGTGTTCCATAAGTAAGCAACTCGTGTTCCATCAGTAAGCAGCTAGTGTTCCATTAGCAATCAGCTAGTGTTCCATTAGCAAGCAGCTCGTGTTCCATCAGCAAGCAGCTAGTGTTCCATTAGCAAGCAGCTCGAGTTCCATTAGCAAGCAACTCGTGTTCCATTACCAAGCAGCTAGTGTTCCATAAGTAAGCAACTCGTGGTCTATTAGCAAGCAACTCGTGTTCCATCAGCAAGCAGCTAGTGTTCCATGAGCAAGCAGCTCGTGTTCCATTAGCAAGCAGCTCGTGTTCCATTAGCAAGCAGCTAGTGTTCCATTAGCAAGCAGCTAGTGTTCCATTCGCAAGCAGCTAGTGTTCCATTAGCAAGCAGCTGGTGTTCCATAAGTAAGCAGCTGGTGTTCCATTAGCAAGCAGCTAGTGTTCCATTAGCAAGCAGCTCGTGTTCCATTAGCAAGCAGCTCGTGTTCCGTTAGCAAGCAGCTCATGTTCCATTAGCAAGCAGCTCGTGTTCCATTAGCAAGTGCCTCGTGTTCCATAAGTAAGCAGCTGGTGTTCCATTAGCAAGCAGCTAGTGTTCTATTAGCAAGCAGCTAGTGTTCCATGAGCAAGCAGCTAGTGCTCCATGAGCAAGTGCCTAGTGTTCCATAAGTAAGCAGCTGGTGTTCCATTTATAGCAAGCAGCTAGTGTTCCATTAGCAAGCACCTAGTGTTCCATGAGCAAGCAGCTCGTGTTCCGTTAGCAAGCACCTAGTGTTCCATAAGTAAGCAGCTAGTGTTCCACACGTAAGCAGCTAGTGTTCCATAGGTAAGCAACTCGTGTTCCATCAGCCAGCAGCTGGTGTTCCATTAGCAAGCAGCTCGTGTTCTATTAGCAAGCAGCTCGTGTTCCGTTAGCAAGCAGCTAGTGTTCCATTAGCAAGCAGCTAGTGTTCCATTAGCAAGCAGCTAGTGTGCCATTAGCAAGCAGCTCGTGTTCCATTAGCAAGCAGCTCGTGTGCCATTGGCAAGCAGCTCGTGTTCCATTAGCAAGCAGCCAGTGTTCCATTAGCAAGCAGCTAGTGTTCCATTAGCAAGCAGCTAGTGTTCCATTAGCAAGCAGCTCGTGTTCCATTAGCAAGCAGCTCGTGTTCCATTAGCAATCGCCTAGTGTTCCATAAGTAAGCAGCTAGTGTTCAATTAGCAAGCAGCTCGTGTTCCATTAGCAAGCAGCTCGTGTTCCATTAGCAAGTGCCTCGTGCTCCATAAGTAAGCAGCTGGTGTTCCATTAGCAAGCAGCTCGTGTTCCATTAGCAAGCACATAGTGTTCCATTAGCAAGCAGCTCGTGTTCCATTAGCAAGCAGCTCGTGCTCCATTAGCAAGCACCTGGTGTTCCATAAGTAAGCAGCTACTGTTCCATCAGCAAGTGCCTCGTGTTCCATTAGCAAGCAGCTCGTGTTCCATTAGCAAGCAGCTCGTGTTCCATTAGCAAGCAGCTCGTGCTCCATTAGCAAGCACCTGGTGTTCCATAAGTAAGCAGCTACTGTTCCATCAGCAAGTGCCTCGTGTTCCATTAGCAAGCAGCTCGTGTTCCATTCGCAAGCAGCTCGTGTTCCGTTAGCAAGCAGCTAGTGTTCCATTAGCAAGCAGCTCGTGTTCCATGAGCAAGCAGCTAGTGTTCCATTAGCAAGCAGCTAGTGTTCCGTTAGCACGCAGCTCGTGTTCCATCAGCAAGCAGCTAGAAACACCACCATGACACTATGTACCGTGCATGTGACACACCGCCTTGACACGATGTACCGTGCCTGTGACGCACCGCCATGACACTATGTACCGTGCCTGTGACGCACCGCCATGACACGATGTACCGTGCATGGAACGCACTGCCATGACATGATGTACCGTGCCTGTGATGCACCACCATGACACTATGTACCGTGCCTGTGCCGCACGGCCATGACACTCTGTACAGTGCCTGTGACGCACCACAATGACACGTGTACCGTGCCTGTGACGCACCGCCATGACACTATGTACCGTGCCTGTGACGCACCGCCATGACACTATGTGCCGTGCCTGTGACGCATCGCCATGACACGATGTACCGTGCCTGTGACGCACGACCATGACACTATGCACTGTGCCTGTGATGCACTGCCATGACACTATGTACCGTGCCTGTGACGCACGGCCATGACACTATGTACCGTGCCTGTGATGCACTGCCCTGACACGATGTGCCGTGTTTGGACGCACTGCCATGACACTATGTACCATGCAAGTGATGCACCACCATGACACTATGTACCGTGCCTGTGACGCACCACCATGACACAATGTACCATGCATGCGATGCACCACAATGACACTATGTACCGTGCCTGTGACGCACCACCATGACACTATGTACCGTGCCTGTGACGCACCACCATGACACTATGTACCGTGCCTGTGACGCACCACCATGACATTATGTACCGTGCCTGTGACGCACCACCATGACACTGTGTAACGTGCCTGTGATGCACCGCCATGACACGATGTACCCAGCCTGTGACGCATCGCCATGACATGATGTACCATGCCTGTGACGCACTGCCATGACACGATGTACCGCGCCTGTGACACAACACCATGACACGATGTACTGTGCCTGTGACGCACCGCCATGACACTGTGCACCGTGCCTGCGACGCACCACCATGACACTATGCACCGTGCCTGCGACGCACCACCATGACACTATGTACCGTGCCTGTGACGCACCACCATGACACGATGTACCGTGGCTGTGCCGCACCGCCAAGACACTGTGTACGGTGCCTGTGACACACCACCATGACACTGTGTACGGTGCCTGTGACACACCACCATGACACTATGTACCGTGGCTGTGACGCACCACCATGACACGATGTACCGTGCCTGTGACGCACCGCCATGACACTATGTACCGTGCCTGTGACGCACCGCCATGACACGATGTACCGTGCATGGAACGCACTGCCATGACATGATGTACCGTGCCTGTGATGCACCACCATGACACTATGTACCGTGCATGTGACGCACCGCCATGACACTATGTACCATGCCTGTGACACACCGCCATGACACTATGCACCGTGCCTGTGACGCACCGCCATGACACTATGTTCAGTGCCTGTGACGCACCGCCATGATACTATGTACCATGCCTGTGACGCACCACCATGACACTATGTCCCGTGCCTGTGACGCACCGCCATGACACGATGTACCATGCATGGAACGCACTGCCATGACATGATGAACCGTGCCTGTGACGCACCACCATGACACTATGTACCGTGCATGTGACGCACTGCCATGACACTATGTACCAGGCATTGGACGCACCGCCATGACACTATGTACCGCGCCAGTGACGCACCGCCATGACACTATGTACCGTGCCAGTGACGCACCGCCATGATACTATGTACCATGCCTGTGACGCACAGTCATGACACTATGTACCGTGCCTGTGCCACATCGCCAAGACACTGTGTACGGTGCCTGTGACGCACAGCCATGACACTACGTACCGTGCATGGAACGCACCGCCATGACACTATGTACCGTGGCTGTGCCGCACCGCCAAGACACTGTGTACGGTGCATGTGACACACCACCATGACACTATGTACCGTGGCTGTGACGCACCACCATGACACTATGTACCGTGCCAGTGACGCACCGCCATGATACTATGTACCATGCCTGTGACGCACAGCCATGACACTATGTACCGTGCATGGAACGCACCGCCATGACACTATGTACCGTGGCTGTGCCGCACCGTCAAGACACTGTGTACGGTGCATGTGACACACCACCATGACACTATGTACTGTGGCTGTGACGCACCACCATGACACTATGTACCGTGCATGGAACGCACCGCCATGACACTATGTACCGTGGCTGTGCCGCACCGCCAAGACACTGTGTACGGTGCATGTGACACACCACCATGACACTATGTACTGTGGCTGTGACGCACCACCATGACACTATGTACCGTGGCTGTGACGCACCGCCGTGACACGATGTTTGTCCACGTATCTTTGCCTAATCAGTCATATTCTTTCTTTCTTTATTGTTCATGGCGAGATGATTATGGTGATGAAGAAGATGATGATGATTATGGTGATGAAGAAGATGATGATGATTATGATGATGGAGAAGATGATGATGATTATGATGATGATTATGGTGATGAAGACCATTCGGCCCCAGCAAGCTGGTCCTCCATTTCGTCCACCTCGGAAGGATGACAGGCTGAGTGAACCTGCCTGGCGCTTTTTAAATTTGACGATCGACCGGGATTCGCACTCGGGATCCTCGGAGCCCAAGGGAGCCCCCCCACCCCGTGACCGCCAAAACCAGGCGTACGTTTTCCCACTCACCTTCACTCGAGAGTTAAACATCTATATGCGGCGGGACCGTTCGCGAGATCTTCAGGTGGAGTAGGGGAAAACAGGTGCAAGGGAGCAAGAGGGGACGGGGAAGGAAAAAAAAAAAAGGGTTGGAAGATCTGCGACCGTTCACTCGCCATAGATGTTGGCGCTGCAAATAATTAAACAAAGAAGAATTGATGAAACATGAAAAAGATGAAAGAAAAAAACAAAAACAAAATTAAACCATAATAATAATAATAATGCATTTATTTTATATAGCGATTTTCAGGAAGCCCAAAGACGCTTAGAAAGAAAAATGTGAAGAATTTAAGAACGAAACGCGGACTTCGTAGGAAACACGGTTCAGGTAATCAATAAACGCGGACTTCGTAGGAAACACGGTTCAGGTTTTCTGCCCGTTTTGTGTTTTCTCTTGAACTTCTCCCACCGCTGGTCGCGTCGTTTGACCTCGCAGGAGTTCAATTCAATGAAGTGATTTTCCCTGAAAGCTCCGGTGACTAATTCTCTGGGCATCCTCCGTCGTGCGAAGTCCTTCCTTGGCACACCTGAGCTCCTCACCACATACAAGGCTTTCATCCGCAGCTCAATGGAATACTGTTCCCCCCTCTGGGCTGGTGCTCCTGCCTCACACCTTGCTCGGCTTCACGCTGTTGAGGCCAAAGCTTTCAGAATCATTGGAATCTCCTGCGATGTAGTCAACGCCGAGGGCCTTTCACTCACTCACCGCAGGCAGGTTGGTGGTCTTTCTGTCTTCTACCGACTCCTCTCCGGCCTTGCTCCCCCAGCTCTCTCTGTGCTCTGTCCCCCCAATATTCCTTCAGGTCGCACAAGATCTGCCTGCAACCCTATGGTTAAACTGCCAAAGTCTAGGCTCTCTGCTCACCTTCACTCTTTCATTCCCCTTTTCTCCCGCCTCTGGAACAAACTCCCCCACTCCCTTCAATCCCACTCCTCCCTCCAGGTCTTTAAAACAGCTGTTCACCACCATCTCTTATCGTCCCCCATCGAAAACCTTGATCCTTTCTACCCCCGGTAATTCACCCCAGAGTCCTTGCAGTGTTCATATGTTTTAATCCTCTCCCACCTCCCCCCAAGTCCTCCCGATGTCCCTGCTCTCAAATGTTGTGTTTGTGTCCTTCCCCCTCTTCCCCCTCTCTTTTGTGTCCTTCCCCCTCTCTCCCCATCTTGTCTGCCGCTCCCCTTGTTTTTTGTGTTTTGTGTGTCGGTTTGTCTTTTTGTGTGATTAATGTTAGCTCTTTCACGAGCCTCGATCTTGTATACAAAAAAAAAAAAAAAAAAAAAAAACTCAACCGATCTGTTGTTATTATCTTACACGGATTTCAACAACAACATTCACCTCAGCTGAGGGAGAAACCATGACGAGAATTTCGCGCCTTCCGTAGGTTCTTGGAACACTGACCTCGCTTACAAGGGCAATTCTTGTGTTTGGAGAACCCGTCGTCCTGGTTTTAACAGTTTTATTTATGATTCAGCCATTCTGCACTCCATCTGCGGTAACATTCACATTTGTTCTTTGACCAAGTTTCACCTTCACTCCTGATCGCGTCCCCCACTTCCGCCCCTTCTGTTGCCGAGCAACCGTCAGCGTCTTCTGAGGAAAGGGAGGTCGCATGAAGGATTGAGTAGGAAGGAATGAGTGATGGAACGAAGGATGAAGGAAGGAAGTTGGGGTGTGTTCCGTTAGCAAGCAGCTCGTGTTCCGTTAGCAAGCACCTAGTGTTCGTTCCATTAGCAAGCAGCTACTGTTCCATTAGCAAGCAGCTCGTGTTCCATCAGCAAGCAGCTAGTGTTCCATTAGCAAGCAGCTAGTGTTCCATTAGCAAGCAGCTCGTGTTCCATCAGCAAGCAGCTCGTGTTCCATCAGCAAGCAGCTAGTGTTCCATTAGCAAGCAGCTAGTGTTCCATTAGCAAGCAGCTAGTGTTCCATAAGTAAGCAGCTAGTGTTCCATAAGTAAGCAACTCGTGTTCCATCAGCAAGCAGCTAGTGTTCCATTAGCAAGCAGCTAGTGTTCCATTAGCAAGCAGCTCGTGTTCCATCAGCAAGCAGCTAGTGTTCCATTAGCAAGCAGCTCGTGTTCCATTAGCAAGCAGCTCGTGTTCCATTACCAAGCAGCTAGTGTTCCATAAGTAAGCAACTCGTGGTCCATTAGCAAGCAACTCGTGTTCCATCAGCAAGCAGCTAGTGTTCCATTCGCAAGCAGCTCGTGTTCCATTAGCAAGCAGCTCGTGTTCCATTAGCAAGCAGCTAGTGTTCCATTAGCAAGCAGCTAGTGTTCCATTCGCAAGCAGCTAGTGTTCCATTAGCAAGCAGCTGGTGTTCCATAAGTAAGCAGCTGGTGTTCCATTAGCAAGCAGCTAGTGTTCCATTAGCAAGCAGCTAGTGTTCCATTAGCAAGCAGCTGGTGTTCCATTAGCAAGCAGCTCGTGTTCCATTAGCAAGCAGCTCGTGTTCCGTTAGCAAGCAGCTCGTGTTCCATTAGCAAGCAGCTCGTGTTCCATTAGCAAGTGCCTCGTGTTCCATAAGTAAGCAGCTGGTGTTCCATTAGCAAGCAGCTAGTGTTCCATTAGCAAGCAGCTAGTGTTCCATTAGCAAGCAGCTAGTGCTCCATTAGCAAGTGCCTAGTGCTCCATTAGCAAGCAGCTGGTGTTCCATTTATAGCAAGCAGCTCGTGTTCCATTAGCAAGCACCTAGTGTTCCATTAGCAAGCAGCTCGTGTACCGTTAGCAAGCACCTGGTGTTCCATAAGTAAGCAGCTAGTGTTCCATAAGTAAGCAACTCGTGTTCCATCAGCCAGCAGCTAGTGTTCCATTAGCAAGCAGCTCGTGTTCCATTAGCAAGCAGCTCGTGTTCCGTTAGCAAGGAGCTAGTGTTCCATTAACAAGCAGCTAGTGTTCCATTAGGAGGCGCCTAGTGTTCCATAAGTAAGCAGCTAGTGTTCAATTAGCAAGCAGCTCGTGTTCCATTAGCAAGCAGCTAGTGTTCCATTAGCAAGTGCCTCGTGTTCCATAAGTTAGCAGCTGGTGTTCCATTAGCAAGCAGCTAGTGTTCCATTAGCAAGCACCGCGTGTTCCATTAGCAAGCAGCTCGTGTTCCATTAGCAAGCAGCTCGTGTTCCATTAGCAAGCACCTAGTGTTCCATAAGTATGCAGCTCGTGTTCCGTTAGCAAGCAGCTAGTGTTCCATTAGCAAGCAGCTAGTGTTCCATAAGTAAGCAGCTAGTGTTCCATAAGTAAGCAACTCGTGTTCCATCAGCAAGCAGCTAGTGTTCCATTAGCAATCAGCTAGTGTTCCATTAGCAAGCAGCTCGTGTTCCATCAGCAAGCAGCTAGTGTTCCATTAGCAAGCAGCTCGAGTTCCATTAGCAAGCAACTCGCGTTCCATTACCAAGCAGCTAGTGTTCCATAAGTAAGCAACTCGTGGTCTATTAGCAAGCAACTCGTGTTCCATCAGCAAGCAGCTAGTGTTCCATGAGCAAGCAGCTCGTGTTCCATTAGCAAGCAGCTCGTGTTCCATTAGCAAGCAGCTAGTGTTCCATTAGCAAGCAGCTAGTGTTCCATTCGCAAGCAGCTAGTGTTCCATTAGCAAGCAGCTGGTGTTCCATAAGTAAGCAGCTGGTGTTCCATTAGCAAGCAGCTAGTGTTCCATTAGCAAGCAGCTCGTGTTCCATTAGCAAGCAGCTGGTGTTCCATGAGCACGCAGCTCATGTTCCATTAGCAAGCAGCTCGTGTTCCGTTAGCAAGCAGCTCATGTTCCATTAGCAAGCAGCTCGTGTTCCATTAGCAAGTGCCTCGTGTTCCATAAGTAAGCAGCTGGTGTTCCATTAGCAAGCAGCTAGTGTTCTATTAGCAAACAGCTAGTGTTCCATGAGCAAGCAGCTAGTGCTCCATGAGCAAGTGCCTAGTGTTCCATAAGTAAGCAACTGGTGTTCCATTTATAGCAAGCAGCTAGTGTTCCATTAGCAAGCACCTAGTGTTCCATGAGCAAGCAGCTCGTGTTCCGTTAGCAAGCACCTAGTGTTCCATAAGTAAGCAGCTAGTGTTCCATACGTAAGCAGCTAGTGTTCCATAGGTAAGCAACTCGTGCTCCATCAGCCAGCAGCTAGTGTTCCATTAGCAAGCAGCTCGTGTTCCATTAGCAAGCAGCTCGTGTTCCGTTAGCAAGCAGCTAGTGTTCCATTAGCAAGCAGCTAGTGTTCCATTAGCAAGCAGCTAGTGTGCCATTAGCAAGCAGCTCGTGTTCCATTAGCAAGCAGCTCGTGTGCCATTGGCAAGCAGCTCGTGTTCCATTAGCAAGCAGCCAGTGTTCCATTAGCAAGCAGCTAGTGTTCCATTAGCAAGCAGCTAGTGTTCCATTAGCAAGCAGCTCGTGTTCCATTAGCAAGCAGCTCGTGTTCCATTAGCAATCGCCTCGTGTTCCATAAGTAAGCAGCTAGTGTTCAATTAGCAAGCAGCTCGTGTTCCATTAGCAAGCAGCTCGTGTTCCATTAGCAAGTGCCTCCTGCTCCATAAGTAAGCAGCTGGTGTTCCATTAGCAAGCAGCTCGTGTTCCATTAGCAAGCACATAGTGTTCCATTAGCAAGCAGCTCGTGTTCCATTAGCAAGCAGCTCGTGCTCCATTAGCAAGCACCTGGTGTTCCATAAGTAAGCAGCTACTGTTCCATCAGCAAGTGCCTCGTGTTCCATTAGCAAGCAGCTCGTGTTCCATTCGCAAGCAGCTCGTGTTCCGTTAGCAAGCAGCTAGTGTTCCATTAGCAAGCAGCTCGTGTTCCATGAGCAAGCAGCTAGTGTTCCATTAGCAAGCAGCTAGTGTTCCGTTAGCACGCAGCTCGTGTTCCATCAGCAAGCAGCTAGTGTTCCATTAGCAAGCAGCTAGAAACACCACCATGACACTATGTACCGTGCATGTGACACACCGCCTTGACACGATGTACCGTGCCTGTGACGCACCGCCATGACACTATGTACCGTGCCTGTGACGCACCGCCATGACACGATGTACCGTGCATGGAACGCACTGCCATGACATGATGTACCGTGCCTGTGATGCACCACCATGACACTATGTACCGTGCCTGTGCCGCACGGCCAAGACACTGTGTACGGTGCCTGTGACGAACAGCCATGACACTCTGTACAGTGCCTGTGACGCACCACAATGACACGTGTACCGTGCCTGTGACGCACCGCCATGACACTATGTGCCGTGCCTGTGATGCACAGCCATGACACAATGTACCGTGCCTGTGACGCACCACCATGACACTATGTGCCATGCCTGTGACGCATCGCCATGACACGATGTACCGTGCCTGTGACGCACGACCATGACACTATGCACTGTGCCTGTGATGCACTGCCATGACACTATGTACCGTGCCTGTGACGCACGGCCATGACACTATGTACCGTGCCTGTGATGCACTGCCATGACACGATGTACCGTGTTTGGATGCACTGCCATGACACTATGTACCATGCAAGTGATGCACCACCATGACACTATGTACCGTGCCTGTGACGCACCACCATGACACAATGTACCATGCATGCGATGCACCACAATGACACTATGTACCGTGCCTGTGACGCACCACCATGACACTATGTACCGTGCCTGTGATGCACCACCATGACACTGTGTACCGTGCCTGTGATGCACCGCCATGACACGATGTACCCAGCCTGTGACGCATCGCCATGACATGATGTACCATGCCTGTGACGCACCGCCATGACACTGTGCACCGTGCCTGCGACGCACCACCATGACACTATGCACCGTGCCTGCGACGCACCACCATGACACTGTGTACCGTGCCTGTGACGCACCACCATGACACGATGCACCATGCCTGTGACACAACGCCATGACACTATGCACCGTGCCTGTGACGCACCGCCATGACACTATGTCCCGTGCCTGTGACGCACCGCCATGACACGATGTACCATGCATGGAACGCACTGCCATGACATGATGAACCGTGCCTGTGACGCACCACCATGACACTATGTACCGTGCATGTGACGCACTGCCATGACATTATGTACCAGGCATTGGACGCACCGCCATGACACTATGTACCGTGCCACTGACGCACCACCATGACACTATGTACCGTGCATGTGACGCACTGCCATGACACGATGTACCATGCATGGAACGCACTGCCATGACATGATGAACCGTGCCTGTGACGCACCACCATGACACTATGTACCGTGCATGTGACGCACTGCCATGACATTATGTACCAGGCATTGGACGCACCGCCATGATACTATGTAGCTACCGTGCCTGCGATGCACCACCATGACACTATGTACCGTGCCTGTGACGCACAGTCATGACACTATGTACCGTGCCTGTGCCACACCGCCAAGACACTGTGTACGGTGCCTGTGACGCACAGCCATGACACTATGTACCGTGCATGGAACGCACCGCCATGACACGATGTACCGTGGCTGTGCCGCACCGCCAAGACACTGTGTACGGTGCCTGTGACACACCACCATGACACTATGTACCGTGGCTGTGACGCACCGCCGTGACACGATGTTTGTCCACGTATCTTTGCCTAATCAGTCATATTCTTTCTTTCTTTATTGTTCATGGCGAGATGATTATGGTGATGAAGAAGATGATGATGATTATGGTGATGAAGAAGATGATGATGATTATGATGATGGAGAAGATGATGATGATTATGATGATGATTATGGTGATGAAGACCATTCGGCCCCAGCAAGCTGGTCCTCCATTTCGTCCACCTCGGAAGGATGACAGGCTGAGTGAACCTGCCTGGCGCTTTTTAAATTTGACGATCGACCGGGATTCGCACCCGGGATCCTCGGAGCCCAAGGGAGCCCCCCCCCCCCGTGACCGCCAAAACCAGGCGTACGTTTTCCCACTCACCTTCACTCGAGAGTTAAACATCTATATGCGGCGGGACCGTTCGCGAGATCTTCAGGTGGAGTAGGGGAAAACAGGTGCAAGGGAGCAAGAGGGGACGGGGAAGGAAAAAAAAAAGGGTTGGAAGATCTGCGACCGTTCACTCGCCATAGATGTTGGCGCTGCAAATAATTAAACAAAGAAGAATTGATGAAACATGAAAAAGATGAAAGAAAAAAACAAAAACAAAATTAAACCATAATAATAATAATAATGCATTTATTTTATATAGCGATTTTCAGGAAGCCCAAAGACGCTTAGAAAGAAAAATGTGAAGAATTTAAGAACGAAACGCGGACTTCGTAGGAAACACGGTTCAGGTAATCAATAAACGCGGACTTCGTAGGAAACACGGTTCAGGTTTTCTGCCCGTTTTGTGTTTTCTCTTGAACTTCTCCCACCGCTGGTCGCGTCGTTTGACCTCGCAGGAGTTCAATTCAATGAAGTGATTTTCCCTGAAAGCTCCGGTGACTAATTCTCTGGGCATCCTCCGTCGTGCGAAGTCCTTCCTTGGCACACCTGAGCTCCTCACCACATACAAGGCTTTCATCCGCAGCTCAATGGAATACTGTTCCCCCCTCTGGGCTGGTGCTCCTGCCTCACACCTTGCTCGGCTTCACGCTGTTGAGGCCAAAGCTTTCAGAATCATTGGAATCTCCTGCGATGTAGTCAACGCCGAGGGCCTTTCACTCACTCACCGCAGGCAGGTTGGTGGTCTTTCTGTCTTCTACCGACTCCTCTCCGGCCTTGCTCCCCCAGCTCTCTCTGTGCTCTGTCCCCCCAATATTCCTTCAGGTCGCACAAGATCTGCCTGCAACCCTCTTATGGTTAAACTGCCAAAGTCTAGGCTCTCTGCTCACCTTCACTCTTTTATTCCCCTTTTCTCCCGCCTCTGGAACAAACTCCCCCACTCCCTTCAATCCGACTCCTCCCTCCAGGTCTTTAAAACAGCTGTTCACCACCATCTCTTATCGTCCCCCATCGAAAACCTTGATCTTTTCTACCCCCGGTAATTCACCCCAGAGTCCTTGCAGTGTTCATATGTTTTAATCCTCTCCCACCTCCCCCCAAGTCCTCCCGATGTCCCTGCTCTCAAATGTTGTGTTTGTGTCCTTCCCCCTCTTCCCCCTCTCTTTTGTGTCCTTCCCCCTCTCTCCCCATCTTGTCTGCCGCTCCCCTTGTTTTTTGTGTTTAGTGTGTCGGTTTGTCTTTTTGTGTGATTAATGTTAGCTCTTTCACGAGCCTCGATCTTGTATACAAAAAAAAAAAAAAAAAAAATCTCAACCGATCTGTTGTTATTATCTTACACGGATTTCAACAACAACATTCACCTCAGCTGAGGGAGAAACCATGACGAGAATTTCGCGCCTTCCGCAGGTTCTTGGAACACTGACCTCGCTTACAAGGGGAATTCTTGTGTTTGGAGAACCCGTCGTCCTGGTTTTAACAGTTTTATTTATGATTCAGCCATTCTGCACTCCATCTGCGGTAACATTCACATTTGTTCTTTGACCAAGTTTCACCTTCACTCCTGATCGCGTCCCCCACTTCCGCCCCTTCTGTTGCCGAGCAACCGTCAGCGTCTTCTGAGGAAAGGGAGGTCGCATGAACGATTGAGTAGGAAGGAATGAGTGATGGAACGAAGGATGAAGGAAGGAGGTTGGGGTGTGTTCCGTTAGCAAGCAGCTCGTGTTCCGTTAGCAAGCACCTAGTGTTCGTTCCATTAGCAAGCAGCTAGTGTTCCATTAGCAAGCAGCTCGTGTTCCATCAGCAAGCAGCTAGTGTTCCATTAGCAAGCAGCTAGTGTTCCATTAGCAAGCAGCTCGTGTTCCATCAGCAAGCAGCTCGTGTTCCATCAGCAAGCAGCTAGTGTTCCATTAGCAAGCAGCTAGTGTTCCATTAGCAAGCAGCTAGTGTTCCATAAGTAAGCAGCTAGTGTTCCATAAGTAAGCAACTCGTGTTCCATCAGCAAGCAGCTGGTGTTCCATTAGCAAGCAGCTAGTGTTCCATTAGCAAGCAGCTCGTGTTCCATCAGCAAGCAGCTAGTGTTCCATTAGCAAGCAGCTCGTGTTCCATTAGCAAGCAGCTCGTGTTCCATTACCAAGCAGCTAGTGTTCCATAAGTAAGCAACTCGTGGTCCATTAGCAAGCAACTCGTGTTCCATCAGCAAGCAGCTAGTGTTCCATTCGCAAGCAGCTAGTGTTCCATTAGCAAGCAGCTAGTGTTCCATTCGCAAGCAGCTCGTGTTCCATTAGCAAGCAGCTCGTGTTCCATTAGCAAGCAGCTAGTGTTCCATTGGCAAGCAGCTAGTGTTCCATTCGCAAGCAGCTAGTGTTCCATTAGCAAGCAGCTGGTGTTCCATAAGTAAGCAGCTGGTGTTCCATTAGCAAGCAGCTAGTGTTCCATTAGCAAGCAGCTAGTGTTCCATTAGCAAGCAGCTGGTGTTCCATTAGCAAGCAGCTCGTGTTCCATTAGCAAGCAGCTCGTGTTCCGTTAGCAAGCAGCTCGTGTTCCATTAGCAAGCAGCTCGTGTTCCATTAGCAAGTGCCTCGTGTTCCATAAGTAAGCAGCTGGTGTTCCATTAGCAAGCAGCTAGTGTTCCATTAGCAAGCAGCTAGTGTTCCATTAGCAAGCAGCTAGTGCTCCATTAGCAAGTGCCTAGTGCTCCATTAGCAAGCAGCTGGTGTTCCATTTATAGCAAGCAGCTAGTGTTCCATTAGCAAGCACCTAGTGTTCCATTAGCAAGCAGCTCGTGTACCGTCAGCAAGCACCTGGTGTTCCATAAGTAAGCAGCTAGTGTTCCATAAGTAAGCAACTCGTGTTCCATCAGCCAGCAGCTAGTGTTCCATTAGCAAGCAGCTCGTGTTCCATTAGCAAGCAGCTCGTGTTCCGTTAGCAAGGAGCTAGTGTTCCATTAACAAGCAGCTAGTGTTCCATTAGGAGGCGCCTAGTGTTCCATAAGTAAGCAGCTAGTGTTCAATTAGCAAGCAGCTCGTGTTCCATTAGCAAGCAGCTAGTGTTCCATTAGCAAGTGCCTCGTGTTCCATAAGTAAGCAGCTGGTGTTCCATTAGCAAGCAGCTAGTGTTCCATTAGCAAGCACCGCGTGTTCCATTAGCAAGCAGCTCGTGTTCCATTAGCAAGCACCTAGTGTTCCATAAGTATGCAGCTCGTGTTCCGTTAGCAAGCAGCTAGTGTTCCATTAGCAAGCAGCTAGTGTTCCATAAGTAAGCAGCTAGTGTTCCATTAGCAAGCAGCTAGTGTTCCATAAGTAAGCAGCTAGTGTTCCATAAGTAAGCAACTCGTGTTCCATCAGCAAGCAGCTAGTGTTCCATTAGCAATCAGCTAGTGTTCCATTAGCAAGCAGCTCGTGTTCCATCAGCAAGCAGCTAGTGTTCCATTAGCAAGCAGCTCGAGTTCCATTAGCAAGCAACTCGCGTTCCATTACCAAGCAGCTAGTGTTCCATAAGTAAGCAACTCGTGGTCTATTAGCAAGCAACTCGTGTTCCATCAGCAAGCAGCTAGTGTTCCATGAGCAAGCAGCTCGTGTTCCATTAGCAAGCAGCTCGTGTTCCATTAGCAAGCAGCTAGTGTTCCATTAGCAAGCAGCTAGTGTTCCATTCGCAAGCAGCTAGTGTTCCATTAGCAAGCAGTTGGTGTTCCATAAGTAAGCAGCTGGTGTTCCATTAGCAAGCAGCTAGTGTTCCATTAGCAAGCAGCTCGTGTTCCATTAGCAAGCAGCTGGTGTTCCATGAGCACGCAGCTCATGTTCCATTAGCAAGCAGCTCGTGTTCCGTTAGCAAGCAGCTCATGTTCCATTAGCAAGCAGCTCGTGTTCCATTAGCAAGTGCCTCGTGTTCCATAAGTAAGCAGCTGGTGTTCCATTAGCAAGCAGCTAGTGTTCTATTAGCAAGCAGCTAGTGTTCCATGAGCAAGCAGCTAGTGCTCCATGAGCAAGTGCCTAGTGTTCCATAAGTAAGCAGCTGGTGTTCCATTTATAGCAAGCAGCTAGTGTTCCATTAGCAAGCACCTAGTGTTCCATGAGCAAGCAGCTCGTGTTCCGTTAGCAAGCACCTAGTGTTCCATAAGTAAGCAGCTAGTGTTCCATACGTAAGCAGCTAGTGTTCCATAGGTAAGCAACTCGTGTTCCATCAGCCAGCAGCTAGTGTTCCATTAGCAAGCAGCTCGTGTTCCATTAGCAAGCAGCTCGTGTTCCGTTAGCAAGCAGTTAGTGTTCCATTAGCAAGCAGCTAGTGTTCCATTAGCAAGCAGCTAGTGTGCCATTAGCAAGCAGCTCGTGTTCCATTAGCAAGCAGCTCGTGTGCCATTGGCAAGCAGCTCGTGTTCCATTAGCAAGCAGCCAGTGTTCCATTAGCAAGCAGCTAGTGTTCCATTAGCAAGCAGCTAGTGTTCCATTAGCAAGCAGCTCGTGTTCCATTAGCAAGCAGCTCGTGTTCCATTAGCAATCGCCTCGTGTTCCATAAGTAAGCAGCTAGTGTTCAATTAGCAAGCAGCTCGTGTTCCATTAGCAAGCAGCTCGTGTTCCATTAGCAAGTGCCTCCTGCTCCATAAGTAAGCAGCTGGTGTTCCATTAGCAAGCAGCTCGTGTTCCATTAGCAAGCACATAGTGTTCCATTAGCAAGCAGCTCGTGTTCCATTAGCAAGCAGCTCGTGTTCCATTCGCAAGCAGCTCGTGTTCCGTTAGCAAGCAGCTAGTGTTCCATTAGCAAGCAGCTCGTGTTCCATGAGCAAGCAGCTAGTGTTCCATTAGCAAGCAGCTACTGTTCCGTTAGCACGCAGCTCGTGTTCCATCAGCAAGCAGCTAGTGTTCCATTAGCAAGCAGCTAGAAACACCACCATGACACTATGTACCGTGCATGTGACACACCGCCTTGACACGATGTACCGTGCCTGTGACGCACCGCCATGACACGATGTACCGTGCATGGAACGCACTGCCATGACATGATGTACCGTGCCTGTGATGCACCACCATGACACTATGTACCGTGCCTGTGCCGCACGGCCAAGACACTGTGTACGGTGCCTGTGACGAACAGCCATGACACTCTGTACAGTGCCTGTGACGCACCACAATGACACGTGTACCGTGCCTGTGACGCACCGCCATGACACTATGTGCCGTGCCTGTGATGCACAGCCATGACACAATGTACCGTGCCTGTGACGCACCACCATGACACTATGTGCCATGCCTGTGACGCATCGCCATGACACGATGTACCGTGCCTGTGACGCACGACCATGACACTATGCACTGTGCCTATGATGCACTGCCATGACACTATGTACCGTGCCTGTGACGCACGGCCATGACACTATGTACCGTGCCTGTGATGCACTGCCATGACACCATGTACCGTGTTTGGATGCACTGCCATGACACTATGTACCATGCAAGTGATGCACCACCATGACACTATGTACCGTGCCTGTGACGCACCACCATGACACAATGTACCATGCATGCGATGCACCACAATGACACTATGTACCGTGCCTGTGACGCACCACCATGACACTATGTACCGTGCCTGTGATGCACCACCATGACACTGTGTACCGTGCCTGTGATGCACCGCCATGACACGATGTACCCAGCCTGTGACGCATCGCCATGACATGATGTACCATGCCTGTGACGCACCGCCATGACACTGTGCACCGTGCCTGCGACGCACCACCATGACACTATGCACCGTGCCTGCGACGCACCACCATGACACTGTGTACCGTGCCTGTGACGCACCACCATGACACGATGCACCATGCCTGTGACACAACGCCATGACACTATGCACCGTGCCTGTGACGCACCGCCATGACACTATGTCCCGTGCCTGTGACGCACCGCCATGACACGATGTACCATGCATGTGACGCACTGCCATGACATTATGTACCAGGCATTGGACGCACCACCATGACACTATGTACCGTGCATGTGACGCACTGCCATGACACTATGTACCAGGCATTGGACGCACCGCCATGACACTATGTACCGTGCCTGTGACGCACCACCATGACACTATGTACCGTGCATGTGACGCACTGCCATGACATTATGTACCAGGCATTGGACGCACCGCCATGATACTATGTAGCTACCGTGCCTGCGATGCACCACCATGACACTATGTACCGTGCCTGTGACGCACAGTCATGACACTATGTACCGTGCCTGTGCCACACCGCCAAGACACTGTGTACGGTGCCTGTGACGCACAGCCATGACACTATGTACCGTGCATGGAACGCACCGCCATGACACGATGTACCGTGGCTGTGCCGCACCGCCAAGACACTGTGTACGGTGCCTGTGACACACCACCATGACACTATGTACCGTGGCTGTGACGCACCGCCGTGACACGATGTTTGTCCACGTATCTTTGCCTAATCAGTCATATTCTTTCTTTCTTTATTGTTCATGGCGAGATGATTATGGTGATGAAGAAGATGATGATGATTATGGTGATGAAGAAGATGATGATGATTATGATGATGGAGAAGATGATGATGATTATGATGATGATTATGGTGATGAAGACCATTCGGCCCCAGCAAGCTGGTCCTCCATTTCGTCCACCTCGGAAGGATGACAGGCTGAGTGAACCTGCCTGGCGCTTTTTAAATTTGACGATCGACCGGGATTCGCACTCGGGATCCTCGGAGCCCAAGGGAGCCCCCCCCCCCCGTGACCGCCAAAACCAGGCGTACGTTTTCCCACTCACCTTCACTCGAGAGTTAAACATCTATATGCGGCGGGACCGTTCGCGAGATCTTCAGGTGGAGTAGGGGAAAACAGGTGCAAGGGAGCAAGAGGGGACGGGGAAGGAAAAAAAAAAGGGTTGGAAGATCTGCGACCGTTCACTCGCCATAGATGTTGGCGCTGCAAATAATTAAACAAAGAAGAATTGATGAAACATGAAAAAGATGAAAGAAAAAAACAAAAACAAAATTAAACCATAATAATAATAATAATGCATTTATTTTATATAGCGATTTTCAGGAAGCCCAAAGACGCTTAGAAAGAAAAATGTGAAGAATTTAAGAACGAAACGCGGACTTCGTAGGAAACACGGTTCAGGTAATCAATAAACGCGGACTTCGTAGGAAACACGGTTCAGGTTTTCTGCCCGTTTTGTGTTTTCTCTTGAACTTCTCCCACCGCTGGTCGCGTCGTTTGACCTCGCAGGAGTTCAATTCAATGAAGTGATTTTCCCTGAAAGCTCCGGTGACTAATTCTCTGGGCATCCTCCGTCGTGCGAAGTCCTTCCTTGGCACACCTGAGCTCCTCACCACATACAAGGCTTTCATCCGCAGCTCAATGGAATACTGTTCCCCCCTCTGGGCTGGTGCTCCTGCCTCACACCTTGCTCGGCTTCACGCTGTTGAGGCCAAAGCTTTCAGAATCATTGGAATCTCCTGCGATGTAGTCAACGCCGAGGGCCTTTCACTCACTCACCGCAGGCAGGTTGGTGGTCTTTCTGTCTTCTACCGACTCCTCTCCGGCCTTGCTCCCCCAGCTCTCTCTGTGCTCTGTCCCCCCAATATTCCTTCAGGTCGCACAAGATCTGCCTGCAACCCTCTTATGGTTAAACTGCCAAAGTCTAGGCTCTCTGCTCACCTTCACTCTTTCATTCCCCTTTTCTCCCGCCTCTGGAACAAACTCCCCCACTCCCTTCAATCCGACTCCTCCCTCCAGGTCTTTAAAACAGCTGTTCACCACCATCTCTTATCGTCCCCCATCGAAAACCTTGATCTTTTCTACCCCCGGTAATTCACCCCAGAGTCCTTGCAGTGTTCATATGTTTTAATCCTCTCCCACCTCCCCCCAAGTCCTCCCGATGTCCCTGCTCTCAAATGTTGTGTTTGTGTCCTTCCCCCTCTTCCCCCTCTCTTTTGTGTCCTTCCCCCTCTCTCCCCATCTTGTCTGCCGCTCCCCTTGTTTTTTGTGTTTAGTGTGTCGGTTTGTCTTTTTGTGTGATTAATGTTAGCTCTTTCACGAGCCTCGATCTTGTATACAAAAAAAAAAAAAAAAAAAAAAAAATCTCAACCGATCTGTTGTTATTATCTTACACGGATTTCAACAACAACATTCACCTCAGCTGAGGGAGAAACCATGACGAGAATTTCGCGCCTTCCGCAGGTTCTTGGAACACTGACCTCGCTTACAAGGGGAATTCTTGTGTTTGGAGAACCCGTCGTCCTGGTTTTAACAGTTTTATTTATGATTCAGCCATTCTGCACTCCATCTGCGGTAACATTCACATTTGTTCTTTGACCAAGTTTCACCTTCACTCCTGATCGCGTCCCCCACTTCCGCCCCTTCTGTTGCCGAGCAACCGTCAGCGTCTTCTGAGGAAAGGGAGGTCGCATGAACGATTGAGTAGGAAGGAATGAGTGATGGAACGAAGGATGAAGGAAGGAGGTTGGGGTGTGTTCCGTTAGCAAGCAGCTCGTGTTCCGTTAGCAAGCACCTAGTGTTCGTTCCATTAGCAAGCAGCTAGTGTTCCATTAGCAAGCAGCTCGTGTTCCATCAGCAAGCAGCTAGTGTTCCATTAGCAAGCAGCTAGTGTTCCATTAGCAAGCAGCTCGTGTTCCATCAGCAAGCAGCTCGTGTTCCATCAGCAAGCAGCTAGTGTTCCATTAGCAAGCAGCTAGTGTTCCATTAGCAAGCAGCTAGTGTTCCATAAGTAAGCAGCTAGTGTTCCATAAGTAAGCAACTCGTGTTCCATCAGCAAGCAGCTGGTGTTCCATTAGCAAGCAGCTAGTGTTCCATTAGCAAGCACCGCGTGTTCCATTAGCAAGCAGCTCGTGTTCCATTAGCAAGCACCTAGTGTTCCATAAGTATGCAGCTCGTGTTCCGTTAGCAAGCAGCTAGTGTTCCATTAGCAAGCAGCTAGTGTTCCATAAGTAAGCAGCTAGTGTTCCATTAGCAAGCAGCTAGTGTTCCATAAGTAAGCAGCTAGTGTTCCATAAGTAAGCAACTCGTGTTCCATCAGCAAGCAGCTAGTGTTCCATTAGCAATCAGCTAGTGTTCCATTAGCAAGCAGCTCGTGTTCCATCAGCAAGCAGCTAGTGTTCCATTAGCAAGCAGCTCGAGTTCCATTAGCAAGCAACTCGTGTTCCATTACCAAGCAGCTAGTGTTCCATAAGTAAGCAACTCGTGGTCTATTAGCAAGCAACTCGTGTTCCATCAGCAAGCAGCTAGTGTTCCATGAGCAAGCAGCTCGTGTTCCATTAGCAAGCAGCTCGTGTTCCATTAGCAAGCAGCTAGTGTTCCATTAGCAAGCAGCTAGTGTTCCATTCGCAAGCAGCTAGTGTTCCATTAGCAAGCAGCTGGTGTTCCATAAGTAAGCAGCTGGTGTTCCATTAGCAAGCAGCTAGTGTTCCATTAGCAAGCAGCTCGTGTTCCATTAGCAAGCAGCTGGTGTTCCATGAGCACGCAGCTCGTGTTCCATTAGCAAGCAGCTCGTGTTCCGTTAGCAAGCAGCTCATGTTCCATTAGCAAGCAGCTCGTGTTCCATAAGCAAGTGCCTCGTGTTCCATAAGTAAGCAGCTGGTGTTCCATTAGCAAGCAGCTAGTGTTCTATTAGCAAGCAGCTAGTGTTCCATGAGCAAGCAGCTAGTGCTCCATGAGCAAGTGCCTAGTGTTCCATAAGTAAGCAGCTGGTGTTCCATTTATAGCAAGCAGCTAGTGTTCCATTAGCAAGCACCTAGTGTTCCATGAGCAAGCAGCTCGTGTTCCGTTAGCAAGCACCTAGTGTTCCATAAGTAAGCAGCTAGTGTTCGATACGTAAGCAGCTAGTGTTCCATAGGTAAGCAACTCGTGTTCCATCAGCCAGCAGCTGGTGTTCCATTAGCAAGCAGCTCGTGTTCCATTAGCAAGCAGCTCGTGTTCCGTTAGCAAGCAGCTAGTGTTCCATTAGCAAGCAGCTAGTGTTCCATTAGCAAGCAGCTAGTGTGCCATTAGCAAGCAGCTCGTGTTCCATTAGCAAGCAGCTCGTGTGCCATTGGCAAGCAGCTCGTGTTCCATTAGCAAGCAGCCAGTGTTCCATTAGCAAGCAGCTAGTGTTCCATTAGCAAGCAGCTAGTGTTCCATTAGCAAGCAGCTCGTGTTCCATTAGCAAGCAGCTCGTGTTCCATTAGCAATCGCCTAGTGTTCCATAAGTAAGCAGCTAGTGTTCAATTAGCAAGCAGCTCGTGTTCCATCAGCAAGCAGCTCGTGTTCCATCAGCAAGCAGCTAGTGTTCCATTAGCAAGCAGCTAGTGTTCCATTAGCAAGCAGCTAGTGTTCCATAAGTAAGCAGCTAGTGTTCCATAAGTAAGCAACTCGTGTTCCATCAGCAAGCAGCTAGTGTTCCATTAGCAAGCAGCTAGTGTTCCATTAGCAAGCAGCTCGTGTTCCATCAGCAAGCAGCTAGTGTTCCATTAGCAAGCAGCTCGTGTTCCATTAGCAAGCAGCTCGTGTTCCATTACCAAGCAGCTAGTGTTCCATTACCAAGCAGCTAGTGTTCCATAAGTAAGCAACTCGTGGTCCATTAGCAAGCAACTCGTGTTCCATCAGCAAGCAGCTAGTGTTCCATTCGCAAGCAGCTCGTGTTCCATTAGCAAGCAGCTAGTGTTCCATTCGCAAGCAGCTAGTGTTCCATTAGCAAGCAGCTAGTGTTCCATTAGCAAGCAGCTAGTGTTCCATTAGCAAGCAGCTCGTGTTCCGTTAGCAAGCAGCTGGTGTTCCATTAGCAAGCAGCTGGTGTGCCATTAGCAAGCAGCTCGTGTTCCATTAGCAAGCAGCTCGTGTTCCGTTAGCAAGCAGCTCGTGTTCCATGAGCAAGCAGCTCGTGTTCCATTAGCAAGTGCCTCGTGTTCCATAAGTAAGCAGCTGGTGTTCCATTAGCAAGCAGCTAGTGTTCCATTAGCAAGCAGCTAGTGTTCCATTAGCAAGCAGCTAGTGCTCCATTAGCAAGTGCCTAGTGCTCCATTAGCAAGCAGCTGGTGTTCCATTTATAGCAAGCAGCTAGTGTTCCATTAGCAAGCACCTAGTGTTCCATTAGCAAGCAGCTCGTGTTCCGTTAGCAAGCACCTGGTGTTCCATAAGTAAGCAGCTAGTGTTCCATAAGTAAGCAACTCGTGTTCCATCAGCCAGCAGCTAGTGTTCCATTAGCAAGCAGCTCGTGTTCCATTAGCAAGCAGCTCGTGTTCCGTTAGCAAGGAGCTAGTGTTCCATTAGCAAGCAGCTAGTGTTCCATTAGGAAGCGCCTAGTGTTCCATAAGTAAGCAGCTAGTGTTCAATTAGCAAGCAGCTCGTGTTCCATTAGCAAGCAGCTAGTGTTCCATTAGCAAGTGCCTCGTGTTCCATAAGTAAGCAGCTGGTGTTCCATTAGCAAGCAGCTAGTGTTCCATTAGCAAGCACCGCGTGTTCCATTAGCAAGCAGCTCGTGTTCCATTAGCAAGCACCTAGTGTTCCATAAGTATGCAGCTCGTGTTCCGTTAGCAAGCAGCTAGTGTTCCATTAGCAAGCAGCTAGTGTTCCATAAGTAAGCAGCTAGTGTTCCATTAGCAAGCAGCTAGTGTTCCATAAGTAAGCAGCTAGTGTTCCATAAGTAAGCAACTCGTGTTCCATCAGTAAGCAGCTAGTGTTCCATTAGCAATCAGCTAGTGTTCCATTAGCAAGCAGCTCGTGTTCCATCAGCAAGCAGCTAGTGTTCCATTAGCAAGCAGCTCGAGTTCCATTAGCAAGCAACTCGTGTTCCATTACCAAGCAGCTAATGTTCCATAAGTAAGCAACTCGTGGTCTATTAGCAAGCAACTCGTGTTCCATCAGCAAGCAGCTAGTGTTCCATGAGCAAGCAGCTCGTGTTCCATTAGCAAGCAGCTCGTGTTCCATTAGCAAGCAGCTAGTGTTCCATTAGCAAGCAGCTAGTGTTCCATTCGCAAGCAGCTAGTGTTCCATTAGCAAGCAGCTGGTGTTCCATAAGTAAGCAGCTGGTGTTCCATTAGCAAGCAGCTAGTGTTCCATTAGCAAGCAGCTCGTGTTCCATTAGCAAGCAGCTCGTGTTCCGTTAGCAAGCAGCTCATGTTCCATTAGCAAGCAGCTCGTGTTCCATTAGCAAGTGCCTCGTGTTCCATAAGTAAGCAGCTGGTGTTCCATTAGCAAGCAGCTAGTGTTCTATTAGCAAGCAGCTAGTGTTCCATGAGCAAGCAGCTAGTGCTCCATGAGCAAGTGCCTAGTGTTCCATAAGTAAGCAGCTGGTGTTCCATTTATAGCAAGCAGCTAGTGTTCCATTAGCAAGCACCTAGTGTTCCATGAGCAAGCAGCTCGTGTTCCGTTAGCAAGCACCTAGTGTTCCATAAGTAAGCAGCTAGTGTTCCACACGTAAGCAGCTAGTGTTCCATAGGTAAGCAACTCGTGTTCCATCAGCCAGCAGCTGGTGTTCCATTAGCAAGCAGCTCGTGTTCTATTAGCAAGCAGCTCGTGTTCCGTTAGCAAGCAGCTAGTGTTCCATTAGCAAGCAGCTAGTGTTCCATTAGCAAGCAGCTAGTGTGCCATTAGCAAGCAGCTCGTGTTCCATTAGCAAGCAGCTCGTGTGCCATTGGCAAGCAGCTCGTGTTCCATTAGCAAGCAGCCAGTGTTCCATTAGCAAGCAGCTAGTGTTCCATTAGCAAGCAGCTAGTGTTCCATTAGCAAGCAGCTCGTGTTCCATTAGCAAGCAGCTCGTGTTCCATTAGCAATCGCCTAGTGTTCCATAAGTAAGCAGCTAGTGTTCAATTAGCAAGCAGCTCGTGTTCCATTAGCAAGCAGCTCGTGTTCCATTAGCAAGTGCCTCGTGCTCCATAAGTAAGCAGCTGGTGTTCCATTAGCAAGCAGCTCGTGTTCCATTAGCAAGCACATAGTGTTCCATTAGCAAGCAGCTCGTGTTCCATTAGCAAGCAGCTCGTGCTCCATTAGCAAGCACCTGGTGTTCCATAAGTAAGCAGCTACTGTTCCATCAGCAAGTGCCTCGTGTTCCATTAGCAAGCAGCTCGTGTTCCATTAGCAAGCAGCTCGTGTTCCATTAGCAAGCAGCTCGTGCTCCATTAGCAAGCACCTGGTGTTCCATAAGTAAGCAGCTACTGTTCCATCAGCAAGTGCCTCGTGTTCCATTAGCAAGCAGCTCGTGTTCCATTCGCAAGCAGCTCGTGTTCCGTTAGCAAGCAGCTAGTGTTCCATTAGCAAGCAGCTCGTGTTCCATGAGCAAGCAGCTAGTGTTCCATTAGCAAGCAGCTAGTGTTCCGTTAGCACGCAGCTCGTGTTCCATCAGCAAGCAGCTAGAAACACCACCATGACACTATGTACCGTGCATGTGACACACCGCCTTGACACGATGTACCGTGCCTGTGACGCACCGCCATGACACTATGTACCGTGCCTGTGACGCACCGCCATGACACGATGTACCGTGCATGGAACGCACTGCCATGACATGATGTACCGTGCCTGTGATGCACCACCATGACACTATGTACCGTGCCTGTGCCGCACGGCCAAGACACTGTGTACGGTGCCTGTGACGAACAGCCATGACACTCTGTACAGTGCCTGTGACGCACCACAATGACACGTGTACCGTGCCTGTGACGCACCGCCATGACACTATGTACCGTGCCTGTGACGCACCGCCATGACACTATGTGCCGTGCCTGTGACGCATCGCCATGACACGATGTACCGTGCCTGTGACGCACGACCATGACACTATGCACTGTGCCTGTGATGCACTGCCATGACACTATGTACCGTGCCTGTGACGCACGGCCATGACACTATGTACCGTGCCTGTGATGCACTGCCCTGACACGATGTGCCGTGTTTGGACGCACTGCCATGACACTATGTACCATGCAAGTGATGCACCACCATGACACTATGTACCGTGCCTGTGACGCACCACCATGACACAATGTACCATGCATGCGATGCACCACAATGACACTATGTACCGTGCCTGTGACGCACCACCATGACACTATGTACCGTGCCTGTGACGCACCACCATGACACTATGTACCGTGCCTGTGACGCACCACCATGACATTATGTACCGTGCCTGTGACGCACCACCATGACACTGTGTAACGTGCCTGTGATGCACCGCCATGACACGATGTACCCAGCCTGTGACGCATCGCCATGACATGATGTACCATGCCTGTGACGCACTGCCATGACACGATGTACCGCGCCTGTGACACAACACCATGACACGATGTACTGTGCCTGTGACGCACCGCCATGACACTGTGCACCGTGCCTGCGACGCACCACCATGACACTATGCACCGTGCCTGCGACGCACCACCATGACACTATGTACCGTGCCTGTGACGCACCACCATGACACGATGTACCGTGGCTGTGCCGCACCGCCAAGACACTGTGTACGGTGCCTGTGACACACCACCATGACACTGTGTACGGTGCCTGTGACACACCACCATGACACTATGTACCGTGGCTGTGACGCACCACCATGACACGATGTACCGTGCCTGTGACGCACCGCCATGACACTATGTACCGTGCCTGTGACGCACCGCCATGACACGATGTACCGTGCATGGAACGCACTGCCATGACATGATGTACCGTGCCTGTGATGCACCACCATGACACTATGTACCGTGCATGTGACGCACCGCCATGACACTATGTACCATGCCTGTGACACACCGCCATGACACTATGCACCGTGCCTGTGACGCACCGCCATGACACTATGTTCAGTGCCTGTGACGCACCGCCATGATACTATGTACCATGCCTGTGACGCACCACCATGACACTATGTCCCGTGCCTGTGACGCACCGCCATGACACGATGTACCATGCATGGAACGCACTGCCATGACATGATGAACCGTGCCTGTGACGCACCACCATGACACTATGTACCGTGCATGTGACGCACTGCCATGACACTATGTACCAGGCATTGGACGCACCGCCATGACACTATGTACCGCGCCAGTGACGCACCGCCATGACACTATGTACCGTGCCAGTGACGCACCGCCATGATACTATGTACCATGCCTGTGACGCACAGTCATGACACTATGTACCGTGCCTGTGCCACACCGCCAAGACACTGTGTACGGTGCCTGTGACGCACAGCCATGACACTACGTACCGTGCATGGAACGCACCGCCATGACACTATGTACCGTGGCTGTGCCGCACCGCCAAGACACTGTGTACGGTGCATGTGACACACCACCATGACACTATGTACCGTGGCTGTGACGCACCACCATGACACTATGTACCGTGCCAGTGACGCACCGCCATGATACTATGTACCATGCCTGTGACGCACAGCCATGACACTATGTACCGTGCATGGAACGCACCGCCATGACACTATGTACCGTGGCTGTGCCGCACCGTCAAGACACTGTGTACGGTGCATGTGACACACCACCATGACACTATGTACTGTGGCTGTGACGCACCACCATGACACTATGTACCGTGCATGGAACGCACCGCCATGACACTATGTACCGTGGCTGTGCCGCACCGCCAAGACACTGTGTACGGTGCATGTGACACACCACCATGACACTATGTACTGTGGCTGTGACGCACCACCATGACACTATGTACCGTGGCTGTGACGCACCGCCGTGACACGATGTTTGTCCACGTATCTTTGCCTAATCAGTCATATTCTTTCTTTCTTTATTGTTCATGGCGAGATGATTATGGTGATGAAGAAGATGATGATGATTATGGTGATGAAGAAGATGATGATGATTATGATGATGGAGAAGATGATGATGATTATGATGATGATTATGGTGATGAAGACCATTCGGCCCCAGCAAGCTGGTCCTCCATTTCGTCCACCTCGGAAGGATGACAGGCTGAGTGAACCTGCCTGGCGCTTTTTAAATTTGACGATCGACCGGGATTCGCACTCGGGATCCTCGGAGCCCAAGGGAGCCCCCCCCCCCCCCCCCCCCGTGACCGCCAAAACCAGGCGTACGTTTTCCCACTCACCTTCACTCGAGAGTTAAACATCTATATGCGGCGGGACCGTTCGCGAGATCTTCAGGTGGAGTAGGGGAAAACAGGTGCAAGGGAGCAAGAGGGGACGGGGAAGGAAAAAAAAAAGGGTTGGAAGATCTGCGACCGTTCACTCGCCATAGATGTTGGCGCTGCAAATAATTAAACAAAGAAGAATTGATGAAACATGAAAAAGATGAAAGAAAAAAACAAAAACAAAATTAAACCATAATCATAATAATAATGCATTTATTTTATATAGCGATTTTCAGGAAGCCCAAAGACGCTTAGAAAGAAAAATGTGAAGAATTTAAGAACGAAACGCGGACTTCGTAGGAAACACGGTTCAGGTAATCAATAAACGCGGACTTCGTAGGAAACACGGTTCAGGTTTTCTGCCCGTTTTGTGTTTTCTCTTGAACTTCTCCCACCGCTGGTCGCGTCGTTTGACCTCGCAGGAGTTCAATTCAATGAAGTGATTTTCCCTGAAAGCTCCGGTGACTAATTCTCTGGGCATCCTCCGTCGTGCGAAGTCCTTCCTTGGCACACCTGAGCTCCTCACCACATACAAGGCTTTCATCCGCAGCTCAATGGAATACTGTTCCCCCCTCTGGGCTGGTGCTCCTGCCTCACACCTTGCTCGGCTTCACGCTGTTGAGGCCAAAGCTTTCAGAATCATTGGAATCTCCTGCGATGTAGTCAACGCCGAGGGCCTTTCACTCACTCACCGCAGGCAGGTTGGTGGTCTTTCTGTCTTCTACCGACTCCTCTCCGGCCTTGCTCCCCCAGCTCTCTCTGTGCTCTGTCCCCCCAATATTCCTTCAGGTCGCACAAGATCTGCCTGCAACCCTCTTATGGTTAAACTGCCAAAGTCTAGGCTCTCTGCTCACCTTCACTCTTTCATTCCCCTTTTCTCCCGCCTCTGGAACAAACTCCCCCACTCCCTTCAATCCGACTCCTCCCTCCAGGTCTTTAAAACAGCTGTTCACCACCATCTCTTATCGTCCCCCATCGAAAACCTTGATCTTTTCTACCCCCGGTAATTCACCCCAGAGTCCTTGCAGTGTTCATATGTTTTAATCCTCTCCCACCTCCCCCCAAGTCCTCCCGATGTCCCTGCTCTCAAATGTTGTGTTTGTGTCCTTCCCCCTCTTCCCCCTCTCTTTTGTGTCCTTCCCCCTCTCTCCCCATCTTGTCTGCCGCTCCCCTTGTTTTTTGTGTTTAGTGTGTCGGTTTGTCTTTTTGTGTGATTAATGTTAGCTCTTTCACGAGCCTCGAACTTGTATACAAAAAAAAAAAAAAAAAAATCTCAACCGATCTGTTGTTATTATCTTACACGGATTTCAACAACAACATTCACCTCAGCTGAGGGAGAAACCATGACGAGAATTTCGCGCCTTCCGCAGGTTCTTGGAACACTGACCTCGCTTACAAGGGGAATTCTTGTGTTTGGAGAACCCGTCGTCCTGGTTTTAACAGTTTTATTTATGATTCAGCCATTCTGCACTCCATCTGCGGTAACATTCACATTTGTTCTTTGACCAAGTTTCACCTTCACTCCTGATCGCGTCCCCCACTTCCGCCCCTTCTGTTGCCGAGCAACCGTCAGCGTCTTCTGAGGAAAGGGAGGTCGCATGAAGGATTGAGTAGGAAGGAATGAGTGATGGAACGAAGGATGAAGGAAGGAAGTTGGGGTGTGTTCCGTTAGCAAGCAGCTCGTGTTCCGTTAGCAAGCACCTAGTGTTCCATTAGCAAGCAGCTAGTGTTCCATTAGCAAGCAGCTAGTGTTCCATTAGCAAGCAGCTAGTGTTCCATTAGCAAGCAGCTCGTGTTCCGTTAGCAAGCAGCTCGTGTTCCATGAGCAAGCAGCTCGTGTTCCATTAGCAAGTGCCTCGTGTTCCATAAGTAAGCAGCTGGTGTTCCATTAGCAAGCAGCTAGTGTTCCATTAGCAAGCAGCTAGTGTTCCATTAGCAAGCAGCTAGTGCTCCATTAGCAAGTGCCTAGTGCTCCATTAGCAAGCAGCTGGTGTTCCATTTATAGCAAGCAGCTAGTGTTCCATTAGCAAGCACCTAGTGTTCCATTAGCAAGCAGCTCGTGTACCGTCAGCAAGCACCTGGTGTTCCATAAGTAAGCAGCTGGTGTTCCATAAGTAAGCAACTCGTGTTCCATCAGCCAGCAGCTAGTGTTCCATTAGCAAGCAGCTCGTGTTCCATTAGCAAGCAGCTCGTGTTCCGTTAGCAAGGAGCTAGTGTTCCATTAACAAGCAGCTAGTGTTCCATTAGGAGGCGCCTAGTGTTCCATAAGTAAGCAGCTAGTGTTCAATTAGCAAGCAGCTCGTGTTCCATTAGCAAGCAGCTAGTGTTCCATTAGCAAGTGCCTCGTGTTCCATAAGTAAGCAGCTGGTGTTCCATTAGCAAGCAGCTAGTGTTCCATTAGCAAGCACCGCGTGTTCCATTAGCAAGCAGCTCGTGTTCCATTAGCAAGCACCTAGTGTTCCATAAGTATGCAGCTCGTGTTCCGTTAGCAAGCAGCTAGTGTTCCATTAGCAAGCAGCTAGTGTTCCATAAGTAAGCAGCTAGTGTTCCATTAGCAAGCAGCTAGTGTTCCATAAGTAAGCAGCTAGTGTTCCATAAGTAAGCAACTCGTGTTCCATCAGCAAGCAGCTAGTGTTCCATTAGCAATCAGCTAGTGTTCCATTAGCAAGCAGCTCGTGTTCCATCAGCAAGCAGCTAGTGTTCCATTAGCAAGCAGCTCGAGTTCCATTAGCAAGCAACTCGCGTTCCATTACCAAGCAGCTAGTGTTCCATAAGTAAGCAACTCGTGGTCTATTAGCAAGCAACTCGTGTTCCATCAGCAAGCAGCTAGTGTTCCATGAGCAAGCAGCTCGTGTTCCATTAGCAAGCAGCTCGTGTTCCATTAGCAAGCAGCTAGTGTTCCATTAGCAAGCAGCTAGTGTTCCATTCGCAAGCAGCTAGTGTTCCATTAGCAAGCAGTTGGTGTTCCATAAGTAAGCAGCTGGTGTTCCATTAGCAAGCAGCTAGTGTTCCATTAGCAAGCAGCTCGTGTTCCATTAGCAAGCAGCTGGTGTTCCATGAGCACGCAGCTCATGTTCCATTAGCAAGCAGCTCGTGTTCCGTTAGCAAGCAGCTCATGTTCCATTAGCAAGCAGCTCGTGTTCCATTAGCAAGTGCCTCGTGTTCCATAAGTAAGCAGCTGGTGTTCCATTAGCAAGCAGCTAGTGTTCTATTTGCAAGCAGCTAGTGTTCCATGAGCAAGCAGCTAGTGCTCCATGAGCAAGTGCCTAGTGTTCCATAAGTAAGCAGCTGGTGTTCCATTTATAGCAAGCAGCTAGTGTTCCATTAGCAAGCACCTAGTGTTCCATGAGCAAGCAGCTCGTGTTCCGTTAGCAAGCACCTAGTGTTCCATAAGTAAGCAGCTAGTGTTCCATACGTAAGCAGCTAGTGTTCCATAGGTAAGCAACTCGTGTTCCATCAGCCAGCAGCTAGTGTTCCATTAGCAAGCAGCTCGTGTTCCATTAGCAAGCAGCTCGTGTTCCGTTAGCAAGCAGTTAGTGTTCCATTAGCAAGCAGCTAGTGTTCCATTAGCAAGCAGCTAGTGTGCCATTAGCAAGCAGCTCGTGTTCCATTAGCAAGCAGCTCGTGTGCCATTGGCAAGCAGCTCGTGTTCCATTAGCAAGCAGCCAGTGTTCCATTAGCAAGCAGCTAGTGTTCCATTAGCAAGCAGCTAGTGTTCCATTAGCAAGCAGCTCGTGTTCCATTAGCAAGCAGCTCGTGTTCCATTAGCAATCGCCTCGTGTTCCATAAGTAAGCAGCTAGTGTTCAATTAGCAAGCAGCTCGTGTTCCATTAGCAAGCAGCTCGTGTTCCATTAGCAAGTGCCTCCTGCTCCATAAGTAAGCAGCTGGTGTTCCATTAGCAAGCAGCTCGTGTTCCATTAGCAAGCACATAGTGTTCCATTAGCAAGCAGCTCGTGTTCCATTAGCAAGCAGCTCGTGTTCCATTCGCAAGCAGCTCGTGTTCCGTTAGCAAGCAGCTAGTGTTCCATTAGCAAGCAGCTCGTGTTCCATGAGCAAGCAGCTAGTGTTCCATTAGCAAGCAGCTAGTGTTCCGTTAGCACGCAGCTCGTGTTCCATCAGCAAGCAGCTAGTGTTCCATTAGCAAGCAGCTAGAAACACCACCATGACACTATGTACCGTGCATGTGACACACCGCCTTGACACGATGTACCGTGCCTGTGACGCACCGCCATGACACGATGTACCGTGCATGGAACGCACTGCCATGACATGATGTACCGTGCCTGTGATGCACCACCATGACACTATGTACCGTGCCTGTGCCGCACGGCCAAGACACTGTGTACGGTGCCTGTGACGAACAGCCATGACACTCTGTACAGTGCCTGTGACGCACCACAATGACACGTGTACCGTGCCTGTGACGCACCGCCATGACACTATGTGCCGTGCCTGTGATGCACAGCCATGACACAATGTACCGTGCCTGTGACGCACCACCATGACACTATGTGCCATGCCTGTGACGCATCGCCATGACACGATGTACCGTGCCTGTGACGCACGACCATGACACTATGCACTGTGCCTGTGATGCACTGCCATGACACTATGTACCGTGCCTGTGACGCACGGCCATGACACTATGTACCGTGCCTGTGATGCACTGCCATGACACCATGTACCGTGTTTGGATGCACTGCCATGACACTATGTACCATGCAAGTGATGCACCACCATGACACTATGTACCGTGCCTGTGACGCACCACCATGACACAATGTACCATGCATGCGATGCACCACAATGACACTATGTACCGTGCCTGTGACGCACCACCATGACACTATGTACCGTGCCTGTGATGCACCACCATGACACTGTGTACCGTGCCTGTGATGCACCGCCATGACACGATGTACCCAGCCTGTGACGCATCGCCATGACATGATGTACCATGCCTGTGACGCACCGCCATGACACTGTGCACCGTGCCTGCGACGCACCACCATGACACTATGCACCGTGCCTGCGACGCACCACCATGACACTGTGTACCGTGCCTGTGACGCACCACCATGACACGATGCACCATGCCTGTGACACAACGCCATGACACTATGCACCGTGCCTGTGACGCACCGCCATGACACTATGTCCCGTGCCTGTGACGCACCGCCATGACACGATGTACCATGCATGTGACGCACTGCCATGACATTATGTACCAGGCATTGGACGCACCACCATGACACTATGTACCGTGCATGTGACGCACTGCCATGACACTATGTACCAGGCATTGGACGCACCGCCATGACACTATGTACCGTGCCTGTGACGCACCACCATGACACTATGTACCGTGCATGTGACGCACTGCCATGACATTATGTACCAGGCATTGGACGCACCGCCATGATACTATGTAGCTACCGTGCCTGCGATGCACCACCATGACACTATGTACCGTGCCTGTGACGCACAGTCATGACACTATGTACCGTGCCTGTGCCACACCGCCAAGACACTGTGTACGGTGCCTGTGACGCACAGCCATGACACTATGTACCGTGCATGGAACGCACCGCCATGACACGATGTACCGTGGCTGTGCCGCACCGCCAAGACACTGTGTACGGTGCCTGTGACACACCACCATGACACTGTGTACCGTGGCTGTGACGCACCGCCGTGACACGATGTTTGTCCACGTGTCTTTGCCTAATCAGTCATATTCTTTCTTTCTTTATTGTTCATGGCGAGATGATTATGGTGATGAAGAAGATGATGATGATTATGGTGATGAAGAAGATGATGATGATTATGATGATGGAGAAGATGATGATGATTATGATGATGATTATGGTGATGAAGACCATTCGGCCCCAGCAAGCTGGTCCTCCATTTCGTCCACCTCGGAAGGATGACAGGCTGAGTGAACCTGCCTGGCGCTTTTTAAATTTGACGATCGACCGGGATTCGCACCCGGGATCCTCGGAGCCCAAGGGAGCCCCCCCCCCCCCCCCCCGTGACCGCCAAAACCAGGCGTACGTTTTCCCACTCACCTTCACTCGAGAGTTAAACATCTATATGCGGCGGGACCGTTCGCGAGATCTTCAGGTGGAGTAGGGGAAAACAGGTGCAAGGGAGCAAGAGGGGACGGGGAAGGAAAAAAAAAAGGGTTGGAAGATCTGCGACCGTTCACTCGCCATAGATGTTGGCGCTGCAAATAATTAAACAAAGAAGAATTGATGAAACATGAAAAAGATGAAAGAAAAAAACAAAAACAAAATTAAACCATAATAATAATAATAATGCATTTATTTTATATAGCGATTTTCAGGAAGCCCAAAGACGCTTAGAAAGAAAAATGTGAAGAATTTAAGAACGAAACGCGGACTTCGTAGGAAACACGGTTCAGGTAATCAATAAACGCGGACTTCGTAGGAAACACGGTTCAGGTTTTCTGCCCGTTTTGTGTTTTCTCTTGAACTTCTCCCACCGCTGGTCGCGTCGTTTGACCTCGCAGGAGTTCAATTCAATGAAGTGATTTTCCCTGAAAGCTCCGGTGACTAATTCTCTGGGCATCCTCCGTCGTGCGAAGTCCTTCCTTGGCACACCTGAGCTCCTCACCACATACAAGGCTTTCATCCGCAGCTCAATGGAATACTGTTCCCCCCTCTGGGCTGGTGCTCCTGCCTCACACCTTGCTCGGCTTCACGCTGTTGAGGCCAAAGCTTTCAGAATCATTGGAATCTCCTGCGATGTAGTCAACGCCGAGGGCCTTTCACTCACTCACCGCAGGCAGGTTGGTGGTCTTTCTGTCTTCTACCGACTCCTCTCCGGCCTTGCTCCCCCAGCTCTCTCTGTGCTCTGTCCCCCCAATATTCCTTCAGGTCGCACAAGATCTGCCTGCAACCCTCTTATGGTTAAACTGCCAAAGTCTAGGCTCTCTGCTCACCTTCACTCTTTCATTCCCCTTTTCTCCCGCCTCTGGAACAAACTCCCCCACTCCCTTCAATCCGACTCCTCCCTCCAGGTCTTTAAAACAGCTGTTCACCACCATCTCTTATCGTCCCCCATCGAAAACCTTGATCTTTTCTACCCCCGGTAATTCACCCCAGAGTCCTTGCAGTGTTCATATGTTTTAATCCTCTCCCACCTCCCCCCAAGTCCTCCCGATGTCCCTGCTCTCAAATGTTGTGTTTGTGTCCTTCCCCCTCTTCCCCCTCTCTTTTGTGTCCTTCCCCCTCTCTCCCCATCTTGTCTGCCGCTCCCCTTGTTTTTTGTGTTTAGTGTGTCGGTTTGTCTTTTTGTGTGATTAATGTTAGCTCTTTCACGAGCCTCGATCTTGTATACAAAAAAAAAAAAAAAAAAAAAAAAATCTCAACCGATCTGTTGTTATTATCTTACACGGATTTCAACAACAACATTCACCTCAGCTGAGGGAGAAACCATGACGAGAATTTCGCGCCTTCCGCAGGTTCTTGGAACACTGACCTCGCTTACAAGGGGAATTCTTGTGTTTGGAGAACCCGTCGTCCTGGTTTTAACAGTTTTATTTATGATTCAGCCATTCTGCACTCCATCTGCGGTAACATTCACATTTGTTCTTTGACCAAGTTTCACCTTCACTCCTGATCGCGTCCCCCACTTCCGCCCCTTCTGTTGCCGAGCAACCGTCAGCGTCTTCTGAGGAAAGGGAGGTCGCATGAACGATTGAGTAGGAAGGAATGAGTGATGGAACGAAGGATGAAGGAAGGAGGTTGGGGTGTGTTCCGTTAGCAAGCAGCTCGTGTTCCGTTAGCAAGCACCTAGTGTTCGTTCCATTAGCAAGCAGCTAGTGTTCCATTAGCAAGCAGCTCGTGTTCCATCAGCAAGCAGCTAGTGTTCCATTAGCAAGCAGCTAGTGTTCCATTAGCAAGCAGCTCGTGTTCCATCAGCAAGCAGCTCGTGTTCCATCAGCAAGCAGCTAGTGTTCCATTAGCAAGCAGCTAGTGTTCCATTAGCAAGCAGCTAGTGTTCCATAAGTAAGCAGCTAGTGTTCCATAAGTAAGCAACTCGTGTTCCATCAGCAAGCAGCTGGTGTTCCATTAGCAAGCAGCTAGTGTTCCATTAGCAAGCACCGCGTGTTCCATTAGCAAGCAGCTCGTGTTCCATTAGCAAGCACCTAGTGTTCCATAAGTATGCAGCTCGTGTTCCGTTAGCAAGCAGCTAGTGTTCCATTAGCAAGCAGCTAGTGTTCCATAAGTAAGCAGCTAGTGTTCCATTAGCAAGCAGCTAGTGTTCCATAAGTAAGCAGCTAGTGTTCCATAAGTAAGCAACTCGTGTTCCATCAGCAAGCAGCTAGTGTTCCATTAGCAATCAGCTAGTGTTCCATTAGCAAGCAGCTCGTGTTCCATCAGCAAGCAGCTAGTGTTCCATTAGCAAGCAGCTCGAGTTCCATTAGCAAGCAACTCGTGTTCCATTACCAAGCAGCTAGTGTTCCATAAGTAAGCAACTCGTGGTCTATTAGCAAGCAACTCGTGTTCCATCAGCAAGCAGCTAGTGTTCCATGAGCAAGCAGCTCGTGTTCCATTAGCAAGCAGCTCGTGTTCCATTAGCAAGCAGCTAGTGTTCCATTAGCAAGCAGCTAGTGTTCCATTCGCAAGCAGCTAGTGTTCCATTAGCAAGCAGCTGGTGTTCCATAAGTAAGCAGCTGGTGTTCCATTAGCAAGCAGCTAGTGTTCCATTAGCAAGCAGCTCGTGTTCCATTAGCAAGCAGCTGGTGTTCCATGAGCACGCAGCTCGTGTTCCATTAGCAAGCAGCTCGTGTTCCATAAGCAAGTGCCTCGTGTTCCATAAGTAAGCAGCTGGTGTTCCATTAGCAAGCAGCTAGTGTTCTATTAGCAAGCAGCTAGTGTTCCATGAGCAAGCAGCTAGTGCTCCATGAGCAAGTGCCTAGTGTTCCATAAGTAAGCAGCTGGTGTTCCATTTATAGCAAGCAGCTAGTGTTCCATTAGCAAGCACCTAGTGTTCCATGAGCAAGCAGCTCGTGTTCCGTTAGCAAGCACCTAGTGTTCCATAAGTAAGCAGCTAGTGTTCGATACGTAAGCAGCTAGTGTTCCATAGGTAAGCAACTCGTGTTCCATCAGCCAGCAGCTGGTGTTCCATTAGCAAGCAGCTCGTGTTCCATTAGCAAGCAGCTCGTGTTCCGTTAGCAAGCAGCTAGTGTTCCATTAGCAAGCAGCTAGTGTTCCATTAGCAAGCAGCTAGTGTGCCATTAGCAAGCAGCTCGTGTTCCATTAGCAAGCAGCTCGTGTGCCATTGGCAAGCAGCTCGTGTTCCATTAGCAAGCAGCCAGTGTTCCATTAGCAAGCAGCTAGTGTTCCATTAGCAAGCAGCTAGTGTTCCATTAGCAAGCAGCTCGTGTTCCATTAGCAAGCAGCTCGTGTTCCATTAGCAATCGCCTAGTGTTCCATAAGTAAGCAGCTAGTGTTCAATTAGCAAGCAGCTCGTGTTCCATCAGCAAGCAGCTCGTGTTCCATCAGCAAGCAGCTAGTGTTCCATTAGCAAGCAGCTAGTGTTCCATTAGCAAGCAGCTAGTGTTCCATAAGTAAGCAGCTAGTGTTCCATAAGTAAGCAACTCGTGTTCCATCAGCAAGCAGCTAGTGTTCCATTAGCAAGCAGCTAGTGTTCCATTAGCAAGCAGCTCGTGTTCCATCAGCAAGCAGCTAGTGTTCCATTAGCAAGCAGCTCGTGTTCCATTAGCAAGCAGCTCGTGTTCCATTACCAAGCAGCTAGTGTTCCATTACCAAGCAGCTAGTGTTCCATAAGTAAGCAACTCGTGGTCCATTAGCAAGCAACTCGTGTTCCATCAGCAAGCAGCTAGTGTTCCATTCGCAAGCAGCTCGTGTTCCATTAGCAAGCAGCTAGTGTTCCATTCGCAAGCAGCTAGTGTTCCATTAGCAAGCAGCTAGTGTTCCATTAGCAAGCAGCTAGTGTTCCATTAGCAAGCAGCTCGTGTTCCGTTAGCAAGCAGCTGGTGTTCCATTAGCAAGCAGCTGGTGTGCCATTAGCAAGCAGCTCGTGTTCCATTAGCAAGCAGCTCGTGTTCCGTTAGCAAGCAGCTCGTGTTCCATGAGCAAGCAGCTCGTGTTCCATTAGCAAGTGCCTCGTGTTCCATAAGTAAGCAGCTGGTGTTCCATTAGCAAGCAGCTAGTGTTCCATTAGCAAGCAGCTAGTGTTCCATTAGCAAGCAGCTAGTGCTCCATTAGCAAGTGCCTAGTGCTCCATTAGCAAGCAGCTGGTGTTCCATTTATAGCAAGCAGCTAGTGTTCCATTAGCAAGCACCTAGTGTTCCATTAGCAAGCAGCTCGTGTTCCGTTAGCAAGCACCTGGTGTTCCATAAGTAAGCAGCTAGTGTTCCATAAGTAAGCAACTCGTGTTCCATCAGCCAGCAGCTAGTGTTCCATTAGCAAGCAGCTCGTGTTCCATTAGCAAGCAGCTCGTGTTCCGTTAGCAAGGAGCTAGTGTTCCATTAGCAAGCAGCTAGTGTTCCATTAGGAAGCGCCTAGTGTTCCATAAGTAAGCAGCTAGTGTTCAATTAGCAAGCAGCTCGTGTTCCATTAGCAAGCAGCTAGTGTTCCATTAGCAAGTGCCTCGTGTTCCATAAGTAAGCAGCTGGTGTTCCATTAGCAAGCAGCTAGTGTTCCATTAGCAAGCACCGCGTGTTCCATTAGCAAGCAGCTCGTGTTCCATTAGCAAGCACCTAGTGTTCCATAAGTATGCAGCTCGTGTTCCGTTAGCAAGCAGCTAGTGTTCCATTAGCAAGCAGCTAGTGTTCCATAAGTAAGCAGCTAGTGTTCCATTAGCAAGCAGCTAGTGTTCCATAAGTAAGCAGCTAGTGTTCCATAAGTAAGCAACTCGTGTTCCATCAGTAAGCAGCTAGTGTTCCATTAGCAATCAGCTAGTGTTCCATTAGCAAGCAGCTCGTGTTCCATCAGCAAGCAGCTAGTGTTCCATTAGCAAGCAGCTCGAGTTCCATTAGCAAGCAACTCGTGTTCCATTACCAAGCAGCTAATGTTCCATAAGTAAGCAACTCGTGGTCTATTAGCAAGCAACTCGTGTTCCATCAGCAAGCAGCTAGTGTTCCATGAGCAAGCAGCTCGTGTTCCATTAGCAAGCAGCTCGTGTTCCATTAGCAAGCAGCTAGTGTTCCATTAGCAAGCAGCTAGTGTTCCATTCGCAAGCAGCTAGTGTTCCATTAGCAAGCAGCTGGTGTTCCATAAGTAAGCAGCTGGTGTTCCATTAGCAAGCAGCTAGTGTTCCATTAGCAAGCAGCTCGTGTTCCATTAGCAAGCAGCTCGTGTTCCGTTAGCAAGCAGCTCATGTTCCATTAGCAAGCAGCTCGTGTTCCATTAGCAAGTGCCTCGTGTTCCATAAGTAAGCAGCTGGTGTTCCATTAGCAAGCAGCTAGTGTTCTATTAGCAAGCAGCTAGTGTTCCATGAGCAAGCAGCTAGTGCTCCATGAGCAAGTGCCTAGTGTTCCATAAGTAAGCAGCTGGTGTTCCATTTATAGCAAGCAGCTAGTGTTCCATTAGCAAGCACCTAGTGTTCCATGAGCAAGCAGCTCGTGTTCCGTTAGCAAGCACCTAGTGTTCCATAAGTAAGCAGCTAGTGTTCCACACGTAAGCAGCTAGTGTTCCATAGGTAAGCAACTCGTGTTCCATCAGCCAGCAGCTGGTGTTCCATTAGCAAGCAGCTCGTGTTCTATTAGCAAGCAGCTCGTGTTCCGTTAGCAAGCAGCTAGTGTTCCATTAGCAAGCAGCTAGTGTTCCATTAGCAAGCAGCTAGTGTGCCATTAGCAAGCAGCTCGTGTTCCATTAGCAAGCAGCTCGTGTGCCATTGGCAAGCAGCTCGTGTTCCATTAGCAAGCAGCCAGTGTTCCATTAGCAAGCAGCTAGTGTTCCATTAGCAAGCAGCTAGTGTTCCATTAGCAAGCAGCTCGTGTTCCATTAGCAAGCAGCTCGTGTTCCATTAGCAATCGCCTAGTGTTCCATAAGTAAGCAGCTAGTGTTCAATTAGCAAGCAGCTCGTGTTCCATTAGCAAGCAGCTCGTGTTCCATTAGCAAGTGCCTCGTGCTCCATAAGTAAGCAGCTGGTGTTCCATTAGCAAGCAGCTCGTGTTCCATTAGCAAGCACATAGTGTTCCATTAGCAAGCAGCTCGTGTTCCATTAGCAAGCAGCTCGTGCTCCATTAGCAAGCACCTGGTGTTCCATAAGTAAGCAGCTACTGTTCCATCAGCAAGTGCCTCGTGTTCCATTAGCAAGCAGCTCGTGTTCCATTAGCAAGCAGCTCGTGTTCCATTAGCAAGCAGCTCGTGCTCCATTAGCAAGCACCTGGTGTTCCATAAGTAAGCAGCTACTGTTCCATCAGCAAGTGCCTCGTGTTCCATTAGCAAGCAGCTCGTGTTCCATTCGCAAGCAGCTCGTGTTCCGTTAGCAAGCAGCTAGTGTTCCATTAGCAAGCAGCTCGTGTTCCATGAGCAAGCAGCTAGTGTTCCATTAGCAAGCAGCTAGTGTTCCGTTAGCACGCAGCTCGTGTTCCATCAGCAAGCAGCTAGAAACACCACCATGACACTATGTACCGTGCATGTGACACACCGCCTTGACACGATGTACCGTGCCTGTGACGCACCGCCATGACACTATGTACCGTGCCTGTGACGCACCGCCATGACACGATGTACCGTGCATGGAACGCACTGCCATGACATGATGTACCGTGCCTGTGATGCACCACCATGACACTATGTACCGTGCCTGTGCCGCACGGCCAAGACACTGTGTACGGTGCCTGTGACGAACAGCCATGACACTCTGTACAGTGCCTGTGACGCACCACAATGACACGTGTACCGTGCCTGTGACGCACCGCCATGACACTATGTACCGTGCCTGTGACGCACCGCCATGACACTATGTGCCGTGCCTGTGACGCATCGCCATGACACGATGTACCGTGCCTGTGACGCACGACCATGACACTATGCACTGTGCCTGTGATGCACTGCCATGACACTATGTACCGTGCCTGTGACGCACGGCCATGACACTATGTACCGTGCCTGTGATGCACTGCCCTGACACGATGTGCCGTGTTTGGACGCACTGCCATGACACTATGTACCATGCAAGTGATGCACCACCATGACACTATGTACCGTGCCTGTGACGCACCACCATGACACAATGTACCATGCATGCGATGCACCACAATGACACTATGTACCGTGCCTGTGACGCACCACCATGACACTATGTACCGTGCCTGTGACGCACCACCATGACACTATGTACCGTGCCTGTGACGCACCACCATGACATTATGTACCGTGCCTGTGACGCACCACCATGACACTGTGTAACGTGCCTGTGATGCACCGCCATGACACGATGTACCCAGCCTGTGACGCATCGCCATGACATGATGTACCATGCCTGTGACGCACTGCCATGACACGATGTACCGCGCCTGTGACACAACACCATGACACGATGTACTGTGCCTGTGACGCACCGCCATGACACTGTGCACCGTGCCTGCGACGCACCACCATGACACTATGCACCGTGCCTGCGACGCACCACCATGACACTATGTACCGTGCCTGTGACGCACCACCATGACACGATGTACCGTGGCTGTGCCGCACCGCCAAGACACTGTGTACGGTGCCTGTGACACACCACCATGACACTGTGTACGGTGCCTGTGACACACCACCATGACACTATGTACCGTGGCTGTGACGCACCACCATGACACGATGTACCGTGCCTGTGACGCACCGCCATGACACTATGTACCGTGCCTGTGACGCACCGCCATGACACGATGTACCGTGCATGGAACGCACTGCCATGACATGATGTACCGTGCCTGTGATGCACCACCATGACACTATGTACCGTGCATGTGACGCACCGCCATGACACTATGTACCATGCCTGTGACACACCGCCATGACACTATGCACCGTGCCTGTGACGCACCGCCATGACACTATGTTCAGTGCCTGTGACGCACCGCCATGATACTATGTACCATGCCTGTGACGCACCACCATGACACTATGTCCCGTGCCTGTGACGCACCGCCATGACACGATGTACCATGCATGGAACGCACTGCCATGACATGATGAACCGTGCCTGTGACGCACCACCATGACACTATGTACCGTGCATGTGACGCACTGCCATGACACTATGTACCAGGCATTGGACGCACCGCCATGACACTATGTACCGCGCCAGTGACGCACCGCCATGACACTATGTACCGTGCCAGTGACGCACCGCCATGATACTATGTACCATGCCTGTGACGCACAGTCATGACACTATGTACCGTGCCTGTGCCACACCGCCAAGACACTGTGTACGGTGCCTGTGACGCACAGCCATGACACTACGTACCGTGCATGGAACGCACCGCCATGACACTATGTACCGTGGCTGTGCCGCACCGCCAAGACACTGTGTACGGTGCATGTGACACACCACCATGACACTATGTACCGTGGCTGTGACGCACCACCATGACACTATGTACCGTGCCAGTGACGCACCGCCATGATACTATGTACCATGCCTGTGACGCACAGCCATGACACTATGTACCGTGCATGGAACGCACCGCCATGACACTATGTACCGTGGCTGTGCCGCACCGTCAAGACACTGTGTACGGTGCATGTGACACACCACCATGACACTATGTACTGTGGCTGTGACGCACCACCATGACACTATGTACCGTGCATGGAACGCACCGCCATGACACTATGTACCGTGGCTGTGCCGCACCGCCAAGACACTGTGTACGGTGCATGTGACACACCACCATGACACTATGTACTGTGGCTGTGACGCACCACCATGACACTATGTACCGTGGCTGTGACGCACCGCCGTGACACGATGTTTGTCCACGTATCTTTGCCTAATCAGTCATATTCTTTCTTTCTTTATTGTTCATGGCGAGATGATTATGGTGATGAAGAAGATGATGATGATTATGGTGATGAAGAAGATGATGATGATTATGATGATGGAGAAGATGATGATGATTATGATGATGATTATGGTGATGAAGACCATTCGGCCCCAGCAAGCTGGTCCTCCATTTCGTCCACCTCGGAAGGATGACAGGCTGAGTGAACCTGCCTGGCGCTTTTTAAATTTGACGATCGACCGGGATTCGCACCCGGGATCCTTGGAGCCCAAGGGAGCCCCCCCCCCCCCCCCGTGACCGCCAAAACCAGGCGTACGTTTTCCCACTCACCTTCACTCGAGAGTTAAACATCTATATGCGGCGGGACCGTTCGCGAGATCTTCAGGTGGAGTAGGGGAAAACAGGTGCAAGGGAGCAAGAGGGGACGGGGAAGGAAAAAAAAAAGGGTTGGAAGATCTGCGACCGTTCACTCGCCATAGATGTTGGCGCTGCAAATAATTAAACAAAGAAGAATTGATGAAACATGAAAAAGATGAAAGAAAAAAACAAAAACAAAATTAAACCATAATAATAATAATAATGCATTTATTTTATATAGCGATTTTCAGGAAGCCCAAAGACGCTTAGAAAGAAAAATGTGAAGAATTTAAGAACGAAACGCGGACTTCGTAGGAAACACGGTTCAGGTAATCAATAAACGCGGACTTCGTAGGAAACACGGTTCAGGTTTTCTGCCCGTTTTGTGTTTTCTCTTGAACTTCTCCCACCGCTGGTCGCGTCGTTTGACCTCGCAGGAGTTCAATTCAATGAAGTGATTTTCCCTGAAAGCTCCGGTGACTAATTCTCTGGGCATCCTCCGTCGTGCGAAGTCCTTCCTTGGCACACCTGAGCTCCTCACCACATACAAGGCTTTCATCCGCAGCTCAATGGAATACTGTTCCCCCCTCTGGGCTGGTGCTCCTGCCTCACACCTTGCTCGGCTTCACGCTGTTGAGGCCAAAGCTTTCAGAATCATTGGAATCTCCTGCGATGTAGTCAACGCCGAGGGCCTTTCACTCACTCACCGCAGGCAGGTTGGTGGTCTTTCTGTCTTCTACCGACTCCTCTCCGGCCTTGCTCCCCCAGCTCTCTCTGTGCTCTGTCCCCCCAATATTCCTTCAGGTCGCACAAGATCTGCCTGCAACCCTCTTATGGTTAAACTGCCAAAGTCTAGGCTCTCTGCTCACCTTCACTCTTTCATTCCCCTTTTCTCCCGCCTCTGGAACAAACTCCCCCACTCCCTTCAATCCGACTCCTCCCTCCAGGTCTTTAAAACAGCTGTTCACCACCATCTCTTATCGTCCCCCATCGAAAACCTTGATCTTTTCTACCCCCGGTAATTCACCCCAGAGTCCTTGCAGTGTTCATATGTTTTAATCCTCTCCCACCTCCCCCCAAGTCCTCCCGATGTCCCTGCTCTCAAATGTTGTGTTTGTGTCCTTCCCCCTCTTCCCCCTCTCTTTTGTGTCCTTCCCCCTCTCTCCCCATCTTGTCTGCCGCTCCCCTTGTTTTTTGTGTTTAGTGTGTCGGTTTGTCTTTTTGTGTGATTAATGTTAGCTCTTTCACGAGCCTCGATCTTGTATACAAAAAAAAAAAAAAAAAAAAAAAAAACCTCAACCGATCTGTTGTTATTATCTTACACGGATTTCAACAACAACATTCACCTCAGCTGAGGGAGAAACCATGACGAGAATTTCGCGCCTTCCGCAGGTTCTTGGAACACTGACCTCGCTTACAAGGGGAATTCTTGTGTTTGGAGAACCCGTCGTCCTGGTTTTAACAGTTTTATTTATGATTCAGCCATTCTGCACTCCATCTGCGGTAACATTCACATTTGTTCTTTGACCAAGTTTCACCTTCACTCCTGATCGCGTCCCCCACTTCCGCCCCTTCTGTTGCCGAGCAACCGTCAGCGTCTTCTGAGGAAAGGGAGGTCGCATGAAGGATTGAGTAGGAAGGAATGAGTGATGGAACGAAGGATGAAGGAAGGAAGTTGGGGTGTGTTCCGTTAGCAAGCAGCTCGTGTTCCGTTAGCAAGCACCTAGTGTTCCATTAGCAAGCAGCTAGTGTTCCATTAGCAAGCAGCTCGTGTTCCATCAGCAAGCAGCTAGTGTTCCATTAGCAAGCAGCTAGTGTTCCATTAGCAAGCAGCTCGTGTTCCATCAGCAAGCAGCTCGTGTTCCATCAGCAAGCAGCTAGTGTTCCATTAGCAAGCAGCTAGTGTTCCATTAGCAAGCAGCTAGTGTTCCATAAGTAAGCAGCTAGTGTTCCATAAGTAAGCAACTCGTGTTCCATCAGCAAGCAGCTAGTGTTCCATTAGCAAGCAGCTAGTGTTCCATTAGCAAGCAGCTCGTGTTCCATCAGCAAGCAGCTAGTGTTCCATTAGCAAGCAGCTCGTGTTCCATTAGCAAGCAGCTCGTGTTCCATTACCAAGCAGCTAGTGTTCCATAAGTAAGCAACTCGTGGTCCATTAGCAAGCAACTCGTGTTCCATCAGCAAGCAGCTAGTGTTCCATTCGCAAGCAGCTCGTGTTCCATTAGCAAGCAGCTAGTGTTCCATTCGCAAGCAGCTAGTGTTCCATTAGCAAGCAGCTGGTGTTCCATAAGTAAGCAGCTGGTGTTCCATTAGCAAGCAGCTAGTGTTCCATTAGCAAGCAGCTAGTGTTCCATTAGCAAGCAGCTCGTGTTCCATTAGCAAGCAGCTCGTGTTCCGTTAGCAAGCAGCTCGTGTTCCATGAGCAAGCAGCTCGTGTTCCATTAGCAAGTGCCTCGTGTTCCAAAAGTAAGCAGCTGGTGTTCCATTAGCAAGCAGCTAGTGTTCCATTAGCAAGCAGCTAGTGTTCCATTAGCAAGCAGCTAGTGCTCCATTAGCAAGTGCCGAGTGCTCCATTAGCAAGCAGCTGGTGTTCCATTTATAGCAAGCAGCTAGTGTTCCATTAGCAAGCACCTAGTGTTCCATTAGCAAGCAGCTCGTGTTCCGTTAGCAAGCACCTGGTGTTCCATAAGTAAGCAGCTAGTGTTCCATAAGTAAGCAACTCGTGTTCCATCAGCCAGCAGCTAGTGTTCCATTAGCAAGCAGCTCGTGTTCCATTAGCAAGCAGCTCGTGTTCCGTTAGCAAGCAGCTCGTGTTCCGTTAGCAAGCAGTTAGTGTTCCATTAGCAAGCAGCTAGTGTTCCATTAGCAAGCAGCTAGTGTGCCATTAGCAAGCAGCTCGTGTTCCATTAGCAAGCAGCTCGTGTGCCATTGGCAAGCAGCTCGTGTTCCATTAGCAAGCAGCCAGTGTTCCATTAGCAAGCAGCTAGTGTTCCATTAGCAAGCAGCTAGTGTTCCATTAGCAAGCAGCTCGTGTTCCATTAGCAAGCAGCTCGTGTTCCATTAGCAATCGCCTCGTGTTCCATAAGTAAGCAGCTAGTGTTCAATTAGCAAGCAGCTCGTGTTCCATTAGCAAGCAGCTCGTGTTCCATTAGCAAGTGCCTCCTGCTCCATAAGTAAGCAGCTGGTGTTCCATTAGCAAGCAGCTCGTGTTCCATTAGCAAGCACATAGTGTTCCATTAGCAAGCAGCTCGTGTTCCATTAGCAAGCAGCTCGTGTTCCATTCGCAAGCAGCTCGTGTTCCGTTAGCAAGCAGCTAGTGTTCCATTAGCAAGCAGCTCGTGTTCCATGAGCAAGCAGCTAGTGTTCCATTAGCAAGCAGCTAGTGTTCCGTTAGCACGCAGCTCGTGTTCCATCAGCAAGCAGCTAGTGTTCCATTAGCAAGCAGCTAGAAACACCACCATGACACTATGTACCGTGCATGTGACACACCGCCTTGACACGATGTACCGTGCCTGTGACGCACCGCCATGACACGATGTACCGTGCATGGAACGCACTGCCATGACATGATGTACCGTGCCTGTGATGCACCACCATGACACTATGTACCGTGCCTGTGCCGCACGGCCAAGACACTGTGTACGGTGCCTGTGACGAACAGCCATGACACTCTGTACAGTGCCTGTGACGCACCACAATGACACGTGTACCGTGCCTGTGACGCACCGCCATGACACTATGTGCCGTGCCTGTGATGCACAGCCATGACACAATGTACCGTGCCTGTGACGCACCACCATGACACTATGTGCCATGCCTGTGACGCATCGCCATGACACGATGTACCGTGCCTGTGACGCACGACCATGACACTATGCACTGTGCCTGTGATGCACTGCCATGACACTATGTACCGTGCCTGTGACGCACGGCCATGACACTATGTACCGTGCCTGTGATGCACTGCCATGACACCATGTACCGTGTTTGGATGCACTGCCATGACACTATGTACCATGCAAGTGATGCACCACCATGACACTATGTACCGTGCCTGTGACGCACCACCATGACACAATGTACCATGCATGCGATGCACCACAATGACACTATGTACCGTGCCTGTGACGCACCACCATGACACTATGTACCGTGCCTGTGATGCACCACCATGACACTGTGTACCGTGCCTGTGATGCACCGCCATGACACGATGTACCCAGCCTGTGACGCATCGCCATGACATGATGTACCATGCCTGTGACGCACCGCCATGACACTGTGCACCGTGCCTGCGACGCACCACCATGACACTATGCACCGTGCCTGCGACGCACCACCATGACACTGTGTACCGTGCCTGTGACGCACCACCATGACACGATGCACCATGCCTGTGACACAACGCCATGACACTATGCACCGTGCCTGTGACGCACCGCCATGACACTATGTCCCGTGCCTGTGACGCACCGCCATGACACGATGTACCATGCATGGAACGCACTGCCATGACATGATGAACCGTGCCTGTGACGCACCACCATGACACTATGTACCGTGCATGTGACGCACTGCCATGACATTATGTACCAGGCATTGGACGCACCGCCATGACACTATGTACCGTGCCAGTGACGCACCACCATGACACTATGTACCGTGCATGTGACGCACTGCCATGACACGATGTACCATGCATGGAACGCACTGCCATGACATGATGAACCGTGCCTGTGACGCACCACCATGACACTATGTACCGTGCATGTGACGCACTGCCATGACATTATGTACCAGGCATTGGACGCACCGCCATGATACTATGTAGCTACCGTGCCTGCGATGCACCACCATGACACTATGTACCGTGCCTGTGACGCACAGTCATGACACTATGTACCGTGCCTGTGCCACACCGCCAAGACACTGTGTACGGTGCCTGTGACGCACAGCCATGACACTATGTACCGTGCATGGAACGCACCGCCATGACACGATGTACCGTGGCTGTGCCGCACCGCCAAGACACTGTGTACGGTGCCTGTGACACACCACCATGACACTATGTACCGTGGCTGTGACGCACCGCCGTGACACGATGTTTGTCCACGTATCTTTGCCTAATCAGTCATATTCTTTCTTTCTTTATTGTTCATGGCGAGATGATTATGGTGATGAAGAAGATGATGATGATTATGGTGATGAAGAAGATGATGATGATTATGATGATGGAGAAGATGATGATGATTATGATGATGATTATGGTGATGAAGACCATTCGGCCCCAGCAAGCTGGTCCTCCATTTCGTCCACCTCGGAAGGATGACAGGCTGAGTGAACCTGCCTGGCGCTTTTTAAATTTGACGATCGACCGGGATTCGCACTCGGGATCCTCGGAGCCCAAGGGAGCCCCCCCCCCCCCCCCCCGTGACCGCCAAAACCAGGCGTACGTTTTCCCACTCACCTTCACTCGAGAGTTAAACATCTATATGCGGCGGGACCGTTCGCGAGATCTTCAGGTGGAGTAGGGGAAAACAGGTGCAAGGGAGCAAGAGGGGACGGGGAAGGAAAAAAAAAAGGGTTGGAAGATCTGCGACCGTTCACTCGCCATAGATGTTGGCGCTGCAAATAATTAAACAAAGAAGAATTGATGAAACATGAAAAAGATGAAAGAAAAAAACAAAAACAAAATTAAACCATAATCATAATAATAATGCATTTATTTTATATAGCGATTTTCAGGAAGCCCAAAGACGCTTAGAAAGAAAAATGTGAAGAATTTAAGAACGAAACGCGGACTTCGTAGGAAACACGGTTCAGGTAATCAATAAACGCGGACTTCGTAGGAAACACGGTTCAGGTTTTCTGCCCGTTTTGTGTTTTCTCTTGAACTTCTCCCACCGCTGGTCGCGTCGTTTGACCTCGCAGGAGTTCAATTCAATGAAGTGATTTTCCCTGAAAGCTCCGGTGACTAATTCTCTGGGCATCCTCCGTCGTGCGAAGTCCTTCCTTGGCACACCTGAGCTCCTCACCACATACAAGGCTTTCATCCGCAGCTCAATGGAATACTGTTCCCCCCTCTGGGCTGGTGCTCCTGCCTCACACCTTGCTCGGCTTCACGCTGTTGAGGCCAAAGCTTTCAGAATCATTGGAATCTCCTGCGATGTAGTCAACGCCGAGGGCCTTTCACTCACTCACCGCAGGCAGGTTGGTGGTCTTTCTGTCTTCTACCGACTCCTCTCCGGCCTTGCTCCCCCAGCTCTCTCTGTGCTCTGTCCCCCCAATATTCCTTCAGGTCGCACAAGATCTGCCTGCAACCCTCTTATGGTTAAACTGCCAAAGTCTAGGCTCTCTGCTCACCTTCACTCTTTCATTCCCCTTTTCTCCCGCCTCTGGAACAAACTCCCCCACTCCCTTCAATCCGACTCCTCCCTCCAGGTCTTTAAAACAGCTGTTCACCACCATCTCTTATCGTCCCCCATCGAAAACCTTGATCTTTTCTACCCCCGGTAATTCACCCCAGAGTCCTTGCAGTGTTCATATGTTTTAATCCTCTCCCACCTCCCCCCAAGTCCTCCCGATGTCCCTGCTCTCAAATGTTGTGTTTGTGTCCTTCCCCCTCTTCCCCCTCTCTTTTGTGTCCTTCCCCCTCTCTCCCCATCTTGTCTGCCGCTCCCCTTGTTTTTTGTGTTTAGTGTGTCGGTTTGTCTTTTTGTGTGATTAATGTTAGCTCTTTCACGAGCCTCGAACTTGTATACAAAAAAAAAAAAAAAAAAATCTCAACCGATCTGTTGTTATTATCTTACACGGATTTCAACAACAACATTCACCTCAGCTGAGGGAGAAACCATGACGAGAATTTCGCGCCTTCCGCAGGTTCTTGGAACACTGACCTCGCTTACAAGGGGAATTCTAGTGTTTGGAGAACCCGTCGTCCTGGTTTTAACAGTTTTATTTATGATTCAGCCATTCTGCACTCCATCTGCGGTAACATTCACATTTGTTCTTTGACCAAGTTTCACCTTCACTCCTGATCGCGTCCCCCACTTCCGCCCCTTCTGTTGCCGAGCAACCGTCAGCGTCTTCTGAGGAAAGGGAGGTCGCATGAACGATTGAGTAGGAAGGAATGAGTGATGGAACGAAGGATGAAGGAAGGAGGTTGGGGTGTGTTCCGTTAGCAAGCAGCTCGTGTTCCGTTAGCAAGCACCTAGTGTTCGTTCCATTAGCAAGCAGCTAGTGTTCCATTAGCAAGCAGCTCGTGTTCCATCAGCAAGCAGCTAGTGTTCCATTAGCAAGCAGCTAGTGTTCCATTAGCAAGGAGCTCGTGTTCCATCAGCAAGCAGCTCGTGTTCCATCAGCAAGCAGCTAGTGTTCCATTAGCAAGCAGCTAGTGTTCCATTAGCAAGCAGCTAGTGTTCCATAAGTAAGCAGCTAGTGTTCCATAAGTAAGCAACTCGTGTTCCATCAGCAAGCAGCTGGTGTTCCATTAGCAAGCAGCTAGTGTTCCATTAGCAAGCAGCTCGTGTTCCATCAGCAAGCAGCTAGTGTTCCATTAGCAAGCAGCTCGTGTTCCATTAGCAAGCAGCTCGTGTTCCATTACCAAGCAGCTAGTGTTCCATAAGTAAGCAACTCGTGGTCCATTAGCAAGCAACTCGTGTTCCATCAGCAAGCAGCTAGTGTTCCATTCGCAAGCAGCTCGTGTTCCATTAGCAAGCAGCTCGTGTTCCATTAGCAAGCAGCTAGTGTTCCATTAGCAAGCAGCTAGTGTTCCATTCGCAAGCAGCTAGTGTTCCATTAGCAAGCAGCTGGTGTTCCATAAGTAAGCAGCTGGTGTTCCATTAGCAAGCAGCTAGTGTTCCATTAGCAAGCAGCTAGTGTTCCATTAGCAAGCAGCTGGTGTTCCATTAGCAAGCAGCTCGTGTTCCATTAGCAAGCAGCTCGTGTTCCGTTAGCAAGCAGCTCGTGTTCCATTAGCAAGCAGCTCGTGTTCCATTAGCAAGTGCCTCGTGTTCCATAAGTAAGCAGCTGGTGTTCCATTAGCAAGCAGCTAGTGTTCCATTAGCAAGCAGCTAGTGTTCCATTAGCAAGCAGCTAGTGCTCCATTAGCAAGTGCCTAGTGCTCCATTAGCAAGCAGCTGGTGTTCCATTTATAGCAAGCAGCTAGTGTTCCATTAGCAAGCACCTAGTGTTCCATTAGCAAGCAGCTCGTGTACCGTTAGCAAGCACCTGGTGTTCCATAAGTAAGCAGCTAGTGTTCCATAAGTAAGCAACTCGTGTTCCATCAGCCAGCAGCTAGTGTTCCATTAGCAAGCAGCTCGTGTTCCATTAGCAAGCAGCTCGTGTTCCGTTAGCAAGGAGCTAGTGTTCCATTAACAAGCAGCTAGTGTTCCATTAGGAGGCGCCTAGTGTTCCATAAGTAAGCAGCTAGTGTTCAATTAGCAAGCAGCTCGTGTTCCATTAGCAAGCAGCTAGTGTTCCATTAGCAAGTGCCTCGTGTTCCATAAGTAAGCAGCTGGTGTTCCATTAGCAAGCAGCTAGTGTTCCATTAGCAAGCACCGCGTGTTCCATTAGCAAGCAGCTCGTGTTCCATTAGCAAGCACCTAGTGTTCCATAAGTATGCAGCTCGTGTTCCGTTAGCAAGCAGCTAGTGTTCCATTAGCAAGCAGCTAGTGTTCCATAAGTAAGCAGCTAGTGTTCCATTAGCAAGCAGCTAGTGTTCCATAAGTAAGCAGCTAGTGTTCCATAAGTAAGCAACTCGTGTTCCATCAGCAAGCAGCTAGTGTTCCATTAGCAATCAGCTAGTGTTCCATTAGCAAGCAGCTCGTGTTCCATCAGCAAGCAGCTAGTGTTCCATTAGCAAGCAGCTCGAGTTCCATTAGCAAGCAACTCGCGTTCCATTACCAAGCAGCTAGTGTTCCATAAGTAAGCAACTCGTGGTCTATTAGCAAGCAACTCGTGTTCCATCAGCAAGCAGCTAGTGTTCCATGAGCAAGCAGCTCGTGTTCCATTAGCAAGCAGCTCGTGTTCCATTAGCAAGCAGCTAGTGTTCCATTAGCAAGCAGCTAGTGTTCCATTCGCAAGCAGCTAGTGTTCCATTAGCAAGCAGTTGGTGTTCCATAAGTAAGCAGCTGGTGTTCCATTAGCAAGCAGCTAGTGTTCCATTAGCAAGCAGCTCGTGTTCCATTAGCAAGCAGCTGGTGTTCCATGAGCACGCAGCTCATGTTCCATTAGCAAGCAGCTCGTGTTCCGTTAGCAAGCAGCTCATGTTCCATTAGCAAGCAGCTCGTGTTCCATTAGCAAGTGCCTCGTGTTCCATAAGTAAGCAGCTGGTGTTCCATTAGCAAGCAGCTAGTGTTCTATTAGCAAGCAGCTAGTGTTCCATGAGCAAGCAGCTAGTGCTCCATGAGCAAGTGCCTAGTGTTCCATAAGTAAGCAGCTGGTGTTCCATTTATAGCAAGCAGCTAGTGTTCCATTAGCAAGCACCTAGTGTTCCATGAGCAAGCAGCTCGTGTTCCGTTAGCAAGCACCTAGTGTTCCATAAGTAAGCAGCTAGTGTTCCATACGTAAGCAGCTAGTGTTCCATAGGTAAGCAACTCGTGTTCCATCAGCCAGCAGCTAGTGTTCCATTAGCAAGCAGCTCGTGTTCCATTAGCAAGCAGCTCGTGTTCCGTTAGCAAGCAGTTAGTGTTCCATTAGCAAGCAGCTAGTGTTCCATTAGCAAGCAGCTAGTGTGCCATTAGCAAGCAGCTCGTGTTCCATTAGCAAGCAGCTCGTGTGCCATTGGCAAGCAGCTCGTGTTCCATTAGCAAGCAGCCAGTGTTCCATTAGCAAGCAGCTAGTGTTCCATTAGCAAGCAGCTAGTGTTCCATTAGCAAGCAGCTCGTGTTCCATTAGCAAGCAGCTCGTGTTCCATTAGCAATCGCCTCGTGTTCCATAAGTAAGCAGCTAGTGTTCAATTAGCAAGCAGCTCGTGTTCCATTAGCAAGCAGCTCGTGTTCCATTAGCAAGTGCCTCCTGCTCCATAAGTAAGCAGCTGGTGTTCCATTAGCAAGCAGCTCGTGTTCCATTAGCAAGCACATAGTGTTCCATTAGCAAGCAGCTCGTGTTCCATTAGCAAGCAGCTCGTGTTCCATTCGCAAGCAGCTCGTGTTCCGTTAGCAAGCAGCTAGTGTTCCATTAGCAAGCAGCTCGTGTTCCATGAGCAAGCAGCTAGTGTTCCATTAGCAAGCAGCTAGTGTTCCGTTAGCACGCAGCTCGTGTTCCATCAGCAAGCAGCTAGTGTTCCATTAGCAAGCAGCTAGAAACACCACCATGACACTATGTACCGTGCATGTGACACACCGCCTTGACACGATGTACCGTGCCTGTGACGCACCGCCATGACACGATGTACCGTGCATGGAACGCACTGCCATGACATGATGTACCGTGCCTGTGATGCACCACCATGACACTATGTACCGTGCCTGTGCCGCACGGCCAAGACACTGTGTACGGTGCCTGTGACGAACAGCCATGACACTCTGTACAGTGCCTGTGACGCACCACAATGACACGTGTACCGTGCCTGTGACGCACCGCCATGACACTATGTGCCGTGCCTGTGATGCACAGCCATGACACAATGTACCGTGCCTGTGACGCACCACCATGACACTATGTGCCATGCCTGTGACGCATCGCCATGACACGATGTACCGTGCCTGTGACGCACGACCATGACACTATGCACTGTGCCTGTGATGCACTGCCATGACACTATGTACCGTGCCTGTGACGCACGGCCATGACACTATGTACCGTGCCTGTGATGCACTGCCATGACACCATGTACCGTGTTTGGATGCACTGCCATGACACTATGTACCATGCAAGTGATGCACCACCATGACACTATGTACCGTGCCTGTGACGCACCACCATGACACAATGTACCATGCATGCGATGCACCACAATGACACTATGTACCGTGCCTGTGACGCACCACCATGACACTATGTACCGTGCCTGTGATGCACCACCATGACACTGTGTACCGTGCCTGTGATGCACCGCCATGACACGATGTACCCAGCCTGTGACGCATCGCCATGACATGATGTACCATGCCTGTGACGCACCGCCATGACACTGTGCACCGTGCCTGCGACGCACCACCATGACACTATGCACCGTGCCTGCGACGCACCACCATGACACTGTGTACCGTGCCTGTGACGCACCACCATGACACGATGCACCATGCCTGTGACACAACGCCATGACACTATGCACCGTGCCTGTGACGCACCGCCATGACACTATGTCCCGTGCCTGTGACGCACCGCCATGACACGATGTACCATGCATGGAACGCACTGGCATGACATGATGAACCGTGCCTGTGACGCACCACCATGACACTATGTACCGTGCATGTGACGCACTGCCATGACATTATGTACCAGGCATTGGACGCACCGCCATGACATTATGTACCGTGCCAGTGACGCACCACCATGACACTATGTACCGTGCATGTGACGCACTGCCATGACACGATGTACCATGCATGGAACGCACTGCCATGACATGATGAACCGTGCCTGTGACGCACCACCATGACACTATGTACCGTGCATGTGACGCACTGCCATGACATTATGTACCAGGCATTGGACGCACCGCCATGATACTATGTAGCTACCGTGCCTGCGATGCACCACCATGACACTATGTACCGTGCCTGTGACGCACAGTCATGACACTATGTACCGTGCCTGTGCCACACCGCCAAGACACTGTGTACGGTGCCTGTGACGCACAGCCATGACACTATGTACCGTGCATGGAACGCACCGCCATGACACGATGTACCGTGGCTGTGCCGCACCGCCAAGACACTGTGTACGGTGCCTGTGACACACCACCATGACACTATGTACCGTGGCTGTGACGCACCGCCGTGACACGATGTTTGTCCACGTATCTTTGCCTAATCAGTCATATTCTTTCTTTCTTTATTGTTCATGGCGAGATGATTATGGTGATGAAGAAGATGATGATGATTATGGTGATGAAGAAGATGATGATGATTATGATGATGGAGAAGATGATGATGATTATGATGATGATTATGGTGATGAAGACCATTCGGCCCCAGCAAGCTGGTCCTCCATTTCGTCCACCTCGGAAGGATGACAGGCTGAGTGAACCTGCCTGGCGCTTTTTAAATTTGACGATCGACCGGGATTCGCACTCGGGATCCTCGGAGCCCAAGGGAGCCCCCCCCCCCCCCCCCGTGACCGCCAAAACCAGGCGTACGTTTTCCCACTCACCTTCACTCGAGAGTTAAACATCTATATGCGGCGGGACCGTTCGCGAGATCTTCAGGTGGAGTAGGGGAAAACAGGTGCAAGGGAGCAAGAGGGGACGGGGAAGGAAAAAAAAAAGGGTTGGAAGATCTGCGACCGTTCACTCGCCATAGATGTTGGCGCTGCAAATAATTAAACAAAGAAGAATTGATGAAACATGAAAAAGATGAAAGAAAAAAACAAAAACAAAATTAAACCATAATCATAATAATAATGCATTTATTTTATATAGCGATTTTCAGGAAGCCCAAAGACGCTTAGAAAGAAAAATGTGAAGAATTTAAGAACGAAACGCGGACTTCGTAGGAAACACGGTTCAGGTAATCAATAAACGCGGACTTCGTAGGAAACACGGTTCAGGTTTTCTGCCCGTTTTGTGTTTTCTCTTGAACTTCTCCCACCGCTGGTCGCGTCGTTTGACCTCGCAGGAGTTCAATTCAATGAAGTGATTTTCCCTGAAAGCTCCGGTGACTAATTCTCTGGGCATCCTCCGTCGTGCGAAGTCCTTCCTTGGCACACCTGAGCTCCTCACCACATACAAGGCTTTCATCCGCAGCTCAATGGAATACTGTTCCCCCCTCTGGGCTGGTGCTCCTGCCTCACACCTTGCTCGGCTTCACGCTGTTGAGGCCAAAGCTTTCAGAATCATTGGAATCTCCTGCGATGTAGTCAACGCCGAGGGCCTTTCACTCACTCACCGCAGGCAGGTTGGTGGTCTTTCTGTCTTCTACCGACTCCTCTCCGGCCTTGCTCCCCCAGCTCTCTCTGTGCTCTGTCCCCCCAATATTCCTTCAGGTCGCACAAGATCTGCCTGCAACCCTCTTATGGTTAAACTGCCAAAGTCTAGCCTCTCTGCTCACCTTCACTCTTTCATTCCCCTTTTCTCCCGCCTCTGGAACAAACTCCCCCACTCCCTTCAATCCCACTCCTCCCTCCAGGTCTTTAAAACAGCTGTTCACCACCATCTCTTATCGTCCCCCATCGAAAACCTTGATCTTTTCTACCCCCGGTAATTCACCCCAGAGTCCTTGCAGTGTTCATATGTTTTAATCCTCTCCCACCTCCCCCCAAGTCCTCCCGATGTCCCTGCTCTCAAATGTTGTGTTTGTGTCCTTCCCCCTCTTTCCCCTCTCTTTTGTGTCCTTCCCCCTCTCTCCCCATCTTGTCTGCCGCTCCCCTTGTTTTTTGTGTTTTGTGTGTCGGTTTGTCTTTTTGTGTGATTAATGTTAGCTCTTTCACGAGCCTCGATCTTGTATACAAAAAAAAAAAAAAAAAAAAAAAAATCTCAACCGATCTGTTGTTATTATCTTACACGGATTTCAACAACAACATTCACCTCAGCTGAGGGAGAAACCATGACGAGAATTTCGCGCCTTCCGCAGGTTCTTGGAACACTGACCTCGCTTACAAGGGGAATTCTTGTGTTTGGAGAACCCGTCGTCCTGGTTTTAACAGTTTTATTTATGATTCAGCCATTCTGCACTCCATCTGCGGTAACATTCACATTTGTTCTTTGACCAAGTTTCACCTTCACTCCTGATCGCGTCCCCCACTTCCGCCCCTTCTGTTGCCGAGCAACCGTCAGCGTCTTCTGAGGAAAGGGAGGTCGCATGAAGGATTGAGTAGGAAGGAATGAGTGATGGAACGAAGGATGAAGGAAGGAAGTTGGGGTGTGTTCCGTTAGCAAGCAGCTCGTGTTCCGTTAGCAAGCACCTAGTGTTCCATTAGCAAGCAGCTAGTGTTCCATTAGCAAGCAGCTCGTGTTCCATCAGCAAGCAGCTAGTGTTCCATTAGCAAGCAGCTAGTGTTCCATTAGCAAGCAGCTCGTGTTCCATCAGCAAGCAGCTCGTGTTCCATCAGCAAGCAGCTAGTGTTCCATTAGCAAGCAGCTAGTGTTCCATTAGCAAGCAGCTAGTGTTCCATAAGTAAGCAGCTAGTGTTCCATAAGTAAGCAACTCGTGTTCCATCAGCAAGCAGCTAGTGTTCCATTAGCAAGCAGCTAGTGTTCCATTAGCAAGCAGCTCGTGTTCCATCAGCAAGCAGCTAGTGTTCCATTAGCAAGCAGCTCGTGTTCCATTAGCAAGCAGCTCGTGTTCCATTACCAAGCAGCTAGTGTTCCATAAGTAAGCAACTCGTGGTCCATTAGCAAGCAACTCGTGTTCCATCAGCAAGCAGCTAGTGTTCCATTCGCAAGCAGCTCGTGTTCCATTAGCAAGCAGCTAGTGTTCCATTCGCAAGCAGCTAGTGTTCCATTAGCAAGCAGCTGGTGTTCCATAAGTAAGCAGCTGGTGTTCCATTAGCAAGCAGCTAGTGTTCCATTAGCAAGCAGCTAGTGTTCCATTAGCAAGCAGCTCGTGTTCCATTAGCAAGCAGCTCGTGTTCCGTTAGCAAGCAGCTCGTGTTCCATGAGCAAGCAGCTCGTGTTCCATTAGCAAGTGCCTCGTGTTCCATAAGTAAGCAGCTGGTGTTCCATTAGCAAGCAGCTAGTGTTCCATTAGCAAGCAGCTAGTGTTCCATTAGCAAGCAGCTAGTGCTCCATTAGCAAGTGCCGAGTGCTCCATTAGCAAGCAGCTGGTGTTCCATTTATAGCAAGCAGCTAGTGTTCCATTAGCAAGCACCTAGTGTTCCATTAGCAAGCAGCTCGTGTTCCGTTAGCAAGCACCTGGTGTTCCATAAGTAAGCAGCTAGTGTTCCATAAGTAAGCAACTCGTGTTCCATCAGCCAGCAGCTAGTGTTCCATTAGCAAGCAGCTAGTGTTCCATTAGCAAGCAGCTAGTGTTCCATTAGCAAGCAGCTCGTGTTCCATTAGCAAGCAGCTCGTGTTCCATTAGCAATCGCCTCGTGTTCCATAAGTAAGCAGCTAGTGTTCAATTAGCAAGCAGCTCGTGTTCCATTAGCAAGCAGCTCGTGTTCCATTAGCAAGTGCCTCCTGCTCCATAAGTAAGCAGCTGGTGTTCCATTAGCAAGCAGCTCGTGTTCCATTAGCAAGCACATAGTGTTCCATTAGCAAGCAGCTCGTGTTCCATTAGCAAGCAGCTCGTGTTCCATTCGCAAGCAGCTCGTGTTCCGTTAGCAAGCAGCTAGTGTTCCATTAGCAAGCAGCTCGTGTTCCATGAGCAAGCAGCTAGTGTTCCATTAGCAAGCAGCTAGTGTTCCGTTAGCACGCAGCTCGTGTTCCATCAGCAAGCAGCTAGTGTTCCATTAGCAAGCAGCTAGAAACACCACCATGACACTATGTACCGTGCATGTGACACACCGCCTTGACACGATGTACCGTGCCTGTGACGCACCGCCATGACACGATGTACCGTGCATGGAACGCACTGCCATGACATGATGTACCGTGCCTGTGATGCACCACCATGACACTATGTACCGTGCCTGTGCCGCACGGCCAAGACACTGTGTACGGTGCCTGTGACGAACAGCCATGACACTCTGTACAGTGCCTGTGACGCACCACAATGACACGTGTACCGTGCCTGTGACGCACCGCCATGACACTATGTGCCGTGCCTGTGATGCACAGCCATGACACAATGTACCGTGCCTGTGACGCACCACCATGACACTATGTGCCATGCCTGTGACGCATCGCCATGACACGATGTACCGTGCCTGTGACGCACGACCATGACACTATGCACTGTGCCTGTGATGCACTGCCATGACACTATGTACCGTGCCTGTGACGCACGGCCATGACACTATGTACCGTGCCTGTGATGCACTGCCATGACACCATGTACCGTGTTTGGATGCACTGCCATGACACTATGTACCATGCAAGTGATGCACCACCATGACACTATGTACCGTGCCTGTGACGCACCACCATGACACAATGTACCATGCATGCGATGCACCACAATGACACTATGTACCGTGCCTGTGACGCACCACCATGACACTATGTACCGTGCCTGTGATGCACCACCATGACACTGTGTACCGTGCCTGTGATGCACCGCCATGACACGATGTACCCAGCCTGTGACGCATCGCCATGACATGATGTACCATGCCTGTGACGCACCGCCATGACACTGTGCACCGTGCCTGCGACGCACCACCATGACACTATGCACCGTGCCTGCGACGCACCACCATGACACTGTGTACCGTGCCTGTGACGCACCACCATGACACGATGCACCATGCCTGTGACACAACGCCATGACACTATGCACCGTGCCTGTGACGCACCGCCATGACACTATGTCCCGTGCCTGTGACGCACCGCCATGACACGATGTACCATGCATGGAACGCACTGCCATGACATGATGAACCGTGCCTGTGACGCACCACCATGACACTATGTACCGTGCATGTGACGCACTGCCATGACATTATGTACCAGGCATTGGACGCACCGCCATGACACTATGTACCGTGCCAGTGACGCACCACCATGACACTATGTACCGTGCATGTGACGCACTGCCATGACACGATGTACCATGCATGGAACGCACTGCCATGACATGATGAACCGTGCCTGTGACGCACCACCATGACACTATGTACCGTGCATGTGACGCACTGCCATGACATTATGTACCAGGCATTGGACGCACCGCCATGATACTATGTAGCTACCGTGCCTGCGATGCACCACCATGACACTATGTACCGTGCCTGTGACGCACAGTCATGACACTATGTACCGTGCCTGTGCCACACCGCCAAGACACTGTGTACGGTGCCTGTGACGCACAGCCATGACACTATGTACCGTGCATGGAACGCACCGCCATGACACGATGTACCGTGGCTGTGCCGCACCGCCAAGACACTGTGTACGGTGCCTGTGACACACCACCATGACACTATGTACCGTGGCTGTGACGCACCGCCGTGACACGATGTTTGTCCACGTATCTTTGCCTAATCAGTCATATTCTTTCTTTCTTTATTGTTCATGGCGAGATGATTATGGTGATGAAGAAGATGATGATGATTATGGTGATGAAGAAGATGATGATGATTATGATGATGGAGAAGATGATGATGATTATGATGATGATTATGGTGATGAAGACCATTCGGCCCCAGCAAGCTGGTCCTCCATTTCGTCCACCTCGGAAGGATGACAGGCTGAGTGAACCTGCCTGGCGCTTTTTAAATTTGACGATCGACCGGGATTCGCACTCGGGATCCTCGGAGCCCAAGGGAGCCCCCCCCCCCCCCCCCGTGACCGCCAAAACCAGGCGTACGTTTTCCCACTCACCTTCACTCGAGAGTTAAACATCTATATGCGGCGGGACCGTTCGCGAGATCTTCAGGTGGAGTAGGGGAAAACAGGTGCAAGGGAGCAAGAGGGGACGGGGAAGGAAAAAAAAAAGTGTTGGAAGATCTGCGACCGTTCACTCGCCATAGATGTTGGCGCTGCAAATAATTAAACAAAGAAGAATTGATGAAACATGAAAAAGATGAAAGAAAAAAACAAAAACAAAATTAAACCATAATCATAATAATAATGCATTTATTTTATATAGCGATTTTCAGGAAGCCCAAAGACGCTTAGAAAGAAAAATGTGAAGAATTTAAGAACGAAACGCGGACTTCGTAGGAAACACGGTTCAGGTAATCAATAAACGCGAACTTCGTAGGAAACACGGTTCAGGTTTTCTGCCCGTTTTGTGTTTTCTCTTGAACTTCTCCCACCGCTGGTCGCGTCGTTTGACCTCGCAGGAGTTCAATTCAATGAAGTGATTTTCCCTGAAAGCTCCGGTGACTAATTCTCTGGGCATCCTCCGTCGTGCGAGGTCCTTCCTTGGCACACCTGAGCTCCTCACCACATACAAGGCTTTCATCCGCAGCTCAATGGAATACTGTTCCCCCCTCTGGGCTGGTGCTCCTGCCTCACACCTTGCTCGGCTTCACGCTGTTGAGGCCAAAGCTTTCAGAATCATTGGAATCTCCTGCGATGTAGTCAACGCCGAGGGCCTTTCACTCACTCACCGCAGGCAGGTTGGTGGTCTTTCTGTCTTCTACCGACTCCTCTCCGGCCTTGCTCCCCCAGCTCTCTCTGTGCTCTGTCCCCCCAATATTCCTTCAGGTCGCACAAGATCTGCCTGCAACCCTCTTATGGTTAAACTGCCAAAGTCTAGCCTCTCTGCTCACCTTCACTCTTTCATTCCCCTTTTCTCCCGCCTCTGGAACAAACTCCCCCACTCCCTTCAATCCCACTCCTCCCTCCAGGTCTTTAAAACAGCTGTTCACCACCATCTCTTATCGTCCCCCATCGAAAACCTTGATCTTTTCTACCCCCGGTAATTCACCCCAGAGTCCTTGCAGTGTTCATATGTTTTAATCCTCTCCCACCTCCCCCCAAGTCCTCCCGATGTCCCTGCTCTCAAATGTTGTGTTTGTGTCCTTCCCCCTCTTTCCCCTCTCTTTTGTGTCCTTCCCCCTCTCTCCCCATCTTGTCTGCCGCTCCCCTTGTTTTTTGTGTTTAGTGTGTCGGTTTGTCTTTTTGTGTGATTAATGTTAGCTCTTTCACGAGCCTCGATCTTGTATACAAAAAAAAAAAAAAAAAAAAAAAAATCTCAACCGATCTGTTGTTATTATCTTACACGGATTTCAACAACAACATTCACCTCAGCTGAGGGAGAAACCATGACGAGAATTTCGCGCCTTCCGCAGGTTCTTGGAACACTGACCTCGCTTACAAGGGCAATTCTTGTGTTTGGAGAACCCGTCGTCCTGGTTTTAACAGTTTTATTTATGATTCAGCCATTCTGCACTCCATCTGCGGTAACATTCACATTTGTTCTTTGACCAAGTTTCACCTTCACTCCTGATCGCGTCCCCCACTTCCGCCCCTTCTGTTGCCGAGCAACCGTCAGCGTCTTCTGAGGAAAGGGAGGTCGCATGAAGGATTGAGTAGGAAGGAATGAGTGATGGAACGAAGGATGAAGGAAGGAAGTTGGGGTGTGTTCCGTTAGCAAGCAGCTCGTGTTCCGTTAGCAAGCACCTAGTGTTCCATTAGCAAGCAGCTAGTGTTCCATTAGCAAGCAGCTCGTGTTCCATCAGCAAGCAGCTAGTGTTCCATTAGCAAGCAGCTAGTGTTCCATTAGCAAGCAGCTCGTGTTCCATCAGCAAGCAGCTCGTGTTCCATCAGCAAGCAGCTAGTGTTCCATTAGCAAGCAGCTAGTGTTCCATTAGCAAGCAGCTAGTGTTCCATAAGTAAGCAGCTAGTGTTCCATAAGTAAGCAACTCGTGTTCCATCAGCAAGCAGCTAGTGTTCCATTAGCAAGCAGCTAGTGTTCCATTAGCAAGCAGCTCGTGTTCCATCAGCAAGCAGCTAGTGTTCCATTAGCAAGCAGCTCGTGTTCCATTAGCAAGCAGCTCGTGTTCCATTACCAAGCAGCTAGTGTTCCATAAGTAAGCAACTCGTGGTCCATTAGCAAGCAACTCGTGTTCCATCAGCAAGCAGCTAGTGTTCCATTCGCAAGCAGCTCGTGTTCCATTAGCAAGCAGCTAGTGTTCCATTCGCAAGCAGCTAGTGTTCCATTAGCAAGCAGCTGGTGTTCCATAAGTAAGCAGCTGGTGTTCCATTAGCAAGCAGCTAGTGTTCCATTAGCAAGCAGCTAGTGTTCCATTAGCAAGCAGCTCGTGTTCCATTAGCAAGCAGCTCGTGTTCCGTTAGCAAGCAGCTCGTGTTCCATGAGCAAGCAGCTCGTGTTCCATTAGCAAGTGCCTCGTGTTCCATAAGTAAGCAGCTGGTGTTCCATTAGCAAGCAGCTAGTGTTCCATTAGCAAGCAGCTAGTGTTCCATTAGCAAGCAGCTAGTGCTCCATTAGCAAGTGCCGAGTGCTCCATTAGCAAGCAGCTGGTGTTCCATTTATAGCAAGCAGCTAGTGTTCCATTAGCAAGCACCTAGTGTTCCATTAGCAAGCAGCTCGTGTTCCGTTAGCAAGCACCTGGTGTTCCATAAGTAAGCAGCTAGTGTTCCATAAGTAAGCAACTCGTGTTCCATCAGCCAGCAGCTAGTGTTCCATTAGCAAGCAGCTCGTGTTCCATTAGCAAGCAGCTCGTGTTCCGTTAGCAAGGAGCTAGTGTTCCATTAGCAAGCAGCTAGTGTTCCATTAGGAAGCGCCTAGTGTTCCATAAGTAAGCAGCTAGTGTTCAATTAGCAAGCAGCTCGTGTTCCATTAGCAAGCAGCTAGTGTTCCATTAGCAAGTGCCTCGTGTTCCATAAGTAAGCAGCTGGTGTTCCATTAGCAAGCAGCTAGTGTTCCATTAGCAAGCACCGCGTGTTCCATTAGCAAGCAGCTCGTGTTCCATTAGCAAGCACCTAGTGTTCCATAAGTATGCAGCTCGTGTTCCGTTAGCAAGCAGCTAGTGTTCCATTAGCAAGCAGCTAGTGTTCCATAAGTAAGCAGCTAGTGTTCCATTAGCAAGCAGCTAGTGTTCCATAAGTAAGCAGCTAGTGTTCCATAAGTAAGCAACTCGTGTTCCATCAGCAAGCAGCTAGTGTTCCATTAGCAATCAGCTAGTGTTCCATTAGCAAGCAGCTCGTGTTCCATCAGCAAGCAGCTAGTGTTCCATTAGCAAGCAGCTCGAGTTCCATTAGCAAGCAACTCGTGTTCCATTACCAAGCAGCTAGTGTTCCATAAGTAAGCAACTCGTGGTCTATTAGCAAGCAACTCGTGTTCCATCAGCAAGCAGCTAGTGTTCCATGAGCAAGCAGCTCGTGTTCCATTAGCAAGCAGCTCGTGTTCCATTAGCAAGCAGCTAGTGTTCCATTAGCAAGCAGCTAGTGTTCCATTCGCAAGCAGCAAGTGTTCCATTAGCAAGCAGCTGGTGTTCCATAAGTAAGCAGCTGGTGTTCCATTAGCAAGCAGCTAGTGTTCCATTAGCAAGCAGCTCATGTTCCATTAGCAAGCAGCTGGTGTTCCATGAGCACGCAGCTCGTGTTCCATTAGCAAGCAGCTCGTGTTCCGTTAGCAAGCAGCTCATGTTCCATTAGCAAGCAGCTCGTGTTCCATAAGCAAGTGCCTCGTGTTCCATAAGTAAGCAGCTGGTGTTCCATTAGCAAGCAGCTAGTGTTCTATTAGCAAGCAGCTAGTGTTCCATGAGCAAGCAGCTAGTGCTCCATGAGCAAGTGCCTAGTGTTCCATAAGTAAGCAGCTGGTGTTCCATTTATAGCAAGCAGCTAGTGTTCCATTAGCAAGCACCTAGTGTTCCATGAGCAAGCAGCTCGTGTTCCGTTAGCAAGCACCTAGTGTTCCATAAGTAAGCAGCTAGTGTTCCATACGTAAGCAGCTAGTGTTCCATAGGTAAGCAACTCGTGTTCCATCAGCCAGCAGCTGGTGTTCCATTAGCAAGCAGCTCGTGTTCCATTAGCAAGCAGCTCGTGTTCCGTTAGCAAGCAGCTAGTGTTCCATTAGCAAGCAGCTAGTGTTCCATTAGCAAGCAGCTAGTGTGCCATTAGCAAGCAGCTCGTGTTCCATTAGCAAGCAGCTCGTGTGCCATTGGCAAGCAGCTCGTGTTCCATTAGCAAGCAGCCAGTGTTCCATTAGCAAGCAGCTAGTGTTCCATTAGCAAGCAGCTAGTGTTCCATTAGCAAGCAGCTCGTGTTCCATTAGCAAGCAGCTCGTGTTCCATTAGCAATCGCCTAGTGTTCCATAAGTAAGCAGCTAGTGTTCAATTAGCAAGCAGCTCGTGTTCCATCAGCAAGCAGCTCGTGTTCCATCAGCAAGCAGCTAGTGTTCCATTAGCAAGCAGCTAGTGTTCCATTAGCAAGCAGCTAGTGTTCCATAAGTAAGCAGCTAGTGTTCCATAAGTAAGCAACTCGTGTTCCATCAGCAAGCAGCTAGTGTTCCATTAGCAAGCAGCTAGTGTTCCATTAGCAAGCAGCTCGTGTTCCATCAGCAAGCAGCTAGTGTTCCATTAGCAAGCAGCTCGTGTTCCATTAGCAAGCAGCTCGTGTTCCATTACCAAGCAGCTAGTGTTCCATTACCAAGCAGCTAGTGTTCCATAAGTAAGCAACTCGTGGTCCATTAGCAAGCAACTCGTGTTCCATCAGCAAGCAGCTAGTGTTCCATTCGCAAGCAGCTCGTGTTCCATTAGCAAGCAGCTAGTGTTCCATTCGCAAGCAGCTAGTGTTCCATTAGCAAGCAGCTAGTGTTCCATTAGCAAGCAGCTAGTGTTCCATTAGCAAGCAGCTCGTGTTCCGTTAGCAAGCAGCTGGTGTTCCATTAGCAAGCAGCTGGTGTTCCATTAGCAAGCAGCTCGTGTTCCATTAGCAAGCAGCTCGTGTTCCGTTAGCAAGCAGCTCGTGTTCCATGAGCAAGCAGCTCGTGTTCCATTAGCAAGTGCCTCGTGTTCCATAAGTAAGCAGCTGGTGTTCCATTAGCAAGCAGCTAGTGTTCCATTAGCAAGCAGCTAGTGTTCCATTAGCAAGCAGCTAGTGCTCCATTAGCAAGTGCCTAGTGCTCCATTAGCAAGCAGCTGGTGTTCCATTTATAGCAAGCAGCTAGTGTTCCATTAGCAAGCACCTAGTGTTCCATTAGCAAGCAGCTCGTGTTCCGTTAGCAAGCACCTGGTGTTCCATAAGTAAGCAGCTAGTGTTCCATAAGTAAGCAACTCGTGTTCCATCAGCCAGCAGCTAGTGTTCCATTAGCAAGCAGCTCGTGTTCCATTAGCAAGCAGCTCGTGTTCCGTTAGCAAGGAGCTAGTGTTCCATTAGCAAGCAGCTAGTGTTCCATTAGGAAGCGCCTAGTGTTCCATAAGTAAGCAGCTAGTGTTCAATTAGCAAGCAGCTCGTGTTCCATTAGCAAGCAGCTAGTGTTCCATTAGCAAGTGCCTCGTGTTCCATAAGTAAGCAGCTGGTGTTCCATTAGCAAGCAGCTAGTGTTCCATTAGCAAGCACCGCGTGTTCCATTAGCAAGCAGCTCGTGTTCCATTAGCAAGCACCTAGTGTTCCATAAGTATGCAGCTCGTGTTCCGTTAGCAAGCAGCTAGTGTTCCATTAGCAAGCAGCTAGTGTTCCATAAGTAAGCAGCTAGTGTTCCATTAGCAAGCAGCTAGTGTTCCATAAGTAAGCAGCTAGTGTTCCATAAGTAAGCAACTCGTGTTCCATCAGTAAGCAGCTAGTGTTCCATTAGCAATCAGCTAGTGTTCCATTAGCAAGCAGCTCGTGTTCCATCAGCAAGCAGCTAGTGTTCCATTAGCAAGCAGCTCGAGTTCCATTAGCAAGCAACTCGTGTTCCATTACCAAGCAGCTAGTGTTCCATAAGTAAGCAACTCGTGGTCTATTAGCAAGCAACTCGTGTTCCATCAGCAAGCAGCTAGTGTTCCATGAGCAAGCAGCTCGTGTTCCATTAGCAAGCAGCTCGTGTTCCATTAGCAAGCAGCTAGTGTTCCATTAGCAAGCAGCTAGTGTTCCATTCGCAAGCAGCTAGTGTTCCATTAGCAAGCAGCTGGTGTTCCATAAGTAAGCAGCTGGTGTTCCATTAGCAAGCAGCTAGTGTTCCATTAGCAAGCAGCTCGTGTTCCATTAGCAAGCAGCTCGTGTTCCGTTAGCAAGCAGCTCATGTTCCATTAGCAAGCAGCTCGTGTTCCATTAGCAAGTGCCTCGTGTTCCATAAGTAAGCAGCTGGTGTTCCATTAGCAAGCAGCTAGTGTTCTATTAGCAAGCAGCTAGTGTTCCATGAGCAAGCAGCTAGTGCTCCATGAGCAAGTGCCTAGTGTTCCATAAGTAAGCAGCTGGTGTTCCATTTATAGCAAGCAGCTAGTGTTCCATTAGCAAGCACCTAGTGTTCCATGAGCAAGCAGCTCGTGTTCCGTTAGCAAGCACCTAGTGTTCCATAAGTAAGCAGCTAGTGTTCCATACGTAAGCAGCTAGTGTTCCATAGGTAAGCAACTCGTGTTCCATCAGCCAGCAGCTGGTGTTCCATTAGCAAGCAGCTCGTGTTCCATTAGCAAGCAGCTCGTGTTCCGTTAGCAAGCAGCTAGTGTTCCATTAGCAAGCAGCTAGTGTTCCATTAGCAAGCAGCTAGTGTGCCATTAGCAAGCAGCTCGTGTTCCATTAGCAAGCAGCTCGTGTGCCATTGGCAAGCAGCTCGTGTTCCATTAGCAAGCAGCCAGTGTTCCATTAGCAAGCAGCTAGTGTTCCATTAGCAAGCAGCTCGTGTTCCATTAGCAAGCAGCTCGTGTTCCATTAGCAAGCAGCTCGTGTTCCATTAGCAATCGCCTAGTGTTCCATAAGTAAGCAGCTAGTGTTCAATTAGCAAGCAGCTCGTGTTCCATTAGCAAGCAGCTCGTGTTCCATTAGCAAGTGCCTCGTGCTCCATAAGTAAGCAGCTGGTGTTCCATTAGCAAGCAGCTCGTGTTCCATTAGCAAGCACATAGTGTTCCATTAGCAAGCAGCTCGTGTTCCATTAGCAAGCAGCTCGTGCTCCATTAGCAAGCACCTGGTGTTCCATAAGTAAGCAGCTACTGTTCCATCAGCAAGTGCCTCGTGTTCCATTAGCAAGCAGCTCGTGTTCCATTAGCAAGCAGCTCGTGTTCCATTAGCAAGCAGCTCGTGCTCCATTAGCAAGCACCTGGTGTTCCATAAGTAAGCAGCTACTGTTCCATCAGCAAGTGCCTCGTGTTCCATTAGCAAGCAGCTCGTGTTCCATTCGCAAGCAGCTCGTGTTCCGTTAGCAAGCAGCTAGTGTTCCATTAGCAAGCAGCTCGTGTTCCATGAGCAAGCAGCTAGTGTTCCATTAGCAAGCAGCTAGTGTTCCGTTAGCACGCAGCTCGTGTTCCATCAGCAAGCAGCTAGAAACACCACCATGACACTATGTACCGTGCATGTGACACACCGCCTTGACACGATGTACCGTGCCTGTGACGCACCGCCATGACACTATGTACCGTGCCTGTGACGCACCGCCATGACACGATGTACCGTGCATGGAACGCACTGCCATGACATGATGTACCGTGCCTGTGATGCACCACCATGACACTATGTACCGTGCCTGTGCCGCACGGCCAAGACACTGTGTACGGTGCCTGTGACGAACAGCCATGACACTCTGTACAGTGCCTGTGACGCACCACAATGACACGTGTACCGTGCCTGTGACGCACCGCCATGACACTATGTACCGTGCCTGTGACGCACCGCCATGACACTATGTGCCGTGCCTGTGACGCATCGCCATGACACGATGTACCGTGCCTGTGACGCACGACCATGACACTATGCACTGTGCCTGTGATGCACTGCCATGACACTATGTACCGTGCCTGTGACGCACGGCCATGACACTATGTACCGTGCCTGTGATGCACTGCCCTGACACGATGTGCCGTGTTTGGACGCACTGCCATGACACTATGTACCATGCAAGTGATGCACCACCATGACACTATGTACCGTGCCTGTGACGCACCACCATGACACAATGTACCATGCATGCGATGCACCACAATGACACTATGTACCGTGCCTGTGACGCACCACCATGACACTATGTACCGTGCCTGTGACGCACCACCATGACACTATGTACCGTGCCTGTGACGCACCACCATGACATTATGTACCGTGCCTGTGACGCACCACCATGACACTGTGTAACGTGCCTGTGATGCACCGCCATGACACGATGTACCCAGCCTGTGACGCATCGCCATGACATGATGTACCATGCCTGTGACGCACTGCCATGACACGATGTACCGCGCCTGTGACACAACACCATGACACGATGTACTGTGCCTGTGACGCACCGCCATGACACTGTGCACCGTGCCTGCGACGCACCACCATGACACTATGCACCGTGCCTGCGACGCACCACCATGACACTATGTACCGTGCCTGTGACGCACCACCGTGACACGATGTACCGTGGCTGTGCCGCACCGCCAAGACACTGTGTACGGTGCCTGTGACACACCACCATGACACTGTGTACGGTGCCTGTGACACACCACCATGACACTATGTACCGTGGCTGTGACGCACCACCATGACACGATGTACCGTGCCTGTGACGCACCGCCATGACACTATGTACCGTGCCTGTGACGCACCGCCATGACACGATGTACCGTGCTTGGAACGCACTGCCATGACATGATGTACCGTGCCTGTGATGCACCACCATGACACTATGTACCGTGCATGTGACGCACCGCCATGACACTATGTACCATGCCTGTGACACACCGCCATGACACTATGCACCGTGCCTGTGACGCACCGCCATGACACTATGTTCAGTGCCTGTGACGCACCGCCATGATACTATGTACCATGCCTGTGACGCACCACCATGACACTATGTACCGTGGCTGTGACGCACCGCCGTGACACGATGTTTGTCCACGTATCTTTGCCTAATCAGTCATATTCTTTCTTTCTTTATTGTTCATGGCGAGATGATTATGGTGATGAAGAAGATGATGATGATTATGGTGATGAAGAAGATGATGATGATTATGATGATGGAGAAGATGATGATGATTATGATGATGATTATGGTGATGAAGACCATTCGGCCCCAGCAAGCTGGTCCTCCATTTCGTCCACCTCGGAAGGATGACAGGCTGAGTGAACCTGCCTGGCGCTTTTTAAATTTGACGATCGACCGGGATTCGCACTCGGGATCCTCGGAGCCCAAGGGAGCCCCCCCCCCCCCCCCGTGACCGCCAAAACCAGGCGTACGTTTTCCCACTCACCTTCACTCGAGAGTTAAACATCTATATGCGGCGGGACCGTTCGCGAGATCTTCAGGTGGAGTAGGGGAAAACAGGTGCAAGGGAGCAAGAGGGGACGGGGAAGGAAAAAAAAAAGGGTTGGAAGATCTGCGACCGTTCACTCGCCATAGATGTTGGCGCTGCAAATAATTAAACAAAGAAGAATTGATGAAACATGAAAAAGATGAAAGAAAAGAATAAAAACAAAATTAAACCATAATAATAATAATAATGCATTTATTTTATATAGCGATTTTCAGGAAGCCCAAAGACGCTTAGAAAGAAAAATGTGAAGAATTTAAGAACGAAACGCGGACTTCGTAGGAAACACGGTTCAGGTTTTCTGCCCGTTTTGTGTTTTCTCTTGAACTTCTCCCACCGCTGGTCGCGTCGTTTGACCTCGCAGGAGTTCAATTCAATGAAGTGATTTTCCCTGAAAGCTCCGGTGACTAATTCTCTGGGCATCCTCCGTCGTGCGAAGTCCTTCCTTGGCACACCTGAGCTCCTCACCACATACAAGGCTTTCATCCGCAGCTCAATGGAATACTGTTCCCCCCTCTGGGCTGGTGCTCCTGCCTCACACCTTGCTCGGCTTCACGCTGTTGAGGCCAAAGCTTTCAGAATCATTGGAATCTCCTGCGATGTAGTCAACGCCGAGGGCCTTTCACTCACTCACCGCAGGCAGGTTGGTGGTCTTTCTGTCTTCTACCGACTCCTCTCCGGCCTTGCTCCCCCAGCTCTCTCTGTGCTCTGTCCCCCCAATATTCCTTCAGGTCGCACAAGATCTGCCTGCAACCCTCTTATGGTTAAACTGCCAAAGTCTAGGCTCTCTGCTCACCTTCACTCTTTCATTCCCCTTTTCTCCCGCCTCTGGAACAAACTCCCCCACTCCCTTCAATCCCACTCCTCCCTCCAGGTCTTTAAAACAGCTGTTCACCACCATCTCTTATCGTCCACCATCGAAAACCTTGATCTTTTCTACCCCCGGTAATTCACCCCAGAGTCCTTGCAGTGTTCATATGTTTTAATCCTCTCCCACCTCCCCCCAAGTCCTCCCGATGTCCCTGCTCTCAAATGTTGTGTTTGTGTCCTTCCCCCTCTTCCCCCTCTCTTTTGTGTCCTTCCCCCTCTCTCCCCATCTTGTCTGCCGCTCCCCTTGTTTTTTGTGTTTAGTGTGTCGGTTTGTCTTTTTGTGTGATTAATGTTAGCTCTTTCACGAGCCTCGATCTTGTATACAAAAAAAAAAAAAAAAAAATATCTCAACCGATCTGTTGTTATTATCTTACACGGATTTCAACAACAACATTCACCTCAGCTGAGGGAGAAACCATGACGAGAATTTCGCGCCTTCCGCAGGTTCTTGGAACACTGACCTCGCTTACAAGGGGAATTCTTGTGTTTGGAGAACCCGTCGTCCTGGTTTTAACAGTTTTATTTATGATTCAGCCATTCTGCACTCCATCTGCGGTAACATTCACATTTGTTCTTTGACCAAGTTTCACCTTCACTCCTGATCGCGTCCCCCACTTCCGCCCCTTCTGTTGCCGAGCAACCGTCAGCGTCTTCTGAGGAAAGGGAGGTCGCGTGAAGGATTGAGTAGGAAGGAATGAGTGATGGAACGAAGGATGAAGGAAGGAAGTTGGGGTGTGTTCCGTTAGCAAGCAGCTCGTGTTCCGTTAGCAAGCACCGAGTGTTCGTTCCATTAGCAAGCAGCTAGTGTTCCATTAGCAAGCAGCTCGTGTTCCATTAGCAAGCAGCTCGTGTTCCATCAGCAAGCAGCTAGTGTTCCATTAGCAAGCAGCTCGTGTTCCATCAGCAAGCAGCTCGTGTTCCATCAGCAAGCAGCTAGTGTTCCATTAGCAAGCAGCTAGTGTTCCATTAGCAAGCAGCTAGTGTTCCATAAGTAAGCAGCTAGTGTTCCATAAGTAAGCAACTCGTGTTCCATCAGCAAGCAGCTAGTGTTCCATTAGCAAGCAGCTAGTGTTCCATTAGCAAGCAGCTCGTGTTCCATCAGCAAGCAGCTAGTGTTCCATTAGCAAGCAGCTCGTGTTCCATTAGCAAGCAGCTCGTGTTCCATTACCAAGCAGCTAGTGTTCCATAAGTAAGCAACTCGTGGTCCATTAGCAAGCAACTCGTGTTCCATCAGCAAGCAGCTAGTGTTCCATTCGCAAGCAGCTCGTGTTCCATTAGCAAGCAGCTAGTGTTCCATTAGCAAGCAGCTAGTGTTCCATTAGCAAGCAGCTAGTGTTCCATTCGCAAGCAGCTCGTGTTCCATTAGCAAGCAGCTCGTGTTCCGTTAGCAAGGAGCTAGTGTTCCATTAACAAGCAGCTAGTGTTCCATTAGGAGGCGCCTAGTGTTCCATAAGTAAGCAGCTAGTGTTCAATTAGCAAGCAGCTCGTGTTCCATTAGCAAGCAGCTAGTGTTCCATTAGCAAGTGCCTCGTGTTCCATAAGTAAGCAGCTGGTGTTCCATTAGCAAGCAGCTAGTGTTCCATTAGCAAGCACCGCGTGTTCCATTAGCAAGCAGCTCGTGTTCCATTAGCAAGCACCTAGTGTTCCATAAGTATGCAGCTCGTGTTCCGTTAGCAAGCAGCTAGTGTTCCATTAGCAAGCAGCTAGTGTTCCATAAGTAAGCAGCTAGTGTTCCATTAGCAAGCAGCTAGTGTTCCATAAGTAAGCAGCTAGTGTTCCATAAGTAAGCAACTCGTGTTCCATTAGCAATCAGCTAGTGTTCCATTAGCAAGCAGCTCGTGTTCCATCAGCAAGCAGCTAGTGTTCCATTAGCAAGCAGCTCGAGGTCCATTAGCAAGCAACTCGCGTTCCATTACCAAGCAGCTAGTGTTCCATAAGTAAGCAACTCGTGGTCTATTAGCAAGCAACTCGTGTTCCATCAGCAAGCAGCTAGTGTTCCATGAGCAAGCAGCTCGTGTTCCATTAGCAAGCAGCTCGTGTTCCATTAGCAAGCAGCTAGTGTTCCATTAGCAAGCAGCTAGTGTTCCATTCGCAAGCAGCTAGTGTTCCATTAGCAAGCAGCTGGTGTTCCATAAGTAAGCAGCTGGTGTTCCATTAGCAAGCAGCTAGTGTTCCATTAGCAAGCAGCTCGTGTTCCATTAGCAAGCAGCTGGTGTTCCATGAGCACGCAGCTCATGTTCCATTAGCAAGCAGCTCGTGTTCCGTTAGCAAGCAGCTCATGTTCCATTAGCAAGCAGCTCGTGTTCCATTAGCAAGTGCCTCGTGTTCCATAAGTAAGCAGCTGGTGTTCCATTAGCAAGCAGCTAGTGTTCTATTAGCAAGCAGCTAGTGTTCCATGAGCAAGCAGCTAGTGCTCCATGAGCAAGTGCCTAGTGTTCCATAAGTAAGCAGCTGGTGTTCCATTTATAGCAAGCAGCTAGTGTTCCATTAGCAAGCACCTAGTGTTCCATGAGCAAGCAGCTCGTGTTCCGTTAGCAAGCACCTAGTGTTCCATAAGTAAGCAGCTAGTGTTCCATACGTAAGCAGCTAGTGTTCCATAGGTAAGCAACTCGTGTTCCATCAGCCAGCAGCTAGTGTTCCATTAGCAAGCAGCTCGTGTTCCATTAGCAAGCAGCTCGTGTTCCGTTAGCAAGCAGCTAGTGTTCCATTAGCAAGCAGCTCGTGTTCCATTAGCAAGCAGCTAGTGTGCCATTAGCAAGCAGCTCGTGTTCCATTAGCAAGCAGCTCGTGTGCCATTGGCAAGCAGCTCGTGTTCCATTAGCAAGCAGCCAGTGTTCCATTAGCAAGCAGCTAGTGTTCCATTAGCAAGCAGCTAGTGTTCCATTAGCAAGCAGCTCGTGTTCCATTAGCAAGCAGCTCGTGTTCCATTAGCAATCGCCTCGTGTTCCATAAGTAAGCAGCCAGTGTTCAATTAGCAAGCAGCTCGTGTTCCATTAGCAAGCAGCTCGTGTTCCATTAGCAAGTGCCTCCTGCTCCATAAGTAAGCAGCTGGTGTTCCATTAGCAAGCAGCTCGTGTTCCATTAGCAAGCACATAGTGTTCCATTAGCAAGCAGCTCGTGTTCCATTAGCAAGCAGCTCGTGCTCCATTAGCAAGCACCTGGTGTTCCATAAGTAAGCAGCTACTGTTCCATCAGCAAGTGCCTCGTGTTCCATTATCAAGCAGCTCGTGTTCCATTCGCAAGCAGCTCGTGTTCCGTTAGCAAGCAGCTAGTGTTCCATTAGCAAGCAGCTCGTGTTCCATGAGCAAGCAGCTAGTGTTCCATTAGCAAGCAGCTAGTGTTCCGTTAGCACGCAGCTCGTGTTCCATCAGCAAGCAGCTAGTGTTCCATTAGCAAGCAGCTCATGTTCCATTAGCAAGCAGCTCCTGTTCCGTTAGCAAGCAGCTCGTATTCCATTAGCAAGCAGCTCATGTTCCGTTAGCAAGCAGCTCATGTTCCATTAGCAAGCACCTAGTGTTCCATTAGCAAGCAGCTAGTGTTCCATGAGCAAGCAGCTCGTGTTCCACAAGCAAGCAGCTAGTGTTCCATTAGCAAGCAGCTAGTGCTCCATTAGCAAGCAGCTAGTGTTCCATTAGCAAGCAGCTCGTTTTCCATTCGCAAGCAGCTGGTGTTCCATGAGCAAGCAGCGAGTGTTCCATTACCAAGCAGCTGGTGTTCCACGAGCAAGCAGCTAGTGTTCCATTACCAAGCAGCTCGTGTTCCATTAGCAAGCAGCTCGTTTTCCATTCGCAAGCAGGTGGTGTTCCATTTGCAAGCAGCTGGTATTCCACTAGCAAGCAGCTCGTTTTCCATTCGCAAGCAGCTGGTGTTCCATTACCAAGGCGCTGGTGTTCCACTAGCAAGCAGCTAGTGTTCCATTAGCAAGCAGCTCGTGCTCCATTAGCAAGCAGCCAGTGTTCCATTAGCAAGCAGCTAGTATTCCATTAGCAAGCAGCGAGTGTTCTGTCGTGGAAGTGTAGGTGAGACTCAAGACGCCAATGATCGGAAACAGGTTTTACAAAAGGTCATGACTTTATTAACTGGTTGTTCACTTTCATTCCAATACCAAATAACTACCGTTTAACTCAATGGACCAGGTCACTCTATCCGCATGGTCCTTCTTGTTCGGCCGATGTTCCTCCGCCATTCCCGTCCTCCTTCCTCCCGTCGGGCAGAGGTTCTGATGATGAGTGCTCCTTGACTCCAAGTCTCTTCTGTTTATATGGGCAAGCTTCAGTTAATCCCCTGTGCGCTGAAATCGTAATCCCTTCTCCGCTGCTTCTAATCCTTTCTCCGCAAACGTTACTCGGTCGCCTCACTGGCACCAGCTCGCTCCCCTCCTGCTGCGAGTTCCATTTACCAAACAATAGGGGGGTGCTCCAGCCTGGGGCTGTGACCAGGTGGACAAGAGATTACCATGTTCGTGCACATTCCTGACACTCATTTACGAAATCGTCTATCTGCTTCGTTACTAGTCCCAATCAATGAGTTACATTTCCACAATTCCCCATCTTTTTGTTTTTGTTTATATTTACCATTAATCTAAACATCAATATATGTAAACAATCAATCACTGCAAGTAAACATCAATACAAGTATAAGTAAATAATCAATCACTGCAAGTAAACATCATTACAAGTATCCAAACCATAACTTTGGTAATCAAATTCCCTTAGGCATACACCGTCATCCTGCAAGAATCACAAAACATTTCGTTGGTCATTGACTCCTTCCATATTGTTCAATCTATTGCCTTTGCATCACAAATATCTTTTCAAAACAACACTTCACCATCACCAAGATACAACAATTTCACTTCATTTTCAAGTTTTGTAAAGCATCTGCACCATCTGGCAAAAACGTTTGCCTCCACACAAATGTTGACTTTGTTTGAAAGGAAGGGCTGATCACTTGTGTTTGAATCCAGGTATGAAACATTTTCTCCTAATGTCTTCATAGCACCTGCACTACTTCGTGTAGGATTTCGCTGTTGTGGTAACATTGCGGAGTCATAGACTGACCCTGCTCTCCATGTAGCATTCTTGCCACTTTTTGCTGTAAACCATAGTAATTCCTGAACAAGGCCTTCACCCAGTTGTAGTCGACTTGCCTCCTCCCTCATTGTGAGTGGGCAGCAAGTATTGGTGTGACGTTGATTGGCCAGCAAGATGTGGAACAGGGATGCCGGATGCATCCACAATGATGTTGGGACCATGGTGTTCAGGTCATCCATGGTCCATACCAGGAGTGGCCCGCAGAATCGTGCACAGCTGTTGTGAAAAGGCACAGCCATTGGTTTGCAGCTCCATGCTGGCTCCCCGGAAGTTGGTGAAGTAATAACATATGTCCCCGCATTTCACAGAGGTTGCAGGTAAGGTGTCGTTGTCCTGCAACTTCTGATGTGATGAATGTTCCAAGCCTTCGAACAAGAGTAAGTGATCGCCTTTCTTTCATATGTTGCAGTGTGATCCAGGCAAATGGTCACATAAATTTCCTTGGTGAAGGTAAGCATCCATCTCCAAGTTACACGGGAGAATGTCTTCATCATTCTTTGAGAAAGAGGGTGTATGCCACGTTTAACTTCATTTTTTAGCCACAAATTTTCTTTCTCGAACTTCTTCCCAATTCCGTTAGCACCCCCCTTCAAATGTGATCTCGTCTTATCCTTATGCTCAGTCACATCTGAATCTGCTTTCCACACACACTGAATCAGATAGGGTACATCTTACCATGAAATCAGCATAATCATGTATATCTTCCGACAGTTTCACATTCAACAATTTGTTGTTTTTCCTTAACACAAAAAAGGTTATATTCATTTATATGCGTCACACAAATAATATTCAATCAGGTATGTATTTGACTACTAAACTAAGAATAGCATCCACAATTGCTTTCAGGTTAATATAGTTCAAAAATTAACTCATGCACGTATTTTAGCACTACTCTAAGAAAATAAATTGTATATGATTACAATCACAAACGGGAATATCTAATTCCCAACAACAATTTTCCCAAACCAACAAATTAAGCATAATGTATTATTACCATAATTCCTCTCCACTTTTTCTTTTCCCTTCTTTTTTTTTTTTTTTTTTTTTTTTTTCCCTAACAGTGTGTCACTCGTGGTGATATAAGTTCACTGATATTGTAATTGACACAACTCATAACATTGTCGTTATGCCATTATCTTAATTCTACTGTATTCATTTGCAACATCACTTGATTTAATCTTTTAATCTCAGTATTTATGTCGCCTCAAAAGTCTTCCTTTTTTGGTTCCACATTTCTTTCCTCATTTGTCACTTCATGCGTTATCATCGTGTTGTTGGTTACCTTATTCAAACACACCGTCACTAAGGCTTTCAAGCAAGCCACCACTAAAACAATTGCCAATATAACTACTAAACCAACAAACAAATATTGGAGTATCTTAGCTACCACCCCTCCAAATGTGTTTCCCAACCATGCAAAGGCACCCCCTTTTATATAATCGTGGTATCTTGCTCCCTCTTGTCCCACCTGTAGCCATCTGTAAAACATGTGAGCTACCCCTTGTATATGTTCATACCTATAACATAATTATATGTCAATGACATTCAACATTGTATACCAAACTAACAAGCTTCCTAAAAGGTAAATAAAGAAAATCCCTTAATATGTAACATAAATCAGATTATTTGTCTTACCCTGATCCCCCTATCTCCCGGGGTCGAACTAAATCCCCTAATCATGAGTGTAGTTGTGATACATTATCCCTCATGTTGCGCTAATATCAGTAGATAATGGTATGTCATGTAGGCAAATAAATGTCACTATCCCAAGGAGGAATATCACATGTTGAAAAATGTAATGTTTATCAATGCAAGGGGTGTTAAAATGTAATTCAAATGAATGTATATCACGACTATCATTTATCCGCCACTGAATGTTCTGCTGGGCTGCTAGGTGCAGCCTCATTTTCTGTGGGATCGTCCACCTTAGCCCCATGTGCTTGCTTGCAATGAGAGGCATGAATCCAACTTTCTATTTTGGGTCCATATTTGTTTCTATTCTTATCAATCTCCTATGGTTTATCAATTCGTTCCAAGATACCGCAACCAAAGGTTTTAACCAAAGCTCTACCAAACTATTTCCAATGTGAACAAAAATGCCAGTGTAACAATGATTCGAGGAATTAACTTCAAGGGGTCAATAAATTTATTCTATAACCAGATCTAATTTTCCCATCCAATAGTTTGCCTTGCCACATGTCATATTATAACACTTTAATACACCTTCGAAAAATGTTTCCCATCTCAACAAATTTCCTTTTTTACAAATAGCCATGTGTAACTTACGTATTTAACTACAATTTCCTCTCAATTTGTTTGGCCTAACTGGCCGCAAAAGTGGCTGCCAGCATGCAGTACCGTTTTTTATCTACCAAGGAAGTGCTCATCCACACAAGACCTCTACCAAAATGTTGTTTGTAAAAACAAATCTGGGATTTCTGATTACATGGATGCACACTCTCAGGACATTTTCAGGCTGCTGTTAACAATCCACTACGATAAATTAATTCCTTTACCCACAATCAAATAATTAGTACAAATTGAGGATATTATCCCTATCACATTCTTTTATAGATTCATTATGTTGGATATAATTTTTCCCAATAATTTTCCACTGCTGTAAGGAAGAACAATAGCTCTCATAAGTCTTAGTAATATCGTACTTAATTTGCCCAGCATCGAATAATTTATTTACTATCCTTTCTCATCTGTTAACCAGTGACTTTGTTTGAACTCCAGAACTGAAAACCCACAATAGTTCAAACCAGCAAAATTTTCTTTACTATTTTCCCATATCATCTATGCCTAAAACACATCCATACATACAGCCCAATTTATATGCTGATAAAATTCAAGTTTATATATATAAAAATCCATGAGCAGAGTACTCTGGGAAGTCAGTGTAAGACCTCTCCAAAATTTGGCTAATTTTGTCCTCCCACATTTTTATGAAGCTCATATCCATAAATAGCTTTGATTCTCATATAAATTCGATCACAATGGAATCCCAAGATTATTCCCAATTTTTACTATTAATGAATAGCTGCTCATAACTCAGCAAATCAAATCTTTATTCTCCATCTGCCTTGACAAAAGTGATAATTTTCATAATCAAATTATATTTCTATTTTTAAATTTTTTTATTTTACGAATTCTCTCGATATGCGATCCCATCCCCATGGAACTATCTATTTTCCAGACAAGGCACACTGTCGGTGTCAACAATCTTGTAAGATTGATACACAAAAACACTAACATTGACACACAAAATACCCACACACACATGCATTATGCGTATTTGTTTGCGTTGGAACCCTTATTTACAGATCCGGATGGGTGTCAACTTTATTTCAATTTCTCAAAATTTGTCCTTCAATTTTATAAGCGCTAATACAAAACGTTCCCACAAATGGACCAAAAAGTTTATTCTTAGAAAACCCCTATGACGTCACATTGACATTACCCTTTCAGTTCCCACAATAATTTCTCCAAATTTGACTACCCACCCATTTGTATGTCAGTCGACCACTGACCTATCAATCGTGTGGAACAATAGTCCGAAATTCCCACCTGATCATGATGTGACTCTTGTCACTTGGTTTGCCAAAAAAATTGCAAAGCAATTGTTCCAAACTTTGTAAATTTAAAATTTTGTGCCCAACATAAAAGATCCAATTTCGGCATTTGATCAATTAATTATTAATTTGCTTATAAGCAAAAGAAAAATGAATAATTCTTGCTCCGAAAACTTTTCAGACCCAAGACTCATCGACAGTTATTCATGTTTGTCCAGTAATCTAATTTGTTGAGGCCAATCGTCATTTGGGATTTGTCGCAATGAAGGCCTAATCATTGTCTGAGGTATCGGTCAGCACTGGTACCCTTGATCTTGGTTTACCCTATGAACTTGTCTTCCTTTTGGTATACGGACATCCTCTTTTCCAATGTCCCATCCGTCCACACTTGAAACATCGGTTTCTGTCGTTGCCTGGTCTGTGCACCTGTGCACTTGTATTGCTGGGCTGCATCTCTACATCCCTGAGTTGCCACTGCAATCTCTCGTTATCTCCTGAACCACGAAAAAATTCTCTGTACCGTCCTTTTTGGGGAGACAACTGGAAATCAGATGGGACAACTGTCACTTTCATTCCTAATTTCGAGGGCAGTTGTGCATTTGTCTCCTCCACTGTATCCTGTATCCTTTTTATTTTAAGTTCTAGATCCGTTATCCGTTCTTGCTGTTCCCGTTGTCTGGATTCACCATCCCAAAGATGGAATGCAAGCCAGTCTACCGTTAGATTCTGTCTCTTCCTGGCTTTCAATCTTTGTTCCAATCTTTCCAATCGACTTCGCTCAAATGTACCATCTCTTGGAAACTCCTCATCATGTCCCTTTGTCCACAAATACCAATTCTCGACCTGCCTTATAGCTTCGGCACCATAACGGTCGTACATATGATGTGTACAAGTACCTTTTTGTGGAATCTCTGGTTGTCCTTGTGTATTCTTGCAGGCTCCATTTCCCATTTTGCCTTTTATCAAAGTAGCGTTGGATGTGTTGTAGTTTGTTCCTCTAAAGCTTCACTCGTACCTCCAGGAAGGATCTCTCCACCTGTTCAAACGGTGATTTCCAGAGAATCTCTCTCACCTGTGGCTTTTGCACAATCCAATCTCACAGATCAGTATTTGCAGATGAGCCAGAGGGTCAGTATGAAATGGGTGAATCCTCAGGTGTCCGCTCTGTTGAAGGGGAAATCACACAATGGTAACCGCACATATATCTATATATAAACTCACCACCTTGCTCAATTTTCCAAGGTTGTCTTCTGTTGATAATATCTCACAAAGATATCAAAGCTTCTTTCTTGAGACCGCATTTTCATCAATCAAACAATCAATATATTCAATTCAATTTATCCAGTTCAATTTATTCAGTTAAATTTATTCAATTAAATTTATTCAGTTCAATTCAATTATTCAATTTCAATTAATTTATCAATATTCATCAATAAATCAAATTAAGCATTTTGGATGACTCCTTGCATAAGCCCTTTCCCCAATGATGTCAGGACAGGTCCATCCATTGACTGAGATCGAAGCTCATCGGTCGTCACCTCTGGTTCATACCTCATGTCAATTGATGAATCACCGTTCTGTCCTAGGGTCATATCTGACATATTTCCCCATTTTGCCTGGTCTCCACAAATTTTATTTGCAACCACTAAAGGCAACTCATCCTTCATTCGTGAGACCGCCAAAATGGATGGCAGATATTAAAGTTCTTTGGGAAAAATATCTCATCATTTTTCTTTAATAGTACCCAAATCTCTTGGCAATATAAATTTCGTAAAACTCCTGAAATAAGACTGTAAAATTCCTTCAATCATGCTAAATTTTGAAACTCCATCGCTTGTAACACCCAATTTATCCCATAGGGCTTGAAAGTTCTTTCCCAAGTTCATGCAATCATTCTGCATTTGAACCCTATGATATCATTCATAATAATCATCATGATTTTATAGTCACGGTCCTATCATAATCATCTATTTAAAACGAACATTTCCTTTATCACCACAGCTATGTGGTATAATCAACAATAGAATAAAACTGTACATAGCAACAGGCTACCTCATGGCCACTTAGTATACCTATTGACAATAAGTCATAACAATATCGAATAATCATTGAACAATTAAAAAATCGCTTCCACTGCTCCAGCCGCAGCATTCGTCATTTTGTCTGCTCATCCGCGTGACCAAAACGAAATAAAGGGAGCTCAACCATTACACAGCGCTTTTAATGGCGCATGCCATAGGAACTCGTCCACACAAGACCTCTACCAAAATGTTGTTTGTAAAAACAAATCTGGGATTTCTGATTACATGGATGCACACTCTCAGGACATTTTCCGGCTGCTGTTAACAATCCACTACGATAAATTAATTCCTTTACCCACAATCAAATAATTAGTACAAATTGAGGATATTATCCCTATCACATTCTTTTATAGATTCATTATGTTGGATCTAATTTCTTTCCCAATAATTTTCCACTGCTGTAAGGAAGAACAATAGCTCTCATAAGTCTTAGTAATATCATACTTAATTTACCCAGCATCGAATAATTTATTTACTATCCTTTCTCATCTGTTAACCAGTGACTTTGTTTGAACTCCAGAACTCAAAACTCACAATAGTTCAAACCAGCAAAATTTCCTTTACTATTTTCCCATATCATCTATGCCTTATACACATCCATACATACAGCCCAATTTATATTCTGATAAAATTCAAGTTTATATATATATAAAATCCGTGAGCAGAGTACTCTGGGAAGTCAGTGTAAGACCTCTCCAAAATTTGGCTAATTTTGTACTCCCACATTTTTTATGAAGTTCATATCCATAAATAGCTTTGATTCTCATATAAATTCTATCACAATGGAATCCCAAGATTACTTCCAATTTTTTTTTTTTTTTAATGAATAGCTGCTCATAACTCAGCAAATCAAATCTTTATTCTCCATCTCCCTTGACAAAAGTGATAATTTTCATAATCAAATTATATTTCTATTTTTTATTTTACGAATTCTCTCGATATGCGATCCTATCCCCATGGAACTATCTATTTTTCAGACAAGGCACACTGTCGGTGTCAACAATCTTGTAAGATTGATACACAAAAACAAAAACACTGACACACAAAATACCCACACACACATGCATTATGCATATTTGTTTGCGTTGGAACCCTTATTTACAGATCCGGATGGGTGTCAACTTTATTTCAATTTCTCAAAATTTGTCCTTCAATTTTATAAGCGCTAATACACAAATGGACCAAAAAGTTTATTCTTAGAAAACCCCTATGACGTCACATTGACATTACCCTTTCAGTTCCCACAATAATTTATCCAAATTTGACTACCCACCCATTTGTATGTCAGTCGACCACTGACCTATCATTCGTGTGGAACAATAGTCTGAAATTCCCACCTGATCATGATATGACTCTTGTCACTTGGTTTGCCAAAAATTGCAAAGCAATTGTTCCAAACTTTGTAAATTTAAAATTTTGTGCCCAACATAAAAGATCCAATTTCGGCATTTGATCAATTAATTATCAATTTGCTTACAAGCAAAAGAAAAATGAATAATTCTTGCTCCAAAAACTTTTCAGACCCAAGAATCGTCGACAGTTATTCATGTTTGTCCAGTAATCTAATTTGTTGAGGCCAATCGTCATTTGGGATTTGTCGCAATGAAGGCCTAATCATTGTCTGAGGTATCGGTCAGCACTGGTACCCTTGATCTTGGTTTACCCTATGAACTTGTCTTCCTTTTGGTATACGGACATCCTCTTTTCCAATGTCCCATCCGTCCACACTTGAAACACCGGTTTCTGTCGTTGCCTGGTCTGTGCACCTGTGCACTTGTATTGCTGGGCTGCATCTCTACATCCCTGAGTTGCCACTGCAATCTCTCGTTATCTCCTGAAACACGAAAAAATTCTCTGTACCGTCCTTTTTGGGGAGACAACTGGAAATCAGATGGGACAACTGTCACTTTCATTCCTAATTTCGAGGGCAGTTGTGCATTTGTCTCTTCCACTGTATCCTGTATCCTTTTTATTTTAAGTTCTAGATCCGTTATCCGTTCTTGCTGTTCCCGTTGTCTGGATTCACCATCCCAAAGATGGAATGCAAGCCAGTCTACCGTTAGATTCTGTCTCTTCCTGGCTTTCAATCTTTGTTCCAATCTTTCCAATCGACTTCGCTCAAATGTACCATCTCTTGGAAACTCCTCATCATGTCCCTTTGTCCACAAATACCAATTCTCGACCTGCCTTATAGCTTCGGCACCATAACGGTCGTACATATGATGTGTACAAGTACCTTTTTGTGGAATCTCTGGTTGTCCTTGTGTATTCTTGCAGGCTCCATTTCCCATTTTGCCTTTTATCAAAGTAGCGTTGGATGTGTTGTAGTTTGTTCCTCTAAAGCTTCTCTCGTACCTCCAGGAAGGATCTCTCCACCTGTTCAAACGGTGATTTCCAGAGAATCTCTCTCACCTGTGGCTTTTGCACAATCCAATCTCACAGATCAGTATTTGCAGATGAGCCAGAGGGTCAGTATGAAATGGGTGAATCCTCAGGTGTCCGCTCTGTTGAAGGGGAAATCATACAATGGTAACCGCACATATATATCTATATATAAACTCACCACCTTGCTCAATTTTCCAAGGTTGTCTTCACATTGATAATATCTCACAAAGATATTAAAGCTTCTTTCTTGAGACCGCATTTTCATCAATCAAACGATCAATATATTCAATTTAATTTATTCAATTCAATTTATCCAGTTAAATTTATTCAATTAAATTCAATCAATTAGATTCAATCAATCAACAATTCAATCAATTATTCAATTTCAATTAATTCATCAATATTCATCAATAAATCAAATTAATCATTTTGGATGACTCCTTGCATAAGCCCTTTCCCCAATGATGTCAGGACAGGTCCATCCATTGACTGAGATCGAATCTCATCGGTCGTCACCTCTGGTTCATACCTCATGTCAATTGATGAATCACCGTTCTGTCCTAGGGTCATATCTGACATATTTCCCCATTTTGCCTGGTCTCCACAAATTTTCTTTGCAACCACTAAAGGCAACTCATCCTTCATTCGTGAGACAGCCAACATGGATGGCAGATATTAAAGTTCATTGGGAAAAATATCTCATCATTTTCTTTTAATAGTACCCAAAATCTCTTGGCAATATAAATTTCGTAAAACTCCTGAAATAAGACTGTAAAATTCCTTCAATCATGCTAAATTTTGAAACTCCATCGCTTGTAATACCCAATTTATCCCATAGGGCTTGAAAGTTCTTTTCCAAGTTCATGCAATCATTCTGCATTTGAACCCTATGATATCATTCATAATAATCATCATGATTTTATAGTCATGGTCCTATCATAATCATCTATTTAAAACGAACATTTCCTTTATCACCACAGCTATGTGGTATAATCAACAATAGAATAAAACTGTACATAGCAACAGGCTACCTCATGGCCACTTAGTATACCTATTGACAATAAGTCATAACAATATCGAATAATCATTGAACAATTAAAAAATCGCTTCTACTGCTCCAGCCGCAGCATTCGTCATTTTGTCTGCTCATCTGCGTGACCAAAACGAAATAAAGGGAGCTCAACCATTACACAGCGCTTTTAATGGCGCATGCCATAGGAACTCAACGCCATTTCGACTCGGCCAGAAAAACGAGCAAATTTTGCAGGATGTTAACTGGAATTAGTCGTGAAAATATATCCAAAATACACAAAAATACCCACCCACAAAAATAAACAACAAAACCCAAACAAACCCAAGGTCGACCATATTACACAATTAAATTACACATTAAATTATTCATTAAATTACTCATTAAATTACTCATTAAATTACTCATTAAATTAACTTACATAGTTTCAGCATTGTATTGATTGCTGAAATGTTCATGGGTTTAAACACACCTTAAAAGAGGTATGCTTTGTGGTGTTGCCCACCTACCACGTTTAATTAAATTACATCATTTCAGCATCGTATTGATTGCTGAAATGTTCATGGGTTTGAACACACCTTAAAAGAGGTATGCTTTGTGGTGTTGCCCACCTACCACGTTTAATTAAATTACATCATTTCAGCATCGTATTGATTGCTGAAATGTTCATGGGTTTAAACACACCTTAAAAGAGGTATGCTTTGTGGTGTTGCCCACCTACCACGTTGAATTAAATTACATCATTTCAGCATCGTATTGATTGCTGAAATGTTCATGGGTTTGAACACACCTTAAAAGAGGTATGCTTTGGGTGTTGCCCACCTACCACGTTTAATTAAATTACATCATTTCAGCATCGTATTGATTGCTGAAATGTTCATGGGTTTAAACACACCTTAAAAGAGGTATGCTTTGTGGTGTTGCCCACCTACCACGTTGAATTAAATTACATCATTTCAATTAAAAAAACATCGCTTCTACTGCTCCAGCCGCAGCATTCGTCACTTTGTCTGCTCATCCGCATGACCAAAACGAAATAAAGGGAGCTCAACCATTACACAGCGCTTTTAATGGCGCATGCCATAGGAACTCAACGCAATTTCGACTCGGCCAGAAAAACGAGCAAATTTTGCAGGATGTTAACTGGAATTAGCCGTGAAAATATAAACAAAATACACAAAAATACACACCCACACAAATAAACAACATTTATTCCGTTCAACAGAACAAACATTTCCTATATCATGACATGCATGTCTTCAAAATTATATGACCAAGAGAAAAAGTAAAACTAATTAAAACTGCGGGCAGTGATGATCCGGGGACCATACCGCTCCATCCTGATTGGACGGGTGCGTGCTAGAGTCGTTAACAACGACAGTCCAGATCCGATTGTTCAAAATTTCAACTCAATCGATCGAAAAATGAACGCAGGGATGCATTTTAAAGGTGCAGTGGCACTAACTGAGTTGCCACGAATATGGCCACGAAATTGCCAATATGGCCATCACAAAATATTTTCCTTAATCAATTGGCTCATAGCATAACCAATCTGCAAGTATTTCATCCGAAGATGTATCTCTGAGGAATTTTAATTAAATAAGTCATTTATAAATCAACGAGTTAATTTATTAAATGATTAATCAATAAATCAAAATTTTCCTTGACAACCACATCACTTGGTCAGTGTCATGTCCAAATATCAGCTTCCTTACTCAAAAGGTGCCTGAGTTAATGTAATGTAATTACTGTAATAAGATTACTGCAATTACTGTAATGATTACTGTAATTACTGTAATTACCGGAACTGTAATTACTGTAATTACCTCAGGTAATTACTGTAATGTAATTACTGTAATGTAATAAGAAATGTAATTAATTAAATAAGTACTTCATTAATCGCTAATAATGAAATAACTCCTGAATTTTCATCCGATTCACTTGACATTCGAATGGGTATTACATATCAGCCACCTAATTCAACCAACAACTATTTTTATTCAACATAGGCCAAAAGTTAACAACAATTTCGAAATTCTCAATTTTCATCCGATTCACTTGACATTCGAATGGGATTTACATATCAGCCACCTAATTCAACCAACAACTATTTTTATTCAACATAGGCCAAAAGTCAACAACAATTTCAAAAATCCTTAATTTTCATTCGATTCACTTGACATTCGAATGGGATTTACATATCAGCCACCTAATTCAACCAACAACTATTTTTATTCAACATAGGCCAAAAGTCAACAACAATTTCAAAAATCCTTAATTTTCATTCGATTCACTTGACATTCGAATGGGATTTACATATCAGCCACCTAATTCAACCAACAACTATTTTTATTCAACATAGGCCAAAAGTCAACAACAATTTCAAAATTCTCAATTTTCATCCGATTCACTTGACATTCGAATGGGATTTACATATCAGCCACCTAATTCAACCAACAACTATTTTTATTCAACATAGGCCAAAAGTCAACAACAATTTCAAAAATCCTTAATTTTCATTCGATTCACTTGACATTCGAATGGGATTTACATATCAGCCACCTAATTCAACCAACAACTATTTTTATTCAACATAGGCCAAAAGTCAACAACAATTTCAAAAATCCTTAATTTTCATTCGATTCACTTGACATTCGAATGGGATTTACATATCAGCCACCTAATTCAACCAACAACTATTTTTATTCAACATAGGCCAAAAGTTAACAACAATTTCAAAAATCCTTAATTTTCATTCGATTCACTTGACATTCGAATGGGATTTACATATCAGCCACCTAATTCAACCAACAACTATTTTTATTCAACATAGGCCAAAAGTTAACAACAATTTCAAAAATCCTTAATTTTCATTCGATTCACTTGACATTCGAATGGGATTTACATATCAGCCACCTAATTCAACCAACAACTATTTTTATTCAACATAGGACAAAAGTCAACAACAATTTCAAAAATCCTTAATTTTCATTCGATTCACTTGACATTCGAATGGGATTTACATATCAGCCACCTAATTCAACCAACAACTATTTTTATTCAACATAGGCCAAAAGTCAACAACAATTTCAAAAATCCTTAATTTTCATTCGATTCACTTGACATTCGAAGGGGATTTACATATCAGCCACCTAATTCAACCAACAACTATTTTTATTCAACATAGGCCAAAAGTCAACAACAATTTCAAAAATCCTTAATTTTCATTCGATTCACTTGACATTCAAATGGGATTTACATATCAGCCACCTAATTCAACCAACAACTATTTTTATTCAACATAGGCCAAAAGTCAACAACAATTTCAAAAATCCTTAATTTTCATTCGATTCACTTGACATTCGAATGGGATTTACATATCAGCCACCTAATTCAACCAACAACTATTTTTATTCAACATAGGCCAAAAGTTAACAATTTCAAAAATCCTTAATTTTCATTCGATTCACTTGACATTCGAATGGGATTTACATATCAGCCACCTAATTCAACCAACAACTATTTTTATTCAACATAGGCCAAAAGTCAACAACAATTTCAAAAATCCTTAATTTTCATTCGATTCACTTGACATTCGAATGGGATTTACATATCAGCCACCTAATTCAACCAACAACTATTTTTATTCAACATAGGCCAAAAGTTAACAACAATTTCAAAAATCCTTAATTTTCATTCGATTCACTTGACATTCGAATGGGATTTACATATCAGCCACCTAATTCAACCAACAACTATTTTTATTCAACATAGGCCAAAAGTCAACAACAATTTCAAAAATCCTTAATTTTCATTCGATTCACTTGACATTCGAATGGGATTTACATATCAGCCACCTAATTCAACCAACAACTATTTTTATTCAACATAGGCCAAAAGTCAACAACAATTTCAAAAATCCTTAATTTTCATTCGATTCACTTGACATTCGAATGGGATTTACATATCAGCCACCTAATTCAACCAACAACTATTTTTATTCAACATAGGCCAAAAGTCAACAACAATTTCAAAAATCCTTAATTTTCATTCGATTCACTTGACATTCAAATGGGATTTACATATCAGCCACCTAATTCAACCAACAACTATTTTTATTCAACATAGGCCAAAAGTCAACAGCAATTTCAAAAATCCTTAATTTTCATTCGATTCACTTGACATTCGAATGGGATTTACATATCAGCCACCTAATTCAACCAACAACTATTTTTATTCAACATAGGCCAAAAGTTAACAACAATTTCAAAAATCCTTAATTTTCATTAGATTCACTTGACATTCGAATGGGATTTACATATCAGCCACCTAATTCAACCAACAACTATTTTTATTCAACATAGGCCAAAAGTCAACAACAATTTCAAAAATCCTTAATTTTCATCCGATTCACTTGACATTCGAATGGGATTTACATATCAGCCACCTAATTCAACCAACAACTATTTTTATTCAACATAGGCCAAAAGTCAACAACAATTTCAAAAATCCTTAATTTTCATTCGATTCACTTGACATTCAAATGGGATTTACATATCAGCCACCTAATTCAACCAACAACTATTTTTATTCAACATAGGCCAAAAGTCAACAACAATTTCAAAAATCCTTAATTTTCATTCGATTCACTTGACATTCGAATGGGATTTACATATCAGCCACCTAATTCAACCAACAACTATTTTTATTCAACATAGGCCAAAAGTTAACAACAATTTCAAAAATCCTTAATTTTCATTCGATTCACTTGACATTCGAATGGGATTTACATATCAGCCACCTAATTCAACCAACAACTATTTTTATTCAACATAGGCCAAAAGTTAACAACAATTTCAAAAATCCTTAATTTTCATTCGATTCACTTGACATTCGAATGGGATTTACATATCAGCCACCTAATTCAACCAACAACTATTTTTATTCAACATAGGCCAAAAGTCAACAACAATTTCAAAAATCCTTAATTTTCATTCGATTCACTTGACATTCGAATGGGATTTACATATCAGCCACCTAATTCAACCAACAACTATTTTTATTCAACATAGGCTAAAAGTCAACAACAATTTCAAAAATCCTTAATTTTCATTCGATTCACTTGACATTCGAATGGGATTTACATATCAGCACAGGGAGCAGAGGAAAAACACGAAAAAGCAACAGCCCTGGCTTTGCTTCCTGGAAGATTCCTGGAAGCTTCCTGCAAAACGCTTTGCTTCTCGCAAAACGTCCGCCAATGGGAACTTGGCGACGTCCACTCGAAATCCCAGCGGTGCCTCCAGATTGTCGTGGAAGTGTAGGTGAGACTCAAGACGCCAATGGTCGGAAACAGGTTTTACAAAAGGTCATGACTTTATTAACTGGTTGTTCACTTTCATTCCAATACCAAATAACTACCGTTTAACTCAATGGACAAGGTCACTCTATCCGCATGGTCCTTCTTGTTCGGCCGATGTTCCTCCACCATTCCCGTCCTCCTTCCTCCCGTCGGGCAGAGGTTCTGATGATGAGTGCTCCTTGACTCCAAGTCTCTTCTGTTTATATGGGCAAGCTTCAGTTAATCCCCTGTGCGCTGAAATCGTAATCCCTTCTCCGCTGCTTCTAATCCTTTCTCCGCAAACGTTACTCGGTCGCCTCACTGGCACCAGCTCGCTCCCCTCCTGCTGCGAGTTCCATTTACCAAACAATAGGGGGGTGCTCCAGCCTGGGGCTGTGACCAGGTGGACAAGAGATTACCATGTTCGTGCACATTCCTGACACTCATTTACGAAATCGTCTGTCTGCTTCGTTACTAGTCCCAATCAATGAGTTACATTTCCACAGTTCCATTAGCAAGCAGCTCGTGTTCCATTAGCAAGCAGCTAGTGCTCCATCAGCAAGCGCCTCGTGTTCCATAAGTAAGCAGCTGGTGTTCCATTTATAGCAAGCAGCTAGTGTTCCATTAGCAAGCACCTCGTGTTCCATGAGCAAGCAGCTCGTGTTCCGTTAGCAAGCACCTAGTGTTCCAACAGTAAGCAGCTAGTGTTCCATAAGTAAGCAGCTAGTGTTCCATACGTAAGCAACTCCTGTTCCATCAGCCAGCAGCTAGTGTTCCATTAGCAAGCAGCTCGTGTTCCATTAGCAAGCAGCTCGTGTTCCGTTAGCAAGCAGCTAGTGTTCCATTAGCAAGCAGCTAGTGTTCCATTAGCAAGCAGCTAGTGTTCCATTAGCAAGCAGGTCGTGTTCCATTAGCAAGCAGCTCGTGTGCCATTGGCAAGCAGCTCGTGTTCCATTAGCAAGCAGCCAGTGTTCCATTAGCAAGCAGCTAGTGCTCCATTAGCAAGCGCCTAGTGTTCCATAAGTAAGCAGCTGGTGTTCCATTTATAGCAAGCAGCTAGTGTTCCATTAGCAAGCACCTAGTGTTCCATTAGCTAGCAGCTCGTGTTCCGTTAGCAAGCACCTAGTGTTCCATAAGTAAGCAGCTAGTGTTCCATAAGTAAGCAGCTCGTGCTCCATAAGTAAGCAACTCGTGTTCCATCAGCCAGCAGCTAGTGTTCCATTAGCAAGCAGCTCGTGTTCCATCAGCAAGCAGCTAGTGTTCCATTAGCAAGCAGCTAGTGTTCCATAAGTAAGCAGCTAGTGTTCCATTAGCAAGCAGCTAGTGTTCCATAAGTAAGCAGCTAGTGTTCCATAAGTAAGCAACTCGTGTTCCATCAGCAAGCAGCTAGTGTTCCATAAGCAAGCAGCTAGTGTTCCATTAGCAAGCAGCTCGTGTTCCATTAGCAAGCAGCTGGTGTTCCATTAGCAAGCAGCTCGTGTTCCATTAGCAAGCAGCTCGTGTTCCGTAAGCAAGCAGCTCGTGTTCCATTAGCAAGCAGCTCGTGTTCCATTAGCAAGTGCCTCGTGTTCCATAAGTAAGCAGCTGGTGTTCCATTAGCAAGCAGCTAGTGTTCCATTAGCAAGCAGCTAGTGTTCCATTAGCAAGCAGCTAGTGCTCCATTAGCAAGTGCCTAGTGCTCCATTAGCAAGCAGCTGGTGTTCCATTTATAGCAAGCAGCTTGTGTTCCATTAGCAAGCACCTAGTGTTCCATTAGCAAGCAGCTCGTGTTCCGTTAGCAAGCACCTGGTGTTCCATAAGTAAGCAGCTAGTGTTCCATAAGTAAGCAACTCGTGTTCCATCAGCCAGCAGCTAGTGTTCCATTAGCAAGCAGCTCGTGTTCCATTAGCAAGCAGCTCGTGTTCCGTTAGCAAGGAGCTAGTGTTCCATTAGCAAGCAGCTAGTGTTCCATTAGGAAGCGCCTAGTGTTCCATAAGTAAGCAGCTAGTGTTCAATTAGCAAGCAGCTCGTGTTCCATTAGCAAGCAGCTAGTGTTCCATTAGCAAGTGCCTCGTGTTCCATAAGTAAGCAGCTGGTGTTCCATTAGCAAGCAGCTAGTGTTCCATTAGCAAGCACCTCGTGTTCCATTAGCAAGCAGCTCGTGTTCCATTTGCAAGCATCTAGTGTTCCATAAGTATGCAGCTCGTGTTCCATTAGCAAGCAGCTAGTGTTCCATCAGCAAGCAGCTCGTGTTCCGTTAGCAAGCAGCTAGTATTCCATTAGCAAGCAGCTCGTGTTCCATCAGCAAGCAGCTAGTGATCCGTTAGCAAGCAGGTAGTGATCCGTTAGCAAGCAGGTAGTGCTCCATTCGCAACCAGCTCGTGTTCCGTTCGCAAGCAGCTCGTGTTCCATTAGCAAGCAGCTAGTGTTCCATTAGCAAGCAGCTAGTGTTCTGTTAGCAAGCAGCTCGTATTCCATTAGCAAGCAGCTCATGTTCCGTTAGCAAGCCGCTCATGTTCCATTAGCAAGCAGCTCCTGTTCCGTTAGCAAGCAGCTCGTATTCCATGAGCAAGCAGCTCATGTTCCGTTAGCAAGCAGCTCATGTTCCATTCGCAAGCAACTAGTGTTCCATTAGCAAGCAGCTAGTGTTCCATGAGCAAGCAGCTAGTGTTCCACTAGCAAGCAGCTAGTGTTCCATTAGCAAGCAGCTAGTGCTCCATTAGCAAGCAGCTGGTGCTCCATAAGCAAGCAGCTCATGTTCCATTAGCAAGCAGCTAGTGTTCCATTAGCAAGCAGCTAGTGTTCCATTAGAAAGCAGCTCATGTTCCATTAGCAAGCAGCTAGTGTTCTGTTAGCAAGCAGCTCATGTTCCATTAGCAAGCAGCTCCTGTTCCGTTAGCAAGCAGCTCGTATTCCATTAGCAAGCAGCTCATGTTCCGTTAGCAAGCAGCTCATGTTCCATTAGCAAGCACCTAGTGTTCCATTAGCAAGCAGCTAGTGTTCCATTAGCAAGCAGCTCGTTTTCCATTCGCAAGCAGCTGGTGTTCCATTAGCAAGCAGCGAGTGTTCCATTACCAAGCAGCTGGTGTTCCACTAGCAAGCAGCTAGTGTTCCATTAGCAAGCAGCTAGTGTTCCATTAGGAAGCAGCTCGTTTTCCATTCGTAAGCAGCTGGTGTTCCATTAGCAAGCAGCGAGTGTTCCATTACCAAGCAGCTGGTGTTCCACCAGCAAGCAGCTCGTGTTCTATTAGCAAGCAGCTAGTGTTCCATTAGCAAGCAGCTAGTGTTCCATTAGCAAGCAGCTCGTGTTCCATTAGCAAACAGCTCGTGTGCCATTGGCAAGCAGCTCGTGTTCCATTAGCAAGCAGCCATTGTTCCATTAGCAAGCAGCTAGTGCTCCATTAGCAAGCAGCTCGTGTTCCATTAGCAAGCAGCTCGTGTTCCATTGGCAAGCGGCTCGTGTTCCATCAGCAAGCAGCTGGTGTTCCATTTGGCAAGCAGCTCGTGTTCCATTAGCAAGCAGCTCGTGTTCCATTAGCAAGCAGCTCGTGTTCCATTAGCAAGCAGCTCGTGTTCCATTGGCAAGCACATAGTGTTCCATTAGCAAGCAGCTCGTGTTCCATTAGCAAGCAGCTCGTGCTCCATTAGCAAGCAGCTAGTGATCCGTTAGCAAGCAGGTAGTGATCCGTTAGCAAGCAGGTAGTGCTCCATTCGCAACCAGCTCGTGTTCCGTTCGCAAGCAGCTCGTGTTCCATTAGCAAGCAGCTAGTGTTCCATTAGCAAGCAGCTAGTGTTATGTTAGCAAGCAGCTCGTATTCCATTAGCAAGCAGCTCATGTTCCGTTAGCAAGCCGCTCATGTTCCATTAGCAAGCAGCTCCTGTTCCGTTAGCAAGCAGCTCGTATTCCATGAGCAAGCAGCTCATGTTCCGTTAGCAAGCAGCTCATGTTCCATTCGCAAGCAACTCGTGTTCCATTAGCAAGCAGCTAGTGTTCCATGAGCAAGCAGCTAGTGTTCCACTAGCAAGCAGCTAGTGTTCCATTAGCAAGCAGCTAGTGCTCCATTAGCAAGCAGCTGGTGCTCCATAAGCAAGCAGCTCATGTTCCATTAGCAAGCAGCTCGTGCTCCATTAGCAAGCACCTGGTGTTCCATAAGTAAGCAGCTACTGTTCCATCAGCAAGTGCCTCGTGTTCCATTAGCAAGCAGCTCGTGTTCCATTAGCAAGCAGCTCGTGTTCCGTTAGCAAGCAGCTAGTGTTCCATTAGCAAGCAGCTCGTGTTCCATGAGCAAGCAGCTAGTGTTCCATTAGCAAGCAGCTAGTGTTCCGTTAGCACGCAGCCCGTGTTCCATTAGCAAGCAGCTCGTGTTCCATGAGCAAGCAGCTAGTGTTCCATTAGCAAGCAGCTAGTGTTCCATTAGCAAGCAGCTCGTGTTCCATGAGCAAGCAGCTCGTGTTCCATTAGCAAGCAGCTCGTGTTCCGTTAGCAAGCAGCTAGTGTTCCATTAGCAAGCAGCTCGTGTTCCATGAGCAAGCAGCTAGTGTTCCATTAGCAAGCAGCTAGTGTTCCGTTAGCACGCAGCTAGTGTTCCGTCAGCAAGCAGCTCGTGTTCCGTTAGCACGCAGCTCGTGTTCCATTAGCAAGCAGCTCGTGTTCCATTAGCAAGCAGCTCGTGTTCCATTAGCAAGTGCCTCGTCTTCCATAAGTAAGCAGCTGGTGTTCCATTAGCAAGCAGCTAGTGTTACATTTGCAAGCAGCTAGTGTTCCATTAGCAAGCAGCTAGTGCTCCATTAGCAAGCGCCTCGTGTTCCATAAGTAAGCAGCTGGTGTTCCATTTATAGCAAGCAGCTAGTGTTCCATTAGCAAGCACCTAGTGTTCCATTAGCAAGCAGCTCGTGTTCCATCAGCAAGCAGCTAGTGTTCCATTAGCAAGCAGCTAGTGTTCCATAAGTAAGCAGCTAGTGTTCCATTAGCAAGCAGCTAGTGTTCCATTAGCAAGCAGCTAGTGTTCCATAAGTAAGCAGCTAGTGTTCCATAAGTAAGCAGCTAGTGTTCCATTAGCAAGCAGCTGGTGTTCCATTAGCAATCAGCTAGTGTTCCATTAGCAAGCAGCTCGTGTTCCATCAGCAAGCAGCTAGTGTTCCATTAGCAAGCAGCTCGAGTTCCATTAGCAAGCAACTCGTGTTCCATTACCAAGCAGCTAGTGTTCCATAAGTAAGCAACTCGTGGTCTATTAGCAAGCAACTCGTGTTCCATCAGCAAGCAGCTAGTGTTCCATGAGCAAGCAGCTCGTGTTCCATTAGCAAGCAGCTCGTGTTCCATTAGCAAGCAGCTAGTGTTCCATTAGCAAGCAGCTAGTGTTCCATTCGCAAGCAGCTAGTGTTCCATTAGCAAGCAGCTGGTGTTCCATAAGTAAGCAGCTGGTGTTCCATTAGCAAGCAGCTAGTGTTCCATTAGCAAGCAGCTCGTGTTCCATTAGCAAGCAGCTGGTGTTCCATGAGCACGCAGCTCGTGTTCCATTAGCAAGCAGCTCGTGTTCCGTTAGCAAGCAGCTCATGTTCCATTAGCAAGCAGCTCGTGTTCCATTCGCAAGTGCCTCGTGTTCCATAAGTAAGCAGCTGGTGTTCCATTAGCAAGCAGCTAGTGTTCTATTAGCAAGCAGCTAGTGTTCCATGAGCAAGCAGCTAGTGCTCCATGAGCAAGTGCCTAGTGTTCCATAAGTAAGCAGCTGGTGTTCCATTTATAGCAAGCAGCTAGTGTTCCATTAGCAAGCACCTAGTGTTCCATGAGCAAGCAGCTCGTGTTCCGTTAGCAAGCACCTAGTGTTCCATAAGTAAGCAGCTAGTGTTCCATACGTAAGCAGCTAGTGTTCCATAGGTAAGCAACTCGTGTTCCATCAGCCAGCAGCTGGTGTTCCATTAGCAAGCAGCTCGTATTCCATTAGCAAGCAGCTCGTGTTCCGTTAGCAAGCAGCTAGTGTTCCATTAGCAAGCAGCTAGTGTTCCATTAGCAAGCAGCTAGTGTGCCATTAGCAAGCAGCTCGTGTTCCATTAGCAAGCAGCTCGTGTGCCATTGGCAAGCAGCTCGTGTTCCATTAGCAAGCAGCCAGTGTTCCATTAGCAAGCAGCTAGTGTTCCATTAGCAAGCAGCTAGTGTTCCATTAGCAAGCAGCTCGTGTTCCATTAGCAAGCAGCTCGTGTTCCATTAGCAATCGCCTAGTGTTCCATAAGTAAGCAGCTAGTGTTCAATTAGCAAGCAGCTCGTGTTCCATTAGCAAGCAGCACGTGTTCCATTAGCAAGTGCCTCGTGCTCCATAAGTAAGCAGCTGGTGTTCCATTAGCAAGCAGCTCGTGTTCCATTAGCAAGCACATAGTGTTCCATTAGCAAGCAGCTCGTGTTCCATTAGCAAGCAGCTCGTGCTCCATTAGCAAGCACCTGGTGTTCCATAAGTAAGCAGCTACTGTTCCATCAGCAAGTGCCTCGTGTTCCATTAGCAAGCAGCTCGTGTTCCATTCGCAAGCAGCTCGTGTTCCGTTAGCAAGCAGCTAGTGTTCCATGAGCAAGCAGCTCGTGTTCCGTGAGCAAGCAGCTAGTGTTCCATTAGCAAGCAGCTAGTGTTCCGTTAGCACGCAGCTCGTGTTCCATCAGCAAGCAGCTAGTGTTCCATTAGCAAGCAGCTAGAAACACCACCATGACACTATGTACCGTGCATGTGACACACCGCCTTGACACGATGTACCGTGCCTGTGACGCACCGCCATGACACTATGTACCGTGCCTGTGACGCACCGCCATGACACGATGTACCGTGCATGGAACGCACTGCCATGACATGATGTACCGTGCCTGTGATGCACCACCATGACACTATGTACCTTGCATGTGACGCACCGCCATGACACTATGTACCAGGCATGGGACGCACCGCCATGACACTATGTACCGTGCCAGTGACGCACCGACATGATACTATGTACCGTGCCTGTGATGCACCACCATGACACTATGTACTGTGACTGTGCCGCACGGCCAAGACACTGTGTACGGTGCCTGTGACGAACAGCCATGACACTCTGTACAGTGCCTGTGACGCACCACAATGACACGTGTACCGTGCCTCTGACGCACCGCCATGACACTATGTGCCGTGCCTGTGATGCACAGCAATGACACAATGTACCGTGCCTGTGACGCACCACCTTGACACTATGTGCCATGCCTGTGACGCATCGCCATGACACGATGTACCGTGCCTGTGGCGCACGACCATGACACTATGCACTGTGCCTGTGATGCACTGCCATGACACTATGTACCGTGCCTGTGACACACGGCCATGACATTATGTACCGTGCCTGTGACGCACCACCATGACACTGTGTACCGTGCCTGTGATGCACCGCCATGACACGATGTACCCAGCCTGTGAAGCATCGCCATGACATGATGTACCATGCCTGTGACGCACCGCCATGACACTGTGCACCGTGCCTGCGACGCACCACCATGACACTATGCACCGTGCCTGTGACGCACCACCATGACACTATGTACCGTGCCTGTGACGCACCACCATGACACGATGCACCATGCCTGTGACACAACGCCATGACACTATGCACCGTGCCTGTGACGCACCGCGATGACACTATGTCCCGTGCCTGTGACGCACTGCCATGACACGATGTACCATGCATGGAACGCACTGCCATGACATGATGAACCGTGCCTGTGACGCACCACCATGACACTATGTACCGTGCATGTGACGCACTGCCATGACACTATGTACCAGGCATTGGACGCACCGCCATGACACTATGTACCGTGCCAGTGACGCACCGCCATGATACTATGTACCGTGCCTGCGATGCACCACCATGACACTATGTACCGTGCCTGTGACGCACAGTCATGACACTATGTACCGTGCCTGTGCCACACCGCCAAGACACTGTTTACGGTGCCTGTGACGCACAGCCATGACACTATGTACCGTGCATGGAACGCACCGCCATGACACGATGTACCGTGGCTGTGCCGCACCGCCAAGACACTGTGTACGGTGCCTGTGACGCACCACCATGACACTATGTACCGTGGCTGTGACGCACCGCCGTGACACGATGTTTGTCCACGTATCTTTGCCTAATCAGTCATATTCTTTCTTTCTTTATTGTTCATGGCGAGATGATTATGGTGATGAAGAAGATGATGATGATTATGGTGATGAAGAAGATGATGATGATTATGATGATGGAGAAGATGATGATGATTATGATGATGATTATGGTGATGAAGACCATTCGGCCCCAGCAAGCTGGTCCTCCATTTCGTCCACCTCGGAAGGATGACAGGCTGAGTGAACCTGCCTGGCGCTTTTTAAATTTGACGATCGACCGGGATTCGCACTCGGGATCCTCGGAGCCCAAGGGAGCCCCCCCCCCGTGACCGCTGTGGAAGTGTAACTCAGTGTAACTTATTGATTGGCACTTGTAACTCATTGATTAAAGACTGGTAACGATTTCGTAAATGGATGCCAAGAATGTGCACGAACATGGTAATCTCTTGTCCACCTGGTCACAGCCCCAGGCTGGAGCACCCCCCTATCGTTTGGTAAACGGAACTCGCAGTAGGAGGGGAGCGAGCTGATGCCAGGACTCAGTGCATGCATGACCTCGGGGCATTAGCGGAGAAAGGATTAGCGCGACAAGGCCCATAAAAACCAGAGCAAACGATGAGTCAAGAGACTTGTCACCAGAAGCTCTGACCTACGGTACGGAACGGAACCCTGTGAACAGCGCTGAGAGAGAGCACTCATACTCAGAACCTCTGCCCGACGGGAATGGCGGAGGAACATCGGCCGAACGAGAAGGACCATGCGGATAGAGTGACCTGGTCCATTGAGTTAAACGGTAGTTATTTGGTATTGGAATGAAAGTGAACAACCAGTTAATAATAAAGTCATGACCTTTTGTAAAACCTGTGTCCGGTCATTGGAGTCTTGAGTCTCCCCCACCATTTCCCCTACAATTTGGAGGCACCGCTGGGATCAATTGGACACATACAAGACCTTTAAAGGTGAGTGTGTCTTGTTTTTGTCCAGTATGATTTACGAACTTGGGAATAGTTATGTGTATATACATGGAGGATTTGGTGTGTGGGACTTGTGATTGTCCATAGGTAATCCAAGGATGGAACGTTTTAAATGATTCTATTTATTCGTGAGCTTGCGAGGACATTATACGCTGGGTATTAAAAGCCTTGCTCTGGTCTGCAGGCAAATCGGCTCATGAAGTGCACCATGAGGCGATTTGTTTGCCGGTTCGGTAAGGTTCGGTAAGATCCGTACACGTGTACAATCGTGTACACCCGTTTTTAATAAATAATTTTTTTCAGTTTTCCCACCGTATCTAAAACTCGTTCGATCAACAAATAAATTCATGACAGACAACCCCATCTTATACCGGTCCAGAATTATTATGAAAGATGGCGATTGGATGAAAATTGCATCAAATTTTGTCCAGGTCCATCACTAAGCCTTTGAGACATGCTTCACGGTTGTGCTTTCAACAATGCAAAGGGTGACAAGATATGGGATTGTAATGGGATTTTAATGGGATAAATATAAAAGATATTTGTTTTGTAAAAAAAAAAAAAAGTGACAATTAGCTGAGGAGTCACCGAGGCCAAACTTTAGCCTTTGACGGCAGAGAAATTGTTGTTGACTTTTGGCCTATGTTGAATAAAATAGTTGTTGATTGAACTAGTTGACGGATATATAAATCCCAATTCAAAAGTCAAGTGAATTGGATGAAAATTAAGGATTTTGAAATTGTTGTTGACTTTTGGCCTATGTTGAATAAAATAGTTTTTGATTGAACTAGTTGACGGATATATAAATCCCAATTCAAAAGTCAAGTGAATTGGATGAAAATTAAGGATTTTGAAATTGTTGTTGACTTTTGGCCTATGTTGAATAAAATAGTTGTTGATTGAACTAGTTGACGGATATATAAATCCCAATTCAAAAGTCAAGTGAATTGGATGAAAATTAAGGATTTTGAAATTGTTGTTGACTTTTGGCCTATGTTGAATAAAATAGTTGTTGATTGAACTAGTTGACGGATATATAAATCCCAATTCAAAAGTCAAGTGAATTGGATGAAAATTAAGGATTTTGAAATTGTTGTTGACTTTTGGCCTATGTTGAATAAAATAGTTTTTGATTGAACTAGTTGACGGATATATAAATCCCAATTCAAAAGTCAAGTGAATTGGATGAAAATTAAGGATTTTGAAATTGTTGTTGACTTTTGGCCTATGTTGAATAAAATAGTTGTTGATTGAACTAGTTGACGGATATATAAATCCCAATTCAAAAGTCAAGTGAATTGGATGAAAATTAAGGATTTTGAAATTGTTGTTGACTTTTGGCCTATGTTGAATAAAATAGTTGTTGATTGAACTAGTTGACGGATATATAAATCCCAATTCAAAAGTCAAGTGAATTGGATGAAAATTAAGGATTTTGAAATTGTTGTTGACTTTTGGCCTATGTTGAATAAAATAGTTGTTGAAACGTTTTGGGAACATTCAAATGTTGGGTTTTGCTGACGTTTCCACAACGTCGCCACAACGTTTCACTTTCGTTGTCGCAACGTTTTGCTCCAACGTTTTGGGAACATTCAAATGTTGGGTTTTGCTGACGTATCCACAACGTCGCCACAACGTTTCACTTTCGTTGTTGCAACGTTTTGCTCCAACGTTTTGGGAACATTCAAATGTTGGGTTTTGCTGACGTTTCCACAACGTTTCACTTTCGTTGTTGCAACGTTTTGCTCCAACGTTTTGGGGACACTCAAATGTTAAGTAAATCGGATAAGAATTCACGAGTTATTTAATTATTAGCGATTAAGGAAGTACTTATTTAATTAATTACATTTCGTATTACATTACAGTAATTACATTACAGTAATTACCTGAGGTAATTACAGTAATTACAGTTCCGGTAATTACAGTAATTACAGTAATCATTACAGTAATTGCAGTAATCTTATTACAGTAATTACATTACATTAACTCAGGCACCTTTTGAGTAAGGAAGCTGATATTTGGACATGACACTGACCAAGTGATGTGGCTGTCAGGGAAAATTTTGATTTATTGATTAATCATTTAATAAATTAACTCGTTGATTTATAAATGACTTATTTAATTAAAATTCCTCAGAGATACATCTTCGGATGAAATACTTGCAGATTGGTTATGCTATGAGCCAATTGATTAAGGAAAATATTTTGTGATGGCCATATTGGCAATTTCGTGGCCATATTCGTGGCAACTCAGTTAGTGCCACTGCACCTTTAAAATGCATCCCTGCGTTCATTTTTCGATCGATTGAGTTAAAATTTTGAACAATCGGATCTGGACTGTCGTTGTTAACGACTCTAGCACGCACTCGTCCAATCAGGATGGAGCGGTATGGTCCCCGGATCATCACTGCCCGCAGTTTTTTAATTAGTTTTACTTTTTCTCTTGGTCATATAATTTTGAAGACATGCATGTCATGATATAGGAAATGTTTGTTCTGTTGAACGGAATAAATGTTGTTTATTTGTGTGGGTGTGTATTCTTGTGTATTTTGTATATATTTTCACGGCTAATTCCAGTTAACATCCTGCAAAATTTGCTCGTTTGCTGGCCGAGTCGAAATTGCGTTGAGTTCCTATGGCATGCGCCATTAAAAGCGCTGTGTAATGGTTGAGCTCCCTTTATTTCGTTTTGGTCATGCGGATGAGCAGACAAAGTGACAAATGCTGCGGCTGGAGCAGTAGAAGCGATGTTTTTAATTGAAACGATGTAATTTAATTAAAAGTGGGAGGGGGCAACACCACGCATACCTCTTTTAAGGTGTGTATAAACCCTGGAATAAACGTGGGAGGGGGCAACACCACGCATACCTCTTTTAAGGTGTGTATAAACCCTGGAATATTTCAGCAATCAATACAATGCTGAAACTATGTAAGTTAATTTAATGAGTAATTTAATGAGTAATTTAATGAGTAATTTAATGAGTAATTTAATGAGTAATTTAATAAGTAATTTAATGAGTAATTTAATGAGTAATTTAATGAGTAATTTAATGAGTAATTTAATGAGTAATTTAATGAGTAATTTAATGAGTAATTTAATGAGTAATTTAATAAGTAATTTAATGAGTAATTTAATGAGTAATTTAATGAGTAATTTAATGAGTAATTTAATGAGGAATTTAATGAGGAATTAAAAGTGGGAGGGGGCAACACCACGCATACCTCTTTTAAGGTGTGTATAAACCCTGGAATAAACGTGGGAGGGGGCAACACCACGCATACCTCTTTTAAGGTGTGTATAAACCCTGGAATATTTCAGCAATCAATACGATGCTGAAATGATGTAATTTACTGTGTAAGATGGTCGACCTTGGGTTTGTTTGGGTTTTGTTGTTTATTTTTGTGGGTGTGTATTTTTGTGTATTTTGTATATATTTTCACGGCTAATTCCAGTTAACATCCTGCAAAATTTGCTCGTTTTTCTGGCCGAGTCGAAATTGCGTTGAGTTCCTATGGCATGCGCCATTAAAAGCGCTGTGTAATAGTTGAGCTCCCTTTATTTCGTTTTGGTCACGCGGATGAGCAGACAAAATGACGAATGCTGCGGCTGGAGCAGTGGAAGCGATTTTTTAATTGTTCAATGATTATTCGATATTGTTATGACTTATTGTCAATAGGTATACTAAGTGGCCATGAGGTAGCCTGTTGCTATGTACAGTTTTATTCTATTGTTGATTATACCACATAGCTGTGGTGATAAAGGAAATGTTCGTTTTAAATAGATGATTATGATAGGACCATGACTATAAAATCATGATGATTATTATGAATGATATCATAGGGTTCAAATGCAGAATGATTGCATGAACTTGGGAAAGAACTTTCAAGCCCTATGGGATAAATTGGGTGTTACAAGCGATGGAGTTTCAAAATTTAGCATGATTGAAGGAATTTTACAGTCTTATTTCAGGAGTTTTACGAAATTTATATTGCCAAGAGATTTTGGGTACTATTAAAAGAAAAATGATGAGATATTTTTCCCAATGAACTTTAATATCTGCCATCCATTTTGGCTGTCTCACGAATGAAGGATGAGTTGCCTTTAGTGGTTGCAAAGAAAATTTGTGGAGACCAGGCAAAATGGGGAAATATGTCAGATATGACCCTAGGACAGTACGGTGATTCATCAATTGACATGAGGTATGAACCAGAGGTGACGACCGATGAGATTCGATCTCAGTCAATGGATGGACCTGTCCTGACATCATTGGGGAAAGGGCTTATGCAAGGAGTCATCCAAAATGATTAATTTGATTTATTGATGAATATTGATGAATTAATTGAAATTGAATAATTGATTGAATTGTTGATTGATTGAATCTAATTGATTGAATTTAATTGAATAAATTTAACTGGATAAATTGAATTGAATAAATTAAATTGAATATATTGATCGTTTGATTGATGAAAATGCGGTCTCAAGAAAGAAGCTTTAATATCTTTGTGAGATATTATCAATGTGAAGACAACCTTGGAAAATTGAGCAAGGTGGTGAGTTTATATATAGATATATATGTGCGGTTACCATTGTATGATTTCCCCTTCAACAGAGCGGACACCTGAGGATTCACCCATTTCATACTGACCCTCTGGCTCATCTGCAAATACTGATCTGTGAGATTGGATTGTGCAAAAGCCACAGGTGAGAGAGATTCTCTGGAAATCACCATTTGAACAGGTGGAGAGATCCTTCCTGGAGGTACGAGTGAAGCTTTAGAGGAACAAACTACAACACATCCAACGCTACTTTGATAAAAGGCAAAATGGGAAATGGAGCCTGCAAGAATACACAAGGACAACCAGAGATTCCACAAAAAGGTACTTGTACACATCATATGTACGACCGTTATGGTGCCGAAGCTATAAGGCAGGTCGAGAATTGGTATTTGTGGACAAAGGGACATGATGAGGAGTTTCCAAGAGATGGTACATTTGAGCGAAGTCGATTGGAAAGATTGGAACAAAGATTGAAAGCCAGGAAGAGACAGAATCTAACAGTAGACTGGCTTGCATTCCATCTTTGGGATGGTGAATCCAGACAACGGGAACAGCAAGAACGGATAACGGATCTAGAACTTAAAATAAAAAGGATACAGGATACAGTGGAGGAGACAAATGCACAACTGCCCTCGAAATTAGGAATGAAAGTGTCAGTTGTCCCATCTGATTTCCAGTTGTCTCCCCAAAAAGGACGGTACAGAGAATTTTTCGTGTTTCAGGAGATAACGAGAGATTGCAGTGGCAACTCAGGGATGTAGAGATGCAGCCCAGCAATACAAGTGCACAGGTGCACAGACCAGGCAACGACAGAAACCGGTGTTTCAAGTGTGGACGGATGGGACATTGGAAAAGAGGATGTCCGTATACCAAAAGGAAGACAAGCTCATAGGGTAAACCAAGATCAAGGGTACCAGGGCTGACCGATACCTCAGACAATGATTAGGCCTTCATTGCGACAAATCCCAAATGACGATCGGCCTCAACAAATTAGATTACTGGACAAACATGAATAACTGTCGATGATTCTTGGGTCTGAAAAGTTTTCGGAGCAATAATTATTCATTTTTCTTTTGCTTGTAAGCAAATTGATAATTAATTGATCAAATGCCGAAATTGGATCTTTTATGTTGGGCACAAAATTTTAAATTTACAAAGTTTGGAACAATTGCTTTGCAATTTTTTTGGCAAACCAAGTGACAAGAGTCACATCATGATCAGGTGGGAATTTCCGACTATTGTTCCACACGATTGATAGGTCAGTGGTCGACTGACATACAAATGGGTGGGTAGTCAAATTTGGATAAATTATTGTGGGAACTGAAAGGGTAATGTCAATGTGACGTCATAGGGGTTTTCTAAGAATAAACTTTTTGGTCCATTTGTGTATTAGCGCTTATAAAATTGAAGGACAAATTTTGAGAAATTGAAATAAAGTTGACACCCATCCGGATCTGCAAATAAGGGTTCCAACGCAAACAAATACGCATAATGCATGTGTGTGTGGGTATTTTGTGTGTCAATGTTAGTGTTTTTGTGTTTCAATCTTACAAGATTGTTGACACCGACAGTGTGCCTTGTCTGGAAAATAGATAGTTCCATGGGGATGGGATCGCATATCGAGAGAATTCGTAAAATAAAAAAAATTAGAAATATAATTTGGTTATGAAAATTATCACTTTTGTCAAGGCAGATGGAGAATAAAGATTTGATTTGCTGAGTTATGAGCAGCTATTCATTAATAGTAAAAATTGGGAGTAATCTTGGGATTCCATTGTGATCGAATTTATATGAGAATCAAAGCTATTTATGGATATGAGCTTCATAAAAATGTGGGAGTACAAAATTAGCCAAATTTTGGAGAGGTCTTACACTGACTTCCCAGAGTACTCTGCTCATGGATTTTTATATATATAAACTTGAATTTTATCAGCATATAAATTGTGCTGTATGTATGGATGTGTTTTAGGCATAGATGATATGGGAAAATAGTAAAGAAAATTTTGCTGGTTTGAACTATTATGAGTTTTTCAGTTCTGGAGGTCAAACAAAGTCACTGGTTAACAGATGAGAGAGGATAGTAAATAAATTATTCGATGCTGGGTAAATTAAGTACGATATTACTAAGACTTATGAGAGCTATTGTTCTTCCTTACAGCAGTGGAAAATTATTGGGAAAAAAATTAGATCCAACATCATGAATCTATAAAAGAATGTGATAGGGATAATATCCTCAATTTGTACTAATTATTTGATTGTGGGTAAAGGAATTAATTTATCGTAGTGGATTGTTAACAGCAGCCTGAAAATGTCCTGAGAGTGTGCATCCATGTAATCAGAAATCCCAGATTTGTTTTTACAAACAACATTTTGGTAGAGGTCTTGTGTGGACGAACACTTCCTTGGTAGATAAAAAACGGTACTGCATGCTGGCAGCCACTTTTGCGGCCAGTTAGGCCAAACAAATTGAGAGGAAATTGTAGTTAAATACGTAAGTTACACATGGCTATTTGTAAAAAAAGGAAATTTGTTGAGATGGGAAACATTTTTCGAAGGTGTATTAAAGTGTTATAATATGACATGTGGCAAGGCAAACTATTGGATGGGAAAATTAGATCTGGTTATAGAATAAATTTATTGACCCCTTGAAGTTAATGCCTCGAATCATTGTTTCACTGGCATTTTTGTTCACATTGGAAATAGTTTGGTAGAGCTTTGGTTAAAACCTTTGGTTGCGGTATCTTGGAAAGAATTGATAAACCATAGGAGATTGATAAGAATAGAAACAAATATGGACCCAAAATAGAAAGTTGGATTCATGCCTCTCATTGCAAGCAAGCACATGGGGCGAAGGTGGACAATCCCACAGAAAATGAGGCTGCACCTAGCAGCCCAGCAGAACATTCAGTGGCGGATAAACCATACTCGTGATTTACATTCATTTGAATTACATTTTAACGCCCCTTGTAGTGATTGATTATTTCATCATGTAGTAGTCCTACTTGAGATAGCGACATTTATTTGCCTACATGACATACAATTACCTACTGATATTAGTACAGCATGAGTGATAATGTAGCACAATTACACTCATGATCAAGGGAGTTAGTTCAACCCCGGGAGATAGGGGGATCAGGGTAAGACAAATAATCTGATTTATGTTACATATTAATGGATTTTCTTTATTTACCTTTTAGGAAGCTTGTTAGTTTGGTATATAATGTTGAATGTCATCAACATATAATTATGTCATAGGTATGAATATATACAAGGAGTAGCAGACTTGTTTGTTGGTTTAGTAGTTATATTGGCAATTGTTTTAGTGGTGGCTTGCTTGAAAGCCTTAGTGACGGTGTGCCTGAATAAGGCAACCAACAACACGATGATAACGCATGAAGTGACAAATGAGGAAAGAAATGTGGAACCAGAAAAGGAAGACTTTTATGGCGACATAAATACTGAGATTAAAAGATTAAATCAAGTGATGTTGCAAATGAATACAGTAGAATTAAGATAATGGCATAACGACAATGTTATGAGTTGTGTCAATTACAATATCAGTGAACTCATATCACCACGAGTGACACACTGTTAGAAAAAAAAAAAAAAAAAAAAAAGGAAAAAGAAAAGTGGAGAGGAATTATGGTAATAATACATTATGCTTAATTTGTTGGTTTGGGAAAATTGTTGTTGGGAATTAGATATACCCGTTTGTGATTGTAATCATATACAATTTATTTTCTTAGAGTAGTGCTAAAATACCTGCATGAGTTAATTTTTGAACTATATTAATCTGAAAGCAATTGTGGATGCTATTCTTAGTTTAGCAGTGAAATACATACCTGATTGAATATTATTTGTGTGACGCATATAAATGAATATAACTTTTTGAATGTGTTAAGGAAAAACAACAAATTGTTGAATGTGAAACTGTCGGAAGATATACATGATTATGCTGATTTCATGGTAAGATGTACCCTATCTGATTCAGTGTGTGCGGAAAGCAGATTCAGATGTGACTGAGCATAAGGATAAGACGAGATCACATTTTGAAGGGAGTGCTAACGGAATTGGGAAGAAGTTCGAGAAAGAAAATTTGTGGCTAAAAATGAAGTTAATCATGGCATACACCCTCTTTCTCAAAGAATGATGAAGACATTCTCCCGTGTAACTTGGAGATGAATGCTTACCTTCACCAAGGAAATTTATGTGACCATTTGCCTGGATCACACTGCAACATATGAAAGAAAGGCGATCACTTACTCTTGTTCGAAGGCTTCGAACATTCATCACATCAGAAGTTGCAGGACAACGACATTTTACCCGCAACCTCTGTGAAATGCGGGGACATATGTTATTACTTCACCAACTTCCGGGGAGCCAGCATGGAGCTGCAAACCAATGGCTGTGCCTTTTCACAACAGCTGTGCGCGATTCTGCGGGCCACTCCTGGTATGGACCATGGATGACCTGAACACCATGGTCCCAACATCATTGTGGATGCATCCGGCATCCCTGTTCCACATCTTGCTGGCCAATCAACGTCACACCAATACTTGCTGCCCACTCACAATGAGGGAGGAGGCAAGTCGACTACAACTGGGTGAAGGCCTTGTTCAGGAATTACAATGGTTTACAGCAAAAAAAGTGGCAAGAATGCTACAAGGAGAGCAGGGTCAGTCTATGACTCTGCAATGTTACCACAACAGCGAAATCCTACACGAAGTAGTGCAGGAGCTATGAAGACATTAGGAGAAAATGTTTCATACCTGGATTCAAACACAAGTGATCAGCCCTTCCTTTCAAACAAAGTCAACATTTGTGTGGAGGCAAACGTTTTTGCCAGATGGTGCAGATGCTTTACAAAACTTGAAAATGAAGTGAAATTGTTGTATCTTGGTGATGGTGAAGTGTTGTTTTGAAAATATATTTGTGATGCAAATGCAATAGATTGAACAATATGGAAGGAGTCAATGACCAACGAAATGTTTTGTGATTCTTGCAGGATGACGGTGTATGCCTAAGGGAATTTGATTACCAAAGTTATGATTATTTACTTATACTTGTAATGATGTTTACTTGCAGTGATTGATTATTTACTTATACTTGTAATGATGTTTACTTGCAGTGATTGATTATTTACTTATACTTGTAATGATGTTTACTTGTAGTGATTGACTGTTTACTTATATTGATGTTTAGATTAATGGTTAATATAAACAAAAACAAAAAGATGAGGGAATTGTGGAAGTGTAACTCAGTGTAACTTATTGATTGGCACTGGTAACTCATTGATTAAAGACTGGTAACGATTTCGTAAATGGATGCCAAGAATGTGCACAAACATGGTAATCTCTTGTCCACCTGGTCACAGCCCCAGGCTGGAGCACCCCCCTATCGTTTGGTAAACGGAACTCACAGCAGGAGGGGAGTGAGCTGATGCCAGGACTCGGTGCATGCATGACCTCGGGGCATTAGCGGAGAAAGGATTAGCGCGACAAGGCCCATAAAAACCAGAGCAAACGATGAGTCAAGAGACTTGTCACCAGAAGCTCTGACCTACGGTACGGTACGGAACCCTGTGAACAGCGCTGAGAGAGAGCACTCATACTCAGAACCTCTGCCCGACGGGAATGGCGGAGGAACATTGGCCGAACGAGAAGGACCATGCGGATAGAGTGACCTGGTCCATTGAGTTAAACGGTAGTTATTTGGTATTGGAATGAAAGTGAACAACCAGTTAATAATAAAGTCATGACCTTTTGTAAAACCTGTGTCCGGTCATTGGAGTCTTGAGTCTCCCCCACCATTTCCCCTACACCGCCAAAACCAGGCGTACGTTTTCCCACTCACCTTCACTCGAGAGTTAAACATCTATATGCGGCGGGACCGTTCGCGAGATCTTCAGGTGGAGTAGGGGAAAACAGGTGCAAGGGAGCAAGAGGGGACGGGGAAGGAAAAAAAAAGGGTTGGAAGATCTGCGACCGTTCACTCGCCATAGATGTTGGCGCTGCAAATAATTAAACAAAGAAGAATTGATGAAACATGAAAAAGATGAAAGAAAAAAACAAAAACAAAATTAAACCATAGAAAGAAAAATGTGAAGAATTTAAGAACGAAACGCGGACTTCGTAGGAAACACGGTTCAGGTAATCAATAAACGCGGACTTCGTAGGAAACACGGTTCAGGTTTTCTGCCCGTTTTGTGTTTTCTCTTGAACTTCTCCCACCGCTGGTCGCGTCGTTTGACCTCGCAGGAGTTCAATTCAATGAAGTGATTTTCCCTGAAAGCTCCGGTGACTAATTCTCAACCGATCTGTTGTTATTATCTTACACGGATTTCAACAACAACATTCACCTCAGCTGAGGGAGAAACCATGACGAGAATTTCGCGCCTTCCGCAGGTTCTTGGAACACTGACCTCGCTTAAAAGGGGAATTCTTGTGTTTGGAGAACCCGTCGTCCTGGTTTTAACAGTTTTATTTATGATTCAGCCATTCTGCACTCCATCTGCGGTAACATTCACATTTGTTCTTTGACCAAGTTTCACCTTCACTCCTGATCGCGTCCCCCACTTCCGCCCCTTCTGTTGCCGAGCAACCGTCTTCTGAGGAAAGGGAGGTCGCATGAAGGATTGAGTAGGAAGGAATGAGTGATGGAACGAAGGATGAAGGAAGGAAGTTGGGGTGTGTTCCGTTAGCAAGCAGCTCGTGTTCCGTTAGCAAGCACCTAGTGTTCCATAAGTAAGCAGCTAGTGTTCCATAAGTAAGCAACTCGTGTTCCATCAGCAAGCAGCTAGTGTTCCATTAGCAAGCAGCTAGTGTCCCATTAGCAAGCAGCTCGTGTTCCATCAGCAAGCAGCTAGTGTTCCATTAGCAAGCAGCTCGTGTTCCATTAGCAAGCAGCTCGTGTTCCATTACCAAGCAGCTAGTGTTCCATAAGTAAGCAACTCGTGGTCCATTAGCAAGCAACTCGTGTTCCATCAGCAAGCAGCTAGTGTTCCATTCGCAAGCAGCTCGTGTTCCATTAGCAAGCAGCTCGTGTTCCATTAGCAAGCAGCTAGTGTTCCATTAGCAAGCAGCTAGTGTTCCATTCGCAAGCAGCTAGTGTTCCATTAGCAAGCAGCTGGTGTTCCATACGGAAGCAGCTGGTGTTCCATTAGCAAGCAGCTAGTGTTCCATTAGCAAGCAGCTAGTGTTCCATTAGCAAGCAGCTAGTGTTCCATCAGCAAGCAGGTAGTGCTCCATTCGCAACCAGATCGTGTTCCGTTCGCAAGCAGCTCGTGTTCCATTAGCAAGCAGCTAGTGTTCCATTAGCAAGCAGCTAGTGTTCTGTTAGCAAGCAGCTCGTATTCCATTAGCAAGCAGCTCATGTTCCGTTAGCAAGCCGCTCATGTTCCATTAGCAAGCAGCTCCTGTTCCGTCAGCAAGCAGCTCGTATTACATGAGCAAGCAGCTCATGTTCCGTTAGCAAGCAGCTCATGTTCCATTCGCAAGCAACTAGTGTTCCATTAGCAAGCAGCTAGTGTTCCATGAGCAAGCAGCTAGTGTTCCACTAGCAAGCAGCTAGTGTTCCATTAGCAAGCAGCTAGTGCTCCATTAGCAAGCAGCTGGTGCTCCATTAGCAAGCAGCTCATGTTCCATTAGCAAGCAGCTAGTGTTCCATTAGCAAGCAGCTAGTGTTCCATTAGAAAGCAGCTCATGTTCCATTAGCAAGCAGCTAGTGTTCTGTTAGCAAGCAGCTCATGTTCCATTAGCAAGCAGCTCCTGTTCCGTTAGCAAGCAGCTCGTATTCCATTAGCAAGCAGCTCATGTTCCATTAGCAAGCAGCTCCTGTTCCGTTAGCAAGCAGCTCGTATTCCATTAGCAAGCAGCTAGTGTTCCACTAGCAAGCAGCTAGTGTTCCATTAGCAAGCAGCTAGTGCTCCATTAGCAAGCAGCTGGTGCTCCATTAGCAAGCAGCTCATGTTCCATTAGCAAGCAGCTAGTGTTCCATTAGCAAGCAGCTAGTGTTCCATTAGAAAGCAGCTCATGTTCCATTAGCAAGCAGCTAGTGTTCTGTTAGCAAACAGCTCATGTTCCATTAGCAAGCAGCTCCTGTTCCGTTAGCAAGCAGCTCGTATTCCATTAGCAAGCAGCTCATGTTCCGTTAGCAAGCACCTAGTGTTCCATTAGCAAGCAGCTAGTGTTCCATTAGCAAGCAGCTAGTGTTCCATTAGAAAGCAGCTCATGTTCCATTAGCAAGCAGCTAGTGTTCTGTTAGCAAGCAGCTCATGTTCCATTAGCAAGCAGCTCCTGTTCCGTTAGCAAGCAGCTCGTATTCCATTAGCAAGCAGCTCATGTTCCATTAGCAAGCACCTAGTGTTCCATTAGCAAGCAGCTAGTGTTCCATTAGCAAGCAGCTCGTTTTCCATTCGTAAGCAGCTGGTGTTCCATTCGCAAGCAGCGAGTGTTCCATTACCAAGCAGCTGGTGTTCCACCAGCAAGCAGCTAGTGTTCTATTAACAAGCAGCGAGTGTTCCATTAGCAAGCAGCTAGTGTTCCATTAGCAAGCAGCTCGTGTTCCATTAGCAAGCAGCTCGTGTGCCATTGGCAAGCAGCTCGTGTTCCATTAGCAAGCAGCCAGTGTTCCATTAGCAAGCAGCTAGTGCTCCATTAGCAAGCAGCTCGTGTTCCATTAGCAAGCAGCTCGTGTTCCATTGGCAAGCGGCTCGTGTTCCATCAGCAAGCAGCTAGTGTTCCATTTGGCAAGCAGATCGTGTTCCATTAGCAAGCAGCTCGTGTTCCATTAGAAAGCAGCTCGTGTTCCATTAGCAAGCAGCTCGTGTTCCATTGGCAAGCAGCTCGTGTTCCATTAGCAAGCAGCTAGTGTTCCATTTGGCAAGCAGCTCGTGTTCCATTAGCAAGCAGCTCGTGTTCCATTAGCAAGCAGCTATTGTTCCATGAGCAAGCAGCTAGTGTTCCATTAGCAAGCAGCTCGTGTTCCATTAGCAAGCAGCTCGTGTTCTGTTAGCAAGAAGCTAGTGTTCCATTAGCAAGCACATAGTGTTCCATTATCAAGCAGCTCGTGCTCCATTAGCAAGCACCTAGTGTTCCATAAGTAAGCAGCTCGTGTTCCATAAGTAAGCAGCTAGTGTTCCATAAGTAAGCAACTCGTGTTCCATCAGCCAGCAGCTAGTGTTCCATTAGCAAGCAGCTCGTGTTCCATTAGCAAGCAGCTAGTGTTCCATTAGCAAGTGCCTCGTGCTCCATAATTAAGCAGCTGGTGTTCCATTAGCAAGCAGCTAGTGTTCCATTAGCAAGCACATAGTGTTCCATTAGCAAGCAGCTCGTGCTCCATTAGCAAGCACCTTGTGTTCCATAAGTAAGCAGCTAGTGTTCCATCAGCAAGTGCCTCGTGTTCCATTAGCAAGCAGCTCGTGTTCCATTAGCAAGCAGCTAGTGTTCTATCAGCAAGCAGCTCGTGTTCCGTTAGCACGCAGCTTGTGTTCCATTAGCAAGCAGCTAGTGTTCTATCAGCAAGCAGCTCGTGTTCCATTAGCAAGCAGCTCGTGTTCCGTTAGCAAGGAGCTAGTGTTCCATTAGCAAGCAGCTAGTGTTCCATTAGGAAGCGCCTAGTGTTCCATAAGTAAGCAGCTAGTGTTCAATTAGCAAGCAGCTCGTGTTCCATTAGGAAGCAGCTAGTGTTCCATTAGCAAGTGCCTCGTGTTCCATAAGTAAGCAGCTGGTGTTCCATTAGCAAGCAGCTAGTGTTCCATTAGCAAGCACCGCGTGTTCCATTAGCAAGCAGCTCGTGTTCCATTAGCAAGCACCTAGTGTTCCATAAGTATGCAGCTCGTGTTCCGTTAGCAAGCAGCTAGTGTTCCATTAGCAAGCAGCTAGTGTTCCATAAGTAAGCAGCTAGTGTTCCATTAGCAAGCAGCTAGTGTTCCATAAGTAAGCAGCTAGTGTTCCATAAGTAAGCAACTCGTGTTCCATCAGCAAGCAGCTAGTGTTCCATTAGCAATCAGCTAGTGTTCCATTAGCAAGCAGCTCGTGTTCCATCAGCAAGCAGCTAGTGTTCCATTAGCAAGCAGCTCGAGTTCCATTAGCAAGCAACTCGTGTTCCATTACCAAGCAGCTAGTGTTCCATAAGTAAGCAACTCGTGGTCTATTAGCAAGCAACTCGTGTTCCATCAGCAAGCAGCTAGTGTTCCATGAGCAAGCAGCTCGTGTTCCATTAGCAAGCAGCTCGTGTTCCATTAGCAAGCAGCTAGTGTTCCATTAGCAAGCAGCTAGTGTTCCATTCGCAAGCAGCTAGTGTTCCATTAGCAAGCAGCTGGTGTTCCATAAGTAAGCAGCTGGTGTTCCATTAGCAAGTAGCTAGTGTTCCATTAGCAAGCAGCTCGTGTTCCATTAGCAAGCAGCTGGTGTTCCATGAGCACGCAGCTCGTGTTCCATTAGCAAGCAGCTCGTGTTCCGTTAGCAAGCAGCTCATGTTCCATTAGCAAGCAGCTCGTGTTCCATAAGCAAGTGCCTCGTGTTCCATAAGTAAGCAGCTGGTGTTCCATTAGCAAGCAGCTAGTGTTCTATTAGCAAGCAGCAAGTGTTCCATGAGCAAGCAGCTAGTGCTCCATGAGCAAGTGCCTAGTGTTCCATAAGTAAGCAGCTGGTGTTCCATTTATAGCAAGCAGCTAGTGTTCCATTAGCAAGCACCTAGTGTTCCATGAGCAAGCAGCTCGTGTTCCGTTAGCAAGCACCTAGTGTTCCATAAGTAAGCAGCTAGTGTTCCATACGTAAGCAGCTAGTGTTCCATAGGTAAGCAACTCGTGTTCCATCAGCCAGCAGCTGGTGTTCCATTAGCAAGCAGCTCGTGTTCCATTAGCAAGCAGCTCGTGTTCCGTTAGCAAGCAGCTAGTGTTCCATTAGCAAGCAGCTAGTGTTCCATTAGCAAGCAGCTAGTGTGCCATTAGCAAGCAGCTCGTGTTCCATTAGCAAGCAGCTCGTGTGCCATTGGCAAGCAGCTCGTGTTCCATTAGCAAGCAGCCAGTGTTCCATTAGCAAGCAGCTAGTGTTCCATTAGCAAGCAGCTAGTGTTCCATTAGCAAGCAGCTCGTGTTCCATTAGCAAGCAGCTCGTGTTCCATTAGCAATCGCCTAGTGTTCCATAAGTAAGCAGCTAGTGTTCAATTAGCAAGCAGCTCGTGTTCCATCAGCAAGCAGCTCGTGTTCCATCAGCAAGCAGCTAGTGTTCCATTAGCAAGCAGCTAGTGTTCCATTAGCAAGCAGCTAGTGTTCCATTAGCAAGCAGCTCGTGTTCCATCAGCAAGCAGCTAGTGTTCCATTAGCAAGCAGCTCGTGTTCCATTAGCAAGCAGCTCGTGTTCCATTACCAAGCAGCTAGTGTTCCATAAGTAAGCAACTCGTGGTCCATTAGCAAGCAACTCGTGTTCCATCAGCAAGCAGCTAGTGTTCCATTCGCAAGCAGCTCGTGTTCCATTAGCAAGCAGCTAGTGTTCCATTCGCAAGCAGCTAGTGTTCCATTAGCAAGCAGCTGGTGTTCCATAAGTAAGCAGCTGGTGTTCCATTAGCAAGCAGCTAGTGTTCCATTAGCAAGCAGCTAGTGTTCCATTAGCAAGCAGCTGGTGTTCCATTAGCAAGCAGCTCGTGTTCCATTAGCAAGCAGCTCGTGTTCCGTTAGCAAGCAGCTCGTGTTCCATGAGCAAGCAGCTCGTGTTCCATTAGCAAGTGCCTCGTGTTCCATAAGTAAGCAGCTGGTGTTCCATTAGCAAGCAGCTAGTGTTCCATTAGCAAGCAGCTAGTGTTCCATTAGCAAGCAGCTAGTGCTCCATTAGCAAGTGCCTAGTGCTCCATTAGCAAGCAGCTGGTGTTCCATTTATAGCAAGCAGCTAGTGTTCCATTAGCAAGCACCTAGTGTTCCATTAGCAAGCAGCTCGTGTTCCGTTAGCAAGCACCTGGTGTTCCATAAGTAAGCAGCTAGTGTTCCATAAGTAAGCAACTCGTGTTCCATCAGCCAGCAGCTAGTGTTCCATTAGCAAGCAGCTCGTGTTCCATTAGCAAGCAGCTCGTGTTCCGTTAGCAAGGAGCTAGTGTTCCATTAGCAAGCAGCTAGTGTTCCATTAGGAAGCGCCTAGTGTTCCATAAGTAAGCAGCTAGTGTTCAATTAGCAAGCAGCTCGTGTTCCATTAGCAAGCAGCTAGTGTTCCATTAGCAAGTGCCTCGTGTTCCATAAGTAAGCAGCTGGTGTTCCATTAGCAAGCAGCTAGTGTTCCATTAGCAAGCACCGCGTGTTCCATTAGCAAGCAGCTCGTGTTCCATTAGCAAGCACCTAGTGTTCCATAAGTATGCAGCTCGTGTTCCGTTAGCAAGCAGCTAGTGTTCCATTAGCAAGCAGCTAGTGTTCCATAAGTAAGCAACTAGTGTTCCATTAGCAAGCAGCTAGTGTTCCATAAGTAAGCAGCTAGTGTTCCATAAGTAAGCAACTCGTGTTCCATCAGCAAGCAGCTAGTGTTCCATTAGCAATCAGCTAGTGTTCCATTAGCAAGCAGCTCGTGTTCCATCAGCAAGCAGCTAGTGTTCCATTAGCAAGCAGCTCGAGTTCCATTAGCAAGCAACTCGTGTTCCATTACCAAGCAGCTAGTGTTCCATAAGTAAGCAACTCGTGGTCTATTAGCAAGCAACTCGTGTTCCATCAGCAAGCAGATAGTGTTCCATGAGCAAGCAGCTCGTGTTCCATTAGCAAGCAGCTCGTGTTCCATTAGCAAGCAGCTAGTGTTCCATTAGCAAGCAGCTAGTGTTCCATTCGCAAGCAGCTAGTGTTCCATTAGCAAGCAGCTGGTGTTCCATAAGTAAGCAGCTGGTGTTCCATTAGCAAGCAGCTAGTGTTCCATTAGCAAGCAGCTCGTGTTCCATTAGCAAGCAGCTCGTGTTCCGTTAGCAAGCAGCTCATGTTCCATTAGCAAGCAGCTCGTGTTCCATTAGCAAGTGCCTCGTGTTCCATAAGTAAGCAGCTGGTGTTCCATTAGCAAGCAGCTAGTGTTCTATTAGCAAGCAGCTAGTGTTCCATGAGCAAGCAGCTAGTGCTCCATGAGCAAGTGCCTAGTGTTCCATAAGTAAGCAGCTGGTGTTCCATTTATAGCAAGCAGCTAGTGTTCCATTAGCAAGCACCTAGTGTTCCATGAGCAAGCAGCTCGTGTTCCGTTAGCAAGCACCAATGTTCCATAAGTAAGCAGCTAGTGTTCCATACGTAAGCAGCTAGTGTTCCATAGGTAAGCAACTCGTGTTCCATCAGCCAGCAGCTGGTGTTCCATTAGCAAGCAGCTCGTGTTCCATTAGCAAGCAGCTCGTGTTCCGTTAGCAAGCAGCTAGTGTTCCATTAGCAAGCAGCTAGTGTTCCATTAGCAAGCAGCTAGTGTGCCATTAGCAAGCAGCTCGTGTTCCATTAGCAAGCAGCTCGTGTGCCATTGGCAAGCAGCTCGTGTTCCATTAGCAAGCAGCCAGTGTTCCATTAGCAAGCAGCTAGTGTTCCATTAGCAAGCAGCTAGTGTTCCATTAGCAAGCAGCTCGTGTTCCATTAGCAAGCAGCTCGTGTTCCATTAGCAATCGCCTAGTGTTCCATAAGTAAGCAGCTAGTGTTCAATTAGCAAGCAGCTCGTGTTCCATTAGCAAGCAGCTCGTGTTCCATTAGCAAGTGCCTCGTGCTCCATAAGTAAGCAGCTGGTGTTCCATTAGCAAGCAGCTCGTGTTCCATTAGCAAGCACATAGTGTTCCATTAGCAAGCAGCTCGTGTTCCATTAGCAAGCAGCTCGTGCTCCATTAGCAAGCACCTGGTGTTCCATAAGTAAGCAGCTACTGTTCCATCAGCAAGTGCCTCGTGTTCCATTAGCAAGCAGCTCGTGTTCCATTCGCAAGCAGCTCGTGTTCCGTTAGCAAGCAGCTAGTGTTCCATTAGCAAGCAGCTCGTGTTCCATGAGCAAGCAGCTAGTGTTCCATTAGCAAGCAGCTAGTGTTCCGTTAGCACGCAGCTCGTGTTCCATCAGCAAGCAGCTAGGGTTCCATTAGCAAGCAGCTAGAAACACCACCATGACACTATGTACCGTGCATGTGACACACCGCCTTGACACGATGTACCGTGCCTGTGACGCACCGCCATGACACTATGTACCGTGCCTGTGACGCACCGCCATGACACGATGTACCGTGCATGGAACGCACTGCCATGACATGATGTACCGTGCCTGTGATGCACCACCATGACACTATGTACCGTGCCTGTGCCGCACGGCCAAGACACTGTGTACGGTGCCTGTGACGAACAGCCATGACACTCTGTACAGTGCCTGTGACGCACCACAATGACACGTGTACCGTGCCTGTGACGCACCGCCATGACACTATGTACCGTGCCTGTGACGCACCGCCATGACACTATGTGCCGTGCCTGTGACGCATCGCCATGACACTATGTACCGTGCCTGTGACGCACCACCATGACACGATGCACCATGCCTGTGACACACCGCCATGACACTATGCACCGTGCCTGTGACGCACCGCCATGACACTATGTGCCGTTCCTGTGACGCATCGCCATGACACGATGTACCGTGCCTGTGAAGCACGACCATGACACTATGCACTGTGCCTGTGATGCACTGCCATGACACTATGTACCGTGCCTGTGACGCACGGCCATGACACTATGTACCGTGCCTGTGATGCACTGCCCTGACACGATGTACCGTGCCTGTGATGCACCACCATGACACAATGTACCATGCATGCGATGCACCACAATGACACTATGTACCGTGCCTGTGACGCACCACCATGACACTATGTACCGTGCCTGTGACGCACCACCATGACATTATGTACCGTGCCTGTGACGCACCGCCATGACACTATGTCCCGTGCCTGTGACGCACCGCCATGACACGATGTACCATGCATGGAACGCACTGCCATGACATGATGAACCGTGCCTGTGACGCACCACCATGACACTATGTACCGTGCATGTGACGCACTGCCATGACACTATGTACCAGGCATTGGACGCACCGCCATGACACTATGTACCGCGCCAGTGACGCACCGCCATGACACTATGTACCGTGCCAGTGACGCACCGCCATGATACTATGTACAATGCCTGTGACGCACAGTCATGACACTATGTACCGTGCCTGTGCCACACCGCCAAGACACTGTGTACGGTGCCTGTGACGCACAGCCATGACACTATGTACCGTGCATGGAACGCACCGCCATGACACTATGTACCGTGGCTGTGCCGCACCGCCAAGACACTGTGTACGGTGCATGTGACACCACCATGACACTATGTACTGTGGCTGTGACGCACCACCATGACACTATGTACCGTGGCTGTGACGCACCGCCGTGACACGATGTTTGTCCACGTATCTTTGCCTTATCAGTCATATTCTTTCTTTCTTTATTGTTCATGGCGAGATGATTATGGTGATGAAGAAGATGATGATGATTATGGTGATGAAGAAGATGATGATGATTATGATGATGGAGAAGATGATGATGATTATGATGATGATTATGGTGATGAAGACCATTCGGCCCCAGCAAGCTGGTCCTCCATTTCGTCCACCTCGGAAGGATGACAGGCTGAGTGAACCTGCCTGGCGCTTTTTAAATTTGACGATCGACCGGGATTCGCACTCGGGATCCTCGGAGCCCAAGGGAGCCCCCCCCCCCCGTGACCGCCAAAACCAGGCGTACGTTTTCCCACTCACCTTCACTCGAGAGTTAAACATCTATATGCGGCGGGACCGTTCGCGAGATCTTCAGGTGGAGTAGGGGAAAACAGGTGCAAGGGAGCAAGAGGGGACGGGGAAGGAAAAAAAAAAGGGTTGGAAGATCTGCGACCGTTCACTCGCCATAGATGTTGGCGCTGCAAATAATTAAACAAAGAAGAATTGATGAAACATGAAAAAGATGAAAGAAAAAAACAAAAACAAAATTAAACCATAATAATAATAATAATGCATTTATTTTATATAGCGATTTTCAGGAAGCCCAAAGACGCTTAGAAAGAAAAATGTGAAGAATTTAAGAACGAAACGCGGACTTCGTAGGAAACACGGTTCAGGTAATCAATAAACGCGGACTTCGTAGGAAACACGGTTCAGGTTTTCCGCCCGTTTTGTGTTTTCTCTTGAACTTCTCCCACCGCTGGTCGCGTCGTTTGACCTCGCAGGAGTTCAATTCAATGAAGTGATTTTCCCTGAAAGCTCCGGTGACTAATTCTCTGGGCATCCTCCGTCGTGCGAAGTCCTTCCTTGGCACACCTGAGCTCCTCACCACATACAAGGCTTTCATCCGCAGCTCAATGGAATACTGTTCCCCCCTCTGGGCTGGTGCTCCTGCCTCACACCTTGCTCGGCTTCACGCTGTTGAGGCCAAAGCTTTCAGAATCATTGGAATCTCCTGCGATGTAGTCAACGCCGAGGGCCTTTCACTCACTCACCGCAGGCAGGTTGGTGGTCTTTCTGTCTTCTACCGACTCCTCTCCGGCCTTGCTCCCCCAGCTCTCTCTGTGCTCTGTCCCCCCAATATTCCTTCAGCTCGCACAAGATCTGCCTGCAACCCTCTTATGGTTAAACTGCCAAAGTCTAGGCTCTCTGCTCACCTTCACTCTTTCATTCCCCTTTTCTCCCGCCTCTGGAACAAACTCCCCCACTCCCTTCAATCCCACTCCTCCCTCCAGGTCTTTAAAACAGCTGTTCACCACCATCTCTTATCGTCCCCCATCGAAAACCTTGATCTTTTCTACCCCCGGTAATTCACCCCAGAGTCCTTGCAGTGTTCATATGTTTTAATCCTCTCCCACCTCCCCCCAAGTCCTCCCGATGTCCCTGCTCTCAAATGTTGTGTTTGTGTCCTTCCCCCTCTTCCCCCTCTCTTTTGTGTCCTTCCCCCTCTCTCCCCATCTTGTCTGCCGCTCCCCTTGTTTTTTGTGTTTTGTGTGTCGGTTTGTCTTTTTGTGTGATTAATGTTAGCTCTTTCACGAGCCTCGATCTTGTATACAAAAAAAAAAACAAAAAAAAAAAACAACCGATCTGTTGTTATTATCTTACACGGATTTCAACAACAACATTCACCTCAGCTGAGGGAGAAACCATGACGAGAATTTCGCGCCTTCCGCAGGTTCTTGGAACACTGACCTCGCTTACAAGGGGAATTCTTGTGTTTGGAGAACCCGTCGTCCTGGTTTTAACAGTTTTATTTATGATTCAGCCATTCTGCACTCCATCTGCGGTAACATTCACATTTGTTCTTTGACCAAGTTTCACCTTCACTCCTGATCGCGTCCCCCACTTCCGCCCCTTCTGTTGCCGAGCAACCGTCAGCGTCTTCTGAGGAAAGGGAGGTCGCATGAAGGATTGAGTAGGAAGGTATGAGTGATGGAACGAAGGATGACGGAAGGAAGTTGGGGTGTGTTCCGTTAGCAAGCAGCTCGTGTTCCGTTAGCAAGCACCTAGTGTTCCATTAGCAAGCAGCTAGTGTTCCATTAGCAAGCAGCTCGTGTTCCATCAGCAAGCAGCTAGTGTTCCATTAGCAAGCAGCTAGTGTTCCATTAGCAAGCAGCTCGTGTTCCATCAGCAAGCAGCTCGTGTTCCATCAGCAAGCAGCTAGTGTTCCATTAGCAAGCAGCTAGTGTTCCATTAGCAAGCAGCTAGTGTTCCATAAGTAAGCAGCTAGTGTTCCATAAGTAAGCAACTCGTGTTCCATCAGCAAGCAGCTAGTGTTCCATTAGCAAGCAGCTAGTGTTCCATTAGCAAGCAGCTCGTGTTCCATCAGCAAGCAGCTAGTGTTCCATTAGCAAGCAGCTCGTGTTCCGTTAGCAAGCACCTAGTGTTCGTTCCATTAGCAAGCAGCTAGTGTTCCATTAGCAAGCAGCTCGTGTTCCATCAGCAAGCAGCTAGTGTTCCATTAGCAAGCAGCTAGTGTTCCATTAGCAAGCAGCTCGTGTTCCATCAGCAAGCAGCTCGTGTTCCATCAGCAAGCAGCTAGTGTTCCATTAGCAAGCAGCTAGTGTTCCATTAGCAAGCAGCTAGTGTTCCATAAGTAAGCAGCTAGTGTTCCATAAGTAAGCAACTCGTGTTCCATCAGCAAGCAGCTAGTGTTCCATTAGCAAGCAGCTAGTGTTCCATTAGCAAGCAGCTCGTGTTCCATTAGCAAGCAGCTCGTGTTCCATTAGCAAGCAGCTCGTGTTCCATTACCAAGCAGCTAGTGTTCCATAAGTAAGCAACTCGTGGTCCATTAGCAAGCAACTCGTGTTCCATCAGCAAGCAGCTAGTGTTCCATTCGCAAGCAGCTCGTGTTCCATTAGCAAGCAGCTCGTGTTCCATTAGCAAGCAGCTAGTGTTCCATTAGCAAGCAGCTAGTGTTCCATTAGCAAGCAGCTAGTGTTCCATTAGCAAGCAGCTGGTGTTCCATTAGCAAGCAGCTCGTGTTCCATCAGCAAGCAGCTAGTGTTCCATTAGCAAGCAGCTCGTGTTCCGTTAGCAAGCACCTAGTGTTCGTTCCATTAGCAAGCAGCTAGTGTTCCATTAGCAAGCAGCTCGTGTTCCATTACCAAGCAGCTAGTGTTCCATTAGCAAGCAGCTAGTGTTCCATTAGCAAGCAGCTCGTGTTCCATCAGCAAGCAGCTCGTGTTCCATCAGCAAGCAGCTAGTGTTCCATTAGCAAGCAGCTAGTGTTCCATTAGCAAGCAGCTAGTGTTCCATAAGTAAGCAGCTAGTGTTCCATAAGTAAGCAACTCGTGTTCCATCAGCAAGCAGCTAGTGTTCCATTAGCAAGCAGCTAGTGTTCCATTAGCAAGCAGCTCGTGTTCCATTAGCAAGCAGCTCGTGTTCCATTAGCAAGCAGCTCGTGTTCCATTACCAAGCAGCTAGTGTTCCATAAGTAAGCAACTCGTGGTCCATTAGCAAGCAACTCGTGTTCCATCAGCAAGCAGCTAGTGTTCCATTCGCAAGCAGCTCGTGTTCCATTAGCAAGCAGCTCGTGTTCCATTAGCAAGCAGCTAGTGTTCCATTAGCAAGCAGCTAGTGTTCCATTAGCAAGCAGCTAGTGTTCCATTAGCAAGCAGCTGGTGTTCCATAAGTAAGCAGCTAGTGTTCCATTAGCAAGCAGCTCGTGTTCCATTAGCAAGCAGCTGGTGTTCCATTAGCAAGCAGCTCGTGTTCCATTAGCAAGCAGCTCGTGTTCCGTTAGCAAGCAGCTCGTGTTCCATTAGCAAGCAGCTAGTGTTCCATTAGCAAGCAGCTAGTGTTCCATTAGCAAGCAGCTAGTGCTCCATTAGCAAGTGCCTAGTGCTCCATTAGCAAGCAGCTGGTGTTCCATTTATAGCAAGCAGCTAGTGTTCCATTAGCAAGCACCTAGTGTTCCATTAGCAAGCAGCTCGTGTACCGTTAGCAAGCACCTGGTGTTCCATAAGTAAGCAGCTAGTGTTCCATAAGTAAGCAACTCGTGTTCCATCAGCCAGCAGCTAGTGTTCCATTAGCAAGCAGCTCGTGTTCCATTAGCAAGCAGCTCGTGTTCCGTTAGCAAGGAGCTAGTGTTCCATTAACAAGCAGCTAGTGTTCCATTAGGAGGCGCCTAGTGTTCCATAAGTAAGCAGCTAGTGTTCAATTAGCAAGCAGCTCGTGTTCCATTAGCAAGCAGCCAGTGTTCCATTAGCAAGTGCCTCGTGTTCCATAAGTAAGCAGCTGGTGTTCCATTAGCAAGCAGCTAGTGTTCCATTAGCAAGCACCGCGTGTTCCATTAGCAAGCAGCTCGTGTTCCATTAGCAAGCACCTAGTGTTCCATAAGTATGCAGCTCGTGTTCCGTTAGCAAGCAGCTAGTGTTCCATTAGCAAGCGGCTAGTGTTCCATAAGTAAGCAGCTAGTGTTCCATAAGTAAGCAACTCGTGTTCCATCAGCAAGCAGCTAGTGTTCCATTAGCAATCAGCTAGTGTTCCATTAGCAAGCAGCTCGTGTTCCATCAGCAAGCAGCTAGTGTTCCATTAGCAAGCAGCTCGAGTTCCATTAGCAAGCAACTCGCGTTCCATTACCAAGCAGCTAGTGTTCCATAAGTAAGCAACTCGTGGTCTATTAGCAAGCAACTCGTGTTCCATCAGCAAGCAGCTAGTGTTCCATGAGCAAGCAGCTCGTGTTCCATTAGCAAGCAGCTCGTGTTCCATTAGCAAGCAGCTAGTGTTCCATTAGCAAGCAGCTAGTGTTCCATTCGCAAGCAGCTAGTGTTCCATTAGCAAGCAGCTGGTGTTCCATAAGTAAGCAGCTGGTGTTCCATTAGCAAGCAGCTAGTGTTCCATTAGCAAGCAGCTCGTGTTCCATTAGCAAGCAGCTGGTGTTCCATGAGCACGCAGCTCATGTTCCATTAGCAAGCAGCTCGTGTTCCGTTAGCAAGCAGCTCATGTTCCATTAGCAAGCAGCTCGTGTTCCATTAGCAAGTGCCTCGTGTTCCATAAGTAAGCAGCTGGTGTTCCATTAGCAAGCAGCTAGTGTTCTATTAGCAAGCAGCTAGTGTTCCATGAGCAAGCAGCTAGTGCTCCATGAGCAAGTGCCTGGTGTTCCATAAGTAAGCAGCTGGTGTTCCATTTATAGCAAGCAGCTAGTGTTCCATGAGCAAGCACCTAGTGTTCCATGAGCAAGCAGCTCGTGTTCCGTTAGCAAGCACCTAGTGTTCCATAAGTAAGCAGCTAGTGTTCCATACGTAAGCAGCTAGTGTTCCATAGGTAAGCAACTCGTGTTCCATCAGCCAGCAGCTAGTGTTCCATTAGCAAGCAGCTCGTGTTCCATTAGCAAGCAGCTCGTGTTCCGTTAGCAAGCAGCTAGTGTTCCATTAGCAAGCAGCTAGTGTTCCATTAGCAAGCAGCTAGTGTGCCATTAGCAAGCAGCTCGTGTTCCATTAGCAAGCAGCTCGTGTGCCATTGGCAAGCAGCTCGTGTTCCATTAGCAAGCAGCCAGTGTTCCATTAGCAAGCAGCTAGTGTTCCATTAGCAAGCAGCTAGTGTTCCATTAGCAAGCAGCTCGTGTTCCATTAGCAAGCAGCTCGTGTTCCATTAGCAATCGCCTCGTGTTCCATAAGTAAGCAGCTAGTGTTCAATTAGCAAGCAGCTCGTGTTCCATTAGCAAGCAGCTCGTGTTCCATTAGCAAGTGCCTCCTGCTCCATAAGTAAGCAGCTGGTGTTCCATTAGCAAGCAGCTCGTGTTCCATTAGCAAGCACATAGTGTTCCATTAGCAAGCAGCTCGTGTTCCATTAGCAAGCAGCTCGTGCTCCATTAGCAAGCACCTGGTGTTCCATAAGTAAGCAGCTACTGTTCCATCAGCAAGTGCCTCGTGTTCCATTAGCAAGCAGCTCGTGTTCCATTCGCAAGCAGCTCGTGTTCCGTTAGCAAGCAGCTAGTGTTCCATTAGCAAGCAGCTCGTGTTCCATGAGCAAGCAGCTAGTGTTCCATTAGCAAGCAGCTAGTGTTCCGTTAGCACGCAGCTCGTGTTCCATCAGCAAGCAGCTAGTGTTCCATTAGCAAGCAGCTAGAAACACCACCATGACACTATGTACCGTGCATGTGACACACCGCCTTGACACGATGAACCGTGCCTGTGACGCACCGCCATGACACTATGTACCGTGCCTGTGACGCACCGCCATGACACGATGTCCCGTGCATGGAACGCACTGCCATGACATGATGTACCGTGCCTGTGATGCACCACCATGACACTATGTACCGTGCCTGTGCCGCACGGCCAAGACACTGTGTACGGTGCCTGTGACGAACAGCCATGACACTCTGTACAGTGCCTGTGACGCACCACAATGACACGTGTACCGTGCCTGTGACGCACCGCCATGACACTATGTGCCGTGCCTGTGATGCACAGCCATGACACAATGTACCGTGCCTGTGACGCACCACCATGACACTATGTGCCATGCCTGTGACGCATCGCCATGACACGATGTACCGTGCCTGTGACGCACGGCCATGACACTATGTACCGTGCCTGTGACGCACGGCCATGACACTATGTACCGTGCCTGTGATGCACTGCCATGACACGATGTACCGTGTTTGGATGCACTGCCATGACACTATGTACCATGCAAGTGATGCACCACCATGACACTATGTACCGTGCCTGTGACGCACCACCATGACACAATGTACCATGCATGCGATGCACCACAATGACACTATGTACCGTGCCTGTGACGCACCACCATGACACTATGTACCGTGCCTGTGATGCACCACCATGACACTGTGTACCGTGCCTGTGATGCACCGCCATGACACGATGTACCCAGCCTGTGACGCATCGCCATGACATGATGTACCATGCCTGTGACGCACCGCCATGACACTGTGCACCGTGCCTGCGACGCACCACCATGACACTATGCACCGTGCCTGCGACGCACCACCATGACACTGTGTACCGTGCCTGTGACGCACCACCATGACACGATGCACCATGCCTGTGACACAACGCCATGACACTATGCACCGTGCCTGTGACGCACCGCCATGACACTATGTCCCGTGCCTGTGACGCACCGCCATGACACGATGTACCATGCATGGAACGCACTGCCATGACATGATGAACCGTGCCTGTGACGCACCACCATGACACTATGTACCGTGCATGTGACGCACTGCCATGACATTATGTACCAGGCATTGGACGCACCGCCATGACACTATGTACCGTGCCAGTGACGCACCACCATGACACTATGTACCGTGCATGTGACGCACTGCCATGACACGATGTACCATGCATGGAACGCACTGCCATGACATGATGAACCGTGCCTGTGACGCACCACCATGACACTATGTACCGTGCATGTGACGCACTGCCATGACATTATGTACCAGGCATTGGACGCACCGCCATGATACTATGTAGCTACCGTGCCTGCGATGCACCACCATGACACTATGTACCGTGCCTGTGACGCACAGTCATGACACTATGTACCGTGCCTGTGCCACACCGCCAAGACACTGTGTACGGTGCCTGTGACGCACAGCCATGACACTATGTACCGTGCATGGAACGCACCGCCATGACACGATGTACCGTGGCTGTGCCGCACCGCCAAGACACTGTGTACGGTGCCTGTGACGCACAGCCATGACACTATGTACCGTGCATGGAACGCACCGCCATGACACGATGTACCGTGGCTGTGCCGCACCGCCAAGACACTGTGTACCGTGGCTGTGACGCACCGCCGTGACACGATGTTTGTCCACGTATCTTTGCCTAATCAGTCATATTCTTTCTTTCTTTATTGTTCATGGCGAGATGATTATGGTGATGAAGAAGATGATGATGATTATGGTGATGAAGAATATGATGATGATTATGATGATGGAGAAGATGATGATGATTATGATGATGATTATGGTGATGAAGACCATTCGGCCCCAGCAAGCTGGTCCTCCATTTCGTCCACCTCGGAAGGATGACAGGCTGAGTGAACCTGCCTGGCGCTTTTTAAATTTGACGATCGACCGGGATTCGCACTCGGGATCCTCGGAGCCCAAGGGAGCCCCCCCCCCCCGTGACCGCCAAAACCAGGCGTACGTTTTCCCACTCACCTTCACTCGAGAGTTAAACATCTATATGCGGCGGGACCGTTCGCGAGATCTTCAGGTGGAGTAGGGGAAAACAGGTGCAAGGGAGCAAGAGGGGACGGGGAAGGAAAAAAAAAAGGGTTGGAAGATCTGCGACCGTTCACTCGCCATAGATGTTGGCGCTGCAAATAATTAAACAAAGAAGAATTGATGAAACATGAAAAAGATGAAAGAAAAAAACAAAAACAAAATTAAACCATAATAATAATAATAATGCATTTATTTTATATAGCGATTTTCAGGAAGCCCAAAGACGCTTAGAAAGAAAAATGCGAAGAATTTAAGAACGAAACGCGGACTTCGTAGGAAACACGGTTCAGGTAATCAATAAACGCGGACTTCGTAGGAAACACGGTTCAGGTTTTCTGCCCGTTTTGTGTTTTCTCTTGAACTTCTCCCACCGCTGGTCGCGTCGTTTGACCTCGCAGGAGTTCAATTCAATGAAGTGATTTTCCCTGAAAGCTCCGGTGACTAATTCTCTGGGCATCCTCCGTCGTGCGAAGTCCTTCCTTGGCACACCTGAGCTCCTCACCACATACAAGGCTTTCATCCGCAGCTCAATGGAATACTGTTCCCCCCTCTGGGCTGGTGCTCCTGCCTCACACCTTGCTCGGCTTCACGCTGTTGAGGCCAAAGCTTTCAGAATCATTGGAATCTCCTGCGATGTAGTCAACGCCGAGGGCCTTTCACTCACTCACCGCAGGCAGGTTGGTGGTCTTTCTGTCTTCTACCGACTCCTCTCCGGCCTTGCTCCCCCAGCTCTCTCTGTGCTCTGTCCCCCCAATATTCCTTCAGGTCGCACAAGATCTGCCTGCAACCCTCTTATGGTTAATCTGCCAAAGTCTAGGCTCTCTGCTCACCTTCACTCTTTCATTCCCCTTTTCTCCCGCCTCTGGAACAAACTCCCCCACTCCCTTCAATCCCACTCCTCCCTCCAGGTCTTTAAAACAGCTGTTCACCACCATCTCTTATCGTCCCCCATCGAAAACCTTGATCTTTTCTACCCCCGGTAATTCACCCCAGACTCCTTGCAGTGTTCATATGTTTTAATCCTCTCCCACCTCCCCCCAAGTCCTCCCGATGTCCCTGCTCTCAAATGTTGTGTTTGTGTCCTTCCCCCTCTTCCCCCTCTCTTTTGTGTCCTTCCCCCTCTCTCCCCATCTTGTCTGCCGCTCCCCTTGTTTTTTGTGTTTTGTGTGTCGGTTTGTCTTTTTGTGTGATTAATGTTAGCTCTTTCACGAGCCTCGATCTTGTATACAAACAAAAAAAAAAAAAAAAAAAAATCTCAACCGATCTGTTGTTATTATCTTACACGGTTTTCAACAACAACATTCACCTCAGCTGAGGGAGAAACCATGACGAGAATTTCGCGCCTTCCGCAGGTTCTTGGAACACTGACCTCGCTTACAAGGGGAATTCTTGTGTTTGGAGAACCCGTCGTCCTGGTTTTAACAGTTTTATTTATGATTCAGCCATTCTGCACTCCATCTGCGGTAACATTCACATTTGTTCTTTGACCAAGTTTCACCTTCACTCCTGATCGCGTCCCCCACTTCCGCCCCTTCTGTTGCCGAGCAACCGTCAGCGTCTTCTGAGGAAAGGGAGGTCGCATGAAGGATTGAGTAGGAAGGAATGAGTGATGGAACGAAGGATGAAGGAAGGAAGTTGGGGTGTGTTCCGTTAGCAAGCAGCTCGTGTTCCGTTAGCAAGCACCTAGTGTTCGTTCCATTAGCAAGCAGCTAGTGTTCCATTAGCAAGCAGCTCGTGTTCCATCAGCAAGCAGCTAGTGTTCCATTAGCAAGCAGCTAGTGTTCCATAAGTACGCAGCTCGTGTTCCATCAGCAAGCAGCTCGTGTTCCATCAGCAAGCAGCTAGTGTTCCATTAGCAAGCAGCTCGTGTTCCATCAGCAAGCAGCTAGTGTTCCATTAGCAAGCAGCTCGAGTTCCATTAGCAAGCAACTCGTGTTCCATTACCAAGCAGCTAGTGTTCCATAAGTAAGCAACTCGTGGTCTATTAGCAAGCAACTCGTGTTCCATCAGCAAGCAGCTAGTGTTCCATGAGCAAGCAGCTCGTGTTCCATTAGCAAGCAGCTCGTGTTCCATTAGCAAGCAGCTAGTGTTCCATTAGCAAGCAGCTAGTGTTCCATTCGCAAGCAGCTAGTGTTCCATTAGCAAGCAGCTGGTGTTCCATAAGTAAGCAGCTGGTGTTCCATTAGCAAGCAGCTAGTGTTCCATTAGCAAGCAGCTCGTGTTCCATTAGCAAGCAGCTGGTGTTCCATGAGCACGCAGCTCATGTTCCATTAGCAAGCAGCTCGTGTTCCGTTAGCAAGCAGCTCATGTTCCATTAGCAAGCAGCTCGTGTTCCATTAGCAAGTGCCTCGTGTTCCATAAGTAAGCAGCTGGTGTTCCATTAGCAAGCAGCTAGTGTTCTATTAGCAAGCAGCTAGTGTTCCATGAGCAAGCAGCTAGTGCTCCATGAGCAAGTGCCTAGTGTTCCATAAGTAAGCAGCTGGTGTTCCATTTATAGCAAGCAGCTAGTGTTCCATTAGCAAGCACCTAGTGTTCCATGAGCAAGCAGCTCGTGTTCCGTTAGCAAGCACCTAGTGTTCCATAAGTAAGCAGCTAGTGTTCCATACGTAAGCAGCTAGTGTTCCATAGGTAAGCAACTCGTGTTCCATCAGCCAGCAGCTAGTGTTCCATAAGTAAGCAGCTAGTGTTCCATACGTAAGCAGCTAGTGTTCCATAGGTAAGCAACTCGTGTTCCATCAGCCAGCAGCTAGTGTTCCATTAGCAAGCAGCTCGTGTTCCATTAGCAAGCAGCTCGTGTTCCGTTAGCAAGCAGCTAGTGTTCCATTAGCAAGCAGCTAGTGTTCCATTAGCAAGCAGCTAGTGTGCCATTAGCAAGCAGCTCGTGTTCCATTAGCAAGCAGCTCGTGTGCCATTGGCAAGCAGCTCGTGTTCCATTAGCAAGCAGCCAGTGTTCCATTAGCAAGCAGCTAGTGTTCCATTAGCAAGCAGCTAGTGTTCCATTAGCAAGCAGCTCGTGTGCCATTGGCAAGCAGCTCGTGTTCCATTAGCAAGCAGCCAGTGTTCCATTAGCAAGCAGCTAGTGTTCCATTAGCAAGCAGCTAGTGTTCCATTAGCAAGCAGCTCGTGTTCCATTAGCAAGCAGCTCGTGTTCCATTAGCAATCGCCTCGTGTTCCATAAGTAAGCAGCTAGTGTTCAATTAGCAAGCAGCTCGTGTTCCATTTGCAAGCAGCTCGTGTTCCATTAGCAAGTGCCTCGTGCTCCATAAGTAAGCAGCTGGTGTTCCATTAGCAAGCAGCTCGTGTTCCATTAGCAAGCACATAGTGTTCCATTAGCAAGCAGCTCGTGTTCCATTAGCAAGCAGCTCGTGCTCCATTAGCAAGCACCTGGTGTTCCATAAGTAAGCAGCTACTGTTCCATCAGCAAGTGCCTCGTGTTCCATTAGCAAGCAGCTCGTGTTCCATTCGCAAGCAGCTCGTGTTCCGTTAGCAAGCAGCTAGTGTTCCATTAGCAAGCAGCTCGTGTTCCATGAGCAAGCAGCTAGTGTTCCATTAGCAAGCAGCTAGTGTTCCGTTAGCACGCAGCTCGTGTTCCATCAGCAAGCAGCTAGGGTTCCATTAGCAAGCAGCTAGAAACACCACCATGACACTATGTACCGTGCATGTGACACACCGCCTTGACACGATGTACCGTGCCTGTGACGCACCGCCATGACACTATGTACCGTGCCTGTGACGCACCGCCATGACACGATGTACCGTGCATGGAACGCACTGCCATGACATGATGTACCGTGCCTGTGATGCACCACCATGACACTATGTACCGTGCCTGTGCCGCACGGCCAAGACACTGTGTACGGTGCCTGTGACGAACAGCCATGACACTCTGTACAGTGCCTGTGACGCACCACAATGACACGTGTACCGTGCCTGTGACGCACCGCCATGACACTATGTACCGTGCCTGTGACGCACCGCCATGACACTATGTGCCGTGCCTGTGACGCATCGCCATGACACGATGTACCGTGCCTGTGACGCACGACCATGACACTATGCACTGTGCCTGTGATGCACTGCCATGACACTATGTACCGTGCCTGTGACGCACGGCTATGACACTATGTACCGTGCCTGTGATGCACTGCCCTGACACGATGTGCCGTGTTTGGACGCACTGCCATGACACTATGTACCATGCAAGTGATGCACCACCATGACACTATGTACCGTGCCTGTGACGCACCACCATGACACAATGTACCATGCATGCGATGCACCACAATGACACTATGTACCGTGCCTGTGACGCACCACCATGACACTATGTACCGTGCCTGTGACGCACCACCATGACACTATGTACCGTGCCTGTGACGCACCACCATGACATTATGTACCGTGCCTGTGACGCACCACCATGACACTGTGTAACGTGCCTGTGATGCACCGCCATGACACGATGTACCCAGCCTGTGACGCATCGCCATGACATGATGTACCATGCCTGTGACGCACTGCCATGACACGATGTACCGCGCCTGTGACACACCACCATGACACGATGTACTGTGCCTGTGACGCACCGCCATGACACTGTGCACCGTGCCTGCGACGCACCACCATGACACTATGCACCGTGCCTGCGACGCACCACCATGACACTATGTACCGTGCCTGTGACGCACCACCATGACACGATGTACCGTGGCTGTGCCGCACCGCCAAGACACTGTGTACGGTGCCTGTGACACACCACCATGACACTGTGTACGGTGCCTGTGACACACCACCATGACACTATGTACCGTGGCTGTGACGCACCACCATGACACGATGTACCGTGCCTGTGACGCACCGCCATGACACTATGTACCGTGCCTGTGACGCACCGCCATGACACGATGTACCGTGCATGGAACGCACTGCCATGACATGATGTACCGTGCCTGTGATGCACCACCATGACACTATGTACCGTGCATGTGACGCACCGCCATGACACTATGTACCATGCCTGTGACACACCGCCATGACACTATGCACCGTGCCTGTGACGCACCGCCATGACACTATGTTCCGTGCCTGTGACGCACCGCCATGATACTATGTACCATGCCTGTGACGCACCACCATGACACTATGTACCGTGGCTGTGACGCACCGCCGTGACACGATGTTTGTCCACGTATCTTTGCCTAATCAGTCATATTCTTTCTTTCTTTATTGTTCATGGCGAGATGATTATGGTGATGAAGAAGATGATGATGTTTATGGTGATGAAGAAGATGATGATGATTATGATGATGGAGAAGATGATGATGATTATGATGATGATTATGGTGATGAAGACCATTCGGCCCCAGCAAGCTGGTCCTCCATTTCGTCCACCTCGGAAGGATGACAGGCTGAGTGAACCTGCCTGGCGCTTTTTAAATTTGACGATCGACCGGGATTCGCACTCGGGATCCTCGGAGCCCAAGGGAGCCCCCCCCCCCCCCCCCGTGACCGCCAAAACCAGGCGTACGTTTTCCCACTCACCTTCACTCGAGAGTTAAACATCTATATGCGGCGGGACCGTTCGCGAGATCTTCAGGTGGAGTAGGGGAAAACAGGTGCAAGGGAGCAAGAGGGGACGGGGAAGGAAAAAAAAAAGGGTTGGAAGATCTGCGACCGTTCACTCGCCATAGATGTTGGCGCTGCAAATAATTAAACAAAGAAGAATTGATGAAACATGAAAAAGATGAAAGAAAAAAACAAAAACAAAATTAAACCATAATAATAATAATGCATTAATTTTATATAGCGATTTTCAGGAAGCCCAAAGACGCTTAGAAAGAAAAATGTGAAGAATTTAAGAACGAAACGCGGACTTCGTAGGAAACACGGTTCAGGTAATCAATAAACGCGGACTTCGTAGGAAACACGGTTCAGGTTTTCTGCCCGTTTTGTGTTTTCTCTTGAACTTCTCCCACCGCTGGTCGCGTCGTTTGACCTCGCAGGAGTTCAATTCAATGAAGTGATTTTCCCTGAAAGCTCCGGTGACTAATTCTCTGGGCATCCTCCGTCGTGCGAAGTCCTTCCTTGGCACACCTGAGCTCCTCACCACATACAAGGCTTTCATCCGCAGCTCAATGGAATACTGTTCCCCCCTCTGGGCTGGTGCTCCTGCCTCACACCTTGCTCGGCTTCACGCTGTTGAGGCCAAAGCTTTCAGAATCATTGGAATCTCCTGCGATGTAGTCAACGCCGAGGGCCTTTCACTCACTCACCGCAGGCAGGTTGGTGGTCTTTCTGTCTTCTACCGACTCCTCTCCGGCCTTGCTCCCCCAGCTCTCTCTGTGCTCTGTCCCCCCAATATTCCTTCAGGTCGCACAAGATCTGCCTGCAACCCTCTTATGGTTAAACTGCCAAAGTCTAAGCTCTCTGCTCATCTTCACTCTTTCATTCCCCTTTTCTCCCGCCTCTGGAACAAACTCCCCCACTCCCTTCAATCCCACTCCTCCCTCCAGGTCTTTAAAACAGCTGTTCACCACCATCTCTTATCGTCCCCCATCGAAAACCTTGATCTTTTCTACCCCCGGTAATTCACCCCAGAGTCCTTGCAGTGTTCATATGTTTTAATCCTCTCCCACCTCCCCCCAAGTCCTCCCGATGTCCCTGCTCTCAAATGTTGTGTTTGTGTCCTTCCCCCTCTTCCCCCTCTCTTTTGTGTCCTTCCCCCTCTCTCCCCATCTTGTCTGCCGCTCCCCTTGTTTTTTGTGTTTTGTGTGTCGGTTTGTCTTTTTGTGTGATTAATGTTAGCTCTTTCACGAGCCTCGATCTTGTATACAAAAAAAAAAAAAAAAAAAAAAAATCTCAACCGATCTGTTGTTATTATCTTACACGGATTTCAACAACAACATTCACCTCAGCTGAGGGAGAAACCATGACGAGAATTTCGCGCCTTCCGCAGGTTCTTGGAACACTGACCTCGCTTACAAGGGGAATTCTTGTGTTTGGAGAACCCGTCGTCCTGGTTTTAACAGTTTTATTTATGATTCAGCCATTCTGCACTCCATCTGCGGTAACATTCACATTTGTTCTTTGACCAAGTTTCACCTTCACTCCTGATCGCGTCCCCCACTTCCGCCCCTTCTGTTGCCGAGCAACCGTCAGCGTCTTCTGAGGAAAGGGAGGTCGCGTGAAGGATTGAGTAGGAAGGAATGAGTGATGGAACGAAGGATGAAGGAAGGAAGTTGGGGTGTGTTCCATTAGCAAGCAGCTAGTGTTCCATTAGCAAGTGCCTAGTGCTCTATTAGCAAGCAGCTGGTGTTCCATTTATAGCAAGCAGCTCGTGTTCCATTAGCAAGCACCTAGTGTTCCATAAGTATGCAGCTCGTGTTCCGTTAGCAAGCAGCTAGTGTTCCATTAGCAAGCAGCTAGTGTTCCATAAGTAAGCAGCTAGTGTTCCATTAGCAAGCAGCTAGTGTTCCATAAGTAAGCAGCTAGTGTTCCATAAGTAAGCAACTCGTGTTCCATCAGCAAGCAGCTAGTGTTCCATTAGCAATCAGCTAGTGTTCCATTAGCAAGCAGCTCGTGTTCCATCAGCAAGCAGCTAGTGTTCCATTAGCAAGCAGCTCGAGTTCCATTAGCAAGCAACTCGTGTTCCATTACCAAGCAGCTAGTGTTCCATAAGTAAGCAACTCGTGGTCTATTAGCAAGCAACTCGTGTTCCATCAGCAAGCAGCTAGTGTTCCATGAGCAAGCAGCTCGTGTTCCATTAGCAAGCAGCTCGTGTTCCATTAGCAAGCAGCTAGTGTTCCATTAGCAAGCAGCTAGTGTTCCATTCGCAAGCAGCTAGTGTTCCATTAGCAAGCAGCTGGTGTTCCATAAGTAAGCAGCTGGTGTTCCATTAGCAAGCAGCTAGTGTTCCATTAGCAAGCAGCTCGTGTTCCATTAGCAAGCAGCTGGTGTTCCATGAGCACGCAGCTCATGTTCCATTAGCAAGCAGCTCGTGTTCCGTTAGCAAGCAGCTCATGTTCCATTAGCAAGCAGCTCGTGTTCCATTAGCAAGTGCCTCGTGTTCCATAAGTAAGCAGCTGGTGTTCCATTAGCAAGCAGCTAGTGTTCTATTAGCAAGCAGCTAGTGTTCCATGAGCAAGCAGCTGGTGCTCCATGAGCAAGTGCCTAGTGTTCCATAAGTAAGCAGCTGGTGTTCCATTTATAGCAAGCAGCTAGTGTTCCATTAGCAAGCACCTAGTGTTCCATGAGCAAGCAGCTCGTGTTCCGTTAGCAAGCACCTAGTGTTCCATAAGTAAGCAGCTAGTGTTCCATACGTAAGCAGCTAGTGTTCCATAGGTAAGCAACTCGTGTTCCATCAGCCAGCAGCTAGTGTTCCATTAGCAAGCAGCTCGTGTTCCATTAGCAAGCAGCTCGTGTTCCGTTAGCAAGCAGCTAGTGTTCCATTAGCAAGCAGCTAGTGTTCCATTAGCAAGCAGCTAGTGTGCCATTAGCAAGCAGCTCGTGTTCCATTAGCAAGCAGCTCGTGTGCCATTGGCAAGCAGCTCGTGTTCCATTAGCAAGCAGCCAGTGTTCCATTAGCAAGCAGCTAGTGTTCCATTAGCAGGCAGCTAGTGTTCCATTAGCAAGCAGCTCGTGTTCCATTAGCAAGCAGCTCGTGTTCCATTAGCAATCGCCTAGTGTTCCATAAGTAAGCAGCTAGTGTTCAATTAGCAAGCAGCTCGTGTTCCATTAGCAAGCAGCTCGTGTTCCATTAGCAAGTGCCTCGTGCTCCATAAGTAAGCAGCTGGTGTTCCATTAGCAAGCAGCTCGTGTTCCATTAGCAAGCACATAGTGTTCCATTAGCAAGCAGCTCGTGTTCCATTAGCAAGCAGCTCGTGCTCCATTAGCAAGCACCTGGTGTTCCATAAGTAAGCAGCTACTGTTCCATCAGCAAGTGCCTCGTGTTCCATTAGCAAGCAGCTCGTGTTCCATTCGCAAGCAGCTCGTGTTCCGTTAGCAAGCAGCGAGTGTTCCATTAGCAAGCAGCTCGTGTTCCATGAGCAAGCAGCTAGTGTTCCATTAGCAAGCAGCTAGTGTTCCGTTAGCACGCAGCTCGTGTTCCATCAGCAAGCAGCTAGGGTTCCATTAGCAAGCAGCTAGAAACACCACCATGACACTATGTACCGTGCATGTGACACACCGCCTTGACACGATGTACCGTGCCTGTGACGCACCGCCATGACACTATGTACCGTGCCTGTGACGCACCGCCATGACACGATGTACCGTGCATGGAACGCACTGCCATGACATGATGTACCGTGCCTGTGATGCACCACCATGACACTATGTACCGTGCCTGTGCCGCACGGCCAAGACACTGTGTACGGTGCCTGTGACGAACAGCCATGACACTCTGTACAGTGCCTGTGACGCACCACAATGACACGTGTACCGTGCCTGTGACGCACCGCCATGACACTATGTACCGTGCCTGTGACGCACCGCCATGACACTATGTGCCGTGCCTGTGACGCATCGCCATGACACGATGTACCGTGCCTGTGACGCACGACCATGACACTATGCACTGTGCCTGTGATGCACTGCCATGACACTATGTACCGTGCCTGTGACGCACGGCTATGACACTATGTACCGTGCCTGTGATGCACTGCCCTGACACGATGTGCCGTGTTTGGACGCACTGCCATGACACTATGTACCATGCAAGTGATGCACCACCATGACACTATGTACCGTGCCTGTGACGCACCACCATGACACAATGTACCATGCATGCGATGCACCACAATGACACTATGTACCGTGCCTGTGACGCACCACCATGACACTATGTACCGTGCCTGTGACGCACCACCATGACACTATGTACCGTGCCTGTGACGCACCACCATGACATTATGTACCGTGCCTGTGACGCACCACCATGACACTGTGTAACGTGCCTGTGATGCACCGCCATGACACGATGTACCCAGCCTGTGACGCATCGCCATGACATGATGTACCATGCCTGTGACGCACTGCCATGACACGATGTACCGCGCCTGTGACACACCACCATGACACGATGTACTGTGCCTGTGACGCACCGCCATGACACTGTGCACCGTGCCTGCGACGCACCACCATGACACTATGCACCGTGCCTGCGACGCACCACCATGACACTATGTACCGTGCCTGTGACGCACCACCATGACACGATGCACCGTGGCTGTGCCGCACCGCCAAGACACTGTGTACGGTGCCTGTGACACACCACCATGACACTGTGTACGGTGCCTGTGACACACCACCATGACACTATGTACCGTGGCTGTGACGCACCACCATGACACGATGTACCGTGCCTGTGACGCACCGCCATGACACTATGTACCGTGCCTGTGACGCACCGCCATGACACGATGTACCGTGCATGGAACGCACTGCCATGACATGATGTACCGTGCCTGTGATGCACCACCATGACACTATGTACCGTGCATGTGATGCACCGCCATGACACTATGTACCATGCCTGTGACACACCGCCATGACACTATGCACCGTGCCTGTGACGCACCGCCATGACACTATGTTCCGTGGCTGTGACGCACCGCCGTGACACGATGTTTGTCCACGTATCTTTGCCTAATCAGTCATATTCTTTCTTTCTTTATTGTTCATGGCGAGATGATTATGGTGATGAAGAAGATGATGATGTTTATGGTGATGAAGAAGATGATGATGATTATGATGATGGAGAAGATGATGATGATTATGATGATGATTATGGTGATGAAGACCATTCGGCCCCAGCAAGCTGGTCCTCCATTTCGTCCACCTCGGAAGGATGACAGGCTGAGTGAACCTGCCTGGCGCTTTTTAAATTTGACGATCGACCGGGATTCGCACTCGGGATCCTCGGAGCCCAAGGGAGCCCCCCCCCCCCCCCGTGACCGCCAAAACCAGGCGTACGTTTTCCCACTCACCTTCACTCGAGAGTTAAACATCTATATGCGGCGGGACCGTTCGCGAGATCTTCAGGTGGAGTAGGGGAAAACAGGTGCAAGGGAGCAAGAGGGGACGGGGAAGGAAAAAAAAAAGGGTTGGAAGATCTGCGACCGTTCACTCGCCATAGATGTTGGCGCTGCAAATAATTAAACAAAGAAGAATTGATGAAACATGAAAAAGATGAAAGAAAAAAACAAAAACAAAATTAAACCATAATAATAATAATAATGCATTTATTTTATATAGCGATTTTCAGGAAGCCCAAAGACGCTTAGAAAGAAAAATGTGAAGAATTTAAGAACGAAACGCGGACTTCGTAGGAAACACGGTTCAGGTAATCAATAAACGCGGACTTCGTAGGAAACACGGTTCAGGTTTTCTGCCCGTTTTGTGTTTTCTCTTGAACTTCTCCCACCGCTGGTCGCGTCGTTTGACCTCGCAGGAGTTCAATTCAATGAAGTGATTTTCCCTGAAAGCTCCGGTGACTAATTCTCTGGGCATCCTCCGTCGTGCGAAGTCCTTCCTTGGCACACCTGAGCTCCTCACCACATACAAGGCTTTCATCCGCAGCTCAATGGAATACTGTTCCCCCCTCTGGGCTGGTGCTCCTGCCTCACACCTTGCTCGGCTTCACGCTGTTGAGGCCAAAGCTTTCAGAATCATTGGAATCTCCTGCGATGTAGTGAACGCCGAGGGCCTTTCACTCACTCACCGCAGGCAGGTTGGTGGTCTTTCTGTCTTCTACCGACTCCTCTCCGGCCTTGCTCCCCCAGCTCTCTCTGTGCTCTGTCCCCCCAATATTCCTTCAGGTCGCACAAGATCTGCCTGCAACCCTCTTATGGTTAAACTGCCAAAGTCTAAGCTCTCTGCTCATCTTCACTCTTTCATTCCCCTTTTCTCCCGCCTCTGGAACAAACTCCCCCACTCCCTTCAATCCCACTCCTCCCTCCAGGTCTTTAAAACAGCTGTTCACCACCATCTCTTATCGTCCCCCATCGAAAACCTTGATCTTTTCTACCCCCGGTAATTCACCCCAGAGTCCTTGCAGTGTTCATATGTTTTAATCCTCTCCCACCTCCCCCCAAGTCCTCCCGATGTCCCTGCTCTCAAATGTTGTGTTTGTGTCCTTCCCCCTCTTCCCCCTCTCTTTTGTGTCCTTCCCCCTCTCTCCCCATCTTGTCTGCCGCTCCCCTTGTTTTTTGTGTTTTGTGTGTCGGTTTGTCTTTTTGTGTGATTAATGTTAGCTCTTTCACGAGCCTCGATCTTGTATACAAAAAAAAAAAAAAAAAAAAAAAATCTCAACCGATCTGTTGTTATTATCTTACACGGATTTCAACAACAACATTCACCTCAGCTGAGGGAGAAACCATGACGAGAATTTCGCGCCTTCCGCAGGTTCTTGGAACACTGACCTCGCTTACAAGGGGAATTCTTGTGTTTGGAGAACCCGTCGTCCTGGTTTTAACAGTTTTATTTATGATTCAGCCATTCTGCACTCCATCTGCGGTAACATTCACATTTGTTCTTTGACCAAGTTTCACCTTCACTCCTGATCGCGTCCCCCACTTCCGCCCCTTCTGTTGCCGAGCAACCGTCAGCGTCTTCTGAGGAAAGGGAGGTCGCGTGAAGGATTGAGTAGGAAGGAATGAGTGATGGAACGAAGGATGAAGGAAGGAAGTTGGGGTGTGTTCCATTAGCAAGCAGCTAGTGTTCCATTAGCAAGTGCCTAGTGCTCCATTAGCAAGCAGCTGGTGTTCCATTTATAGCAAGCAGCTCGTGTTCCATTAGCAAGCACCTAGTGTTCCATAAGTATGCAGCTCGTGTTCCGTTAGCAAGCAGCTAGTGTTCCATTAGCAAGCAGCTAGTGTTCCATAAGTAAGCAGCTAGTGTTCCATTAGCAAGCAGCTAGTGTTCCATAAGTAAGCAGCTAGTGTTCCATAAGTAAGCAACTCGTGTTCCATCAGCAAGCAGCTAGTGTTCCATTAGCAATCAGCTAGTGTTCCATTAGCAAGCAGCTCGTGTTCCATCAGCAAGCAGCTAGTGTTCCATTAGCAAGCAGCTCGAGTTCCATTAGCAAGCAACTCGTGTTCCATTACCAAGCAGCTAGTGTTCCATAAGTAAGCAACTCGTGGTCTATTAGCAAGCAACTCGTGTTCCATCAGCAAGCAGCTAGTGTTCCATGAGCAAGCAGCTCGTGTTCCATTAGCAAGCAGCTCGTGTTCCATTAGCAAGCAGCTAGTGTTCCATTAGCAAGCAGCTAGTGTTCCATTCGCAAGCAGCTAGTGTTCCATTAGCAAGCAGCTGGTGTTCCATAAGTAAGCAGCTGGTGTTCCATTAGCAAGCAGCTAGTGTTCCATTAGCAAGCAGCTCGTGTTCCATTAGCAAGCAGCTGGTGTTCCATGAGCACGCAGCTCATGTTCCATTAGCAAGCAGCTCGTGTTCCGTTAGCAAGCAGCTCATGTTCCATTAGCAAGCAGCTCGTGTTCCATTAGCAAGTGCCTCGTGTTCCATAAGTAAGCAGCTGGTGTTCCATTAGCAAGCAGCTAGTGTTCTATTAGCAAGCAGCTAGTGTTCCATGAGCAAGCAGCTAGTGCTCCATGAGCAAGTGCCTAGTGTTCCATAAGTAAGCAGCTGGTGTTCCATTTATAGCAAGCAGCTAGTGTTCCATTAGCAAGCACCTAGTGTTCCATGAGCAAGCAGCTCGTGTTCCGTTAGCAAGCACCTAGTGTTCCATAAGTAAGCAGCTAGTGTTCCATACGTAAGCAGCTAGTGTTCCATAGGTAAGCAACTCGTGTTCCATCAGCCAGCAGCTAGTGTTCCATTAGCAAGCAGCTCGTGTTCCATTAGCAAGCAGCTCGTGTTCCGTTAGCAAGCAGCTAGTGTTCCATTAGCAAGCAGCTAGTGTTCCATTAGCAAGCAGCTAGTGTGCCATTAGCAAGCAGCTCGTGTTCCATTAGCAAGCAGCTCGTGTGCCATTGGCAAGCAGCTCGTGTTCCATTAGCAAGCAGCCAGTGTTCCATTAGCAAGCAGCTAGTGTTCCATTAGCAGGCAGCTAGTGTTCCATTAGCAAGCAGCTCGTGTTCCATTAGCAAGCAGCTCGTGTTCCATTAGCAATCGCCTAGTGTTCCATAAGTAAGCAGCTAGTGTTCAATTAGCAAGCAGCTCGTGTTCCATTAGCAAGCAGCTCGTGTTCCATTAGCAAGTGCCTCGTGCTCCATAAGTAAGCAGCTGGTGTTCCATTAGCAAGCAGCTCGTGTTCCATTAGCAAGCACATAGTGTTCCATTAGCAAGCAGCTCGTGTTCCATTAGCAAGCAGCTCGTGCTCCATTAGCAAGCACCTGGTGTTCTATTAGCAAGCAGCTAGTGTTCCATGAGCAAGCAGCTAGTGCTCCATGAGCAAGTGCCTAGTGTTCCATAAGTAAGCAGCTGGTGTTCCATTTATAGCAAGCAGCTAGTGTTCCATTAGCAAGCACCTAGTGTTCCATGAGCAAGCAACTCGTGTTCCATCAGCCAGCAGCTAGTGTTCCATTAGCAAGCAGCTCGTGTTCCATTAGCAAGCAGCTCGTGTTCCGTTAGCAAGGAGCTAGTGTTCCATTAACAAGCAGCTAGTGTTCCATTAGGAGGCGCCTAGTGTTCCATAAGTAAGCAGCTAGTGTTCAATTAGCAAGCAGCTCGTGTTCCATTAGCAAGCAGCTAGTGTTCCATTAGCAAGTGCCTCGTGTTCCATAAGTAAGCAGCTGGTGTTCCATTAGCAAGCAGCTAGTGTTCCATTAGCAAGCACCGCGTGTTCCATTAGCAAGCAGCTCGTGTTCCATTAGCAAGCACCTAGTGTTCCATAAGTATGCAGCTCGTGTTCCGTTAGCAAGCAGCTAGTGTTCCATTAGCAAGCAGCTAGTGTTCCATAAGTAAGCAGCTAGTGTTCCATTAGCAAGCAGCTAGTGTTCCATAAGTAAGCAGCTAGTGTTCCATAAGTAAGCAACTCGTGTTCCATCAGCAAGCAGCTAGTGTTCCATTAGCAATCAGCTAGTGTTCCATTAGCAAGCAGCTCGTGTTCCATCAGCAAGCAGCTAGTGTTCCATTAGCAAGCAGCTCGAGTTCCATTAGCAAGCAACTCGCGTTCCATTACCAAGCAGCTAGTGTTCCATAAGTAAGCAACTCGTGGTCTATTAGCAAGCAACTCGTGTTCCATCAGCAAGCAGCTAGTGTTCCATGAGCAAGCAGCTCGTGTTCCATTAGCAAGCAGCTCGTGTTCCATTAGCAAGCAGCTAGTGTTCCATTAGCAAGCAGCTAGTGTTCCATTCGCAAGCAGCTAGTGTTCCATTAGCAAGCAGCTGGTGTTCCATAAGTAAGCAGCTGGTGTTCCATTAGCAAGCAGCTAGTGTTCCATTAGCAAGCAGCTCGTGTTCCATTAGCAAGCAGCTGGTGTTCCATGAGCACGCAGCTCATGTTCCATTAGCAAGCAGCTCGTGTTCCGTTAGCAAGCAGCTCATGTTCCATTAGCAAGCAGCTCGTGTTCCATTAGCAAGTGCCTCGTGTTCCATAAGTAAGCAGCTGGTGTTCCATTAGCAAGCAGCTAGTGTTCTATTAGCAAGCAGCTAGTGTTCCATGAGCAAGCAGCTAGTGCTCCATGAGCAAGTGCCTAGTGTTCCATAAGTAAGCAGCTGGTGTTCCATTTATAGCAAGCAGCTAGTGTTCCATTAGCAAGCACCTAGTGTTCCATGAGCAAGCAGCTCGTGTTCCGTTAGCAAGCACCTAGTGTTCCATAAGTAAGCAGCTAGTGTTCCATACGTAAGCAGCTAGTGTTCCATAGGTAAGCAACTCGTGTTCCATCAGCCAGCAGCTAGTGTTCCATTAGCAAGCAGCTCGTGTTCCATTAGCAAGCAGCTCGTGTTCCGTTAGCAAGCAGCTAGTGTTCCATTAGCAAGCAGCTAGTGTTCCATTAGCAAGCAGATAGTGTGCCATTAGCAAGCAGCTCGTGTTCCATTAGCAAGCAGCTCGTGTGCCATTGGCAAGCAGCTCGTGTTCCATTAGCAAGCAGCCAGTGTTCCATTAGCAAGCAGCTAGTGTTCCATTAGCAAGCAGCTAGTGTTCCATTAGCAAGCAGCTCGTGTTCCATTAGCAAGCAGCTCGTGTTCCATCAGCAAGCAGCTAGTGTTCCATTAGCAATCAGCTAGTGTTCCATTAGCAAGCAGCTCGTGTTCCATCAGCAAGCAGCTAGTGTTCCATTAGCAAGCAGCTCGAGTTCCATTAGCAAGCAACTCGTGTTCCATTACCAAGCAGCTAGTGTTCCATAAGTAAGCAACTCGTGGTCTATTAGCAAGCAACTCGTGTTCCATCAGCAAGCAGCTAGTGTTCCATGAGCAAGCAGCTCGTGTTCCATTAGCAAGCAGCTCGTGTTCCATTAGCAAGCAGCTAGTGTTCCATTAGCAAGCAGCTAGTGTTCCATTCGCAAGCAGCTAGTGTTCCATTAGCAAGCAGCTGGTGTTCCATAAGTAAGCAGCTGGTGTTCCATTAGCAAGCAGCTAGTGTTCCATTAGCAAGCAGCTCGTGTTCCATTAGCAAGCAGCTGGTGTTCCATGAGCACGCAGCTCGTGTTCCATTAGCAAGCAGCTCGTGTTCCGTTAGCAAGCAGCTCATGTTCCATTAGCAAGCAGCTCGTGTTCCATAAGCAAGTGCCTCGTGTTCCATAAGTAAGCAGCTGGTGTTCCATTAGCAAGCAGCTGGTGTTCTATTAGCAAGCAGCTAGTGTTCCATGAGCAAGCAGCTAGTGCTCCATGAGCAAGTGCCTAGTGTTCCATAAGTAAGCAGCTGGTGTTCCATTTATAGCAAGCAGCTAGTGTTCCATTAGCAAGCACCTAGTGTTCCATGAGCAAGCAGCTCGTGTTCCGTTAGCAAGCACCTAGTGTTCCATAAGTAAGCAGCTAGTGTTCCATACGTAAGCAGCTAGTGTTCCATAGGTAAGCAACTCGTGTTCCATCAGCCAGCAGCTGGTGTTCCATTAGCAAGCAGCTCGTGTTCCATTAGCAAGCAGCTCGTGTTCCGTTAGCAAGCAGCTAGTGTTCCATTAGCAAGCAGCTAGTGTTCCATTAGCAAGCAGCTAGTGTGCCATTAGCAAGCAGCTCGTGTTCCATTAGCAAGCAGCTCGTGTGCCATTGGCAAGCAGCTCGTGTTCCATTAGCAAGCAGCCAGTGTTCCATTAGCAAGCAGCTAGTGTTCCATTAGCAAGCAGCTAGTGTTCCATTAGCAAGCAGCTAGTGTTCCATTAGCAAGCAGCTCGTGTTCCATTAGCAAGCAGCTCGTGTTCCATTAGCAATCGCCTAGTGTTCCATAAGTAAGCAGCTAGTGTTCAATTAGCAAGCAGCTCGTGTTCCATCAGCAAGCAGCTCGTGTTCCATCAGCAAGCAGCTAGTGTTCCATTAGCAAGCAGCTAGTGTTCCATTAGCAAGCAGCTAGTGTTCCATAAGTAAGCAGCTAGTGTTCCATAAGTAAGCAACTCGTGTTCCATCAGCAAGCAGCTAGTGTTCCATTAGCAAGCAGCTAGTGTTCCATTAGCAAGCAGCTCGTGTTCCATCAGCAAGCAGCTAGTGTTCCATTAGCAAGCAGCTAGTGTTCCATTCGCAAGCAGCTAGTGTTCCATTAGCAAGCAGCTGGTGTTCCATAAGTAAGCAGCTGGTGTTCCATTAGCAAGCAGCTAGTGTTCCATTAGCAAGCAGCTAGTGTTCCATTAGCAAGCAGCTGGTGTTCCATTAGCAAGCAGCTCGTGTTCCATTAGCAAGCAGCTCGTGTTCCGTTAGCAAGCAGCTCGTGTTCCATTAGCAAGCAGCTCGTGTTCCATTAGCAAGTGCCTCGTGTTCCATAAGTAAGCAGCTGGTGTTCCATTAGCAAGCAGCTAGTGTTCCATTAGCAAGCAGCTAGTGTTCCATTAGCAAGCAGCTAGTGCTCCATTAGCAAGTGCCTAGTGCTCCATTAGCAAGCAGCTGGTGTTCCATTTATAGCAAGCAGCTAGTGTTCCATTAGCAAGCACCTAGTGTTCCATTAGCAAGCAGCTCGTGTACCGTTAGCAAGCACCTGGTGTTCCATAAGTAAGCAGCTAGTGTTCCATAAGTAAGCAACTCGTGTTCCATCAGCCAGCAGCTAGTGTTCCATTAGCAAGCAGCTCGTGTTCCATTAGCAAGCAGCTCGTGTTCCGTTAGCAAGGAGCTAGTGTTCCATTAACAAGCAGCTAGTGTTCCATTAGGAGGCGCCTAGTGTTCCATAAGTAAGCAGCTAGTGTTCAATTAGCAAGCAGCTCGTGTTCCATTAGCAAGCAGCTAGTGTTCCATTAGCAAGTGCCTCGTGTTCCATAAGTAAGCAGCTGGTGTTCCATTAGCAAGCAGCTAGTGTTCCATTAGCAAGCACCGCGTGTTCCATTAGCAAGCAGCTCGTGTTCCATTAGCAAGCACCTAGTGTTCCATAAGTATGCAGCTCGTGTTCCGTTAGCAAGCAGCTAGTGTTCCATTAGCAAGCAGCTAGTGTTCCATAAGTAAGCAGCTAGTGTTCCATTAGCAAGCAGCTAGTGTTCCATAAGTAAGCAGCTAGTGTTCCATAAGTAAGCAACTCGTGTTCCATCAGCAAGCAGCTAGTGTTCCATTAGCAATCAGCTAGTGTTCCATTAGCAAGCAGCTCGTGTTCCATCAGCAAGCAGCTAGTGTTCCATTAGCAAGCAGATCGAGTTCCATTAGCAAGCAACTCGTGTTCCATTACCAAGCAGCTAGTGTTCCATAAGTAAGCAACTCGTGGTCTATTAGCAAGCAACTCGTGTTCCATCAGCAAGCAGCTAGTGTTCCATGAGCAAGCAGCTCGTGTTCCATTAGCAAGCAGCTCGTGTTCCATTAGCAAGCAGCTAGTGTTCCATTAGCAAGCAGCTAGTGTTCCATTCGCAAGCAGCTAGTGTTCCATTAGCAAGCAGCTGGTGTTCCATGAGCACGCCGCTCATGTTCCATTAGCAAGCAGCTCGTGTTCCGTTAGCAAGCAGCTCATGTTCCATTAGCAAGCAGCTCGTGTTCCATTAGCAAGTGCCTCGTGTTCCATAAGTAAGCAGCTGGTGTTCCATTAGCAAGCAGCTAGTGTTCTATTAGCAAGCAGCTAGTGTTCCATGAGCAAGCAGCTAGTGCTCCATGAGCAAGTGCCTAGTGTTCCATAAGTAAGCAGCTGGTGTTCCATTTATAGCAAGCAGCTAGTGTTCCATGAGCAAGCAGCTCGTGTTCCGTTAGCAAGCACCTAGTGTTCCATAAGTAAGCAGCTAGTGTTCCATACGTAAGCAGCTAGTGTTCCATAGGTAAGCAACTCGTGTTCCATCAGCCAGCAGCTAGTGTTCCATTAGCAAGCAGCTCGTGTTCCATTAGCAAGCAGCTCGTGTTCCGTTAGCAAGCAGCTAGTGTTCCATTAGCAAGCAGCTAGTGTTCCATTAGCAAGCAGCTAGTGTGCCATTAGCAAGCAGCTCGTGTTCCATTCGCAAGCAGCTCGTGTGCCATTGGCAAGCAGCTCGTGTTCCATTAGCAAGCAGCCAGTGTTCCATTAGCAAGCAGCTAGTGTTCCATTAGCAAGCAGCTAGTGTTCCATTAGCAAGCAGCTCGTGTTCCATTAGCAAGCAGCTCGTGTTCCATTAGCAATCGCCTAGTGTTCCATAAGTAAGCAGCTAGTGTTCAATTAGCAAGCAGCTCGTGTTCCATTAGCAAGCAGCTCGTGTTCCATTAGCAAGTGCCTCGTGCTCCATAAGTAAGCAGCTGGTGTTCCATTAGCAAGCAGCTCGTGTTCCATTAGTAAGCACATAGTGTTCCATTAGCAAGCAGCTCGTGTTCCATTAGCAAGCAGCTCGTGCTCCATTAGCAAGCACCTGGTGTTCCATAAGTAAGCAGCTACTGTTCCATCAGCAAGTGCCTCGTGTTCCATTAGCAAGCAGCTCGTGTTCCATTCGCAAGCAGCTCGTGTTCCGTTAGCAAGCAGCTAGTGTTCCATTAGCAAGCAGCTCGTGTTCCATGAGCAAGCAGCTAGTGTTCCATTAGCAAGCAGCTAGTGTTCCGTTAGCACGCAGCTCGTGTTCCATCAGCAAGCAGCTAGGGTTCCATTAGCAAGCAGCTAGAAACACCACCATGACACTATGTACCGTGCATGTGACACACCGCCTTGACACGATGTACCGTGCCTGTGACGCACCGCCATGACACTATGTACCGTGCCTGTGACGCACCGCCATGACACGATGTACCGTGCATGGAACGCACTGCCATGACATGATGTACCGTGCCTGTGATGCACCACCATGACACTATGTACCGTGCCTGTGCCGCACGGCCAAGACACTGTGTACGGTGCCTGTGACGAACAGCCATGACACTCTGTACAGTGCCTGTGACGCACCACAATGACACGTGTACCGTGCCTGTGACGCACCGCCATGACACTATGTACCGTGCCTGTGACGCACCGCCATGACACTATGTGCCGTGCCTGTGACGCATCGACATGACACGATGTACCGTGCCTGTGACGCACGACCATGACACTATGCACTGTGCCTGTGATGCACTGCCATGACACTATGTACCGTGCCTGTGACGCACGGCCATGACACTATGTACCGTGCCTGTGATGCACTGCCCTGACACGATGTGCCGTGTTTGGACGCACTGCCATGACACTATGTACCATGCAAGTGATGCACCACCATGACACTATGTACCGTGCCTGTGACGCACCACCATGACACAATGTACCATGCATGCGATGCACCACAATGACACTATGTACCGTGCCTGTGACGCACCACCATGACACTATGTACCGTGCCTGTGACGCACCACCATGACACTATGTACCGTGCCTGTGACGCACCACCATGACATTATGTACCGTGCCTGTGACGCACCACCATGACACTGTGTAACGTGCCTGTGATGCACCGCCATGACACGATGTACCCAGCCTGTGACGCACCGCCATGACATGATGTACCATGCCTGTGACGCACTGCCATGACACGATGTACCGCGCCTGTGACACACCACCATGACACGATGTACTGTGCCTGTGACGCACCGCCATGACACTGTGCACCGTGCCTGCGACGCACCACCATGACACTATGCACCGTGCCTGCGACGCACCACCATGACACTATGTACCGTGCCTGTGACGCACCACCATGACACGATGTACCGTGGCTGTGCCGCACCGCCAAGACACTGTGTACGGTGCCTGTGACACACCAGCATGACACTGTGTACGGTGCCTGTGACACACCACCATGACACTATGTACCGTGGCTGTGACGCACCACCATGACACGATGTACCGTGCCTGTGACGCACCGCCATGACACTATGTACCGTGCCTGTGACGCACCGCCATGACACGATGTACCGTGCATGGAACGCACTGCCATGACATGATGTACCGTGCCTGTGATGCACCACCATGACACTATGTACCGTGCATGTGACGCACCGCCATGACACTATGTACCATGCCTGTGACACACCGCCATGACACTATGCACCGTGCCTGTGACGCACCGCCATGACACTATGTTCCGTGCCTGTGACGCACCGCCATGATACTATGTACCATGCCTGTGACGCACCACCATGACACTATGTACCGTGGCTGTGACGCACCGCCGTGACACGATGTTTGTCCACGTATCTTTGCCTAATCAGTCATATTCTTTCTTTCTTTATTGTTCATGGCGAGATGATTATGGTGATGAAGAAGATGATGATGTTTATGGTGATGAAGAAGATGATGATGATTATGATGATGGAGAAGATGATGATGATTATGATGATGATTATGGTGATGAAGACCATTCGGCCCCAGCAAGCTGGTCCTCCATTTCGTCCACCTCGGAAGGATGACAGGCTGAGTGAACCTGCCTGGCGCTTTTTAAATTTGACGATCGACCGGGATTCGCACTCGGGATCCTCGGAGCCCAAGGGAGCCCCCCCCCCCCGTGACCGCCAAAACCAGGCGTACGTTTTCCCACTCACCTTCACTCGAGAGTTAAACATCTATATGCGGCGGGACCGTTCGCGAGATCTTCAGGTGGAGTAGGGGAAAACAGGTGCAAGGGAGCAAGAGGGGACGGGGAAGGAAAAAAAAAAGGGTTGGAAGATCTGCGACCGTTCACTCGCCATAGATGTTGGCGCTGCAAATAATTAAACAAAGAAGAATTGATGAAACATGAAAAAGATGAAAGAAAAAAACAAAAACAAAATTAAACCATAATAATAATAATAATGCATTTATTTTATATAGCGATTTTCAGGAAGCCCAAAGACGCTTAGAAAGAAAAATGTGAAGAATTTAAGAACGAAACGCGGACTTCGTAGGAAACACGGTTCAGGTAATCAATAAACGCGGACTTCGTAGGAAACACGGTTCAGGTTTTCTGCCCGTTTTGTGTTTTCTCTTGAACTTCTCCCACCGCTGGTCGCGTCGTTTGACCTCGCAGGAGTTCAATTCAATGAAGTGATTTTCCCTGAAAGCTCCGGTGACTAATTCTCTGGGCATCCTCCGTCGTGCGAAGTCCTTCCTTGGCACACCTGAGCTCCTCACCACATACAAGGCTTTCATCCGCAGCTCAATGGAATACTGTTCCCCCCTCTGGGCTGGTGCTCCTGCCTCACACCTTGCTCGGCTTCACGCTGTTGAGGCCAAAGCTTTCAGAATCATTGGAATCTCCTGCGATATAGTCAACGCCGAGGGCCTTTCACTCACTCACCGCAGGCAGGTTGGTGGTCTTTCTGTCTTCTACCGACTCCTCTCCGGCCTTGCTCCCCCAGCTCTCTCTGTGCTCTGTCCCCCCAATATTCCTTCAGGTCGCACAAGATCTGCCTGCAACCCTCTTATGGTTAAACTGCCAAAGTCTAGGCTCTCTGCTCACCTTCACTCTTTCATTCCCCTTTTCTCCCGCCTCTGGAACAAACTCCCCCACTCCCTTCAATCCCACTCCTCCCTCCAGGTCTTTAAAACAGCTGTTCACCACCATCTCTTATCGTCCCCCATCGAAAACCTTGATCTTTTCTACCCCCGGTAATTCACCCCAGAGTCCTTGCAGTGTTCATATGTTTTAATCCTCTCCCACCTCCCCCCAAGTCCTCCCGATGTCCCTGCTCTCAAATGTTGTGTTTGTGTCCTTCCCCCTCTTCCCCCTCTCTTTTGTGTCCTTCCCCCTCTCTCCCCATCTTGTCTGCCGCTCCCCTTGTTTTTTGTGTTTAGTGTGTCGGTTTGTCTTTTTGTGTGATTAATGTTAGCTCTTTCACGAGCCTCGATCTTGTATACAAAAAAAAAAAAAAAAAAAAAAAATCTCAACCGATCTGTTGTTATTATCTTACACGGATTTCAACAACAACATTCACCTCAGCTGAGGGAGAAACCATGACGAGAATTTCGCGCCTTCCGCAGGTTCTTGGAACACTGACCTCGCTTACAAGGGGAATTCTTGTGTTTGGAGAACCCGTCGTCCTGGTTTTAACAGTTTTATTTATGATTCAGCCATTCTGCACTCCATCTGCGGTAACATTCACATTTGTTCTTTGACCAAGTTTCACCTTCACTCCTGATCGCGTCCCCCACTTCCGCCCCTTCTGTTGCCGAGCAACCGTCAGCGTCTTCTGAGGAAAGGGAGGTCGCATGAAGGATTGAGTAGGAAGGAATGAGTGATGGAACGAAGGATGAAGGAAGGCAGTTGGGGTGTGTTCCGTTAGCAAGCAGCTCGTGTTCCGTTAGCAAGCACCTAGTGTTCGTTCCATTAGCAAGCAGCTAGTGTTCCATTAGCAAGCAGCTCGTGTTCCATCAGCAAGCAGCTAGTGTTCCATAAGTAAGCAGCTAGTGTTCCATAAGTAAGCAACTCGTGTTCCATCAGCAAGCAGCTAGTGTTCCATTAGCAAGCAGCTAGTGTTCCATTAGCAAGCAGCTCGTGTTCCATCAGCAAGCAGCTAGTGTTCCATTAGCAAGCAGCTCGTGTTCCATTAGCAAGCAGCTCGTGTTCCATTACCAAGCAGCTAGTGTTCCATAAGTAAGCAACTCGTGGTCCATTAGCAAGCAACTCGTGTTCCATCAGCAAGCAGCTAGTGTTCCATTCGCAAGCAGCTCGTGTTCCATTAGCAAGCAGCTCGTGTTCCATTAGCAAGCAGCTAGTGTTCCATTAGCAAGCAGCTAGTGTTCCATTAGCAAGCAGCTAGTGTTCCATTAGCAAGCAGCTGGTGTTCCATAAGTAAGCAGCTGGTGTTCCATTAGCAAGCAGCTAGTGTTCCATTAGCAAGCAGCTCGTGTTCCATTAGCAAGCAGCTGGTGTTCCATTAGCAAGCAGCTCGTGTTCCATTAGCAAGCAGCTCGTGTTCCGTTAGCAAGCAGCTCGTGTTCCATTAGCAAGCAGCTCGTGTTCCATTAGCAAGTGCCTCGTGTTCCATAAGTAAGCAGCTGGTGTTCCATTAGCAAGCAGCTAGTGTTCCATTAGCAAGCAGCTAGTGTTCCATTAGCAAGCAGCTAGTGCTCCATTAGCAAGTGCCTAGTGCTCCATTAGCAAGCAGCTGGTGTTCCATTTATAGCAAGCAGCTATTGTTCCATTAGCAAGCACCTAGTGTTCCATTAGCAAGCAGCTCGTGTACCGTTAGCAAGCACCTGGTGTTCCATAAGTAAGCAGCTAGTGTTCCATAAGTAAGCAACTCGTGTTCCATCAGCCAGCAGCTAGTGTTCCATTAGCAAGCAGCTCGTGTTCCATTAGCAAGCAGCTCGTGTTCCGTTAGCAAGGAGCTAGTGTTCCATTAACAAGCAGCTAGTGTTCCATTAGGAGGCGCCTAGTGTTCCATAAGTAAGCAGCTAGTGTTCAATTAGCAAGCAGCTCGTGTTCCATTAGCAAGCAGCTAGTGTTCCATTAGCAAGTGCCTCGTGTTCCATAAGTAAGCAGCTGGTGTTCCATTAGCAAGCAGCTAGTGTTCCATTAGCAAGCACCGCGTGTTCCATTAGCAAGCAGCTCGTGTTCCATTAGCAAGCACCTAGTGTTCCATAAGTATGCAGCTCGTGTTCCGTTAGCAAGCAGCTAGTGTTCCATTAGCAAACAGCTCGTGTTCCATAAGTAAGCAGCTAGTGTTCCATTAGCAAGCAGCTAGTGTTCCATAAGTAAGCAGCTAGTGCTCCATAAGTAAGCAACTCGTGTTCCATCAGCAAGCAGCTAGTGTTCCATTAGCAATCAGCTCGTGTTCCATTAGCAAGCAGCTCGTGTTCCATCAGCAAGCAGCTAGTGTTCCATTAGCAAGCAGCTCGAGTTCCATTAGCAAGCAACTCGCGTTCCATTACCAAGCAGCTAGTGTTCCATAAGTAAGCAACTCGTGGTCTATTAGCAAGCAACTCGTGTTCCATCAGCAAGCAGCTAGTGTTCCATGAGCAAGCAGCTCGTGTTCCATTAGCAAGCAGCTCGTGTTCCATTAGCAAGCAGCTAGTATTCCATTAGCAAGCAGCTAGTGTTCCATTCGCAAGCAGCTAGTGTTCCATTAGCAAGCAGCTGGTGTTCCATAAGTAAGCAGCTGGTGTTCCATTAGCAAGCAGCTAGTGTTCCATTAGCAAGCAGCTCGTGTTCCATTAGCAAGCAGCTGGTGTTCCATGAGCACGCAGCTCATGTTCCATTAGCAAGCAGCTCGTGTTCCGTTAGCAAGCAGCTCATGTTCCATTAGCAAGCAGCTCGTGTTCCATTAGCAAGTGCCTCGTGTTCCATAAGTAAGCAGCTGGTGTTCCATTAGCAAGCAGCTAGTGTTCTATTAGCAAGCAGCTAGTGTTCCATGAGCAAGCAGCTAGTGCTCCATGAGCAAGTGCCTAGTGTTCCATAAGTAAGCAGCTGGTGTTCCATTTATAGCAAGCAGCTAGTGTTCCATTAGCAAGCACCTAGTGTTCCATGAGCAAGCAGCTCGTGTTCCGTTAGCAAGCACCTAGTGTTCCATAAGTAAGCAGCTAGTGTTCCATACGTAAGCAGCTAGTGTTCCATAGGTAAGCAACTCGTGTTCCATCAGCCAGCAGCTAGTGTTCCATTAGCAAGCAGCTCGTGTTCCATTAGCAAGCAGCTCGTGTTCCGTTAGCAAGCAGCTAGTGTTCCATTAGCAAGCAGCTAGTGTTCCATTAGCAAGCAGCTAGTGTGCCATTAGCAAGCAGCTCGTGTTCCATGAGCAAGCAGCTCGTGTGCCATTGGCAAGCAGCTCGTGTTCCATTAGCAAGCAGCCAGTGTTCCATTAGCAAGCAGCTAGTGTTCCATTAGCAAGCAGCTAGTGTTCCATTAGCAAGCAGCTCGTGTTCCATTAGCAGGCAGCTCGTGTTCCATTAGCATTCGCCTCGTGTTCCATAAGTAAGCAGCTAGTGTTCAATTAGCAAGCAGCTCGTGTTCCATTAGCAAGCACATAGTGTTCCATTAGCAAGCAGCTCGTGTTCCATTAGCAAGCAGCTCGTGCTCCATTAGCAAGCACCTGGTGTTCCATAAGTAAGCAGCTACTGTTCCATCAGCAAGTGCCTCGTGTTCCATTAGCAAGCAGCTCGTGTTCCATTCGCAAGCAGCTCGTGTTCCGTTAGCAAGCAGCTAGTGTTCCATTAGCAAGCAGCTCGTGTTCCATGAGCAAGCAGCTAGTGTTCCATTAGCAAGCAGCTAGTGTTCCGTTAGCACGCAGCTCGTGTTCCATCAGCAAGCAGCTAGTGTTCCATTAGCAAGCAGCTAGAAACACCACCATGACACTATGTACCGTGCATGTGACACACCGCCTTGACACGATGTACCGTGCCTGTGACGCACCGCCATGACACTATGTACCGTGCCTGTGACGCACCGCCATGACACGATGTACCGTGCATGGAACGCACTGCCATGACATGATGTACCGTGCCTGTGATGCACCACCATGACACTATGTACCGTGCCTGTGCCGCACGGCCATGACACTGTGTACGGTGCCTGTGACGAACAGCCATGACACTCTGTACAGTGCCTGTGACGCACCACAATGACACGTGTACCGTGCCTGTGACGCACCGCCATGACACTATGTGCCGTGCCTGTGATGCACAGCCATGACACAATGTACCGTGCCTGTGACGCACCACCATGACACTATGTGCCATGCCTGTGACGCATCGCCATGACACGATGTACCGTGCCTGTGACGCACGACCATGACACTATGCACTGTGCCTGTGATGCACTGCCATGACACTATGTACCGTGCCTGTGACGCACGGCCATGACACTATGTACCGTGCCTGTGATGCACTGCCATGACACGATGTACCGTGTTTGGATGCACTGCCATGACACTATGTACCATGCAAGTGATGCACCACCATGACACTATGTACCGTGCCTGTGACGCACCACCATGACACAATGTACCATGCATGCGATGCACCACAATGACACTATGTACCGTGCCTGTGACGCACCACCATGACACTATGTACCGTGCCTGTGATGCACCACCATGACACTGTGTACCGTGCCTGTGATGCACCGCCATGACACGATGTACCCAGCCTGTGACGCATCGCCATGACATGATGTACCATGCCTGTGACGCACCGCCATGACACTGTGCACCGTGCCTGCGACGCACCACCATGACACTATGCACCGTGCCTGCGACGCACCACCATGACACTGTGTACCGTGCCTGTGACGCACCACCATGACACGATGCACCATGCCTGTGACACAACGCCATGACACTATGCACCGTGCCTGTGACGCACCGCCATGACACTATGTCCCGTGCCTGTGACGCACCGCCATGACACGATGTACCATGCATGGAACGCACTGCCATGACATGATGAACCGTGCCTGTGACGCACCACCATGACACTATGTACCGTGCATGTGACGCACTGCCATGACATTATGTACCAGGCATTGGACGCACCGCCATGACACTATGTACCGTGCCAGTGACGCACCACCATGACACTATGTACCGTGCATGTGACGCACTGCCATGACACGATGTACCATGCATGGAACGCACTGCCATGACATGATGAACCGTGCCTGTGACGCACCACCATGACACTATGTACCGTGCATGTGACGCACTGCCATGACATTATGTACCAGGCATTGGACGCACCGCCATGATACTATGTAGCTACCGTGCCTGCGATGCACCACCATGACACTATGTACCGTGCCTGTGACGCACAGTCATGACACTATGTACCGTGCCTGTGCCACACCGCCAAGACACTGTGTACGGTGCCTGTGACGCACAGCCATGACACTATGTACCGTGCATGGAACGCACCGCCATGACACGATGTACCGTGGCTGTGCCGCACCGCCAAGACACTGTGTACCGTGCCTGTGCCGCACCGCCATGACACGATGTACCGTGGCTGTGACGCACCGCCGTGACACGATGTTTGTCCACGTATCTTTGCCTAATCAGTCATATTCTTTCTTTCTTTATTGTTCATGGCGAGATGATTATGGTGATGAAGAAGATGATGATGATTATGGTGATGAAGAAGATGATGATGATTATGATGATGGAGAAGATGATGATGATTATGATGATGATTATGGTGATGAAGACCATTCGGCCCCAGCAAGCTGGTCCTCCATTTCGTCCACCTCGGAAGGATGACAGGCTGAGTGAACCTGCCTGGCGCTTTTTAAATTTGACGATCGACCGGGATTCGCACTCGGGATCCTCGGAGCCCAAGGGAGCCCCCCCCCCCGTGACCGCCAAAACCAGGCGTACGTTTTCCCACTCACCTTCACTCGAGAGTTAAACATCTATATGCGGCGGGACCGTTCGCGAGATCTTCAGGTGGAGTAGGGGAAAACAGGTGCAAGGGAGCAAGAGGGGACGGGGAAGGAAAAAAAAAAGGGTTGGAAGATCTGCGACCGTTCACTCGCCATAGATGTTGGCGCTGCAAATAATTAAACAAAGAAGAATTGATGAAACATGAAAAAGATGAAAGAAAAAAACAAAAACAAAATTAAACCATAATAATAATAATAATGCATTTATTTTATATAGCGATTTTCAGGAAGCCCAAAGACGCTTAGAAAGAAAAATGTGAAGAATTTAAGAACGAAACGCGGACTTCGTAGGAAACACGGTTCAGGTAATCAATAAACGCGGACTTCGTAGGAAACACGGTTCAGGTTTTCTGCCCGTTTTGTGTTTTCTCTTGAACTTCTCCCACCGCTGGTCGCGTCGTTTGACCTCGCAGGAGTTCAATTCAATGAAGTGATTTTCCCTGAAAGCTCCGGTGACTAATTCTCTGGGCATCCTCCGTCGTGCGAAGTCCTTCCTTGGCACACCTGAGCTCCTCACCACATACAAGGCTTTCATCCGCAGCTCAATGGAATACTGTTCCCCCCTCTGGGCTGGTGCTCCTGCCTCACACCTTGCTCGGCTTCACGCTGTTGAGGCCAAAGCTTTCAGAATCATTGGAATCTCCTGCGATGTAGTCAACGCCGAGGGCCTTTCACTCACTCACCGCAGGCAGGTTGGTGGTCTTTCTGTCTTCTACCGACTCCTCTCCGGCCTTGCTCCCCCAGCTCTCTCTGTGCTCTGTCCCCCCAATATTCCTTCAGGTCGCACAAGATCTGCCTGCAACCCTCTTATGGTTAAACTGCCAAAGTCTAAGCTCTCTGCTCACCTTCACTCTTTCATTCCCCTTTTCTCCCGCCTCTGGAACAAACTCCCCCACTCCCTTCAATCCCACTCCTCCCTCCAGGTCTTTAAAACAGCTGTTCACCACCATCTCTTATCGTCCCCCATCGAAAACCTTGATCTTTTCTACCCCCGGTAATTCACCCCAGAGTCCTTGCAGTGTTCATATGTTTTAATCCTCTCCCACCTCCCCCCAAGTCCTCCCGATGTCCCTGCTCTCAAATGTTGTGTTTGTGTCCTTCCCCCTCTTCCCCCTCTCTTTTGTGTCCTTCCCCCTCTCTCCCCATCTTGTCTGCCGCTCCCCTTGTTTTTTGTGTTTAGTGTGTCGGTTTGTCTTTTTGTGTGATTAATGTTAGCTCTTTCACGAGCCTCGATCTTGTATACAAAAAAAAAAAAAAAAAAAATCTCAACCGATCTGTTGTTATTATCTTACACGGATTTCAACAACAACATTCACCTCAGCTGAGGGAGAAACCATGACGAGAATTTCGCGCCTTCCGCAGGTTCTTGGAACACTGACCTCGCTTACAAGGGGAATTCTTGTGTTTGGAGAACCCGTCGTCCTGGTTTTAACAGTTTTATTTATGATTCAGCCATTCTGCACTCCATCTGCGGTAACATTCACATTTGTTCTTTGACCAAGTTTCACCTTCACTCCTGATCGCGTCCCCCACTTCCGCCCCTTCTGTTGCCGAGCAACCGTCAGCGTCTTCTGAGGAAAGGGAGGTCGCATGAAGGATTGAGTAGGAAGGAATGAGTGATGGAACGAAGGATGAAGGAAGGCAGTTGGGGTGTGTTCCGTTAGCAAGCAGCTCGTGTTCCGTTAGCAAGCACCTAGTGTTCGTTCCATTAGCAAGCAGCTAGTGTTCCATTAGCAAGCAGCTCGTGTTCCATCAGCAAGCAGCTAGTGTTCCATAAGTAAGCAGCTAGTGTTCCATAAGTAAGCAACTCGTGTTCCATCAGCAAGCAGCTAGTGTTCCATTAGCAAGCAGCTAGTGTTCCATTAGCAAGCAGCTCGTGTTCCATCAGCAAGCAGCTAGTGTTCCATTAGCAAGCAGCTCGTGTTCCATTAGCAAGCAGCTCGTGTTCCATTACCAAGCAGCTAGTGTTCCATAAGTAAGCAACTCGTGGTCCATTAGCAAGCAGCTCGTGTTCCGTTAGCAAGGAGCTAGTGTTCCATTAACAAGCAGCTAGTGTTCCATTAGGAGGCGCCTAGTGTTCCATAAGTAAGCAGCTAGTGTTCAATTAGCAAGCAGCTCGTGTTCCATTAGCAAGCAGCTAGTGTTCCATTAGCAAGTGCCTCGTGTTCCATAAGTAAGCAGCTGGTGTTCCATTAGCAAGCAGCTAGTGTTCCATTAGCAAGCACCGCGTGTTCCATTAGCAAGCAGCTCGTGTTCCATTAGCAAGCACCTAGTGTTCCATAAGTATGCAGCTCGTGTTCCGTTAGCAAGCAGCTAGTGTTCCATTAGCAAGCAGCCAGTGTTCCATAAGTAAGCAGCTAGTGTTCCATTAGCAAGCAGCTAGTGTTCCATAAGTAAGCAGCTAGTGTTCCATAAGTAAGCAACTCGTGTTCTATCAGCAAGCAGCTAGTGTTCCATTAGCAATCAGCTAGTGTTCCATTAGCAAGCAGCTCGTGTTCCATCAGCAAGCAGCTAGTGTTCCATTAGCAAGCAGCTCGAGTTCCATTAGCAAGCAACTCGCGTTCCATTACCAAGCAGCTAGTGTTCCATAAGTAAGCAACTCGTGGTCTATTAGCAAGCAACTCGTGTTCCATCAGCAAGCAGCTAGTGTTCCATGAGCAAGCAGCTCGTGTTCCATTAGCAAGCAGCTCGTGTTCCATTAGCAAGCAGCTAGTGTTCCATTAGCAAGCAGCTAGTGTTCCATTCGCAAGCAGCTAGTGTTCCATTAGCAAGCAGCTGGTGTTCCATAAGTAAGCAGCTGGTGTTCCATTAGCAAGCAGCTAGTGTTCCATTAGCAAGCAGCTCGTGTTCCATTAGCAAGCAGCTGGTGTTCCATGAGCACGCAGCTCATGTTCCATTAGCAAGCAGCTCGTGTTCCGTTAGCAAGCAGCTCATGTTCCATTAGCAAGCAGCTCGTGTTCCATTAGCAAGTGCCTCGTGTTCCATAAGTAAGCAGCTGGTGTTCCATTAGCAAGCAGCTAGTGTTCTATTAGCAAGCAGCTAGTGTTCCATGAGCAAGCAGCTAGTGCTCCATGAGCAAGCAACTCGTGTTCCATCAGCAAGCAGCTAGTGTTCCATTCGCAAGCAGCTCGTGTTCCATTAGCAAGCAGCTCGTGTTCCATTAGCAAGCAGCTGGTGTTCCATGAGCACGCAGCTCATGTTCCATTAGCAAGCAGCTCGTGTTCCGTTAGCAAGCAGCTCATGTTCCATTAGCAAGCAGCTCGTGTGCCATTAGCAAGTGCCTCGTGTTCCATAAGTAAGCAGCTGGTGTTCCATTAGCAAGCAGCTAGTGTTCTATTAGCAAGCAGCTAGTGTTCCATGAGTAAGCAACTCGTGGTCCATTAGCAAGCAACTCGTGTTCCATCAGCAAGCAGCTAGTGTTCCATTCGCAAGCAGCTCGTGTTCCATTAGCAAGCAGCTCGTGTTCCATTAGCAAGCAGCTAGTGTTCCATTAGCAAGCAGCTAGTGTTCCATTCGCAAGCAGCTAGTGTTCCATTAGCAAGCAGCTGGTGTTCCATAAGTAAGCAGCTGGTGTTCCATTAGCAAGCAGCTAGTGTTCCATTAGCAAGCAGCTAGTGTTCCATTAGCAAGCAGCTGGTGTTCCATTAGCAAGCAGCTCGTGTTCCATTAGCAAGCAGCTCGTGTTCCGTTAGCAAGCAGCTCGTGTTCCATTAGCAAGCAGCTCGTGTTCCATTAGCAAGTGCCTCGTGTTCCATAAGTAAGCAGCTGGTGTTCCATTAGCAAGCAGCTAGTGTTCCATTAGCAAGCAGCTAGTGTTCCATTAGCAAGCAGCTAGTGCTCCATTAGCAAGTGCCTAGTGCTCCATTAGCAAGCAGCTGGTGTTCCATTTATAGCAAGCAGCTAGTGTTCCATTAGCAAGCACCTAGTGTTCCATTAGCAAGCAGCTCGTGTACCGTTAGCAAGCACCTGGTGTTCCATAAGTAAGCAGCTAGTGTTCCATAAGTAAGCAACTCGTGTTCCATCAGCCAGCAGCTAGTGTTCCATTAGCAAGCAGCTCGTGTTCCATTAGCAAGCAGCTCGTGTTCCGTTAGCAAGGAGCTAGTGTTCCATTAACAAGCAGCTAGTGTTCCATTAGGAGGCGCCTAGTGTTCCATAAGTAAGCAGCTAGTGTTCAATTAGCAAGCAGCTCGTGTTCCATTAGCAAGCAGCTAGTGTTCCATTAGCAAGTGCCTCGTGTTCCATAAGTAAGCAGCTGGTGTTCCATTAGCAAGCAGCTAGTGTTCCATTAGCAAGCACCGCGTGTTCCATTAGCAAGCAGCTCGTGTTCCATTAGCAAGCACCTAGTGTTCCATAAGTATGCAGCTCGTGTTCCGTTAGCAAGCAGCTAGTGTTCCATTAGCAAGCAGCTAGTGTTCCATAAGTAAGCAGCTAGTGTTCCATTAGCAAGCAGCTAGTGTTCCATAAGTAAGCAGCTAGTGTTCCATAAGTAAGCAACTCGTGTTCCATCAGCAAGCAGCTAGTGTTCCATTAGCAATCAGCTAGTGTTCCATTAGCAAGCAGCTCGTGTTCCATCAGCAAGCAGCTAGTGTTCCATTAGCAAGCAGCTCGAGTTCCATTAGCAAGCAACTCGCGTTCCATTACCAAGCAGCTAGTGTTCCATAAGTAAGCAACTCGTGGTCTATTAGCAAGCAACTCGTGTTCCATCAGCAAGCAGCTAGTGTTCCATGAGCAAGCAGCTCGTGTTCCATTAGCAAGCAGCTCGTGTTCCATTAGCAAGCAGCTAGTGTTCCATTAGCAAGCAGCTAGTGTTCCATTCGCAAGCAGCTAGTGTTCCATTAGCAAGCAGCTGGTGTTCCATAAGTAAGCAGCTGGTGTTCCATTAGCAAGCAGCTAGTGTTCCATTAGCAAGCAGCTCGTGTTCCATTAGCAAGCAGCTGGTGTTCCATGAGCACGCAGCTCATGTTCCATTAGCAAGCAGCTCGTGTTCCGTTAGCAAGCAGCTCATGTTCCATTAGCAAGCAGCTCGTGTTCCATTAGCAAGTGCCTCGTGTTCCATAAGTAAGCAGCTGGTGTTCCATTAGCAAGCAGCTAGTGTTCTATTAGCAAGCAGCTAGTGTTCCATGAGCAAGCAGCTAGTGCTCCATGAGCAAGTGCCTGGTGTTCCATAAGTAAGCAGCTGGTGTTCCATTTATAGCAAGCAGCTAGTGTTCCATGAGCAAGCACCTAGTGTTCCATGAGCAAGCAGCTCGTGTTCCGTTAGCAAGCACCTAGTGTTCCATAAGTAAGCAGCTAGTGTTCCATACGTAAGCAGCTAGTGTTCCATAGGTAAGCAACTCGTGTTCCATCAGCCAGCAGCTAGTGTTCCATTAGCAAGCAGCTCGTGTTCCATTAGCAAGCAGCTCGTGTTCCGTTAGCAAGCAGCTAGTGTTCCATTAGCAAGCAGCTAGTGTTCCATTAGCAAGCAGCTAGTGTGCCATTAGCAAGCAGCTCGTGTTCCATTAGCAAGCAGCTCGTGTGCCATTGGCAAGCAGCTCGTGTTCCATTAGCAAGCAGCCAGTGTTCCATTAGCAAGCAGCTAGTGTTCCATTAGCAAGCAGCTAGTGTTCCATTAGCAAGCAGCTCGTGTTCCATTAGCAAGCAGCTCGTGTTCCATTAGCAATCGCCTCGTGTTCCATAAGTAAGCAGCTAGTGTTCAATTAGCAAGCAGCTCGTGTTCCATTAGCAAGCAGCTCGTGTTCCATTAGCAAGTGCCTCCTGCTCCATAAGTAAGCAGCTGGTGTTCCATTAGCAAGCAGCTCGTGTTCCATTAGCAAGCACATAGTGTTCCATTAGCAAGCAGCTCGTGTTCCATTAGCAAGCAGCTCGTGCTCCATTAGCAAGCACCTGGTGTTCCATAAGTAAGCAGCTACTGTTCCATCAGCAAGTGCCTCGTGTTCCATTAGCAAGCAGCTCGTGTTCCATTCGCAAGCAGCTCGTGTTCCGTTAGCAAGCAGCTAGTGTTCCATTAGCAAGCAGCTCGTGTTCCATGAGCAAGCAGCTAGTGTTCCATTAGCAAGCAGCTAGAAACACCACCATGACACTATGTACCGTGCATGTGACACACCGCCTTGACACGATGTACCGTGCCTGTGACGCACCGCCATGACACTATGTACCGTGCCTGTGACGCACCGCCATGACACGATGTACCGTGCATGGAACGCACTGCCATGACATGATGTACCGTGCCTGTGATGCACCACCATGACACTATGTACCGTGCCTGTGCCGCACGGCCAAGACACTGTGTACGGTGCCTGTGACGAACAGCCATGACACTCTGTACAGTGCCTGTGACGCACCACAATGACACGTGTACCGTGCCTGTGACGCACCGCCATGACACTATGTGCCGTGCCTGTGATGCACAGCCATGACACAATGTACCGTGCCTGTGACGCACCACCATGACACTATGTGCCATGCCTGTGACGCATCGCCATGACACGATGTACCGTGCCTGTGACGCACGACCATGACACTATGCACTGTGCCTGTGATGCACTGCCATGACACTATGTACCGTGCCTGTGACGCACGGCCATGACACTATGTACCGTGCCTGTGATGCACTGCCATGACACGATGTACCGTGTTTGGATGCACTGCCATGACACTATGTACCATGCAAGTGATGCACCACCATGACACGATGTACCGTGGCTGTGCCGCACCGCCGTGACACGATGTTTGTCCACGTATCTTTGCCTAATCAGTCATATTCTTTCTTTCTTTATTGTTCATGGCGAGATGATTATGGTGATGAAGAAGATGATGATGATTATGGTGATGAAGAAGATGATGATGATTATGATGATGGAGAAGATGATGATGATTATGATGATGATTATGGTGATGAAGACCATTCGGCCCCAGCAAGCTGGTCCTCCATTTCGTCCACCTCGGAAGGATGACAGGCTGAGTGAACCTGCCTGGCGCTTTTTAAATTTGACGATCGACCGGGATTCGCACTCGGGATCCTCGGAGCCCAAGGGAGCCCCCCCCGTGACCGCCAAAACCAGGCGTACGTTTTCCCACTCACCTTCACTCGAGAGTTAAACATCTATATGCGGCGGGACCGTTCGCGAGATCTTCAGGTGGAGTAGGGGAAAACAGGTGCAAGGGAGCAAGAGGGGACGGGGAAGGAAAAAAAAAAGGGTTGGAAGATCTGCGACCGTTCACTCGCCATAGATGTTGGCGCTGCAAATAATTAAACAAAGAAGAATTGATGAAACATGAAAAAGATGAAAGAAAAAAACAAAAACAAAATTAAACCATAATAATAATAATAATGCATTTATTTTATATAGCGATTTTCAGGAAGCCCAAAGACGCTTAGAAAGAAAAATGTGAAGAATTTAAGAACGAAACGCGGACTTCGTAGGAAACACGGTTCAGGTAATCAATAAACGCGGACTTCGTAGGAAACACGGTTCAGGTTTTCTGCCCGTTTTGTGTTTTCTCTTGAACTTCTCCCACCGCTGGTCGCGTCGTTTGACCTCGCAGGAGTTCAATTCAATGAAGTGATTTTCCCTGAAAGCTCCGGTGACTAATTCTCTGGGCATCCTCCGTCGTGCGAAGTCCTTCCTTGGCACACCTGAGCTCCTCACCACATACAAGGCTTTCATCCGCAGCTCAATGGAATACTGTTCCCCCCTCTGGGCTGGTGCTCCTGCCTCACACCTTGCTCGGCTTCACGCTGTTGAGGCCAAAGCTTTCAGAATCATTGGAATCTCCTGCGATATAGTCAACGCCGAGGGCCTTTCACTCACTCACCGCAGGCAGGTTGGTGGTCTTTCTGTCTTCTACCGACTCCTCTCCGGCCTTGCTCCCCCAGCTCTCTCTGTGCTCTGTCCCCCCAATATTCCTTCAGGTCGCACAAGATCTGCCTGCAACCCTCTTATGGTTAAACTGCCAAAGTCTAGGCTCTCTGCTCACCTTCACTCTTTCATTCCCCTTTTCTCCCGCCTCTGGAACAAACTCCCCCACTCCCTTCAATCCCACTCCTCCCTCCAGGTCTTTAAAACAGCTGTTCACCACCATCTCTTATCGTCCCCCATCGAAAACCTTGATCTTTTCTACCCCCGGTAATTCACCCCAGAGTCCTTGCAGTGTTCATATGTTTTAATCCTCTCCCACCTCCCCCCAAGTCCTCCCGATGTCCCTGCTCTCAAATGTTGTGTTTGTGTCCTTCCCCCTCTTCCCCCTCTCTTTTGTGTCCTTCCCCCTCTCTCCCCATCTTGTCTGCCGCTCCCCTTGTTTTTTGTGTTTAGTGTGTCGGTTTGTCTTTTTGTGTGATTAATGTTAGCTCTTTCACGAGCCTCGATCTTGTATACAAAAAAAAAAAAAAAAAAAAAAAATCTCAACCGATCTGTTGTTATTATCTTACACGGATTTCAACAACAACATTCACCTCAGCTGAGGGAGAAACCATGACGAGAATTTCGCGCCTTCCGCAGGTTCTTGGAACACTGACCTCGCTTACAAGGGGAATTCTTGTGTTTGGAGAACCCGTCGTCCTGGTTTTAACAGTTTTATTTATGATTCAGCCATTCTGCACTCCATCTGCGGTAACATTCACATTTGTTCTTTGACCAAGTTTCACCTTCACTCCTGATCGCGTCCCCCACTTCCGCCCCTTCTGTTGCCGAGCAACCGTCAGCGTCTTCTGAGGAAAGGGAGGTCGCATGAAGGATTGAGTAGGAAGGAATGAGTGATGGAACGAAGGATGAAGGAAGGCAGTTGGGGTGTGTTCCGTTAGCAAGCAGCTCGTGTTCCGTTAGCAAGCACCTAGTGTTCGTTCCATTAGCAAGCAGCTAGTGTTCCATTAGCAAGCAGCTCGTGTTCCATCAGCAAGCAGCTAGTGTTCCATAAGTAAGCAGCTAGTGTTCCATAAGTAAGCAACTCGTGTTCCATCAGCAAGCAGCTAGTGTTCCATTAGCAAGCAGCTAGTGTTCCATTAGCAAGCAGCTCGTGTTCCATCAGCAAGCAGCTAGTGTTCCATTAGCAAGCAGCTCGTGTTCCATTAGCAAGCAGCTCGTGTTCCATTACCAAGCAGCTAGTGTTCCATAAGTAAGCAACTCGTGGTCCATTAGCAAGCAACTCGTGTTCCATCAGCAAGCAGCTAGTGTTCCATTCGCAAGCAGCTCGTGTTCCATTAGCAAGCAGCTCGTGTTCCATTAGCAAGCAGCTAGTGTTCCATTAGCAAGCAGCTAGTGTTCCATTAGCAAGCAGCTAGTGTTCCATTAGCAAGCAGCTGGTGTTCCATAAGTAAGCAGCTGGTGTTCCATTAGCAAGCAGCTAGTGTTCCATTAGCAAGCAGCTCGTGTTCCATTAGCAAGCAGCTGGTGTTCCATTAGCAAGCAGCTCGTGTTCCATTAGCAAGCAGCTCGTGTTCCGTTAGCAAGCAGCTCGTGTTCCATTAGCAAGCAGCTCGTGTTCCATTAGCAAGTGCCTCGTGTTCCATAAGTAAGCAGCTGGTGTTCCATTAGCAAGCAGCTAGTGTTCCATTAGCAAGCAGCTAGTGTTCCATTAGCAAGCAGCTAGTGCTCCATTAGCAAGTGCCTAGTGCTCCATTAGCAAGCAGCTGGTGTTCCATTTATAGCAAGCAGCTAGTGTTCCATTAGCAAGCACCTAGTGTTCCATTAGCAAGCAGCTCGTGTACCGTTAGCAAGCACCTGGTGTTCCATAAGTAAGCAGCTAGTGTTCCATAAGTAAGCAACTCGTGTTCCATCAGCCAGCAGCTAGTGTTCCATTAGCAAGCAGCTCGTGTTCCATTAGCAAGCAGCTCGTGTTCCGTTAGCAAGGAGCTAGTGTTCCATTAACAAGCAGCTAGTGTTCCATTAGGAGGCGCCTAGTGTTCCATAAGTAAGCAGCTAGTGTTCAATTAGCAAGCAGCTCGTGTTCCATTAGCAAGCAGCTAGTGTTCCATTAGCAAGTGCCTCGTGTTCCATAAGTAAGCAGCTGGTGTTCCATTAGCAAGCAGCTAGTGTTCCATTAGCAAGCACCGCGTGTTCCATTAGCAAGCAGCTCGTGTTCCATTAGCAAGCACCTAGTGTTCCATAAGTATGCAGCTCGTGTTCCGTTAGCAAGCAGCTAGTGTTCCATTAGCAAACAGCTCGTGTTCCATAAGTAAGCAGCTAGTGTTCCATTAGCAAGCAGCTAGTGTTCCATAAGTAAGCAGCTAGTGCTCCATAAGTAAGCAACTCGTGTTCCATCAGCAAGCAGCTAGTGTTCCATTAGCAATCAGCTCGTGTTCCATTAGCAAGCAGCTCGTGTTCCATCAGCAAGCAGCTAGTGTTCCATTAGCAAGCAGCTCGAGTTCCATTAGCAAGCAACTCGCGTTCCATTACCAAGCAGCTAGTGTTCCATAAGTAAGCAACTCGTGGTCTATTAGCAAGCAACTCGTGTTCCATCAGCAAGCAGCTAGTGTTCCATGAGCAAGCAGCTCGTGTTCCATTAGCAAGCAGCTCGTGTTCCATTAGCAAGCAGCTAGTATTCCATTAGCAAGCAGCTAGTGTTCCATTCGCAAGCAGCTAGTGTTCCATTAGCAAGCAGCTGGTGTTCCATAAGTAAGCAGCTGGTGTTCCATTAGCAAGCAGATAGTGTTCCATTAGCAAGCAGCTCGTGTTCCATTAGCAAGCAGCTGGTGTTCCATGAGCACGCAGCTCATGTTCCATTAGCAAGCAGCTCGTGTTCCGTTAGCAAGCAGCTCATGTTCCATTAGCAAGCAGCTCGTGTTCCATTAGCAAGTGCCTCGTGTTCCATAAGTAAGCAGCTGGTGTTCCATTAGCAAGCAGCTAGTGTTCTATTAGCAAGCAGCTAGTGTTCCATGAGCAAGCAGCTAGTGCTCCATGAGCAAGTGCCTAGTGTTCCATAAGTAAGCAGCTGGTGTTCCATTTATAGCAAGCAGCTAGTGTTCCATTAGCAAGCACCTAGTGTTCCATGAGCAAGCAGCTCGTGTTCCGTTAGCAAGCACCTAGTGTTCCATAAGTAAGCAGCTAGTGTTCCATACGTAAGCAGCTAGTGTTTCATAGGTAAGCAACTCGTGTTCCATCAGCCAGCAGCTAGTGTTCCATTAGCAAGCAGCTCGTGTTCCATTAGCAAGCAGCTCGTGTTCCGTTAGCAAGCAGCTAGTGTTCCATTAGCAAGCAGCTAGTGTTCCATTAGCAAGCAGCTAGTGTGCCATTAGCAAGCAGCTCGTGTTCCATGAGCAAGCAGCTCGTGTGCCATTGGCAAGCAGCTCGTGTTCCATTAGCAAGCAGCTAGTGTTCCATTAGCAAGCAGCTAGTGTTCCATTAGCAAGCAGCTCGTGTTCCATTAGCAGGCAGCTCGTGTTCCATTAGCATTCGCCTCGTGTTCCATAAGTAAGCAGCTAGTGTTCAATTAGCAAGCAGCTCGTGTTCCATTAGCAAGCAGCTCGTGTTCCATTAGCAAGTGCCTCCTGCTCCATAAGTAAGCAGCTGGTGTTCCATTAGCAAGCAGCTCGTGTTCCATTAGCAAGCACATAGTGTTCCATTAGCAAGCAGCTCGTGTTCCATTAGCAAGCAGCTCGTGCTCCATTAGCAAGCACCTGGTGTTCCATAAGTAAGCAGCTACTGTTCCATCAGCAAGTGCCTCGTGTTCCATTAGCAAGCAGCTCGTGTTCCATTCGCAAGCAGCTCGTGTTCCGTTAGCAAGCAGCTAGTGTTCCATTAGCAAGCAGCTCGTGTTCCATGAGCAAGCAGCTAGTGTTCCATTAGCAAGCAGCTAGTGTTCCGTTAGCACGCAGCTCGTGTTCCATCAGCAAGCAGCTAGCGTTCCATTAGCAAGCAGCTAGAAACACCACCATGACACTATGTACCGTGCATGTGACACACCGCCTTGACACGATGTACCGTGCCTGTGACGCACCGCCATGACACTATGTACCGTGCCTGTGACGCACCGCCATGACACGATGTACCGTGCATGGAACGCACTGCCATGACATGATGTACCGTGCCTGTGATGCACCACCATGACACTATGTACCGTGCCTGTGCCGCACGGCCATGACACTGTGTACGGTGCCTGTGACGAACAGCCATGACACTCTGTACAGTGCCTGTGACGCACCACAATGACACGTGTACCGTGCCTGTGACGCACCGCCATGACACTATGTGCCGTGCCTGTGATGCACAGCCATGACACAATGTACCGTGCCTGTGACGCACCACCATGACACTATGTGCCATGCCTGTGACGCATCGCCATGACACGATGTACCGTGCCTGTGACGCACGACCATGACACTATGCACTGTGCCTGTGATGCACTGCCATGACACTATGTACCGTGCCTGTGACGCACGGCCATGACACTATGTACCGTGCCTGTGATGCACTGCCATGACACGATGTACCGTGTTTGGATGCACTGCCATGACACTATGTACCATGCAAGTGATGCACCACCATGACACTATGTACCGTGCCTGTGACGCACCACCATGACACAATGTACCATGCATGCGATGCACCACAATGACACTATGTACCGTGCCTGTGACGCACCACCATGACACTATGTACCGTGCCTGTGATGCACCACCATGACACTGTGTACCGTGCCTGTGATGCACCGCCATGACACGATGTACCCAGCCTGTGACGCATCGCCATGACATGATGTACCATGCCTGTGACGCACCGCCATGACACTGTGCACCGTGCCTGCGACGCACCACCATGACACTATGCACCGTGCCTGCGACGCACCACCATGACACTGTGTACCGTGCCTGTGACGCACCACCATGACACGATGCACCATGCCTGTGACACAACGCCATGACACTATGCACCGTGCCTGTGACGCACCGCCATGACACTATGTCCCGTGCCTGTGACGCACCGCCATGACACGATGTACCATGCATGGAACGCACTGCCATGACATGATGAACCGTGCCTGTGACGCACCACCATGACACTATGTACCGTGCATGTGACGCACTGCCATGACATTATGTACCAGGCATTGGACGCACCGCCATGACACTATGTACCGTGCCAGTGACGCACCACCATGACACTATGTACCGTGCATGTGACGCACTGCCATGACACGATGTACCATGCATGGAACGCACTGCCATGACATGATGAACCGTGCCTGTGACGCACCACCATGACACTATGTACCGTGCATGTGACGCACTGCCATGACATTATGTACCAGGCATTGGACGCACCGCCATGATACTATGTAGCTACCGTGCCTGCGATGCACCACCATGACACTATGTACCGTGCCTGTGACGCACAGTCATGACACTATGTACCGTGCCTGTGCCACACCGCCAAGACACTGTGTACGGTGCCTGTGACGCACAGCCATGACACTATGTACCGTGCATGGAACGCACCGCCATGACACGATGTACCGTGGCTGTGCCGCACCGCCGTGACACGATGTTTGTCCACGTATCTTTGCCTAATCAGTCATATTCTTTCTTTCTTTATTGTTCATGGCGAGATGATTATGGTGATGAAGAAGATGATGATGATTATGGTGATGAAGAAGATGATGATGATTATGATGATGGAGAAGATGATGATGATTATGATGATGATTATGGTGATGAAGACCATTCGGCCCCAGCAAGCTGGTCCTCCATTTCGTCCACCTCGGAAGGATGACAGGCTGAGTGAACCTGCCTGGCGCTTTTTAAATTTGACGATCGACCGGGATTCGCACTCGGGATCCTCGGAGCCCAAGGGAGCCCCCCCCCGTGACCGCCAAAACCAGGCGTACGTTTTCCCACTCACCTTCACTCGAGAGTTAAACATCTATATGCGGCGGGACCGTTCGCGAGATCTTCAGGTGGAGTAGGGGAAAACAGGTGCAAGGGAGCAAGAGGGGACGGGGAAGGAAAAAAAAAAGGGTTGGAAGATCTGCGACCGTTCACTCGCCATAGATGTTGGCGCTGCAAATAATTAAACAAAGAAGAATTGATGAAACATGAAAAAGATGAAAGAAAAAAACAAAAACAAAATTAAACCATAATAATAATAATAATGCATTTATTTTATATAGCGATTTTCAGGAAGCCCAAAGACGCTTAGAAAGAAAAATGTGAAGAATTTAAGAACGAAACGCGGACTTCGTAGGAAACACGGTTCAGGTAATCAATAAACGCGGACTTCGTAGGAAACACGGTTCAGGTTTTCTGCCCGTTTTGTGTTTTCTCTTGAACTTCTCCCACCGCTGGTCGCGTCGTTTGACCTCGCAGGAGTTCAATTCAATGAAGTGATTTTCCCTGAAAGCTCCGGTGACTAATTCTCTGGGCATCCTCCGTCGTGCGAAGTCCTTCCTTGGCACACCTGAGCTCCTCACCACATACAAGGCTTTCATCCGCAGCTCAATGGAATACTGTTCCCCCCTCTGGGCTGGTGCTCCTGCCTCACACCTTGCTCGGCTTCACGCTGTTGAGGCCAAAGCTTTCAGAATCATTGGAATCTCCTGCGATATAGTCAACGCCGAGGGCCTTTCACTCACTCACCGCAGGCAGGTTGGTGGTCTTTCTGTCTTCTACCGACTCCTCTCCGGCCTTGCTCCCCCAGCTCTCTCTGTGCTCTGTCCCCCCAATATTCCTTCAGGTCGCACAAGATCTGCCTGCAACCCTCTTATGGTTAAACTGCCAAAGTCTAGGCTCTCTGCTCACCTTCACTCTTTCATTCCCCTTTTCTCCCGCCTCTGGAACAAACTCCCCCACTCCCTTCAATCCCACTCCTCCCTCCAGGTCTTTAAAACAGCTGTTCACCACCATCTCTTATCGTCCCCCATCGAAAACCTTGATCTTTTCTACCCCCGGTAATTCACCCCAGAGTCCTTGCAGTGTTCATATGTTTTAATCCTCTCCCACCTCCCCCCAAGTCCTCCCGATGTCCCTGCTCTCAAATGTTGTGTTTGTGTCCTTCCCCCTCTTCCCCCTGTCTTTTGTGTCCTTCCCCCTCTCTCCCCATCTTGTCTGCCGCTCCCCTTGTTTTTTGTGTTTAGTGTGTCGGTTTGTCTTTTTGTGTGATTAATGTTAGCTCTTTCACGAGCCTCGATCTTGTATACAAAAAAAAAAAAAAAAAAAAAAAATCTCAACCGATCTGTTGTTATTATCTTACACGGATTTCAACAACAACATTCACCTCAGCTGAGGGAGAAACCATGACGAGAATTTCGCGCCTTCCGCAGGTTCTTGGAACACTGACCTCGCTTACAAGGGGAATTCTTGTGTTTGGAGAACCCGTCGTCCTGGTTTTAACAGTTTTATTTATGATTCAGCCATTCTGCACTCCATCTGCGGTAACATTCACATTTGTTCTTTGACCAAGTTTCACCTTCACTCCTGATCGCGTCCCCCACTTCCGCCCCTTCTGTTGCCGAGCAACCGTCAGCGTCTTCTGAGGAAAGGGAGGTCGCATGAAGGATTGAGTAGGAAGGAATGAGTGATGGAACGAAGGATGAAGGAAGGCAGTTGGGGTGTGTTCCGTTAGCAAGCAGCTCGTGTTCCGTTAGCAAGCACCTAGTGTTCGTTCCATTAGCAAGCAGCTAGTGTTCCATTAGCAAGCAGCTCGTGTTCCATCAGCAAGCAGCTAGTGTTCCATAAGTAAGCAGCTAGTGTTCCATAAGTAAGCAACTCGTGTTCCATCAGCAAGCAGCTAGTGTTCCATTAGCAAGCAGCTAGTGTTCCATTAGCAAGCAGCTCGTGTTCCATCAGCAAGCAGCTAGTGTTCCATTAGCAAGCAGCTCGTGTTCCATTAGCAAGCAGCTCGTGTTCCATTACCAAGCAGCTAGTGTTCCATAAGTAAGCAACTCGTGGTCCATTAGCAAGCAACTCGTGTTCCATCAGCAAGCAGCTAGTGTTCCATTCGCAAGCAGCTCGTGTTCCATTAGCAAGCAGCTCGTGTTCCATTAGCAAGCAGCTAGTGTTCCATTAGCAAGCAGCTAGTGTTCCATTAGCAAGCAGCTAGTGTTCCATTAGCAAGCAGCTGGTGTTCCATAAGTAAGCAGCTGGTGTTCCATTAGCAAGCAGCTAGTGTTCCATTAGCAAGCAGCTCGTGTTCCATTAGCAAGCAGCTGGTGTTCCATTAGCAAGCAGCTCGTGTTCCATTAGCAAGCAGCTCGTGTTCCGTTAGCAAGCAGCTCGTGTTCCATTAGCAAGCAGCTCGTGTTCCATTAGCAAGTGCCTCGTGTTCCATAAGTAAGCAGCTGGTGTTCCATTAGCAAGCAGCTAGTGTTCCATTAGCAAGCAGCTAGTGTTCCATTAGCAAGCAGCTAGTGCTCCATTAGCAAGTGCCTAGTGCTCCATTAGCAAGCAGCTGGTGTTCCATTTATAGCAAGCAGCTAGTGTTCCATTAGCAAGCACCTAGTGTTCCATTAGCAAGCAGCTCGTGTACCGTTAGCAAGCACCTGGTGTTCCATAAGTAAGCAGCTAGTGTTCCATAAGTAAGCAACTCGTGTTCCATCAGCCAGCAGCTAGTGTTCCATTAGCAAGCAGCTCGTGTTCCATTAGCAAGCAGCTCGTGTTCCGTTAGCAAGGAGCTAGTGTTCCATTAACAAGCAGCTAGTGTTCCATTAGGAGGCGCCTAGTGTTCCATAAGTAAGCAGCTAGTGTTCAATTAGCAAGCAGCTCGTGTTCCATTAGCAAGCAGCTAGTGTTCCATTAGCAAGTGCCTCGTGTTCCATAAGTAAGCAGCTGGTGTTCCATTAGCAAGCAGCTAGTGTTCCATTAGCAAGCACCTGGTGTTCCATAAGTAAGCAGCTAGTGTTCCATAAGTAAGCAACTCGTGTTCCATCAGCCAGCAGCTAGTGTTCCATTAGCAAGCAGCTCGTGTTCCATAAGTAAGCAACTCGTGTTCCATCAGTCAGCAGCTAGTGTTCCATTAGCAAGCAGCTCGTGTTCCATTAGCAAGCAGCTCGTGTTCCGTTAGCAAGGAGCTAGTGTTCCATTAACAAGCAGCTAGTGTTCCATTAGGAGGCGCCTAGTGTTCCATAAGTAAGCAGCTAGTGTTCAATTAGCAAGCAGCTCGTGTTCCATTAGCAAGCAGCTAGTGTTCCATTAGCAAGTGCCTCGTGTTCCATAAGTAAGCAGCTGGTGTTCCATTAGCAAGCAGCTCGTGTACCGTTAGCAAGCACCTGGTGTTCCATAAGTAAGCAGCTAGTGTTCCATAAGTAAGCAACTCGTGTTCCATCAGCCAGCAGCTAGTGTTCCATTAGCAAGCAGCTCGTGTTCCATTAGCAAGCAGCTCGTGTTCCGTTAGCAAGGAGCTAGTGTTCCATTAACAAGCAGCTAGTGTTCCATTAGGAGGCGCCTAGTGTTCCATAAGTAAGCAGCTAGTGTTCAATTAGCAAGCAGCTCGTGTTCCATTAGCAAGCAGCTAGTGTTCCATTAGCAAGTGCCTCGTGTTCCATAAGTAAGCAGCTGGTGTTCCATTAGCAAGCAGCTAGTGTTCCATTAGCAAGCACCGCGTGTTCCATTAGCAAGCAGCTCGTGTTCCATTAGCAAGCACCTAGTGTTCCATAAGTATGCAGCTCGTGTTCCGTTAGCAAGCAGCTAGTGTTCCATTAGCAAACAGCTCGTGTTCCATTAGCAATCAGCTCGTGTTCCATTAGCAAGCAGCTCGTGTTCCATCAGCAAGCAGCTAGTGTTCCATTAGCAAGCAGCTCGAGTTCCATTAGCAAGCAACTCGCGTTCCATTACCAAGCAGCTAGTGTTCCATAAGTAAGCAACTCGTGGTCTATTAGCAAGCAACTCGTGTTCCATCAGCAAGCAGCTAGTGTTCCATGAGCAAGCAGCTCGTGTTCCATTAGCAAGCAGCTCGTGTTCCATTAGCAAGCAGCTAGTATTCCATTAGCAAGCAGCTAGTGTTCCATTCGCAAGCAGCTAGTGTTCCATTAGCAAGCAGCTGGTGTTCCATAAGTAAGCAGCTGGTGTTCCATTAGCAAGCAGATAGTGTTCCATTAGCAAGCAGCTCGTGTTCCATTAGCAAGCAGCTGGTGTTCCATGAGCACGCAGCTCATGTTCCATTAGCAAGCAGCTCGTGTTCCGTTAGCAAGCAGCTCATGTTCCATTAGCAAGCAGCTCGTGTTCCATTAGCAAGTGCCTCGTGTTCCATAAGTAAGCAGCTGGTGTTCCATTAGCAAGCAGCTAGTGTTCTATTAGCAAGCAGCTAGTGTTCCATGAGCAAGCAGCTAGTGCTCCATGAGCAAGTGCCTAGTGTTCCATAAGTAAGCAGCTGGTGTTCCATTTATAGCAAGCAGCTAGTGTTCCATTAGCAAGCACCTAGTGTTCCATGAGCAAGCAGCTCGTGTTCCGTTAGCAAGCACCTAGTGTTCCATAAGTAAGCAGCTAGTGTTCCATACGTAAGCAGCTAGTGTTCCATAGGTAAGCAACTCGTGTTCCATCAGCCAGCAGCTAGTGTTCCATTAGCAAGCAGCTCGTGTTCCATTAGCAAGCAGCTCGTGTTCCGTTAGCAAGCAGCTAGTGTTCCATTAGCAAGCAGCTAGTGTTCCATTAGCAAGCAGCTAGTGTGCCATTAGCAAGCAGCTCGTGTTCCATGAGCAAGCAGCTAGTGTTCCATTAGCAAGCAGCTAGTGTGCCATTAGCAAGCAGCTCGTGTTCCATGAGCAAGCAGCTCGTGTGCCATTGGCAAGCAGCTCGTGTTCCATTAGCAAGCAGCCAGTGTTCCATTAGCAAGCAGCTAGTGTTCCATTAGCAAGCAGCTAGTGTTCCATTAGCAAGCAGCTCGTGTTCCATTAGCAGGCAGCTCGTGTTCCATTAGCATTCGCCTCGTGTTCCATAAGTAAGCAGCTAGTGTTCAATTAGCAAGCAGCTCGTGTTCCATTAGCAAGCAGCTCGTGTTCCATTAGCAAGTGCCTCCTGCTCCATAAGTAAGCAGCTGGTGTTCCATTAGCAAGCAGCTCGTGTTCCATTAGCAAGCACATAGTGTTCCATTAGCAAGCAGCTCGTGTTCCATTAGCAAGCAGCTCGTGCTCCATTAGCAAGCACCTGGTGTTCCATAAGTAAGCAGCTACTGTTCCATCAGCAAGTGCCTCGTGTTCCATTAGCAAGCAGCTCGTGTTCCATTCGCAAGCAGCTCGTGTTCCGTTAGCAAGCAGCTAGTGTTCCATTAGCAAGCAGCTCGTGTTCCATGAGCAAGCAGCTAGTGTTCCATTAGCAAGCAGCTAGTGTTCCGTTAGCACGCAGCTCGTGTTCCATCAGCAAGCAGCTAGTGTTCCATTAGCAAGCAGCTAGAAACACCACCATGACACTATGTACCGTGCATGTGACACACCGCCTTGACACGATGTACCGTGCCTGTGACGCACCGCCATGACACTATGTACCGTGCCTGTGACGCACCGCCATGACACGATGTACCGTGCATGGAACGCACTGCCATGACATGATGTACCGTGCCTGTGATGCACCACCATGACACTATGTACCGTGCCTGTGCCGCACGGCCAAGACACTGTGTACGGTGCCTGTGACGAACAGCCATGACACTCTGTACAGTGCCTGTGACGCACCACAATGACACGTGTACCGTGCCTGTGACGCACCGCCATGACACTATGTGCCGTGCCTGTGATGCACAGCCATGACACAATGTACCGTGCCTGTGACGCACCACCATGACACTATGTGCCATGCCTGTGACGCATCGCCATGACACGATGTACCGTGCCTGTGACGCACGACCATGACACTATGCACTGTGCCTGTGATGCACTGCCATGACACTATGTACCGTGCCTGTGACGCACGGCCATGACACTATGTACCGTGCCTGTGATGCACTGCCATGACACGATGTACCGTGTTTGGATGCACTGCCATGACACTATGTACCATGCAAGTGATGCACCACCATGACACTATGTACCGTGCCTGTGACGCACCACCATGACACAATGTACCATGCATGCGATGCACCACAATGACACTATGTACCGTGCCTGTGACGCACCACCATGACACTATGTACCGTGCCTGTGATGCACCACCATGACACTGTGTACCGTGCCTGTGATGCACCGCCATGACACGATGTACCCAGCCTGTGACGCATCGCCATGACATGATGTACCATGCCTGTGACGCACCGCCATGACACTGTGCACCGTGCCTGCGACGCACCACCATGACACTATGCACCGTGCCTGCGACGCACCACCATGACACTGTGTACCGTGCCTGTGACGCACCACCATGACACGATGCACCATGCCTGTGACACAACGCCATGACACTATGCACCGTGCCTGTGACGCACCGCCATGACACTATGTCCCGTGCCTGTGACGCACCGCCATGACACGATGTACCATGCATGGAACGCACTGCCATGACATGATGAACCGTGCCTGTGACGCACCACCATGACACTATGTACCGTGCATGTGACGCACTGCCATGACATTATGTACCAGGCATTGGACGCACCGCCATGACACTATGTACCGTGCCAGTGACGCACCACCATGACACTATGTACCGTGCATGTGACGCACTGCCATGACACGATGTACCATGCATGGAACGCACTGCCATGACATGATGAACCGTGCCTGTGACGCACCACCATGACACTATGTACCGTGCATGTGACGCACTGCCATGACATTATGTACCAGGCATTGGACGCACCGCCATGATACTATGTAGCTACCGTGCCTGCGATGCACCACCATGACACTATGTACCGTGCCTGTGACGCACAGTCATGACACTATGTACCGTGCCTGTGCCACACCGCCAAGACACTGTGTACGGTGCCTGTGACGCACAGCCATGACACTATGTACCGTGCATGGAACGCACCGCCATGACACGATGTACCGTGGCTGTGCCGCACCGCCGTGACACGATGTTTGTCCACGTATCTTTGCCTAATCAGTCATATTCTTTCTTTCTTTATAGTTCATGGCGAGATGATTATGGTGATGAAGAAGATGATGATGATTATGGTGATGAAGAAGATGATGATGATTATGATGATGGAGAAGATGATGATGATTATGATGATGATTATGGTGATGAAGACCATTCGGCCCCAGCAAGCTGGTCCTCCATTTCGTCCACCTCGGAAGGATGACAGGCTGAGTGAACCTGCCTGGCGCTTTTTAAATTTGACGATCGACCGGGATTCGCACTCGGGATCCTCGGAGCCCAAGGGAGCCCCCCCCCCCGTGACCGCCAAAACCAGGCGTACGTTTTCCCACTCACCTTCACTCGAGAGTTAAACATCTATATGCGGCGGGACCGTTCGCGAGATCTTCAGGTGGAGTAGGGGAAAACAGGTGCAAGGGAGCAAGAGGGGACGGGGAAGGAAAAAAAAAAGGGTTGGAAGATCTGCGACCGTTCACTCGCCATAGATGTTGGCGCTGCAAATAATTAAACAAAGAAGAATTGATGAAACATGAAAAAGATGAAAGAAAAAAACAAAAACAAAATTAAACCATAATAATAATAATAATGCATTTATTTTATATAGCGATTTTCAGGAAGCCCAAAGACGCTTAGAAAGAAAAATGTGAAGAATTTAAGAACGAAACGCGGACTTCGTAGGAAACACGGTTCAGGTAATCAATAAACGCGGACTTCGTAGGAAACACGGTTCAGGTTTTCTGCCCGTTTTGTGTTTTCTCTTGAACTTCTCCCACCGCTGGTCGCGTCGTTTGACCTCGCAGGAGTTCAATTCAATGAAGTGATTTTCCCTGAAAGCTCCGGTGACTAATTCTCTGGGCATCCTCCGTCGTGCGAAGTCCTTCCTTGGCACACCTGAGCTCCTCACCACATACAAGGCTTTCATCCGCAGCTCAATGGAATACTGTTCCCCCCTCTGGGCTGGTGCTCCTGCCTCACACCTTGCTCGGCTTCACGCTGTTGAGGCCAAAGCTTTCAGAATCATTGGAATCTCCTGCGATGTAGTCAATGCCGAGGGCCTTTCACTCACTCACCGCAGGCAGGTTGGTGGTCTTTCTGTCTTCTACCGACTCCTCTCCGGCCTTGCTCCCCCAGCTCTCTCTGTGCTCTGTCCCCCCAATATTCCTTCAGGTCGCACAAGATCTGCCTGCAACCCTCTTATGGTTAAACTGCCAAAGTCTAGGCTCTCTGCTCACCTTCACTCTTTCATTCCCCTTTTCTCCCGCCTCTGGAACAAACTCCCCCACTCCCTTCAATCCCACTCCTCCCTCCAGGTCTTTAAAACAGCTGTTCACCACCATCTCTTATCGTCCCCCATCGAAAACCTTGATCTTTTCTACCCCCGGTAATTCACCCCAGAGTCCTTGCAGTGTTCATATGTTTTAATCCTCTCCCACCTCCCCCCAAGTCCTCCCGATGTCCCTGCTCTCAAATGTTGTGTTTGTGTCCTTCCCCCTCTTCCCCCTCTCTTTTGTGTCCTTCCCCCTCTCTCCCCATCTTGTCTGCCGCTCCCCTTGTTTTTTGTGTTTTGTGTGTCGGTTTGTCTTTTTGTGTGATTAATGTTAGCTCTTTCACGAGCCTCGATCTTGTATACAAAAAAAAAAAAAAAAAAAAAAAATCTCAACCGATCTGTTGTTATTATCTTACACGGATTTCAACAACAACATTCACCTCAGCTGAGGGAGAAACCATGACGAGAATTTCGCGCCTTCCGCAGGTTCTTGGAACACTGACCTCGCTTACAAGGGGAATTCTTGTGTTTGGAGAACCCGTCGTCCTGGTTTTAACAGTTTTATTTATGATTCAGCCATTCTGCACTCCATCTGCGGTAACATTCACATTTGTTCTTTGACCAAGTTTCACCTTCACTCCTGATCGCGTCCCCCACTTCCGCCCCTTCTGTTGCCGAGCAACCGTCAGCGTCTTCTGAGGAAAGGGAGGTCGCATGAAGGATTGAGTAGGAAGGAATGAGTGATGGAACGAAGGATGAAGGAAGGAGGTTGGGGTGTGTTCCGTTAGCAAGCAGCTCGTGTTCCGTTAGCAAGCACCTAGTGTTCCATTAGCAAGCAGCTAGTGTTCCATTAGCAAGCAGCTCGTGTTCCATCAGCAAGCAGCTAGTGTTCCATTAGCAAGCAGCTAGTGTTCCATTAGCAAGCAGCTCGTGTTCCATCAGCAAGCAGCTCGTGTTCCATCAGCAAGCAGCTAGTGTTCCATTAGCAAGCAGCTAGTGTTCCATTAGCAAGCAGCTAGTGTTCCATAAGTAAGCAGCTAGTGTTCCATAAGTAAGCAACTCGTGTTCCATCAGCAAGCAGCTAGTGTTCCATTAGCAAGCAGCTAGTGTTCCATTAGCAAGCAGCTCGTGTTCCATCAGCAAGCAGCTAGTGTTCCATTAGCAAGCAGCTCGTGTTCCATTAGCAAGCAGCTAGTGTTCCATAAGTATGCAGCTCGTGTTCCACAAGCAAGCAGCTAGTGTTCCATTAGCAAGCAGCTAGTGCTCCATTAGCAAGCAGCTAGTGTTCCATTAGCAAGCAGCTCGTTTTCCATTCGCAAGCAGCTGGTGTTCCATGAGCAAGCAGCGAGTGTTCCATTACCAAGCAGCTGGTGTTCCACGAGCAAGCAGCTAGTGTTCCATTACCAAGCAGCTCGTGTTCCATTAGCAAGCAGCTCGTTTTCCATTCGCAAGCAGGTGGTGTTCCATTTGCAAGCAGCTGGTATTCCACTAGCAAGCAGCTCGTTTTCCATTCGCAAGCAGCTGGTGTTCCATTACCAAGGCGCTGGTGTTCCACTAGCAAGCAGCTAGTGTTCCATTAGCAAGCAGCTCGTGCTCCATTAGCAAGCAGCCAGTGTTCCATTAGCAAGCAGCTAGTATTCCATTAGCAAGCAGCGAGTGTTCTGTCGTGGAAGTGTAGGTGAGACTCAAGACGCCAATGATCGGAAACAGGTTTTACAAAAGGTCATGACTTTATTAACTGGTTGTTCACTTTCATTCCAATACCAAATAACTACCGTTTAACTCAATGGACCAGGTCACTCTATCCGCATGGTCCTTCTTGTTCGGCCGATGTTCCTCCGCCATTCCCGTCCTCCTTCCTCCCGTCGGGCAGAGGTTCTGATGATGAGTGCTCCTTGACTCCAAGTCTCTTCTGTTTATATGGGCAAGCTTCAGTTAATCCCCTGTGCGCTGAAATCGTAATCCCTTCTCCGCTGCTTCTAATCCTTTCTCCGCAAACGTTACTCGGTCGCCTCACTGGCACCAGCTCGCTCCCCTCCTGCTGCGAGTTCCATTTACCAAACAATAGGGGGGTGCTCCAGCCTGGGGCTGTGACCAGGTGGACAAGAGATTACCATGTTCGTGCACATTCCTGACACTCATTTACGAAATCGTCTATCTGCTTCGTTACTAGTCCCAATCAATGAGTTACATTTCCACAATTCCCCATCTTTTTGTTTTTGTTTATATTTACCATTAATCTAAACATCAATATATGTAAACAATCAATCACTGCAAGTAAACATCAATACAAGTATAAGTAAATAATCAATCACTGCAAGTAAACATCATTACAAGTATCCAAACCATAACTTTGGTAATCAAATTCCCTTAGGCATACACCGTCATCCTGCAAGAATCACAAAACATTTCGTTGGTCATTGACTCCTTCCATATTGTTCAATCTATTGCCTTTGCATCACAAATATCTTTTCAAAACAACACTTCACCATCACCAAGATACAACAATTTCACTTCATTTTCAAGTTTTGTAAAGCATCTGCACCATCTGGCAAAAACGTTTGCCTCCACACAAATGTTGACTTTGTTTGAAAGGAAGGGCTGATCACTTGTGTTTGAATCCAGGTATGAAACATTTTCTCCTAATGTCTTCATAGCACCTGCACTACTTCGTGTAGGATTTCGCTGTTGTGGTAACATTGCGGAGTCATAGACTGACCCTGCTCTCCATGTAGCATTCTTGCCACTTTTTGCTGTAAACCATAGTAATTCCTGAACAAGGCCTTCACCCAGTTGTAGTCGACTTGCCTCCTCCCTCATTGTGAGTGGGCAGCAAGTATTGGTGTGACGTTGATTGGCCAGCAAGATGTGGAACAGGGATGCCGGATGCATCCACAATGATGTTGGGACCATGGTGTTCAGGTCATCCATGGTCCATACCAGGAGTGGCCCGCAGAATCGTGCACAGCTGTTGTGAAAAGGCACAGCCATTGGTTTGCAGCTCCATGCTGGCTCCCCGGAAGTTGGTGAAGTAATAACATATGTCCCCGCATTTCACAGAGGTTGCAGGTAAGGTGTCGTTGTCCTGCAACTTCTGATGTGATGAATGTTCCAAGCCTTCGAACAAGAGTAAGTGATCGCCTTTCTTTCATATGTTGCAGTGTGATCCAGGCAAATGGTCACATAAATTTCCTTGGTGAAGGTAAGCATCCATCTCCAAGTTACACGGGAGAATGTCTTCATCATTCTTTGAGAAAGAGGGTGTATGCCACGTTTAACTTCATTTTTTAGCCACAAATTTTCTTTCTCGAACTTCTTCCCAATTCCGTTAGCACCCCCCTTCAAATGTGATCTCGTCTTATCCTTATGCTCAGTCACATCTGAATCTGCTTTCCACACACACTGAATCAGATAGGGTACATCTTACCATGAAATCAGCATAATCATGTATATCTTCCGACAGTTTCACATTCAACAATTTGTTGTTTTTCCTTAACACAAAAAAGGTTATATTCATTTATATGCGTCACACAAATAATATTCAATCAGGTATGTATTTGACTACTAAACTAAGAATAGCATCCACAATTGCTTTCAGGTTAATATAGTTCAAAAATTAACTCATGCACGTATTTTAGCACTACTCTAAGAAAATAAATTGTATATGATTACAATCACAAACGGGAATATCTAATTCCCAACAACAATTTTCCCAAACCAACAAATTAAGCATAATGTATTATTACCATAATTCCTCTCCACTTTTTCTTTTCCCTTCTTTTTTTTTTTTTTTTTTTTTTTTTCCCTAACAGTGTGTCACTCGTGGTGATATAAGTTCACTGATATTGTAATTGACACAACTCATAACATTGTCGTTATGCCATTATCTTAATTCTACTGTATTCATTTGCAACATCACTTGATTTAATCTTTTAATCTCAGTATTTATGTCGCCTCAAAAGTCTTCCTTTTTTGGTTCCACATTTCTTTCCTCATTTGTCACTTCATGCGTTATCATCGTGTTGTTGGTTACCTTATTCAAACACACCGTCACTAAGGCTTTCAAGCAAGCCACCACTAAAACAATTGCCAATATAACTACTAAACCAACAAACAAATATTGGAGTATCTTAGCTACCACCCCTCCAAATGTGTTTCCCAACCATGCAAAGGCACCCCCTTTTATATAATCGTGGTATCTTGCTCCCTCTTGTCCCACCTGTAGCCATCTGTAAAACATGTGAGCTACCCCTTGTATATGTTCATACCTATAACATAATTATATGTCAATGACATTCAACATTGTATACCAAACTAACAAGCTTCCTAAAAGGTAAATAAAGAAAATCCCTTAATATGTAACATAAATCAGATTATTTGTCTTACCCTGATCCCCCTATCTCCCGGGGTCGAACTAAATCCCCTAATCATGAGTGTAGTTGTGATACATTATCCCTCATGTTGCGCTAATATCAGTAGATAATGGTATGTCATGTAGGCAAATAAATGTCACTATCCCAAGGAGGAATATCACATGTTGAAAAATGTAATGTTTATCAATGCAAGGGGTGTTAAAATGTAATTCAAATGAATGTATATCACGACTATCATTTATCCGCCACTGAATGTTCTGCTGGGCTGCTAGGTGCAGCCTCATTTTCTGTGGGATCGTCCACCTTAGCCCCATGTGCTTGCTTGCAATGAGAGGCATGAATCCAACTTTCTATTTTGGGTCCATATTTGTTTCTATTCTTATCAATCTCCTATGGTTTATCAATTCGTTCCAAGATACCGCAACCAAAGGTTTTAACCAAAGCTCTACCAAACTATTTCCAATGTGAACAAAAATGCCAGTGTAACAATGATTCGAGGAATTAACTTCAAGGGGTCAATAAATTTATTCTATAACCAGATCTAATTTTCCCATCCAATAGTTTGCCTTGCCACATGTCATATTATAACACTTTAATACACCTTCGAAAAATGTTTCCCATCTCAACAAATTTCCTTTTTTACAAATAGCCATGTGTAACTTACGTATTTAACTACAATTTCCTCTCAATTTGTTTGGCCTAACTGGCCGCAAAAGTGGCTGCCAGCATGCAGTACCGTTTTTTATCTACCAAGGAAGTGCTCATCCACACAAGACCTCTACCAAAATGTTGTTTGTAAAAACAAATCTGGGATTTCTGATTACATGGATGCACACTCTCAGGACATTTTCAGGCTGCTGTTAACAATCCACTACGATAAATTAATTCCTTTACCCACAATCAAATAATTAGTACAAATTGAGGATATTATCCCTATCACATTCTTTTATAGATTCATTATGTTGGATCTAATTTTTCCCAATAATTTTCCACTGCTGTAAGGAAGAACAATAGCTCTCATAAGTCTTAGTAATATCGTACTTAATTTGCCCAGCATCGAATAATTTATTTACTATCCTTTCTCATCTGTTAACCAGTGACTTTGTTTGAACTCCAGAACTGAAAACCCACAATAGTTCAAACCAGCAAAATTTTCTTTACTATTTTCCCATATCATCTATGCCTAAAACACATCCATACATACAGCACAATTTATATGCTGATAAAATTCAAGTTTATATATATAAAAATCCATGAGCAGAGTACTCTGGGAAGTCAGTGTAAGACCTCTCCAAAATTTGGCTAATTTTGTCCTCCCACATTTTTATGAAGCTCATATCCATAAATAGCTTTGATTCTCATATAAATTCGATCACAATGGAATCCCAAGATTATTCCCAATTTTTACTATTAATGAATAGCTGCTCATAACTCAGCAAATCAAATCTTTATTCTCCATCTGCCTTGACAAAAGTGATAATTTTCATAATCAAATTATATTTCTATTTTTAAATTTTTTTATTTTACGAATTCTCTCGATATGCGATCCCATCCCCATGGAACTATCTATTTTCCAGACAAGGCACAGTGTCGGTGTCAACAATCTTGTAAGATTGATACACAAAAACACTAACATTGACACACAAAATACCCACACACACATGCATTATGCGTATTTGTTTGCGTTGGAACCCTTATTTACAGATCCGGATGGGTGTCAACTTTATTTCAATTTCTCAAAATTTGTCCTTCAATTTTATAAGCGCTAATACAAAACGTTCCCACAAATGGACCAAAAAGTTTATTCTTAGAAAACCCCTATGACGTCACATTGACATTACCCTTTCAGTTCCCACAATAATTTCTCCAAATTTGACTACCCACCCATTTGTATGTCAGTCGACCACTGACCTATCAATCGTGTGGAACAATAGTCCGAAATTCCCACCTGATCATGATGTGACTCTTGTCACTTGGTTTGCCAAAAAAATTGCAAAGCAATTGTTCCAAACTTTGTAAATTTAAAATTTTGTGCCCAACATAAAAGATCCAATTTCGGCATTTGATCAATTAATTATTAATTTGCTTATAAGCAAAAGAAAAATGAATAATTCTTGCTCCGAAAACTTTTCAGACCCAAGACTCATCGACAGTTATTCATGTTTGTCCAGTAATCTAATTTGTTGAGGCCAATCGTCATTTGGGATTTGTCGCAATGAAGGCCTAATCATTGTCTGAGGTATCGGTCAGCACTGGTACCCTTGATCTTGGTTTACCCTATGAACTTGTCTTCCTTTTGGTATACGGACATCCTCTTTTCCAATGTCCCATCCGTCCACACTTGAAACATCGGTTTCTGTCGTTGCCTGGTCTGTGCACCTGTGCACTTGTATTGCTGGGCTGCATCTCTACATCCCTGAGTTGCCACTGCAATCTCTCGTTATCTCCTGAACCACGAAAAAATTCTCTGTACCGTCCTTTTTGGGGAGACAACTGGAAATCAGATGGGACAACTGTCACTTTCATTCCTAATTTCGAGGGCAGTTGTGCATTTGTCTCCTCCACTGTATCCTGTATCCTTTTTATTTTAAGTTCTAGATCCGTTATCCGTTCTTGCTGTTCCCGTTGTCTGGATTCACCATCCCAAAGATGGAATGCAAGCCAGTCTACCGTTAGATTCTGTCTCTTCCTGGCTTTCAATCTTTGTTCCAATCTTTCCAATCGACTTCGCTCAAATGTACCATCTCTTGGAAACTCCTCATCATGTCCCTTTGTCCACAAATACCAATTCTCGACCTGCCTTATAGCTTCGGCACCATAACGGTCGTACATATGATGTGTACAAGTACCTTTTTGTGGAATCTCTGGTTGTCCTTGTGTATTCTTGCAGGCTCCATTTCCCATTTTGCCTTTTATCAAAGTAGCGTTGGATGTGTTGTAGTTTGTTCCTCTAAAGCTTCACTCGTACCTCCAGGAAGGATCTCTCCACCTGTTCAAACGGTGATTTCCAGAGAATCTCTCTCACCTGTGGCTTTTGCACAATCCAATCTCACAGATCAGTATTTGCAGATGAGCCAGAGGGTCAGTATGAAATGGGTGAATCCTCAGGTGTCCGCTCTGTTGAAGGGGAAATCACACAATGGTAACCGCACATATATCTATATATAAACTCACCACCTTGCTCAATTTTCCAAGGTTGTCTTCTGTTGATAATATCTCACAAAGATATCAAAGCTTCTTTCTTGAGACCGCATTTTCATCAATCAAACAATCAATATATTCAATTCAATTTATCCAGTTCAATTTATTCAGTTAAATTTATTCAATTAAATTTATTCAGTTCAATTCAATTATTCAATTTCAATTAATTTATCAATATTCATCAATAAATCAAATTAAGCATTTTGGATGACTCCTTGCATAAGCCCTTTCCCCAATGATGTCAGGACAGGTCCATCCATTGACTGAGATCGAAGCTCATCGGTCGTCACCTCTGGTTCATACCTCATGTCAATTGATGAATCACCGTTCTGTCCTAGGGTCATATCTGACATATTTCCCCATTTTGCCTGGTCTCCACAAATTTTATTTGCAACCACTAAAGGCAACTCATCCTTCATTCGTGAGACCGCCAAAATGGATGGCAGATATTAAAGTTCTTTGGGAAAAATATCTCATCATTTTTCTTTAATAGTACCCAAATCTCTTGGCAATATAAATTTCGTAAAACTCCTGAAATAAGACTGTAAAATTCCTTCAATCATGCTAAATTTTGAAACTCCATCGCTTGTAACACCCAATTTATCCCATAGGGCTTGAAAGTTCTTTCCCAAGTTCATGCAATCATTCTGCATTTGAACCCTATGATATCATTCATAATAATCATCATGATTTTATAGTCACGGTCCTATCATAATCATCTATTTAAAACGAACATTTCCTTTATCACCACAGCTATGTGGTATAATCAACAATAGAATAAAACTGTACATAGCAACAGGCTACCTCATGGCCACTTAGTATACCTATTGACAATAAGTCATAACAATATCGAATAATCATTGAACAATTAAAAAATCGCTTCCACTGCTCCAGCCGCAGCATTCGTCATTTTGTCTGCTCATCCGCGTGACCAAAACGAAATAAAGGGAGCTCAACCATTACACAGCGCTTTTAATGGCGCATGCCATAGGAACTCGTCCACACAAGACCTCTACCAAAATGTTGTTTGTAAAAACAAATCTGGGATTTCTGATTACATGGATGCACACTCTCAGGACATTTTCCGGCTGCTGTTAACAATCCACTACGATAAATTAATTCCTTTACCCACAATCAAATAATTAGTACAAATTGAGGATATTATCCCTATCACATTCTTTTATAGATTCATTATGTTGGATCTAATTTCTTTCCCAATAATTTTCCACTGCTGTAAGGAAGAACAATAGCTCTCATAAGTCTTAGTAATATCATACTTAATTTACCCAGCATCGAATAATTTATTTACTATCCTTTCTCATCTGTTAACCAGTGACTTTGTTTGAACTCCAGAACTCAAAACTCACAATAGTTCAAACCAGCAAAATTTCCTTTACTATTTTCCCATATCATCTATGCCTTATACACATCCATACATACAGCCCAATTTATATTCTGATAAAATTCAAGTTTATATATATATAAAATCCGTGAGCAGAGTACTCTGGGAAGTCAGTGTAAGACCTCTCCAAAATTTGGCTAATTTTGTACTCCCACATTTTTTATGAAGTTCATATCCATAAATAGCTTTGATTCTCATATAAATTCTATCACAATGGAATCCCAAGATTACTTCCAATTTTTTTTTTTTTTAATGAATAGCTGCTCATAACTCAGCAAATCAAATCTTTATTCTCCATCTCCCTTGACAAAAGTGATAATTTTCATAATCAAATTATATTTCTATTTTTTATTTTACGAATTCTCTCGATATGCGATCCTATCCCCATGGAACTATCTATTTTTCAGACAAGGCACACTGTCGGTGTCAACAATCTTGTAAGATTGATACACAAAAACAAAAACACTGACACACAAAATACCCACACACACATGCATTATGCATATTTGTTTGCGTTGGAACCCTTATTTACAGATCCGGATGGGTGTCAACTTTATTTCAATTTCTCAAAATTTGTCCTTCAATTTTATAAGCGCTAATACACAAATGGACCAAAAAGTTTATTCTTAGAAAACCCCTATGACGTCACATTGACATTACCCTTTCAGTTCCCACAATAATTTATCCAAATTTGACTACCCACCCATTTGTATGTCAGTCGACCACTGACCTATCATTCGTGTGGAACAATAGTCTGAAATTCCCACCTGATCATGATATGACTCTTGTCACTTGGTTTGCCAAAAATTGCAAAGCAATTGTTCCAAACTTTGTAAATTTAAAATTTTGTGCCCAACATAAAAGATCCAATTTCGGCATTTGATCAATTAATTATCAATTTGCTTACAAGCAAAAGAAAAATGAATAATTCTTGCTCCAAAAACTTTTCAGACCCAAGAATCGTCGACAGTTATTCATGTTTGTCCAGTAATCTAATTTGTTGAGGCCAATCGTCATTTGGGATTTGTCGCAATGAAGGCCTAATCATTGTCTGAGGTATCGGTCAGCACTGGTACCCTTGATCTTGGTTTACCCTATGAACTTGTCTTCCTTTTGGTATACGGACATCCTCTTTTCCAATGTCCCATCCGTCCACACTTGAAACACCGGTTTCTGTCGTTGCCTGGTCTGTGCACCTGTGCACTTGTATTGCTGGGCTGCATCTCTACATCCCTGAGTTGCCACTGCAATCTCTCGTTATCTCCTGAAACACGAAAAAATTCTCTGTACCGTCCTTTTTGGGGAGACAACTGGAAATCAGATGGGACAACTGTCACTTTCATTCCTAATTTCGAGGGCAGTTGTGCATTTGTCTCTTCCACTGTATCCTGTATCCTTTTTATTTTAAGTTCTAGATCCGTTATCCGTTCTTGCTGTTCCCGTTGTCTGGATTCACCATCCCAAAGATGGAATGCAAGCCAGTCTACCGTTAGATTCTGTCTCTTCCTGGCTTTCAATCTTTGTTCCAATCTTTCCAATCGACTTCGCTCAAATGTACCATCTCTTGGAAACTCCTCATCATGTCCCTTTGTCCACAAATACCAATTCTCGACCTGCCTTATAGCTTCGGCACCATAACGGTCGTACATATGATGTGTACAAGTACCTTTTTGTGGAATCTCTGGTTGTCCTTGTGTATTCTTGCAGGCTCCATTTCCCATTTTGCCTTTTATCAAAGTAGCGTTGGATGTGTTGTAGTTTGTTCCTCTAAAGCTTCTCTCGTACCTCCAGGAAGGATCTCTCCACCTGTTCAAACGGTGATTTCCAGAGAATCTCTCTCACCTGTGGCTTTTGCACAATCCAATCTCACAGATCAGTATTTGCAGATGAGCCAGAGGGTCAGTATGAAATGGGTGAATCCTCAGGTGTCCGCTCTGTTGAAGGGGAAATCATACAATGGTAACCGCACATATATATCTATATATAAACTCACCACCTTGCTCAATTTTCCAAGGTTGTCTTCACATTGATAATATCTCACAAAGATATTAAAGCTTCTGTCTTGAGACCGCATTTTCATCAATCAAACGATCAATATATTCAATTTAATTTATTCAATTCAATTTATCCAGTTAAATTTATTCAATTAAATTCAATCAATTAGATTCAATCAATCAACAATTCAATCAATTATTCAATTTCAATTAATTCATCAATATTCATCAATAAATCAAATTAATCATTTTGGATGACTCCTTGCATAAGCCCTTTCCCCAATGATGTCAGGACAGGTCCATCCATTGACTGAGATCGAATCTCATCGGTCGTCACCTCTGGTTCATACCTCATGTCAATTGATGAATCACCGTTCTGTCCTAGGGTCATATCTGACATATTTCCCCATTTTGCCTGGTCTCCACAAATTTTCTTTGCAACCACTAAAGGCAACTCATCCTTCATTCGTGAGACAGCCAACATGGATGGCAGATATTAAAGTTCATTGGGAAAAATATCTCATCATTTTCTTTTAATAGTACCCAAAATCTCTTGGCAATATAAATTTCGTAAAACTCCTGAAATAAGACTGTAAAATTCCTTCAATCATGCTAAATTTTGAAACTCCATCGCTTGTAATACCCAATTTATCCCATAGGGCTTGAAAGTTCTTTTCCAAGTTCATGCAATCATTCTGCATTTGAACCCTATGATATCATTCATAATAATCATCATGATTTTATAGTCATGGTCCTATCATAATCATCTATTTAAAACGAACATTTCCTTTATCACCACAGCTATGTGGTATAATCAACAATAGAATAAAACTGTACATAGCAACAGGCTACCTCATGGCCACTTAGTATACCTATTGACAATAAGTCATAACAATATCGAATAATCATTGAACAATTAAACAATCGCTTCTACTGCTCCAGCCGCAGCATTCGTCATTTTGTCTGCTCATCTGCGTGACCAAAACGAAATAAAGGGAGCTCAACCATTACACAGCGCTTTTAATGGCGCATGCCATAGGAACTCAACGCCATTTCGACTCGGCCAGAAAAACGAGCAAATTTTGCAGGATGTTAACTGGAATTAGTCGTGAAAATATATCCAAAATACACAAAAATACCCACCCACAAAAATAAACAACAAAACCCAAACAAACCCAAGGTCGACCATATTACACAATTAAATTACACATTAAATTATTCATTAAATTACTCATTAAATTACTCATTAAATTACTCATTAAATTAACTTACATAGTTTCAGCATTGTATTGATTGCTGAAATGTTCATGGGTTTAAACACACCTTAAAAGAGGTATGCTTTGTGGTGTTGCCCACCTACCACGTTTAATTAAATTACATCATTTCAGCATCGTATTGATTGCTGAAATGTTCATGGGTTTGAACACACCTTAAAAGAGGTATGCTTTGTGGTGTTGCCCACCTACCACGTTTAATTAAATTACATCATTTCAGCATCGTATTGATTGCTGAAATGTTCATGGGTTTAAACACACCTTAAAAGAGGTATGCTTTGTGGTGTTGCCCACCTACCACGTTGAATTAAATTACATCATTTCAGCATCGTATTGATTGCTGAAATGTTCATGGGTTTGAACACACCTTAAAAGAGGTATGCTTTGGGTGTTGCCCACCTACCACGTTTAATTAAATTACATCATTTCAGCATCGTATTGATTGCTGAAATGTTCATGGGTTTAAACACACCTTAAAAGAGGTATGCTTTGTGGTGTTGCCCACCTACCACGTTGAATTAAATTACATCATTTCAATTAAAAAAACATCGCTTCTACTGCTCCAGCCGCAGCATTCGTCACTTTGTCTGCTCATCCGCATGACCAAAACGAAATAAAGGGAGCTCAACCATTACACAGCGCTTTTAATGGCGCATGCCATAGGAACTCAACGCAATTTCGACTCGGCCAGAAAAACGAGCAAATTTTGCAGGATGTTAACTGGAATTAGCCGTGAAAATATAAACAAAATACACAAAAATACACACCCACACAAATAAACAACATTTATTCCGTTCAACAGAACAAACATTTCCTATATCATGACATGCATGTCTTCAAAATTATATGACCAAGAGAAAAAGTAAAACTAATTAAAACTGCGGGCAGTGATGATCCGGGGACCATACCGCTCCATCCTGATTGGACGGGTGCGTGCTAGAGTCGTTAACAACGACAGTCCAGATCCGATTGTTCAAAATTTCAACTCAATCGATCGAAAAATGAACGCAGGGATGCATTTTAAAGGTGCAGTGGCACTAACTGAGTTGCCACGAATATGGCCACGAAATTGCCAATATGGCCATCACAAAATATTTTCCTTAATCAATTGGCTCATAGCATAACCAATCTGCAAGTATTTCATCCGAAGATGTATCTCTGAGGAATTTTAATTAAATAAGTCATTTATAAATCAACGAGTTAATTTATTAAATGATTAATCAATAAATCAAAATTTTCCTTGACAACCACATCACTTGGTCAGTGTCATGTCCAAATATCAGCTTCCTTACTCAAAAGGTGCCTGAGTTAATGTAATGTAATTACTGTAATAAGATTACTGCAATTACTGTAATGATTACTGTAATTACTGTAATTACCGGAACTGTAATTACTGTAATTACCTCAGGTAATTACTGTAATGTAATTACTGTAATGTAATAAGAAATGTAATTAATTAAATAAGTACTTCATTAATCGCTAATAATGAAATAACTCCTGAATTTTCATCCGATTCACTTGACATTCGAATGGGTATTACATATCAGCCACCTAATTCAACCAACAACTATTTTTATTCAACATAGGCCAAAAGTTAACAACAATTTCAAAATTCTCAATTTTCATCCGATTCACTTGACATTCGAATGGGATTTACATATCAGCCACCTAATTCAACCAACAACTATTTTTATTCAACATAGGCCAAAAGTCAACAACAATTTCAAAAATCCTTAATTTTCATTCGATTCACTTGACATTCGAATGGGATTTACATATCAGCCACCTAATTCAACCAACAACTATTTTTATTCAACATAGGCCAAAAGTCAACAACAATTTCAAAATTCTCAATTTTCATCCGATTCACTTGACATTCGAATGGGATTTACATATCAGCCACCTAATTCAACCAACAACTATTTTTATTCAACATAGGCCAAAAGTCAACAACAATTTCAAAAATCCTTAATTTTCATTCGATTCACTTGACATTCGAATGGGATTTACATATCAGCCACCTAATTCAACCAACAACTATTTTTATTCAACATAGGCCAAAAGTCAACAACAATTTCAAAAATCCTTAATTTTCATTCGATTCACTTGACATTCGAATGGGATTTACATATCAGCCACCTAATTCAACCAACAACTATTTTTATTCAACATAGGCCAAAAGTTAACAACAATTTCAAAAATCCTTAATTTTCATTCGATTCACTTGACATTCGAATGGGATTTACATATCAGCCACCTAATTCAACCAACAACTATTTTTATTCAACATAGGACAAAAGTCAACAACAATTTCAAAAATCCTTAATTTTCATTCGATTCACTTGACATTCGAATGGGATTTACATATCAGCCACCTAATTCAACCAACAACTATTTTTATTCAACATAGGCCAAAAGTTAACAACAATTTCAAAAATCCTTAATTTTCATTCGATTCACTTGACATTCGAATGGGATTTACATATCAGCCACCTAATTCAACCAACAACTATTTTTATTCAACATAGGACAAAAGTCAACAACAATTTCAAAAATCCTTAATTTTCATTCGATTCACTTGACATTCGAATGGGATTTACATATCAGCCACCTAATTCAACCAACAACTATTTTTATTCAACATAGGCCAAAAGTTAACAACAATTTCAAAAATCCTTAATTTTCATTCGATTCACTTGACATTCGAATGGGATTTACATATCAGCCACCTAATTCAACCAACAACTATTTTTATTCAACATAGGACAAAAGTCAACAACAATTTCAAAAATCCTTAATTTTCATTCGATTCACTTGACATTCGAATGGGATTTACATATCAGCCACCTAATTCAACCAACAACTATTTTTATTCAACATAGGCCAAAAGTCAACAACAATTTCAAAAATCCTTAATTTTCATTCGATTCACTTGACATTCGAATGGGATTTACATATCAGCCACCTAATTCAACCAACAACTATTTTTATTCAACATAGGCCAAAAGTCAACAACAATTTCAAAAATCCTTAATTTTCATTCGATTCACTTGACATTCAAATGGGATTTACATATCAGCCACCTAATTCAACCAACAACTATTTTTATTCAACATAGGCCAAAAGTCAACAACAATTTCAAAAATCCTTAATTTTCATTCGATTCACTTGACATTCGAATGGGATTTACATATCAGCCACCTAATTCAACCAACAACTATTTTTATTCAACATAGGCCAAAAGTTAACAATTTCAAAAATCCTTAATTTTCATTCGATTCACTTGACATTCGAATGGGATTTACATATCAGCCACCTAATTCAACCAACAACTATTTTTATTCAACATAGGCCAAAAGTCAACAACAATTTCAAAAATCCTTAATTTTCATTCGATTCACTTGACATTCGAATGGGATTTACATATCAGCCACCTAATTCAACCAACAACTATTTTTATTCAACATAGGCCAAAAGTTAACAACAATTTCAAAAATCCTTAATTTTCATTCGATTCACTTGACATTCGAATGGGATTTACATATCAGCCACCTAATTCAACCAACAACTATTTTTATTCAACATAGGCCAAAAGTCAACAACAATTTCAAAAATCCTTAATTTTCATTCGATTCACTTGACATTCGAATGGGATTTACATATCAGCCACCTAATTCAACCAACAACTATTTTTATTCAACATAGGCCAAAAGTCAACAGCAATTTCAAAAATCCTTAATTTTCATTCGATTCACTTGACATTCGAATGGGATTTACATATCAGCCACCTAATTCAACCAACAACTATTTTTATTCAACATAGGCCAAAAGTTAACAACAATTTCAAAAATCCTTAATTTTCATTAGATTCACTTGACATTCGAATGGGATTTACATATCAGCCACCTAATTCAACCAACAACTATTTTTATTCAACATAGGCCAAAAGTCAACAACAATTTCAAAAATCCTTAATTTTCATTCGATTCACTTGACATTCGAATGGGATTTACATATCAGCCACCTAATTCAACCAACATCTATTTTTATTCAACATAGGCCAAAAGTCAACAACAATTTCAAAAATCCTTAATTTTCATTCGATTCACTTGACATTCGAATGGGATTTACATATCAGCCACCTAATTCAACCAACAACTATTTTTATTCAACATAGGCCAAAAGTCAACAACAATTTCAAAAATCCTTAATTTTCATTCGATTCACTTGACATTCAAATGGGATTTACATATCAGCCACCTAATTCAACCAACAACTATTTTTATTCAACATAGGCCAAAAGTTAACAATTTCAAAAATCCTTAATTTTCATTCGATTCACTTGACATTCGAATGGGATTTACATATCAGCCACCTAATTCAACCAACAACTATTTTTATTCAACATAGGCCAAAAGTCAACAGCAATTTCAAAAATCCTTAATTTTCATTCGATTCACTTGACATTCGAATGGGATTTACATATCAGCCACCTAATTCAACCAACAACTATTTTTATTCAACATAGGCCAAAAGTTAACAACAATTTCAAAAATCCTTAATTTTCATTAGATTCACTTGACATTCGAATGGGATTTACATATCAGCCACCTAATTCAACCAACAACTATTTTTATTCAACATAGGCCAAAAGTCAACAACAATTTCAAAAATCCTTAATTTTCATCCGATTCACTTGACATTCGAATGGGATTTACATATCAGCCACCTAATTCAACCAACAACTATTTTTATTCAACATAGGCCAAAAGTCAACAACAATTTCAAAAATCCTTAATTTTCATTCGATTCACTTGACATTCGAATGGGATTTACATATCAGCCACCTAATTCAACCAACAACTATTTTTATTCAACATAGGCCAAAAGTCAACAACAATTTCAAAAATCCTTAATTTTCATTCGATTCACTTGACATTCAAAAGGGATTTACATATCAGCCACCTAATTCAACCAACAACTATTTTTATTCAACATAGGCCAAAAGTTAACAATTTCAAAAATCCTTAATTTTCATTCGATTCACTTGACATTCGAATGGGATTTACATATCAGCCACCTAATTCAACCAACAACTATTTTTATTCAACATAGGCCAAAAGTCAACAGCAATTTCAAAAATCCTTAATTTTCATTCGATTCACTTGACATTCGAATGGGATTTACATATCAGCCACCTAATTCAACCAACAACTATTTTTATTCAACATAGGCCAAAAGTTAACAACAATTTCAAAAATCCTTAATTTTCATTAGATTCACTTGACATTCGAATGGGATTTACATATCAGCCACCTAATTCAACCAACAACTATTTTTATTCAACATAGGCCAAAAGTCAACAACAATTTCAAAAATCCTTAATTTTCATCCGATTCACTTGACATTCGAATGGGATTTACATATCAGCCACCTAATTCAACCAACAACTATTTTTATTCAACATAGGCCAAAAGTCAACAACAATTTCAAAAATCCTTAATTTTCATTCGATTCACTTGACATTCAAATGGGATTTACATATCAGCCACCTAATTCAACCAACAACTATTTTTATTCAACATAGGCCAAAAGTCAACAACAATTTCAAAAATCCTTAATTTTCATTCGATTCACTTGACATTCGAATGGGATTTACATATCAGCCACCTAATTCAACCAACAACTATTTTTATTCAACATAGGCCAAAAGTTAACAACAATTTCAAAAATCCTTAATTTTCATTCGATTCACTTGACATTCGAATGGGATTTACATATCAGCCACCTAATTCAACCAACAACTATTTTTATTCAACATAGGCCAAAAGTTAACAACAATTTCAAAAATCCTTAATTTTCATTCGATTCACTTGACATTCGAATGGGATTTACATATCAGCCACCTAATTCAACCAACAACTATTTTTATTCAACATAGGCCAAAAGTCAACAACAATTTCAAAAATCCTTAATTTTCATTCGATTCACTTGACATTCGAATGGGATTTACATATCAGCCACCTAATTCAACCAACAACTATTTTTATTCAACATAGGCTAAAAGTCAACAACAATTTCAAAAATCCTTAATTTTCATTCGATTCACTTGACATTCGAATGGGATTTACATATCAGCACAGGGAGCAGAGGAAAAACACGAAAAAGCAACAGCCCTGGCTTTGCTTCCTGGAAGATTCCTGGAAGCTTCCTGCAAAACGCTTTGCTTCTCGCAAAACGTCCGCCAATGGGAACTTGGCGACGTCCACTCGAAATCCCAGCGGTGCCTCCAGATTGTCGTGGAAGTGTAGGTGAGACTCAAGACGCCAATGGTCGGAAACAGGTTTTACAAAAGGTCATGACTTTATTAACTGGTTGTTCACTTTCATTCCAATACCAAATAACTACCGTTTAACTCAATGGACAAGGTCACTCTATCCGCATGGTCCTTCTTGTTCGGCCGATGTTCCTCCGCCATTCCCGTCCTCCTTCCTCCCGTCGGGCAGAGGTTCTGATGATGAGTGCTCCTTGACTCCAAGTCTCTTCTGTTTATATGGGCAAGCTTCAGTTAATCCCCTGTGCGCTGAAATCGTAATCCCTTCTCCGCTGCTTCTAATCCTTTCTCCGCAAACGTTACTCGGTCGCCTCACTGGCACCAGCTCGCTCCCCTCCTGCTGCGAGTTCCATTTACCAAACAATAGGGGGGGTGCTCCAGCCTGGGGCTGTGACCAGGTGGACAAGAGATTACCATGTTCGTGCACATTCCTGACACTCATTTACGAAATCGTCTGTCTGCTTCGTTACTAGTCCCAATCAATGAGTTACATTTCCACAGTTCCATTAGCAAGCAGCTCGTGTTCCATTAGCAAGCAGCTAGTGCTCCATCAGCAAGCGCCTCGTGTTCCATAAGTAAGCAGCTGGTGTTCCATTTATAGCAAGCAGCTAGTGTTCCATTAGCAAGCACCTCGTGTTCCATGAGCAAGCAGCTCGTGTTCCGTTAGCAAGCACCTAGTGTTCCAACAGTAAGCAGCTAGTGTTCCATAAGTAAGCAGCTAGTGTTCCATACGTAAGCAACTCCTGTTCCATCAGCCAGCAGCTAGTGTTCCATTAGCAAGCAGCTCGTGTTCCATTAGCAAGCAGCTCGTGTTCCGTTAGCAAGCAGCTAGTGTTCCATTAGCAAGCAGCTAGTGTTCCATTAGCAAGCAGCTAGTGTTCCATTAGCAAGCAGGTCGTGTTCCATTAGCAAGCAGCTCGTGTGCCATTGGCAAGCAGCTCGTGTTCCATTAGCAAGCAGCCAGTGTTCCATTAGCAAGCAGCTAGTGCTCCATTAGCAAGCGCCTAGTGTTCCATAAGTAAGCAGCTGGTGTTCCATTTATAGCAAGCAGCTAGTGTTCCATTAGCAAGCACCTAGTGTTCCATTAGCTAGCAGCTCGTGTTCCGTTAGCAAGCACCTAGTGTTCCATAAGTAAGCAGCTAGTGTTCCATAAGTAAGCACCTCGTGTTCCATAAGTAAGCAACTCGTGTTCCATCAGCCAGCAGCTAGTGTTCCATTAGCAAGCAGCTCGTGTTCCATCAGCAAGCAGCTAGTGTTCCATTAGCAAGCAGCTAGTGTTCCATAAGTAAGCAGCTAGTGTTCCATTAGCAAGCAGCTAGTGTTCCATAAGTAAGCAGCTAGTGTTCCATAAGTAAGCAACTCGTGTTCCATCAGCAAGCAGCTAGTGTTCCATAAGCAAGCAGCTAGTGTTCCATTAGCAAGCAGCTCGTGTTCCATTAGCAAGCAGCTGGTGTTCCATTAGCAAGCAGCTCGTGTTCCATTAGCAAGCAGCTCGTGTTCCGTTAGCAAGCAGCTCGTGTTCCATTAGCAAGCAGCTCGTGTTCCATTAGCAAGTGCCTCGTGTTCCATAAGTAAGCAGCTGGTGTTCCATTAGCAAGCAGCTAGTGTTCCATTAGCAAGCAGCTAGTGTTCCATTAGCAAGCAGCTAGTGCTCCATTAGCAAGTGCCTAGTGCTCCATTAGCAAGCAGCTGGTGTTCCATTTATAGCAAGCAGCTTGTGTTCCATTAGCAAGCACCTAGTGTTCCATTAGCAAGCAGCTCGTGTTCCGTTAGCAAGCACCTGGTGTTCCATAAGTAAGCAGCTAGTGTTCCATAAGTAAGCAACTCGTGTTCCATCAGCCAGCAGCTAGTGTTCCATTAGCAAGCAGCTCGTGTTCCATTAGCAAGCAGCTCGTGTTCCGTTTGCAAGGAGCTAGTGTTCCATTAGCAAGCAGCTAGTGTTCCATTAGGAAGCGCCTAGTGTTCCATAAGTAAGCAGCTAGTGTTCAATTAGCAAGCAGCTCGTGTTCCATTAGCAAGCAGCTAGTGTTCCATTAGCAAGTGCCTCGTGTTCCATAAGTAAGCAGCTGGTGTTCCATTAGCAAGCAGCTAGTGTTCCATTAGCAAGCACCTCGTGTTCCATTAGCAAGCAGCTCGTGTTCCATTTGCAAGCATCTAGTGTTCCATAAGTATGCAGCTCGTGTTCCATTAGCAAGCAGCTAGTGTTCCATCAGCAAGCAGCTCGTGTTCCGTTAGCAAGCAGCTAGTATTCCATTAGCAAGCAGCTCGTGTTCCATCAGCAAGCAGCTAGTGATCCGTTAGCAAGCAGGTAGTGATCCGTTAGCAAGCAGGTAGTGCTCCATTCGCAACCAGCTCGTGTTCCGTTCGCAAGCAGCTCGTGTTCCATTAGCAAGCAGCTAGTGTTCCATTAGCAAGCAGCTAGTGTTCTGTTAGCAAGCAGCTCGTATTCCATTAGCAAGCAGCTCATGTTCCGTTAGCAAGCCGCTCATGTTCCATTAGCAAGCAGCTCCTGTTCCGTTAGCAAGCAGCTCGTATTCCATGAGCAAGCAGCTCATGTTCCGTTAGCAAGCAGCTCATGTTCCATTCGCAAGCAACTAGTGTTCCATTAGCAAGCAGCTAGTGTTCCATGAGCAAGCAGCTAGTGTTCCACTAGCAAGCAGCTAGTGTTCCATTAGCAAGCAGCTAGTGCTCCATTAGCAAGCAGCTGGTGCTCCATAAGCAAGCAGCTCATGTTCCATTAGCAAGCAGCTAGTGTTCCATTAGCAAGCAGCTAGTGTTCCATTAGAAAGCAGCTCATGTTCCATTAGCAAGCAGCTAGTGTTCTGTTAGCAAGCAGCTCATGTTCCATTAGCAAGCAGCTCCTGTTCCGTTAGCAAGCAGCTCGTATTCCATTAGCAAGCAGCTCATGTTCCGTTAGCAAGCAGCTCATGTTCCATTAGCAAGCACCTAGTGTTCCATTAGCAAGCAGCTAGTGTTCCATTAGCAAGCAGCTCGTTTTCCATTCGCAAGCAGCTGGTGTTCCATTAGCAAGCAGCGAGTGTTCCATTACCAAGCAGCTGGTGTTCCACCAGCAAGCAGCTCGTGTTCTATTAGCAAGCAGCTAGTGTTCCATTAGCAAGCAGCTAGTGTTCCATTAGCAAGCAGCTCGTGTTCCATTAGCAAACAGCTCGTGTGCCATTGGCAAGCAGCTCGTGTTCCATTAGCAAGCAGCCATTGTTCCATTAGCAAGCAGCTAGTGCTCCATTAGCAAGCAGCTCGTGTTCCATTAGCAAGCAGCTCGTGTTCCATTGGCAAGCGGCTCGTGTTCCATCAGCAAGCAGCTGGTGTTCCATTTGGCAAGCAGCTCGTGTTCCATTAGCAAGCAGCTCGTGTTCCATTAGCAAGCAGCTCGTGTTCCATTAGCAAGCAGCTCGTGTTCCATTGGCAAGCACATAGTGTTCCATTAGCAAGCAGCTCGTGTTCCATTAGCAAGCAGCTCGTGCTCCATTAGCAAGCAGCTAGTGATCCGTTAGCAAGCAGGTAGTGATCCGTTAGCAAGCAGGTAGTGCTCCATTCGCAACCAGCTCGTGTTCCGTTCGCAAGCAGCTCGTGATCCATTAGCAAGCAGCTAGTGTTCCATTAGCAAGCAGCTAGTGTTATGTTAGCAAGCAGCTCGTATTCCATTAGCAAGCAGCTCATGTTCCGTTAGCAAGCCGCTCATGTTCCATTAGCAAGCAGCTCCTGTTCCGTTAGCAAGCAGCTCGTATTCCATGAGCAAGCAGCTCATGTTCCGTTAGCAAGCAGCTCATGTTCCATTCGCAAGCAACTCGTGTTCCATTAGCAAGCAGCTAGTGTTCCATGAGCAAGCAGCTAGTGTTCCACTAGCAAGCAGCTAGTGTTCCATTAGCAAGCAGCTAGTGCTCCATTAGCAAGCAGCTGGTGCTCCATAAGCAAGCAGCTCATGTTCCATTAGCAAGCAGCTCGTGCTCCATTAGCAAGCACCTGGTGTTCCATAAGTAAGCAGCTACTGTTCCATCAGCAAGTGCCTCGTGTTCCATTAGCAAGCAGCTCGTGTTCCATTAGCAAGCAGCTCGTGTTCCGTTAGCAAGCAGCTAGTGTTCCATTAGCAAGCAGCTCGTGTTCCATGAGCAAGCAGCTAGTGTTCCATTAGCAAGCAGCTAGTGTTCCGTTAGCACGCAGCCCGTGTTCCATTAGCAAGCAGCTCGTGTTCCATGAGCAAGCAGCTAGTGTTCCATTAGCAAGCAGCTAGTGTTCCATTAGCAAGCAGCTCGTGTTCCATGAGCAAGCAGCTCGTGTTCCATTAGCAAGCAGCTCGTGTTCCGTTAGCAAGCAGCTAGTGTTCCATTAGCAAGCAGCTCGTGTTCCATGAGCAAGCAGCTAGTGTTCCATTAGCAAGCAGCTAGTGTTCCGTTAGCACGCAGCTAGTGTTCCATCAGCAAGCAGCTCGTGTTCCGTTAGCACGCAGCTCGTGTTCCATTAGCAAGCAGCTCGTGTTCCATTAGCAAGCAGCTCGTGTTCCATTAGCAAGTGCCTCGTCTTCCATAAGTAAGCAGCTGGTGTTCCATTAGCAAGCAGCTAGTGTTACATTTGCAAGCAGCTAGTGTTCCATTAGCAAGCAGCTAGTGCTCCATTAGCAAGCGCCTCGTGTTCCATAAGTAAGCAGCTGGTGTTCCATTTATAGCAAGCAGCTAGTGTTCCATTAGCAAGCACCTAGTGTTCCATTAGCAAGCAGCTCGTGTTCCATCAGCAAGCAGCTAGTGTTCCATTAGCAAGCAGCTAGTGTTCCATAAGTAAGCAGCTAGTGTTCCATTAGCAAGCAGCTAGTGTTCCATTAGCAAGCAGCTAGTGTTCCATAAGTAAGCAGCTAGTGTTCCATAAGTAAGCAGCTAGTGTTCCATTAGCAAGCAGCTGGTGTTCCATTAGCAATCAGCTAGTGTTCCATTAGCAAGCAGCTCGTGTTCCATCAGCAAGCAGCTAGTGTTCCATTAGCAAGCAGCTCGAGTTCCATTAGCAAGCAACTCGTGTTCCATTACCAAGCAGCTAGTGTTCCATAAGTAAGCAACTCGTGGTCTATTAGCAAGCAACTCGTGTTCCATCAGCAAGCAGCTAGTGTTCCATGAGCAAGCAGCTCGTGTTCCATTAGCAAGCAGCTCGTGTTCCATTAGCAAGCAGCTAGTGTTCCATTAGCAAGCAGCTAGTGTTCCATTCGCAAGCAGCTAGTGTTCCATTAGCAAGCAGCTGGTGTTCCATAAGTAAGCAGCTGGTGTTCCATTAGCAAGCAGCTAGTGTTCCATTAGCAAGCAGCTCGTGTTCCATTAGCAAGCAGCTGGTGTTCCATGAGCACGCAGCTCGTGTTCCATTAGCAAGCAGCTCGTGTTCCGTTAGCAAGCAGCTCATGTTCCATTAGCAAGCAGCTCGTGTTCCATTCGCAAGTGCCTCGTGTTCCATAAGTAAGCAGCTGGTGTTCCATTAGCAAGCAGCTAGTGTTCTATTAGCAAGCAGCTAGTGTTCCATGAGCAAGCAGCTAGTGCTCCATGAGCAAGTGCCTAGTGTTCCATAAGTAAGCAGCTGGTGTTCCATTTATAGCAAGCAGCTAGTGTTCCATTAGCAAGCACCTAGTGTTCCATGAGCAAGCAGCTCGTGTTCCGTTAGCAAGCACCTAGTGTTCCATAAGTAAGCAGCTAGTGTTCCATACGTAAGCAGCTAGTGTTCCATAGGTAAGCAACTCGTGTTCCATCAGCCAGCAGCTGGTGTTCCATTAGCAAGCAGCTCGTATTCCATTAGCAAGCAGCTCGTGTTCCGTTAGCAAGCAGCTAGTGTTCCATTAGCAAGCAGCTAGTGTTCCATTAGCAAGCAGCTAGTGTGCCATTAGCAAGCAGCTCGTGTTCCATTAGCAAGCAGCTCGTGTGCCATTGGCAAGCAGCTCGTGTTCCATTAGCAAGCAGCCAGTGTTCCATTAGCAAGCAGCTAGTGTTCCATTAGCAAGCAGCTAGTGTTCCATTAGCAAGCAGCTCGTGTTCCATTAGCAAGCAGCTCGTGTTCCATTAGCAATCGCCTAGTGTTCCATAAGTAAGCAGCTAGTGTTCAATTAGCAAGCAGCTCGTGTTCCATTAGCAAGCAGCACGTGTTCCATTAGCAAGTGCCTCGTGCTCCATAAGTAAGCAGCTGGTGTTCCATTAGCAAGCAGCTCGTGTTCCATTAGCAAGCACATAGTGTTCCATTAGCAAGCAGCTCGTGTTCCATTAGCAAGGAGCTCGTGCTCCATTAGCAAGCACCTGGTGTTCCATAAGTAAGCAGCTACTGTTCCATCAGCAAGTGCCTCGTGTTCCATTAGCAAGCAGCTCGTGTTCCATTCGCAAGCAGCTCGTGTTCCGTTAGCAAGCAGCTAGTGTTCCATGAGCAAGCAGCTCGTGTTCCGTGAGCAAGCAGCTAGTGTTCCATTAGCAAGCAGCTAGTGTTCCGTTAGCACGCAGCTCGTGTTCCATCAGCAAGCAGCTAGTGTTCCATTAGCAAGCAGCTAGAAACACCACCATGACACTATGTACCGTGCATGTGACACACCGCCTTGACACGATGTACCGTGCCTGTGACGCACCGCCATGACACTATGTACCGTGCCTGTGACGCACCGCCATGACACGATGTACCGTGCATGGAACGCACTGCCATGACATGATGTACCGTGCCTGTGATGCACCACCATGACACTATGTACCGTGCATGTGACGCACCGCCATGACACTATGTACCAGGCATGGGACGCACCGCCATGACACTATGTACCGTGCCAGTGACGCACCGACATGATACTATGTACCGTGCCTGTGATGCACCACCATGACACTATGTACTGTGACTGTGCCGCACGGCCAAGACACTGTGTACGGTGCCTGTGACGAACAGCCATGACACTCTGTACAGTGCCTGTGACGCACCACAATGACACGTGTACCGTGCCTCTGACGCACCGCCATGACACTATGTGCCGTGCCTGTGATGCACAGCAATGACACAATGTACCGTGCCTGTGACGCACCACCTTGACACTATGTGCCATGCCTGTGACGCATCGCCATGACACGATGTACCGTGCCTGTGGCGCACGACCATGACACTATGCACTGTGCCTGTGATGCACTGCCATGACACTATGTACCGTGCCTGTGACACACGGCCATGACATTATGTACCGTGCCTGTGACGCACCACCATGACACTGTGTACCGTGCCTGTGATGCACCGCCATGACACGATGTACCCAGCCTGTGAAGCATCGCCATGACATGATGTACCATGCCTGTGACGCACCGCCATGACACTGTGCACCGTGCCTGCGACGCACCACCATGACACTATGCACCGTGCCTGTGACGCACCACCATGACACTATGTACCGTGCCTGTGACGCACCACCATGACACGATGCACCATGCCTGTGACACAACGCCATGACACTATGCACCGTGCCTGTGACGCACCGCGATGACACTATGTCCCGTGCCTGTGACGCACTGCCATGACACGATGTACCATGCATGGAACGCACTGCCATGACATGATGAACCGTGCCTGTGACGCACCACCATGACACTATGTACCGTGCATGTGACGCACTGCCATGACACTATGTACCAGGCATTGGACGCACCGCCATGACACTATGTACCGTGCCAGTGACGCACCGCCATGATACTATGTACCGTGCCTGCGATGCACCACCATGACACTATGTACCGTGCCTGTGACGCACAGTCATGACACTATGTACCGTGCCTGTGCCACACCGCCAAGACACTGTTTACGGTGCCTGTGACGCACAGCCATGACACTATGTACCGTGCATGGAACGCACCGCCATGACACGATGTACCGTGGCTGTGCCGCACCGCCAAGACACTGTGTACGGTGCCTGTGACGCACCACCATGACACTATGTACCGTGGCTGTGACGCACCGCCGTGACACGATGTTTGTCCACGTATCTTTGCCTAATCAGTCATATTCTTTCTTTCTTTATTGTTCATGGCGAGATGATTATGGTGATGAAGAAGATGATGATGATTATGGTGATGAAGAAGATGATGATGATTATGATGATGGAGAAGATGATGATGATTATGATGATGATTATGGTGATGAAGACCATTCGGCCCCAGCAAGCTGGTCCTCCATTTCGTCCACCTCGGAAGGATGACAGGCTGAGTGAACCTGCCTGGCGCTTTTTAAATTTGACGATCGACCGGGATTCGCACTCGGGATCCTCGGAGCCCAAGGGAGCCCCCCCCCCGTGACCGCTGTGGAAGTGTAACTCAGTGTAACTTATTGATTGGCACTTGTAACTCATTGATTAAAGACTGGTAACGATTTCGTAAATGGATGCCAAGAATGTGCACGAACATGGTAATCTCTTGTCCACCTGGTCACAGCCCCAGGCTGGAGCACCCCCCTATCGTTTGGTAAACGGAACTCGCAGTAGGAGGGGAGCGAGCTGATGCCAGGACTCAGTGCATGCATGACCTCGGGGCATTAGCGGAGAAAGGATTAGCGCGACAAGGCCCATAAAAACCAGAGCAAACGATGAGTCAAGAGACTTGTCACCAGAAGCTCTGACCTACGGTACGGAACGGAACCCTGTGAACAGCGCTGAGAGAGAGCACTCATACTCAGAACCTCTGCCCGACGGGAATGGCGGAGGAACATCGGCCGAACGAGAAGGACCATGCGGATAGAGTGACCTGGTCCATTGAGTTAAACGGTAGTTATTTGGTATTGGAATGAAAGTGAACAACCAGTTAATAATAAAGTCATGACCTTTTGTAAAACCTGTGTCCGGTCATTGGAGGCTTGAGTCTCCCCCACCATTTCCCCTACAATTTGGAGGCACCGCTGGGATCAATTGGACACATACAAGACCTTTAAAGGTGAGTGTGTCTTGTTTTTGTCCAGTATGATTTACGAACTTGGGAATAGTTATGTGTATATACATGGAGGATTTGGTGTGTGGGACTTGTGATTGTCCATAGGTAATCCAAGGATGGAACGTTTTAAATGATTCTATTTATTCGTGAGCTTGCGAGGACATTATACGCTGGGTATTAAAAGCCTTGCTCTGGTCTGCAGGCAAATCGGCTCATGAAGTGCACCATGAGGCGATTTGTTTGCCGGTTCGGTAAGGTTCGGTAAGATCCGTACACGTGTACAATCGTGTACACCCGTTTTTAATAAATAATTTTTTTCAGTTTTCCCACCGTATCTAAAACTCGTTCGATCAACAAATAAATTCATGACAGACAACCCCATCTTATACCGGTCCAGAATTATTATGAAAGATGGCGATTGGATGAAAATTGCATCAAATTTTGTCCAGGTCCATCACTAAGCCTTTGAGACATGCTTCACGGTTGTGCTTTCAACAATGCAAAGGGTGACAAGATATGGGATTGTAATGGGATTTTAATGGGATAAATATAAAAGATATTTGTTTTGTAAAAAAAAAAAAAAGTGACAATTAGCTGAGGAGTCACCGAGGCCAAACTTTAGCCTTTGACGGCAGAGAAATTGTTGTTGACTTTTGGCCTATGTTGAATAAAATAGTTGTTGATTGAACTAGTTGACGGATATATAAATCCCAATTCAAAAGTCAAGTGAATTGGATGAAAATTAAGGATTTTGAAATTGTTGTTGACTTTTGGCCTATGTTGAATAAAATAGTTTTTGATTGAACTAGTTGACGGATATATAAATCCCAATTCAAAAGTCAAGTGAATTGGATGAAAATTAAGGATTTTGAAATTGTTGTTGACTTTTGGCCTATGTTGAATAAAATAGTTGTTGATTGAACTAGTTGACGGATATATAAATCCCAATTCAAAAGTCAAGTGAATTGGATGAAAATTAAGGATTTTGAAATTGTTGTTGACTTTTGGCCTATGTTGAATAAAATAGTTGTTGATTGAACTAGTTGACGGATATATAAATCCCAATTCAAAAGTCAAGTGAATTGGATGAAAATTAAGGATTTTGAAATTGTTGTTGACTTTTGGCCTATGTTGAATAAAATAGTTTTTGATTGAACTAGTTGACGGATATATAAATCCCAATTCAAAAGTCAAGTGAATTGGATGAAAATTAAGGATTTTGAAATTGTTGTTGACTTTTGGCCTATGTTGAATAAAATAGTTGTTGATTGAACTAGTTGACGGATATATAAATCCCAATTCAAAAGTCAAGTGAATTGGATGAAAATTAAGGATTTTGAAATTGTTGTTGACTTTTGGCCTATGTTGAATAAAATAGTTGTTGATTGAACTAGTTGACGGATATATAAATCCCAATTCAAAAGTCAAGTGAATTGGATGAAAATTAAGGATTTTGAAATTGTTGTTGACTTTTGGCCTATGTTGAATAAAATAGTTGTTGAAACGTTTTGGGAACATTCAAATGTTGGGTTTTGCTGACGTTTCCACAACGTCGCCACAACGTTTCACTTTCGTTGTCGCAACGTTTTGCTCCAACGTTTTGGGAACATTCAAATGTTGGGTTTTGCTGACGTATCCACAACGTCGCCACAACGTTTCACTTTCGTTGTTGCAACGTTTTGCTCCAACGTTTTGGGAACATTCAAATGTTGGGTTTTGCTGACGTTTCCACAACGTTTCACTTTCGTTGTTGCAACGTTTTGCTCCAACGTTTTGGGGACACTCAAATGTTAAGTAAATCGGATAAGAATTCACGAGTTATTTAATTATTAGCGATTAAGGAAGTACTTATTTAATTAATTACATTTCGTATTACATTACAGTAATTACATTACAGTAATTACCTGAGGTAATTACAGTAATTACAGTTCCGGTAATTACAGTAATTACAGTAATCATTACAGTAATTGCAGTAATCTTATTACAGTAATTACATTACATTAACTCAGGCACCTTTTGAGTAAGGAAGCTGATATTTGGACATGACACTGACCAAGTGATGTGGCTGTCAGGGAAAATTTTGATTTATTGATTAATCATTTAATAAATTAACTCGTTGATTTATAAATGACTTATTTAATTAAAATTCCTCAGAGATACATCTTCGGATGAAATACTTGCAGATTGGTTATGCTATGAGCCAATTGATTAAGGAAAATATTTTGTGATGGCCATATTGGCAATTTCGTGGCCATATTCGTGGCAACTCAGTTAGTGCCACTGCACCTTTAAAATGCATCCCTGCGTTCATTTTTCGATCGATTGAGTTGAAATTTTGAACAATCGGATCTGGACTGTCGTTGTTAACGACTCTAGCACGCACTCGTCCAATCAGGATGGAGCGGTATGGTCCCCGGATCATCACTGCCCGCAGTTTTTTAATTAGTTTTACTTTTTCTCTTGGTCATATAATTTTGAAGACATGCATGTCATGATATAGGAAATGTTTGTTCTGTTGAACGGAATAAATGTTGTTTATTTGTGTGGGTGTGTATTCTTGTGTATTTTGTATATATTTTCACGGCTAATTCCAGTTAACATCCTGCAAAATTTGCTCGTTTGCTGGCCGAGTCGAAATTGCGTTGAGTTCCTATGGCATGCGCCATTAAAAGCGCTGTGTAATGGTTGAGCTCCCTTTATTTCGTTTTGGTCATGCGGATGAGCAGACAAAGTGACAAATGCTGCGGCTGGAGCAGTAGAAGCGATGTTTTTAATTGAAACGATGTAATTTAATTAAAAGTGGGAGGGGGCAACACCACGCATACCTCTTTTAAGGTGTGTATAAACCCTGGAATAAACGTGGGAGGGGGCAACACCACGCATACCTCTTTTAAGGTGTGTATAAACCCTGGAATATTTCAGCAATCAATACAATGCTGAAACTATGTAAGTTAATTTAATGAGTAATTTAATGAGTAATTTAATGAGTAATTTAATGAGTAATTTAATGAGTAATTTAATAAGTAATTTAATGAGTAATTTAATGAGTAATTTAATGAGTAATTTAATGAGTAATTTAATGAGTAATTTAATGAGTAATTTAATGAGTAATTTAATAAGTAATTTAATGAGTAATTTAATGAGTAATTTAATGAGTAATTTAATGAGTAATTTAATGAGGAATTTAATGAGGAATTAAAAGTGGGAGGGGGCAACACCACGCATACCTCTTTTAAGGTGTGTATAAACCCTGGAATAAACGTGGGAGGGGGCAACACCACGCATACCTCTTTTAAGGTGTGTATAAACCCTGGAATATTTCAGCAATCAATACGATGCTGAAATGATGTAATTTACTGTTTAAGATGGTCGACCTTGGGTTTGTTTGGGTTTTGTTGTTTATTTTTGTGGGTGTGTATTTTTGTGTATTTTGTATATATTTTCATGGCTAATTCCAGTTAACATCCTGCAAAATTTGCTCGTTTTTCTGGCCGAGTCGAAATTGCGTTGAGTTCCTATGGCATGCGCCATTAAAAGCGCTGTGTAATAGTTGAGCTCCCTTTATTTCGTTTTGGTCACGCGGATGAGCAGACAAAATGACGAATGCTGCGGCTGGAGCAGTGGAAGCGATTTTTTAATTGTTCAATGATTATTCGATATTGTTATGACTTATTGTCAATAGGTATACTAAGTGGCCATGAGGTAGCCTGTTGCTATGTACAGTTTTATTCTATTGTTGATTATACCACATAGCTGTGGTGATAAAGGAAATGTTCGTTTTAAATAGATGATTATGATAGGACCATGACTATAAAATCATGATGATTATTATGAATGATATCATAGGGTTCAAATGCAGAATGATTGCATGAACTTGGGAAAGAACTTTCAAGCCCTATGGGATAAATTGGGTGTTACAAGCGATGGAGTTTCAAAATTTAGCATGATTGAAGGAATTTTACAGTCTTATTTCAGGAGTTTTACGAAATTTATATTGCCAAGAGATTTTGGGTACTATTAAAAGAAAAATGATGAGATATTTTTCCCAATGAACTTTAATATCTGCCATCCATTTTGGCTGTCTCACGAATGAAGGATGAGTTGCCTTTAGTGGTTGCAAAGAAAATTTGTGGAGACCAGGCAAAATGGGGAAATATGTCAGATATGACCCTAGGACAGTACGGTGATTCATCAATTGACATGAGGTATGAACCAGAGGTGACGACCGATGAGATTCGATCTCAGTCAATGGATGGACCTGTCCTGACATCATTGGGGAAAGGGCTTATGCAAGGAGTCATCCAAAATGATTAATTTGATTTATTGATGAATATTGATGAATTAATTGAAATTGAATAATTGATTGAATTGTTGATTGATTGAATCTAATTGATTGAATTTAATTGAATAAATTTAACTGGATAAATTGAATTGAATAAATTAAATTGAATATATTGATCGTTTGATTGATGAAAATGCGGTCTCAAGAAAGAAGCTTTAATATCTTTGTGAGATATTATCAATGTGAAGACAACCTTGGAAAATTGAGCAAGGTGGTGAGTTTATATATAGATATATATGTGCGGTTACCATTGTATGATTTCCCCTTCAACAGAGCGGACACCTGAGGATTCACCCATTTCATACTGACCCTCTGGCTCATCTGCAAATACTGATCTGTGAGATTGGATTGTGCAAAAGCCACAGGTGAGAGAGATTCTCTGGAAATCACCATTTGAACAGGTGGAGAGATCCTTCCTGGAGGTACGAGTGAAGCTTTAGAGGAACAAACTACAACACATCCAACGCTACTTTGATAAAAGGCAAAATGGGAAATGGAGCCTGCAAGAATACACAAGGACAACCAGAGATTCCACAAAAAGGTACTTGTACACATCATATGTACGACCGTTATGGTGCCGAAGCTATAAGGCAGGTCGAGAATTGGTATTTGTGGACAAAGGGACATGATGAGGAGTTTCCAAGAGATGGTACATTTGAGCGAAGTCGATTGGAAAGATTGGAACAAAGATTGAAAGCCAGGAAGAGACAGAATCTAACAGTAGACTGGCTTGCATTCCATCTTTGGGATGGTGAATCCAGACAACGGGAACAGCAAGAACGGATAACGGATCTAGAACTTAAAATAAAAAGGATACAGGATACAGTGGAGGAGACAAATGCACAACTGCCCTCGAAATTAGGAATGAAAGTGTCAGTTGTCCCATCTGATTTCCAGTTGTCTCCCCAAAAAGGACGGTACAGAGAATTTTTCGTGTTTCAGGAGATAACGAGAGATTGCAGTGGCAACTCAGGGATGTAGAGATGCAGCCCAGCAATACAAGTGCACAGGTGCACAGACCAGGCAACGACAGAAACCGGTGTTTCAAGTGTGGACGGATGGGACATTGGAAAAGAGGATGTCCGTATACCAAAAGGAAGACAAGCTCATAGGGTAAACCAAGATCAAGGGTACCAGGGCTGACCGATACCTCAGACAATGATTAGGCCTTCATTGCGACAAATCCCAAATGACGATCGGCCTCAACAAATTAGATTACTGGACAAACATGAATAACTGTCGATGATTCTTGGGTCTGAAAAGTTTTCGGAGCAATAATTATTCATTTTTCTTTTGCTTGTAAGCAAATTGATAATTAATTGATCAAATGCCGAAATTGGATCTTTTATGTTGGGCACAAAATTTTAAATTTACAAAGTTTGGAACAATTGCTTTGCAATTTTTTTGGCAAACCAAGTGACAAGAGTCACATCATGATCAGGTGGGAATTTCCGACTATTGTTCCACACGATTGATAGGTCAGTGGTCGACTGACATACAAATGGGTGGGTAGTCAAATTTGGATAAATTATTGTGGGAACTGAAAGGGTAATGTCAATGTGACGTCATAGGGGTTTTCTAAGAATAAACTTTTTGGTCCATTTGTGTATTAGCGCTTATAAAATTGAAGGACAAATTTTGAGAAATTGAAATAAAGTTGACACCCATCCGGATCTGCAAATAAGGGTTCCAACGCAAACAAATACGCATAATGCATGTGTGTGTGGGTATTTTGTGTGTCAATGTTAGTGTTTTTGTGTTTCAATCTTACAAGATTGTTGACACCGACAGTGTGCCTTGTCTGGAAAATAGATAGTTCCATGGGGATGGGATCGCATATCGAGAGAATTCGTAAAATAAAAAAAATTAGAAATATAATTTGGTTATGAAAATTATCACTTTTGTCAAGGCAGATGGAGAATAAAGATTTGATTTGCTGAGTTATGAGCAGCTATTCATTAATAGTAAAAATTGGGAGTAATCTTGGGATTCCATTGTGATCGAATTTATATGAGAATCAAAGCTATTTATGGATATGAGCTTCATAAAAATGTGGGAGTACAAAATTAGCCAAATTTTGGAGAGGTCTTACACTGACTTCCCAGAGTACTCTGCTCATGGATTTTTATATATATAAACTTGAATTTTATCAGCATATAAATTGTGCTGTATGTATGGATGTGTTTTAGGCATAGATGATATGGGAAAATAGTAAAGAAAATTTTGCTGGTTTGAACTATTATGAGTTTTTCAGTTCTGGAGTTCAAACAAAGTCACTGGTTAACAGATGAGAGAGGATAGTAAATAAATTATTCGATGCTGGGTAAATTAAGTACGATATTACTAAGACTTATGAGAGCTATTGTTCTTCCTTACAGCAGTGGAAAATTATTGGGAAAAAAATTAGATCCAACATCATGAATCTATAAAAGAATGTGATAGGGATAATATCCTCAATTTGTACTAATTATTTGATTGTGGGTAAAGGAATTAATTTATCGTAGTGGATTGTTAACAGCAGCCTGAAAATGTCCTGAGAGTGTGCATCCATGTAATCAGAAATCCCAGATTTGTTTTTACAAACAACATTTTGGTAGAGGTCTTGTGTGGACGAACACTTCCTTGGTAGATAAAAAACGGTACTGCATGCTGGCAGCCACTTTTGCGGCCAGTTAGGCCAAACAAATTGAGAGGAAATTGTAGTTAAATACGTAAGTTACACATGGCTATTTGTAAAAAAAGGAAATTTGTTGAGATGGGAAACATTTTTCGAAGGTGTATTAAAGTGTTATAATATGACATGTGGCAAGGCAAACTATTGGATGGGAAAATTAGATCTGGTTATAGAATAAATTTATTGACCCCTTGAAGTTAATGCCTCGAATCATTGTTTCACTGGCATTTTTGTTCACATTGGAAATAGTTTGGTAGAGCTTTGGTTAAAACCTTTGGTTGCGGTATCTTGGAAAGAATTGATAAACCATAGGAGATTGATAAGAATAGAAACAAATATGGACCCAAAATAGAAAGTTGGATTCATGCCTCTCATTGCAAGCAAGCACATGGGGCGAAGGTGGACAATCCCACAGAAAATGAGGCTGCACCTAGCAGCCCAGCAGAACATTCAGTGGCGGATAAACCATACTCGTGATTTACATTCATTTGAATTACATTTTAACGCCCCTTGTAGTGATTGATTATTTCATCATGTAGTAGTCCTACTTGAGATAGCGACATTTATTTGCCTACATGACATACAATTACCTACTGATATTAGTACAGCATGAGTGATAATGTAGCACAATTACACTCATGATCAAGGGAGTTAGTTCAACCCCGGGAGATAGGGGGATCAGGGTAAGACAAATAATCTGATTTATGTTACATATTAATGGATTTTCTTTATTTACCTTTTAGGAAGCTTGTTAGTTTGGTATATAATGTTGAATGTCATCAACATATAATTATGTCATAGGTATGAATATATACAAGGAGTAGCAGACTTGTTTGTTGGTTTAGTAGTTATATTGGCAATTGTTTTAGTGGTGGCTTGCTTGAAAGCCTTAGTGACGGTGTGCCTGAATAAGGCAATGTCAGGGAATAAATATTCATATTGACAATATTGCTAGAATATATATATCAATGTAATCTTGTTTAAAGTGGAATTATGTTTTACTTTACGAATGAGCAAAAGAGCATAGAACTAGAATTAACATGTGGTCAGAGAGAGAGTTAATTTAAGGAAACAGAATGTGTAATGCTCGTGGACTGCCATCTGTGTCTTTCAATATTTAGCCTGTGTTCCATAGATGGAACACAGGCTGCAAACAGCTTCAGCAGGTCAGAGTATTTGACCTCTTGAACAGAAATAAAGTGGTGCTCTCAGTCTCCCAAAATAGAGGAGTGGCCAAAAGAGCCAAATAAAGGCTTTTGGATGAAGCAGTCTGGGCCTTTAAAACCAGGAGAAAGTTGCGAGGAGAGAGAGGAGAGTGGACTGGGACAGTGAACTGAAGAGGAGTGAAAACTGAAGACCAGTTGAAACTGATCAACCAACTGGAGATTGTCAACAACTGAACGAGCTTCAGAAAGACCTACTGAACGAGCTTCAAAAGACCGACCAAACAAGCTTCAACAAACTCTGGAACAGACTCATTAAAGATCTCGGCTTAGTATACAACAAATTCTCTAAAGTGAATAAACCATTGATTTTGCTAAACCGAGTCTCTTGAAGTTTTACTAACATAACACCAGTAATTGTTAATAATTCTCAAACAAGTGGTGGCCCGTAGGGACTCAACTGCCCAGGTAAGCTTTTGTTTGGTATCTGTGTAGTCTGATGTTAATCTGTGAAAATAGTTCAGTGTTTGAGTTTTGTGTACGTTTGTTGATGTGTGGAAGGAAAAAACACGAGGCCTTTAACAGGTTTCAGAAATCATGCCAATTTTTTTCTTCCAAAATTTATGTATACGCATTTTTGAGGGATGGTGCCATGAACTGTCACAAATATCCACTAAAGCTTGGTGTCTTTAGAAAAGGTGCTGTGCTTTCATGAAGGATTTGTTTTAAAATTTCAGAAGTCATGACGATAAAAAAAATTTTTTAAAAATTAATAATCAATTATTTTTTTGTTTTTTCTGTAATTTGAATTTTTTTTCGGTACATTTTACGAGTTTAATGAGACGATTGCAAAGAGCCACTAACGAACCCCGGGCGTTAGCCAACAGGTGCTGCATTCGTCTTGTCATGTACAACTGAAATATGGATTTTGTATATTTCTTGCTCATTTCACGAACGTCATGAATTCATGAAATAGAGCGTCAATTTTGTAAATATCTTTAAAATGATTTTCAGCAATGGTCTGCATTCAAATCTCTGCTCGTTTTCGTGATCAAACGACTTCTAAGTGTGTCGATGTTCCCGTTAAAATAATGGTTGAGATCCTGCTTGGTTGTGACCACAGGCACGAGCAGATTGCAGAATGGACACTATTTGATTTATAATCATATTCGCGGTTTTTGTAAAAAGCGATTTTATACAGCGTCTGTACAGTAAGCCAAATAATGGTAAAATCGACTGGCTCGATTTTAAGTCATAAAAAAAAAAAAAAAAAAAATTCCATTGTGGCACAAATATGGGTTTTTGTACCTTCATAAGAGTTAATTCGAAGCGGTTTGGACGCACGTCTGCATTTTATGCACATTTATGTGTGTGATTGGCCAAATGTGCTCTTACGAACACAAGAAATTGTAATCTTATGAATTATGATGTTCTGACAGGGATGACTTGATGAAGTGCACCATCAATTCATTTTTCCCATGTAGGACAGTAATGTAATTTTTAATTTCTACTGTAATGTAATGTAATGTAATGTTTGCAATGCAATGTAATTAAAAAAAAAAAAAAAAAAAAAGTTTTCCGTGTCATCTCCAAGTAAGATTGGCACACACTGATGCCGGTAATTGTATCCTGCCAGTGGAATGCGTGCAGGCAGGTTGCCCATGGCAACCGTTTGGTGTTGTTGGCCCTAGCCCAAACTTCTACATATAGGATGAGAAGCGATTTTTTAAATGTAACCTTTTTCACTTTTCTTGCCCTACACCCCCCAACCTTCCCTCGCCCTTTCCCCCTCCCTCCTTCCGTCCCCCCCCTATCCAAACCCCCCATTTTTTCTTCCCTTCTGTATCCCTTCCCCCTTCCTGTTTTCTCTCCAAACTTACTTTTATCTGTATATTTACATCCTGATTAGAGAAAAAAAAATAAATATATTTTTAGGATTTTTTATGGCGGCGGCCATCTTGGACCACAGCTAAAAATCCTTCAATCAAGATGAAATTTAATGAGAGCCAATCCCATGCTACTGTGATCCGTAATCTTTAAAAAATAGAACCATCGAATGTACCTTTGATCATTTTATATTTCATCTGTCTTTTAAGATTTTAAAAAGGGAATTTATTGATATAAGATACTATGACATTTGACAAGGCAATTAAATGGAGGGAAACCAATGATGAAATATATTGTGATCTGTTTATACATGAATGAATTTACATGTACATGAATTTGTTGACCCCAACCCAATCCTAACCCTAACTTCATTCTACCATTATCCACCCCCTCCAAATCATGTTATATTACTGATTGTATGAGGCATGTATAGGATCGTTGATTGTATGGGATTGAATGGGATTGCATATCCCATATGGATCCCATATTGATTTAGCATATCACCTCATTATGTGGTCTTGCTGTGTTTTTGTGTGTATGGGTGTGGGTATGTATGTGTGGGTATGCATGTGTTTTGCACCCCTCTCCCCCCCCCCCTCCTCCAACCATGGCCCAAATACTGCTACAATAATTTGTGAAATGGTACGACACAGTTTATATCGTTAAAATAATACACAGATGAGTGTATGATTTGCACCGAAGTTCGAGAGGGAGACAGTATTTACCATATAATCTCACAGCCTTGTAAGGGAGTCATGAGTGCGGCCAATGATACACAGCTATCTTTAGGTTAAAATATAATGAGTGTCGTATTTCGCATAGTATTAATTCCTCATTCCTCCCTTGGCATTCTGCCACTTCTCCCCCTCCCTTCCCCACCCTTTTCCTCCCCTCGTTCCTCCTCCTTTCCTCCTCTTTTGCTTCTTCTTTTACCTGTTTTCACCTTTCATAGTTCTCATTGTTTTCTCATTTATCTCATTGTTTCTCATTCTCATTGTTTTCTCTCATTGTTGATGAGATTCATCATTGTCATCATGATTGTCATATGCTGATTATTATTGATGTTCATTCTCAAATTTTGTACAATTATGGTAAATTTATATTTACAATTTACAATTACAATGATTTACAATGGTCATGATTTTACAATCATGGGGAAAAAAAATTGCTATGATTATCAGGCATGTCATCATTGGGTTTTGATGTAAATCGATTGCATGGACTTTAAGGATAGCTTTATAGCCCTGCAGGATTAATGATGTATTACAAGTTACAAAGTTTATTGGAGTGTCGAAATTTCGGTATGATTGGATTCCATTGATAAATATTATGAATTAATTGCCATTCATTGGTATACATTTCAGGAATCTTACACCATTTTAATTGTCAAGAGCTTTGAGTGTCTTTCAAAGTGAGACATGGTGGGTGACACATGACATGACATGTGACATCACATGACGTGTGACATGTGACACGTGACATGTGACATGGGTGACATGTGAGACATTGCCCAAATGGACTGGCTCATATCTGTCGGAGCAATTTTCGCTGATTATCTCACAAATGAAGGGTTGAGTTGCCTTCAGTGGTTGTTCAACTTTAATTTGTGATATAATGACCACACAGGATTGAACAAATATGTCAGATATGATCCAGAGGCAGAACGGTGATTTGTCAACTGATGGCAGATATGGGTCAAACGGTGACGACCGATGCTCATATTCCCCGTCAGTAGATGGAACTGTTTTGGCAACATTGGGAAAAGGTTTAGGTATAGAGTAATGTTGATCCCATATCATAGTTCAGTATCAGACATTGGTTTCAATTCGGTATCAGACTGATAAATGTGAATTTGGATATTATCATTTATATTATTTTATTATATATTATTATTAGAATTTTATTGATGAATATTGATAAATTGATTAAAATTGCATAATTGAATTGATTCTGATTCTGATCCGATTGATCTGATTGATTTTGTTCTGATTAATTTAATCTGATCTGATTTTATTTAAATTTAATTTAAACAAGTCAATTGATGGATGAATAAAAAGTGCGGTCTCAAGAAAGAAGCTTTGAGACATTTGCAAAACATCAATGTGCAGACAACCTGGGATGATGAGCGAGGTGGTGAGTCTAGTGGTTATTTGTTATATTATGTGGTTATTTTGTTTGACCCCCCCCTTAACAGGACTTACTGATCCAGACTCATCTGCAACACTGATCAGTGAGATTGGGGTGTGGGAAAAGCCACAGGGCAGGGGGACTCTCTGGAAATCACCTGCAGTCATCAAGTGGACAGGTGGAGAGATACTTCCTGGAAGACCACAGAGTAGAGCTTATCGGAATAAGCTAGACAACAACGCATTCAACGCTACTTTGTATAAAGTGGAACAAACTTCTGCGATTTTTGCAGTACACACATTTGATAGTGGATACAGGTGTAGTCCGATGTGTAGTCCTTGTAGTTATTTGATATATTGAGTGAGTATAAAGAGGTACTCACACACAGGCAAAATGGGACATTGGATAAGGCGATGCCCATATCAAAGACAATTTCGGAAGAACAACCAAGAACAGGGATACTACCAGTTACCACCGCCTCCATCAACAAATAGGGTTCTATTGAGGAATGCCCCAAATTCAGGGAGGACCTCAGCAGACTAAATGGTCTGCCACACCCTGTTGACTAGACCAAAATGACCAAGTGGCAGCGCTTCCTTTAATCTCAGGGTCGGCTGCACAGGAACCAAGTGTTAATTTGACAGTAGGTGGACGCAAGGCACCCTTTCTCGTCGATACGGGAGCTACGCGTTCCACGTTACGACAAGCAGATTTTCCCGATATACCATTGTCAAAATACTATACAAAGGTGGTCGGAGTGTCAGGAGTTCCCATACACACGCCAGTCACGGAAGAATTGCGTGTCCAATTTGGTCCATTGACTGCACAACATGCCTTTCTTGTGGCATCTGGCGTTCCAGTAAATTTGATGGGAAGAGATTTATTGTGTAAATTGAATTGCACTGTCATCTGTAATGAAAACGGAGTGTATCTAGAAATGCCAGAACACTCCCACGACTTTATTTCTAAGGTACTAGATGGCCTGACAAGACCAACAACACATCGATGGGATATCGATGATACAATCATGGCGGAACTTTTGTGTGTTAGTTTTATGACACTGAAGGATGAAATGCCCGAAGTACAGGAATGGTTAGATAATTTTTTGATGGACTTTCTGACACGGCAGACTGATCTTCACTGTACAACATGTTATGATGCTACAGGAGAAGAGGGGTCCTATGCAGAGCGGGGTTTTAAATACCTGCACACCAAGTATGATATACATCTGACGTCATTGTGGGTGGGACGACAGGGAGTTGGGATGTCAGTGTCTTTGACGCCAGACCAACAACTCCTGTGGAATCAACCCGAAACAACAACCCCACACGTCACCTTAGCGGTGGCACAAGGGTACGAAGCAAAAGATGTTGGAATAATGATTGCAACTCTGAAAGAGTGTAACAACAGGGGATACATGGGAGAAATTCAAAGCGCCCCACTCTATGACTTAGATGGAGATGGATTTTGTTGGCAGCTCGGACAGCAGGTGCTTTCTACAACCTTCAACATGATTGTTGAATCGAATGATACTGACGATATTGGGGTATACCTACTCAGCTCTGACGCTGACGGTGACCAGGACCCACTCGATCAAATACCAATATGCTTGTGGACAACGCATCCAAATGATGTGGGACGAATCAAGAGTATTGCACCTGTAAGGATCACAGTAGATGATTCTAAGCCATTGCCTAGAAAGCGTCAATATCCATTGAGACCAGAGGCAAAAGCTGGTATTGCACCAGTGATTCGATCATTGGTGGAACAGGGAGTTATAGTTCGCACTGTGAGCATGAGCAACACTCCTATTTTACCTGTGAAGAAGCCAGGCAAGACTACTTGGAGATTTGTTCAAGATCTTCGAGCAATTAATGATTGTGTCATCCCAGCCTATCCAGTGGTCCCTAACCCGATCACTGTACTGTCAAGTATTCCATGCAACACGAAGTTTTATTCTGTGGTGGACTTATGTTCAGCGTTCTTTAGTGTACCCATTCATGAGGATTCGCGTTATCTTTTCGCATTCACGTACGAAAATTTACAGTTTACCTGGACTGTGTTACCACAAGGGTACACGGAGAGCCCAACTTTGTTTTCACGTGCTCTACATGAAGACCTCAGCGATGTTGAATTTCCTGGGGGTTCAGTGATGGTACAATATGTTGATGACCTTCTCATATGCTCGACTTCAAAGGAAGCATGTGAGCAGGACACTGTTGTGCTACTGACAGCGTTGGCAGACAAAGGCCACAAGGCCTCGAGAGATAAGTTGCAGTTCTGTAAGGAAGAGGTGTTGTAAAATTTGTAAAATTTGTAAATTTGTACAATTTGGATAAATTATTGTAGGACCAAAAAGGGTAATTTCAAGGTGACATTAGGGGTTTTCTAAAAAATAAACTTTTTGTCTATTTGTGTATTAGCGTTTCTAACATTAAAGGATAAATTTTACGAAATTGAAATGAAATTGACACCCATCTTGATCTGTTAATGATGGTTCAAATGCAAACAAATATACATAATGCTTGGGTTTGTGTATGTTTGTGTGTCAATGTTTTTGTTTTGTGTGTCAACCTTACAAGAATATCCAGAAAATTCGTAAAATAAAATAGGAATATAATTTGATTATGAACATTATCTCTGTTGTCAAGGGATACAGATTTGATGTGCTGGGTTATGAGCAGCCATTAATTAATAGTAAAATTGTGAGTAATTTTAGGATTCCATTTTTGATAGAATTTATATGAGAATAACAGCTATTTATGGATAGGAGCTTCATAAACAAAAGGAGTACAAAATTAGTCAAATTTGGAAGTGGTCTTACACTGACTTTCCAGAGTACTCTGCTCATGGATTTTTACATATATAAACTTGACCTTAATCAGCATATAAATTGTGCTGTATGTATGGATGTGTCTTAGGCATAGATGATATGGGCAGATAGTAAAGAAAATTTTGTTGCATTGAACTATTGTGAGTTTTACAACGAAATGCATTGTGAATCTTAAAACCAAGGGGCAGACGTGAACGCGCTGTTATGTTTTTTACACTCAGATGTTTTTTGGGTTTTTATGGGTTTTTACACTCAGAACACGATGTTACGTGTACCTGCAACATATTTTGTTAATCTGCCACACCTATATTGGCATACTGGTGTCAGTAGTCTTCACTAAGTTGCATGGAAATGGAGGAACAACTTTTAAGGGAGTATACAACCACGTATTTGGATATTTTCTACAAAAGTAGGGGTTTCAATGAGTGGTAGCTGTACACATGGGATTTATCAAATTAAGTTATGGAGTTTAAACAAAGTTACTGGTAAACAGAAGGGAAATGGATAGTAAATAAATTCTTCAATGCTGGGTAAATTTAATGAGATATTACAAAGACTTATAAGAGCTACTGTTCTTCCTTATAGCAGTGGGAAAAGAGTGCATTAGAACCAAATGAATTTATAAATGAATGTGATAGGGATAATATCCTCAATTTGTGTTACTTATTTGATTGTGGGTAAAGAAATTATTTTATCGTAATGGATTGATAACAGCAGCCTGCAATGTCCTGAGAGTGTGCATCCATGTAATTAGAAATCCCAGATTTGTTTTTACAAACAACATTTGGTGGAGATCTTATGTCGATGAGCACTTACTTGGTAGATAAAAATGGTACTGCATGTTGGCAGCCACTTTTGCGGCCATTTAGGCCAAACACATTGAGAGAAAATTGTCGTTCAATACGTAATTTACACATGGCTATTTGTAAAAGGGAAGTTGTTGCGATGGGCAACATTTCTAAAGGTTTATTAAAATGTTATAATATGACATGTGTCAAGGCAAACTATTGGATGGGAATATTAGATCTGGTTATAGAATGAATTTGCTGACCCTTTGAGTTTAATTTTTTGAAATTGATTGTTTTACTAGTATTTTGAGTTCACATTGGAAATAGTTTGGTAGAGCTTTGTTAAAACCTATGGTTGTGGTATTTTGGAACGAATTCACAGATCATAGGAAGTTGATAACAATAGAAATAAATATGGACCCCGGGAAATAGGGGCATCAGAATAAGGCAAATAATCAGATTTATGTTACATATTAAGGGATTTTTCTTTAGTCACATTTTAAGAAGTTGTTAGTTTGGTATATAATGTTGAATGTCATTGACATAAATGAGGGCATAACAACTTGTTGTGCACTATGTCCGTTTTACACGATCGATGAACTCATATCACCACAAGTAACACTGTTAAAGAAAAAAAGCGGGGAGGACTATGCTAATAACATATTAGGCATAGTTTGCTTGTTTGCAAGAATTGTTGGGAATTAGATATTCCTGTTTGTGATTTAAATCATATATAATCATTATTAATGCATTTATTTTCTTTGAGTTGAGTTACAATACCTGCATGAGTTTAATTTTTTGAATTATATGAACCTGAAAGCAATTGTGGATGCTATTCTTAGTTTTAGTAGTGTAAAACACATGTCTGAGTTGAATATTATTCGTGTGGAGTTGTTCTAAAATATAGTGATTTCATGTTACAATGTACCCCATCTGATTCAATCTGTGTGGAGAGCAGATATAAATGTGGCTAAGTAAAGGAAAGACAAGACCACATCCCAAATGGAGTGATAACGACATCTGGGAAGAAGTTTGAAAAAGGAAAATTTGTGAAAATGAAGTTAATCTTGGCATACACCCTCTTTCTCAAAGAATGATGAAGAAATGCTCCTTTGGAAGATGGATGTTTACCTTCACCAAGGGAAAATTATGTGACCATTTGTCTGGGTCACACTGCAACATATGGAAAAGGGCGATCACTTACTTGTGTTCAAATACCTCGAACAGTCATCACATCAGCAATTGCAGGACGACGAGATTTTACCTGCAACGTTTACGGGATACGGTGACGTGTGTCATTACTTCACCAACTTCCGGGGAGCCAGCATGGAGCTGCAAGCGAACGACTGCCTTTTCCTTCACAACAGCTGTGCACGATTCTGCTGTGTGCTCCTGGTATGGACCATGGACAACTGAGTACCATGGTCCCAACATCATCATTGCGGATGCATCCGGCATCCCTGCTCCACATCTTGTTGACAAATCAACATCACATCAATACTTGCTCCATGCTCACAATTAGTGAGGAGGCAAGTCGACTACAACTGGATGGAGGCCTTGTTCAAATCTACTATGGCTCACAGCAAGAGTGGCAAGGATGCTGCATGGAGAGCAGGGTCAGTCTTTGACTCTGCCCAGCTATCACAACAGCAGAAAATCCTATGCAAATAGTGAAGGTGTGATGAAGACAACAGGAGAAAATGTTTTATGCTGAAATTCCAAACACAAGTGATCCGCCCCTTTTTTCAAACAAAGAAAGTCAATATTTGATTAAAGGCAAATATTTTGCCAAATGTTGCAGATGCTTCATTATTTTGATGAACTGAAATTATTGCGTTTTGGTAAAGGTGAAATGTTTTGTGATCTTTATGCAAATGAGTTGAATTGAATTATCAACATAGAAAGAGTCAATGAACAAGGAAATGCATTGTGATCAAAATTCTTCCAGAATGACGGTGTATGCCTTAGGAAATTGAATTACCAGATTAGTGGTATGAATATTTAATGTGGTAATGTTTAGATTAATGGTTAATATAAACATAAAAGAAAAACTGGGGATTGTCAGGGAATAAATATTCATATTGACAATATTGCTAGAATATATATATCAATGTAATCTTGTTTAAAGTGGAATTATGTTTTACTTTACGAATGAGCAAAAGAGCATAGAACTAGAATTAACATGTGGTCAGAGAGAGAGTTAATTTAAGGAAACAGAATGTGTAATGCTCGTGGACTGCCATCTGTGTCTTTCAATATTTAGCCTGTGTTCCATAGATGGAACACAGGCTGCAAACAGCTTCAGCAGGTCAGAGTATTTGACCTCTTGAACAGAAATAAAGTGGTGCTCTCAGTCTCCCAAAATAGAGGAGTGGCCAAAAGAGCCAAATAAAGGCTTTTGGATGAAGCAGTCTGGGCCTTTAAAACCAGGAGAAAGTTGCGAGGAGAGAGAGGAGAGTGGACTGGGACAGTGAACTGAAGAGGAGTGAAAACTGAAGACCAGTTGAAACTGATCAACCAACTGGAGATTGTCAACAACTGAACGAGCTTCAGAAAGACCTACTGAACGAGCTTCAAAAGACCGACCAAACAAGCTTCAACAAACTCTGGAACAGACTCATTAAAGATCTCGGCTTAGTATACAACAAATTCTCTAAAGTGAATAAACCATTGATTTTGCTAAACCGAGTCTCTTGAAGTTTTACTAACATAACACCAGTAATTGTTAATAATTCTCCAACAGCAACCAACAACACGATGATAACGCATGAAGTGACAAATGAGGAAAGAAATGTGGAACCAGAAAAGGAAGACTTTTATGGCGACATAAATACTGAGATTAAAAGATTAAATCAAGTGATGTTGCAAATGAATACAGTAGAATTAAGATAATGGCATAACGACAATGTTATGAGTTGTGTCAATTACAATATCAGTGAACTCATATCACCACGAGTGACACACTGTTAGAAAAAAAAAAAAAAAAAAAAAAGGAAAAAGAAAAGTGGAGAGGAATTATGGTAATAATACATTATGCTTAATTTGTTGGTTTGGGAAAATTGTTGTTGGGAATTAGATATACCCGTTTGTGATTGTAATCATATACAATTTATTTTCTTAGAGTAGTGCTAAAATACCTGCATGAGTTAATTTTTGAACTATATTAATCTGAAAGCAATTGTGGATGCTATTCTTAGTTTAGTAGTGAAATACATACCTGATTGAATATTATTTGTGTGACGCATATAAATGAATATAACTTTTTGAATGTGTTAAGGAAAAACAACAAATTGTTGAATGTGAAACTGTCGGAAGATATACATGATTATGCTGATTTCATGGTAAGATGTACCCTATCTGATTCAGTGTGTGCGGAAAGCAGATTCAGATGTGACTGAGCATAAGGATAAGACGAGATCACATTTTGAAGGGAGTGCTAACGGAATTGGGAAGAAGTTCGAGAAAGAAAATTTGTGGCTAAAAATGAAGTTAATCATGGCATACACCCTCTTTCTCAAAGAATGATGAAGACATTCTCCCGTGTAACTTGGAGATGAATGCTTACCTTCACCAAGGAAATTTATGTGACCATTTGCCTGGATCACACTGCAACATATGAAAGAAAGGCGATCACTTACTCTTGTTCGAAGGCTTCGAACATTCATCACATCAGAAGTTGCAGGACAACGACATTTTACCCGCAACCTCTGTGAAATGCGGGGACATATGTTATTACTTCACCAACTTCCGGGGAGCCAGCATGGAGCTGCAAACCAATGGCTGTGCCTTTTCACAACAGCTGTGCGCGATTCTGCGGGCCACTCCTGGTATGGACCATGGATGACCTGAACACCATGGTCCCAACATCATTGTGGATGCATCCGGCATCCCTGTTCCACATCTTGCTGGCCAATCAACGTCACACCAATACTTGCTGCCCACTCACAATGAGGGAGGAGGCAAGTCGACTACAACTGGGTGAAGGCCTTGTTCAGGAATTACAATGGTTTACAGCAAAAAAAGTGGCAAGAATGCTACAAGGAGAGCAGGGTCAGTCTATGACTCTGCAATGTTACCACAACAGCGAAATCCTACACGAAGTAGTGCAGGAGCTATGAAGACATTAGGAGAAAATGTTTCATACCTGGATTCAAACACAAGTGATCAGCCCTTCCTTTCAAACAAAGTCAACATTTGTGTGGAGGCAAACGTTTTTGCCAGATGGTGCAGATGCTTTACAAAACTTGAAAATGAAGTGAAATTGTTGTATCTTGGTGATGGTGAAGTGTTGTTTTGAAAATATATTTGTGATGCAAATGCAATAGATTGAACAATATGGAAGGAGTCAATGACCAACGAAATGTTTTGTGATTCTTGCAGGATGACGGTGTATGCCTAAGGGAATTTGATTACCAAAGTTATGATTATTTACTTATACTTGTAATGATGTTTACTTGCAGTGATTGATTATTTACTTATACTTGTAATGATGTTTACTTGCAGTGATTGATTATTTACTTATACTTGTAATGATGTTTACTTGTAGTGATTGACTGTTTACTTATATTGATGTTTAGATTAATGGTTAATATAAACAAAAACAAAAAGATGAGGGAATTGTGGAAGTGTAACTCAGTGTAACTTATTGATTGGCACTGGTAACTCATTGATTAAAGACTGGTAACGATTTCGTAAATGGATGCCAAGAATGTGCACAAACATGGTAATCTCTTGTCCACCTGGTCACAGCCCCAGGCTGGAGCACCCCCCTATCGTTTGGTAAACGGAACTCACAGCAGGAGGGGAGCGAGCTGATGCCAGGACTCGGTGCATGCATGACCTCGGGGCATTAGCGGAGAAAGGATTAGCGCGACAAGGCCCATAAAAACCAGAGCAAACGATGAGTCAAGAGACTTGTCACCAGAAGCTCTGACCTACGGTACGGTACGGAACCCTGTGAACAGCGCTGAGAGAGAGCACTCATACTCAGAACCTCTGCCCGACGGGAATGGCGGAGGAACATTGGCCGAACGAGAAGGACCATGCGGATAGAGTGACCTGGTCCATTGAGTTAAACGGTAGTTATTTGGTATTGGAATGAAAGTGAACAACCAGTTAATAATAAAGTCATGACCTTTTGTAAAACCTGTGTCCGGTCATTGGAGTCTTGAGTCTCCCCCACCATTTCCCCTACACCGCCAAAACCAGGCGTACGTTTTCCCACTCACCTTCACTCGAGAGTTAAACATCTATATGCGGCGGGACCGTTCGCGAGATCTTCAGGTGGAGTAGGGGAAAACAGGTGCAAGGGAGCAAGAGGGGACGGGGAAGGAAAAAAAAAGGGTTGGAAGATCTGCGACCGTTCACTCGCCATAGATGTTGGCGCTGCAAATAATTAAACAAAGAAGAATTGATGAAACATGAAAAAGATGAAAGAAAAAAACAAAAACAAAATTAAACCATAGAAAGAAAAATGTGAAGAATTTAAGAACGAAACGCGGACTTCGTAGGAAACACGGTTCAGGTAATCAATAAACGCGGACTTCGTAGGAAACACGGTTCAGGTTTTCTGCCCGTTTTGTGTTTTCTCTTGAACTTCTCCCACCGCTGGTCGCGTCGTTTGACCTCGCAGGAGTTCAATTCAATGAAGTGATTTTCCCTGAAAGCTCCGGTGACTAATTCTCAACCGATCTGTTGTTATTATCTTACACGGATTTCAACAACAACATTCACCTCAGCTGAGGGAGAAACCATGACGAGAATTTCGCGCCTTCCGCAGGTTCTTGGAACACTGACCTCGCTTAAAAGGGGAATTCTTGTGTTTGGAGAACCCGTCGTCCTGGTTTTAACAGTTTTATTTATGATTCAGCCATTCTGCACTCCATCTGCGGTAACATTCACATTTGTTCTTTGACCAAGTTTCACCTTCACTCCTGATCGCGTCCCCCACTTCCGCCCCTTCTGTTGCCGAGCAACCGTCTTCTGAGGAAAGGGAGGTCGCATGAAGGATTGAGTAGGAAGGAATGAGTGATGGAACGAAGGATGAAGGAAGGAAGTTGGGGTGTGTTCCGTTAGCAAGCAGCTCGTGTTCCGTTAGCAAGCACCTAGTGTTCCATAAGTAAGCAGCTAGTGTTCCATAAGTAAGCAACTCGTGTTCCATCAGCAAGCAGCTAGTGTTCCATTAGCAAGCAGCTAGTGTCCCATTAGCAAGCAGCTCGTGTTCCATCAGCAAGCAGCTAGTGTTCCATTAGCAAGCAGCTCGTGTTCCATTAGCAAGCAGCTCGTGTTCCATTACCAAGCAGCTAGTGTTCCATAAGTAAGCAACTCGTGGTCCATTAGCAAGCAACTCGTGTTCCATCAGCAAGCAGCTAGTGTTCCATTCGCAAGCAGCTCGTGTTCCATTAGCAAGCAGCTCGTGTTCCATTAGCAAGCAGCTAGTGTTCCATTAGCAAGCAGCTAGTGTTCCATTCGCAAGCAGCTAGTGTTCCATTAGCAAGCAGCTGGTGTTCCATACGGAAGCAGCTGGTGTTCCATTAGCAAGCAGCTAGTGTTCCATTAGCAAGCAGCTAGTGTTCCATTAGCAAGCAGCTAGTGTTCCATCAGCAAGCAGGTAGTGCTCCATTCGCAACCAGATCGTGTTCCGTTCGCAAGCAGCTCGTGTTCCATTAGCAAGCAGCTAGTGTTCCATTAGCAAGCAGCTAGTGTTCTGTTAGCAAGCAGCTCGTATTCCATTAGCAAGCAGCTCATGTTCCGTTAGCAAGCCGCTCATGTTCCATTAGCAAGCAGCTCCTGTTCCGTCAGCAAGCAGCTCGTATTACATGAGCAAGCAGCTCATGTTCCGTTAGCAAGCAGCTCATGTTCCATTCGCAAGCAACTAGTGTTCCATTAGCAAGCAGCTAGTGTTCCATGAGCAAGCAGCTAGTGTTCCACTAGCAAGCAGCTAGTGTTCCATTAGCAAGCAGCTAGTGCTCCATTAGCAAGCAGCTGGTGCTCCATTAGCAAGCAGCTCATGTTCCATTAGCAAGCAGCTAGTGTTCCATTAGCAAGCAGCTAGTGTTCCATTAGAAAGCAGCTCATGTTCCATTAGCAAGCAGCTAGTGTTCTGTTAGCAAGCAGCTCATGTTCCATTAGCAAGCAGCTCCTGTTCCGTTAGCAAGCAGCTCGTATTCCATTAGCAAGCAGCTCATGTTCCGTTAGCAAGCACCTAGTGTTCCATTAGCAAGCAGCTAGTGTTCCATGAGCAAGCAGCTAGTGTTCCACTAGCAAGCAGCTAGTGTTCCATTAGCAAGCAGCTAGTGCTCCATTAGCAAGCAGCTGGTGCTCCATTAGCAAGCAGCTCATGTTCCATTAGCAAGCAGCTAGTGTTCCATTAGCAAGCAGCTAGTGTTCCATTAGAAAGCAGCTCATGTTCCATTAGCAAGCAGCTAGTGTTCTGTTAGCAAACAGCTCATGTTCCATTAGCAAGCAGCTCCTGTTCCGTTAGCAAGCAGCTCGTATTCCATTAGCAAGCAGCTCATGTTCCGTTAGCAAGCACCTAGTGTTCCATTAGCAAGCAGCTAGTGTTCCATTAGCAAGCAGCTAGTGTTCCATTAGAAAGCAGCTCATGTTCCATTAGCAAGCAGCTAGTGTTCTGTTAGCAAGCAGCTCATGTTCCATTAGCAAGCAGCTCCTGTTCCGTTAGCAAGCAGCTCGTATTCCATTAGCAAGCAGCTCATGTTCCATTAGCAAGCACCTAGTGTTCCATTAGCAAGCAGCTAGTGTTCCATTAGCAAGCAGCTCGTTTTCCATTCGTAAGCAGCTGGTGTTCCATTCGCAAGCAGCGAGTGTTCCATTACCAAGCAGCTGGTGTTCCACCAGCAAGCAGCTAGTGTTCTATTAACAAGCAGCGAGTGTTCCATTAGCAAGCAGCTAGTGTTCCATTAGCAAGCAGCTCGTGTTCCATTAGCAAGCAGCTCGTGTGCCATTGGCAAGCAGCTCGTGTTCCATTAGCAAGCAGCCAGTGTTCCATTAGCAAGCAGCTAGTGCTCCATTAGCAAGCAGCTCGTGTTCCATTAGCAAGCAGCTCGTGTTCCATTGGCAAGCGGCTCATGTTCCATCAGCAAGCAGCTAGTGTTCCATTTGGCAAGCAGATCGTGTTCCATTAGCAAGCAGCTCGTGTTCCATTAGAAAGCAGCTCGTGTTCCATTAGCAAGCAGCTCGTGTTCCATTGGCAAGCAGCTCGTGTTCCATTAGCAAGCAGCTAGTGTTCCATTTGGCAAGCAGCTCGTGTTCCATTAGCAAGCAGCTCGTGTTCCATTAGCAAGCAGCTATTGTTCCATGAGCAAGCAGCTAGTGTTCCATTAGCAAGCAGCTCGTGTTCCATTAGCAAGCAGCTCGTGTTCTGTTAGCAAGAAGCTAGTGTTCCATTAGCAAGCACATAGTGTTCCATTATCAAGCAGCTCGTGCTCCATTAGCAAGCACCTAGTGTTCCATAAGTAAGCAGCTCGTGTTCCATAAGTAAGCAGCTAGTGTTCCATAAGTAAGCAACTCGTGTTCCATCAGCCAGCAGCTAGTGTTCCATTAGCAAGCAGCTCGTGTTCCATTAGCAAGCAGCTAGTGTTCCATTAGCAAGTGCCTCGTGCTCCATAATTAAGCAGCTGGTGTTCCATTAGCAAGCAGCTAGTGTTCCATTAGCAAGCACATAGTGTTCCATTAGCAAGCAGCTCGTGCTCCATTAGCAAGCACCTTGTGTTCCATAAGTAAGCAGCTAGTGTTCCATCAGCAAGTGCCTCGTGTTCCATTAGCAAGCAGCTCGTGTTCCATTAGCAAGCAGCTAGTGTTCTATCAGCAAGCAGCTCGTGTTCCGTTAGCACGCAGCTTGTGTTCCATTAGCAAGCAGCTAGTGTTCTATCAGCAAGCAGCTCGTGTTCCATTAGCAAGCAGCTCGTGTTCCGTTAGCAAGGAGCTAGTGTTCCATTAGCAAGCAGCTAGTGTTCCATTAGGAAGCGCCTAGTGTTCCATAAGTAAGCAGCTAGTGTTCAATTAGCAAGCAGCTCGTGTTCCATTAGGAAGCAGCTAGTGTTCCATTAGCAAGTGCCTCGTGTTCCATAAGTAAGCAGCTGGTGTTCCATTAGCAAGCAGCTAGTGTTCCATTAGCAAGCACCGCGTGTTCCATTAGCAAGCAGCTCGTGTTCCATTAGCAAGCACCTAGTGTTCCATAAGTATGCAGCTCGTGTTCCGTTAGCAAGCAGCTAGTGTTCCATTAGCAAGCAGCTAGTGTTCCATAAGTAAGCAGCTAGTGTTCCATTAGCAAGCAGCTAGTGTTCCATAAGTAAGCAGCTAGTGTTCCATAAGTAAGCAACTCGTGTTCCATCAGCAAGCAGCTAGTGTTCCATTAGCAATCAGCTAGTGTTCCATTAGCAAGCAGCTCGTGTTCCATCAGCAAGCAGCTAGTGTTCCATTAGCAAGCAGCTCGAGTTCCATTAGCAAGCAACTCGTGTTCCATTACCAAGCAGCTAGTGTTCCATAAGTAAGCAACTCGTGGTCTATTAGCAAGCAGCTCATGTTCCATTCGCAAGCAACTAGTGTTCCATTAGCAAGCAGCTAGTGTTCCATGAGCAAGCAGCTAGTGTTCCACTAGCAAGCAGCTAGTGTTCCATTAGCAAGCAGCTAGTGCTCCATTAGCAAGCAGCTGGTGCTCCATTAGCAAGCAGCTCATGTTCCATTAGCAAGCAGCTAGTGTTCCATTAGCAAGCAGCTAGTGTTCCATTAGAAAGCAGCTCATGTTCCATTAGCAAGCAGCTAGTGTTCTGTTAGCAAGCAGCTCATGTTCCATTAGCAAGCAGCTCCTGTTCCGTTAGCAAGCAGCTCGTATTCCATTAGCAAGCAGCTCATGTTCCGTTAGCAAGCACCTAGTGTTCCATTAGCAAGCAGCTAGTGTTCCATGAGCAAGCAGCTAGTGTTCCACTAGCAAGCAGCTAGTGTTCCATTAGCAAGCAGCTAGTGCTCCATTAGCAAGCAGCTGGTGCTCCATTAGCAAGCAGCTCATGTTCCATTAGCAAGCAGCTAGTGTTCCATTAGCAAGCAGCTAGTGTTCCATTAGAAAGCAGCTCATGTTCCATTAGCAAGCAGCTAGTGTTCTGTTAGCAAACAGCTCATGTTCCATTAGCAAGCAGCTCCTGTTCCGTTAGCAAGCAGCTCGTATTCCATTAGCAAGCAGCTCATGTTCCGTTAGCAAGCACCTAGTGTTCCATTAGCAAGCAGCTAGTGTTCCATTAGCAAGCAGCTAGTGTTCCATTAGAAAGCAGCTCATGTTCCATTAGCAAGCAGCTAGTGTTCTGTTAGCAAGCAGCTCATGTTCCATTAGCAAGCAGCTCCTGTTCCGTTAGCAAGCAGCTCGTATTCCATTAGCAAGCAGCTCATGTTCCATTAGCAAGCACCTAGTGTTCCATTAGCAAGCAGCTAGTGTTCCATTAGCAAGCAGCTCGTTTTCCATTCGTAAGCAGCTGGTGTTCCATTCGCAAGCAGCGAGTGTTCCATTACCAAGCAGCTGGTGTTCCACCAGCAAGCAGCTAGTGTTCTATTAACAAGCAGCGAGTGTTCCATTAGCAAGCAGCTAGTGTTCCATTAGCAAGCAGCTCGTGTTCCATTAGCAAGCAGCTCGTGTGCCATTGGCAAGCAGCTCGTGTTCCATTAGCAAGCAGCCAGTGTTCCATTAGCAAGCAGCTAGTGCTCCATTAGCAAGCAGCTCGTGTTCCATTAGCAAGCAGCTCGTGTTCCATTGGCAAGCGGCTCATGTTCCATCAGCAAGCAGCTAGTGTTCCATTTGGCAAGCAGATCGTGTTCCATTAGCAAGCAGCTCGTGTTCCATTAGAAAGCAGCTCGTGTTCCATTAGCAAGCAGCTCGTGTTCCATTGGCAAGCAGCTCGTGTTCCATTAGCAAGCAGCTAGTGTTCCATTTGGCAAGCAGCTCGTGTTCCATTAGCAAGCAGCTCGTGTTCCATTAGCAAGCAGCTATTGTTCCATGAGCAAGCAGCTAGTGTTCCATTAGCAAGCAGCTCGTGTTCCATTAGCAAGCAGCTCGTGTTCTGTTAGCAAGAAGCTAGTGTTCCATTAGCAAGCACATAGTGTTCCATTATCAAGCAGCTCGTGCTCCATTAGCAAGCACCTAGTGTTCCATAAGTAAGCAGCTCGTGTTCCATAAGTAAGCAGCTAGTGTTCCATAAGTAAGCAACTCGTGTTCCATCAGCCAGCAGCTAGTGTTCCATTAGCAAGCAGCTCGTGTTCCATTAGCAAGCAGCTAGTGTTCCATTAGCAAGTGCCTCGTGCTCCATAATTAAGCAGCTGGTGTTCCATTAGCAAGCAGCTAGTGTTCCATTAGCAAGCACATAGTGTTCCATTAGCAAGCAGCTCGTGCTCCATTAGCAAGCACCTTGTGTTCCATAAGTAAGCAGCTAGTGTTCCATCAGCAAGTGCCTCGTGTTCCATTAGCAAGCAGCTCGTGTTCCATTAGCAAGCAGCTAGTGTTCTATCAGCAAGCAGCTCGTGTTCCGTTAGCACGCAGCTTGTGTTCCATTAGCAAGCAGCTAGTGTTCTATCAGCAAGCAGCTCGTGTTCCATTAGCAAGCAGCTCGTGTTCCGTTAGCAAGGAGCTAGTGTTCCATTAGCAAGCAGCTAGTGTTCCATTAGGAAGCGCCTAGTGTTCCATAAGTAAGCAGCTAGTGTTCAATTAGCAAGCAGCTCGTGTTCCATTAGGAAGCAGCTAGTGTTCCATTAGCAAGTGCCTCGTGTTCCATAAGTAAGCAGCTGGTGTTCCATTAGCAAGCAGCTAGTGTTCCATTAGCAAGCACCGCGTGTTCCATTAGCAAGCAGCTCGTGTTCCATTAGCAAGCACCTAGTGTTCCATAAGTATGCAGCTCGTGTTCCGTTAGCAAGCAGCTAGTGTTCCATTAGCAAGCAGCTAGTGTTCCATAAGTAAGCAGCTAGTGTTCCATTAGCAAGCAGCTAGTGTTCCATAAGTAAGCAGCTAGTGTTCCATAAGTAAGCAACTCGTGTTCCATCAGCAAGCAGCTAGTGTTCCATTAGCAATCAGCTAGTGTTCCATTAGCAAGCAGCTCGTGTTCCATCAGCAAGCAGCTAGTGTTCCATTAGCAAGCAGCTCGAGTTCCATTAGCAAGCAACTCGTGTTCCATTACCAAGCAGCTAGTGTTCCATAAGTAAGCAACTCGTGGTCTATTAGCAAGCAACTCGTGTTCCATCAGCAAGCAGCTAGTGTTCCATGAGCAAGCAGCTCGTGTTCCATTAGCAAGCAGCTCGTGTTCCATTAGCAAGCAGCTAGTGTTCCATTAGCAAGCAGCTAGTGTTCCATTCGCAAGCAGCTAGTGTTCCATTAGCAAGCAGCTGGTGTTCCATAAGTAAGCAGCTGGTGTTCCATTAGCAAGTAGCTAGTGTTCCATTAGCAAGCAGCTCGTGTTCCATTAGCAAGCAGCTGGTGTTCCATGAGCACGCAGCTCGTGTTCCATTAGCAAGCAGCTCGTGTTCCGTTAGCAAGCAGCTCATGTTCCATTAGCAAGCAGCTCGTGTTCCATAAGCAAGTGCCTCGTGTTCCATAAGTAAGCAGCTGGTGTTCCATTAGCAAGCAGCTAGTGTTCTATTAGCAAGCAGCAAGTGTTCCATGAGCAAGCAGCTAGTGCTCCATGAGCAAGTGCCTAGTGTTCCATAAGTAAGCAGCTGGTGTTCCATTTATAGCAAGCAGCTAGTGTTCCATTAGCAAGCACCTAGTGTTCCATGAGCAAGCAGCTCGTGTTCCGTTAGCAAGCACCTAGTGTTCCATAAGTAAGCAGCTAGTGTTCCATACGTAAGCAGCTAGTGTTCCATAGGTAAGCAACTCGTGTTCCATCAGCCAGCAGCTGGTGTTCCATTAGCAAGCAGCTCGTGTTCCATTAGCAAGCAGCTCGTGTTCCGTTAGCAAGCAGCTAGTGTTCCATTACCAAGCAGCTAGTGTTCCATTAGCAAGCAGCTAGTGTGCCATTAGCAAGCAGCTCGTGTTCCATTAGCAAGCAGCTCGTGTGCCATTGGCAAGCAGCTCGTGTTCCATTAGCAAGCAGCCAGTGTTCCATTAGCAAGCAGCTAGTGTTCCATTAGCAAGCAGCTAGTGTTCCATTAGCAAGCAGCTCGTGTTCCATTAGCAAGCAGCTCGTGTTCCATTAGCAATCGCCTAGTGTTCCATAAGTAAGCAGCTAGTGTTCAATTAGCAAGCAGCTCGTGTTCCATCAGCAAGCAGCTCGTGTTCCATCAGCAAGCAGCTAGTGTTCCATTAGCAAGCAGCTAGTGTTCCATTAGCAAGCAGCTAGTGTTCCATAAGTAAGCAGCTAGTGTTCCATAAGTAAGCAACTCGTGTTCCATCAGCAAGCAGCTAGTGTTCCATTAGCAAGCAGCTAGTGTTCCATTAGCAAGCAGCTCGTGTTCCATCAGCAAGCAGCTAGTGTTCCATTAGCAAGCAGCTCGTGTTCCATTAGCAAGCAGCTCGTGTTCCATTACCAAGCAGCTAGTGTTCCATAAGTAAGCAACTCGTGGTCCATTAGCAAGCAACTCGTGTTCCATCAGCAAGCAGCTAGTGTTCCATTCGCAAGCAGCTCGTGTTCCATTAGCAAGCAGCTAGTGTTCCATTCGCAAGCAGCTAGTGTTCCATTAGCAAGCAGCTGGTGTTCCATAAGTAAGCAGCTGGTGTTCCATTAGCAAGCAGCTAGTGTTCCATTAGCAAGCAGCTAGTGTTCCATTAGCAAGCAGCTGGTGTTCCATTAGCAAGCAGCTCGTGTTCCATTAGCAAGCAGCTCGTGTTCCGTTAGCAAGCAGCTCGTGTTCCATGAGCAAGCAGCTCGTGTTCCATTAGCAAGTGCCTCGTGTTCCATAAGTAAGCAGCTGGTGTTCCATTAGCAAGCAGCTAGTGTTCCATTAGCAAGCAGCTAGTGTTCCATTAGGAAGCAGCTAGTGCTCCATTAGCAAGTGCCTAGTGCTCCATTAGCAAGCAGCTGGTGTTCCATTTATAGCAAGCAGCTAGTGTTCCATTAGCAAGCACCTAGTGTTCCATTAGCAAGCAGCTCGTGTTCCGTTAGCAAGCACCTGGTGTTCCATAAGTAAGCAGCTAGTGTTCCATAAGTAAGCAACTCGTGTTCCATCAGCCAGCAGCTAGTGTTCCATTAGCAAGCAGCTCGTGTTCCATTAGCAAGCAGCTCGTGTTCCGTTAGCAAGGAGCTAGTGTTCCATTAGCAAGCAGCTAGTGTTCCATTAGGAAGCGCCTAGTGTTCCATAAGTAAGCAGCTAGTGTTCAATTAGCAAGCAGCTCGTGTTCCATTAGCAAGCAGCTAGTGTTCCATTAGCAAGTGCCTCGTGTTCCATAAGTAAGCAGCTGGTGTTCCATTAGCAAGCAGCTAGTGTTCCATTAGCAAGCACCGCGTGTTCCATTAGCAAGCAGCTCGTGTTCCATTAGCAAGCACCTAGTGTTCCATAAGTATGCAGCTCGTGTTCCGTTAGCAAGCAGCTAGTGTTCCATTAGCAAGCAGCTAGTGTTCCATAAGTAAGCAACTAGTGTTCCATTAGCAAGCAGCTAGTGTTCCATAAGTAAGCAGCTAGTGTTCCATAAGTAAGCAACTCGTGTTCCATCAGCAAGCAGCTAGTGTTCCATTAGCAATCAGCTAGTGTTCCATTAGCAAGCAGCTCGTGTTCCATCAGCAAGCAGCTAGTGTTCCATTAGCAAGCAGCTCGAGTTCCATTAGCAAGCAACTCGTGTTCCATTACCAAGCAGCTAGTGTTCCATAAGTAAGCAACTCGTGGTCTATTAGCAAGCAACTCGTGTTCCATCAGCAAGCAGCTAGTGTTCCATGAGCAAGCAGCTCGTGTTCCATTAGCAAGCAGCTCGTGTTCCATTAGCAAGCAGCTAGTGTTCCATTAGCAAGCAGCTAGTGTTTCATTCGCAAGCAGCTAGTGTTCCATTAGCAAGCAGCTGGTGTTCCATAAGTAAGCAGCTGGTGTTCCATTAGCAAGCAGCTAGTGTTCCATTAGCAAGCAGCTCGTGTTCCATTAGCAAGCAGCTCGTGTTCCGTTAGCAAGCAGCTCATGTTCCATTAGCAAGCAGCTCGTGTTCCATTAGCAAGTGCCTCGTGTTCCATAAGTAAGCAGCTGGTGTTCCATTAGCAAGCAGCTAGTGTTCTATTAGCAAGCAGCTAGTGTTCCATGAGCAAGCAGCTAGTGCTCCATGAGCAAGTGCCTAGTGTTCCATAAGTAAGCAGCTGGTGTTCCATTTATAGCAAGCAGCTAGTGTTCCATTAGCAAGCACCTAGTGTTCCATGAGCAAGCAGCTCGTGTTCCGTTAGCAAGCACCAATGTTCCATAAGTAAGCAGCTAGTGTTCCATACGTAAGCAGCTAGTGTTCCATAGGTAAGCAACTCGTGTTCCATCAGCCAGCAGCTGGTGTTCCATTAGCAAGCAGCTCGTGTTCCATTAGCAAGCAGCTCGTGTTCCGTTAGCAAGCAGCTAGTGTTCCATTAGCAAGCAGCTAGTGTTCCATTAGCAAGCAGCTAGTGTGCCATTAGCAAGCAGCTCGTGTTCCATTAGCAAGCAGCTCGTGTGCCATTGGCAAGCAGCTCGTGTTCCATTAGCAAGCAGCCAGTGTTCCATTAGCAAGCAGCTAGTGTTCCATTAGCAAGCAGCTAGTGTTCCATTAGCAAGCAGCTCGTGTTCCATTAGCAAGCAGCTCGTGTTCCATTAGCAATCGCCTAGTGTTCCATAAGTAAGCAGCTAGTGTTCAATTAGCAAGCAGCTCGTGTTCCATTAGCAAGCAGCTCGTGTTCCATTAGCAAGTGCCTCGTGCTCCATAAGTAAGCAGCTGGTGTTCCATTAGCAAGCAGCTCGTGTTCCATTAGCAAGCACATAGTGTTCCATTAGCAAGCAGCTCGTGTTCCATTAGCAAGCAGCTCGTGCTCCATTAGCAAGCACCTGGTGTTCCATAAGTAAGCAGCTACTGTTCCATCAGCAAGTGCCTCGTGTTCCATTAGCAAGCAGCTCGTGTTCCATTCGCAAGCAGCTCGTGTTCCGTTAGCAAGCAGCTAGTGTTCCATTAGCAAGCAGCTCGTGTTCCATGAGCAAGCAGCTAGTGTTCCATTAGCAAGCAGCTAGTGTTCCGTTAGCACGCAGCTCGTGTTCCATCAGCAAGCAGCTAGGGTTCCATTAGCAAGCAGCTAGAAACACCACCATGACACTATGTACCGTGCATGTGACACACCGCCTTGACACGATGTACCGTGCCTGTGACGCACCGCCATGACACTATGTACCGTGCCTGTGACGCACCGCCATGACACGATGTACCGTGCATGGAACGCACTGCCATGACATGATGTACCGTGCCTGTGATGCACCACCATGACACTATGTACCGTGCCTGTGCCGCACGGCCAAGACACTGTGTACGGTGCCTGTGACGAACAGCCATGACACTCTGTACAGTGCCTGTGACGCACCACAATGACACGTGTACCGTGCCTGTGACGCACCGCCATGACACTATGTACCGTGCCTGTGACGCACCGCCATGACACTATGTGCCGTGCCTGTGACGCATCGCCATGACACTATGTACCGTGCCTGTGACGCACCACCATGACACGATGCACCATGCCTGTGACACACCGCCATGACACTATGCACCGTGCCTGTGACGCACCGCCATGACACTATGTGCCGTTCCTGTGACGCATCGCCATGACACGATGCACCGTGCCTGTGAAGCACGACCATGACACTATGCACTGTGCCTGTGATGCACTGCCATGACACTATGTACCGTGCCTGTGACGCACGGCCATGACACTATGTACCGTGCCTGTGATGCACTGCCCTGACACGATGTACCGTGCCTGTGATGCACCACCATGACACAATGTACCATGCATGCGATGCACCACAATGACACTATGTACCGTGCCTGTGACGCACCACCATGACACTATGTACCGTGCCTGTGACGCACCACCATGACATTATGTACCGTGCCTGTGACGCACCGCCATGACACTATGTCCCGTGCCTGTGACGCACCGCCATGACACGATGTACCATGCATGGAACGCACTGCCATGACATGATGAACCGTGCCTGTGACGCACCACCATGACACTATGTACCGTGCATGTGACGCACTGCCATGACACTATGTACCAGGCATTGGACGCACCGCCATGACACTATGTACCGCGCCAGTGACGCACCGCCATGACACTATGTACCGTGCCAGTGACGCACCGCCATGATACTATGTACAATGCCTGTGACGCACAGTCATGACACTATGTACCGTGCCTGTGCCACACCGCCAAGACACTGTGTACGGTGCCTGTGACGCACAGCCATGACACTATGTACCGTGCATGGAACGCACCGCCATGACACTATGTACCGTGGCTGTGCCGCACCGCCAAGACACTGTGTACGGTGCATGTGACACCACCATGACACTATGTACTGTGGCTGTGACGCACCACCATGACACTATGTACCGTGGCTGTGACGCACCGCCGTGACACGATGTTTGTCCACGTATCTTTGCCTTATCAGTCATATTCTTTCTTTCTTTATTGTTCATGGCGAGATGATTATGGTGATGAAGAAGATGATGATGATTATGGTGATGAAGAAGATGATGATGATTATGATGATGGAGAAGATGATGATGATTATGATGATGATTATGGTGATGAAGACCATTCGGCCCCAGCAAGCTGGTCCTCCATTTCGTCCACCTCGGAAGGATGACAGGCTGAGTGAACCTGCCTGGCGCTTTTTAAATTTGACGATCGACCGGGATTCGCACTCGGGATCCTCGGAGCCCAAGGGAGCCCCCCCCCCCCCCCCCCCCCGTGACCGCCAAAACCAGGCGTACGTTTTCCCACTCACCTTCACTCGAGAGTTAAACATCTATATGCGGCGGGACCGTTCGCGAGATCTTCAGGTGGAGTAGGGGAAAACAGGTGCAAGGGAGCAAGAGGGGACGGGGAAGGAAAAAAAAAAGGGTTGGAAGATCTGCGACCGTTCACTCGCCATAGATGTTGGCGCTGCAAATAATTAAACAAAGAAGAATTGATGAAACATGAAAAAGATGAAAGAAAAAAACAAAAACAAAATTAAACCATAGAAAGAAAAATGTGAAGAATTTAAGAACGAAACGCGGACTTCGTAGGAAACACGGTTCAGGTAATCAATAAACGCGGACTTCGTAGGAAACACGGTTCAGGTTTTCTGCCCGTTTTGTGTTTTCTCTTGAACTTCTCCCACCGCTGGTCGCGTCGTTTGACCTCGCAGGAGTTCAATTCAATGAAGTGATTTTCCCTGAAAGCTCCGGTGACTAATTCTCTGGGCATCCTCCGTCGTGCGAAGTCCTTCCTTGGCACACCTGAGCTCCTCACCACATACAAGGCTTTCATCCGCAGCTCAATGGAATACTGTTCCCCCCTCTGGGCTGGTGCTCCTGCCTCACACCTTGCTCGGCTTCACGCTGTTGAGGCCAAAGCTTTCAGAATCATTGGAATCTCCTGCGATGTAGTCAACGCCGAGGGCCTTTCACTCACTCACCGCAGGCAGGTTGGTGGTCTTTCTGTCTTCTACCGACTCCTCTCCGGCCTTGCTCCCCCAGCTCTCTCTGTGCTCTGTCCCCCCAATATTCCTTCAGGTCGCACAAGATCTGCCTGCAACCCTCTTATGGTTAAACTGCCAAAGTCTAGGCTCTCTGCTCACCTTCACTCTTTTATTCCCCTTTTCTCCCGCCTCTGGAACAAACTCCCCCACTCCCTTCAATCCCACTCCTCCCTCCAGGTCTTTAAAACAGCTGTTCACCACCATCTCTTATCGTCCCCCATCGAAAACCTTGATCTTTTCTACCCCCGGTAATTCACCCCAGAGTCCTTGCAGTGTTCATATGTTTTAATCCTCTCCCACCTCCCCCCAAGTCCTCCCGATGTCCCTGCTCTCAAATGTTGTGTTTGTGTCCTTCCCCCTCTTCCCCCTCTCTTTTGTGTCCTTCCCCCTCTCTCCCCATCTTGTCTGCCGCTCCCCTTGTTTTTTGTGTTTTGTGTGTCGGTTTGTCTTTTTGTGTGATTAATGTTAGCTCTTTCACGAGCCTCGATCTTGTATACAAAAAAACAAAAAAAAAAATCTCAACCGATCTGTTGTTATTATCTTACACGGATTTCAACAACAACATTCACCTCAGCTGAGGGAGAAACCATGACGAGAATTTCGCGCCTTCCGCAGGTTCTTGGAACACTGACCTCGCTTACAAGGGGAATTCTTGTGTTTGGAGAACCCGTCGTCCTGGTTTTAACAGTTTTATTTATGATTCAGCCATTCTGCACTCCATCTGCGGTAACATTCACATTTGTTCTTTGACCAAGTTTCACCTTCACTCCTGATCGCGTCCCCCACTTCCGCCCCTTCTGTTGCCGAGCAACCGTCAGCGTCTGAGGAAATGGAGGTCGCATGAAGGATTGAGTAGGAAGGAATGAGTGATGGAACGAAGGATGAGGAAGGAAGTTGGGGTGTGTTCCGTTAGCAAGCAGCTCGTGTTCCGTTAGCAAGCACCTAGTGTTCGTTCCATTAGCAAGCAGCTAGTGTTCCATTAGCAAGCAGCTCGTGTTCCATCAGCAAGCAGCTAGTGTTCCATTAGCAAGCAGCTAGTGTTCCATTAGCAAGCAGCTCGTGTTCCATCAGCAAGCAGCTCGTGTTCCATCAGCAAGCAGCTAGTGTTCCATTAGCAAGCAGCTAGTGTTCCATTAGCAAGCAGCTAGTGTTCCATAAGTAAGCAGCTAGTGTTCCATAAGTAAGCAACTCGTGTTCCATCAGCAAGCAGCTAGTGTTCCATTAGCAAGCAGCTAGTGTTCCATTAGCAAGCAGCTCGTGTTCCATCAGCAAGCAGCTAGTGTTCCATTAGCAAGCAGCTCGTGTTCCATTAGCAAGCAGCTCGTGTTCCATTACCAAGCAGCTAGTGTTCCATAAGTAAGCAACTCGTGGTCCATTAGCAAGCAACTCGTGTTCCATCAGCAAGCAGCTAGTGTTCCATTCGCAAGCAGCTCGTGTTCCATTAGCAAGCAGCTCGTGTTCCATTAGCAAGCAGCTAGTGTTCCATTAGCAAGCAGCTAGTGTTCCATTCGCAAGCAGCTAGTGTTCCATTAGCAAGCAGCTGGTGTTCCATAAGTAAGCAGCTGGTGTTCCATTAGCAAGCAGCTAGTGTTCCATTAGCAAGCAGCTAGTGTTCCATTAGCAAGCAGCTGGTGTTCCATTAGCAAGCAGCTCGTATTCCATTAGCAAGCAGCTCGTGTTCCGTTAGCAAGCAGCTCGTGTTCCATTAGCAAGCAGCTCGTGTTCCATTAGCAAGTGCCTCGTGTTCCATAAGTAAGCAGCTGGTGTTCCATTAGCAAGCAGCTAGTGTTCCATTAGCAAGCAGCTAGTGTTCCATTAGCAAGCAGCTAGTGCTCCATTAGCAAGTGCCTAGTGCTCCATTAGCAAGCAGCTGGTGTTCCATTTATAGCAAGCAGCTAGTGTTCCATTAGCAAGCACCTAGTGTTCCATTAGCAAGCAGCTCGTGTACCGTTAGCAAGCACCTGGTGTTCCATAAGTAAGCAGCTAGTGTTCCATAAGTAAGCAACTCGTGTTCCATTAGCAAGCAGCTCGTGTTCCATTAACAAGCAGCTCGTGTTCCGTTAGCAAGGAGCTAGTGTTCCATTAACAAGCAGCTGGTGTTCCATTAGGAGGCGCCTAGTGTTCCATAAGTAAGCAGCTAGTGTTCAATTAGCAAGCAGCTCGTGTTCCATTAGCAAGCAGCTAGTGTTCCATTAGCAAGTGCCTCGTGTTCCATAAGTAAGCAGCTGGTGTTCCATTAGCAAGCAGCTAGTGTTCCATTAGCAAGCACCGCGTGTTCCATTAGCAAGCAGCTCGTGTTCCATTAGCAAGCACCTAGTGTTCCATAAGTATGCAGCTCGTGTTCCGTTAGCAAGCAGCTAGTGTTCCATTAGCAAGCAGCCAGTGTTCCATAAGTAAGCAGCTAGTGTTCCATTAGCAAGCAGCTAGTGTTCCATAAGTAAGCAGCTAGTGTTCCATAAGTAAGCAACTCGTGTTCCATCAGCAAGCAGCTAGTGTTCCATTAGCAATCAGCTAGTGTTCCATTAGCAAGCAGCTCGTGTTCCATCAGCAAGCAGCTAGTGTTCCATTAGCAAGCAGCTCGAGTTCCATTAGCAAGCAACTCGCGTTCCATTACCAAGCAGCTAGTGTTCCATAAGTAAGCAACTCGTGGTCTATTAGCAAGCAACTCGTGTTCCATCAGCAAGCAGCTAGTGTTCCATGAGCAAGCAGCTCGTGTTCCATTAGCAAGCAGCTCGTGTTCCATTAGCAAGCAGCTAGTGTTCCATTAGCAAGCAGCTAGTGTTCCATTCGCAAGCAGCTAGTGTTCCATTAGCAAGCAGCTGGTGTTCCATAAGTAAGCAGCTGGTGTTCCATTAGCAAGCAGCTAGTGTTCCATTAGCAAGCAGCTCGTGTTCCATTAGCAAGCAGCTGGTGTTCCATGAGCACGCAGCTCATGTTCCATTAGCAAGCAGCTCGTGTTCCGTTAGCAAGCAGCTCATGTTCCATTAGCAAGCAGCTCGTGTTCCATTAGCAAGTGCCTCGTGTTCCATAAGTAAGCAGCTGGTGTTCCATTAGCAAGCAGCTAGTGTTCTATTAGCAAGCAGCTAGTGTTCCATGAGCAAGCAGCTAGTGCTCCATGAGCAAGCAACTCGTGTTCCATCAGCAAGCAGCTAGTGTTCCATTCGCAAGCAGCTCGTGTTCCATTAGCAAGCAGCTCGTGTTCCATTAGCAAGCAGCTGGTGTTCCATGAGCACGCAGCTCATGTTCCATTAGCAAGCAGCTCGTGTTCCGTTAGCAAGCAGCTCATGTTCCATTAGCAAGCAGCTCGTGTTCCATTAGCAAGTGCCTCGTGTTCCATAAGTAAGCAGCTGGTGTTCCATTAGCAAGCAGCTAGTGTTCTATTAGCAAGCAGCTAGTGTTCCATGAGTAAGCAACTCGTGGTCCATTAGCAAGCAACTCGTGTTCCATCAGCAAGCAGCTAGTGTTCCATTCGCAAGCAGCTCGTGTTCCATTAGCAAGCAGCTCGTGTTCCATTAGCAAGCAGCTAGTGTTCCATTAGCAAGCAGCTAGTGTTCCATTCGCAAGCAGCTAGTGTTCCATTAGCAAGCAGCTGGTGTTCCATAAGTAAGCAGCTGGTGTTCCATTAGCAAGCAGCTAGTGTTCCATTAGCAAGCAGCTAGTGTTCCATTAGCAAGCAGCTGGTGTTCCATTAGCAAGCAGCTCGTGTTCCATTAGCAAGCAGCTCGTGTTCCGTTAGCAAGCAGCTCGTGTTCCATTAGCAAGCAGCTCGTGTTCCATTAGCAAGTGCCTCGTGTTCCATAAGTAAGCAGCTGGTGTTCCATTAGCAAGCAGCTAGTGTTCCATTAGCAAGCAGCTAGTGTTCCATTAGCAAGCAGCTAGTGCTCCATTAGCAAGTGCCTAGTGCTCCATTAGCAAGCAGCTGGTGTTCCATTTATAGCAAGCAGCTAGTGTTCCATTAGCAAGCACCTAGTGTTCCATTAGCAAGCAGCTCGTGTACCGTTAGCAAGCACCTGGTGTTCCATAAGTAAGCAGCTAGTGTTCCATAAGTAAGCAACTCGTGTTCCATCAGCCAGCAGCTAGTGTTCCATTAGCAAGCAGCTCGTGTTCCATTAGCAAGCAGCTCGTGTTCCGTTAGCAAGGAGCTAGTGTTCCATTAACAAGCAGCTAGTGTTCCATTAGGAGGCGCCTAGTGTTCCATAAGTAAGCAGCTAGTGTTCAATTAGCAAGCAGCTCGTGTTCCATTAGCAAGCAGCTAGTGTTCCATTAGCAAGTGCCTCGTGTTCCATAAGTAAGCAGCTGGTGTTCCATTAGCAAGCAGCTAGTGTTCCATTAGCAAGCACCGCGTGTTCCATTAGCAAGCAGCTCGTGTTCCATTAGCAAGCACCTAGTGTTCCATAAGTATGCAGCTCGTGTTCCGTTAGCAAGCAGCTAGTGTTCCATTAGCAAGCAGCTAGTGTTCCATAAGTAAGCAGCTAGTGTTCCATTAGCAAGCAGCTAGTGTTCCATAAGTAAGCAGCTAGTGTTCCATAAGTAAGCAACTCGTGTTCCATCAGCAAGCAGCTAGTGTTCCATTAGCAATCAGCTAGTGTTCCATTAGCAAGCAGCTCGTGTTCCATCAGCAAGCAGCTAGTGTTCCATTAGCAAGCAGCTCGAGTTCCATTAGCAAGCAACTCGCGTTCCATTACCAAGCAGCTAGTGTTCCATAAGTAAGCAACTCGTGGTCTATTAGCAAGCAACTCGTGTTCCATCAGCAAGCAGCTAGTGTTCCATGAGCAAGCAGCTCGTGTTCCATTAGCAAGCAGCTCGTGTTCCATTAGCAAGCAGCTAGTGTTCCATTAGCAAGCAGCTAGTGTTCCATTCGCAAGCAGCTAGTGTTCCATTAGCAAGCAGCTGGTGTTCCATAAGTAAGCAGCTGGTGTTCCATTAGCAAGCAGCTAGTGTTCCATTAGCAAGCAGCTCGTGTTCCATTAGCAAGCAGCTGGTGTTCCATGAGCACGCAGCTCATGTTCCATTAGCAAGCAGCTCGTGTTCCGTTAGCAAGCAGCTCATGTTCCATTAGCAAGCAGCTCGTGTTCCATTAGCAAGTGCCTCGTGTTCCATAAGTAAGCAGCTGGTGTTCCATTAGCAAGCAGCTAGTGTTCTATTAGCAAGCAGCTAGTGTTCCATGAGCAAGCAGCTAGTGCTCCATGAGCAAGTGCCTGGTGTTCCATAAGTAAGCAGCTGGTGTTCCATTTATAGCAAGCAGCTAGTGTTCCATGAGCAAGCACCTAGTGTTCCATGAGCAAGCAGCTCGTGTTCCGTTAGCAAGCACCTAGTGTTCCATAAGTAAGCAGCTAGTGTTCCATACGTAAGCAGCTAGTGTTCCATAGGTAAGCAACTCGTGTTCCATCAGCCAGCAGCTAGTGTTCCATTAGCAAGCAGCTCGTGTTCCATTAGCAAGCAGCTCGTGTTCCGTTAGCAAGCAGCTAGTGTTCCATTAGCAAGCAGCTAGTGTTCCATTAGCAAGCAGCTAGTGTGCCATTAGCAAGCAGCTCGTGTTCCATTAGCAAGCAGCTCGTGTGCCATTGGCAAGCAGCTCGTGTTCCATTAGCAAGCAGCCAGTGTTCCATTAGCAAGCAGCTAGTGTTCCATTAGCAAGCAGCTAGTGTTCCATTAGCAAGCAGCTCGTGTTCCATTAGCAAGCAGCTCGTGTTCCATTAGCGATCGCCTCGTGTTCCATAAGTAAGCAGCTAGTGTTCAATTAGCAAGCAGCTCGTGTTCCATTAGCAAGCAGCTCGTGTTCCATTAGCAAGCAGCTCGTGTTCCATTAGCAAGTGCCTCCTGCTCCATAAGTAAGCAGCTGGTGTTCCATTAGCAAGCAGCTCGTGTTCCATTAGCAAGCACATAGTGTTCCATTAGCAAGCAGCTCGTGTTCCATTAGCAAGCAGCTCGTGCTCCATTAGCAAGCACCTGGTGTTCCATAAGTAAGCAGCTACTGTTCCATCAGCAAGTGCCTCGTGTTCCATTAGCAAGCAGCTCGTGTTCCATTCGCAAGCAGCTCGTGTTCCGTTAGCAAGCAGCTAGTGTTCCATTAGCAAGCAGCTCGTGTTCCATGAGCAAGCAGCTAGTGTTCCATTAGCAAGCAGCTAGTGTTCCGTTAGCACGCAGCTCGTGTTCCATCAGCAAGCAGCTAGTGTTCCATTAGCAAGCAGCTAGAAACACCACCATGACACTATGTACCGTGCATGTGACACACCGCCTTGACACGATGTACCGTGCCTGTGACGCACCGCCATGACACTATGTACCGTGCCTGTGACGCACCGCCATGACACGATGTACCGTGCATGGAACGCACTGCCATGACATGATGTACCGTGCCTGTGATGCACCACCATGACACTATGTACCGTGCCTGTGCCGCACGGCCAAGACACTGTGTACGGTGCCTGTGACGAACAGCCATGACACTCTGTACAGTGCCTGTGACGCACCACAATGACACGTGTACCGTGCCTGTGACGCACCGCCATGACACTATGTGCCGTGCCTGTGATGCACAGCCATGACACAATGTACCGTGCCTGTGACGCACCACCATGACACAATGTACCATGCATGCGATGCACCACAATGACACTATGTACCGTGCCTGTGACGCACCACCATGACACTATGTACCATGCATGCGATGCACCACAATGACACTATGTACCGTGCCTGTGACGCACCACCATGACACTATGTACCGTGCCTGTGATGCACCACCATGACACTGTGTACCGTGCCTGTGATGCACCGCCATGACACGATGTACCCAGCCTGTGACGCATCGCCATGACATGATGTACCATGCCTGTGACGCACCACCATGACACAATGTACCATGCATGCGATGCACCACAATGACACTATGTACCGTGCCTGTGACGCACCACCATGACACTATGTACCATGCATGCGATGCACCACAATGACACTATGTACCGTGCCTGTGACGCACCACCATGACACTATGTACCGTGCCTGTGATGCACCACCATGACACTGTGTACCGTGCCTGTGATGCACCGCCATGACACGATGTACCCAGCCTGTGACGCATCGCCATGACATGATGTACCATGCCTGTGACGCACCGCCATGACACTATGTACCGTGCATGTGACGCACCACCATGACACTGTGTACCGTGCCTGTGACGCACCACCATGACACGATGCACCATGCCTGTGACACAACGCCATGACACTATGCACCGTGCCTGTGACGCACCGCCATGACACTATGTCCCGTGCCTGTGACGCACCGCCATGACACGATGTACCATGCATGGAACGCACTGCCATGACATGATGAACCGTGCCTGTGACGCACCACCATGACACTATGTACCGTGCATGTGACGCACTGCCATGACATTATGTACCAGGCATTGGACGCACCGCCATGACACTATGTACCGTGCCAGTGACGCACCACCATGACACTATGTACCGTGCATGTGACGCACTGCCATGACACGATGTACCATGCATGGAACGCACTGCCATGACATGATGAACCGTGCCTGTGACGCACCACCATGACACTATGTACCGTGCATGTGACGCACTGCCATGACATTATGTACCAGGCATTGGACGCACCGCCATGATACTATGTAGCTACCGTGCCTGCGATGCACCACCATGACACTATGTACCGTGCCTGTGACGCACAGTCATGACACTATGTACCGTGCCTGTGCCACACCGCCAAGACACTGTGTACGGTGCCTGTGACGCACAGCCATGACACTATGTACCGTGCATGGAACGCACCGCCATGACACGATGTACCGTGGCTGTGCCGCACCGCCGTGACACGATGTTTGTCCACGTATCTTTGCCTAATCAGTCATATTCTTTCTTTCTTTATTGTTCATGGCGAGATGATTATGGTGATGAAGAAGATGATGATGATTATGGTGATGAAGAAGATGATGATGATTATGATGATGGAGAAGATGATGATGATTATGATGATGATTATGGTGATGAAGACCATTCGGCCCCAGCAAGCTGGTCCTCCATTTCGTCCACCTCGGAAGGATGACAGGCTGAGTGAACCTGCCTGGCGCTTTTTAAATTTGACGATCGACCGGGATTCGCACTCGGGATCCTCGGAGCCCAAGGGAGCCCCCCCCCCCGTGACCGCCAAAACCAGGCGTACGTTTTCCCACTCACCTTCACTCGAGAGTTAAACATCTATATGCGGCGGGACCGTTCGCGAGATCTTCAGGTGGAGTAGGGGAAAACAGGTGCAAGGGAGCAAGAGGGGACAGGGAAGGAAAAAAAAAAGGGTTGGAAGATCTGCGACCGTTCACTCGCCATAGATGTTGGCGCTGCAAATAATTAAACAAAGAAGAATTGATGAAACATGAAAAAGATGAAAGAAAAAAACAAAAACAAAATTAAACCATAATAATAATAATAATGCATTTATTTTATATAGCGATTTTCAGGAAGCCCAAAGACGCTTAGAAAGAAAAATGTGAAGAATTTAAGAACGAAACGCGGACTTCGTAGGAAACACGGTTCAGGTAATCAATAAACGCGGACTTCGTAGGAAACACGGTTCAGGTTTTCTGCCCGTTTTGTGTTTTCTCTTGAACTTCTCCCACCGCTGGTCGCGTCGTTTGACCTCGCAGGAGTTCAATTCAATGAAGTGATTTTCCCTGAAAGCTCCGGTGACTAATTCTCTGGGCATCCTCCGTCGTGCGAAGTCCTTCCTTGGCACACCTGAGCTCCTCACCACATACAAGGCTTTCATCCGCAGCTCAATGGAATACTGTTCCCCCCTCTGGGCTGGTGCTCCTGCCTCACACCTTGCTCGGCTTCACGCTGTTGAGGCCAAAGCTTTCAGAATCATTGGAATCTCCTGCGATGTAGTCAACGCCGAGGGCCTTTCACTCACTCACCGCAGGCAGGTTGGTGGTCTTTCTGTCTTCTACCGACTCCTCTCCGGCCTTGCTCCCCCCAGCTCTCTCTGTGCTCTGTCCCCCCAATATTCCTTCAGGTCGCACAAGATCTGCCTGCAACCCTCTTATGGTTAAACTGCCAAAGTCTAAGCTCTCTGCTCACCTTCACTCTTTCATTCCCCTTTTCTCCCGCCTCTGGAACAAACTCCCCCACTCCCTTCAATCCCACTCCTCCCTCCAGGTCTTTAAAACAGCTGTTCACCACCATATCTTATCGTCCCCCATCGAAAACCTTGATCTTTTCTACCCCCGGTAATTCACCCCAGAGTCCTTGCAGTGTTCATATGTTTTAATCCTCTCCCACCTCCCCCCAAGTCCTCCCGATGTCCCTGCTCTCAAATGTTGTGTTTGTGTCCTTCCCCCTCTTCCCCCTCTCTTTTGTGTCCTTCCCCCTCTCTCCCCATCTTGTCTGCCGCTCCCCTTGTTTTTTGTGTTTAGTGTGTCGGTTTGTCTTTTTGTGTGATTAATGTTAGCTCTTTCACGAGCCTCGATCTTGTATACAAAAAAACAAACAAAAAAAATCTCAACCGATCTGTTGTTATTATCTTACACGGATTTCAACAACAACATTCACCTCAGCTGAGGGAGAAACCATGACGAGAATTTCGCGCCTTCCGCAGGTTCTTGGAACACTGACCTCGCTTACAAGGGGAATTCTTGTGTTTGGAGAACCCGTCGTCCTGGTTTTAACAGTTTTATTTATGATTCAGCCATTCTGCACTCCATCTGCGGTAACATTCACATTTGTTCTTTGACCAAGTTTCACCTTCACTCCTGATCGCGTCCCCCACTTCCGCCCCTTCTGTTGCCGAGCAACCGTCAGCGTCTTCTGAGGAAAGGGAGGTCGCATGAAGGATTGAGTAGGAAGGAATGAGTGATGGAACGAAGGATGAAGGAAGGCAGTTGGGGTGTGTTCCGTTAGCAAGCAGCTCGTGTTCCGTTAGCAAGCACCTAGTGTTCGTTCCATTAGCAAGCAGCTAGTGTTCCATTAGCAAGCAGCTCGTGTTCCATCAGCAAGCAGCTAGTGTTCCATAAGTAAGCAGCTAGTGTTCCATAAGTAAGCAACTCGTGTTCCATCAGCAAGCAGCTAGTGTTCCATTAGCAAGCAGCTAGTGTTCCATTAGCAAGCAGCTCGTGTTCCATCAGCAAGCAGCTAGTGTTCCATTAGCAAGCAGCTCGTGTTCCATTAGCAAGCAGCTCGTGTTCCATTACCAAGCAGCTAGTGTTCCATAAGTAAGCAACTCGTGGTCCATTAGCAAGCAACTCGTGTTCCATCAGCAAGCAGCTAGTGTTCCATTCGCAAGCAGCTCGTGTTCCATTAGCAAGCAGCTCGTGTTCCATTAGCAAGCAGCTAGTGTTCCATTAGCAAGCAGCTAGTGTTCCATTCGCAAGCAGCTAGTGTTCCATTAGCAAGCAGCTGGTGTTCCATAAGTAAGCAGCTGGTGTTCCATTAGCAAGCAGCTAGTGTTCCATTAGCAAGCAGCTAGTGTTCCATTAGCAAGCAGCTGGTGTTCCATTAGCAAGCAGCTCGTGTTCCATTAGCAAGCAGCTCGTGTTCCGTTAGCAAGCAGCTCGTGTTCCATTAGCAAGCAGCTCGTGTTCCATTAGCAAGTGCCTCGTGTTCCATAAGTAAGCAGCTGGTGTTCCATTAGCAAGCAGCTAGTGTTCCATTAGCAAGCAGCTAGTGTTCCATTAGCAAGCAGCTAGTGCTCCATTAGCAAGTGCCTAGTGCTCCATTAGCAAGCAGCTGGTGTTCCATTTATAGCAAGCAGCTAGTGTTCCATTAGCAAGCACCTAGTGTTCCATTAGCAAGCAGCTCGTGTACCGTTAGCAAGCACCTGGTGTTCCATAAGTAAGCAGCTAGTGTTCCATAAGTAAGCAACTCGTGTTCCATCAGCAAGCAGCTAGTGTTCCATTAGCAAGCAGCTAGTGTTCCATTAGCAAGCAGCTCGTGTTCCATCAGCAAGCAGCTAGTGTTCCATTAGCAAGCAGCTCGTGTTCCATTAGCAAGCAGCTCGTGTTCCATTACCAAGCAGCTAGTGTTCCATAAGTAAGCAACTCGTGGTCCATTAGCAAGCAACTCGTGTTCCATCAGCAAGCAGCTAGTGTTCCATTCGCAAGCAGCTCGTGTTCCATTAGCAAGCAGCTCGTGTTCCATTAGCAAGCAGCTAGTGTTCCATTAGCAAGCAGCTAGTGTTCCATCCGCAAGCAGCTAGTGTTCCATTAGCAAGCAGCTGGTGTTCCATAAGTAAGCAGCTGGTGTTCCATTAGCAAGCAGCTAGTGTTCCATTAGCAAGCAGCTAGTGTTCCATTAGCAAGCAGCTGGTGTTCCATTAGCAAGCAGCTCGTATTCCATTAGCAAGCAGCTCGTGTTCCGTTAGCAAGCAGCTCGTGTTCCATTAGCAAGCAGCTCGTGTTCCATTAGCAAGTGCCTCGTGTTCCATAAGTAAGCAGCTGGTGTTCCATTAGCAAGCAGCTAGTGTTCCATTAGCAAGCAGCTAGTGTTCCATTAGCAAGCAGCTAGTGCTCCATTAGCAAGTGCCTAGTGCTCCATTAGCAAGCAGCTGGTGTTCCATTTATAGCAAGCAGCTAGTGTTCCATTAGCAAGCACCTAGTGTTCCATTAGCAAGCAGCTCGTGTACCGTTAGCAAGCACCTGGTGTTCCATAAGTAAGCAGCTAGTGTTCCATAAGTAAGCAACTCGTGTTCCATCAGCCAGCAGCTAGTGTTCCATTAGCAAGCAGCTCGTGTTCCATTAGCAAGCAGCTCGTGTTCCGTTAGCAAAGAGCTAGTGTTCCATTAACAAGCAGCTAGTGTTCCATTAGGAGGCGCCTAGTGTTCCATAAGTAAGCAGCTAGTGTTCAATTAGCAAGCAGCTCGTGTTCCATTAGCAAGCAGCTAGTGTTCCATTAGCAAGTGCCTCGTGTTCCATAAGTAAGCAGCTGGTGTTCCATTAGCAAGCAGCTAGTGTTCCATTAGCAAGCACCGCGTGTTCCATTAGCAAGCAGCTCGTGTTCCATTAGCAAGCACCTAGTGTTCCATAAGTATGCAGCTCGTGTTCCGTTAGCAAGCAGCTAGTGTTCCATTAGCAAGCAGCTAGTGTTCCATAAGTAAGCAGCTAGTGTTCCATTAGCAAGCAGCTAGTGTTCCATAAGTAAGCAGCTAGTGTTCCATAAGTAAGCAACTCGTGTTCCATCAGCAAGCAGCTAGTGTTCCATTAGCAATCAGCTAGTGTTCCATTAGCAAGCAGCTCGTGTTCCATCAGCAAGCAGCTAGTGTTCCATTAGCAAGCAGCTCGAGTTCCATTAGCAAGCAACTCGCGTTCCATTACCAAGCAGCTAGTGTTCCATAAGTAAGCAACTCGTGGTCTATTAGCAAGCAACTCGTGTTCCATCAGCAAGCAGCTAGTGTTCCATGAGCAAGCAGCTCGTGTTCCATTAGCAAGCAGCTCGTGTTCCATTAGCAAGCAGCTAGTGTTCCATTAGCAAGCAGCTAGTGTTCCATTCGCAAGCAGCTAGTGTTCCATTAGCAAGCAGCTGGTGTTCCATAAGTAAGCAGCTGGTGTTCCATTAGCAAGCAGCTAGTGTTCCATTAGCAAGCAGCTCGTGTTCCATTAGCAAGCAGCTGGTGTTCCATGAGCACGCAGCTCATGTTCCATTAGCAAGCAGCTCGTGTTCCGTTAGCAAGCAGCTCATGTTCCATTAGCAAGCAGCTCGTGTTCCATTAGCAAGTGCCTCGTGTTCCATAAGTAAGCAGCTGGTGTTCCATTAGCAAGCAGCTAGTGTTCTATTAGCAAGCAGCTAGTGTTCCATGAGCAAGCAGCTAGTGCTCCATGAGCAAGCAACTCGTGTTCCATCAGCAAGCAGCTAGTGTTCCATTCGCAAGCAGCTCGTGTTCCATTAGCAAGCAGCTCGTGTTCCATTAGCAAGCAGCTGGTGTTCCATGAGCACGCAGCTCATGTTCCATTAGCAAGCAGCTCGTGTTCCGTTAGCAAGCAGCTCATGTTCCATTAGCAAGCAGCTCGTGTTCCATTAGCAAGTGCCTCGTGTTCCATAAGTAAGCAGCTGGTGTTCCATTAGCAAGCAGCTAGTGTTCTATTAGCAAGCAGCTAGTGTTCCATGAGTAAGCAACTCGTGGTCCATTAGCAAGCAACTCGTGTTCCATCAGCAAGCAGCTAGTGTTCCATTCGCAAGCAGCTCGTGTTCCATTAGCAAGCAGCTCGTGTTCCATTAGCAAGCAGCTAGTGTTCCATTAGCAAGCAGCTAGTGTTCCATTCGCAAGCAGCTAGTGTTCCATTAGCAAGCAGCTGGTGTTCCATAAGTAAGCAGCTGGTGTTCCATTAGCAAGCAGCTAGTGTTCCATTAGCAAGCAGCTAGTGTTCCATTAGCAAGCAGCTGGTGTTCCATTAGCAAGCAGCTAGTGTTCCATTAGCAAGCAGCTCGTGTTCCGTTAGCAAGCAGCTCGTGTTCCATTAGCAAGCAGCTCGTGTTCCATTAGCAAGTGCCTCGTGTTCCATAAGTAAGCAGCTGGTGTTCCATTAGCAAGCAGCTAGTGTTCCATTAGCAAGCAGCTAGTGTTCCATTAGCAAGCAGCTAGTGCTCCATTAGCAAGTGCCTAGTGCTCCATTAGCAAGCAGCTGGTGTTCCATTTATAGCAAGCAGCTAGTGTTCCATTAGCAAGCACCTAGTGTTCCATTAGCAAGCAGCTCGTGTACCGTTAGCAAGCACCTGGTGTTCCATAAGTAAGCAGCTAGTGTTCCATAAGTAAGCAACTCGTGTTCCATCAGCCAGCAGCTAGTGTTCCATTAGCAAGCAGCTCGTGTTCCATTAGCAAGCAGCTCGTGTTCCGTTAGCAAGGAGCTAGTGTTCCATTAACAAGCAGCTAGTGTTCCATTAGGAGGCGCCTAGTGTTCCATAAGTAAGCAGCTAGTGTTCAATTAGCAAGCAGCTCGTGTTCCATTAGCAAGCAGCTAGTGTTCCATTAGCAAGTGCCTCGTGTTCCATAAGTAAGCAGCTGGTGTTCCATTAGCAAGCAGCTAGTGTTCCATTAGCAAGCACCGCGTGTTCCATTAGCAAGCAGCTCGTGTTCCATTAGCAAGCACCTAGTGTTCCATAAGTATGCAGCTCGTGTTCCGTTAGCAAGCAGCTAGTGTTCCATTAGCAAGCAGCTAGTGTTCCATAAGTAAGCAGCTAGTGTTCCATTAGCAAGCAGCTAGTGTTCCATAAGTAAGCAGCTAGTGTTCCATAAGTAAGCAACTCGTGTTCCATCAGCAAGCAGCTGGTGTTCCATTAGCAATCAGCTAGTGTTCCATTAGCAAGCAGCTCGTGTTCCATCAGCAAGCAGCTAGTGTTCCATTAGCAAGCAGCTCGAGTTCCATTAGCAAGCAACTCGCGTTCCATTACCAAGCAGCTAGTGTTCCATAAGTAAGCAACTCGTGGTCTATTAGCAAGCAACTCGTGTTCCATCAGCAAGCAGCTAGTGTTCCATGAGCAAGCAGCTCGTGTTCCATTAGCAAGCAGCTCGTGTTCCATTAGCAAGCAGCTAGTGTTCCATTAGCAAGCAGCTAGTGTTCCATTCGCAAGCAGCTAGTGTTCCATTAGCAAGCAGCTGGTGTTCCATAAGTAAGCAGCTGGTGTTCCATTAGCAAGCAGCTAGTGTTCCATTAGCAAGCAGCTCGTGTTCCATTAGCAAGCAGCTGGTGTTCCATGAGCACGCAGCTCATGTTCCATTAGCAAGCAGCTCGTGTTCCGTTAGCAAGCAGCTCATGTTCCATTAGCAAGCAGCTCGTGTTCCATTAGCAAGTGCCTCGTGTTCCATAAGTAAGCAGCTGGTGTTCCATTAGCAAGCAGCTAGTGTTCTATTAGCAAGCAGCTAGTGTTCCATGAGCAAGCAGCTAGTGCTCCATGAGCAAGTGCCTGGTGTTCCATAAGTAAGCAGCTGGTGTTCCATTTATAGCAAGCAGCTAGTGTTCCATGAGCAAGCACCTAGTGTTCCATGAGCAAGCAGCTCGTGTTCCGTTAGCAAGCACCTAGTGTTCCATAAGTAAGCAGCTAGTGTTCCATACGTAAGCAGCTAGTGTTCCATAGGTAAGCAACTCGTGTTCCATCAGCCAGCAGCTAGTGTTCCATTAGCAAGCAGCTCGTGTTCCATTAGCAAGCAGCTCGTGTTCCGTTAGCAAGCAGCTAGTGTTCCATTAGCAAGCAGCTAGTGTTCCATTAGCAAGCAGCTAGTGTGCCATTAGCAAGCAGCTCGTGTTCCATTAGCAAGCAGCTCGTGTGCCATTGGCAAGCAGCTCGTGTTCCATTAGCAAGCAGCCAGTGTTCCATTAGCAAGCAGCTAGTGTTCCATTAGCAAGCAGCTAGTGTTCCATTAGCAAGCAGCTCGTGTTCCATTAGCAAGCAGCTCGTGTTCCATTAGCAATCGCCTCGTGTTCCATAAGTAAGCAGCTAGTGTTCAATTAGCAAGCAGCTCGTGTTCCATTAGCAAGCAGCTCGTGTTCCATTAGCAAGTGCCTCCTGCTCCATAAGTAAGCAGCTGGTGTTCCATTAGCAAGCAGCTCGTGTTCCATTAGCAAGCACATAGTGTTCCATTAGCAAGCAGCTCGTGTTCCATTAGCAAGCAGCTCGTGCTCCATTAGCAAGCACCTGGTGTTCCATAAGTAAGCAGCTACTGTTCCATCAGCAAGTGCCTCGTGTTCCATTAGCAAGCAGCTCGTGTTCCATTCGCAAGCAGCTCGTGTTCCGTTAGCAAGCAGCTAGTGTTCCATTAGCAAGCAGCTCGTGTTCCATGAGCAAGCAGCTAGTGTTCCATTAGCAAGCAGCTAGTGTTCCGTTAGCACGCAGCTCGTGTTCCATCAGCAAGCAGCTAGTGTTCCATTAGCAAGCAGCTAGAAACACCACCATGACACTATGTACCGTGCATGTGACACACCGCCTTGACACGATGTACCGTGCCTGTGACGCACCGCCATGACACTATGTACCGTGCCTGTGACGCACCGCCATGACACGATGTACCGTGCATGGAACGCACTGCCATGACATGATGTACCGTGCCTGTGATGCACCACCATGACACTATGTACCGTGCCTGTGCCGCACGGCCAAGACACTGTGTACGGTGCCTGTGACGAACAGCCATGACACTCTGTACAGTGCCTGTGACGCACCACAATGACACGTGTACCGTGCCTGTGACGCACCGCCATGACACTATGTGCCGTGCCTGTGATGCACAGCCATGACACAATGTACCGTGCCTGTGACGCACCACCATGACACTATGTGCCATGCCTGTGACGCATCGCCATGACACGATGTACCGTGCCTGTGACGCACGACCATGACACTATGCACTGTGCCTGTGATGCACTGCCATGACACTATGTACCGTGCCTGTGACGCACGGCCATGACACTATGTACCGTGCCTGTGATGCACTGCCATGACACGATGTACCGTGTTTGGATGCACTGCCATGACACTATGTACCATGCAAGTGATGCACCACCATGACACTATGTACCGTGCCTGTGACGCACCACCATGACACAATGTACCATGCATGCGATGCACCACAATGACACTATGTACCGTGCCTGTGACGCACCACCATGACACTATGTACCGTGCCTGTGATGCACCACCATGACACTGTGTACCGTGCCTGTGATGCACCGCCATGACACGATGTACCCAGCCTGTGACGCATCGCCATGACATGATGTACCATGCCTGTGACGCACCGCCATGACACTGTGCACCGTGCCTGCGACGCACCACCATGACACTATGCACCGTGCCTGCGACGCACCACCATGACACTGTGTACCGTGCCTGTGACGCACCACCATGACACGATGCACCATGCCTGTGACACAACGCCATGACACTATGCACCGTGCCTGTGACGCACCGCCATGACACTATGTCCCGTGCCTGTGACGCACCGCCATGACACGATGTACCATGCATGGAACGCACTGCCATGACATGATGAACCGTGCCTGTGACGCACCACCATGACACTATGTACCGTGCATGTGACGCACTGCCATGACATTATGTACCAGGCATTGGACGCACCGCCATGACACTATGTACCGTGCCAGTGACGCACCACCATGACACTATGTACCGTGCATGTGACGCACTGCCATGACACGATGTACCATGCATGGAACGCACTGCCATGACATGATGAACCGTGCCTGTGACGCACCACCATGACACTATGTACCGTGCATGTGACGCACTGCCATGACATTATGTACCAGGCATTGGACGCACCGCCATGATACTATGTAGCTACCGTGCCTGCGATGCACCACCATGACACTATGTACCGTGCCTGTGACGCACAGTCATGACACTATGTACCGTGCCTGTGCCACACCGCCAAGACACTGTGTACGGTGCCTGTGACGCACAGCCATGACACTATGTACCGTGCATGGAACGCACCGCCATGACACGATGTACCGTGGCTGTGCCGCACCGCCGTGACACGATGTTTGTCCACGTATCTTTGCCTAATCAGTCATATTCTTTCTTTCTTTATTGTTCATGGCGAGATGATTATGGTGATGAAGAAGATGATGATGATTATGGTGATGAAGAAGATGATGATGATTATGATGATGGAGAAGATGATGATGATTATGATGATGATTATGGTGATGAAGACCATTCGGCCCCAGCAAGCTGGTCCTCCATTTCGTCCACCTCGGAAGGATGACAGGCTGAGTGAACCTGCCTGGCGCTTTTTAAATTTGACGATCGACCGGGATTCGCACTCGGGATCCTCGGAGCCCAAGGGAGCCCCCCCCCCCCGTGACCGCCAAAACCAGGCGTACGTTTTCCCACTCACCTTCACTCGAGAGTTAAACATCTATATGCGGCGGGACCGTTCGCGAGATCTTCAGGTGGAGTAGGGGAAAACAGGTGCAAGGGAGCAAGAGGGGACGGGGAAGGAAAAAAAAAAGGGTTGGAAGATCTGCGACCGTTCACTCGCCATAGATGTTGGCGCTGCAAATAATTAAACAAAGAAGAATTGATGAAACATGAAAAAGATGAAAGAAAAAAACAAAAACAAAATTAAACCATAATAATAATAATAATGCATTTATTTTATATAGCGATTTTCAGGAAGCCCAAAGACGCTTAGAAAGAAAAATGTGAAGAATTTAAGAACGAAACGCGGACTTCGTAGGAAACACGGTTCAGGTAATCAATAAACGCGGACTTCGTAGGAAACACGGTTCAGGTTTTCTGCCCGTTTTGTGTTTTCTCTTGAACTTCTCCCACCGCTGGTCGCGTCGTTTGACCTCGCAGGAGTTCAATTCAATGAAGTGATTTTCCCTGAAAGCTCCGGTGACTAATTCTCTGGGCATCCTCCGTCGTGCGAAGTCCTTCCTTGGCACACCTGAGCTCCTCACCACATACAAGGCTTTCATCCGCAGCTCAATGGAATACTGTTCCCCCCTCTGGGCTGGTGCTCCTGCCTCACACCTTGCTCGGCTTCACGCTGTTGAGGCCAAAGCTTTCAGAATCATTGGAATCTCCTGCGATGTAGTCAACGCCGAGGGCCTTTCACTCACTCACCGCAGGCAGGTTGGTGGTCTTTCTGTCTTCTACCGACTCCTCTCCGGCCTTGCTCCCCCCAGCTCTCTCTGTGCTCTGTCCCCCCAATATTCCTTCAGGTCGCACAAGATCTGCCTGCAACCCTCTTATGGTTAAACTGCCAAAGTCTAAGCTCTCTGCTCACCTTCACTCTTTCATTCCCCTTTTCTCCCGCCTCTGGAACAAACTCCCCCACTCCCTTCAATCCCACTCCTCCCTCCAGGTCTTTAAAACAGCTGTTCACCACCATCTCTTATCGTCCCCCATCGAAAACCTTGATCTTTTCTACCCCCGGTAATTCACCCCAGAGTCCTTGCAGTGTTCATATGTTTTAATCCTCTCCCACCTCCCCCCAAGTCCTCCCGATGTCCCTGCTCTCAAATGTTGTGTTTGTGTCCTTCCCCCTCTTCCCCCTCTCTTTTGTGTCCTTCCCCCTCTCTCCCCATCTTGTCTGCCGCTCCCCTTGTTTTTTGTGTTTAGTGTGTCGGTTTGTCTTTTTGTGTGATTAATGTTAGCTCTTTCACGAGCCTCGATCTTGTATACAAAAAAAAAAAAAAAAAAAATCTCAACCGATCTGTTGTTATTATCTTACACGGATTTCAACAACAACATTCACCTCAGCTGAGGGAGAAACCATGACGAGAATTTCGCGCCTTCCGCAGGTTCTTGGAACACTGACCTCGCTTACAAGGGGAATTCTTGTGTTTGGAGAACCCGTCGTCCTGGTTTTAACAGTTTTATTTATGATTCAGCCATTCTGCACTCCATCTGCGGTAACATTCACATTTGTTCTTTGACCAAGTTTCACCTTCACTCCTGATCGCGTCCCCCACTTCCGCCCCTTCTGTTGCCGAGCAACCGTCAGCGTCTTCTGAGGAAAGGGAGGTCGCATGAAGGATTGAGTAGGAAGGAATGAGTGATGGAACGAAGGATGAAGGAAGGCAGTTGGGGTGTGTTCCGTTAGCAAGCAGCTCGTGTTCCGTTAGCAAGCACCTAGTGTTCGTTCCATTAGCAAGCAGCTAGTGTTCCATTAGCAAGCAGCTCGTGTTCCATCAGCAAGCAGCTAGTGTTCCATAAGTAAGCAGCTAGTGTTCCATAAGTAAGCAACTCGTGTTCCATCAGCAAGCAGCTAGTGTTCCATTAGCAAGCAGCTAGTGTTCCATTAGCAAGCAGCTCGTGTTCCATCAGCAAGCAGCTAGTGTTCCATTAGCAAGCAGCTCGTGTTCCATTAGCAAGCAGCTCGTGTTCCATTACCAAGCAGCTAGTGTTCCATAAGTAAGCAACTCGTGGTCCATTAGCAAGCAACTCGTGTTCCATCAGCAAGCAGCTAGTGTTCCATTCGCAAGCAGCTCGTGTTCCATTAGCAAGCAGCTCGTGTTCCATTAGCAAGCAGCTAGTGTTCCATTAGCAAGCAGCTAGTGTTCCATTCGCAAGCAGCTAGTGTTCCATTAGCAAGCAGCTGGTGTTCCATAAGTAAGCAGCTGGTGTTCCATTAGCAAGCAGCTAGTGTTCCATTAGCAAGCAGCTAGTGTTCCATTAGCAAGCAGCTGGTGTTCCATTAGCAAGCAGCTCGTGTTCCATTAGCAAGCAGCTCGTGTTCCGTTAGCAAGCAGCTCGTGTTCCATTAGCAAGCAGCTCGTGTTCCATTAGCAAGTGCCTCGTGTTCCATAAGTAAGCAGCTGGTGTTCCATTAGCAAGCAGCTAGTGTTCCATTAGCAAGCAGCTAGTGTTCCATTAGCAAGCAGCTAGTGCTCCATTAGCAAGTGCCTAGTGCTCCATTAGCAAGCAGCTGGTGTTCCATTTATAGCAAGCAGCTAGTGTTCCATTAGCAAGCACCTAGTGTTCCATTAGCAAGCAGCTCGTGTACCGTTAGCAAGCACCTGGTGTTCCATAAGTAAGCAGCTAGTGTTCCATAAGTAAGCAACTCGTGTTCCATCAGCAAGCAGCTAGTGTTCCATTAGCAAGCAGCTAGTGTTCCATTAGCAAGCAGCTCGTGTTCCATCAGCAAGCAGCTAGTGTTCCATTAGCAAGCAGCTCGTGTTCCATTAGCAAGCAGCTCGTGTTCCATTACCAAGCAGCTAGTGTTCCATAAGTAAGCAACTCGTGGTCCATTAGCAAGCAACTCGTGTTCCATCAGCAAGCAGCTAGTGTTCCATTCGCAAGCAGCTCGTGTTCCATTAGCAAGCAGCTCGTGTTCCATTAGCAAGCAGCTAGTGTTCCATTAGCAAGCAGCTAGTGTTCCATCCGCAAGCAGCTAGTGTTCCATTAGCAAGCAGCTGGTGTTCCATAAGTAAGCAGCTGGTGTTCCATTAGCAAGCAGCTAGTGTTCCATTAGCAAGCAGCTAGTGTTCCATTAGCAAGCAGCTGGTGTTCCATTAGCAAGCAGCTCGTATTCCATTAGCAAGCAGCTCGTGTTCCGTTAGCAAGCAGCTCGTGTTCCATTAGCAAGCAGCTCGTGTTCCATTAGCAAGTGCCTCGTGTTCCATAAGTAAGCAGCTGGTGTTCCATTAGCAAGCAGCTAGTGTTCCATTAGCAAGCAGCTAGTGTTCCATTAGCAAGCAGCTAGTGCTCCATTAGCAAGTGCCTAGTGCTCCATTAGCAAGCAGCTGGTGTTCCATTTATAGCAAGCAGCTAGTGTTCCATTAGCAAGCACCTAGTGTTCCATTAGCAAGCAGCTCGTGTACCGTTAGCAAGCACCTGGTGTTCCATAAGTAAGCAGCTAGTGTTCCATAAGTAAGCAACTCGTGTTCCATCAGCCAGCAGCTAGTGTTCCATTAGCAAGCAGCTAGTGTTCCATTAGCAAGCAGCTCGTGTTCCATTAGCAAGCAGCTCGTGTTCCGTTAGCAAGGAGCTAGTGTTCCATTAACAAGCAGCTAGTGTTCCATTAGGAGGCGCCTAGTGTTCCATAAGTAAGCAGCTAGTGTTCAATTAGCAAGCAGCTCGTGTTCCATTAGCAAGCAGCTAGTGTTCCATTAGCAAGTGCCTCGTGTTCCATAAGTAAGCAGCTGGTGTTCCATTAGCAAGCAGCTAGTGTTCCATTAGCAAGCACCGCGTGTTCCATTAGCAAGCAGCTCGTGTTCCATTAGCAAGCACCTAGTGTTCCATAAGTATGCAGCTCGTGTTCCGTTAGCAAGCAGCTAGTGTTCCATTAGCAAGCAGCTAGTGTTCCATAAGTAAGCAGCTAGTGTTCCATTAGCAAGCAGCTAGTGTTCCATAAGTAAGCAGCTAGTGTTCCATAAGTAAGCAACTCGTGTTCCATCAGCAAGCAGCTAGTGTTCCATTAGCAATCAGCTAGTGTTCCATTAGCAAGCAGCTCGTGTTACATCAGCAAGCAGCTAGTGTTCCATTAGCAAGCAGCTCGAGTTCCATTAGCAAGCAACTCGCGTTCCATTACCAAGCAGCTAGTGTTCCATAAGTAAGCAACTCGTGGTCTATTAGCAAGCAACTCGTGTTCCATCAGCAAGCAGCTAGTGTTCCATGAGCAAGCAGCTCGTGTTCCATTAGCAAGCAGCTCGTGTTCCATTAGCAAGCAGCTAGTGTTCCATTAGCAAGCAGCTAGTGTTCCATTCGCAAGCAGCTAGTGTTCCATTAGCAAGCAGCTGGTGTTCCATAAGTAAGCAGCTGGTGTTCCATTAGCAAGCAGCTAGTGTTCCATTAGCAAGCAGCTCGTGTTCCATTAGCAAGCAGCTGGTGTTCCATGAGCACGCAGCTCATGTTCCATTAGCAAGCAGCTCGTGTTCCGTTAGCAAGCAGCTCATGTTCCATTAGCAAGCAGCTCGTGTTCCATTAGCAAGTGCCTCGTGTTCCATAAGTAAGCAGCTGGTGTTCCATTAGCAAGCAGCTAGTGTTCTATTAGCAAGCAGCTAGTGTTCCATGAGCAAGCAGCTAGTGCTCCATGAGCAAGCAACTCGTGTTCCATCAGCAAGCAGCTAGTGTTCCATTCGCAAGCAGCTCGTGTTCCATTAGCAAGCAGCTCGTGTTGCATTAGCAAGCAGCTGGTGTTCCATGAGCACGCAGCTCATGTTCCATTAGCAAGCAGCTCGTGTTCCGTTAGCAAGCAGCTCATGTTCCATTAGCAAGCAGCTCGTGTTCCATTAGCAAGTGCCTCGTGTTCCATAAGTAAGCAGCTGGTGTTCCATTAGCAAGCAGCTAGTGTTCTATTAGCAAGCAGCTAGTGTTCCATGAGTAAGCAACTCGTGGTCCATTAGCAAGCAACTCGTGTTCCATCAGCAAGCAGCTAGTGTTCCATTCGCAAGCAGCTCGTGTTCCATTAGCAAGCAGCTCGTGTTCCATTAGCAAGCAGCTAGTGTTCCATTAGCAAGCAGCTAGTGTTCCATTCGCAAGCAGCTAGTGTTCCATTAGCAAGCAGCTGGTGTTCCATAAGTAAGCAGCTGGTGTTCCATTAGCAAGCAGCTAGTGTTCCATTAGCAAGCAGCTAGTGTTCCATTAGCAAGCAGCTGGTGTTCCATTAGCAAGCAGCTCGTGTTCCATTAGCAAGCAGCTCGTGTTCCGTTAGCAAGCAGCTCGTGTTCCATTAGCAAGCAGCTCGTGTTCCATTAGCAAGTGCCTCGTGTTCCATAAGTAAGCAGCTGGTGTTCCATTAGCAAGCAGCTAGTGTTCCATTAGCAAGCAGCTAGTGTTCCATTAGCAAGCAGCTAGTGCTCCATTAGCAAGTGCCTAGTGCTCCATTAGCAAGCAGCTGGTGTTCCATTTATAGCAAGCAGCTAGTGTTCCATTAGCAAGCACCTTGTGTTCCATTAGCAAGCTGCTCGTGTACCGTTAGCAAGCACCTGGTGTTCCATAAGTAAGCAGCTAGTGTTCCATAAGTAAGCAACTCGTGTTCCATCAGCCAGCAGCTAGTGTTCCATTAGCAAGCAGCTCGTGTTCCATTAGCAAGCAGCTCGTGTTCCGTTAGCAAGGAGCTAGTGTTCCATTAACAAGCAGCTAGTGTTCCATTAGGAGGCGCCTAGTGTTCCATAAGTAAGCAGCTAGTGTTCAATTAGCAAGCAGCTCGTGTTCCATTAGCAAGCAGCTAGTGTTCCATTAGCAAGTGCCTCGTGTTCCATAAGTAAGCAGCTGGTGTTCCATTAGCAAGCAGCTAGTGTTCCATTAGCAAGCACCGCGTGTTCCATTAGCAAGCAGCTCGTGTTCCATTAGCAAGCACCTAGTGTTCCATAAGTATGCAGCTCGTGTTCCGTTAGCAAGCAGCTAGTGTTCCATTAGCAAGCAGCTAGTGTTCCATACGTAAGCAGCTAGTGTTCCATTAGCAAGCAGCTAGTGTTCCATAAGTAAGCAGCTAGTGTTCCATAAGTAAGCAACTCGTGTTCCATCAGCAAGCAGCTAGTGTTCCATTAGCAATCAGCTAGTGTTCCATTAGCAAGCAGCTCGTGTTCCATCAGCAAGCAGCTAGTGTTCCATTAGCAAGCAGCTCGAGTTCCATTAGCAAGCAACTCGCGTTCCATTACCAAGCAGCTAGTGTTCCATAAGTAAGCAACTCGTGGTCTATTAGCAAGCAACTCGTGTTCCATCAGCAAGCAGCTAGTGTTCCATGAGCAAGCAGCTCGTGTTCCATTAGCAAGCAGCTCGTGTTCCATTAGCAAGCAGCTAGTGTTCCATTAGCAAGCAGCTAGTGTTCCATTCGCAAGCAGCTAGTGTTCCATTAGCAAGCAGCTGGTGTTCCATAAGTAAGCAGCTGGTGTTCCATTAGCAAGCAGCTAGTGTTCCATTAGCAAGCAGCTCGTGTTCCATTAGCAAGCAGCTGGTGTTCCATGAGCACGCAGCTCATGTTCCATTAGCAAGCAGCTCGTGTTCCGTTAGCAAGCAGCTCATGTTCCATTAGCAAGCAGCTCGTGTTCCATTAGCAAGTGCCTCGTGTTCCATAAGTAAGCAGCTGGTGTTCCATTAGCAAGCAGCTAGTGTTCTATTAGCAAGCAGCTAGTGTTCCATGAGCAAGCAGCTAGTGCTCCATGAGCAAGTGCCTGGTGTTCCATAAGTAAGCAGCTGGTGTTCCATTTATAGCAAGCAGCTAGTGTTCCATGAGCAAGCACCTAGTGTTCCATGAGCAAGCAGCTCGTGTTCCGTTAGCAAGCACCTAGTGTTCCATAAGTAAGCAGCTAGTGTTCCATACGTAAGCAGCTAGTGTTCCATAGGTAAGCAACTCGTGTTCCATCAGCCAGCAGCTAGTGTTCCATTAGCAAGCAGCTCGTGTTCCATTAGCAAGCAGCTCGTGTTCCGTTAGCAAGCAGCTAGTGTTCCATTAGCAAGCAGCTAGTGTTCCATTAGCAAGCAGCTAGTGTGCCATTAGCAAGCAGCTCGTGTTCCATTAGCAAGCAGCTCGTGTGCCATTGGCAAGCAGCTCGTGTTCCATTAGCAAGCAGCCAGTGTTCCATTAGCAAGCAGCTAGTGTTCCATTAGCAAGCAGCTAGTGTTCCATTAGCAAGCAGCTCGTGTTCCATTAGCAAGCAGCTCGTGTTCCATTAGCAATCGCCTCGTGTTCCATAAGTAAGCAGCTAGTGTTCAATTAGCAAGCAGCTCGTGTTCCATTAGCAAGCAGCTCGTGTTCCATTAGCAAGTGCCTCCTGCTCCATAAGTAAGCAGCTGGTGTTCCATTAGCAAGCAGCTCGTGTTCCATTAGCAAGCACATAGTGTTCCATTAGCAAGCAGCTCGTGTTCCATTAGCAAGCAGCTCGTGCTCCATTAGCAAGCACCTGGTGTTCCATAAGTAAGCAGCTACTGTTCCATCAGCAAGTGCCTCGTGTTCCATTAGCAAGCAGCTCGTGTTCCATTCGCAAGCAGCTCGTGTTCCGTTAGCAAGCAGCTAGTGTTCCATTAGCAAGCAGCTCGTGTTCCATGAGCAAGCAGCTAGTGTTCCATTAGCAAGCAGCTAGTGTTCCGTTAGCACCCAGCTCGTGTTCCATCAGCAAGCAGCTAGTGTTCCATTAGCAAGCAGCTAGAAACACCACCATGACACTATGTACCGTGCATGTGACACACCGCCTTGACACGATGTACCGTGCCTGTGACGCACCGCCATGACACTATGTACCGTGCCTGTGACGCACCGCCATGACACGATGTACCGTGCATGGAACGCACTGCCATGACATGATGTACCGTGCCTGTGATGCACCACCATGACACTATGTACCGTGCCTGTGCCGCACGGCCAAGACACTGTGTACGGTGCCTGTGACGAACAGCCATGACACTCTGTACAGTGCCTGTGACGCACCACAATGACACGTGTACCGTGCCTGTGACGCACCGCCATGACACTATGTGCCGTGCCTGTGATGCACAGCCATGACACAATGTACCGTGCCTGTGACGCACCACCATGACACTATGTGCCATGCCTGTGACGCATCGCCATGACACGATGTACCGTGCCTGTGACGCACGACCATGACACTATGCACTGTGCCTGTGATGCACTGCCATGACACTATGTACCGTGCCTGTGACGCACGGCCATGACACTATGTACCGTGCCTGTGATGCACTGCCATGACACGATGTACCGTGTTTGGATGCACTGCCATGACACTATGTACCATGCAAGTGATGCACCACCATGACACTATGTACCGTGCCTGTGACGCACCACCATGACACAATGTACCATGCATGCGATGCACCACAATGACACTATGTACCGTGCCTGTGACGCACCACCATGACACTATGTACCGTGCCTGTGATGCACCACCATGACACTGTGTACCGTGCCTGTGATGCACCGCCATGACACGATGTACCCAGCCTGTGACGCATCGCCATGACATGATGTACCATGCCTGTGACGCACCGCCATGACACTGTGCACCGTGCCTGCGACGCACCACCATGACACTATGCACCGTGCCTGCGACGCACCACCATGACACTGTGTACCGTGCCTGTGACGCACCACCATGACACGATGCACCATGCCTGTGACACAACGCCATGACACTATGCACCGTGCCTGTGACGCACCGCCATGACACTATGTCCCGTGCCTGTGACGCACCGCCATGACACGATGTACCATGCATGGAACGCACTGCCATGACATGATGAACCGTGCCTGTGACGCACCACCATGACACTATGTACCGTGCATGTGACGCACTGCCATGACATTATGTACCAGGCATTGGACGCACCGCCATGACACTATGTACCGTGCCAGTGACGCACCACCATGACACTATGTACCGTGCATGTGACGCACTGCCATGACACGATGTACCATGCATGGAACGCACTGCCATGACATGATGAACCGTGCCTGTGACGCACCACCATGACACTATGTACCGTGCATGTGACGCACTGCCATGACATTATGTACCAGGCATTGGACGCACCGCCATGATACTATGTAGCTACCGTGCCTGCGATGCACCACCATGACACTATGTACCGTGCCTGTGACGCACAGTCATGACACTATGTACCGTGCCTGTGCCACACCGCCAAGACACTGTGTACGGTGCCTGTGACGCACAGCCATGACACTATGTACCGTGCATGGAACGCACCGCCATGACACGATGTACCGTGGCTGTGCCGCACCGCCGTGACACGATGTTTGTCCACGTATCTTTGCCTAATCAGTCATATTCTTTCTTTCTTTATTGTTCATGGCGAGATGATTATGGTGATGAAGAAGATGATGATGATTATGGTGATGAAGAAGATGATGATGATTATGATGATGGAGAAGATGATGATGATTATGATGATGATTATGGTGATGAAGACCATTCGGCCCCAGCAAGCTGGTCCTCCATTTCGTCCACCTCGGAAGGATGACAGGCTGAGTGAACCTGCCTGGCGCTTTTTAAATTTGACGATCGACCGGGATTCGCACTCGGGATCCTCGGAGCCCAAGGGAGCCCCCCCCCCCCGTGACCGCCAAAACCAGGCGTACGTTTTCCCACTCACCTTCACTCGAGAGTTAAACATCTATATGCGGCGGGACCGTTCGCGAGATCTTCAGGTGGAGTAGGGGAAAACAGGTGCAAGGGAGCAAGAGGGGACGGGGAAGGAAAAAAAAAAGGGTTGGAAGATCTGCGACCGTTCACTCGCCATAGATGTTGGCGCTGCAAATAATTAAACAAAGAAGAATTGATGAAACATGAAAAAGATGAAAGAAAAAAACAAAAACAAAATTAAACCATAATAATAATAATAATGCATTTATTTTATATAGCGATTTTCAGGAAGCCCAAAGACGCTTAGAAAGAAAAATGTGAAGAATTTAAGAACGAAACGCGGACTTCGTAGGAAACACGGTTCAGGTAATCAATAAACGCGGACTTCGTAGGAAACACGGTTCAGGTTTTCTGCCCGTTTTGTGTTTTCTCTTGAACTTCTCCCACCGCTGGTCGCGTCGTTTGACCTCGCAGGAGTTCAATTCAATGAAGTGATTTTCCCTGAAAGCTCCGGTGACTAATTCTCTGGGCATCCTCCGTCGTGCGAAGTCCTTCCTTGGCACACCTGAGCTCCTCACCACATACAAGGCTTTCATCCGCAGCTCAATGGAATACTGTTCCCCCCTCTGGGCTGGTGCTCCTGCCTCACACCTTGCTCGGCTTCACACTGTTGAGGCCAAAGCTTTCAGAATCATTGGAATCTCCTGCGATGTAGTCAACGCCGAGGGCCTTTCACTCACTCACCGCAGGCAGGTTGGTGGTCTTTCTGTCTTCTACCGACTCCTCTCCGGCCTTGCTCCCCCAGCTCTCTCTGTGCTCTGTCCCCCCAATATTCCTTCAGGTCGCACAAGATCTGCCTGCAACCCTCTTATGGTTAAACTGCCAAAGTCTAAGCTCTCTGCTCACCTTCACTCTTTCATTCCCCTTTTCTCCCGCCTCTGGAACAAACTCCCCCACTCCCTTCAATCCCACTCCTCCCTCCAGGTCTTTAAAACAGCTGTTCACCACCATCTCTTATCGTCCCCCATCGAAAACCTTGATCTTTTCTACCCCCGGTAATTCACCCCAGAGTCCTTGCAGTGTTCATATGTTTTAATCCTCTCCCACCTCCCCCCAAGTCCTCCCGATGTCCCTGCTCTCAAATGTTGTGTTTGTGTCCTTCCCCCTCTTCCCCCTCTCTTTCGTGTCCTTCCCCCTCTCTCCCCATCTTGTCTGCCGCTCCCCTTGTTTTTTGTGTTTAGTGTGTCGGTTTGTCTTTTTGTGTGATTAATGTTAGCTCTTTCACGAGCCTCGATCTTGTATACAAAAAAAAAAAAAAAAAAAATCTCAACCGATCTGTTGTTATTATCTTACACGGATTTCAACAACAACATTCACCTCAGCTGAGGGAGAAACCATGACGAGAATTTCGCGCCTTCCGCAGGTTCTTGGAACACTGACCTCGCTTACAAGGGGAATTCTTGTGTTTGGAGAACCCGTCGTCCTGGTTTTAACAGTTTTATTTATGATTCAGCCATTCTGCACTCCATCTGCGGTAACATTCACATTTGTTCTTTGACCAAGTTTCACCTTCACTCCTGATCGCGTCCCCCACTTCCGCCCCTTCTGTTGCCGAGCAACCGTCAGCGTCTTCTGAGGAAAGGGAGGTCGCATGAAGGATTGAGTAGGAAGGAATGAGTGATGGAACGAAGGATGAAGGAAGGCAGTTGGGGTGTGTTCCGTTAGCAAGCAGCTCGTGTTCCGTTAGCAAGCACCTAGTGTTCGTTCCATTAGCAAGCAGCTAGTGTTCCATTAGCAAGCAGCTCGTGTTCCATCAGCAAGCAGCTAGTGTTCCATAAGTAAGCAGCTAGTGTTCCATAAGTAAGCAACTCGTGTTCCATCAGCAAGCAGCTAGTGTTCCATTAGCAAGCAGCTAGTGTTCCATTAGCAAGCAGCTCGTGTTCCATCAGCAAGCAGCTAGTGTTCCATTAGCAAGCAGCTCGTGTTCCATTAGCAAGCAGCTCGTGTTCCATTACCAAGCAGCTAGTGTTCCATAAGTAAGCAACTCGTGGTCCATTAGCAAGCAACTCGTGTTCCATCAGCAAGCAGCTAGTGTTCCATTCGCAAGCAGCTCGTGTTCCATTAGCAAGCAGCTCGTGTTCCATTAGCAACCAGCTAGTGTTCCATTAGCAAGCAGCTAGTGTTCCATTCGCAAGCAGCTAGTGTTCCATTAGCAAGCAGCTGGTGTTCCATAAGTAAGCAGCTGGTGTTCCATTAGCAAGCAGCTAGTGTTCCATTAGCAAGCAGCTAGTGTTCCATTAGCAAGCAGCTGGTGTTCCATTAGCAAGCAGCTCGTGTTCCATTAGCAAGCAGCTCGTGTTCCGTTAGCAAGCAGCTCGTGTTCCATTAGCAAGCAGCTCGTGTTCCGTTAGCAAGCACCTAGTGTTCGTTCCATTAGCAAGCAGCTAGTGTTCCATTAGCAAGCAGCTCGTGTTCCATCAGCAAGCAGCTAGTGTTCCATAAGTAAGCAGCTAGTGTTCCATAAGTAAGCAACTCGTGTTCCATCAGCAAGCAGCTAGTGTTCCATTAGCAAGCAGCTAGTGTTCAATTAGCAAGCAGCTCGTGTTCCATTAGCAAGCAGCTCGTGTTCCATTACCAAGCAGCTAGTGTTCCATAAGTAAGCAACTCGTGGTCCATTAGCAAGCAACTCGTGTTCCATCAGCCAGCAGCTCGTGTTCCATTCGCAAGCAGCTCGTGTTCCATTAGCAAGCAGCTCGTGTTCCATTAGCAAGCAGCTAGTGTTCCATTAGCAAGCAGCTAGTGTTCCATTCGCAAGCAGCTAGTGTTCCATTAGCAAGCAGCTGGTGTTCCATAAGTAAGCAGCTGGTGTTCCATAAGCAAGCAGCTAGTGTTCCATTAGCAAGCAGCTAGTGTTCCATTAGCAAGCAGCTGGTGTTCCATTAGCAAGCAGCTCGTGTTCCATTAGCAAGCAGCTCGTGTTCCGTTAGCAAGCAGCTCGTGTTCCATTAGCAAGCAGCTCGTGTTCCATTAGCAAGTGCCTCGTGTTCCATAAGTAAGCAGCTGGTGTTCCATTAGCAAGCAGCTAGTGTTCCATTAGCAAGCAGCTAGTGTTCCATTAGCAAGCAGCTAGTGCTCCATTAGCAAGTGCCTAGTGCTCCATTAGCAAGCAGCTGGTGTTCCATTTATAGCAAGCAGCTAGTGTTCCATTAGCAAGCACCTAGTGTTCCATTAGCAAGCAGCTCGTGTACCGTTAGCAAGCACCTGGTGTTCCATAAGTAAGCAGCTAGTGTTCCATAAGTAAGCAACTCGTGTTCCATCAGCCAGCAGCTAGTGTTCCATTAGCAAGCAGCTCGTGTTCCATTAGCAAGCAGCTCGTGTTCCGTTAGCAAGGAGCTAGTGTTCCATTAACAAGCAGCTAGTGTTCCATTAGGAGGCGCCTAGTGTTCCATAAGTAAGCAGCTAGTGTTCAATTAGCAAGCAGCTCGTGTTCCATTAGCAAGCAGCTAGTGTTCCATTAGCAAGTGCCTCGTGTTCCATAAGTAAGCAGCTGGTGTTCCATTAGCAAGCAGCTAGTGTTCCATTAGCAAGCACCGCGTGTTCCATTAGCAAGCAGCTCGTGTTCCATTAGCAAGCACCTAGTGTTCCATAAGTATGCAGCTCGTGTTCCGTTAGCAAGCAGCTAGTGTTCCATTAGCAAGCAGCTAGTGTTCCATAAGTAAGCAGCTAGTGTTCCATTAGCAAGCAGCTAGTGTTCCATAAGTAAGCAGCTAGTGTTCCATAAGTAAGCAACTCGTGTTCCATCAGCAAGCAGCTAGTGTTCCATTAGCAATCAGCTAGTGTTCCATTAGCAAGCAGCTCGTGTTACATCAGCAAGCAGCTAGTGTTCCATTAGCAAGCAGCTCGAGTTCCATTAGCAAGCAACTCGCGTTCCATTACCAAGCAGCTAGTGTTCCATAAGTAAGCAACTCGTGGTCTATTAGCAAGCAACTCGTGTTCCATCAGCAAGCAGCTAGTGTTCCATGAGCAAGCAGCTCGTGTTCCATTAGCAAGCAGCTCGTGTTCCATTAGCAAGCAGCTAGTGTTCCATTAGCAAGCAGCTAGTGTTCCATTCGCAAGCAGCTAGTGTTCCATTAGCAAGCAGCTGGTGTTCCATAAGTAAGCAGCTGGTGTTCCATTAGCAAGCAGCTAGTGTTCCATTAGCAAGCAGCTCGTGTTCCATTAGCAAGCAGCTGGTGTTCCATGAGCACGCAGCTCATGTTCCATTAGCAAGCAGCTCGTGTTCCGTTAGCAAGCAGCTCATGTTCCATTAGCAAGCAGCTCGTGTTCCATTAGCAAGTGCCTCGTGTTCCATAAGTAAGCAGCTGGTGTTCCATTAGCAAGCAGCTAGTGTTCTATTAGCAAGCAGCTAGTGTTCCATGAGCAAGCAGCTAGTGCTCCATGAGCAAGCAACTCGTGTTCCATCAGCAAGCAGCTAGTGTTCCATTCGCAAGCAGCTCGTGTTCCATTAGCAAGCAGCTCGTGTTCCATTAGCAAGCAGCTGGTGTTCCATGAGCACGCAGCTCATGTTCCATTAGCAAGCAGCTCGTGTTCCGTTAGCAAGCAGCTCATGTTCCATTAGCAAGCAGCTCGTGTTCCATTAGCAAGTGCCTCGTGTTCCATAAGTAAGCAGCTGGTGTTCCATTAGCAAGCAGCTAGTGTTCTATTAGCAAGCAGCTAGTGTTCCATGAGTAAGCAACTCGTGGTCCATTAGCAAGCAACTCGTGTTCCATCAGCAAGCAGCTAGTGTTCCATTCGCAAGCAGCTCGTGTTCCATTAGCAAGCAGCTCGTGTTCCATTAGCAAGCAGCTAGTGTTCCATTAGCAAGCAGCTAGTGTTCCATTCGCAAGCAGCTAGTGTTCCATTAGCAAGCAGCTGGTGTTCCATAAGTAAGCAGCTGGTGTTCCATTAGCAAGCAGCTAGTGTTCCATTAGCAAGCAGCTAGTGTTCCATTAGCAAGCAGCTGGTGTTCCATTAGCAAGCAGCTCGTGTTCCATTAGCAAGCAGCTCGTGTTCCGTTAGCAAGCAGCTCGTGTTCCATTAGCAAGCAGCTCGTGTTCCATTAGCAAGTGCCTCGTGTTCCATAAGTAAGCAGCTGGTGTTCCATTAGCAAGCAGCTAGTGTTCCATTAGCAAGCAGCTAGTGTTCCATTAGCAAGCAGCTAGTGCTCCATTAGCAAGTGCCTAGTGCTCCATTAGCAAGCAGCTGGTGTTCCATTTATAGCAAGCAGCTAGTGTTCCATTAGCAAGCACCTTGTGTTCCATTAGCAAGCAGCTCGTGTACCGTTAGCAAGCACCTGGTGTTCCATAAGTAAGCAGCTAGTGTTCCATAAGTAAGCAACTCGTGTTCCATCAGCCAGCAGCTAGTGTTCCATTAGCAAGCAGCTCGTGTTCCATTAGCAAGCAGCTCGTGTTCCGTTAGCAAGGAGCTAGTGTTCCATTAACAAGCAGCTAGTGTTCCATTAGGAGGCGCCTAGTGTTCCATAAGTAAGCAGCTAGTGTTCAATTAGCAAGCAGCTCGTGTTCCATTAGCAAGCAGCTAGTGTTCCATTAGCAAGTGCCTCGTGTTCCATAAGTAAGCAGCTGGTGTTCCATTAGCAAGCAGCTAGTGTTCCATTAGCAAGCACCGCGTGTTCCATTAGCAAGCAGCTCGTGTTCCATTAGCAAGCACCTAGTGTTCCATAAGTATGCAGCTCGTGTTCCGTTAGCAAGCAGCTAGTGTTCCATTAGAAAGCAGCTAGTGTTCCATAAGTAAGCAGCTAGTGTTCCATTAGCAAGCAGCTAGTGTTCCATAAGTAAGCAGCTAGTGTTCCATAAGTAAGCAACTCGTGTTCCATCAGCAAGCAGCTAGTGTTCCATTAGCAATCAGCTAGTGTTCCATTAGCAAGCAGCTCGTGTTCCATCAGCAAGCAGCTAGTGTTCCATTAGCAAGCAGCTCGAGTTCCATTAGCAAGCAACTCGCGTTCCATTACCAAGCAGCTAGTGTTCCATAAGTAAGCAACTCGTGGTCTATTAGCAAGCAACTCGTGTTCCATCAGCAAGCAGCTAGTGTTCCATGAGCAAGCAGCTCGTGTTCCATTAGCAAGCAGCTCGTGTTCCATTAGCAAGCAGCTAGTGTTCCATTAGCAAGCAGCTAGTGTTCCATTCGCAAGCAGCTAGTGTTCCATTAGCAAGCAGCTGGTGTTCCATAAGTAAGCAGCTGGTGTTCCATTAGCAAGCAGCTAGTGTTCCATTAGCAAGCAGCTCGTGTTCCATTAGCAAGCAGCTGGTGTTCCATGAGCACGCAGCTCATGTTCCATTAGCAAGCAGCTCGTGTTCCGTTAGCAAGCAGCTCATGTTCCATTAGCAAGCAGCTCGTGTTCCATTAGCAAGCAGCTCGTGTTCCATTAGCAAGCAGCTCGTGTTCCATTAGCAATCGCCTCGTGTTCCATAAGTAAGCAGCTGGTGTTCCATTAGCAAGCAGCTAGTGTTCTATTAGCAAGCAGCTAGTGTTCCATGAGCAAGCAGCTAGTGCTCCATGAGCAAGTGCCTGGTGTTCCATAAGTAAGCAGCTGGTGTTCCATTTATAGCAAGCAGCTAGTGTTCCATGAGCAAGCACCTAGTGTTCCATGAGCAAGCAGCTCGTGTTCCGTTAGCAAGCACCTAGTGTTCCATAAGTAAGCAGCTAGTGTTCCATACGTAAGCAGCTAGTGTTCCATAGGTAAGCAACTCGTGTTCCATCAGCCAGCAGCTAGTGTTCCATTAGCAAGCAGCTCGTGTTCCATTAGCAAGCAGCTCGTGTTCCGTTAGCAAGCAGCTAGTGTTCCATTAGCAAGCAGCTAGTGTTCCATTAGCAAGCAGCTAGTGTGCCATTAGCAAGCAGCTCGTGTTCCATTAGCAAGCAGCTCGTGTGCCATTGGCAAGCAGCTCGTGTTCCATTAGCAAGCAGCCAGTGTTCCATTAGCAAGCAGCTAGTGTTCCATTAGCAAGCAGCTAGTGTTCCATTAGCAAGCAGCTCGTGTTCCATTAGCAAGCAGCTCGTGTTCCATTAGCAATCGCCTCGTGTTCCATAAGTAAGCAGCTAGTGTTCAATTAGCAAGCAGCTCGTGTTCCATTAGCAAGCAGCTCGTGTTCCATTAGCAAGTGCCTCCTGCTCCATAAGTAAGCAGCTGGTGTTCCATTAGCAAGCAGCTCGTGTTCCATTAGCAAGCACATAGTGTTCCATTAGCAAGCAGCTCGTGTTCCATTAGCAAGCAGCTCGTGCTCCATTAGCAAGCACCTGGTGTTCCATAAGTAAGCAGCTACTGTTCCATCAGCAAGTGCCTCGTGTTCCATTAGCAAGCAGCTCGTGTTCCATTCGCAAGCAGCTCGTGTTCCGTTAGCAAGCAGCTAGTGTTCCATTAGCAAGCAGCTCGTGTTCCATGAGCAAGCAGCTAGTGTTCCATTAGCAAGCAGCTAGTGTTCCGTTAGCACGCAGCTCGTGTTCCATCAGCAAGCAGCTAGTGTTCCATTAGCAAGCAGCTAGAAACACCACCATGACACTATGTACCGTGCATGTGACACACCGCCTTGACACGATGTACCGTGACTGTGACGCACCGCCATGACACTATGTACCGTGCCTGTGACGCACCGCCATGACACGATGTACCGTGCATGGAACGCACTGCCATGACATGATGTACCGTGCCTGTGATGCACCACCATGACACTATGTACCGTGCCTGTGCCGCACGGCCAAGACACTGTGTACGGTGCCTGTGACGAACAGCCATGACACTCTGTACAGTGCCTGTGACGCACCACAATGACACGTGTACCGTGCCTGTGACGCACCGCCATGACACTATGTGCCGTGCCTGTGATGCACAGCCATGACACAATGTACCGTGCCTGTGACGCACCACCATGACACTATGTGCCATGCCTGTGACGCATCGCCATGACACGATGTACCGTGCCTGTGACGCACGACCATGACACTATGCACTGTGCCTGTGATGCACTGCCATGACACTATGTACCGTGCCTGTGACGCACGGCCATGACACTATGTACCGTGCCTGTGATGCACTGCCATGACACTATGTACCATGCAAGTGATGCACCACCATGACACTATGTACCGTGCCTGTGACGCACCACCATGACACAATGTACCATGCATGCGATGCACCACAATGACACTATGTACCGTGCCTGTGACGCACCACCATGACACTATGTACCGTGCCTGTGATGCACCACCATGACACTGTGTACCGTGCCTGTGATGCACCGCCATGACACGATGTACCCAGCCTGTGACGCATCGCCATGACATGATGTACCATGCCTGTGACGCACCGCCATGACACTGTGCACCATGCCTGCGACGCACCACCATGACACTATGCACCGTGCCTGCGACGCACCACCATGACACTGTGTACCGTGCCTGTGACGCACCACCATGACACGATGCACCATGCCTGTGACACAACGCCATGACACTATGCACCGTGCCTGTGACGCACCGCCATGACACTATGTCCCGTGCCTGTGACGCACCGCCATGACACGATGTACCATGCATGGAACGCACTGCCATGACATGATGAACCGTGCCTGTGACGCACCACCATGACACTATGTACCGTGCATGTGACGCACTGCCATGACATTATGTACCAGGCATTGGACGCACCGCCATGACACTATGTACCGTGCCAGTGACGCACCACCATGACACTATGTACCGTGCATGTGACGCACTGCCATGACACGATGTACCATGCATGGAACGCACTGCCATGACATGATGAACCGTGCCTGTGACGCACCACCATGACACTATGTACCGTGCATGTGACGCACTGCCATGACATTATGTACCAGGCATTGGACGCACCGCCATGATACTATGTAGCTACCGTGCCTGCGATGCACCACCATGACACTATGTACCGTGCCTGTGACGCACAGTCATGACACTATGTACCGTGCCTGTGCCACACCGCCAAGACACTGTGTACGGTGCCTGTGACGCACAGCCATGACACTATGTACCGGTCATGGAACGCACCGCCATGACACGATGTACCGTGGCTGTGCCGCACCGCCGTGACACGATGTTTGTCCACGTATCTTTGCCTAATCAGTCATATTCTTTCTTTCTTTATTGTTCATGGCGAGATGATTATGGTGATGAAGAAGATGATGATGATTATGGTGATGAAGAAGATGATGATGATTATGATGATGGAGAAGATGATGATGATTATGATGATGATTATGGTGATGAAGACCATTCGGCCCCAGCAAGCTGGTCCTCCATTTCGTCCACCTCGGAAGGATGACAGGCTGAGTGAACCTGCCTGGCGCTTTTTAAATTTGACGATCGACCGGGATTCGCACTCGGGATCCTCGGAGCCCAAGGGAGCCCCCCCCCCCCCGTGACCGCCAAAACCAGGCGTACGTTTTCCCACTCACCTTCACTCGAGAGTTAAACATCTATATGCGGCGGGACCGTTCGCGAGATCTTCAGGTGGAGTAGGGGAAAACAGGTGCAAGGGAGCAAGAGGGGACGGGGAAGGAAAAAAAAAAGGGTTGGAAGATCTGCGACCGTTCACTCGCCATAGATGTTGGCGCTGCAAATAATTAAACAAAGAAGAATTGATGAAACATGAAAAAGATGAAAGAAAAAAACAAAAACAAAATTAAACCATAATCATAATAATAATGCATTTATTTTATATAGCGATTTTCAGGAAGCCCAAAGACGCTTAGAAAGAAAAATGTGAAGAATTTAAGAACGAAACGCGGACTTCGTAGGAAACACGGTTCAGGTAATCAATAAACGCGGACTTCGTAGGAAACACGGTTCAGGTTTTCTGCCCGTTTTGTGTTTTCTCTTGAACTTCTCCCACCGCTGGTCGCGTCGTTTGACCTCGCAGGAGTTCAATTCAATGAAGTGATTTTCCCTGAAAGCTCCGGTGACTAATTCTCTGGGCATCCTCCGTCGTGCGAAGTCCTTCCTTGGCACACCTGAGCTCCTCACCACATACAAGGCTTTCATCCGCAGCTCAATGGAATACTGTTCCCCCCTCTGGGCTGGTGCTCCTGCCTCACACCTTGCTCGGCTTCACGCTGTTGAGGCCAAAGCTTTCAGAATCATTGGAATCTCCTGCGATGTAGTCAACGCCGAGGGCCTTTCACTCACTCACCGCAGGCAGGTTGGTGGTCTTTCTGTCTTCTACCGACTCCTCTCCGGCCTTGCTCCCCCAGCTCTCTCTGTGCTCTGTCCCCCCAATATTCCTTCAGGTCGCACAAGATCTGCCTGCAACCCTCTTATGGTTAAACTGCCAAAGTCTAAGCTCTCTGCTCACCTTCACTCTTTCATTCCCCTTTTCTCCCGCCTCTGGAACAAACTCCCCCACTCCCTTCAATCCCACTCCTCCCTCCAGGTCTTTAAAACAGCTGTTCACCACCATCTCTTATCGTCCCCCATCGAAAACCTTGATCTTTTCTACCCCCGGTAATTCACCCCAGAGTCCTTGCAGTGTTCATATGTTTTAATCCTCTCCCACCTCCCCCCAAGTCCTCCCGATGTCCCTGCTCTCAAATGTTGTGTTTGTGTCCTTCCCCCTCTTCCCCCTCTCTTTTGTGTCCTTCCCCCTCTCTCCCCATCTTGTCTGCCGCTCCCCTTGTTTTTTGTGTTTAGTGTGTCGGTTTGTCTTTTTGTGTGATTAATGTTAGCTCTTTCACGAGCCTCGATCTTGTATACAACAAAAAAAAAAAAAAAAAAAAAAAAAACTCAACCGATCTGTTGTTATTATCTTACACGGATTTCAACAACAACATTCACCTCAGCTGAGGGAGAAACCATGACGAGAATTTCGCGCCTTCCGCAGGTTCTTGGAACACTGACCTCGCTTACAAGGGGAATTCTTGTGTTTGGAGAACCCGTCGTCCTGGTTTTAACAGTTTTATTTATGATTCAGCCATTCTGCACTCCATCTGCGGTAACATTCACATTTGTTCTTTGACCAAGTTTCACCTTCACTCCTGATCGCGTCCCCCACTTCCGCCCCTTCTGTTGCCGAGCAACCGTCAGCGTCTTCTGAGGAAAGGGAGGTCGCATGAAGGATTGAGTAGGAAGGAATGAGTGATGGAACGAAGGATGAAGGAAGGAAGTTGGGGTGTGTTCCGTTAGCAAGCAGCTCGTGTTCCGTTAGCAAGCACCTAGTGTTCGTTCCATTAGCAAGCAGCTAGTGTTCCATTAGCAAGCAGCTCGTGTTCCATCAGCAAGCAGCTAGTGTTCCATTAGCAAGCAGCTAGTGTTCCATTAGCAAGCAGCTCGTGTTCCATCAGCAAGCAGCTCGTGTTCCATCAGCAAGCAGCTAGTGTTCCATTAGCAAGCAGCTAGTGTTCCATTAGCAAGCAGCTAGTGTTCCATAAGTAAGCAGCTAGTGTTCCATAAGTAAGCAACTCGTGTTCCATCAGCAAGCAGCTCGTGTTCCGTTAGCAAGCAGCTAGTGTTCCATTAGCAAGCAGCTCGTGTTCCATCAGCAAGCAGCTAGTGATCCGTTAGCAAGCAAGTAGTGCTCCATTCGCAACCAGCTCGTGTTCTGTTAGCAAGCAGCTCGTATTCCATTAGCAAGCAGCTCATGTTCCGTTTGCAAGCAGCTCATGTTCCATTAGCAAGCAGCTCCTGTTCCGTTAGCAAGCAGCTCGTATTCCATGAGCAAGCAGCTCATGTTCCGTTAGCAAGCAGCTCATGTTCCATTAGCAAGCAACTAGTGTTCCATTAGCAAGCAGCTAGTGTTCCAATGTTCCATGAGTAAGCAGCTCGTGTTCCACTAGCAAGCAGCTAGTGTTCCATTAGCAAGCAGCTAGTGCTCCATTAGCAAGCAGCTCATGTTCCATTAGCAAGCAGCTAGTGTTCCATTAGCAAGCAGCTAGTGTTCCATTAGCAAGCAGCTCATGTTCCATTAGCAAGCAGCTCCTGTTCCATTAGCAAGCAGCTCGTATTCCATTAGCAAGCAGCTCATGTTCCGTTAGCAAGCAGCTCATGTTCCATTAGCAAGCACCTAGTGTTCCATTAGCAAGCAGCTAGTGTTCCATGAGCAAGCAGCTCGTGTTCCACAAGCAAGCAGCTAGTGTTCCATTAGCAAGCAGCTAGTGCTCCATTAGCAAGCAGCTAGTGTTCCATTACCAAGCAGCTCGTTTTCCATTCGCAAGCAGCTGGTGTTCCATGAGCAAGCAGCGAGTGTTCCATTACCAAGCAGCTGGTGTTCCACGAGCAAGCAGCTAGTGTTCCATTACCAAGCAGCTCGTGTTCCATTAGCAAGCAGCTAGTGTTCCATTAGCAAGCAGCTAGTGTTCCATTAGCAAGCAGCTCATGTTCCATTAGCAAGCAGCTCCTGTTCCGTTAGCAAGCAGCTCGTATTCCATTAGCAAGCAGCTCATGTTCCGTTAGCAAGCAGCTCATGTTCCATTAGCAAGCACCTAGTGTTCCATTAGCAAGCAGCTAGTGTTCCATGAGCAAGCAGCTCGTGTTCCACAAGCAAGCAGCTAGTGTTCCATTAGCAAGCAGCTAGTGCTCCATTAGCAAGCAGCTAGTGTTCCATTAGCAAGCAGCTCGTTTTCCATTCGCAAGCAGCTGGTGTTCCATGAGCAAGCAGCGAGTGTTCCATTACCAAGCAGCTGGTGTTCCACGAGCAAGCAGCTAGTGTTCCATTACCAAGCAGCTCGTGTTCCATTAGCAAGCAGCTCGTTTTCCATTCGCAAGCAGGTGGTGTTCCATTTGCAAGCAGCTGGTATTCCACTAGCAAGCAGCTCGTTTTCCATTCGCAAGCAGCTGGTGTTCCATTACCAAGGCGCTGGTGTTCCACTAGCAAGCAGCTAGTGTTCCATTAGCAAGCAGCTCGTGCTCCATTAGCAAGCAGCCAGTGTTCCATTAGCAAGCAGCTAGTGTTCCATTAGCAAGCAGCGAGTGTTCTGTCGTGGAAGTGTAGGTGAGACTCAAGACGCCAATGATCGGAAACAGGTTTTACAAAAGGTCATGACTTTATTAACTGGTTGTTCACTTTCATTCCAATACCAAATAACTACCGTTTAACTCAATGGACCAGGTCACTCTATCCGCATGGTCCTTCTTGTTCGGCCGATGTTCCTCCGCCATTCCCGTCCTCCTTCCTCCCGTCGGGCAGAGGTTCTGATGATGAGTGCTCCTTGACTCCAAGTCTCTTCTGTTTATATGGGCAAGCTTCAGTTAATCCCCTGTGCGCTGAAATCGTAATCCCTTCTCCGCTGCTTCTAATCCTTTCTCCGCAAACGTTACTCGGTCGCCTCACTGGCACCAGCTCGCTCCCCTCCTGCTGCGAGTTCCATTTACCAAACAATAGGGGGGTGCTCCAGCCTGGGGCTGTGACCAGGTGGACAAGAGATTACCATGTTCGTGCACATTCCTGACACTCATTTACGAAATCGTCTATCTGCTTCGTTACTAGTCCCAATCAATGAGTTACATTTCCACAATTCCCCATCTTTTTGTTTTTGTTTATATTTACCATTAATCTAAACATCAATATATGTAAACAATCAATCACTGCAAGTAAACATCAATACAAGTATAAGTAAATAATCAATCACTGCAAGTAAACATCATTACAAGTATCCAAACCATAACTTTGGTAATCAAATTCCCTTAGGCATACACCGTCATCCTGCAAGAATCACAAAACATTTCGTTGGTCATTGACTCCTTCCATATTGTTCAATCTATTGCCTTTGCATCACAAATATCTTTTCAAAACAACACTTCACCATCACCAAGATACAACAATTTCACTTCATTTTCAAGTTTTGTAAAGCATCTGCACCATCTGGCAAAAACGTTTGCCTCCACACAAATGTTGACTTTGTTTGAAAGGAAGGGCTGATCACTTGTGTTTGAATCCAGGTATGAAACATTTTCTCCTAATGTCTTCATAGCACCTGCACTACTTCGTGTAGGATTTCGCTGTTGTGGTAACATTGCGGAGTCATAGACTGACCCTGCTCTCCATGTAGCATTCTTGCCACTTTTTGCTGTAAACCATAGTAATTCCTGAACAAGGCCTTCACCCAGTTGTAGTCGACTTGCCTCCTCCCTCATTGTGAGTGGGCAGCAAGTATTGGTGTGACGTTGATTGGCCAGCAAGATGTGGAACAGGGATGCCGGATGCATCCACAATGATGTTGGGACCATGGTGTTCAGGTCATCCATGGTCCATACCAGGAGTGGCCCGCAGAATCGTGCACAGCTGTTGTGAAAAGGCACAGCCATTGGTTTGCAGCTCCATGCTGGCTCCCCGGAAGTTGGTGAAGTAATAACATATGTCCCCGCATTTCACAGAGGTTGCAGGTAAGGTGTCGTTGTCCTGCAACTTCTGATGTGATGAATGTTCCAAGCCTTCGAACAAGAGTAAGTGATCGCCTTTCTTTCATATGTTGCAGTGTGATCCAGGCAAATGGTCACATAAATTTCCTTGGTGAAGGTAAGCATCCATCTCCAAGTTACACGGGAGAATGTCTTCATCATTCTTTGAGAAAGAGGGTGTATGCCACGTTTAACTTCATTTTTTAGCCACAAATTTTCTTTCTCGAACTTCTTCCCAATTCCGTTAGCACCCCCCTTCAAATGTGATCTCGTCTTATCCTTATGCTCAGTCACATCTGAATCTGCTTTCCACACACACTGAATCAGATAGGGTACATCTTACCATGAAATCAGCATAATCATGTATATCTTCCGACAGTTTCACATTCAACAATTTGTTGTTTTTCCTTAACACAAAAAAGGTTATATTCATTTATATGCGTCACACAAATAATATTCAATCAGGTATGTATTTGACTACTAAACTAAGAATAGCATCCACAATTGCTTTCAGGTTAATATAGTTCAAAAATTAACTCATGCACGTATTTTAGCACTACTCTAAGAAAATAAATTGTATATGATTACAATCACAAACGGGAATATCTAATTCCCAACAACAATTTTCCCAAACCAACAAATTAAGCATAATGTATTATTACCATAATTCCTCTCCACTTTTTCTTTTCCCTTCTTTTTTTTTTTTTTTTTTTTTTTTTCCCTAACAGTGTGTCACTCGTGGTGATATAAGTTCACTGATATTGTAATTGACACAACTCATAACATTGTCGTTATGCCATTATCTTAATTCTACTGTATTCATTTGCAACATCACTTGATTTAATCTTTTAATCTCAGTATTTATGTCGCCTCAAAAGTCTTCCTTTTTTGGTTCCACATTTCTTTCCTCATTTGTCACTTCATGCGTTATCATCGTGTTGTTGGTTACCTTATTCAAACACACCGTCACTAAGGCTTTCAAGCAAGCCACCACTAAAACAATTGCCAATATAACTACTAAACCAACAAACAAATATTGGAGTATCTTAGCTACCACCCCTCCAAATGTGTTTCCCAACCATGCAAAGGCACCCCCTTTTATATAATCGTGGTATCTTGCTCCCTCTTGTCCCACCTGTAGCCATCTGTAAAACATGTGAGCTACCCCTTGTATATGTTCATACCTATAACATAATTATATGTCAATGACATTCAACATTGTATACCAAACTAACAAGCTTCCTAAAAGGTAAATAAAGAAAATCCCTTAATATGTAACATAAATCAGATTATTTGTCTTACCCTGATCCCCCTATCTCCCGGGGTCGAACTAAATCCCCTAATCATGAGTGTAGTTGTGATACATTATCCCTCATGTTGCGCTAATATCAGTAGATAATGGTATGTCATGTAGGCAAATAAATGTCACTATCCCAAGGAGGAATATCACATGTTGAAAAATGTAATGTTTATCAATGCAAGGGGTGTTAAAATGTAATTCAAATGAATGTATATCACGACTATCATTTATCCGCCACTGAATGTTCTGCTGGGCTGCTAGGTGCAGCCTCATTTTCTGTGGGATCGTCCACCTTAGCCCCATGTGCTTGCTTGCAATGAGAGGCATGAATCCAACTTTCTATTTTGGGTCCATATTTGTTTCTATTCTTATCAATCTCCTATGGTTTATCAATTCGTTCCAAGATACCGCAACCAAAGGTTTTAACCAAAGCTCTACCAAACTATTTCCAATGTGAACAAAAATGCCAGTGTAACAATGATTCGAGGAATTAACTTCAAGGGGTCAATAAATTTATTCTATAACCAGATCTAATTTTCCCATCCAATAGTTTGCCTTGCCACATGTCATATTATAACACTTTAATACACCTTCGAAAAATGTTTCCCATCTCAACAAATTTCCTTTTTTACAAATAGCCATGTGTAACTTACGTATTTAACTACAATTTCCTCTCAATTTGTTTGGCCTAACTGGCCGCAAAAGTGGCTGCCAGCATGCAGTACCGTTTTTTATCTACCAAGGAAGTGCTCATCCACACAAGACCTCTACCAAAATGTTGTTTGTAAAAACAAATCTGGGATTTCTGATTACATGGATGCACACTCTCAGGACATTTTCAGGCTGCTGTTAACAATCCACTACGATAAATTAATTCCTTTACCCACAATCAAATAATTAGTACAAATTGAGGATATTATCCCTATCACATTCTTTTATAGATTCATTATGTTGGATCTAATTTTTCCCAATAATTTTCCACTGCTGTAAGGAAGAACAATAGCTCTCATAAGTCTTAGTAATATCGTACTTAATTTGCCCAGCATCGAATAATTTATTTACTATCCTTTCTCATCTGTTAACCAGTGACTTTGTTTGAACTCCAGAACTGAAAACCCACAATAGTTCAAACCAGCAAAATTTTCTTTACTATTTTCCCATATCATCTATGCCTAAAACACATCCATACATACAGCACAATTTATATGCTGATAAAATTCAAGTTTATATATATAAAAATCCATGAGCAGAGTACTCTGGGAAGTCAGTGTAAGACCTCTCCAAAATTTGGCTAATTTTGTCCTCCCACATTTTTATGAAGCTCATATCCATAAATAGCTTTGATTCTCATATAAATTCGATCACAATGGAATCCCAAGATTATTCCCAATTTTTACTATTAATGAATAGCTGCTCATAACTCAGCAAATCAAATCTTTATTCTCCATCTGCCTTGACAAAAGTGATAATTTTCATAATCAAATTATATTTCTATTTTTAAATTTTTTTATTTTACGAATTCTCTCGATATGCGATCCCATCCCCATGGAACTATCTATTTTCCAGACAAGGCACACTGTCGGTGTCAACAATCTTGTAAGATTGATACACAAAAACACTAACATTGACACACAAAATACCCACACACACATGCATTATGCGTATTTGTTTGCGTTGGAACCCTTATTTACAGATCCGGATGGGTGTCAACTTTATTTCAATTTCTCAAAATTTGTCCTTCAATTTTATAAGCGCTAATACAAAACGTTCCCACAAATGGACCAAAAAGTTTATTCTTAGAAAACCCCTATGACGTCACATTGACATTACCCTTTCAGTTCCCACAATAATTTCTCCAAATTTGACTACCCACCCATTTGTATGTCAGTCGACCACTGACCTATCAATCGTGTGGAACAATAGTCCGAAATTCCCACCTGATCATGATGTGACTCTTGTCACTTGGTTTGCCAAAAAAATTGCAAAGCAATTGTTCCAAACTTTGTAAATTTAAAATTTTGTGCCCAACATAAAAGATCCAATTTCGGCATTTGATCAATTAATTATTAATTTGCTTATAAGCAAAAGAAAAATGAATAATTCTTGCTCCGAAAACTTTTCAGACCCAAGACTCATCGACAGTTATTCATGTTTGTCCAGTAATCTAATTTGTTGAGGCCAATCGTCATTTGGGATTTGTCGCAATGAAGGCCTAATCATTGTCTGAGGTATCGGTCAGCACTGGTACCCTTGATCTTGGTTTACCCTATGAACTTGTCTTCCTTTTGGTATACGGACATCCTCTTTTCCAATGTCCCATCCGTCCACACTTGAAACATCGGTTTCTGTCGTTGCCTGGTCTGTGCACCTGTGCACTTGTATTGCTGGGCTGCATCTCTACATCCCTGAGTTGCCACTGCAATCTCTCGTTATCTCCTGAACCACAAAAAAATTCTCTGTACCGTCCTTTTTGGGGAGACAACTGGAAATCAGATGGGACAACTGTCACTTTCATTCCTAATTTCGAGGGCAGTTGTGCATTTGTCTCCTCCACTGTATCCTGTATCCTTTTTATTTTAAGTTCTAGATCCGTTATCCGTTCTTGCTGTTCCCGTTGTCTGGATTCACCATCCCAAAGATGGAATGCAAGCCAGTCTACCGTTAGATTCTGTCTCTTCCTGGCTTTCAATCTTTGTTCCAATCTTTCCAATCGACTTCGCTCAAATGTACCATCTCTTGGAAACTCCTCATCATGTCCCTTTGTCCACAAATACCAATTCTCGACCTGCCTTATAGCTTCGGCACCATAACGGTCGTACATATGATGTGTACAAGTACCTTTTTGTGGAATCTCTGGTTGTCCTTGTGTATTCTTGCAGGCTCCATTTCCCATTTTGCCTTTTATCAAAGTAGCGTTGGATGTGTTGTAGTTTGTTCCTCTAAAGCTTCACTCGTACCTCCAGGAAGGATCTCTCCACCTGTTCAAACGGTGATTTCCAGAGAATCTCTCTCACCTGTGGCTTTTGCACAATCCAATCTCACAGATCAGTATTTGCAGATGAGCCAGAGGGTCAGTATGAAATGGGTGAATCCTCAGGTGTCCGCTCTGTTGAAGGGGAAATCACACAATGGTAACCGCACATATATCTATATATAAACTCACCACCTTGCTCAATTTTCCAAGGTTGTCTTCTGTTGATAATATCTCACAAAGATATCAAAGCTTCTTTCTTGAGACCGCATTTTCATCAATCAAACAATCAATATATTCAATTCAATTTATCCAGTTCAATTTATTCAGTTAAATTTATTCAATTAAATTTATTCAGTTCAATTCAATTATTCAATTTCAATTAATTTATCAATATTCATCAATAAATCAAATTAAGCATTTTGGATGACTCCTTGCATAAGCCCTTTCCCCAATGATGTCAGGACAGGTCCATCCATTGACTGAGATCGAAGCTCATCGGTCGTCACCTCTGGTTCATACCTCATGTCAATTGATGAATCACCGTTCTGTCCTAGGGTCATATCTGACATATTTCCCCATTTTGCCTGGTCTCCACAAATTTTATTTGCAACCACTAAAGGCAACTCATCCTTCATTCGTGAGACCGCCAAAATGGATGGCAGATATTAAAGTTCTTTGGGAAAAATATCTCATCATTTTTCTTTAATAGTACCCAAATCTCTTGGCAATATAAATTTCGTAAAACTCCTGAAATAAGACTGTAAAATTCCTTCAATCATGCTAAATTTTGAAACTCCATCACTTGTAACACCCAATTTATCCCATAGGGCTTGAAAGTTCTTTCCCAAGTTCATGCAATCATTCTGCATTTGAACCCTATGATATCATTCATAATAATCATCATGATTTTATAGTCACGGTCCTATCATAATCATCTATTTAAAACGAACATTTCCTTTATCACCACAGCTATGTGGTATAATCAACAATAGAATAAAACTGTACATAGCAACAGGCTACCTCATGGCCACTTAGTATACCTATTGACAATAAGTCATAACAATATCGAATAATCATTGAACAATTAAAAAATCGCTTCCACTGCTCCAGCCGCAGCATTCGTCATTTTGTCTGCTCATCCGCGTGACCAAAACGAAATAAAGGGAGCTCAACCATTACACAGCGCTTTTAATGGCGCATGCCATAGGAACTCGTCCACACAAGACCTCTACCAAAATGTTGTTTGTAAAAACAAATCTGGGATTTCTGATTACATGGATGCACACTCTCAGGACATTTTCCGGCTGCTGTTAACAATCCACTACGATAAATTAATTCCTTTACCCACAATCAAATAATTAGTACAAATTGAGGATATTATCCCTATCACATTCTTTTATAGATTCATTATGTTGGATCTAATTTCTTTCCCAATAATTTTCCACTGCTGTAAGGAAGAACAATAGCTCTCATAAGTCTTAGTAATATCATACTTAATTTACCCAGCATCGAATAATTTATTTACTATCCTTTCTCATCTGTTAACCAGTGACTTTGTTTGAACTCCAGAACTCAAAACTCACAATAGTTCAAACCAGCAAAATTTCCTTTACTATTTTCCCATATCATCTATGCCTTATACACATCCATACATACAGCCCAATTTATATTCTGATAAAATTCAAGTTTATATATATATAAAATCCGTGAGCAGAGTACTCTGGGAAGTCAGTGTAAGACCTCTCCAAAATTTGGCTAATTTTGTACTCCCACATTTTTTATGAAGTTCATATCCATAAATAGCTTTGATTCTCATATAAATTCTATCACAATGGAATCCCAAGATTACTTCCAATTTTTTTTTTTTTTTAATGAATAGCTGCTCATAACTCAGCAAATCAAATCTTTATTCTCCATCTCCCTTGACAAAAGTGATAATTTTCATAATCAAATTATATTTCTATTTTTTATTTTACGAATTCTCTCGATATGCGATCCTATCCCCATGGAACTATCTATTTTTCAGACAAGGCACACTGTCGGTGTCAACAATCTTGTAAGATTGATACACAAAAACAAAAACACTGACACACAAAATACCCACACACACATGCATTATGCATATTTGTTTGCGTTGGAACCCTTATTTACAGATCCGGATGGGTGTCAACTTTATTTCAATTTCTCAAAATTTGTCCTTCAATTTTATAAGCGCTAATACACAAATGGACCAAAAAGTTTATTCTTAGAAAACCCCTATGACGTCACATTGACATTACCCTTTCAGTTCCCACAATAATTTATCCAAATTTGACTACCCACCCATTTGTATGTCAGTCGACCACTGACCTATCATTCGTGTGGAACAATAGTCTGAAATTCCCACCTGATCATGATATGACTCTTGTCACTTGGTTTGCCAAAAATTGCAAAGCAATTGTTCCAAACTTTGTAAATTTAAAATTTTGTGCCCAACATAAAAGATCCAATTTCGGCATTTGATCAATTAATTATCAATTTGCTTACAAGCAAAAGAAAAATGAATAATTCTTGCTCCAAAAACTTTTCAGACCCAAGAATCGTCGACAGTTATTCATGTTTGTCCAGTAATCTAATTTGTTGAGGCCAATCGTCATTTGGGATTTGTCGCAATGAAGGCCTAATCATTGTCTGAGGTATCGGTCAGCACTGGTACCCTTGATCTTGGTTTACCCTATGAACTTGTCTTCCTTTTGGTATACGGACATCCTCTTTTCCAATGTCCCATCCGTCCACACTTGAAACACCGGTTTCTGTCGTTGCCTGGTCTGTGCACCTGTGCACTTGTATTGCTGGGCTGCATCTCTACATCCCTGAGTTGCCACTGCAATCTCTCGTTATCTCCTGAAACACGAAAAAATTCTCTGTACCGTCCTTTTTGGGGAGACAACTGGAAATCAGATGGGACAACTGTCACTTTCATTCCTAATTTCGAGGGCAGTTGTGCATTTGTCTCTTCCACTGTATCCTGTATCCTTTTTATTTTAAGTTCTAGATCCGTTATCCGTTCTTGCTGTTCCCGTTGTCTGGATTCACCATCCCAAAGATGGAATGCAAGCCAGTCTACCGTTAGATTCTGTCTCTTCCTGGCTTTCAATCTTTGTTCCAATCTTTCCAATCGACTTCGCTCAAATGTACCATCTCTTGGAAACTCCTCATCATGTCCCTTTGTCCACAAATACCAATTCTCGACCTGCCTTATAGCTTCGGCACCATAACGGTCGTACATATGATGTGTACAAGTACCTTTTTGTGGAATCTCTGGTTGTCCTTGTGTATTCTTGCAGGCTCCATTTCCCATTTTGCCTTTTATCAAAGTAGCGTTGGATGTGTTGTAGTTTGTTCCTCTAAAGCTTCTCTCGTACCTCCAGGAAGGATCTCTCCACCTGTTCAAACGGTGATTTCCAGAGAATCTCTCTCACCTGTGGCTTTTGCACAATCCAATCTCACAGATCAGTATTTGCAGATGAGCCAGAGGGTCAGTATGAAATGGGTGAATCCTCAGGTGTCCGCTCTGTTGAAGGGGAAATCATACAATGGTAACCGCACATATATATCTATATATAAACTCACCACCTTGCTCAATTTTCCAAGGTTGTCTTCACATTGATAATATCTCACAAAGATATTAAAGCTTCTTTCTTGAGACCGCATTTTCATCAATCAAACGATCAATATATTCAATTTAATTTATTCAATTCAATTTATCCAGTTAAATTTATTCAATTAAATTCAATCAATTAGATTCAATCAATCAACAATTCAATCAATTATTCAATTTCAATTAATTCATCAATATTCATCAATAAATCAAATTAATCATTTTGGATGACTCCTTGCATAAGCCCTTTCCCCAATGATGTCAGGACAGGTCCATCCATTGACTGAGATCGAATCTCATCGGTCGTCACCTCTGGTTCATACCTCATGTCAATTGATGAATCACCGTTCTGTCCTAGGGTCATATCTGACATATTTCCCCATTTTGCCTGGTCTCCACAAATTTTCTTTGCAACCACTAAAGGCAACTCATCCTTCATTCGTGAGACAGCCAACATGGATGGCAGATATTAAAGTTCATTGGGAAAAATATCTCATCATTTTCTTTTAATAGTACCCAAAATCTCTTGGCAATATAAATTTCGTAAAACTCCTGAAATAAGACTGTAAAATTCCTTCAATCATGCTAAATTTTGAAACTCCATCGCTTGTAATACCCAATTTATCCCATAGGGCTTGAAAGTTCTTTTCCAAGTTCATGCAATCATTCTGCATTTGAACCCTATGATATCATTCATAATAATCATCATGATTTTATAGTCATGGTCCTATCATAATCATCTATTTAAAACGAACATTTCCTTTATCACCACAGCTATGTGGTATAATCAACAATAGAATAAAACTGTACATAGCAACAGGCTACCTCATGGCCACTTAGTATACCTATTGACAATAAGTCATAACAATATCGAATAATCATTGAACAATTAAAAAATCGCTTCTACTGCTCCAGCCGCAGCATTCGTCATTTTGTCTGCTCATCTGCGTGACCAAAACGAAATAAAGGGAGCTCAACCATTACACAGCGCTTTTAATGGCGCATGCCATAGGAACTCAACGCCATTTCGACTCGGCCAGAAAAACGAGCAAATTTTGCAGGATGTTAACTGGAATTAGTCGTGAAAATATATCCAAAATACACAAAAATACCCACCCACAAAAATAAACAACAAAACCCAAACAAACCCAAGGTCGACCATATTACACAATTAAATTACACATTAAATTATTCATTAAATTACTCATTAAATTACTCATTAAATTACTCATTAAATTAACTTACATAGTTTCAGCATTGTATTGATTGCTGAAATGTTCATGGGTTTAAACACACCTTAAAAGAGGTATGCTTTGTGGTGTTGCCCACCTACCACGTTTAATTAAATTACATCATTTCAGCATCGTATTGATTGCTGAAATGTTCATGGGTTTGAACACACCTTAAAAGAGGTATGCTTTGTGGTGTTGCCCACCTACCACGTTTAATTAAATTACATAATTTCAGCATCGTATTGATTGCTGAAATGTTCATGGGTTTAAACACACCTTAAAAGAGGTATGCTTTGTGGTGTTGCCCACCTACCACGTTGAATTAAATTACATCATTTCAGCATCGTATTGATTGCTGAAATGTTCATGGGTTTGAACACACCTTAAAAGAGGTATGCTTTGTGGTGTTGCCCACCTACCACGTTTAATTAAATTACATCATTTCAGCATCGTATTGATTGCTGAAATGTTCATGGGTTTAAACACACCTTAAAAGAGGTATGCTTTGTGGTGTTGCCCACCTACCACGTTGAATTAAATTACATCATTTCAATTAAAAAAACATCGCTTCTACTGCTCCAGCCGCAGCATTCGTCACTTTGTCTGCTCATCCGCATGACCAAAACGAAATAAAGGGAGCTCAACCATTACACAGCGCTTTTAATGGCGCATGCCATAGGAACTCAACGCAATTTCGACTCGGCCAGAAAAACGAGCAAATTTTGCAGGATGTTAACTGGAATTAGCCGTGAAAATATAAACAAAATACACAAAAATACACACCCACACAAATAAACAACATTTATTCCGTTCAACAGAACAAACATTTCCTATATCATGACATGCATGTCTTCAAAATTATATGACCAAGAGAAAAAGTAAAACTAATTAAAACTGCGGGCAGTGATGATCCGGGGACCATACCGCTCCATCCTGATTGGACGGGTGCGTGCTAGAGTCGTTAACAACGACAGTCTAGATCCGATTGTTCAAAATTTCAACTCAATCGATCGAAAAATGAACGCAGGGATGCATTTTAAAGGTGCAGTGGCACTAACTGAGTTGCCACGAATATGGCCACGAAATTGCCAATATGGCCATCACAAAATATTTTCCTTAATCAATTGGCTCATAGCATAACCAATCTGCAAGTATTTCATCCGAAGATGTATCTCTGAGGAATTTTAATTAAATAAGTCATTTATAAATCAACGAGTTAATTTATTAAATGATTAATCAATAAATCAAAATTTTCCTTGACAACCACATCACTTGGTCAGTGTCATGTCCAAATATCAGCTTCCTTACTCAAAAGGTGCCTGAGTTAATGTAATGTAATTACTGTAATAAGATTACTGCAATTACTGTAATGATTACTGTAATTACTGTAATTACCGGAACTGTAATTACTGTAATTACCTCAGGTAATTACTGTAATGTAATTACTGTAATGTAATAAGAAATGTAATTAATTAAATAAGTACTTCATTAATCGCTAATAATGAAATAACTCCTGAATTTTCATCCGATTCACTTGACATTCGAATGGGTATTACATATCAGCCACCTAATTCAACCAACAACTATTTTTATTCAACATAGGCCAAAAGTTAACAACAATTTCAAAATTCTCAATTTTCATCCGATTCACTTGACATTCGAATGGGTATTACATATCAGCCACCTAATTCAACCAACAACTATTTTTATTCAACATAGGCCAAAAGTTAACAACAATTTCAAAATTCTCAATTTTCATCCGATTCACTTGACATTCGAATGGGATTTACATATCAGCCACCTAATTCAACCAACAACTATTTTTATTCAACATAGGCCAAAAGTCAACAACAATTTCAAAAATCCTTAATTTTCATTCGATTCACTTGACATTCGAATGGGATTTACATATCAGCCACCTAATTCAACCAACAACTATTTTTATTCAACATAGGCCAAAAGTCAACAACAATTTCAAAATTCTCAATTTTCATCCGATTCACTTGACATTCGAATGGGATTTACATATCAGCCACCTAATTCAACCAACAACTATTTTTATTCAACATAGGCCAAAAGTCAACAACAATTTCAAAAATCCTTAATTTTCATTCGATTCACTTGACATTCGAATGGGATTTACATATCAGCCACCTAATTCAACCAACAACTATTTTTATTCAACATAGGCCAAAAGTCAACAACAATTTCAAAAATCCTTAATTTTCATTCGATTCACTTGACATTCGAATGGGATTTACATATCAGCCACCTAATTCAACCAACAACTATTTTTATTCAACATAGGCCAAAAGTTAACAACAATTTCAAAAATCCTTAATTTTCATTCGATTCACTTGACATTCGAATGGGATTTACATATCAGCCACCTAATTCAACCAACAACTATTTTTATTCAACATAGGCCAAAAGTTAACAACAATTTCAAAAATCCTTAATTTTCATTCGATTCACTTGACATTCGAATGGGATTTACATATCAGCCACCTAATTCAACCAACAACTATTTTTATTCAACATAGGACAAAAGTCAACAACAATTTCAAAAATCCTTAATTTTCATTCGATTCACTTGACATTCGAATGGGATTTACATATCAGCCACCTAATTCAACCAACAACTATTTTTATTCAACATAGGCCAAAAGTCAACAACAATTTCAAAAATCCTTAATTTTCATTCGATTCACTTGACATTCGAATGGGATTTACATATCAGCCACCTAATTCAACCAACAACTATTTTTATTCAACATAGGCCAAAAGTCAACAACAATTTCAAAAATCCTTAATTTTCATTCGATTCACTTGACATTCAAATGGGATTTACATATCAGCCACCTAATTCAACCAACAACTATTTTTATTCAACATAGGCCAAAAGTCAACAACAATTTCAAAAATCCTTAATTTTCATTCGATTCACTTGACATTCGAATGGGATTTACATATCAGCCACCTAATTCAACCAACAACTATTTTTATTCAACATAGGCCAAAAGTTAACAATTTCAAAAATCCTTAATTTTCATTCGATTCACTTGACATTCGAATGGGATTTACATATCAGCCACCTAATTCAACCAACAACTATTTTTATTCAACATAGGCCAAAAGTCAACAACAATTTCAAAAATCCTTAATTTTCATTCGATTCACTTGACATTCGAATGGGATTTACATATCAGCCACCTAATTCAACCAACAACTATTTTTATTCAACATAGGCCAAAAGTCAACAACAATTTCAAAAATCCTTAATTTTCATTCGATTCACTTGACATTCGAATGGGATTTACATATCAGCCACCTAATTCAACCAACAACTATTTTTATTCAACATAGGCCAAAAGTTAACAACAATTTCAAAAATCCTTAATTTTCATTCGATTCACTTGACATTCGAATGGGATTTACATATCAGCCACCTAATTCAACCAACAACTATTTTTATTCAACATAGGCCAAAAGTCAACAACAATTTCAAAAATCCTTAATTTTCATTCGATTCACTTGACATTCGAATGGGATTTACATATCAGCCACCTAATTCAACCAACAACTATTTTTATTCAACATAGGCCAAAAGTCAACAACAATTTCAAAAATCCTTAATTTTCATTCGATTCACTTGACATTCAAATGGGATTTACATATCAGCCACCTAATTCAACCAACAACTATTTTTATTCAACATAGGCCAAAAGTCAACAACAATTTCAAAAATCCTTAATTTTCATTCGATTCACTTGACATTCGAATGGGATTTACATATCAGCCACCTAATTCAACCAACAACTATTTTTATTCAACATAGGCCAAAAGTTAACAACAATTTCAAAAATCCTTAATTTTCATTCGATTCACTTGACATTCGAATGGGATTTACATATCAGCCACCTAATTCAACCAACAACTATTTTTATTCAACATAGGCCAAAAGTCAACAACAATTTCAAAAATCCTTAATTTTCATTCGATTCACTTGACATTCGAATGGGATTTACATATCAGCCACCTAATTCAACCAACAACTATTTTTATTCAACATAGGCCAAAAGTCAACAACAATTTCAAAAATCCTTAATTTTCATTCGATTCACTTGACATTCGAATGGGATTTACATATCAGCCACCTAATTCAACCAACAACTATTGTTATTCAACATAGGCCAAAAGTCAACAACAATTTCAAAAATCCTTAATTTTCATTCGATTCACTTGACATTCGAATGGGATTTACATATCAGCCACCTAATTCAACCAACAACTATTTTTATTCAACATAGGCCAAAAGTCAACAACAATTTCAAAAATCCTTAATTTTCATTCGATTCACTTGACATTCGAATGGGATTTACATATCAGCCACCTAATTCAACCAACAACTATTTTTATTCAACATAGGCCAAAAGTCAACAACAATTTCAAAAATCCTTAATTTTCATTCGATTCACTTGACATTCGAATGGGATTTACATATCAGCCACCTAATTCAACCAACAACTATTTTTATTCAACATAGGCCAAAAGTTAACAACAATTTCAAAAATCCTTAATTTTCATTCGATTCACTTGACATTCGAATGGGATTTACATATCAGCCACCTAATTCAACCAACAACTATTTTTATTCAACATAGGCCAAAAGTTAACAACAATTTCAAAAATCCTTAATTTTCATTCGATTCACTTGACATTCGAATGGGATTTACATATCAGCCACCTAATTCAACCAACAACTATTTTTATTCAACATAGGCCAAAAGTCAACAACAATTTCAAAAATCCTTAATTTTCATTCGATTCACTTGACATTCGAATGGGATTTACATATCAGCCACCTAATTCAACCAACAACTATTTTTATTCAACATAGGCCAAAAGTCAACAACAATTTCAAAAATCCTTAATTTTCATTCGATTCACTTGACATTCGAATGGGATTTACATATCAGCCACCTAATTCAACCAACAACTATTTTTATTCAACATAGGCCAAAAGTTAACAACAATTTCAAAAATCCTTAATTTTCATTCGATTCACTTGACATTCGAATGGGATTTACATATCAGCCACCTAATTCAACCAACAACTATTTTTATTCAACATAGGCCAAAAGTCAACAACAATTTCAAAAATCCTTAATTTTCATTCGATTCACTTGACATTCGAATGGGATTTACATATCAGCCACCTAATTCAACCAACAACTATTTTTATTCAACATAGGCCAAAAGTTAGCAACAATTTCAAAAATCCTTAATTTTCATTCGATTCACTTGACATTCGAATGGGATTTACATATCAGCCACCTAATTCAACCAACAACTATTTTTATTCAACATAGGCCAAAAGTCAACAACAATTTCAAAAATCCTTAATTTTCATTCGATTCACTTGACATTCGAATGGGATTTACATATCAGCCACCTAATTCAACCAACAACTATTTTTATTCAACATAGGCCAAAAGTCAACAACAATTTCAAAAATCCTTAATTTTCATTCGATTCACTTGACATTCGAATGGGATTTACATATCAGCCACCTAATTCAAGCAACAACTATTTTTATTCAACATAGGCCAAAAGTCAACAACAATTTCAAAAATCCTTAATTTTCATTCGATTCACTTGACATTCGAATGGGATTTACATATCAGCCACCTAATTCAACCAACAACTATTTTTATTCAACATAGGCCAAAAGTCAACAACAATTTCAAAAATCCTTAATTTTCATTCGATTCACTTGACATTCGAATGGGATTTACATATCAGCCACCTAATTCAACCAACAACTATTTTTATTCAACATAGGCCAAAAGTCAACAACAATTTCAAAAATCCTTAATTTTCATTCGATTCACTTGACATTCAAATGGGATTTACATATCAGCCACCTAATTCAACCAACAACTATTTTTATTCAACATAGGCCAAAAGTCAACAACAATTTCAAAAATCCTTAATTTTCATTCGATTCACTTGACATTCGAATGGGATTTACATATCAGCCACCTAATTCAACCAACAACTATTTTTATTCAACATAGGCCAAAAGTCAACAGCAATTTCAAAAATCCTTAATTTTCATTCGATTCACTTGACATTCGAATGGGATTTACATATCAGCCACCTAATTCAACCAACAACTATTTTTATTCAACATAGGCCAAAAGTTAACAACAATTTCAAAAATCCTTAATTTTCATTAGATTCACTTGACATTCGAATGGGATTTACATATCAGCCACCTAATTCAACCAACAACTATTTTTATTCAACATAGGCCAAAATTCAACAACAATTTCAAAAATCCTTAATTTTCATCCGATTCACTTGACATTCGAATGGGATTTACATATCAGCCACCTAATTCAACCAACAACTATTTTTATTCAACATAGGCCAAAAGTCAACAACAATTTCAAAAATCCTTAATTTTCATTCGATTCACTTGACATTCAAATGGGATTTACATATCAGCCACCTAATTCAACCAACAACTATTTTTATTCAACATAGGCCAAAAGTCAACAACAATTTCAAAAATCCTTAATTTTCATCCGATTCACTTGACATTCGAATGGGATTTACATATCAGCCACCTAATTCAACCAACAACTATTTTTATTCAACATAGGCCAAAAGTTAACAACAATTTCAAAAATCCTTAATTTTCATTCGATTCACTTGACATTCGAATGGGATTTACATATCAGCCACCTAATTCAACCAACAACTATTTTTATTCAACATAGGCCAAAAGTCAACAACAATTTCAAAAATCCTTAATTTTCATTCGATTCACTTGACATTCGAATGGGATTTACATATCAGCCACCTAATTCAACCAACAACTATTTTTATTCAACATAGGCCAAAAGTCAACAACAATTTCAAAAATCCTTAATTTTCATTCGATTCACTTGACATTCGAATGGGATTTACATATCAGCCACCTAATTCAACCAACAACTATTGTTATTCAACATAGGCCAAAAGTCAACAACAATTTCAAAAATCCTTAATTTTCATTCGATTCACTTGACATTCGAATGGGATTTACATATCAGCCACCTAATTCAACCAACAACTATTTTTATTCAACATAGGCCAAAAGTCAACAACAATTTCAAAAATCCTTAATTTTCATTCGATTCACTTGACATTCGAATGGGATTTACATATCAGCCACCTAATTCAACCAACAACTATTTTTATTCAACATAGGCCAAAAGTCAACAACAATTTCAAAAATCCTTAATTTTCATTCGATTCACTTGACATTCGAATGGGATTTACATATCAGCCACCTAATTCAACCAACAACTATTTTTATTCAACATAGGCCAAAAGTTAACAACAATTTCAAAAATCCTTAATTTTCATTCGATTCACTTGACATTCGAATGGGATTTACATATCAGCCACCTAATTCAACCAACAACTATTTTTATTCAACATAGGCCAAAAGTTAACAACAATTTCAAAAATCCTTAATTTTCATTCGATTCACTTGACATTCGAATGGGATTTACATATCAGCCACCTAATTCAACCAACAACTATTTTTATTCAACATAGGCCAAAAGTCAACAACAATTTCAAAAATCCTTAATTTTCATTCGATTCACTTGACATTCGAATGGGATTTACATATCAGCCACCTAATTCAAGCAACAACTATTTTTATTCAACATAGGCCAAAAGTCAACAACAATTTCAAAAATCCTTAATTTTCATTCGATTCACTTGACATTCGAATGGGATTTACATATCAGCCACCTAATTCAACCAACAACTATTTTTATTCAACATAGGCCAAAAGTCAACAACAATTTCAAAAATCCTTAATTTTCATTCGATTCACTTGACATTCAAATGGGATTTACATATCAGCCACCTAATTCAACCAACAACTATTTTTATTCAACATAGGCCAAAAGTCAACAACAATTTCAAAAATCCTTAATTTTCATTCGATTCACTTGACATTCGAATGGGATTTACATATCAGCCACCTAATTCAACCAACAACTATTTTTATTCAACATAGGCCAAAAGTTAACAACAATTTCAAAAATCCTTAATTTTCATTCGATTCACTTGACATTCGAATGGGATTTACATATCAGCCACCTAATTCAACCAACAACTATTTTTATTCAACATGGGCCAAAAGTCAACAACAATTTCAAAAATCCTTAATTTTCATTCGATTCACTTGACATTCGAATGGGATTTACATATCAGCCACCTAATTCAACCAACAACTATTTTTATTCAACATAGGCCAAAAGTCAACAACAGTTTCAAAAATCCTTAATTTTCATTCGATTCACTTGACATTCGAATGGGATTTACATATCAGCCACCTAATTCAACCAACAACTATTTTTATTCAACATAGGCCAAAAGTTAACAACAATTTCAAAAATCCTTAATTTTCATTCGATTCACTTGACATTCGAATGGGATTTACATATCAGCACAGGGAGCAGAGGAAAACCACGAAAAAGCAACAGCCCTGGCTTTGCTTCCTGGAAGTTTCCTGGAAGCTTCCTGCAAAACGCTTTGCTTCTCGCAAAACGTCCGCCAATGGGAACTTGGCGACGTCCACTCGAAATCCCAGCGGTGCCTCCAGATTGTCGTGGAAGTGTAGGTGAGACTCAAGACGCCAATGGTCGGAAACAGGTTTTACAAAAGGTCATGACTTTATTAACTGGTTGTTCACTTTCATTCCAATACCAAATAACTACCGTTTAACTCAATGGACCAGGTCACTCTATCCGCATGGTCCTTCTTGTTCGGCCGATGTTCCTCCGCCATTCCCGTCCTCCTTCCTCCCGTCGGGCAGAGGTTCTGATGATGAGTGCTCCTTGACTCCAAGTCTCTTCTGTTTATATGGGCAAGCTTCAGTTAATCCCCTGTGCGCTGAAATCGTAATCCCTTCTCCGCTGCTTCTAATCCTTTCTCCGCAAACGTTACTCGGTCGCCTCACTGGCACCAGCTCGCTCCCCTCCTGCTGCGAGTTCCATTTACCAAACAATAGGGGGGTGCTCCAGCCTGGGGCTGTGACCAGGTGGACAAGAGATTACCATGTTCGTGCACATTCCTGACACTCATTTACGAAATCGTCTGTCTGCTTCGTTACTAGTCCCAATCAATGAGTTACATTTCCACAGTTCCATTAGCAAGCAGCTCGTGTTCCATTAGCAACCAGCTAGTGCTCCATCAGCAAGCGCCTCGTGTTCCATAAGTAAGCAGCTGGTGTTCCATTTATAGCAAGCAGCTAGTGTTCCATTAGCAAGCACCTCGTGTTCCATGAGCAAGCAGCTCGTGTTCCGTTAGCAAGCACCTAGTGTTCCAACAGTAAGCAGCTAGTGTTCCATAAGTAAGCAGCTAGTGTTCCATACGTAAGCAACTCCTGTTCCATCAGCCAGCAGCTAGTGTTCCATTAGCAAGCAGCTCGTGTGCCATTAGCAAGCAGCTCGTGTTCCGTTAGCAAGCAGCTAGTGTTCCATTAGCAAGCAGCTAGTGTTCCATTAGCAAGCAGCTAGTGTTCCATTAGCAAGCAGGTCGTGTTCCATTAGCAAGCAGCTCGTGTGCCATTGGCAAGCAGCTCGTGTTCCATTAGCAAGCAGCCAGTGTTCCATTAGCAAGCAGCTAGTGCTCCATTAGCAAGCGCCTAGTGTTCCATAAGTAAGCAGCTGGTGTTCCATTTATAGCAAGCAGCTAGTGTTCCATTAGCAAGCACCTAGTGTTCCATTAGCTAGCAGCTCGTGTTCCGTTAGCAAGCACCTAGTGTTCCATAAGTAAGCAGCTAGTGTTCCATTAGCAAGCAGCTAGTGTTCCATTAGCAAGCAGCTCGTGTTCCATTAGCAAGCAGCTGGTGTTCCATGAGCACGCAGCTCATGTTCCATTAGCAAGCAGCTCGTGTTCCGTTAGCAAGCAGCTCATGTTCCATTAGCAAGCAGCTCGTGTTCCATTAGCAAGTGCCTCGTGTTCTATAAGTAAGCAGCTGGTGTTCCATTAGCAACCAGCTAGTGTTCTATTAGCAAGCAGCTAGTGTTCCATGAGCAAGCAGCTAGTGCTCCATGAGCAAGTGCCTGGTGTTCCATAAGTAAGCAGCTGGTGTTCCATTTATAGCAAGCAGCTAGTGTTCCATGAGCAAGCACCTAGTGTTCCATGAGCAAGCAGCTCGTGTTCCGTTAGCAAGCACCTAGTGTTCCATAAGTAAGCAGCTAGTGTTCCATACGTAAGCAGCTAGTGTTCCATAGGTAAGCAACTCGTGTTCCATCAGCCAGCAGCTAGTGTTCCATTAGCAAGCAGCTCGTGTTCCATTAGCAAGCAGCTCGTGTTCCGTTAGCAAGCAGCTAGTGTTCCATTAGCAAGCAGCTAGTGTTCCATTAGCAAGCAGCTAGTGTGCCATTAGCAAGCAGCTCGTGTTCCATTAGCAAGCAGCTCGTGTGCCATTGGCAAGCAGCTCGTGTTCCATTAGCAAGCAGCCAGTGTTCCATTAGCAAGCAGCTAGTGTTCCATTAGCAAGCAGCTAGTGTTCCATTAGCAAGCAGCTCGTGTTCCATTAGCAAGCAGCTCGTGTTCCATTAGCAATCGCCTCGTGTTCCATAAGTAAGCAGCTAGTGTTCAATTAGCAAGCAGCTCGTGTTCCATTAGCAAGCAGCTCGTGTTCCATTAGCAAGTGCCTCCTGCTCCATAAGTAAGCAGCTGGTGTTCCATTAGCAAGCAGCTCGTGTTCCATTAGCAAGCACATAGTGTTCCATTAGCAAGCAGCTCGTGTTCCATTAGCAATCAGCTCGTGCTCCATTAGCAAGCACCTGGTGTTCCATAAGTAAGCAGCTACTGTTCCATCAGCAAGTGCCTCGTGTTCCATTAGCAAGCAGCTCGTGTTCCATTCGCAAGCAGCTCGTGTTCCGTTAGCAAGCAGCTAGTGTTCCATTAGCAAGCAGCTCGTGTTCCATGAGCAAGCAGCTAGTGTTCCATTAGCAAGCAGCTAGTGTTCCATAAGTAAGCAGCTAGTGTTCCATTAGCAAGCAGCTAGTGTTCCATAAGTAAGCAACTCGTGTTCCATCAGCAAGCAGCTAGTGTTCCATTAGCAAGCAGCTAGTGTTCCATTAGCAAGCAGCTCGTGTTCCATCAGCAAGCAGCTAGTGTTCCATTAGCAAGCAGCTCGTGTTCCATTAGCAAGCAGCTCGTGTTCCATTACCAAGCAGCTAGTGTTCCATAAGTAAGCAACTCGTGGTCCATTAGCAAGCAACTCGTGTTCCATCAGCAAGCAGCTAGTGTTCCATTCGCAAGCAGCTCGTGTTCCATTAGCAAGCAGCTCGTGTTCCATTAGCAAGCAGCTAGTGTTCCATTAGCAAGCAGCTAGTGTTCCATTCGCAAGCAGCTAGTGTTCCATTAGCAAGCAGCTGGTGTTCCATAAGTAAGCAGCTGGTGTTCCATTAGCAAGCAGCTAGTGTTCCATTAGCAAGCAGCTAGTGTTCCATTAGCAAGCAGCTGGTGTTCCATTAGCAAGCAGCTCGTGTTCCATTAGCAAGCAGCTCGTGTTCCGTTAGCAAGCAGCTCGTGTTCCATTAGCAAGCAGCTCGTGTTCCATTAGCAAGTGCCTCGTGTTCCATAAGTAAGCAGCTGGTGTTCCATTAGCAAGCAGCTAGTGTGCCATTAGCAAGCAGCTAGTGTTCCATTAGCAAGCAGCTAGTGCTCCATTAGCAAGTGCCTAGTGCTCCATTAGCAAGCAGCTGGTGTTCCATTTATAGCAAGCAGCTAGTGTTCCATTAGCAAGCACCTAGTGTTCCATTAGCAAGCAGCTCGTGTACCGTTAGCAAGCACCTGGTGTTCCATAAGTAAGCAGCTAGTGTTCCATAAGTAAGCAACTCGTGTTCCATCAGCCAGCAGCTAGTGTTCCATTAGCAAGCAGCTCGTGTTCCATTAGCCAGCAGCTCGTGTTCCGTTAGCAAGGAGCTAGTGTTCCATTAGCAAGCAGCTAGTGTTCCATTAGGAGGCGCCTAGTGTTCCATAAGTAAGCAGCTAGTGTTCAATTAGCAAGCAGCTCGTGTTCCATTAGCAAGCAGCTAGTGTTCCATTAGCAAGTGCCTCGTGTTCCATAAGTAAGCAGCTGGTGTTCCATTAGCAAGCAGCTAGTGTTCCATTAGCAAGCACCGCGTGTTCCATTAGCAAGCAGCTCGTGTTCCATTAGCAAGCACCTAGTGTTCCATAAGTATGCAGCTCGTGTTCCGTAGCAAGCAGCTAGTGTTCCATTAGCAAGCAGCTAGTGTTCCATAAGTAAGCAGCTAGTGTTCCATTAGCAAGCAGCTAGTGTTCCATAAGTAAGCAGCTAGTGTTCCATAAGTAAGCAACTCGTGTTCCATCAGCAAGCAGCTAGTGTTCCATTAGCAATCAGCTAGTGTTCCATTAGCAAGCAGCTCGTGTTCCATCAGCAAGCAGCTAGTGTTCCATTAGCAAGCAGCTCGAGTTCCATTAGCAAGCAACTCGCGTTCCATTACCAAGCAGCTAGTGTTCCATAAGTAAGCAACTCGTGGTCTATTAGCAAGCAACTCGTGTTCCATCAGCAAGCAGCTAGTGTTCCATGAGCAAGCAGCTCGTGTTCCATTAGCAAGCAGCTCGTGTTCCATTAGCAAGCAGCTAGTGTTCCATTAGCAAGCAGCTAGTGTTCCATTCGCAAGCAGCTAGTGTTCCATTAGCAAGCAGCTGGTGTTCCATAAGTAAGCAGCTGGTGTTCCATAAGTAAGCAGCTGGTGTTCCATTAGCAAGCAGCTAGTGTTCCATTAGCAAGCAGTTCGTGTTCCATTAGCAAGCAGCTGGTGTTCCATGAGCACGCAGCTCATGTTCCATTAGCAAGCAGCTCGTGTTCCGTTAGCAAGCAGCTCATGTTCCATTAGCAAGCAGCTCGTGTTCCATTAGCAAGTGCCTCGTGTTCCATAAGTAAGCAGCTGGTGTTCCATTAGCAAGCAGCTAGTGTTCTATTAGCAAGCAGCTCGTGTTCCATTAGCAAGCAGCTCGTGTTCCATTAGCAAGCAGCTAGTGTTACATTAGCAAGCAGCTAGTGTTCCATTAGCAAGCAGCTAGTGCTCCATTAGCAAGCGCCTAGTGTTCCATAAGTAAGCAGCTGGTGTTCCATAAGTAAGCAGCTTGTGTTCCATAAGTAAGCAACTCGTGTTCCATCAGCCAGCAGCTAGTGTTCCATTAGCACGCAGCTAGTGTTCCATAAGCAAGCAGCTCGTGTTCCATCAGCAAGCAGCTAGTGTTCCATTAGCAAGCAGCTAGTGTTCCATAAGTAAGCAGCTAGTGTTCCATTAGCAAGCAGCTAGTGTTCCATAAGTAAGCAACTCGTGTTCCATCAGCCAGCAGCTCGTGTTCCATAAGCAAGCAGCTCGTGTTCCATCAGCAAGCAGCTAGTGTTCCATTAGCAAGCAGCTAGTGTTCCATAAGTAAGCAGCTAGTGTTCCATTAGCAAGCAGCTAGTGTTCCATAAGTAAGCAGCTAGTGTTCCATAAGTAAGCAACTCGTGTTCCATCAGCAAGCAGCTAGTGTTCCATTAGCAAGCAGCAAGTGTTCCATTAGCAAGCAGCTCGTGTTCCATCAGCAAGCAGCTAGTGTTCCATTAGCAAGCAGCTCGAGTTCCATTAGCAAGCAACTCGTGTTCCATTACCAAGCAGCTAGTGTTCCATGAGCAAGCAGCTCGTGTTCCATTAGCAAGCAGCTCGTGTTACATTAGCAAGCAGCTAGTGTTCCATTAGCAAGCAGCTAGTGTTCCATTCGCAAGCAGCTAGTGTTCCATTAGCAAGCAACTCGTGTTCCATTACCAAGCAGCTAGTGTTCCATAAGTAAGCAACTCGTGGTCTATTACCAAGCAGCTCGTGTTCCATCAGCAAGCAGCTAGTGTTCCATTAGCAAGCAGCTCGAGTTCCATTAGCAAGCAACTCGTGTTCCATTACCAAGCAGCTAGTGTTCCATAAGTAAGCAACTCGTGGTCTATTAGCAAGCAACTCGTGTTCCATCAGCAAGCAGCTAGTGTTCCATGAGCAAGCAGCTCGTGTTCCATTAGCAGGCAGCTCGTGTTCCATTAGCAAGCAGCTAGTGTTCCATTAACAAGCAGCTAGTGTTCCATTCGCAAGCAGCTAGTGTTCCATTAGCAAGCAGCTGGTGTTCCATAAGTAAGCAGCTGGTGTTCCATTAGCAAGCAGCTAGTGTTCCATTAGCAAGCAGCTCGTGTTCCATTAGCAAGCAGCTGGTGTTCCATGAGCACGCAGCTCGTGTTCCATTAGCAAGCAGCTCGTGTTCCGTTAGCAAGCAGCTCATGTTCCATTAGCAAGCAGTTCGTGTTCCATTAGCAAGTGCCTCGTGTTCCATAAGTAAGCAGCTGGTGTTCCATTAGCAAGCAGCTAGTGTTCCATGAGCAAGCAGCTAGTGCTCCATGAGCAAGTGCCTAGTGTCCCATAAGTAAGCAGCTGGTGTTCCATTTATAGCAAGCAGCTAGTGTTCCATTAGCAAGCACCTAGTGTTCCATTAGCAAGCAGCTAGTGTTCCATTTGGCAAGTAGCTCGTGTTCCATTAGCAAGCAGCTCGTGTTCCATAAGCAAGCAGCTCGTGTTCCATCAGCAAGCAGCTAGTGTTCCATTAGCAAGCAGCTAGTGTTCCATAAGTAAGCAGCTAGTGTTCCATTAGCAAGCAGCTAGTGTTCCATAAGTAAGCAGCTAGTGTTCCATAAGTAAGCAACTCGTGTTCCATCAGCAAGCAGCTAGTGTTCCATTAGCAAGCAGCAAGTGTTCCATTAGCAAGCAGCTCGTGTTCCATCAGCAAGCAGCTAGTGTTCCATTAGCAAGCAGCTCGAGTTCCATTAGCAAGCAACTCGTGTTCCATTACCAAGCAGCTAGTGTTCCATGAGCAAGCAGCTCGTGTTCCATTAGCAAGCAGCTCGTGTTACATTAGCAAGCAGCTAGTGTTCCATTAGCAAGCAGCTAGTGTTCCATTCGCAAGCAGCTAGTGTTCCATTAGCAAGCAACTCGTGTTCCATTACCAAGCAGCTAGTGTTCCATAAGTAAGCAACTCGTGGTCTATTACCAAGCAGCTCGTGTTCCATCAGCAAGCAGCTAGTGTTCCATTAGCAAGCAGCTCGAGTTCCATTAGCAAGCAACTCGTGTTCCATTACCAAGCAGCTAGTGTTCCATAAGTAAGCAACTCGTGGTCTATTAACAAGCAACTCGTGTTCCATCAGCAAGCAGCTAGTGTTCCATGAGCAAGCAGCTCGTGTTCCATTAGCAGGCAGCTCGTGTTGCATTAGCAAGCAGCTAGTGTTCCATTAACAAGCAGCTAGTGTTCCATTCGCAAGCAGCTAGTGTTCCATTAGCAAGCAGCTGGTGTTCCATAAGTAAGCAGCTGGTGTTCCATTAGCAAGCAGCTAGTGTTCCATTAGCAAGCAGCTCGTGTTCCATTAGCAAGCAGCTGGTGTTCCATGAGCACGCAGCTCGTGTTCCATTAGCAAGCAGCTCGTGTTCCGTTAGCAAGCAGCTCATGTTCCATTAGCAAGCAGTTCGTGTTCCATTAGCAAGTGCCTCGTGTTCCATAAGTAAGCAGCTGGTGTTCCATTAGCAAGCAGCTAGTGTTCCATGAGCAAGCAGCTAGTGCTCCATGAGCAAGTGCCTAGTGTTCCATAAGTAAGCAGCTGGTGTTCCATTTATAGCAAGCAGCTAGTGTTCCATTAGCAAGCACCTAGTGTTCCATTAGCAAGCAGCTAGTGTTCCATTTGGCAAGTAGCTCGTGTTCCATTAGCAAGCAGCTCGTGTTCCATGAGCAAGCAGCTCGTGTTCCATTAGCAAGCAGCTATTGTTCCATGAGCAAGCAGCTAGTGTTCCATTAGCAAGCAGCTCGTGTTCCATTAGCAAGCAGCTCGTGTTCTGTTAGCAAGCAGCGAGTGTTCCATTAGCAAGCAGCTGGTGTTCCATTAGCAAGCAGCTAGTGCTCCATCAGCAAGCGCCTCGTGTTCAATAAGTAAGCAGCTGGTGTTCCATTTATAGCAAGCAGCTAGTGTTCCATTAGCAAGCACCTCGTGTTCCATGAGCAAGCAGCTCGTGTTCCGTTAGCAAGCACCTAGTGTTCCAACAGTAAGCAGCTAGTGTTCCATAAGTAAGCAGCAAGTGTTCCATAAGTAAGCAACTCCTGTTCCATCAGCCAGCAGCTAGTGTTCCATTAGCAAGCAGCTCGTGTTCCATTAGCAAGCAGCTCGTGTTCCGTGAGCAAGCAGCTAGTGTTCCATTAGCAAGCAGCTCATGGTCCATCAGCAAGCAGCTAGTGTTCCATTAGCAATCGCCTAGTGTAACAATAAGTAAGCAGCTAGTGTTCAATTAGCAAGCAGCTCGTGTTCCATTAGCAAGCAGCTCGTGTTCCATTAGCAAGTGCCTCGTGCTCCATAAGTAAGCAGCTGGTGTTCCATTAGCAAGCAGCTCGTGTTCCATTAGCAAGCACATAGTGTTCCATTAGCAAGCAGCTCGTGTTCCATTAGCAAGCAGCTCGTGCTCCATTAGCAAGCACCTGGTGTTCCATAAGTAAGCAGCTACTGTTCCATCAGCAAGGGCCTCGTGTTCCATTAGCAAGCAGCTCGTGTTCCATTAGCAAGCAGCTCGTGTTCCGTTAGCAAGCAGCTAGTGTTCCATTAGCAAGCAGCTCGTGTTCCATGAGCAAGCAGCTAGTGTTCCATTAGCAAGCAGCTAGTGTTCCGTTAGCACGCAGCTCGTGTTCCATTAGCACGCAGCTAGTGTTCCATCAGCAAGCAGCTCGTGTTCCGTTAGCACGCAGCTCGTGTTCCATTGGCAAGCAGCTAGTGTTCCATTAGCAAGCAGCTAGAAACACCACCATGACACTATGTACCGTGCATGTGACACACCGCCTTGACACGATGTACCGTGCCTGTGACGCACCGCCATGACACTATGTACCGTGCCTGTGACGCACGGCCATGACACTATGTACCGTGCCTGTGATGCACTGCCATGACACGATGTACCGTGTTTGGACGCACTGCCATGACACTATGTACCATGCAAGTGATGCACCACCATGACACTATGTACCGTGCCTGTGACGCACCACATGACACAATGTACCATGCATGCGATGCACCACAATGACACTATGTACCGTGCCTGTGACGCACCACCATGACACTATGTACCGTGCCTGTGATGCACCACCATGACACTGTGTACCGTGCCTGTGACGCACCACCATGACACGATGCACCATGCCTGTGACACAACGCCATGACACTATGCACCGTGCCTGTGACGCACCGCCATGACACTATGTCCCGTGCCTGTGACGCACCGCCATGACACGATGTACCCAGCCTGTGACGCATCGCCATGACATGATGTACCATGCCTGTGACGCACCACCATGACACTGTGTACCGTGCTTGTGATGCACCGCCATGACACGATGTACCCAGCCTGTGACGCATCGCCATGACATGATGTACCATGCCTGTGACGCACTGCCATGACACGATGTACTGTGCCTGCGACACACCACCATGACACGATGTACCGTGCCTGTGACGCACCGCCATGACACTGTGCACCGTGCCTGCGACGCACCACCATGACACTATGCACCGTGCCTGTGACACACCGCCATGACACTATGTACCGTGCCTGTGACGCACCACCATGACACGATGCACCATGCCTGTGACACACCGCCATGACACTATGCACCGTGCCTGTGACGCACCGCCATGACACTATGTGCCGTGCCTGTGACGCATCGCCATGACACGATGTACCGTGCCTGTGACGCACGACCATGACACTATGCACTGTGATGCACTGCCATGACACTATGTACCGTGCCTGTGACGCACGGCCATGACACTATGTACCGTGCCTGTGATGCACTGCCCTGACACGATGTACCGTGCCTGTGACGCACCACCATGACACAATGTACCATGCATGCGATGCACCACAATGACACTATGTACCGTGCCTGTGACGCACCACCATGACACTATGTACCGTGCCTGTGACGCACCACCATGACATTATGTACCGTGCCTGTGACGCACCACCATGACACTGTGTACCGTGCCTGTGATGCACCGCCATGACACGATGTACCCAGCCTGTGACGCATCGCCGTGACATGATGTACCATGCCTGTGACGCACTGCCATGACACGATGTACCGTGCCTGTGACACACCACCATGACACGATGTACTGTGCCTGTGACGCACCGCCATGACACTGTGCACCGTGCCTGCGACGCACCACCATGACACTATGCACCGTGCCTGCGACGCACCACCATGACACTATGTACCGTGCCTGTGACGCACCACCATGACACGATGCACCATGCCTGTGACACAACGCCATGACACTATGCACCGTGCCTGTGACGCACCGCCATGACACTATGTCCCGTGCCTGTGACGCACCGCCATGACACGATGTACCATGCATGGAACGCACTGCTATGACATGATGAACCGTGCCTGTGACGCACCACCATGACACTATGTACCGTGCCAGTGACGCACCGCCATGATACTATGTACCATGCCTGTGACGCACAGTCATGACACTATGTACCGTGCCTGTGCCACACCGCCAAGACACTGTGTACGGTGCCTGTGACGCACAGCCATGACACTATGTACCGTGCATGGAACGCACCGCCATGACACTATGTACCGTGGCTGTGCCGCACCGCCAAGACACTGTGTACGGTGCATGTGACACACCACCATGACACTATGTACTGTGGCTGTGACGCACCACCATGACACTATGTACCGTGGCTGTGACGCACCGCCGTGACACGATGTTTGTCCACGTATCTTTGCCTAATCAGTCATATTCTTTCTTTCTTTATTGTTCATGGCGAGATGATTATGGTGATGAAGAAGATGATGATGATTATGGTGATGAAGAAGATGATGATGATTATGATGATGGAGAAGATGATGATGATTATGATGATGATTATGGTGATGAAGACCATTCGGCCCCAGCAAGCTGGTCCTCCATTTCGTCGACCTCGGAAGGATGACAGGCTGAGTGAACCTGCCTGGCGCTTTTTAAATTTGACGATCGACCGGGATTCGCACTCGGGATCCTCGGAGCCCAAGGGAGCCCCCCCCCCCCCCCCCGTGACCGCCAAAACCAGGCGTACGTTTTCCCACTCACCTTCACTCGAGAGTTAAACATCTATATGCGGCGGGACCGTTCGCGAGATCTTCAGGTGGAGTAGGGGAAAACAGGTGCAAGGGAGCAAGAGGGGACGGGGAAGGAAAAAAAAAAGGGTTGGAAGATCTGCGACCGTTCACTCGCCATAGATGTTGGCGCTGCAAATAATTAAACAAAGAAGAATTGATGAAACATGAAAAAGATGAAAGAAAAAAACAAAAACAAAATTAAACCATAATAATAATAATAATGCATTTATTTTATATAGCGATTTTCAGGAAGCCCAAAGACGCTTAGAAAGAAAAATGTGAAGAATTTAAGAACGAAACGCGGACTTCGTAGGAAACACGGTTCAGGTAATCAATAAACGCGGACTTCGTAGGAAACACGGTTCAGGTTTTCTGCCCGTTTTGTGTTTTCTCTTGAACTTCTCCCACCGCTGGTCGCGTCGTTTGACCTCGCAGGAGTTCAATTCAATGAAGTGATTTTCCCTGAAAGCTCCGGTGACTAATTCTCTGGGCATCCTCCGTCGTGCGAAGTCCTTCCTTGGCACACCTGAGCTCCTCACCACATACAAGGCTTTCATCCGCAGCTCAATGGAATACTGTTCCCCCCTCTGGGCTGGTGCTCCTGCCTCACACCTTGCTCGGCTTCACGCTGTTGAGGCCAAAGCTTTCAGAATCATTGGAATCTCCTGCGATGTAGTCAACGCCGAGGGCCTTTCACTCACTCACCGCAGGCAGGTTGGTGGTCTTTCTGTCTTCTACCGACTCCTCTCCGGCCTTGCTCCCCCAGCTCTCTCTGTGCTCTGTCCCCCCAATATTCCTTCAGGTCGCACAAGATCTGCCTGCAACCCTCTTATGGTTAAACTGCCAAAGTCTAGGCTCTCTGCTCACCTTCACTCTTTCATTCCCCTTTTCTCCCGCCTCTGGAACAAACTCCCCCACTCCCTTCAATCCCACTCCTCCCTCCAGGTCTTTAAAACAGCTGTTCACCACCATCTCTTATCGTCCCCCATCGAAAACCTTGATCTTTTCTACCCCCGGTAATTCACCCCAGAGTCCTTGCAGTGTTCATATGTTTTAATCCTCTCCCACCTCCCCCCAAGTCCTCCCGATGTCCCTGCTCTCAAATGTTGTGTTTGTGTCCTTCCCCCTCTTCCCCCTCTCTTTTGTGTCCTTCCCCCTCTCTCCCCATCTTGTCTGCCGCTCCCCTTGTTTTTTGTGTTTTGTGTGTCGGTTTGTCTTTTTGTGTGATTAATGTTAGCTCTTTCACGAGCCTCGATCTTGTATACAAAAAAAAAAAAAAAAAAAAAAAACTCAACCGATCTGTTGTTATTATCTTACACGGATTTCAACAACAACATTCACCTCAGCTGAGGGAGAAACCATGACGAGAATTGCGCGCCTTCCGCAGGTTCTTGGAACACTGACCTCGCTTACAAGGGGAATTCTTGTGTTTGGAGAACCCGTCGTCCTGGTTTTAACAGTTTTATTTATGATTCAGCCATTCTGCACTCCATCTGCGGTAACATTCACATTTGTTCTTTGACCAAGTTTCACCTTCACTCCTGATCGCGTCCCCCACTTCCGCCCCTTCTGTTGCCGAGCAACCGTCAGCGTCTTCTGAGGAAAGGGAGGTCGCGTGAAGGATTGAGTAGGAAGGAATGAGTGATGGAACGAAGGATGAAGGAAGGAAGTTGGGGTGTGTTCCGTTAGCAAGCAGCTCGTGTTCCGTTAGCAAGCACCTAGTGTTCGTTCCATTAGCAAGCAGCTAGTGTTCCATTAGCAAGCAGCTCGTGTTCCATCAGCAAGCAGCTAGTGTTCCATTAGCAAGCAGCTAGTGTTCCATTAGCAAGCAGCTCGTGTTCCATCAGCAAGCAGCTCGTGTTCCATCAGCAAGCAGCTAGTGTTCCATTAGCAAGCAGCTAGTGTTCCATTAGCAAGCAGCTAGTGTTCCATAAGTAAGCAGCTAGTGTTCCATAAGTAAGCAACTCGTGTTCCATCAGCAAGCAGCTAGTGTTCCATTAGCAAGCAGCTAGTGTTCCATTAGCAAGCAGCTCGTGTTCCATCAGCAAGCAGCTAGTGTTCCATTAGCAAGCAGCTCGTGTTCCATTAGCAAGCAGCTCGTGTTCCATTACCAAGCAGCTAGTGTTCCATAAGTAAGCAACTCGTGGTCCATTAGCAAGCAACTCGTGTTCCATCAGCAAGCAGCTAGTGTTCCATTCGCAAGCAGCTCGTGTTCCATTAGCAAGCAGCTCGTGTTCCATTAGCAAGCAGCTAGTGTTCCATTAGCAAGCAGCTAGTGTTCCATTCGCAAGCAGCTAGTGTTCCATTAGCAAGCAGCTGGTGTTCCATAAGTAAGCAGCTGGTGTTCCATTAGCAAGCAGCTAGTGTTCCATTAGCAAGCAGCTAGTGTTCCATTAGCAAGCAGCTGGTGTTCCATTAGCAAGCAGCTCGTGTTCCATTAGCAAGCAGCTCGTGTTCCGTTAGCAAGCAGCTCGTGTTCCATTAGCAAGCAGCTCGTGTTCCATTAGCAAGTGCCTCGTGTTCCATAAGTAAGCAGCTGGTGTTCCATTAGCAAGCAGCTAGTGTGCCATTAGCAAGCAGCTAGTGTTCCATTAGCAAGCAGCTAGTGCTCCATTAGCAAGTGCCTAGTGCTCCATTAGCAAGCAGCTGGTGTTCCATTTATAGCAAGCAGCTAGTGTTCCATTAGCAAGCACCTAGTGTTCCATTAGCAAGCAGCTCGTGTACCGTTAGCAAGCACCTGGTGTTCCATAAGTAAGCAGCTAGTGTTCCATAAGTAAGCAACTCGTGTTCCATCAGCCAGCAGCTAGTGTTCCATTAGCAAGCAGCTCGTGTTCCATTAGCCAGCAGCTCGTGTTCCGTTAGCAAGGAGCTAGTGTTCCATTAGCAAGCAGCTAGTGTTCCATTAGGAGGCGCCTAGTGTTCCATAAGTAAGCAGCTAGTGTTCAATTAGCAAGCAGCTCGTGTTCCATTAGCAAGCAGCTAGTGTTCCATTAGCAAGTGCCTCGTGTTCCATAAGTAAGCAGCTGGTGTTCCATTAGCAAGCAGCTAGTGTTCCATTAGCAAGCACCGCGTGTTCCATTAGCAAGCAGCTCGTGTTCCATTAGCAAGCACCTAGTGTTCCATAAGTATGCAGCTCGTGTTCCGTAGCAAGCAGCTAGTGTTCCATTAGCAAGCAGCTAGTGTTCCATAAGTAAGCAGCTAGTGTTCCATTAGCAAGCAGCTAGTGTTCCATAAGTAAGCAGCTAGTGTTCCATAAGTAAGCAACTCGTGTTCCATCAGCAAGCAGCTAGTGTTCCATTAGCAATCAGCTAGTGTTCCATTAGCAAGCAGCTCGTGTTCCATCAGCAAGCAGCTAGTGTTCCATTAGCAAGCAGCTCGAGTTCCATTAGCAAGCAACTCGCGTTCCATTACCAAGCAGCTAGTGTTCCATAAGTAAGCAACTCGTGGTCTATTAGCAAGCAACTCGTGTTCCATCAGCAAGCAGCTAGTGTTCCATGAGCAAGCAGCTCGTGTTCCATTAGCAAGCAGCTCGTGTTCCATTAGCAAGCAGCTAGTGTTCCATTAGCAAGCAGCTAGTGTTCCATTCGCAAGCAGCTAGTGTTCCATTAGCAAGCAGCTGGTGTTCCATAAGTAAGCAGCTGGTGTTCCATAAGTAAGCAGCTGGTGTTCCATTAGCAAGCAGCTAGTGTTCCATTAGCAAGCAGTTCGTGTTCCATTAGCAAGCAGCTGGTGTTCCATGAGCACGCAGCTCATGTTCCATTAGCAAGCAGCTCGTGTTCTGTTAGCAAGCAGCTCATGTTCCATTAGCAAGCAGCTCGTGTTCCATTAGCAAGTGCCTCGTGTTCCATAAGTAAGCAGCTGGTGTTCCATTAGCAAGCAGCTAGTGTTCTATTAGCAAGCAGCTAGTGTTCCATGAGCAAGCAGCTAGTGCTCCATGAGCAAGTGCCTAGTGTTCCATAAGTAAGCAGCTGGTGTTCCATTTATAGCAAGCAGCTAGTGTTCCATTAGCAAGCACCTAGTGTTCCATGAGCAAGCAGCTCGTGTTCCGTTAGCAAGCACCTAGTGTTCCATAAGTAAGCAGCTAGTGTTCCATACGTAAGCAGCTAGTGTTCCATAGGTAAGCAACTCGTGTTCCATCAGCCAGCAGCCAGTGTTCCATTAGCAAGCAGCTCGTGTTCCATTAGCAAGCAGCTCGTGTTCCGTTAGCAAGCAGCTAGTGTTCCATTAGCAAGCAGCTAGTGTTCCATTAGCAAGCAGCTAGTGTGCCATTAGCAAGCAGCTCGTGTTCCATTAGCAAGCAGCTCGTGTGCCATTGGCAAGCAGCTCGTGTTCCATTAGCAAGCAGCCAGTGTTCCATTAGCAAGCAGCTAGTGTTCCATTAGCAAGCAGCTAGTGTTCCATTAGCAAGCAGCTCGTGTTCCATTAGCAAGCAGCTCGTGTTCCATTAGCAATCGCCTAGTGTTCCATAAGTAAGCAGCTAGTGTTCAATTAGCAAGCAGCTCGTGTTCCATTAGCAAGCAGCTCGTGTTCCATTAGCAAGTGCCTCGTGCTCCATAAGTAAGCAGCTGGTGTTCCATTAGCAAGCAGCTCGTGTTCCATTAGCAAGCACATAGTGTTCCATTAGCAAGCAGCTCGTGTTCCATTAGCAAGCAGCTCGTGCTCCATTAGCAAGCACCTGGTGTTCCATAAGTAAGCAGCTACTGTTCCATCAGCAAGTGCCTCGTGTTCCATTAGCAAGCAGCTCGTGTTCCATTCGCAAGCAGCTCGTGTTCCGTTAGCAAGCAGCTAGTGTTCCATTAGCAAGCAGCTCGTGTTCCATGAGCAAGAAGCTAGTGTTCCATTAGCAAGCAGCTAGAAACACCACAATGACACTATGAACCGTGCCTGTGACGCACCACCATGACACTATGTACCGTGCCTGTGATGCACCACCATGACACTGTGTACCGTGCCTGTGATGCACCGCCATGACACGATGTACCCAGCCTGTGACGCATCGCCATGACATGATGTACCATGCCTGTGACGCACCGCCATGACACTGTGCACCGTGCCTGCGACGCACCACCATGACACTATGCACCGTGCCTGCGACGCACCACCATGACACTGTGTACCGTGCCTGTGACGCACCACCATGACACGATGCACCATGCCTGTGACACAACGCCATGACACTATGCACCGTGCCTGTGACGCACCGCCATGACACGATGCACCGTGCCTGTGACACAACGCCATGACACTATGCACTGTGCCTGTGACGCACCGCCATGACACTATGTCCCGTGCCTGTGACGCACCACCATGACACTATGTACCGTGCCTGTGACGCACAGTCATGACACTATGTACCGTGCCTGTGCCACACCGCCAAGACACTGTGTACGGTGCCTGTGACGCACAGCCATGACACTATGTACCGTGCATGGAACGCACCGCCATGACACGATGTACCGTGGCTGTGCCGCACCGCCAAGACACTGTGTACGGTGCCTGTGACACACCACCATGACACTATGTACCGTGGCTGTGACGCACCGCCGTGACACGATGTTTGTCCACGTATCTTTGCCTAATCAGTCATATTCTTTCTTTCTTTATTGTTCATGGCGAGATGATTATGGTGATGAAGAAGATGATGATGATTATGGTGATGAAGAAGATGATGATGATTATGATGATGGAGAAGATGATGATGATTATGATGATGATTATGGTGATGAAGACCATTCGGCCCCAGCAAGCTGGTCCTCCATTTCGTCCACCTCGGAAGGATGACAGGCTGAGTGAACCTGCCTGGCGCTTTTTAAATTTGACGATCGACCAGGATTCGCACTCGGGATCCTCGGAGCCCAAGGGAGCCCCCCCCCCCCCCCCCCCGTGACCGCCAAAACCAGGCGTACGTTTTCCCACTCACCTTCACTCGAGAGTTAAACATCTATATGCGGCGGGACCGTTCGCGAGATCTTCAGGTGGAGTAGGGGAAAACAGGTGCAAGGGAGCAAGAGGGGACGGGGAAGGAAAAAAAAAAGGGTTGGAAGATCTGCGACCGTTCACTCGCCATAGATGTTGGCGCTGCAAATAATTAAACAAAGAAGAATTGATGAAACATGAAAAAGATGAAAGAAAAAAACAAAAACAAAATTAAACCATAATAATAATAATAATGCATTAATTTTATATAGCGATTTTCAGGAAGCCCAAAGACGCTTAGAAAGAAAAATGTGAAGAATTTAAGAACGAAACGCGGACTTCGTAGGAAACACGGTTCAGGTAATCAATAAACGCGGACTTCGTAGGAAACACGGTTCAGGTTTTCCGCCCGTTTTGTGTTTTCTCTTGAACTTCTCCCACCGCTGGTCGCGTCGTTTGACCTCGCAGGAGTTCAATTCAATGAAGTGATTTTCCCTGAAAGCTCCGGTGACTAATTATCAACCGATCTGTTGTTATTATCTTGCACGGATTTCAACAACAACATTCACCTCAGATGAGGGAGAAACCATGACGAGAATTTCGCGCCTTCCGCAGGTTCTTGGAACACTGACCTCGCTTAAAAGGGGAATTCTTGTGTTTGGAGAACCCGTCGTCCTGGTTTTAACAGTTTTATTTATGATTCAGCCATTCTGCACTCCATCTGCGGTAACATTCACATTTGTTCTTTGACCAAGTTTCACCTTCACTCCTGATCGCGTCCTCCACTTCCGCCCCTTCTGTTGCCGAGCAACCGTCTTCTGAGGAAAGGGAGGTCAAATGAAGGATTGAGAAGGAAGGAATGAGTGAGGGAACGAAGGATGAAGGAAGGAAGTTGGGGTGTGTTCCGTTAGCAAGCAGCTCGTGTTCCGTTAGCAAGCAGCTAGTGTTCCATAAGTAAGCAACTCGTGTTCCACAAGTAAGCAGCTAGTGTTCCATTAGCAAGCAGCTAGTGTTCCATAAGTAAGCAACTCATGTTCCATAAGTAAGCAGCTAGTGTTCCATTAGCAAACAGCTAGTGTTCCATTAGCAAGCAGCTCGTGTTCCATTGGCAAGCAGCTCGTGTTCCATTAGCAAGCAGCTCGTGTTCCATTAGCAAGCAGCTCGTGTTCCATTAGCAAGCAGCTAGTGTTACATTAGCAAGCAGCTAGTGTTCCATTAGCAAGCAGCTAGTGCTCCATTAGCAAGCGCCTAGTGTTCCATAAGTAAGCAGCTGGTGTTCCATAAGTAAGCAGCTTGTGTTCCATAAGTAAGCAACTCGTGTTCCATCAGCCAGCAGCTAGTGTTCCATTAGCACGCAGCTAGTGTTCCATAAGCAAGCAGCTCGTGTTCCATCAGCAAGCAGCTAGTGTTCCATTAGCAAGCAGCTAGTGTTCCATAAGTAAGCAGCTAGTGTTCCATTAGCAAGCAGCTAGTGTTCCATAAGTAAGCAACTCGTGTTCCATCAGCCAGCAGCTCGTGTTCCATAAGCAAGCAGCTCGTGTTCCATCAGCAAGCAGCTAGTGTTCCATTAGCAAGCAGCTAGTGTTCCATAAGTAAGCAGCTAGTGTTCCATTAGCAAGCAGCTAGTGTTCCATAAGTAAGCAGCTAGTGTTCCATAAGTAAGCAACTCGTGTTCCATCAGCAAGCAGCTAGTGTTCCATTAGCAAGCAGCAAGTGTTCCATTAGCAAGCAGCTCGTGTTCCATCAGCAAGCAGCTAGTGTTCCATTAGCAAGCAGCTCGAGTTCCATTAGCAAGCAACTCGTGTTCCATTACCAAGCAGCTAGTGTTCCATGAGCAAGCAGCTCGTGTTCCATTAGCAAGCAGCTCGTGTTACATTAGCAAGCAGCTAGTGTTCCATTAGCAAGCAGCTAGTGTTCCATTCGCAAGCAGCTAGTGTTCCATTAGCAAGCAACTCGTGTTCCATTACCAAGCAGCTAGTGTTCCATAAGTAAGCAACTCGTGGTCTATTACCAAGCAGCTCGTGTTCCATCAGCAAGCAGCTAGTGTTCCATGAGCAAGCAACTCGTGTTCCATTACCAAGCAGCTAGTGTTGCATAAGTAAGCAACTCGTGGTCTATTAGCAAGCAACTCGTGTTCCATCAGCAAGCAGCTAGTGTTCCATGAGCAAGCAGCTCGTGTTCCATTAGCAGGCAGCTCGTGTTCCATTAGCAAGCAGCTAGTGTTCCATTAACAAGCAGCTAGTGTTCCATTCGCAAGCAGCTAGTGTTCCATTAGCAAGCAGCTGGTGTTCCATAAGTAAGCAGCTGGTGTTCCATTAGCAAGCAGCTAGTGTTCCATTAGCAAGCAGCTCGTGTTCCATTAGCAAGCAGCTGGTGTTCCATGAGCACGCAGCTCGTGTTCCATTAGCAAGCAGCTCGTGTTCCGTTAGCAAGCAGCTCATGTTCCATTAGCAAGCAGTTCGTGTTCCATTAGCAAGTGCCTCGTGTTCCATAAGTAAGCAGCTGGTGTTCCATTAGCAAGCAGCTAGTGTTCCATGAGCAAGCAGCTAGTGTTCCATGAGCAAGCAGCTAGTGCTCCATGAGCAAGTGCCTAGTGTTCCATAAGTAAGCAGCTGGTGTTCCATTTATAGCAAGCAGCTAGTGTTCCATTAGCAAGCACCTAGTGTTCCATTAGCAAGCAGCTAGTGTTCCATTTGGCAAGTAGCTCGTGTTCCATTAGCAAGCAGCTCGTGTTCCATAAGCAAGCAGCTCGTGTTCCATCAGCAAGCAGCTAGTGTTCCATTAGCAAGCAGCTAGTGTTCCATAAGTAAGCAGCTAGTGTTCCATTAGCAAGCAGCTAGTGTTCCATAAGTAAGCAGCTAGTGTTCCATAAGTAAGCAACTCGTGTTCCATCAGCAAGCAGCTAGTGTTCCATTAGCAAGCAGCAAGTGTTCCATTAGCAAGCAGCTCGTGTTCCATCAGCAAGCAGCTAGTGTTCCATTAGCAAGCAGCTCGATTTCCATTAGCAAGCAACTCGTGTTCCATTACCAAGCAGCTAGTGTTCCATGAGCAAGCAGCTCGTGTTCCATTAGCAAGCAGCTCGTGTTACATTAGCAAGCAGCTAGTGTTCCATTAGCAAGCAGCTAGTGTTCCATTCGCAAGCAGCTAGTGTTCCATTAGCAAGCAACTCGTGTTCCATTACCAAGCAGCTAGTGTTCCATAAGTAAGCAACTCGTGGTCTATTACCAAGCAGCTCGTGTTCCATCAGCAAGCAGCTAGTGTTCCATTAGCAAGCAGCTCGAGTTCCATTAGCAAGCAACTCGTGTTCCATTACCAAGCAGCTAGTGTTCCATAAGTAAGCAACTCGTGGTCTATTAACAAGCAACTCGTGTTCCATCAGCAAGCAGCTAGTGTTCCATGAGCAAGCAGCTCGTGTTCCATTAGCAGGCAGCTCGTGTTCCATTAGCAAGCAGCTAGTGTTCCATTAACAAGCAGCTAGTGTTCCATTCGCAAGCAGCTAGTGTTCCATTAGCAAGCAGCTGGTGTTCCATAAGTAAGCAGCTGGTGTTCCATTAGCAAGCAGCTAGTGTTCCATTAGCAAGCAGCTCGTGTTCCATTAGCAAGCAGCTGGTGTTCCATGCGCACGCAGCTCGTGTTCCATTAGCAAGCAGCTCGTGTTCCGTTAGCAAGCAGCTCATGTTCCATTAGCAAGCAGTTCGTGTTCCATTAGCAAGTGCCTCGTGTTCCATAAGTAAGCAGCTGGTGTTCCATTAGCAAGCAGCTAGTGTTCCATGAGCAAGCAGCTAGTGCTCCATGAGCAAGTGCCTAGTGTTCCATAAGTAAGCAGCTGGTGTTCCATTTATAGCAAGCAGCTAGTGTTCCATTAGCAAGCACCTAGTGTTCCATTAGCAAGCAGCTAGTGTTCCATTTGGCAAGTAGCTCGTGTTCCATTAGCAAGCAGCTCGTGTTCCATGAGCAAGCAGCTCGTGTTCCATTAGCAAGCAGCTATTGTTCCATGAGCAAGCAGCTAGTGTTCCATTAGCAAGCAGCTCGTGTTCCATTAGCAAGCAGCTCGTGTTCTGTTAGCAAGCAGCGAGTGTTCCATTAGCAAGCAGCTGGTGTTCCATTAGCAAGCAGCTAGTGCTCCATCAGCAAGCGCCTCGTGTTCAATAAGTAAGCAGCTGGTGTTCCATTTATAGCAAGCAGCTAGTGTTCCATTAGCAAGCACCTCGTGTTCCATGAGCAAGCAGCTCGTGTTCCGTTAGCAAGCACCTAGTGTTCCAACAGTAAGCAGCTAGTGTTCCATAAGTAAGCAGCAAGTGTTCCATAAGTAAGCAACTCCTGTTCCATCAGCCAGCAGCTAGTGTTCCATTAGCAAGCAGCTCGTGTTCCATTAGCAAGCAGCTCGTGTTCCGTGAGCAAGCAGCTAGTGTTCCATTAGCAAGCAGCTCATGGTCCATCAGCAAGCAGCTAGTGTTCCATTAGCAATCGCCTAGTGTAACAATAAGTAAGCAGCTAGTGTTCAATTAGCAAGCAGCTCGTGTTCCATTAGCAAGCAGCTCGTGTTCCATTAGCAAGTGCCTCGTGCTCCATAAGTAAGCAGCTGGTGTTCCATTAGCAAGCAGCTCGTGTTCCATTAGCAAGCACATAGTGTTCCATTAGCAAGCAGCTCGTGTTCCATTAGCAAGCAGCTCGTGCTCCATTAGCAAGCACCTGGTGTTCCATAAGTAAGCAGCTACTGTTCCATCAGCAAGGGCCTCGTGTTCCATTAGCAAGCAGCTCGTGTTCCATTAGCAAGCAGCTCGTGTTCCGTTAGCAAGCAGCTAGTGTTCCATTAGCAAGCAGCTCGTGTTCCATGAGCAAGCAGCTAGTGTTCCATTAGCAAGCAGCTAGTGTTCCGTTAGCACGCAGCTCGTGTTCCATTAGCACGCAGCTAGTGTTCCATCAGCAAGCAGCTCGTGTTCCGTTAGCACGCAGCTCGTGTTCCATTGGCAAGCAGCTAGTGTTCCATTAGCAAGCAGCTAGAAACACCACCATGACACTATGTACCGTGCATGTGACACACCGCCTTGACACGATGTACCGTGCCTGTGACGCACCGCCATGACACTATGTACCGTGCCTGTGACGCACGGCCATGACACTATGTACCGTGCCTGTGATGCACTGCCATGACACGATGTACCGTGTTTGGACGCACTGCCATGACACTATGTACCATGCAAGTGATGCACCACCATGACACTATGTACCGTGCCTGTGACGCACCACCATGACACAATGTACCATGCATGCGATGCACCACAATGACACTATGTACCGTGCCTGTGACGCACCACCATGACACTATGTACCGTGCCTGTGATGCACCACCATGACACTGTGTACCGTGCCTGTGACGCACCACCATGACACGATGCACCATGCCTGTGACACAACGCCATGACACTATGCACCGTGCCTGTGACGCACCGCCATGACACTATGTCCCGTGCCTGTGACGCACCGCCATGACACGATGTACCCAGCCTGTGACGCATCGCCATGACATGATGTACCATGCCTGTGACGCACCACCATGACACTGTGTACCGTGCTTGTGATGCACCGCCATGACACGATGTACCCAGCCTGTGACGCATCGCCATGACATGATGTACCATGCCTGTGACGCACTGCCATGACACGATGTACTGTGCCTGCGACACACCACCATGACACGATGTACCGTGCCTGTGACGCACCGCCATGACACTGTGCACCGTGCCTGCGACGCACCACCATGACACTATGCACCGTGCCTGTGACACACCGCCATGACACTATGTACCGTGCCTGTGACGCACCACCATGACACGATGCACCATGCCTGTGACACACCGCCATGACACTATGCACCGTGCCTGTGACGCACCGCCATGACACTATGTGCCGTGCCTGTGACGCATCGCCATGACACGATGTACCGTGCCTGTGACGCACGACCATGACACTATGCACTGTGATGCACTGCCATGACACTATGTACCGTGCCTGTGACGCACGGCCATGACACTATGTACCGTGCCTGTGATGCACTGCCCTGACACGATGTACCGTGCCTGTGACGCACCACCATGACACAATGTACCATGCATGCGATGCACCACAATGACACTATGTACCGTGCCTGTGACGCACCACCATGACACTATGTACCGTGCCTGTGACGCACCACCATGACATTATGTACCGTGCCTGTGACGCACCACCATGACACTGTGTACCGTGCCTGTGATGCACCGCCATGACACGATGTACCCAGCCTGTGACGCATCGCCGTGACATGATGTACCATGCCTGTGACGCACTGCCATGACACGATGTACCGTGCCTGTGACACACCACCATGACACGATGTACTGTGCCTGTGACGCACCGCCATGACACTGTGCACCGTGCCTGCGACGCACCACCATGACACTATGCACCGTGCCTGCGACGCACCACCATGACACTATGTACCGTGCCTGTGACGCACCACCATGACACGATGCACCATGCCTGTGACACAACGCCATGACACTATGCACCGTGCCTGTGACGCACCGCCATGACACTATGTCCCGTGCCTGTGACGCACCGCCATGACACGATGTACCATGCATGGAACGCACTGCTATGACATGATGAACCGTGCCTGTGACGCACCACCATGACACTATGTACCGTGCCAGTGACGCACCGCCATGATACTATGTACCATGCCTGTGACGCACAGTCATGACACTATGTACCGTGCCTGTGCCACACCGCCAAGACACTGTGTACGGTGCCTGTGACGCACAGCCATGACACTATGTACCGTGCATGGAACGCACCGCCATGACACTATGTACCGTGGCTGTGCCGCACCGCCAAGACACTGTGTACGGTGCATGTGACACACCACCATGACACTATGTACTGTGGCTGTGACGCACCACCATGACACTATGTACCGTGGCTGTGACGCACCGCCGTGACACGATGTTTGTCCACGTATCTTTGCCTAATCAGTCATATTCTTTCTTTCTTTATTGTTCATGGCGAGATGATTATGGTGATGAAGAAGATGATGATGATTATGGTGATGAAGAAGATGATGATGATTATGATGATGGAGAAGATGATGATGATTATGATGATGATTATGGTGATGAAGACCATTCGGCCCCAGCAAGCTGGTCCTCCATTTCGTCCACCTCGGAAGGATGACAGGCTGAGTGAACCTGCCTGGCGCTTTTTAAATTTGACGATCGACCGGGATTCGCACTCGGGATCCTCGGAGCCCAAGGGAGCCCCCCCCCCCCCCCCCGTGACCGCCAAAACCAGGCGTACGTTTTCCCACTCACCTTCACTCGAGAGTTAAACATCTATATGCGGCGGGACCGTTCGCGAGATCTTCAGGTGGAGTAGGGGAAAACAGGTGCAAGGGAGCAAGAGGGGACGGGGAAGGAAAAAAAAAAGGGTTGGAAGATCTGCGACCGTTCACTCGCCATAGATGTTGGCGCTGCAAATAATTAAACAAAGAAGAATTGATGAAACATGAAAAAGATGAAAGAAAAAAACAAAAACAAAATTAAACCATAATAATAATAATAATGCATTTATTTTATATAGCGATTTTCAGGAAGCCCAAAGACGCTTAGAAAGAAAAATGTGAAGAATTTAAGAACGAAACGCGGACTTCGTAGGAAACACGGTTCAGGTAATCAATAAACGCGGACTTCGTAGGAAACACGGTTCAGGTTTTCTGCCCGTTTTGTGTTTTCTCTTGAACTTCTCCCACCGCTGGTCGCGTCGTTTGACCTCGCAGGAGTTCAATTCAATGAAGTGATTTTCCCTGAAAGCTCCGGTGACTAATTCTCTGGGCATCCTCCGTCGTGCGAAGTCCTTCCTTGGCACACCTGAGCTCCTCACCACATACAAGGCTTTCATCCGCAGCTCAATGGAATACTGTTCCCCCCTCTGGGCTGGTGCTCCTGCCTCACACCTTGCTCGGCTTCACGCTGTTGAGGCCAAAGCTTTCAGAATCATTGGAATCTCCTGCGATGTAGTCAACGCCGAGGGCCTTTCACTCACTCACCGCAGGCAGGTTGGTGGTCTTTCTGTCTTCTACCGACTCCTCTCCGGCCTTGCTCCCCCAGCTCTCTCTGTGCTCTGTCCCCCCAATATTCCTTCAGGTCGCACAAGATCTGCCTGCAACCCTCTTATGGTTAAACTGCCAAAGTCTAGGCTCTCTGCTCACCTTCACTCTTTCATTCCCCTTTTCTCCCGCCTCTGGAACAAACTCCCCCACTCCCTTCAATCCCACTCCTCCCTCCAGGTCTTTAAAACAGCTGTTCACCACCATCTCTTATCGTCCCCCATCGAAAACCTTGATCTTTTCTACCCCCGGTAATTCACCCCAGAGTCCTTGCAGTGTTCATATGTTTTAATCCTCTCCCACCTCCCCCCAAGTCCTCCCGATGTCCCTGCTCTCAAATGTTGTGTTTGTGTCCTTCCCCCTCTTCCCCCTCTCTTTTGTGTCCTTCCCCCTCTCTCCCCATCTTGTCTGCCGCTCCCCTTGTTTTTTGTGTTTTGTGTGTCGGTTTGTCTTTTTGTGTGATTAATGTTAGCTCTTTCACGAGCCTCGATCTTGTATACAAAAAAAAAAAAAAAAAAAAAAACTCAACCGATCTGTTGTTATTATCTTACACGGATTTCAACAACAACATTCACCTCAGCTGAGGGAGAAACCATGACGAGAATTTCGCGCCTTCCGCAGGTTCTTGGAACACTGACCTCGCTTACAAGGGGAATTCTTGTGTTTGGAGAACCCGTCGTCCTGGTTTTAACAGTTTTATTTATGATTCAGCCATTCTGCACTCCATCTGCGGTAACATTCACATTTGTTCTTTGACCAAGTTTCACCTTCACTCCTGATCGCGTCCCCCACTTCCGCCCCTTCTGCTGCCGAGCAACCGTCAGCGTCTTCTGAGGAAAGGGAGGTCGCATGAAGGATTGAGTAGGAAGGAATGAGTGATGGAACGAAGGATGAAGGAAGGAAGTTGGGGTGTGTTCCGTTAGCAAGCAGCTCGTGTTCCGTTAGCAAGCACCTAGTGTTCGTTCCATTAGCAAGCAGCTAGTGTTCCATTAGCAAGCAGCTCGTGTTCCATCAGCAAGCAGCTAGTGTTCCATTAGCAAGCAGCTAGTGTTCCATTAGCAAGCAGCTCGTGTTCCATCAGCAAGCAGCTCGTGTTCCATCAGCAAGCAGCTAGTGTTCCATTAGCAAGCAGCTAGTGTTCCATTAGCAAGCAGCTAGTGTTCCATAAGTAAGCAGCTAGTGTTCCATAAGTAAGCAACTCGTGTTCCATCAGCAAGCAGCTCGTGTTCCGTTAGCAAGCAGCTAGTGTTCCATTAGCAAGCAGCTCGTGTTCCATCAGCAAGCAGCTAGTGATCCGTTAGCAAGCAAGTAGTGCTCCATTCGCAACCAGCTCGTGTTCTGTTAGCAAGCAGCTCGTATTCCATTAGCAAGCAGCTCATGTTCCGTTTGCAAGCAGCTCATGTTCCATTAGCAAGCAGCTCCTGTTCCGTTAGCAAGCAGCTCGTATTCCATGAGCAAGCAGCTCATGTTCCGTTAGCAAGCAGCTCATGTTCCATTAGCAAGCAACTAGTGTTCCATTAGCAAGCAGCTAGTGTTCCAATGTTCCATGAGTAAGCAGCTCGTGTTCCACTAGCAAGCAGCTCGTGTTCCATTAGCAAGCAGCTAGTGCTCCATTAGCAAGCAGCTCATGTTCCATTAGCAAGCAGCTAGTGTTCCATTAGCAAGCAGCTAGTGTTCCATTAGCAAGCAGCTCATGTTCCATTAGCAAGCAGCTCCTGTTCCGTTAGCAAGCAGCTCGTATTCCATTAGCAAGCAGCTCATGTTCCGTTAGCAAGCAGCTCATGTTCCATTAGCAAGCACCTAGTGTTCCATTAGCAAGCAGCTAGTGTTCCATGAGCAAGCAGCTCGTGTTCCACAAGCAAGCAGCTAGTGTTCCATTAGCAAGCAGCTAGTGCTCCATTAGCAAGCAGCTAGTGTTCCATTAGCAAGCAGCTCGTTTTCCATTCGCAAGCAGCTGGTGTTCCATGAGCAAGCAGCGAGTGTTCCATTACCAAGCAGCTGGTGTTCCACGAGCAAGCAGCTAGTGTTCCATTACCAAGCAGCTCGTGTTCCATTAGCAAGCAGCTCGTTTTCCATTCGCAAGCAGGTGGTGTTCCATTTGCAAGCAGCTGGTATTCCACTAGCAAGCAGCTCGTTTTCCATTCGCAAGCAGCTGGTGTTCCATTACCAAGGCGCTGGTGTTCCACTAGCAAGCAGCTAGTGTTCCATTAGCAAGCAGCTCGTGCTCCATTAGCAAGCAGCCAGTGTTCCATTAGCAAGCAGCTAGTATTCCATTAGCAAGCAGCGAGTGTTCTGTCGTGGAAGTGTAGGTGAGACTCAAGACGCCAATGATCGGAAACAGGTTTTACAAAAGGTCATGACTTTATTAACTGGTTGTTCACTTTCATTCCAATACCAAATAACTACCGTTTAACTCAATGGACCAGGTCACTCTATCCGCATGGTCCTTCTTGTTCGGCCGATGTTCCTCCGCCATTCCCGTCCTCCTTCCTCCCGTCGGGCAGAGGTTCTGATGATGAGTGCTCCTTGACTCCAAGTCTCTTCTGTTTATATGGGCAAGCTTCAGTTAATCCCCTGTGCGCTGAAATCGTAATCCCTTCTCCGCTGCTTCTAATCCTTTCTCCGCAAACGTTACTCGGTCGCCTCACTGGCACCAGCTCGCTCCCCTCCTGCTGCGAGTTCCATTTACCAAACAATAGGGGGGTGCTCCAGCCTGGGGCTGTGACCAGGTGGACAAGAGATTACCATGTTCGTGCACATTCCTGACACTCATTTACGAAATCGTCTATCTGCTTCGTTACTAGTCCCAATCAATGAGTTACATTTCCACAATTCCCCATCTTTTTGTTTTTGTTTATATTTACCATTAATCTAAACATCAATATATGTAAACAATCAATCACTGCAAGTAAACATCAATACAAGTATAAGTAAATAATCAATCACTGCAAGTAAACATCATTACAAGTATCCAAACCATAACTTTGGTAATCAAATTCCCTTAGGCATACACCGTCATCCTGCAAGAATCACAAAACATTTCGTTGGTCATTGACTCCTTCCATATTGTTCAATCTATTGCCTTTGCATCACAAATATCTTTTCAAAACAACACTTCACCATCACCAAGATACAACAATTTCACTTCATTTTCAAGTTTTGTAAAGCATCTGCACCATCTGGCAAAAACGTTTGCCTCCACACAAATGTTGACTTTGTTTGAAAGGAAGGGCTGATCACTTGTGTTTGAATCCAGGTATGAAACATTTTCTCCTAATGTCTTCATAGCACCTGCACTACTTCGTGTAGGATTTCGCTGTTGTGGTAACATTGCGGAGTCATAGACTGACCCTGCTCTCCATGTAGCATTCTTGCCACTTTTTGCTGTAAACCATAGTAATTCCTGAACAAGGCCTTCACCCAGTTGTAGTCGACTTGCCTCCTCCCTCATTGTGAGTGGGCAGCAAGTATTGGTGTGACGTTGATTGGCCAGCAAGATGTGGAACAGGGATGCCGGATGCATCCACAATGATGTTGGGACCATGGTGTTCAGGTCATCCATGGTCCATACCAGGAGTGGCCCGCAGAATCGTGCACAGCTGTTGTGAAAAGGCACAGCCATTGGTTTGCAGCTCCATGCTGGCTCCCCGGAAGTTGGTGAAGTAATAACATATGTCCCCGCATTTCACAGAGGTTGCAGGTAAGGTGTCGTTGTCCTGCAACTTCTGATGTGATGAATGTTCCAAGCCTTCGAACAAGAGTAAGTGATCGCCTTTCTTTCATATGTTGCAGTGTGATCCAGGCAAATGGTCACATAAATTTCCTTGGTGAAGGTAAGCATCCATCTCCAAGTTACACGGGAGAATGTCTTCATCATTCTTTGAGAAAGAGGGTGTATGCCACGTTTAACTTCATTTTTTAGCCACAAATTTTCTTTCTCGAACTTCTTCCCAATTCCGTTAGCACCCCCCTTCAAATGTGATCTCGTCTTATCCTTATGCTCAGTCACATCTGAATCTGCTTTCCACACACACTGAATCAGATAGGGTACATCTTACCATGAAATCAGCATAATCATGTATATCTTCCGACAGTTTCACATTCAACAATTTGTTGTTTTTCCTTAACACAAAAAAGGTTATATTCATTTATATGCGTCACACAAATAATATTCAATCAGGTATGTATTTGACTACTAAACTAAGAATAGCATCCACAATTGCTTTCAGGTTAATATAGTTCAAAAATTAACTCATGCACGTATTTTAGCACTACTCTAAGAAAATAAATTGTATATGATTACAATCACAAACGGGAATATCTAATTCCCAACAACAATTTTCCCAAACCAACAAATTAAGCATAATGTATTATTACCATAATTCCTCTCCACTTTTTCTTTTCCCTTCTTTTTTTTTTTTTTTTTTTTTTTTTCCCTAACAGTGTGTCACTCGTGGTGATATAAGTTCACTGATATTGTAATTGACACAACTCATAACATTGTCGTTATGCCATTATCTTAATTCTACTGTATTCATTTGCAACATCACTTGATTTAATCTTTTAATCTCAGTATTTATGTCGCCTCAAAAGTCTTCCTTTTTTGGTTCCACATTTCTTTCCTCATTTGTCACTTCATGCGTTATCATCGTGTTGTTGGTTACCTTATTCAAACACACCGTCACTAAGGCTTTCAAGCAAGCCACCACTAAAACAATTGCCAATATAACTACTAAACCAACAAACAAATATTGGAGTATCTTAGCTACCACCCCTCCAAATGTGTTTCCCAACCATGCAAAGGCACCCCCTTTTATATAATCGTGGTATCTTGCTCCCTCTTGTCCCACCTGTAGCCATCTGTAAAACATGTGAGCTACCCCTTGTATATGTTCATACCTATAACATAATTATATGTCAATGACATTCAACATTGTATACCAAACTAACAAGCTTCCTAAAAGGTAAATAAAGAAAATCCCTTAATATGTAACATAAATCAGATTATTTGTCTTACCCTGATCCCCCTATCTCCCGGGGTCGAACTAAATCCCCTAATCATGAGTGTAGTTGTGATACATTATCCCTCATGTTGCGCTAATATCAGTAGATAATGGTATGTCATGTAGGCAAATAAATGTCACTATCCCAAGGAGGAATATCACATGTTGAAAAATGTAATGTTTATCAATGCAAGGGGTGTTAAAATGTAATTCAAATGAATGTATATCACGACTATCATTTATCCGCCACTGAATGTTCTGCTGGGCTGCTAGGTGCAGCCTCATTTTCTGTGGGATCGTCCACCTTAGCCCCATGTGCTTGCTTGCAATGAGAGGCATGAATCCAACTTTCTATTTTGGGTCCATATTTGTTTCTATTCTTATCAATCTCCTATGGTTTATCAATTCGTTCCAAGATACCGCAACCAAAGGTTTTAACCAAAGCTCTACCAAACTATTTCCAATGTGAACAAAAATGCCAGTGTAACAATGATTCGAGGAATTAACTTCAAGGGGTCAATAAATTTATTCTATAACCAGATCTAATTTTCCCATCCAATAGTTTGCCTTGCCACATGTCATATTATAACACTTTAATACACCTTCGAAAAATGTTTCCCATCTCAACAAATTTCCTTTTTTACAAATAGCCATGTGTAACTTACGTATTTAACTACAATTTCCTCTCAATTTGTTTGGCCTAACTGGCCGCAAAAGTGGCTGCCAGCATGCAGTACCGTTTTTTATCTACCAAGGAAGTGCTCATCCACACAAGACCTCTACCAAAATGTTGTTTGTAAAAACAAATCTGGGATTTCTGATTACATGGATGCACACTCTCAGGACATTTTCAGGCTGCTGTTAACAATCCACTACGATAAATTAATTCCTTTACCCACAATCAAATAATTAGTACAAATTGAGGATATTATCCCTATCACATTCTTTTATAGATTCATTATGTTGGATCTAATTTTTCCCAATAATTTTCCACTGCTGTAAGGAAGAACAATAGCTCTCATAAGTCTTAGTAATATCGTACTTAATTTGCCCAGCATCGAATAATTTATTTACTATCCTTTCTCATCTGTTAACCAGTGACTTTGTTTGAACTCCAGAACTGAAAACCCACAATAGTTCAAACCAGCAAAATTTTCTTTACTATTTTCCCATATCATCTATGCCTAAAACACATCCATACATACAGCACAATTTATATGCTGATAAAATTCAAGTTTATATATATAAAAATCCATGAGCAGAGTACTCTGGGAAGTCAGTGTAAGACCTCTCCAAAATTTGGCTAATTTTGTCCTCCCACATTTTTATGAAGCTCATATCCATAAATAGCTTTGATTCTCATATAAATTCGATCACAATGGAATCCCAAGATTATTCCCAATTTTTACTATTAATGAATAGCTGCTCATAACTCAGCAAATCAAATCTTTATTCTCCATCTGCCTTGACAAAAGTGATAATTTTCATAATCAAATTATATTTCTATTTTTAAATTTTTTTATTTTACGAATTCTCTCGATATGCGATCCCATCCCCATGGAACTATCTATTTTCCAGACAAGGCACACTGTCGGTGTCAACAATCTTGTAAGATTGATACACAAAAACACTAACATTGACACACAAAATACCCACACACACATGCATTATGCGTATTTGTTTGCGTTGGAACCCTTATTTACAGATCCGGATGGGTGTCAACTTTATTTCAATTTCTCAAAATTTGTCCTTCAATTTTATAAGCGCTAATACAAAACGTTCCCACAAATGGACCAAAAAGTTTATTCTTAGAAAACCCCTATGACGTCACATTGACATTACCCTTTCAGTTCCCACAATAATTTCTCCAAATTTGACTACCCACCCATTTGTATGTCAGTCGACCACTGACCTATCAATCGTGTGGAACAATAGTCCGAAATTCCCACCTGATCATGATGTGACTCTTGTCACTTGGTTTGCCAAAAAAATTGCAAAGCAATTGTTCCAAACTTTGTAAATTTAAAATTTTGTGCCCAACATAAAAGATCCAATTTCGGCATTTGATCAATTAATTATTAATTTGCTTATAAGCAAAAGAAAAATGAATAATTCTTGCTCCGAAAACTTTTCAGACCCAAGACTCATCGACAGTTATTCATGTTTGTCCAGTAATCTAATTTGTTGAGGCCAATCGTCATTTGGGATTTGTCGCAATGAAGGCCTAATCATTGTCTGAGGTATCGGTCAGCACTGGTACCCTTGATCTTGGTTTACCCTATGAACTTGTCTTCCTTTTGGTATACGGACATCCTCTTTTCCAATGTCCCATCCGTCCACACATGAAACATCGGTTTCTGTCGTTGCCTGGTCTGTGCACCTGTGCACTTGTATTGCTGGGCTGCATCTCTACATCCCTGAGTTGCCACTGCAATCTCTCGTTATCTCCTGAACCACGAAAAAATTCTCTGTACCGTCCTTTTTGGGGAGACAACTGGAAATCAGATGGGACAACTGTCACTTTCATTCCTAATTTCGAGGGCAGTTGTGCATTTGTCTCCTCCACTGTATCCTGTATCCTTTTTATTTTAAGTTCTAGATCCGTTATCCGTTCTTGCTGTTCCCGTTGTCTGGATTCACCATCCCAAAGATGGAATGCAAGCCAGTCTACCGTTAGATTCTGTCTCTTCCTGGCTTTCAATCTTTGTTCCAATCTTTCCAATCGACTTCGCTCAAATGTACCATCTCTTGGAAACTCCTCATCATGTCCCTTTGTCCACAAATACCAATTCTCGACCTGCCTTATAGCTTCGGCACCATAACGGTCGTACATATGATGTGTACAAGTACCTTTTTGTGGAATCTCTGGTTGTCCTTGTGTATTCTTGCAGGCTCCATTTCCCATTTTGCCTTTTATCAAAGTAGCGTTGGATGTGTTGTAGTTTGTTCCTCTAAAGCTTCACTCGTACCTCCAGGAAGGATCTCTCCACCTGTTCAAACGGTGATTTCCAGAGAATCTCTCTCACCTGTGGCTTTTGCACAATCCAATCTCACAGATCAGTATTTGCAGATGAGCCAGAGGGTCAGTATGAAATGGGTGAATCCTCAGGTGTCCGCTCTGTTGCAGGGGAAATCACACAATGGTAACCGCACATATATCTATATATAAACTCACCACCTTGCTCAATTTTCCAAGGTTGTCTTCTGTTGATAATATCTCACAAAGATATCAAAGCTTCTTTCTTGAGACCGCATTTTCATCAATCAAACAATCAATATATTCAATTCAATTTATCCAGTTCAATTTATTCAGTTAAATTTATTCAATTAAATTTATTCAGTTCAATTCAATTATTCAATTTCAATTAATTTATCAATATTCATCAATAAATCAAATTAAGCATTTTGGATGACTCCTTGCATAAGCCCTTTCCCCAATGATGTCAGGACAGGTCCATCCATTGACTGAGATCGAAGCTCATCGGTCGTCACCTCTGGTTCATACCTCATGTCAATTGATGAATCACCGTTCTGTCCTAGGGTCATATCTGACATATTTCCCCATTTTGCCTGGTCTCCACAAATTTTATTTGCAACCACTAAAGGCAACTCATCCTTCATTCGTGAGACCGCCAAAATGGATGGCAGATATTAAAGTTCTTTGGGAAAAATATCTCATCATTTTTCTTTAATAGTACCCAAATCTCTTGGCAATATAAATTTCGTAAAACTCCTGAAATAAGACTGTAAAATTCCTTCAATCATGCTAAATTTTGAAACTCCATCGCTTGTAACACCCAATTTATCCCATAGGGCTTGAAAGTTCTTTCCCAAGTTCATGCAATCATTCTGCATTTGAACCCTATGATATCATTCATAATAATCATCATGATTTTATAGTCACGGTCCTATCATAATCATCTATTTAAAACGAACATTTCCTTTATCACCACAGCTATGTGGTATAATCAACAATAGAATAAAACTGTACATAGCAACAGGCTACCTCATGGCCACTTAGTATACCTATTGACAATAAGTCATAACAATATCGAATAATCATTGAACAATTAAAAAATCGCTTCCACTGCTCCAGCCGCAGCATTCGTCATTTTGTCTGCTCATCCGCGTGACCAAAACGAAATAAAGGGAGCTCAACCATTACACAGCGCTTTTAATGGCGCATGCCATAGGAACTCGTCCACACAAGACCTCTACCAAAATGTTGTTTGTAAAAACAAATCTGGGATTTCTGATTACATGGATGCACACTCTCAGGACATTTTCCGGCTGCTGTTAACAATCCACTACGATAAATTAATTCCTTTACCCACAATCAAATAATTAGTACAAATTGAGGATATTATCCCTATCACATTCTTTTATAGATTCATTATGTTGGATCTAATTTCTTTCCCAATAATTTTCCACTGCTGTAAGGAAGAACAATAGCTCTCATAAGTCTTAGTAATATCATACTTAATTTACCCAGCATCGAATAATTTATTTACTATCCTTTCTCATCTGTTAACCAGTGACTTTGTTTGAACTCCAGAACTCAAAACTCACAATAGTTCAAACCAGCAAAATTTCCTTTACTATTTTCCCATATCATCTATGCCTTATACACATCCATACATACAGCCCAATTTATATTCTGATAAAATTCAAGTTTATATATATATAAAATCCGTGAGCAGAGTACTCTGGGAAGTCAGTGTAAGACCTCTCCAAAATTTGGCTAATTTTGTACTCCCACATTTTTTATGAAGTTCATATCCATAAATAGCTTTGATTCTCATATAAATTCTATCACAATGGAATCCCAAGATTACTTCCAATTTTTTTTTTTTTTTAATGAATAGCTGCTCATAACTCAGCAAATCAAATCTTTATTCTCCATCTCCCTTGACAAAAGTGATAATTTTCATAATCAAATTATATTTCTATTTTTTATTTTACGAATTCTCTCGATATGCGATCCTATCCCCATGGAACTATCTATTTTTCAGACAAGGCACACTGTCGGTGTCAACAATCTTGTAAGATTGATACACAAAAACAAAAACACTGACACACAAAATACCCACACACACATGCATTATGCATATTTGTTTGCGTTGGAACCCTTATTTACAGATCCGGATGGGTGTCAACTTTATTTCAATTTCTCAAAATTTGTCCTTCAATTTTATAAGCGCTAATACACAAATGGACCAAAAAGTTTATTCTTAGAAAACCCCTATGACGTCACATTGACATTACCCTTTCAGTTCCCACAATAATTTATCCAAATTTGACTACCCACCCATTTGTATGTCAGTCGACCACTGACCTATCATTCGTGTGGAACAATAGTCTGAAATTCCCACCTGATCATGATATGACTCTTGTCACTTGGTTTGCCAAAAATTGCAAAGCAATTGTTCCAAACTTTGTAAATTTAAAATTTTGTGCCCAACATAAAAGATCCAATTTCGGCATTTGATCAATTAATTATCAATTTGCTTACAAGCAAAAGAAAAATGAATAATTCTTGCTCCAAAAACTTTTCAGACCCAAGAATCGTCGACAGTTATTCATGTTTGTCCAGTAATCTAATTTGTTGAGGCCAATCGTCATTTGGGATTTGTCGCAATGAAGGCCTAATCATTGTCTGAGGTATCGGTCAGCACTGGTACCCTTGATCTTGGTTTACCCTATGAACTTGTCTTCCTTTTGGTATACGGACATCCTCTTTTCCAATGTCCCATCCGTCCACACTTGAAACACCGGTTTCTGTCGTTGCCTGGTCTGTGCACCTGTGCACTTGTATTGCTGGGCTGCATCTCTACATCCCTGAGTTGCCACTGCAATCTCTCGTTATCTCCTGAAACACGAAAAAATTCTCTGTACCGTCCTTTTTGGGGAGACAACTGGAAATCAGATGGGACAACTGTCACTTTCATTCCTAATTTCGAGGGCAGTTGTGCATTTGTCTCTTCCACTGTATCCTGTATCCTTTTTATTTTAAGTTCTAGATCCGTTATCCGTTCTTGCTGTTCCCGTTGTCTGGATTCACCATCCCAAAGATGGAATGCAAGCCAGTCTACCGTTAGATTCTGTCTCTTCCTGGCTTTCAATCTTTGTTCCAATCTTTCCAATCGACTTCGCTCAAATGTACCATCTCTTGGAAACTCCTCATCATGTCCCTTTGTCCACAAATACCAATTCTCGACCTGCCTTATAGCTTCGGCACCATAACGGTCGTACATATGATGTGTACAAGTACCTTTTTGTGGAATCTCTGGTTGTCCTTGTGTATTCTTGCAGGCTCCATTTCCCATTTTGCCTTTTATCAAAGTAGCGTTGGATGTGTTGTAGTTTGTTCCTCTAAAGCTTCTCTCGTACCTCCAGGAAGGATCTCTCCACCTGTTCAAACGGTGATTTCCAGAGAATCTCTCTCACCTGTGGCTTTTGCACAATCCAATCTCACAGATCAGTATTTGCAGATGAGCCAGAGGGTCAGTATGAAATGGGTGAATCCTCAGGTGTCCGCTCTGTTGAAGGGGAAATCATACAATGGTAACCGCACATATATATCTATATATAAACTCACCACCTTGCTCAATTTTCCAAGGTTGTCTTCACATTGATAATATCTCACAAAGATATTAAAGCTTCTTTCTTGAGACCGCATTTTCATCAATCAAACGATCAATATATTCAATTTAATTTATTCAATTCAATTTATCCAGTTAAATTTATTCAATTAAATTCAATCAATTAGATTCAATCAATCAACAATTCAATCAATTATTCAATTTCAATTAATTCATCAATATTCATCAATAAATCAAATTAATCATTTTGGATGACTCCTTGCATAAGCCCTTTCCCCAATGATGTCAGGACAGGTCCATCCATTGACTGAGATCGAATCTCATCGGTCGTCACCTCTGGTTCATACCTCATGTCAATTGATGAATCACCGTTCTGTCCTAGGGTCATATCTGACATATTTCCCCATTTTGCCTGGTCTCCACAAATTTTCTTTGCAACCACTAAAGGCAACTCATCCTTCATTCGTGAGACAGCCAACATGGATGGCAGATATTAAAGTTCATTGGGAAAAATATCTCATCATTTTCTTTTAATAGTACCCAAAATCTCTTGGCAATATAAATTTCGTAAAACTCCTGAAATAAGACTGTAAAATTCCTTCAATCATGCTAAATTTTGAAACTCCATCGCTTGTAATACCCAATTTATCCCATAGGGCTTGAAAGTTCTTTTCCAAGTTCATGCAATCATTCTGCATTTGAACCCTATGATATCATTCATAATAATCATCATGATTTTATAGTCATGGTCCTATCATAATCATCTATTTAAAACGAACATTTCCTTTATCACCACAGCTATGTGGTATAATCAACAATAGAATAAAACTGTACATAGCAACAGGCTACCTCATGGCCACTTAGTATACCTATTGACAATAAGTCATAACAATATCGAATAATCATTGAACAATTAAAAAATCGCTTCTACTGCTCCAGCCGCAGCATTCGTCATTTTGTCTGCTCATCTGCGTGACCAAAACGAAATAAAGGGAGCTCAACCATTACACAGCGCTTTTAATGGCGCATGCCATAGGAACTCAACGCCATTTCGACTCGGCCAGAAAAACGAGCAAATTTTGCAGGATGTTAACTGGAATTAGTCGTGAAAATATATCCAAAATACACAAAAATACCCACCCACAAAAATAAACAACAAAACCCAAACAAACCCAAGGTCGACCATATTACACAATTAAATTACACATTAAATTATTCATTAAATTACTCATTAAATTACTCATTAAATTACTCATTAAATTAACTTACATAGTTTCAGCATTGTATTGATTGCTGAAATGTTCATGGGTTTAAACACACCTTAAAAGAGGTATGCTTTGTGGTGTTGCCCACCTACCACGTTTAATTAAATTACATCATTTCAGCATCGTATTGATTGCTGAAATGTTCATGGGTTTGAACACACCTTAAAAGAGGTATGCTTTGTGGTGTTGCCCACCTACCACGTTTAATTAAATTACATCATTTCAGCATCGTATTGATTGCTGAAATGTTCATGGGTTTAAACACACCTTAAAAGAGGTATGCTTTGTGGTGTTGCCCACCTACCACGTTGAATTAAATTACATCATTTCAGCATCGTATTGATTGCTGAAATGTTCATGGGTTTGAACACACCTTAAAAGAGGTATGCTTTGGGTGTTGCCCACCTACCACGTTTAATTAAATTACATCATTTCAGCATCGTATTGATTGCTGAAATGTTCATGGGTTTAAACACACCTTAAAAGAGGTATGCTTTGTGGTGTTGCCCACCTACCACGTTGAATTAAATTACATCATTTCAATTAAAAAAACATCGCTTCTACTGCTCCAGCCGCAGCATTCGTCACTTTGTCTGCTCATCCGCATGACCAAAACGAAATAAAGGGAGCTCAACCATTACACAGCGCTTTTAATGGCGCATGCCATAGGAACTCAACGCAATTTCGACTCGGCCAGAAAAACGAGCAAATTTTGCAGGATGTTAACTGGAATTAGCCGTGAAAATATAAACAAAATACACAAAAATACACACCCACACAAATAAACAACATTTATTCCGTTCAACAGAACAAACATTTCCTATATCATGACATGCATGTCTTCAAAATTATATGACCAAGAGAAAAAGTAAAACTAATTAAAACTGCGGGCAGTGATGATCCGGGGACCATACCGCTCCATCCTGATTGGACGGGTGCATGCTAGAGTCGTTAACAACGACAGTCCAGATCCGATTGTTCAAAATTTCAACTCAATCGATCGAAAAATGAACGCAGGGATGCATTTTAAAGGTGCAGTGGCACTAACTGAGTTGCCACGAATATGGCCACGAAATTGCCAATATGGCCATCACAAAATATTTTCCTTAATCAATTGGCTCATAGCATAACCAATCTGCAAGTATTTCATCCGAAGATGTATCTCTGAGGAATTTTAATTAAATAAGTCATTTATAAATCAACGAGTTAATTTATTAAATGATTAATCAATAAATCAAAATTTTCCTTGACAACCACATCACTTGGTCAGTGTCATGTCCAAATATCAGCTTCCTTACTCAAAAGGTGCCTGAGTTAATGTAATGTAATTACTGTAATAAGATTACTGCAATTACTGTAATGATTACTGTAATTACTGTAATTACCGGAACTGTAATTACTGTAATTACCTCAGGTAATTACTGTAATGTAATTACTGTAATGTAATAAGAAATGTAATTAATTAAATAAGTACTTCATTAATCGCTAATAATGAAATAACTCCTGAATTTTCATCCGATTCACTTGACATTCGAATGGGTATTACATATCAGCCACCTAATTCAACCAACAACTATTTTTATTCAACATAGGCCAAAAGTCAACAACAATTTCAAAATTCTCAATTTTCATCCGATTCACTTGACATTCGAATGGGATTTACATATCAGCCACCTAATTCAACCAACAACTATTTTTATTCAACATAGGCCAAAAGTCAACAACAATTTCAAAATTCTCAATTTTCATCCGATTCACTTGACATTCGAATGGGATTTACATATCAGCCACCTAATTCAACCAACAACTATTTTTATTCAACATAGGCCAAAAGTCAACAACAATTTCAAAAATCCTTAATTTTCATTCGATTCACTTGACATTCGAATGGGATTTACATATCAGCCACCTAATTCAACCAACAACTATTTTTATTCAACATAGGCCAAAAGTTAACAACAATTTCAAAATTCTCAATTTTCATCCGATTCACTTGACATTCGAATGGGATTTACATATCAGCCACCTAATTCAACCAACAACTATTTTTATTCAACATAGGCCAAAAGTCAACAACAATTTCAAAAATCCTTAATTTTCATTCGATTCACTTGACATTCGAATGGGATTTACATATCAGCCACCTAATTCAACCAACAACTATTTTTATTCAACATAGGCCAAAAGTCAACAACAATTTCAAAATTCTCAATTTTCATCCGATTCACTTGACATTCGAATGGGATTTACATATCAGCCACCTAATTCAACCAACAACTATTTTTATTCAGCATAGGCCAAAAGTCAACAACAATTTCAAAAATCCTTAATTTTCATTCGATTCACTTGACATTCGAATGGGATTTACATATCAGCCACCTAATTCAACCAACAACTATTTTTATTCAACATAGGCCAAAAGTCAACAACAATTTCAAAAATCCTTAATTTTCATTCGATTCACTTGACATTCGAATGGGATTTACATATCAGCCACCTAATTCAACCAACAACTATTTTTATTCAACATAGGCCAAAAGTTAACAACAATTTCAAAAATCCTTAATTTTCATTCGATTCACTTGACATTCGAATGGGATTTACATATCAGCCACCTAATTCAACCAACAACTATTTTTATTCAACATAGGCCAAAAGTTAACAACAATTTCAAAAATCCTTAATTTTCATTCGATTCACTTGACATTCGAATGGGATTTACATATCAGCCACCTAATTCAACCAACAACTATTTTTATTCAACATAGGACAAAAGTCAACAACAATTTCAAAAATCCTTAATTTTCATTCGATTCACTTGACATTCGAATGGGATTTACATATCAGCCACCTAATTCAACCAACAACTATTTTTATTCAACATAGGCCAAAAGTCAACAACAATTTCAAAAATCCTTAATTTTCATTCGATTCACTTGACATTCGAAGGGGATTTACATATCAGCCACCTAATTCAACCAACAACTATTTTTATTCAACATAGGCCAAAAGTCAACAACAATTTCAAAAATCCTTAATTTTCATTCGATTCACTTGACATTCGAATGGGATTTACATATCAGCCACCTAATTCAACCAACAACTATTTTTATTCAACATAGGCCAAAAGTTAACAACAATTTCAAAAATCCTTAATTTTCATTCGATTCACTTGACATTCGAATGGGATTTACATATCAGCCACCTAATTCAACCAACAACTATTTTTATTCAACATAGGCCAAAAGTCAACAACAATTTCAAAAATCCTTAATTTTCATTCGATTCACTTGACATTCGAATGGGATTTACATATCAGCCACCTAATTCAACCAACAACTATTTTTATTCAACATAGGCCAAAAGTCAACAACAATTTCAAAAATCCTTAATTTTCATTCGATTCACTTGACATTCGAATGGGATTTACATATCAGCCACCTAATTCAACCAACAACTATTTTTATTCAACATAGGCCAAAAGTCAACAACAATTTCAAAAATCCTTAATTTTCATTCGATTCACTTGACATTCAAATGGGATTTACATATCAGCCACCTAATTCAACCAACAACTATTTTTATTCAACATAGGCCAAAAGTCAACAACAATTTCAAAAATCCTTAATTTTCATTCGATTCACTTGACATTCGAATGGGATTTACATATCAGCCACCTAATTCAACCAACAACTATTTTTATTCAACATAGGCCAAAAGTTAACAATTTCAAAAATCCTTAATTTTCATTCGATTCACTTGACATTCGAATGGGATTTACATATCAGCCACCTAATTCAACCAACAACTATTTTTATTCAACATAGGCCAAAAGTCAACAGCAATTTCAAAAATCCTTAATTTTCATTCGATTCACTTGACATTCGAATGGGATTTACATATCAGCCACCTAATTCAACCAACAACTATTTTTATTCAACATAGGCCAAAAGTTAACAACAATTTCAAAAATCCTTAATTTTCATTAGATTCACTTGACATTCGAATGGGATTTACATATCAGCCACCTAATTCAACCAACAACTATTTTTATTCAACATAGGCCAAAAGTCAACAACAATTTCAAAAATCCTTAATTTTCATCCGATTCACTTGACATTCGAATGGGATTTACATATCAGCCACCTAATTCAACCAACAACTATTTTTATTCAACATAGGCCAAAAGTCAACAACAATTTCAAAAATCCTTAATTTTCATTCGATTCACTTGACATTCAAATGGGATTTACATATCAGCCACCTAATTCAACCAACAACTATTTTTATTCAACATAGGCCAAAAGTCAACAACAATTTCAAAAATCCTTAATTTTCATTCGATTCACTTGACATTCGAATGGGATTTACATATCAGCCACCTAATTCAACCAACAACTATTTTTATTCAACATAGGCCAAAAGTTAACAACAATTTCAAAAATCCTTAATTTTCATTCGATTCACTTGACATTCGAATGGGATTTACATATCAGCCACCTAATTCAACCAACAACTATTTTTATTCAACATAGGCCAAAAGTTAACAACAATTTCAAAAATCCTTAATTTTCATTCGATTCACTTGACATTCGAATGGGATTTACATATCAGCCACCTAATTCAACCAACAACTATTTTTATTCAACATAGGCCAAAAGTCAACAACAATTTCAAAAATCCTTAATTTTCATTCGATTCACTTGACATTCGAATGGGATTTACATATCAGCCACCTAATTCAACCAACAACTATTTTTATTCAACATAGGCTAAAAGTCAACAACAATTTCAAAAATCCTTAATTTTCATTCGATTCACTTGACATTCGAATGGGATTTACATATCAGCACAGGGAGCAGAGGAAAAACACGAAAAAGCAACAGCCCTGGCTTTGCTTCCTGGAAGATTCCTGGAAGCTTCCTGCAAAACGCTTTGCTTCTCGCAAAACGTCCGCCAATGGGAACTTGGCGACATCCACTCGAAATCCCAGCGGTGCCTCCAGATTGTCGTGGAAGTGTAGGTGAGACTCAAGACGCCAATGGTCGGAAACAGGTTTTACAAAAGGTCATGACTTTATTAACTGGTTGTTCACTTTCATTCCAATACCAAATAACTACCGTTTAACTCAATGGACAAGGTCACTCTATCCGCATGGTCCTTCTTGTTCGGCCGATGTTCCTCCGCCATTCCCGTCCTCCTTCCTCCCGTCGGGCAGAGGTTCTGATGATGAGTGCTCCTTGACTCCAAGTCTCTTCTGTTTATATGGGCAAGCTTCAGTTAATCCCCTGTGCGCTGAAATCGTAATCCCTTCTCCGCTGCTTCTAATCCTTTCTCCGCAAACGTTACTCGGTCGCCTCACTGGCACCAGCTCGCTCCCCTCCTGCTGCGAGTTCCATTTACCAAACAATAGGGGGGTGCTCCAGCCTGGGGCTGTGACCAGGTGGACAAGAGATTACCATGTTCGTGCACATTCCTGACACTCATTTACGAAATCGTCTGTCTGCTTCATTACTAGTCCCAATCAATGAGTTACATTTCCACAGTTCCATTAGCAAGCAGCTCGTGTTCCATTAGCAAGCAGCTAGTGCTCCATCAGCAAGCGCCTCGTGTTCCATAAGTAAGCAGCTGGTGTTCCATTTATAGCAAGCAGCTAGTGTTCCATTAGCAAGCACCTCGTGTTCCATGAGCAAGCAGCTCGTGTTCCGTTAGCAAGCACCTAGTGTTCCAACAGTAAGCAGCTAGTGTTCCATAAGTAAGCAGCTAGTGTTCCATACGTAAGCAACTCCTGTTCCATCAGCCAGCAGCTAGTGTTCCATTAGCAAGCAGCTCGTGTTCCATTAGCAAGCAGCTCGTGGTCCGTTAGCAAGCAGCTAGTGTTCCATTAGCAAGCAGCTAGTGTTCCATTAGCAAGCAGCTAGTGTTCCATTAGCAAGCAGGTCGTGTTCCATTAGCAAGCAGCTCGTGTGCCATTGGCAAGCAGCTCGTGTTCCATTAGCAAGCAGCCAGTGTTCCATTAGCAAGCAGCTAGTGCTCCATTAGCAAGCGCCTAGTGTTCCATAAGTAAGCAGCTGGTGTTCCATTTATAGCAAGCAGCTAGTGTTCCATTAGCAAGCACCTAGTGTTCCATTAGCTAGCAGCTCGTGTTCCGTTAGCAAGCACCTAGTGTTCCATAAGTAAGCAGCTAGTGTTCCATAAGTAAGCAGCTCGTGTTCCATAAGTAAGCAACTCGTGTTCCATCAGCCAGCAGCTAGTGTTCCATTAGCAAGCAGCTCGTGTTCCATCAGCAAGCAGCTAGTGTTCCATTAGCAAGCAGCTAGTGTTCCATAAGTAAGCAGCTAGTGTTCCATTAGCAAGCAGCTAGTGTTCCATAAGTAAGCAGCTAGTGTTCCATAAGTAAGCAACTCGTGTTCCATCAGCAAGCAGCTAGTGTTCCATAAGCAAGCAGCTAGTGTTCCATTAGCAAGCAGCTCGTGTTCCATTAGCAAGCAGCTGGTGTTCCATTAGCAAGCAGCTCGTGTTCCATTAGCAAGCAGCTCGTGTTCCGTTAGCAAGCAGCTCGTGTTCCATTAGCAAGCAGCTCGTGTTCCATTAGCAAGTGCCTCGTGTTCCATAAGTAAGCAGCTGGTGTTCCATTAGCAAGCAGCTAGTGTTCCATTAGCAAGCAGCTAGTGTTCCATTAGCAAGCAGCTAGTGCTCCATTAGCAAGTGCCTAGTGCTCCATTAGCAAGCAGCTGGTGTTCCATTTATAGCAAGCAGCTTGTGTTCCATTAGCAAGCACCTAGTGTTCCATTAGCAAGCAGCTCGTGTTCCGTTAGCAAGCACCTGGTGTTCCATAAGTAAGCAGCTAGTGTTCCATAAGTAAGCAACTCGTGTTCCATCAGCCAGCAGCTAGTGTTCCATTAGCAAGCAGCTCGTGTTCCATTAGCAAGCAGCTCGTGTTCCGTTAGCAAGGAGCTAGTGTTCCATTAGCAAGCAGCTAGTGTTCCATTAGGAAGCGCCTAGTGTTCCATAAGTAAGCAGCTAGTGTTCAATTAGCAAGCAGCTCGTGTTCCATTAGCAAGCAGCTAGTGTTCCATTAGCAAGTGCCTCGTGTTCCATAAGTAAGCAGCTGGTGTTCCATTAGCAAGCAGCTAGTGTTCCATTAGCAAGCACCTCGTGTTCCATTAGCAAGCAGCTCGTGTTCCATTTGCAAGCATCTAGTGTTCCATAAGTATGCAGCTCGTGTTCCATTAGCAAGCAGCTAGTGTTCCATCAGCAAGCAGCTCGTGTTCCGTTAGCAAGCAGCTAGTATTCCATTAGCAAGCAGCTCGTGTTCCATCAGCAAGCAGCTAGTGATCCGTTAGCAAGCAGGTAGTGATCCGTTAGCAAGCAGGTAGTGCTCCATTCGCAACCAGCTCGTGTTCCGTTCGCAAGCAGCTCGTGTTCCATTAGCAAGCAGCTAGTGTTCCATTAGCAAGCAGCTAGTGTTCTGTTAGCAAGCAGCTCGTATTCCATTAGCAAGCAGCTCATGTTCCGTTAGCAAGCCGCTCATGTTCCATTAGCAAGCAGCTCCTGTTCCGTTAGCAAGCAGCTCGTATTCCATGAGCAAGCAGCTCATGTTCCGTTAGCAAGCAGCTCATGTTCCATTCGCAAGCAACTAGTGTTCCATTAGCAAGCAGCTAGTGTTCCATGAGCAAGCAGCTAGTGTTCCACTAGCAAGCAGCTAGTGTTCCATTAGCAAGCAGCTAGTGCTCCATTAGCAAGCAGCTGGTGCTCCATAAGCAAGCAGCTCATGTTCCATTAGCAAGCAGCTAGTGTTCCATTAGCAAGCAGCTAGTGTTCCATTAGAAAGCAGCTCATGTTCCATTAGCAAGCAGCTAGTGTTCTGTTAGCAAGCAGCTCATGTTCCATTAGCAAGCAGCTCCTGTTCCGTTAGCAAGCAGCTCGTATTCCATTAGCAAGCAGCTCATGTTCCGTTAGCAAGCAGCTCATGTTCCATTAGCAAGCACCTAGTGTTCCATTAGCAAGCAGCTAGTGTTCCATTAGCAAGCAGCTCGTTTTCCATTCGCAAGCAGCTGGTGTTCCATTAGCAAGCAGCGAGTGTTCCATTACCAAGCAGCTGGTGTTCCACTAGCAAGCAGCTAGTGTTCCATTAGCAAGCAGCTAGTGTTCCATTAGGAAGCAGCTCGTTTTCCATTCGTAAGCAGCTGGTGTTCCATTAGCAAGCAGCGAGTGTTCCATTACCAAGCAGCTGGTGTTCCACCAGCAAGCAGCTCGTGTTCTATTAGCAAGCAGCTAGTGTTCCATTAGCAAGCAGCTAGTGTTCCATTAGCAAGCAGCTCGTGTTCCATTAGCAAACAGCTCGTGTGCCATTGGCAAGCAGCTCGTGTTCCATTAGCAAGCAGCCATTGTTCCATTAGCAAGCAGCTAGTGCTCCATTAGCAAGCAGCTCGTGTTCCATTAGCAAGCAGCTCGTGTTCCATTGGCAAGCGGCTCGTGTTCCATCAGCAAGCAGCTGGTGTTCCATTTGGCAAGCAGCTCGTGTTCCATTAGCAAGCAGCTCGTGTTCCATTAGCAAGCAGCTCGTGTTCCATTAGCAAGCAGCTCGTGTTCCATTGGCAAGCACATAGTGTTCCATTAGCAAGCAGCTCGTGTTCCATTAGCAAGCAGCTCGTGCTCCATTAGCAAGCAGCTAGTGATCCGTTAGCAAGCAGGTAGTGATCCGTTAGCAAGCAGGTAGTGCTCCATTCGCAACCAGCTCGTGTTCCGTTCGCAAGCAGCTCGTGTTCCATTAGCAAGCAGCTAGTGTTCCATTAGCAAGCAGCTAGTGTTATGTTAGCAAGCAGCTCGTATTCCATTAGCAAGCAGCTCATGTTCCGTTAGCAAGCCGCTCATGTTCCATTAGCAAGCAGCTCCTGTTCCGTTAGCAAGCAGCTCGTATTCCATGAGCAAGCAGCTCATGTTCCGTTAGCAAGCAGCTCATGTTCCATTCGCAAGCAACTCGTGTTCCATTAGCAAGCAGCTAGTGTTCCATGAGCAAGCAGCTAGTGTTCCACTAGCAAGCAGCTAGTGTTCCATTAGCAAGCAGCTAGTGCTCCATTAGCAAGCAGCTGGTGCTCCATAAGCAAGCAGCTCATGTTCCATTAGCAAGCAGCTCGTGCTCCATTAGCAAGCACCTGGTCTTCCATAAGTAAGCAGCTACTGTTCCATCAGCAAGTGCCTCGTGTTCCATTAGCAAGCAGCTCGTGTTCCATTAGCAAGCAGCTCGTGTTCCGTTAGCAAGCAGCTAGTGTTCCATTAGCAAGCAGCTCGTGTTCCATGAGCAAGCAGCTAGTGTTCCATTAGCAAGCAGCTAGTGTTCCGTTAGCACGCAGCCCGTGTTCCATTAGCAAGCAGCTCGTGTTCCATGAGCAAGCAGCTAGTGTTCCATTAGCAAGCAGCTAGTGTTCCATTAGCAAGCAGCTCGTGTTCCATGAGCAAGCAGCTCGTGTTCCATTAGCAAGCAGCTCGTGTTCCGTTAGCAAGCAGCTAGTGTTCCATTAGCAAGCAGCTCGTGTTCCATGAGCAAGCAGCTAGTGTTCCATTAGCAAGCAGCTAGTGTTCCGTTAGCACGCAGCTAGTGTTCCATCAGCAAGCAGCTCGTGTTCCGTTAGCACGCAGCTCGTGTTCCATTAGCAAGCAGCTCGTGTTCCATTAGCAAGCAGCTCGTGTTCCATTAGCAAGTGCCTCGTCTTCCATAAGTAAGCAGCTGGTGTTCCATTAGCAAGCAGCTAGTGTTACATTTGCAAGCAGCTAGTGTTCCATTAGCAAGCAGCTAGTGCTCCATTAGCAAGCGCCTCGTGTTCCATAAGTAAGCAGCTGGTGTTCCATTTATAGCAAGCAGCTAGTGTTCCATTAGCAAGCACCTAGTGTTCCATTAGCAAGCAGCTCGTGTTCCATCAGCAAGCAGCTAGTGTTCCATTAGCAAGCAGCTAGTGTTCCATAAGTAAGCAGCTAGTGTTCCATTAGCAAGCAGCTAGTGTTCCATTAGCAAGCAGCTAGTGTTCCATAAGTAAGCAGCTAGTGTTCCATAAGTAAGCAGCTAGTGTTCCATTAGCAAGCAGCTGGTGTTCCATTAGCAATCAGCTAGTGTTCCATTAGCAAGCAGCTCGTGTTCCATCAGCAAGCAGCTAGTGTTCCATTAGCAAGCAGCTCGAGTTCCATTAGCAAGCAACTCGTGTTCCATTACCAAGCAGCTAGTGTTCCATAAGTAAGCAACTCGTGGTCTATTAGCAAGCAACTCGTGTTCCATCAGCAAGCAGCTAGTGTTCCATGAGCAAGCAGCTCGTGTTCCATTAGCAAGCAGCTCGTGTTCCATTAGCAAGCAGCTAGTGTTCCATTAGCAAGCAGCTAGTGTTCCATTCGCAAGCAGCTAGTGTTCCATTAGCAAGCAGCTGGTGTTCCATAAGTAAGCAGCTGGTGTTCCATTAGCAAGCAGCTAGTGTTCCATTAGCAAGCAGCTCGTGTTCCATTAGCAAGCAGCTGGTGTTCCATGAGCACGCAGCTCGTGTTCCATTAGCAAGCAGCTCGTGTTCCGTTAGCAAGCAGCTCATGTTCCATTAGCAAGCAGCTCGTGTTCCATTCGCAAGTGCCTCGTGTTCCATAAGTAAGCAGCTGGTGTTCCATTAGCAAGCAGCTAGTGTTCTATTAGCAAGCAGCTAGTGTTCCATGAGCAAGCAGCTAGTGCTCCATGAGCAAGTGCCTAGTGTTCCATAAGTAAGCAGCTGGTGTTCCATTTATAGCAAGCAGCTAGTGTTCCATTAGCAAGCACCTAGTGTTCCATGAGCAAGCAGCTCGTGTTCCGTTAGCAAGCACCTAGTGTTCCATAAGTAAGCAGCTAGTGTTCCATACGTAAGCAGCTAGTGTTCCATAGGTAAGCAACTCGTGTTCCATCAGCCAGCAGCTGGTGTTCCATTAGCAAGCAGCTCGTATTCCATTAGCAAGCAGCTCGTGTTCCGTTAGCAAGCAGCTAGTGTTCCATTAGCAAGCAGCTAGTGTTCCATTAGCAAGCAGCTAGTGTGCCATTAGCAAGCAGCTCGTGTTCCATTAGCAAGCAGCTCGTGTGCCATTGGCAAGCAGCTCGTGTTCCATTAGCAAGCAGCCAGTGTTCCATTAGCAAGCAGCTAGTGTTCCATTAGCAAGCAGCTAGTGTTCCATTAGCAAGCAGCTCGTGTTCCATTAGCAAGCAGCTCGTGTTCCATTAGCAATCGCCTAGTGTTCCATAAGTAAGCAGCTAGTGTTCAATTAGCAAGCAGCTCGTGTTCCATTAGCAAGCAGCACGTGTTCCATTAGCAAGTGCCTCGTGCTCCATAAGTAAGCAGCTGGTGTTCCATTAGCAAGCAGCTCGTGTTCCATTAGCAAGCACATAGTGTTCCATTAGCAAGCAGCTCGTGTTCCATTAGCAAGCAGCTCGTGCTCCATTAGCAAGCACCTGGTGTTCCATAAGTAAGCAGCTACTGTTCCATCAGCAAGTGCCTCGTGTTCCATTAGCAAGCAGCTCGTGTTCCATTCGCAAGCAGCTCGTGTTCCGTTAGCAAGCAGCTAGTGTTCCATGAGCAAGCAGCTCGTGTTCCGTGAGCAAGCAGCTAGTGTTCCATTAGCAAGCAGCTAGTGTTCCGTTAGCACGCAGCTCGTGTTCCATCAGCAAGCAGCTAGTGTTCCATTAGCAAGCAGCTAGAAACACCACCATGACACTATGTACCGTGCATGTGACACACCGCCTTGACACGATGTACCGTGCCTGTGACGCACCGCCATGACACTATGTACCGTGCCTGTGACGCACCGCCATGACACGATGTACCGTGCATGGAACGCACTGCCATGACATGATGTACCGTGCCTGTGATGCACCACCATGACACTATGTACCGTGCATGTGACGCACCGCCATGACACTATGTACCAGGCATGGGACGCACCGCCATGACACTATGTACCGTGCCAGTGATGCACCGACATGATACTATGTACCGTGCCTGTGATGCACCACCATGACACTATGTACTGTGACTGTGCCGCACGGCCAAGACACTGTGTACGGTGCCTGTGACGAACAGCCATGACACTCTGTACAGTGCCTGTGACGCACCACAATGACACGTGTACCGTGCCTCTGACGCACCGCCATGACACTATGTGCCGTGCCTGTGATGCACAGCAATGACACAATGTACCGTGCCTGTGACGCACCACCTTGACACTATGTGCCATGCCTGTGACGCATCGCCATGACACGATGTACCGTGCCTGTGGCGCACGACCATGACACTATGCACTGTGCCTGTGATGCACTGCCATGACACTATGTACCGTGCCTGTGACACACGGCCATGACATTATGTACCGTGCCTGTGACGCACCACCATGACACTGTGTACCGTGCCTGTGATGCACCGCCATGACACGATGTACCCAGCCTGTGAAGCATCGCCATGACATGATGTACCATGCCTGTGACGCACCGCCATGACACTGTGCACCGTGCCTGCGACGCACCACCATGACACTATGCACCGTGCCTGTGACGCACCACCATGACACTATGTACCGTGCCTGTGACGCACCACCATGACACGATGCACCATGCCTGTGACACAACGCCATGACACTATGCACCGTGCCTGTGACGCACCGCGATGACACTATGTCCCGTGCCTGTGACGCACTGCCATGACACGATGTACCATGCATGGAACGCACTGCCATGACATGATGAACCGTGCCTGTGACGCACCACCATGACACTATGTACCGTGCATGTGACGCACTGCCATGACACTATGTACCAGGCATTGGACGCACCGCCATGACACTATGTACCGTGCCAGTGACGCACCGCCATGATACTATGTACCGTGCCTGCGATGCACCACCATGACACTATGTACCGTGCCTGTGACGCACAGTCATGACACTATGTACCGTGCCTGTGCCACACCGCCAAGACACTGTTTACGGTGCCTGTGACGCACAGCCATGACACTATGTACCGTGCATGGAACGCACCGCCATGACACGATGTACCGTGGCTGTGCCGCACCGCCAAGACACTGTGTACGGTGCCTGTGACGCACCACCATGACACTATGTACCGTGGCTGTGACGCACCGCCGTGACACGATGTTTGTCCACGTATCTTTGCCTAATCAGTCATATTCTTTCTTTCTTTATTGTTCATGGCGAGATGATTATGGTGATGAAGAAGATGATGATGATTATGGTGATGAAGAAGATGATGATGATTATGATGATGGAGAAGATGATGATGATTATGATGATGATTATGGTGATGAAGACCATTCGGCCCCAGCAAGCTGGTCCTCCATTTCGTCCACCTCGGAAGGATGACAGGCTGAGTGAACCTGCCTGGCGCTTTTTAAATTTGACGATCGACCGGGATTCGCACTCGGGATCCTCGGAGCCCAAGGGAGCCCCCCCCCCGTGACCGCTGTGGAAGTGTAACTCAGTGTAACTTATTGATTGGCACTTGTAACTCATTGATTAAAGACTGGTAACGATTTCGTAAATGGATGCCAAGAATGTGCACGAACATGGTAATCTCTTGTCCACCTGGTCACAGCCCCAGGCTGGAGCACCCCCCTATCGTTTGGTAAACGGAACTCGCAGTAGGAGGGGAGCGAGCTGATGCCAGGACTCAGTGCATGCATGACCTCGGGGCATTAGCGGAGAAAGGATTAGCGCGACAAGGCCCATAAAAACCAGAGCAAACGATGAGTCAAGAGACTTGTCACCAGAAGCTCTGACCTACGGTACGGAACGGAACCCTGTGAACAGCGCTGAGAGAGAGCACTCATACTCAGAACCTCTGCCCGACGGGAATGGCGGAGGAACATCGGCCGAACGAGAAGGACCATGCGGATAGAGTGACCTGGTCCATTGAGTTAAACGGTAGTTATTTGGTATTGGAATGAAAGTGAACAACCAGTTAATAATAAAGTCATGACCTTTTGTAAAACCTGTGTCCGGTCATTGGAGTCTTGAGTCTCCCCCACCATTTCCCCTACAATTTGGAGGCACCGCTGGGATCAATTGGACACATACAAGACCTTTAAAGGTGAGTGTGTCTTGTTTTTGTCCAGTATGATTTACGAACTTGGGAATAGTTATGTGTATATACATGGAGGATTTGGTGTGTGGGACTTGTGATTGTCCATAGGTAATCCAAGGATGGAACGTTTTAAATGATTCTATTTATTCGTGAGCTTGCGAGGACATTATACGCTGGGTATTAAAAGCCTTGCTCTGGTCTGCAGGCAAATCGGCTCATGAAGTGCACCATGAGGCGATTTGTTTGCCGGTTCGGTAAGGTTCGGTAAGATCCGTACACGTGTACAATCGTGTACACCCGTTTTTAATAAATAATTTTTTTCAGTTTTCCCACCGTATCTAAAACTCGTTCGATCAACAAATAAATTCATGACAGACAACCCCATCTTATACCGGTCCAGAATTATTATGAAAGATGGCGATTGGATGAAAATTGCATCAAATTTTGTCCAGGTCCATCACTAAGCCTTTGAGACATGCTTCACGGTTGTGCTTTCAACAATGCAAAGGGTGACAAGATATGGGATTGTAATGGGATTTTAATGGGATAAATATAAAAGATATTTGTTTTGTAAAAAAAAAAAAAAGTGACAATTAGCTGAGGAGTCACCGAGGCCAAACTTTAGCCTTTGACGGCAGAGAAATTGTTGTTGACTTTTGGCCTATGTTGAATAAAATAGTTGTTGATTGAACTAGTTGACGGATATATAAATCCCAATTCAAAAGTCAAGTGAATTGGATGAAAATTAAGGATTTTGAAATTGTTGTTGACTTTTGGCCTATGTTGAATAAAATAGTTTTTGATTGAACTAGTTGACGGATATATAAATCCCAATTCAAAAGTCAAGTGAATTGGATGAAAATTAAGGATTTTGAAATTGTTGTTGACTTTTGGCCTATGTTGAATAAAATAGTTGTTGATTGAACTAGTTGACGGATATATAAATCCCAATTCAAAAGTCAAGTGAATTGGATGAAAATTAAGGATTTTGAAATTGTTGTTGACTTTTGGCCTATGTTGAATAAAATAGTTGTTGATTGAACTAGTTGACGGATATATAAATCCCAATTCAAAAGTCAAGTGAATTGGATGAAAATTAAGGATTTTGAAATTGTTGTTGACTTTTGGCCTATGTTGAATAAAATAGTTTTTGATTGAACTAGTTGACGGATATATAAATCCCAATTCAAAAGTCAAGTGAATTGGATGAAAATTAAGGATTTTGAAATTGTTGTTGACTTTTGGCCTATGTTGAATAAAATAGTTGTTGATTGAACTAGTTGACGGATATATAAATCCCAATTCAAAAGTCAAGTGAATTGGATGAAAATTAAGGATTTTGAAATTGTTGTTGACTTTTGGCCTATGTTGAATAAAATAGTTGTTGATTGAACTAGTTGACGGATATATAAATCCCAATTCAAAAGTCAAGTGAATTGGATGAAAATTAAGGATTTTGAAATTGTTGTTGACTTTTGGCCTATGTTGAATAAAATAGTTGTTGAAACGTTTTGGGAACATTCAAATGTTGGGTTTTGCTGACGTTTCCACAACGTCGCCACAACGTTTCACTTTCGTTGTCGCAACGTTTTGCTCCAACGTTTTGGGAACATTCAAATGTTGGGTTTTGCTGACGTATCCACAACGTCGCCACAACGTTTCACTTTCGTTGTTGCAACGTTTTGCTCCAACGTTTTGGGAACATTCAAATGTTGGGTTTTGCTGACGTTTCCACAACGTTTCACTTTCGTTGTTGCAACGTTTTGCTCCAACGTTTTGGGGACACTCAAATGTTAAGTAAATCGGATAAGAATTCACGAGTTATTTAATTATTAGCGATTAAGGAAGTACTTATTTAATTAATTACATTTCGTATTACATTACAGTAATTACATTACAGTAATTACCTGAGGTAATTACAGTAATTACAGTTCCGGTAATTACAGTAATTACAGTAATCATTACAGTAATTGCAGTAATCTTATTACAGTAATTACATTACATTAACTCAGGCACCTTTTGAGTAAGGAAGCTGATATTTGGACATGACACTGACCAAGTGATGTGGCTGTCAGGGAAAATTTTGATTTATTGATTAATCATTTAATAAATTAACTCGTTGATTTATAAATGACTTATTTAATTAAAATTCCTCAGAGATACATCTTCGGATGAAATACTTGCAGATTGGTTATGCTATGAGCCAATTGATTAAGGAAAATATTTTGTGATGGCCATATTGGCAATTTCGTGGCCATATTCGTGGCAACTCAGTTAGTGCCACTGCACCTTTAAAATGCATCCCTGCGTTCATTTTTCGATCGATTGAGTTGAAATTTTGAACAATCGGATCTGGACTGTCGTTGTTAACGACTCTAGCACGCACTCGTCCAATCAGGATGGAGCGGTATGGTCCCCGGATCATCACTGCCCGCAGTTTTTTAATTAGTTTTACTTTTTCTCTTGGTCATATAATTTTGAAGACATGCATGTCATGATATAGGAAATGTTTGTTCTGTTGAACGGAATAAATGTTGTTTATTTGTGTGGGTGTGTATTCTTGTGTATTTTGTATATATTTTCACGGCTAATTCCAGTTAACATCCTGCAAAATTTGCTCGTTTGCTGGCCGAGTCGAAATTGCGTTGAGTTCCTATGGCATGCGCCATTAAAAGCGCTGTGTAATGGTTGAGCTCCCTTTATTTCGTTTTGGTCATGCGGATGAGCAGACAAAGTGACAAATGCTGCGGCTGGAGCAGTAGAAGCGATATTTTTAATTGAAACGATGTAATTTAATTAAAAGTGGGAGGGGGCAACACCACGCATACCTCTTTTAAGGTGTGTATAAACCCTGGAATAAACGTGGGAGGGGGCAACACCACGCATACCTCTTTTAAGGTGTGTATAAACCCTGGAATATTTCAGCAATCAATACAATGCTGAAACTATGTAAGTTAATTTAATGAGTAATTTAATGAGTAATTTAATGAGTAATTTAATGAGTAATTTAATGAGTAATTTAATAAGTAATTTAATGAGTAATTTAATGAGTAATTTAATGAGTAATTTAATGAGTAATTTAATGAGTAATTTAATGAGTAATTTAATGAGTAATTTAATGAGTAATTTAATAAGTAATTTAATGAGTAATTTAATGAGTAATTTAATGAGTAATTTAATGAGTAATTTAATGAGGAATTTAATGAGGAATTAAAAGTGGGAGGGGGCAACACCACGCATACCTCTTTTAAGGTGTGTTTAAACCCTGGAATAAACGTGGGAGGGGGCAACACCACGCATACCTCTTTTAAGGTGTGTATAAACCCTGGAATATTTCAGCAATCAATACGATGCTGAAATGATGTAATTTACTGTGTAAGATGGTCGACCTTGGGTTTGTTTGGGTTTTGTTGTTTATTTTTGTGGGTGTGTATTTTTGTGTATTTTGTATATATTTTCACGGCTAATTCCAGTTAACATCCTGCAAAATTTGCTCGTTTTTCTGGCCGAGTCGAAATTGCGTTGAGTTCCTATGGCATGCGCCATTAAAAGCGCTGTGTAATAGTTGAGCTCCCTTTATTTCGTTTTGGTCACGCGGATGAGCAGACAAAATGACGAATGCTGCGGCTGGAGCAGTGGAAGCGATTTTTTAATTGTTCAATGATTATTCGATATTGTTATGACTTATTGTCAATAGGTATACTAAGTGGCCATGAGGTAGCCTGTTGCTATGTACAGTTTTATTCTATTGTTGATTATACCACATAGCTGTGGTGATAAAGGAAATGTTCGTTTTAAATAGATGATTATGATAGGACCATGACTATAAAATCATGATGATTATTATGAATGATATCATAGGGTTCAAATGCAGAATGATTGCATGAACTTGGGAAAGAACTTTCAAGCCCTATGGGATAAATTGGGTGTTACAAGCGATGGAGTTTCAAAATTTAGCATGATTGAAGGAATTTTACAGTCTTATTTCAGGAGTTTTACGAAATTTATATTGCCAAGAGATTTTGGGTACTATTAAAAGAAAAATGATGAGATATTTTTCCCAATGAACTTTAATATCTGCCATCCATTTTGGCTGTCTCACGAATGAAGGATGAGTTGCCTTTAGTGGTTGCAAAGAAAATTTGTGGAGACCAGGCAAAATGGGGAAATATGTCAGATATGACCCTAGGACAGTACGGTGATTCATCAATTGACATGAGGTATGAACCAGAGGTGACGACCGATGAGATTCGATCTCAGTCAATGGATGGACCTGTCCTGACATCATTGGGGAAAGGGCTTATGCAAGGAGTCATCCAAAATGATTAATTTGATTTATTGATGAATATTGATGAATTAATTGAAATTGAATAATTGATTGAATTGTTGATTGATTGAATCTAATTGATTGAATTTAATTGAATAAATTTAACTGGATAAATTGAATTGAATAAATTAAATTGAATATATTGATCGTTTGATTGATGAAAATGCGGTCTCAAGAAAGAAGCTTTAATATCTTTGTGAGATATTATCAATGTGAAGACAACCTTGGAAAATTGAGCAAGGTGGTGAGTTTATATATAGATATATATGTGCGGTTACCATTGTATGATTTCCCCTTCAACAGAGCGGACACCTGAGGATTCACCCATTTCATACTGACCCTCTGGCTCATCTGCAAATACTGATCTGTGAGATTGGATTGTGCAAAAGCCACAGGTGAGAGAGATTCTCTGGAAATCACCATTTGAACAGGTGGAGAGATCCTTCCTGGAGGTACGAGTGAAGCTTTAGAGGAACAAACTACAACACATCCAACGCTACTTTGATAAAAGGCAAAATGGGAAATGGAGCCTGCAAGAATACACAAGGACAACCAGAGATTCAACAAAAAGGTACTTGTACACATCATATGTACGACCGTTATGGTGCCGAAGCTATAAGGCAGGTCGAGAATTGGTATTTGTGGACAAAGGGACATGATGAGGAGTTTCCAAGAGATGGTACATTTGAGCGAAGTCGATTGGAAAGATTGGAACAAAGATTGAAAGCCAGGAAGAGACAGAATCTAACAGTAGACTGGCTTGCATTCCATCTTTGGGATGGTGAATCCAGACAACGGGAACAGCAAGAACGGATAACGGATCTAGAACTTAAAATAAAAAGGATACAGGATACAGTGGAGGAGACAAATGCACAACTGCCCTCGAAATTAGGAATGAAAGTGTCAGTTGTCCCATCTGATTTCCAGTTGTCTCCCCAAAAAGGACGGTACAGAGAATTTTTCGTGTTTCAGGAGATAACGAGAGATTGCAGTGGCAACTCAGGGATGTAGAGATGCAGCCCAGCAATACAAGTGCACAGGTGCACAGACCAGGCAACGACAGAAACCGGTGTTTCAAGTGTGGACGGATGGGACATTGGAAAAGAGGATGTCCGTATACCAAAAGGAAGACAAGCTCATAGGGTAAACCAAGATCAAGGGTACCAGGGCTGACCGATACCTCAGACAATGATTAGGCCTTCATTGCGACAAATCCCAAATGACGATCGGCCTCAACAAATTAGATTACTGGACAAACATGAATAACTGTCGATGATTCTTGGGTCTGAAAAGTTTTCGGAGCAATAATTATTCATTTTTCTTTTGCTTGTAAGCAAATTGATAATTAATTGATCAAATGCCGAAATTGGATCTTTTATGTTGGGCACAAAATTTTAAATTTACAAAGTTTGGAACAATTGCTTTGCAATTTTTTTGGCAAACCAAGTGACAAGAGTCACATCATGATCAGGTGGGAATTTCCGACTATTGTTCCACACGATTGATAGGTCAGTGGTCGACTGACATACAAATGGGTGGGTAGTCAAATTTGGATAAATTATTGTGGGAACTGAAAGGGTAATGTCAATGTGACGTCATAGGGGTTTTCTAAGAATAAACTTTTTGGTCCATTTGTGTATTAGCGCTTATAAAATTGAAGGACAAATTTTGAGAAATTGAAATAAAGTTGACACCCATCCGGATCTGCAAATAAGGGTTCCAACGCAAACAAATACGCATAATGCATGTGTGTGTGGGTATTTTGTGTGTCAATGTTAGTGTTTTTGTGTTTCAATCTTACAAGATTGTTGACACCGACAGTGTGCCTTGTCTGGAAAATAGATAGTTCCATGGGGATGGGATCGCATATCGAGAGAATTCGTAAAATAAAAAAAATTAGAAATATAATTTGGTTATGAAAATTATCACTTTTGTCAAGGCAGATGGAGAATAAAGATTTGATTTGCTGAGTTATGAGCAGCTATTCATTAATAGTAAAAATTGGGAGTAATCTTGGGATTCCATTGTGATCGAATTTATATGAGAATCAAAGCTATTTATGGATATGAGCTTCATAAAAATGTGGGAGTACAAAATTAGCCAAATTTTGGAGAGGTCTTACACTGACTTCCCAGAGTACTCTGCTCATGGATTTTTATATATATAAACTTGAATTTTATCAGCATATAAATTGTGCTGTATGTATGGATGTGTTTTAGGCATAGATGATATGGGAAAATAGTAAAGAAAATTTTGCTGGTTTGAACTATTATGAGTTTTTCAGTTCTGGAGGTCAAACAAAGTCACTGGTTAACAGATGAGAGAGGATAGTAAATAAATTATTCGATGCTGGGTAAATTAAGTACGATATTACTAAGACTTATGAGAGCTATTGTTCTTCCTTACAGCAGTGGAAAATTATTGGGAAAAAAATTAGATCCAACATCATGAATCTATAAAAGAATGTGATAGGGATAATATCCTCAATTTGTACTAATTATTTGATTGTGGGTAAAGGAATTAATTTATCGTAGTGGATTGTTAACAGCAGCCTGAAAATGTCCTGAGAGTGTGCATCCATGTAATCAGAAATCCCAGATTTGTTTTTACAAACAACATTTTGGTAGAGGTCTTGTGTGGACGAACACTTCCTTGGTAGATAAAAAACGGTACTGCATGCTGGCAGCCACTTTTGCGGCCAGTTAGGCCAAACAAATTGAGAGGAAATTGTAGTTAAATACGTAAGTTACACATGGCTATTTGTAAAAAAAGGAAATTTGTTGAGATGGGAAACATTTTTCGAAGGTGTATTAAAGTGTTATAATATGACATGTGGCAAGGCAAACTATTGGATGGGAAAATTAGATCTGGTTATAGAATAAATTTATTGACCCCTTGAAGTTAATGCCTCGAATCATTGTTTCACTGGCATTTTTGTTCACATTGGAAATAGTTTGGTAGAGCTTTGGTTAAAACCTTTGGTTGCGGTATCTTGGAAAGAATTGATAAACCATAGGAGATTGATAAGAATAGAAACAAATATGGACCCAAAATAGAAAGTTGGATTCATGCCTCTCATTGCAAGCAAGCACATGGGGCGAAGGTGGACAATCCCACAGAAAATGAGGCTGCACCTAGCAGCCCAGCAGAACATTCAGTGGCGGATAAACCATACTCGTGATTTACATTCATTTGAATTACATTTTAACGCCCCTTGTAGTGATTGATTATTTCATCATGTAGTAGTCCTACTTGAGATAGCGACATTTATTTGCCTACATGACATACAATTACCTACTGATATTAGTACAGCATGAGTGATAATGTAGCACAATTACACTCATGATCAAGGGAGTTAGTTCAACCCCGGGAGATAGGGGGATCAGGGTAAGACAAATAATCTGATTTATGTTACATATTAATGGATTTTCTTTATTTACCTTTTAGGAAGCTTGTTAGTTTGGTATATAATGTTGAATGTCATCAACATATAATTATGTCATAGGTATGAATATATACAAGGAGTAGCAGACTTGTTTGTTGGTTTAGTAGTTATATTGGCAATTGTTTTAGTGGTGGCTTGCTTGAAAGCCTTAGTGACGGTGTGCCTGAATAAGGCAACCAACAACACGATGATAACGCATGAAGTGACAAATGAGGAAAGAAATGTGGAACCAGAAAAGGAAGACTTTTATGGCGACATAAATACTGAGATTAAAAGATTAAATCAAGTGATGTTGCAAATGAATACAGTAGAATTAAGATAATGGCATAACGACAATGTTATGAGTTGTGTCAATTACAATATCAGTGAACTCATATCACCACGAGTGACACACTGTTAGAAAAAAAAAAAAAAAAAAAAAAGGAAAAAGAAAAGTGGAGAGGAATTATGGTAATAATACATTATGCTTAATTTGTTGGTTTGGGAAAATTGTTGTTGGGAATTAGATATACCCGTTTGTGATTGTAATCATATACAATTTATTTTCTTAGAGTAGTGCTAAAATACCTGCATGAGTTAATTTTTGAACTATATTAATCTGAAAGCAATTGTGGATGCTATTCTTAGTTTAGCAGTGAAATACATACCTGATTGAATATTATTTGTGTGACGCATATAAATGAATATAACTTTTTGAATGTGTTAAGGAAAAACAACAAATTGTTGAATGTGAAACTGTCGGAAGATATACATGATTATGCTGATTTCATGGTAAGATGTACCCTATCTGATTCAGTGTGTGCGGAAAGCAGATTCAGATGTGACTGAGCATAAGGATAAGACGAGATCACATTTTGAAGGGAGTGCTAACGGAATTGGGAAGAAGTTCGAGAAAGAAAATTTGTGGCTAAAAATGAAGTTAATCATGGCATACACCCTCTTTCTCAAAGAATGATGAAGACATTCTCCCGTGTAACTTGGAGATAAATGCTTACCTTCACCAAGGAAATTTATGTGACCATTTGCCTGGATCACACTGCAACATATGAAAGAAAGGCGATCACTTACTCTTGTTCGAAGGCTTCGAACATTCATCACATCAGAAGTTGCAGGACAACGACATTTTACCCGCAACCTCTGTGAAATGCGGGGACATATGTTATTACTTCACCAACTTCCGGGGAGCCAGCATGGAGCTGCAAACCAATGGCTGTGCCTTTTCACAACAGCTGTGCGCGATTCTGCGGGCCACTCCTGGTATGGACCATGGATGACCTGAACACCATGGTCCCAACATCATTGTGGATGCATCCGGCATCCCTGTTCCACATCTTGCTGGCCAATCAACGTCACACCAATACTTGCTGCCCACTCACAATGAGGGAGGAGGCAAGTCGACTACAACTGGGTGAAGGCCTTGTTCAGGAATTACAATGGTTTACAGCAAAAAAAGTGGCAAGAATGCTACAAGGAGAGCAGGGTCAGTCTATGACTCTGCAATGTTACCACAACAGCGAAATCCTACACGAAGTAGTGCAGGAGCTATGAAGACATTAGGAGAAAATGTTTCATACCTGGATTCAAACACAAGTGATCAGCCCTTCCTTTCAAACAAAGTCAACATTTGTGTGGAGGCAAACGTTTTTGCCAGATGGTGCAGATGCTTTACAAAACTTGAAAATGAAGTGAAATTGTTGTATCTTGGTGATGGTGAAGTGTTGTTTTGAAAATATATTTGTGATGCAAATGCAATAGATTGAACAATATGGAAGGAGTCAATGACCAACGAAATGTTTTGTGATTCTTGCAGGATGACGGTGTATGCCTAAGGGAATTTGATTACCAAAGTTATGATTATTTACTTATACTTGTAATGATGTTTACTTGCAGTGATTGATTATTTACTTATACTTGTAATGATGTTTACTTGCAGTGATTGATTATTTACTTATACTTGTAATGATGTTTACTTGTAGTGATTGACTGTTTACTTATATTGATGTTTAGATTAATGGTTAATATAAACAAAAACAAAAAGATGAGGGAATTGTGGAAGTGTAACTCAGTGTAACTTATTGATTGGCACTGGTAACTCATTGATTAAAGACTGGTAACGATTTCGTAAATGGATGCCAAGAATGTGCACAAACATGGTAATCTCTTGTCCACCTGGTCACAGCCCCAGGCTGGAGCACCCCCCTATCGTTTGGTAAACGGAACTCACAGCAGGAGGGGAGCGAGCTGATGCCAGGACTCGGTGCATGCATGACCTCGGGGCATTAGCGGAGAAAGGATTAGCGCGACAAGGCCCATAAAAACCAGAGCAAACGATGAGTCAAGAGACTTGTCACCAGAAGCTCTGACCTACGGTACGGTACGGAACCCTGTGAACAGCGCTGAGAGAGAGCACTCATACTCAGAACCTCTGCCCGACGGGAATGGCGGAGGAACATTGGCCGAACGAGAAGGACCATGCGGATAGAGTGACCTGGTCCATTGAGTTAAACGGTAGTTATTTGGTATTGGAATGAAAGTGAACAACCAGTTAATAATAAAGTCATGACCTTTTGTAAAACCTGTGTCAGGTCATTGGAGTCTTGAGTCTCCCCCACCATTTCCCCTACACCGCCAAAACCAGGCGTACGTTTTCCCACTCACCTTCACTCGAGAGTTAAACATCTATATGCGGCGGGACCGTTCGCGAGATCTTCAGGTGGAGTAGGGGAAAACAGGTGCAAGGGAGCAAGAGGGGACGGGGAAGGAAAAAAAAAGGGTTGGAAGATCTGCGACCGTTCACTCGCCATAGATGTTGGCGCTGCAAATAATTAAACAAAGAAGAATTGATGAAACATGAAAAAGATGAAAGAAAAAAACAAAAACAAAATTAAACCATAGAAAGAAAAATGTGAAGAATTTAAGAACGAAACGCGGACTTCGTAGGAAACACGGTTCAGGTAATCAATAAACGCGGACTTCGTAGGAAACACGGTTCAGGTTTTCTGCCCGTTTTGTGTTTTCTCTTGAACTTCTCCCACCGCTGGTCGCGTCGTTTGACCTCGCAGGAGTTCAATTCAATGAAGTGATTTTCCCTGAAAGCTCCGGTGACTAATTCTCAACCGATCTGTTGTTATTATCTTACACGGATTTCAACAACAACATTCACCTCAGCTGAGGGAGAAACCATGACGAGAATTTCGCGCCTTCCGCAGGTTCTTGGAACACTGACCTCGCTTAAAAGGGGAATTCTTGTGTTTGGAGAACCCGTCGTCCTGGTTTTAACAGTTTTATTTATGATTCAGCCATTCTGCACTCCATCTGCGGTAACATTCACATTTGTTCTTTGACCAAGTTTCACCTTCACTCCTGATCGCGTCCCCCACTTCCGCCCCTTCTGTTGCCGAGCAACCGTCTTCTGAGGAAAGGGAGGTCGCATGAAGGATTGAGTAGGAAGGAATGAGTGATGGAACGAAGGATGAAGGAAGGAAGTTGGGGTGTGTTCCGTTAGCAAGCAGCTCGTGTTCCGTTAGCAAGCACCTAGTGTTCCATAAGTAAGCAGCTAGTGTTCCATAAGTAAGCAACTCGTGTTCCATCAGCAAGCAGCTAGTGTTCCATTAGCAAGCAGCTAGTGTCCCATTAGCAAGCAGCTCGTGTTCCATCAGCAAGCAGCTAGTGTTCCATTAGCAAGCAGCTCGTGTTCCATTAGCAAGCAGCTCGTGTTCCATTACCAAGCAGCTAGTGTTCCATAAGTAAGCAACTCGTGGTCCATTAGCAAGCAACTCGTGTTCCATCAGCAAGCAGCTAGTGTTCCATTCGCAAGCAGCTCGTGTTCCATTAGCAAGCAGCTCGTGTTCCATTAGCAAGCAGCTAGTGTTCCATTAGCAAGCAGCTAGTGTTCCATTCGCAAGCAGCTAGTGTTCCATTAGCAAGCAGCTGGTGTTCCATACGGAAGCAGCTGGTGTTCCATTAGCAAGCAGCTAGTGTTCCATTAGCAAGCAGCTAGTGTTCCATTAGCAAGCAGCTAGTGTTCCATCAGCAAGCAGGTAGTGCTCCATTCGCAACCAGATCGTGTTCCGTTCGCAAGCAGCTCGTGTTCCATTAGCAAGCAGCTAGTGTTCCATTAGCAAGCAGCTAGTGTTCTGTTAGCAAGCAGCTCGTATTCCATTAGCAAGCAGCTCATGTTCCGTTAGCAAGCCGCTCATGTTCCATTAGCAAGCAGCTCCTGTTCCGTCAGCAAGCAGCTCGTATTACATGAGCAAGCAGCTCATGTTCCGTTAGCAAGCAGCTCATGTTCCATTCGCAAGCAACTAGTGTTCCATTAGCAAGCAGCTAGTGTTCCATGAGCAAGCAGCTAGTGTTCCACTAGCAAGCAGCTAGTGTTCCATTAGCAAGCAGCTAGTGCTCCATTAGCAAGCAGCTGGTGCTCCATTAGCAAGCAGCTCATGTTCCATTAGCAAGCAGCTAGTGTTCCATTAGCAAGCAGCTAGTGTTCCATTAGAAAGCAGCTCATGTTCCATTAGCAAGCAGCTAGTGTTCTGTTAGCAAGCAGCTCATGTTCCATTAGCAAGCAGCTCCTGTTCCGTTAGCAAGCAGCTCGTATTCCATTAGCAAGCAGCTCATGTTCCGTTAGCAAGCACCTAGTGTTCCATTAGCAAGCAGCTAGTGTTCCATGAGCAAGCAGCTAGTGTTCCACTAGCAAGCAGCTAGTGTTCCATTAGCAAGCAGCTAGTGCTCCATTAGCAAGCAGCTGGTGCTCCATTAGCAAGCAGCTCATGTTCCATTAGCAAGCAGCTAGTGTTCCATTAGCAAGCAGCTAGTGTTCCATTAGAAAGCAGCTCATGTTCCATTAGCAAGCAGCTAGTGTTCTGTTAGCAAACAGCTCATGTTCCATTAGCAAGCAGCTCCTGTTCCGTTAGCAAGCAGCTCGTATTCCATTAGCAAGCAGCTCATGTTCCGTTAGCAAGCACCTAGTGTTCCATTAGCAAGCAGCTAGTGTTCCATTAGCAAGCAGCTAGTGTTCCATTAGAAAGCAGCTCATGTTCCATTAGCAAGCAGCTAGTGTTCTGTTAGCAAGCAGCTCATGTTCCATTAGCAAGCAGCTCCTGTTCCGTTAGCAAGCAGCTCGTATTCCATTAGCAAGCAGCTCATGTTCCATTAGCAAGCACCTAGTGTTCCATTAGCAAGCAGCTAGTGTTCCATTAGCAAGCAGCTCGTTTTCCATTCGTAAGCAGCTGGTGTTCCATTCGCAAGCAGCGAGTGTTCCATTACCAAGCAGCTGGTGTTCCACCAGCAAGCAGCTAGTGTTCTATTAACAAGCAGCGAGTGTTCCATTAGCAAGCAGCTAGTGTTCCATTAGCAAGCAGCTCGTGTTCCATTAGCAAGCAGCTCGTGTGCCATTGGCAAGCAGCTCGTGTTCCATTAGCAAGCAGCCAGTGTTCCATTAGCAAGCAGCTAGTGCTCCATTAGCAAGCAGCTCGTGTTCCATTAGCAAGCAGCTCGTGTTCCATTGGCAAGCGGCTCGTGTTCCATCAGCAAGCAGCTAGTGTTCCATTTGGCAAGCAGATCGTGTTCCATTAGCAAGCAGCTCGTGTTCCATTAGAAAGCAGCTCGTGTTCCATTAGCAAGCAGCTCGTGTTCCATTGGCAAGCAGCTCGTGTTCCATTAGCAAGCAGCTAGTGTTCCATTTGGCAAGCAGCTCGTGTTCCATTAGCAAGCAGCTCGTGTTCCATTAGCAAGCAGCTATTGTTCCATGAGCAAGCAGCTAGTGTTCCATTAGCAAGCAGCTCGTGTTCCATTAGCAAGCAGCTCGTGTTCTGTTAGCAAGAAGCTAGTGTTCCATTAGCAAGCACATAGTGTTCCATTATCAAGCAGCTCGTGCTCCATTAGCAAGCACCTAGTGTTCCATAAGTAAGCAGCTCGTGTTCCATAAGTAAGCAGCTAGTGTTCCATAAGTAAGCAACTCGTGTTCCATCAGCCAGCAGCTAGTGTTCCATTAGCAAGCAGCTCGTGTTCCATTAGCAAGCAGCTAGTGTTCCATTAGCAAGTGCCTCGTGCTCCATAATTAAGCAGCTGGTGTTCCATTAGCAAGCAGCTAGTGTTCCATTAGCAAGCACATAGTGTTCCATTAGCAAGCAGCTCGTGCTCCATTAGCAAGCACCTTGTGTTCCATAAGTAAGCAGCTAGTGTTCCATCAGCAAGTGCCTCGTGTTCCATTAGCAAGCAGCTCGTGTTCCATTAGCAAGCAGCTAGTGTTCTATCAGCAAGCAGCTCGTGTTCCGTTAGCACGCAGCTTGTGTTCCATTAGCAAGCAGCTAGTGTTCTATCAGCAAGCAGCTCGTGTTCCATTAGCAAGCAGCTCGTGTTCCGTTAGCAAGGAGCTAGTGTTCCATTAGCAAGCAGCTAGTGTTCCATTAGGAAGCGCCTAGTGTTCCATAAGTAAGCAGCTAGTGTTCAATTAGCAAGCAGCTCGTGTTCCATTAGGAAGCAGCTAGTGTTCCATTAGCAAGTGCCTCGTGTTCCATAAGTAAGCAGCTGGTGTTCCATTAGCAAGCAGCTAGTGTTCCATTAGCAAGCACCGCGTGTTCCATTAGCAAGCAGCTCGTGTTCCATTAGCAAGCACCTAGTGTTCCATAAGTATGCAGCTCGTGTTCCGTTAGCAAGCAGCTAGTGTTCCATTAGCAAGCAGCTAGTGTTCCATAAGTAAGCAGCTAGTGTTCCATTAGCAAGCAGCTAGTGTTCCATAAGTAAGCAGCTAGTGTTCCATAAGTAAGCAACTCGTGTTCCATCAGCAAGCAGCTAGTGTTCCATTAGCAATCAGCTAGTGTTCCATTAGCAAGCAGCTCGTGTTCCATCAGCAAGCAGCTAGTGTTCCATTAGCAAGCAGCTCGAGTTCCATTAGCAAGCAACTCGTGTTCCATTACCAAGCAGCTAGTGTTCCATAAGTAAGCAACTCGTGGTCTATTAGCAAGCAACTCGTGTTCCATCAGCAAGCAGCTAGTGTTCCATGAGCAAGCAGCTCGTGTTCCATTAGCAAGCAGCTCGTGTTCCATTAGCAAGCAGCTAGTGTTCCATTAGCAAGCAGCTAGTGTTCCATTCGCAAGCAGCTAGTGTTCCATTAGCAAGCAGCTGGTGTTCCATAAGTAAGCAGCTGGTGTTCCATTAGCAAGTAGCTAGTGTTCCATTAGCAAGCAGCTCGTGTTCCATTAGCAAGCAGCTGGTGTTCCATGAGCACGCAGCTCGTGTTCCATTAGCAAGCAGCTCGTGTTCCGTTAGCAAGCAGCTCCTGTTCCATTAGCAAGCAGCTCGTGTTCCATAAGCAAGTGCCTCGTGTTCCATAAGTAAGCAGCTGGTGTTCCATTAGCAAGCAGCTAGTGTTCTATTAGCAAGCAGCAAGTGTTCCATGAGCAAGCAGCTAGTGCTCCATGAGCAAGTGCCTAGTGTTCCATAAGTAAGCAGCTGGTGTTCCATTTATAGCAAGCAGCTAGTGTTCCATTAGCAAGCACCTAGTGTTCCATGAGCAAGCAGCTCGTGTTCCGTTAGCAAGCACCTAGTGTTCCATAAGTAAGCAGCTAGTGTTCCATACGTAAGCAGCTAGTGTTCCATAGGTAAGCAACTCGTGTTCCATCAGCCAGCAGCTGGTGTTCCATTAGCAAGCAGCTCGTGTTCCATTAGCAAGCAGCTCGTGTTCCGTTAGCAAGCAGCTAGTGTTCCATTAGCAAGCAGCTAGTGTTCCATTAGCAAGCAGCTAGTGTGCCATTAGCAAGCAGCTCGTGTTCCATTAGCAAGCAGCTCGTGTGCCATTGGCAAGCAGCTCGTGTTCCATTAGCAAGCAGCCAGTGTTCCATTAGCAAGCAGCTAGTGTTCCATTAGCAAGCAGCTAGTGTTCCATTAGCAAGCAGCTCGTGTTCCATTAGCAAGCAGCTCGTGTTCCATTAGCAATCGCCTAGTGTTCCATAAGTAAGCAGCTAGTGTTCAATTAGCAAGCAGCTCGTGTTCCATCAGCAAGCAGCTCGTGTTCCATCAGCAAGCAGCTAGTGTTCCATTAGCAAGCAGCTAGTGTTCCATTAGCAAGCAGCTAGTGTTCCATTAGCAAGCAGCTCGTGTTCCATCAGCAAGCAGCTAGTGTTCCATTAGCAAGCAGCTCGTGTTCCATTAGCAAGCAGCTCGTGTTCCATTACCAAGCAGCTAGTGTTCCATAAGTAAGCAACTCGTGGTCCATTAGCAAGCAACTCGTGTTCCATCAGCAAGCAGCTAGTGTTCCATTCGCAAGCAGCTCGTGTTCCATTAGCAAGCAGCTAGTGTTCCATTCGCAAGCAGCTAGTGTTCCATTAGCAAGCAGCTGGTGTTCCATAAGTAAGCATCTGGTGTTCCATTAGCAAGCAGCTAGTGTTCCATTAGCAAGCAGCTAGTGTTCCATTAGCAAGCAGCTGGTGTTCCATTAGCAAGCAGCTCGTGTTCCATTAGCAAGCAGCTCGTGTTCCGTTAGCAAGCAGCTCGTGTTCCATGAGCAAGCAGCTCGTGTTCCATTAGCAAGTGCCTCGTGTTCCATAAGTAAGCAGCTGGTGTTCCATTAGCAAGCAGCTAGTGTTCCATTAGCAAGCAGCTAGTGTTCCATTAGCAAGCAGCTAGTGCTCCATTAGCAAGTGCCTAGTGCTCCATTAGCAAGCAGCTGGTGTTCCATTTATAGCAAGCAGCTAGTGTTCCATTAGCAAGCACCTAGTGTTCCATTAGCAAGCAGCTCGTGTTCCGTTAGCAAGCACCTGGTGTTCCATAAGTAAGCAGCTAGTGTTCCATAAGTAAGCAACTCGTGTTCCATCAGCCAGCAGCTAGTGTTCCATTAGCAAGCAGCTCGTGTTCCATTAGCAAGCAGCTCGTGTTCCGTTAGCAAGGAGCTAGTGTTCCATTAGCAAGCAGCTAGTGTTCCATTAGGAAGCGCCTAGTGTTCCATAAGTAAGCAGCTAGTGTTCAATTAGCAAGCAGCTCGTGTTCCATTAGCAAGCAGCTAGTGTTCCATTAGCAAGTGCCTCGTGTTCCATAAGTAAGCAGCTGGTGTTCCATTAGCAAGCAGCTAGTGTTCCATTAGCAAGCACCGCGTGTTCCATTAGCAAGCAGCTCGTGTTCCATTAGCAAGCACCTAGTGTTCCATAAGTATGCAGCTCGTGTTCCGTTAGCAAGCAGCTAGTGTTCCATTAGCAAGCAGCTAGTGTTCCATAAGTAAGCAACTAGTGTTCCATTAGCAAGCAGCTAGTGTTCCATAAGTAAGCAGCTAGTGTTCCATAAGTAAGCAACTCGTGTTCCATCAGCAAGCAGCTAGTGTTCCATTAGCAATCAGCTAGTGTTCCATTAGCAAGCAGCTCGTGTTCCATCAGCAAGCAGCTAGTGTTCCATTAGCAAGCAGCTCGAGTTCCATTAGCAAGCAACTCGTGTTCCATTACCAAGCAGCTAGTGTTCCATAAGTAAGCAACTCGTGGTCTATTAGCAAGCAACTCGTGTTCCATCAGCAAGCAGCTAGTGTTCCATGAGCAAGCAGCTCGTGTTCCATTAGCAAGCAGCTCGTGTTCCATTAGCAAGCAGCTAGTGTTCCATTAGCAAGCAGCTAGTGTTCCATTCGCAAGCAGCTAGTGTTCCATTAGCAAGCAGCTGGTGTTCCATAAGTAAGCAGCTGGTGTTCCATTAGCAAGCAGCTAGTGTTCCATTAGCAAGCAGCTCGTGTTCCATTAGCAAGCAGCTCGTGTTCCGTTAGCAAGCAGCTCATGTTCCATTAGCAAGCAGCTCGTGTTCCATTAGCAAGTGCCTCGTGTTCCATAAGTAAGCAGCTGGTGTTCCATTAGCAAGCAGCTAGTGTTCTATTAGCAAGCAGCTAGTGTTCCATGAGCAAGCAGCTAGTGCTCCATGAGCAAGTGCCTAGTGTTCCATAAGTAAGCAGCTGGTGTTCCATTTATAGCAAGCAGCTAGTGTTCCATTAGCAAGCACCTAGTGTTCCATGAGCAAGCAGCTCGTGTTCCGTTAGCAAGCACCAATGTTCCATAAGTAAGCAGCTAGTGTTCCATACGTAAGCAGCTAGTGTTCCATAGGTAAGCAACTCGTGTTCCATCAGCCAGCAGCTGGTGTTCCATTAGCAAGCAGCTCGTGTTCCATTAGCAAGCAGCTCGTGTTCCGTTAGCAAGCAGCTAGTGTTCCATTAGCAAGCAGCTAGTGTTCCATTAGCAAGCAGCTAGTGTGCCATTAGCAAGCAGCTCGTGTTCCATTAGCAAGCAGCTCGTGTGCCATTGGCAAGCAGCTCGTGTTCCATTAGCAAGCAGCCAGTGTTCCATTAGCAAGCAGCTAGTGTTCCATTAGCAAGCAGCTAGTGTTCCATTAGCAAGCAGCTCGTGTTCCATTAGCAAGCAGCTCGTGTTCCATTAGCAATCGCCTAGTGTTCCATAAGTAAGCAGCTAGTGTTCAATTAGCAAGCAGCTCGTGTTCCATTAGCAAGCAGCTCGTGTTCCATTAGCAAGTGCCTCGTGCTCCATAAGTAAGCAGCTGGTGTTCCATTAGCAAGCAGCTCGTGTTCCATTAGCAAGCACATAGTGTTCCATTAGCAAGCAGCTCGTGTTCCATTAGCAAGCAGCTCGTGCTCCATTAGCAAGCACCTGGTGTTCCATAAGTAAGCAGCTACTGTTCCATCAGCAAGTGCCTCGTGTTCCATTAGCAAGCAGCTCGTGTTCCATTCGCAAGCAGCTCGTGTTCCGTTAGCAAGCAGCTAGTGTTCCATTAGCAAGCAGCTCGTGTTCCATGAGCAAGCAGCTAGTGTTCCATTAGCAAGCAGCTAGTGTTCCGTTAGCACGCAGCTCGTGTTCCATCAGCAAGCAGCTAGGGTTCCATTAGCAAGCAGCTAGAAACACCACCATGACACTATGTACCGTGCATGTGACACACCGCCTTGACACGATGTACCGTGCCTGTGACGCACCGCCATGACACTATGTACCGTGCCTGTGACGCACCGCCATGACACGATGTACCGTGCATGGAACGCACTGCCATGACATGATGTACCGTGCCTGTGATGCACCACCATGACACTATGTACCGTGCCTGTGCCGCACGGCCAAGACACTGTGTACGGTGCCTGTGACGAACAGCCATGACACTCTGTACAGTGCCTGTGACGCACCACAATGACACGTGTACCGTGCCTGTGACGCACCGCCATGACACTATGTACCGTGCCTGTGACGCACCGCCATGACACTATGTGCCGTGCCTGTGACGCATCGCCATGACACTATGTACCGTGCCTGTGACGCACCACCATGACACGATGCACCATGCCTGTGACACACCGCCATGACACTATGCACCGTGCCTGTGACGCACCGCCATGACACTATGTGCCGTTCCTGTGACGCATCGCCATGACACGATGTACCGTGCCTGTGAAGCACGACCATGACACTATGCACTGTGCCTGTGATGCACTGCCATGACACTATGTACCGTGCCTGTGACGCACGGCCATGACACTATGTACCGTGCCTGTGATGCACTGCCCTGACACGATGTACCGTGCCTGTGATGCACCACCATGACACAATGTACCATGCATGCGATGCACCACAATGACACTATGTACCGTGCCTGTGACGCACCACCATGACACTATGTACCGTGCCTGTGACGCACCACCATGACATTATGTACCGTGCCTGTGACGCACCGCCATGACACTATGTCCCGTGCCTGTGACGCACCGCCATGACACGATGTACCATGCATGGAACGCACTGCCATGACATGATGAACCGTGCCTGTGACGCACCACCATGACACTATGTACCGTGCATGTGACGCACTGCCATGACACTATGTACCAGGCATTGGACGCACCGCCATGACACTATGTACCGCGCCAGTGACGCACCGCCATGACACTATGTACCGTGCCAGTGACGCACCGCCATGATACTATGTACAATGCCTGTGACGCACAGTCATGACACTATGTACCGTGCCTGTGCCACACCGCCAAGACACTGTGTACGGTGCCTGTGACGCACAGCCATGACACTATGTACCGTGCATGGAACGCACCGCCATGACACTATGTACCGTGGCTGTGCCGCACCGCCAAGACACTGTGTACGGTGCATGTGACACCACCATGACACTATGTACTGTGGCTGTGACGCACCACCATGACACTATGTACCGTGGCTGTGACGCACCGCCGTGACACGATGTTTGTCCACGTATCTTTGCCTTATCAGTCATATTCTTTCTTTCTTTATTGTTCATGGCGAGATGATTATGGTGATGAAGAAGATGATGATGATTATGGTGATGAAGAAGATGATGATGATTATGATGATGGAGAAGATGATGATGATTATGATGATGATTATGGTGATGAAGACCATTCGGCCCCAGCAAGCTGGTCCTCCATTTCGTCCACCTCGGAAGGATGACAGGCTGAGTGAACCTGCCTGGCGCTTTTTAAATTTGACGATCGACCGGGATTCGCACTCGGGATCCTCGGAGCCCAAGGGAGCCCCCCCCCCCGTGACCGCCAAAACCAGGCGTACGTTTTCCCACTCACCTTCACTCGAGAGTTAAACATCTATATGCGGCGGGACCGTTCGCGAGATCTTCAGGTGGAGTAGGGGAAAACAGGTGCAAGGGAGCAAGAGGGGACGGGGAAGGAAAAAAAAAAGGGTTGGAAGATCTGCGACCGTTCACTCGCCATAGATGTTGGCGCTGCAAATAATTAAACAAAGAAGAATTGATGAAACATGAAAAAGATGAAAGAAAAAAACAAAAACAAAATTAAACCATAATAATAATAATAATGCATTTATTTTATATAGCGATTTTCAGGAAGCCCAAAGACGCTTAGAAAGAAAAATGTGAAGAATTTAAGAACGAAACGCGGACTTCGTAGGAAACACGGTTCAGGTAATCAATAAACGCGGACTTCGTAGGAAACACGGTTCAGGTTTTCTGCCCGTTTTGTGTTTTCTCTTGAACTTCTCCCACCGCTGGTCGCGTCGTTTGACCTCGCAGGAGTTCAATTCAATGAAGTGATTTTCCCTGAAAGCTCCGGTGACTAATTCTCTGGGCATCCTCCGTCGTGCGAAGTCCTTCCTTGGCACACCTGAGCTCCTCACCACATACAAGGCTTTCATCCGCAGCTCAATGGAATACTGTTCCCCCCTCTGGGCTGGTGCTCCTGCCTCACACCTTGCTCGGCTTCACGCTGTTGAGGCCAAAGCTTTCAGAATCATTGGAATCTCCTGCGATGTAGTCAACGCCGAGGGCCTTTCACTCACTCACCGCAGGCAGGTTGGTGGTCTTTCTGTCTTCTACCGACTCCTCTCCGGCCTTGCTCCCCCAGCTCTCTCTGTGCTCTGTCCCCCCAATATTCCTTCAGGTCGCACAAGATCTGCCTGCAACCCTCTTATGGTTAAACTGCCAAAGTCTAGGCTCTCTGCTCACCTTCACTCTTTCATTCCCCTTTTCTCCCGCCTCTGGAACAAACTCCCCCACTCCCTTCAATCCCACTCCTCCCTCCAGGTCTTTAAAACAGCTGTTCACCACCATCTCTTATCGTCCCCCATCGAAAACCTTGATCTTTTCTACCCCCGGTAATTCACCCCAGAGTCCTTGCAGTGTTCATATGTTTTAATCCTCTCCCACCTCCCCCCAAGTCCTCCCGATGTCCCTGCTCTCAAATGTTGTGTTTGTGTCCTTCCCCCTCTTCCCCCTCTCTTTTGTGTCCTTCCCCCTCTCTCCCCATCTTGTCTGCCGCTCCCCTTGTTTTTTGTGTTTTGTGTGTCGGTTTGTCTTTTTGTGTGATTAATGTTAGCTCTTTCACGAGCCTCGATCTTGTATACAAAAAAAAAAAAAAAAAAAATCTCAACCGATCTGTTGTTATTATCTTACACGGATTTCAACAACAACATTCACCTCAGCTGAGGGAGAAACCATGACGAGAATTTCGCGCCTTCCGCAGGTTCTTGGAACACTGACCTCGCTTACAAGGGGAATTCTTGTGTTTGGAGAACCCGTCGTCCTGGTTTTAACAGTTTTATTTATGATTCAGCCATTCTGCACTCCATCTGCGGTAACATTCACATTTGTTCTTTGACCAAGTTTCACCTTCACTCCTGATCGCGTCCCCCACTTCCGCCCCTTCTGTTGCCGAGCAACCGTCAGCGTCTTCTGAGGAAAGGGAGGTCGCATGAAGGATTGAGTAGGAAGGAATGAGTGATGGAACGAAGGATGAAGGAAGGAGGTTGGGGTGTGTTCCGTTAGCAAGCAGCTCGTGTTCCGTTAGCAAGCACCTAGTGTTCCATTAGCAAGCAGCTAGTGTTCCATTAGCAAGCAGCTCGTGTTCCATCAGCAAGCAGCTAGTGTTCCATTAGCAAGCAGCTAGTGTTCCATTAGCAAGCAGCTCGTGTTCCATCAGCAAGCAGCTCGTGTTCCATCAGCAAGCAGCTAGTGTTCCATTAGCAAGCAGCTAGTGTTCCATTAGCAAGCAGCTAGTGTTCCATAAGTAAGCAGCTAGTGTTCCATAAGTAAGCAACTCGTGTTCCATCAGCAAGCAGCTAGTGTTCCATTAGCAAGCAGCTAGTGTTCCATTAGCAAGCAGCTCGTGTTCCATCAGCAAGCAGCTAGTGTTCCATTAGCAAGCAGCTCGTGTTCCATTAGCAAGCAGCTCGTGTTCCATTACCAAGCAGCTAGTGTTCCATAAGTAAGCAACTCGTGGTCCATTAGCAAGCAACTCGTGTTCCATCAGCAAGCAGCTAGTGTTCCATTCGCAAGCAGCTCGTGTTCCATTAGCAAGCAGCTCGTGTTCCATTAGCAAGCAGCTAGTGTTCCATTAGCAAGCAGCTAGTGTTCCATTCGCAAGCAGCTAGTGTTCCATTAGCAAGCAGCTGGTGTTCCATAAGTAAGCAGCTGGTGTTCCATTAGCAAGCAGCTAGTGTTCCATTAGCAAGCAGCTAGTGTTCCATTAGCAAGCAGCTGGTGTTCCATTAACAAGCAGCTCGTGTTCCATTAGCAAGCAGCTCGTGTTCCGTTAGCAAGCAGCTCGTGTTCCATTAGCAAGCAGCTCGTGTTCCATTAGCAAGTGCCTCGTGTTCCATAAGTAAGCAGCTGGTGTTCCATTAGCAAGCAGCTAGTGTTCCATTAGCAAGCAGCTAGTGTTCCATTAGCAAGCAGCTAGTGCTCCATTAGCAAGTGCCTAGTGCTCCATTAGCAAGCAGCTGGTGTTCCATTTATAGCAAGCAGCTAGTGTTCCATTAGCAAGCACCTAGTGTTCCATTAGCAAGCAGCTCGTGTACCGTTAGCAAGCACCTGGTGTTCCATAAGTAAGCAGCTAGTGTTCCATAAGTAAGCAACTCGTGTTCCATCAGCCAGCAGCTAGTGTTCCATTAGCAAGCAGCTCGTGTTCCATTAGCAAGCAGCTCGTGTTCCGTTAGCAAGGAGCTAGTGTTCCATTAACAAGCAGCTAGTGTTCCATTAGGAGGCGCCTAGTGTTCCATAAGTAAGCAGCTAGTGTTCAATTAGCAAGCAGCTCGTGTTCCATTAGCAAGCAGCTAGTGTTCCATTAGCAAGTGCCTCGTGTTCCATAAGTAAGCAGCTGGTGTTCCATTAGCAAGCAGCTAGTGTTCCATTAGCAAGCACCGCGTGTTCCATTAGCAAGCAGCTCGTGTTCCATTAGCAAGCACCTAGTGTTCCATAAGTATGCAGCTCGTGTTCCGTTAGCAAGCAGCTAGTGTTCCATTAGCAAGCAGCTAGTGTTCCATAAGTAAGCAGCTAGTGTTCCATTAGCAAGCAGCTGGTGTTCCATAAGTAAGCAGCTAGTGTTCCATAAGTAAGCAACTCGTGTTCCATCAGCAAGCAGCTAGTGTTCCATTAGCAATCAGCTAGTGTTCCATTAGCAAGCAGCTCGTGTTCCATCAGCAAGCAGCTAGTGTTCCATTAGCAAGCAGCTCGAGTTCCATTAGCAAGCAACTCGCGTTCCATTACCAAGCAGCTAGTGTTCCATAAGTAAGCAACTCGTGGTCTATTAGCAAGCAACTCGTGTTCCATCAGCAAGCAGCTAGTGTTCCATGAGCAAGCAGCTCGTGTTCCATTAGCAAGCAGCTCGTGTTCCATTAGCAAGCAGCTAGTGTTCCATTAGCAAGCAGCTAGTGTTCCATTCGCAAGCAGCTAGTGTTCCATTAGCAAGCAGCTGGTGTTCCATAAGTAAGCAGCTGGTGTTCCATTAGCAAGCAGCTAGTGTTCCATTAGCAAGCAGCTCGTGTTCCATTAGCAAGCAGCTGGTGTTCCATGAGCACGCAGCTCATGTTCCATTAGCAAGCAGCTCGTGTTCCGTTAGCAAGCAGCTCATGTTCCATTAGCAAGCAGCTCGTGTTCCATTAGCAAGTGCCTCGTGTTCCATAAGTAAGCAGCTGGTGTTCCATTAGCAAGCAGCTAGTGTTCTATTAGCAAGCAGCTAGTGTTCCATGAGCAAGCAGCTAGTGCTCCATGAGCAAGCAACTCGTGTTCCATCAGCAAGCAGCTAGTGTTCCATTCGCAAGCAGCTCGTGTTCCATTAGCAAGCAGCTCGTGTTCCATTAGCAAGCAGCTGGTGTTCCATGAGCACGCAGCTCATGTTCCATTAGCAAGCAGCTCGTGTTCCGTTAGCAAGCAGCTCATGTTCCATTAGCAAGCAGCTCGTGTTCCATTAGCAAGTGCCTCGTGTTCCATAAGTAAGCAGCTGGTGTTCCATTAGCAAGCAGCTAGTGTTCTATTAGCAAGCAGCTAGTGTTCCATGAGTAAGCAACTCGTGGTCCATTAGCAAGCAACTCGTGTTCCATCAGCAAGCAGCTAGTGTTCCATTCGCAAGCAGCTCGTGTTCCATTAGCAAGCAGCTCGTGTTCCATTAGCAAGCAGCTAGTGTTCCATTAGCAAGCAGCTAGTGTTCCATTCGCAAGCAGCTAGTGTTCCATTAGCAAGCAGCTGGTGTTCCATAAGTAAGCAGCTGGTGTTCCATTAGCAAGCAGCTAGTGTTCCATTAGCAAGCAGCTAGTGTTCCATTAGCAAGCAGCTGGTGTTCCATTAGCAAGCAGCTCGTGTTCCATTAGCAAGCAGCTCGTGTTCCGTTAGCAAGCAGCTCGTGTTCCATTAGCAAGCAGCTCGTGTTCCATTAGCAAGTGCCTCGTGTTCCATAAGTAAGCAGCTGGTGTTCCATTAGCAAGCAGCTAGTGTTCCATTAGCAAGCAGCTAGTGTTCCATTAGCAAGCAGCTAGTGCTCCATTAGCAAGTGCCTAGTGCTCCATTAGCAAGCAGCTGGTGTTCCATTTATAGCAAGCAGCTAGTGTTCCATTAGCAAGCACCTAGTGTTCCATTAGCAAGCAGCTCGTGTACCGTTAGCAAGCACCTGGTGTTCCATAAGTAAGCAGCTAGTGTTCCATAAGTAAGCAACTCGTGTTCCATCAGCCAGCAGCTAGTGTTCCATTAGCAAGCAGCTCGTGTTCCATTAGCAAGCAGCTCGTGTTCCGTTAGCAAGGAGCTAGTGTTCCATTAACAAGCAGCTAGTGTTCCATTAGGAGGCGCCTAGTGTTCCATAAGTAAGCAGCTAGTGTTCAATTAGCAAGCAGCTCGTGTTCCATTAGCAAGCAGCTAGTGTTCCATTAGCAAGTGCCTCGTGTTCCATAAGTAAGCAGCTGGTGTTCCATTAGCAAGCAGCTAGTGTTCCATTAGCAAGCACCGCGTGTTCCATTAGCAAGCAGCTCGTGTTCCATTAGCAAGCACCTAGTGTTCCATAAGTATGCAGCTCGTGTTCCGTTAGCAAGCAGCTAGTGTTCCATTAGCAAGCAGCTAGTGTTCCATAAGTAAGCAGCTAGTGTTCCATTAGCAAGCAGCTAGTGTTCCATAAGTAAGCAGCTAGTGTTCCATAAGTAAGCAACTCGTGTTCCATCAGCAAGCAGCTAGTGTTCCATTAGCAATCAGCTAGTGTTCCATTAGCAAGCAGCTCGTGTTCCATCAGCAAGCAGCTAGTGTTCCATTAGCAAGCAGCTCGAGTTCCATTAGCAAGCAACTCGCGTTCCATTACCAAGCAGCTAGTGTTCCATAAGTAAGCAACTCGTGGTCTATTAGCAAGCAACTCGTGTTCCATCAGCAAGCAGCTAGTGTTCCATGAGCAAGCAGCTCGTGTTCCATTAGCAAGCAGCTCGTGTTCCATTAGCAAGCAGCTAGTGTTCCATTAGCAAGCAGCTAGTGTTCCATTCGCAAGCAGCTAGTGTTCCATTAGCAAGCAGCTGGTGTTCCATAAGTAAGCAGCTGGTGTTCCATTAGCAAGCAGCTAGTGTTCCATTAGCAAGCAGCTCGTGTTCCATTAGCAAGCAGCTGGTGTTCCATGAGCACGCAGCTCATGTTCCATTAGCAAGCAGCTCGTGTTCCGTTAGCAAGCAGCTCATGTTCCATTAGCAAGCAGCTCGTGTTCCATTAGCAAGTGCCTCGTGTTCCATAAGTAAGCAGCTGGTGTTCCATTAGCAAGCAGCTAGTGTTCTATTAGCAAGCAGCTAGTGTTCCATGAGCAAGCAGCTAGTGCTCCATGAGCAAGTGCCTGGTGTTCCATAAGTAAGCAGCTGGTGTTCCATTTATAGCAAGCAGCTAGTGTTCCATGAGCAAGCACCTAGTGTTCCATGAGCAAGCAGCTCGTGTTCCGTTAGCAATCACCTAGTGTTCCATAAGTAAGCAGCTAGTGTTCCATACGTAAGCAGCTAGTGTTCCATAGGTAAGCAACTCGTGTTCCATCAGCCAGCAGCTAGTGTTCCATTAGCAAGCAGCTCGTGTTCCATTAGCAAGCAGCTCGTGTTCCGTTAGCAAGCAGCTAGTGTTCCATTAGCAAGCAGCTAGTGTTCCATTAGCAAGCAGCTAGTGTGCCATTAGCAAGCAGCTCGTGTTCCATTAGCAAGCAGCTCGTGTGCCATTGGCAAGCAGCTCGTGTTCCATTAGCAAGCAGCCAGTGTTCCATTAGCAAGCAGCTAGTGTTCCATTAGCAAGCAGCTAGTGTTCCATTAGCAAGCAGCTCGTGTTCCATTAGCAAGCAGCTCGTGTTCCATTAGCAATCGCCTCGTGTTCCATAAGTAAGCAGCTAGTGTTCAATTAGCAAGCAGCTCGTGTTCCATTAGCAAGCAGCTCGTGTTCCATTAGCAAGTGCCTCCTGCTCCATAAGTAAGCAGCTGGTGTTCCATTAGCAAGCAGCTCGTGTTCCATTAGCAAGCACATAGTGTTCCATTAGCAAGCAGCTCGTGTTCCATTAGCAAGCAGCTCGTGCTCCATTAGCAAGCACCTGGTGTTCCATAAGTAAGCAGCTACTGTTCCATCAGCAAGTGCCTCGTGTTCCATTAGCAAGCAGCTCGTGTTCCATTCGCAAGCAGCTCGTGTTCCGTTAGCAAGCAGCTAGTGTTCCATTAGCAAGCAGCTCGTGTTCCATGAGCAAGCAGCTAGTGTTCCATTAGCAAGCAGCTAGTGTTCCGTTAGCACGCAGCTCGTGTTCCATCAGCAAGCAGCTAGAAACACCACCATGACACTATGTACCGTGCATGTGACACACCGCCTTGACACGATGTACCGTGCCTGTGACGCACCGCCATGACACTATGTACCGTGCCTGTGACGCACCGCCATGACACGATGTACCGTGCATGGAACGCACTGCCATGACATGATGTACCGTGCCTGTGATGCACCACCATGACACTATGTACCGTGCCTGTGCCGCACGGCCAAGACACTGTGTACGGTGCCTGTGACGAACAGCCATGACACTCTGTACAGTGCCTGTGACGCACCACAATGACACGTGTACCGTGCCTGTGACGCACCGCCATGACACTATGTGCCGTGCCTGTGATGCACAGCCATGACACAATGTACCGTGCCTGTGACGCACCACCATGACACTATGTGCCATGCCTGTGACGCATCGCCATGACACGATGTACCGTGCCTGTGACGCACGACCATGACACTATGCACTGTGCCTGTGATGCACTGCCATGACACTATGTACCGTGCCTGTGACGCACGGCCATGACACTATGTACCGTGCCTGTGATGCACTGCCATGACACGATGTACCGTGTTTGGATGCACTGCCATGACACTATGTACCATGCAAGTGATGCACCACCATGACACTATGTACCGTGCCTGTGACGCACCACCATGACACAATGTACCATGCATGCGATGCACCACAATGACACTATGTACCGTGCCTGTGACGCACCACCATGACACTATGTACCGTGCCTGTGATGCACCACCATGACACTGTGTACCGTGCCTGTGATGCACCGCCATGACACGATGTACCCAGCCTGTGACGCATCGCCATGACATGATGTACCATGCCTGTGACGCACCGCCATGACACTGTGCACCGTGCCTGCGACGCACCACCATGACACTATGCACCGTGCCTGCGACGCACCACCATGACACTGTGTACCGTGCCTGTGACGCACCACCATGACACGATGCACCATGCCTGTGACACAACGCCATGACACTATGCACCGTGCCTGTGACGCACCGCCATGACACTATGTCCCGTGCCTGTGACGCACCGCCATGACACGATGTACCATGCATGGAACGCACTGCCATGACATGATGAACCGTGCCTGTGACGCACCACCATGACACTATGTACCGTGCATGTGACGCACTGCCATGACATTATGTACCAGGCATTGGACGCACCGCCATGACACTATGTACCGTGCCAGTGACGCACCACCATGACACTATGTACCGTGCATGTGACGCACTGCCATGACACGATGTACCATGCATGGAACGCACTGCCATGACATGATGAACCGTGCCTGTGACGCACCACCATGACACTATGTACCGTGCATGTGACGCACTGCCATGACATTATGTACCAGGCATTGGACGCACCGCCATGATACTATGTAGCTACCGTGCCTGCGATGCACAACCATGACACTATGTACCGTGCCTGTGACGCACAGTCATGACACTATGTACCGTGCCTGTGCCACACCGCCAAGACACTGTGTACGGTGCCTGTGACGCACAGCCATGACACTATGTACCGTGCATGGAACGCACCGCCATGACACGATGTACCGTGGCTGTGCCGCACCGCCGTGACACGATGTTTGTCCACGTATCTTTGCCTAATCAGTCATATTCTTTCTTTCTTTATTGTTCATGGCGAGATGATTATGGTGATGAAGAAGATGATGATGATTATGGTGATGAAGAAGATGCTGATGATTATGATGATGGAGAAGATGATGATGATTATGATGATGATTATGGTGATGAAGACCATTCGGCCCCAGCAAGCTGGTCCTCCATTTCGTCCACCTCGGAAGGATGACAGGCTGAGTGAACCTGCCTGGCGCTTTTTAAATTTGACGATCGACCGGGATTCGCACTCGGGATCCTCGGAGCCCAAGGGAGCCCCCCCCCCGTGACCGCCAAAACCAGGCGTACGTTTTCCCACTCACCTTCACTCGAGAGTTAAACATCTATATGCGGCGGGACCGTTCGCGAGATCTTCAGGTGGAGTAGGGGAAAACAGGTGCAAGGGAGCAAGAGGGGACGGGGAAGGAAAAAAAAAAGGGTTGGAAGATCTGCGACCATTCACTCGCCATAGATGTTGGCGCTGCAAATAATTAAACAAAGAAGAATTGATGAAACATGAAAAAGATGAAAGAAAAAAACAAAAACAAAATTAAACCATAATAATAATAATAATGCATTTATTTTATATAGCGATTTTCAGGAAGCCCAAAGACGCTTAGAAAGAAAAATGTGAAGAATTTAAGAACGAAACGCGGACTTCGTAGGAAACACGGTTCAGGTAATCAATAAACGCGGACTTCGTAGGAAACACGGTTCAGGTTTTCTGCCCGTTTTGTGTTTTCTCTTGAACTTCTCCCACCGCTGGTCGCGTCGTTTGACCTCGCAGGAGTTCAATTCAATGAAGTGATTTTCCCTGAAAGCTCCGGTGACTAATTCTCTGGGCATCCTCCGTCGTGCGAAGTCCTTCCTTGGCACACCTGAGCTCCTCACCACATACAAGGCTTTCATCCGCAGCTCAATGGAATACTGTTCCCCCCTCTGGGCTGGTGCTCCTGCCTCACACCTTGCTCGGCTTCACGCTGTTGAGGCCAAAGCTTTCAGAATCATTGGAATCTCCTGCGATATAGTCAACGCCGAGGGCCTTTCACTCACTCACCGCAGGCAGGTTGGTGGTCTTTCTGTCTTCTACCGACTCCTCTCCGGCCTTGCTCCCCCAGCTCTCTCTGTGCTCTGTCCCCCCAATATTCCTTCAGGTCGCACAAGATCTGCCTGCAACCCTCTTATGGTTAAACTGCCAAAGTCTAAGCTCTCTGCTCACCTTCACTCTTTCATTCCCCTTTTCTCCCGCCTCTGGAACAAACTCCCCCACTCCCTTCAATCCCACTCCTCCCTCCAGGTCTTTAAAACAGCTGTTCACCACCATCTCTTATCGTCCCCCATCGAAAACCTTGATCTTTTCTACCCCCGGTAATTCACCCCAGAGTCCTTGCAGTGTTCATATGTTTTAATCCTCTCCCACCTCCCCCCAAGTCCTCCCGATGTCCCTGCTCTCAAATGTTGTGTTTGTGTCCTTCCCCCTCTTCCCCCTCTCTTTTGTGTCCTTCCCCCTCTCTCCCCATCTTGTCTGCCGCTCCCCTTGTTTTTTGTGTTTAGTGTGTCGGTTTGTCTTTTTGTGTGATTAATGTTAGCTCTTTCACGAGCCTCGATCTTGTATACAAAAAAAAAAAAAAAAAAAAAAAATCTCAACCGATCTGTTGTTATTATCTTACACGGATTTCAACAACAACATTCACCTCAGCTGAGGGAGAAACCATGACGAGAATTTCGCGCCTTCCGCAGGTTCTTGGAACACTGACCTCGCTTACAAGGGGAATTCTTGTGTTTGGAGAACCCGTCGTCCTGGTTTTAACAGTTTTATTTATGATTCAGCCATTCTGCACTCCATCTGCGGTAACATTCACATTTGTTCTTTGACCAAGTTTCACCTTCACTCCTGATCGCGTCCCCCACTTCCGCCCCTTCTGTTGCCGAGCAACCGTCAGCGTCTTCTGAGGAAAGGGAGGTCGCATGAAGGATTGAGTAGGAAGGAATGAGTGATGGAACGAAGGATGAAGGAAGGCAGTTGGGGTGTGTTCCGTTAGCAAGCAGCTCGTGTTCCGTTAGCAAGCACCTAGTGTTCGTTCCATTAGCAAGCAGCTAGTGTTCCATTAGCAAGCAGCTCGTGTTCCATCAGCAAGCAGCTAGTGTTCCATAAGTAAGCAGCTAGTGTTCCATAAGTAAGCAACTCGTGTTCCATCAGCAAGCAGCTAGTGTTCCATTAGCAAGCAGCTAGTGTTCCATTAGCAAGCAGCTCGTGTTCCATCAGCAAGCAGCTAGTGTTCCATTAGCAAGCAGCTCGTGTTCCATTAGCAAGCAGCTCGTGTTCCATTACCAAGCAGCTAGTGTTCCATAAGTAAGCAACTCGTGGTCCATTAGCAAGCAACTCGTGTTCCATCAGCAAGCAGCTAGTGTTCCATTCGCAAGCAGCTCGTGTTCCATTAGCAAGCAGCTCGTGTTCCATTAGCAAGCAGCTAGTGTTCCATTAGCAAGCAGCTAGTGTTCCATTAGCAAGCAGCTAGTGTTCCATTAGCAAGCAGCTGGTGTTCCATAAGTAAGCAGCTGGTGTTCCATTAGCAAGCAGCTAGTGTTCCATTAGCAAGCAGCTCGTGTTCCATTAGCAAGCAGCTGGTGTTCCATTAGCAAGCAGCTCGTGTTCCATTAGCAAGCAGCTCGTGTTCCGTTAGCAAGCAGCTCGTGTTCCATTAGCAAGCAGCTCGTGTTCCATTAGCAAGTGCCTCGTGTTCCATAAGTAAGCAGCTGGTGTTCCATTAGCAAGCAGCTAGTGTTCCATTAGCAAGCAGCTAGTGTTCCATTAGCAAGCAGCTAGTGCTCCATTAGCAAGTGCCTAGTGCTCCATTAGCAAGCAGCTGGTGTTCCATTTATAGCAAGCAGCTAGTGTTCCATTAGCAAGCACCTAGTGTTCCATTAGCAAGCAGCTCGTGTACCGTTAGCAAGCACCTGGTGTTCCATAAGTAAGCAGCTAGTGTTCCATAAGTAAGCAACTCGTGTTCCATCAGCCAGCAGCTAGTGTTCCATTAGCAAGCAGCTCGTGTTCCATTAGCAAGCAGCTCGTGTTCCGTTAGCAAGGAGCTAGTGTTCCATTAACAAGCAGCTAGTGTTCCATTAGGAGGCGCCTAGTGTTCCATAAGTAAGCAGCTAGTGTTCAATTAGCAAGCAGCTCGTGTTCCATTAGCAAGCAGCTAGTGTTCCATTAGCAAGTGCCTCGTGTTCCATAAGTAAGCAGCTGGTGTTCCATTAGCAAGCAGCTAGTGTTCCATTAGCAAGCACCGCGTGTTCCATTAGCAAGCAGCTCGTGTTCCATTAGCAAGCACCTAGTGTTCCATAAGTATGCAGCTCGTGTTCCGTTAGCAAGCAGCTAGTGTTCCATTAGCAAACAGCTCGTGTTCCATCAGCAAGCAGCTAGTGTTCCATTAGCAATCAGCTCGTGTTCCATTAGCAAGCAGCTCGTGTTCCATCAGCAAGCAGCTAGTGTTCCATTAGCAAGCAGCTCGAGTTCCATTAGCAAGCAACTCGCGTTCCATTACCAAGCAGCTAGTGTTCCATAAGTAAGCAACTCGTGGTCTATTAACAAGCAACTCGTGTTCCATCAGCAAGCAGCTAGTGTTCCATGAGCAAGCAGCTCGTGTTCCATTAGCAAGCAGCTCGTGGTCTATTAACAAGCAACTCGTGTTCCATCAGCAAGCAGCTAGTGTTCCATGAGCAAGCAGCTCGTGTTCCATTAGCAAGCAGCTCGTGTTCCATTAGCAAGCAGCTAGTATTCCATTAGCAAGCAGCTAGTGTTCCATTCGCAAGCAGCTAGTGTTCCATTAGCAAGCAGCTGGTGTTCCATAAGTAAGCAGCTGGTGTTCCATTAGCAAGCAGCTAGTGTTCCATTAGCAAGCAGCTCGTGTTCCATTAGCAAGCAGCTGGTGTTCCATGAGCACGCAGCTCATGTTCCATTAGCAAGCAGCTCGTGTTCCGTTAGCAAGCAGCTCATGTTCCATTAGCAAGCAGCTCGTGTTCCATTAGCAAGTGCCTCGTGTTCCATAAGTAAGCAGCTGGTGTTCCATTAGCAAGCAGCTAGTGTTCTATTAGCAAGCAGCTAGTGTTCCATGAGCAAGCAGCTAGTGCTCCATGAGCAAGTGCCTAGTGTTCCATAAGTAAGCAGCTGGTGTTCCATTTATAGCAAGCAGCTAGTGTTCCATTAGCAAGCACCTAGTGTTCCATGAGCAAGCAGCTCGTGTTCCGTTAGCAAGCACCTAGTGTTCCATAAGTAAGCAGCTAGTGTTCCATACGTAAGCAGCTAGTGTTCCATAGGTAAGCAACTCGTGTTCCATCAGCCAGCAGCTAGTGTTCCATTAGCAAGCAGCTCGTGTTCCATTAGCAAGCAGCTCGTGTTCCGTTAGCAAGCAGCTAGTGTTCCATTAGCAAGCAGCTAGTGTTCCATTAGCAAGCAGCTAGTGTGCCATTAGCAAGCAGCTCGTGTTCCATGAGCAAGCAGCTCGTGTGCCATTGGCAAGCAGCTCGTGTTCCATTAGCAAGCAGCCAGTGTTCCATTAGCAAGCAGCTAGTGTTCCATTAGCAAGCAGCTAGTGTTCCATTAGCAAGCAGCTCGTGTTCCATTAGCAGGCAGCTCGTGTTCCATTAGCATTCGCCTCGTGTTCCATAAGTAAGCAGCTAGTGTTCAATTAGCAAGCAGCTCGTGTTCCATTAGCAAGCAGCTCGTGTTCCATTAGCAAGTGCCTCCTGCTCCATAAGTAAGCAGCTGGTGTTCCATTAGCAAGCAGCTCGTGTTCCATTAGCAAGCACATAGTGTTCCATTAGCAAGCAGCTCGTGTTCCATTAGCAAGCAGCTCGTGCTCCATTAGCAAGCACCTGGTGTTCCATAAGTAAGCAGCTACTGTTCCATCAGCAAGTGCCTCGTGTTCCATTAGCAAGCAGCTCGTGTTCCATTCGCAAGCAGCTCGTGTTCCGTTAGCAAGCAGCTAGTGTTCCATTAGCAAGCAGCTCGTGTTCCATGAGCAAGCAGCTAGTGTTCCATTAGCAAGCAGCTAGTGTTCCGTTAGCACGCAGCTCGTGTTCCATCAGCAAGCAGCTAGTGTTCCATTAGCAAGCAGCTAGAAACACCACCATGACACTATGTACCGTGCATGTGACACACCGCCTTGACACGATGTACCGTGCCTGTGACGCACCGCCATGACACTATGTACCGTGCCTGTGACGCACCGCCATGACACGATGTACCGTGCATGGAACGCACTGCCATGACATGATGTACCGTGCCTGTGATGCACCACCATGACACTATGTACCGTGCCTGTGCCGCACGGCCATGACACTGTGTACGGTGCCTGTGACGAACAGCCATGACACTCTGTACAGTGCCTGTGACGCACCACAATGACACGTGTACCGTGCCTGTGACGCACCGCCATGACACTATGTGCCGTGCCTGTGATGCACAGCCATGACACAATGTACCGTGCCTGTGACGCACCACCATGACACTATGTGCCATGCCTGTGACGCATCGCCATGACACGATGTACCGTGCCTGTGACGCACGACCATGACACTATGCACTGTGCCTGTGATGCACTGCCATGACACTATGTACCGTGCCTGTGACGCACGGCCATGACACTATGTACCGTGCCTGTGATGCACTGCCATGACACGATGTACCGTGTTTGGATGCACTGCCATGACACTATGTACCATGCAAGTGATGCACCACCATGACACTATGTACCGTGCCTGTGACGCACCACCATGACACAATGTACCATGCATGCGATGCACCACAATGACACTATGTACCGTGCCTGTGACGCACCACCATGACACTATGTACCGTGCCTGTGATGCACCACCATGACACTGTGTACCGTGCCTGTGATGCACCGCCATGACACGATGTACCCAGCCTGTGACGCATCGCCATGACATGATGTACCATGCCTGTGACGCACCGCCATGACACTGTGCACCGTGCCTGCGACGCACCACCATGACACTATGCACCGTGCCTGCGACGCACCACCATGACACTGTGTACCGTGCCTGTGACGCACCACCATGACACGATGCACCATGCCTGTGACACAACGCCATGACACTATGCACCGTGCCTGTGACGCACCGCCATGACACTATGTCCCGTGCCTGTGACGCACCGCCATGACACGATGTACCATGCATGGAACGCACTGCCATGACATGATGAACCGTGCCTGTGACGCACCACCATGACACTATGTACCGTGCATGTGACGCACTGCCATGACATTATGTACCAGGCATTGGACGCACCGCCATGACACTATGTACCGTGCCAGTGACGCACCACCATGACACTATGTACCGTGCATGTGACGCACTGCCATGACACGATGTACCATGCATGGAACGCACTGCCATGACATGATGAACCGTGCCTGTGACGCACCACCATGACACTATGTACCGTGCATGTGACGCACTGCCATGACATTATGTACCAGGCATTGGACGCACCGCCATGATACTATGTAGCTACCGTGCCTGCGATGCACCACCATGACACTATGTACCGTGCCTGTGACGCACAGTCATGACACTATGTACCGTGCCTGTGCCACACCGCCAAGACACTGTGTACGGTGCCTGTGACGCACAGCCATGACACTATGTACCGTGCATGGAACGCACCGCCATGACACGATGTACCGTGGCTGTGCCACACCGCCGTGACACGATGTTTGTCCACGTATCTTTGCCTAATCAGTCATATTCTTTCTTTCTTTATTGTTCATGGCGAGATGATTATGGTGATGAAGAAGATGATGATGATTATGGTGATGAAGAAGATGATGATGATTATGATGATGGAGAAGATGATGATGATTATGATGATGATTATGGTGATGAAGACCATTCGGCCCCAGCAAGCTGGTCCTCCATTTCGTCCACCTCGGAAGGATGACAGGCTGAGTGAACCTGCCTGGCGCTTTTTAAATTTGACGATCGACCGGGATTCGCACTCGGGATCCTCGGAGCCCAAGGGAGCCCCCCCCCCGTGACCGCCAAAACCAGGCGTACGTTTTCCCACTCACCTTCACTCGAGAGTTAAACATCTATATGCGGCGGGACCGTTCGCGAGATCTTCAGGTGGAGTAGGGGAAAACAGGTGCAAGGGAGCAAGAGGGGACGGGGAAGGAAAAAAAAAAGGGTTGGAAGATCTGCGACCGTTCACTCGCCATAGATGTTGGCGCTGCAAATAATTAAACAAAGAAGAATTGATGAAACATGAAAAAGATGAAAGAAAAAAACAAAAACAAAATTAAACCATAATAATAATAATAATGCATTTATTTTATATAGCGATTTTCAGGAAGCCCAAAGACGCTTAGAAAGAAAAATGTGAAGAATTTAAGAACGAAACGCGGACTTCGTAGGAAACACGGTTCAGGTAATCAATAAACGCGGACTTCGTAGGAAACACGGTTCAGGTTTTCTGCCCGTTTTGTGTTTTCTCTTGAACTTCTCCCACCGCTGGTCGCGTCGTTTGACCTCGCAGGAGTTCAATTCAATGAAGTGATTTTCCCTGAAAGCTCCGGTGACTAATTCTCTGGGCATCCTCCGTCGTGCGAAGTCCTTCCTTGGCACACCTGAGCTCCTCACCACATACAAGGCTTTCATCCGCAGCTCAATGGAATACTGTTCCCCCCTCTGGGCTGGTGCTCCTGCCTCACACCTTGCTCAGCTTCACGCTGTTGAGGCCAAAGCTTTCAGAATCATTGGAATCTCCTGCGATGTAGTCAACGCCGAGGGCCTTTCACTCACTCACCGCAGGCAGGTTGGTGGTCTTTCTGTCTTCTACCGACTCCTCTCCGGCCTTGCTCCCCCAGCTCTCTCTGTGCTCTGTCCCCCCAATATTCCTTCAGGTCGCACAAGATCTGCCTGCAACCCTCTTATGGTTAAACTGCCAAAGTCTAAGCTCTCTGCTCACCTTCACTCTTTCATTCCCCTTTTCTCCCGCCTCTGGAACAAACTCCCCCACTCCCTTCAATCCCACTCCTCCCTCCAGGTCTTTAAAACAGCTGTTCACCACCATCTCTTATCGTCCCCCATCGAAAACCTTGATCTTTTCTACCCCCGGTAATTCACCCCAGAGTCCTTGCAGTGTTCATATGTTTTAATCCTCTCCCACCTCCCCCCAAGTCCTCCCGATGTCCCTGCTCTCAAATGTTGTGTTTGTGTCCTTCCCCCTCTTCCCCCTCTCTTTTGTGTCCTTCCCCCTCTCTCCCCATCTTGTCTGCCGCTCCCCTTGTTTTTTGTGTTTTGTGTGTCGGTTTGTCTTTTTGTGTGATTAATGTTAGCTCTTTCACGAGCCTCGATCTTGTATACAAAAAAAAAAAAAAAAAAAATCTCAACCGATCTGTTGTTATTATCTTACACGGATTTCAACAACAACATTCACCTCAGCTGAGGGAGAAACCATGACGAGAATTTCGCGCCTTCCGCAGGTTCTTGGAACACTGACCTCGCTTACAAGGGGAATTCTTGTGTTTGGAGAACCCGTCGTCCTGGTTTTAACAGTTTTATTTATGATTCAGCCATTCTGCACTCCATCTGCGGTAACATTCACATTTGTTCTTTGACCAAGTTTCACCTTCACTCCTGATCGCGTCCCCCACTTCCGCCCCTTCTGTTGCCGAGCAACCGTCAGCGTCTTCTGAGGAAAGGGAGGTCGCATGAAGGATTGAGTAGGAAGGAATGAGTGATGGAACGAAGGATGAAGGAAGGCAGTTGGGGTGTGTTCCGTTAGCAAGCAGCTCGTGTTCCGTTAGCAAGCACCTAGTGTTCGTTCCATTAGCAAGCAGCTAGTGTTCCATTAGCAAGCAGCTCGTGTTCCATCAGCAAGCAGCTAGTGTTCCATAAGTAAGCAGCTAGTGTTCCATAAGTAAGCAACTCGTGTTCCATCAGCAAGCAGCTAGTGTTCCATTAGCAAGCAGCTAGTGTTCCATTAGCAAGCAGCTCGTGTTCCATCAGCAAGCAGCTAGTGTTCCATTAGCAAGCAGCTCGTGTTCCATTAGCAAGCAGCTCGTGTTCCATTACCAAGCAGCTAGTGTTCCATAAGTAAGCAACTCGTGGTCCATTAGCAAGCAACTCGTGTTCCATCAGCAAGCAGCTAGTGTTCCATTCGCAAGCAGCTCGTGTTCCATTAGCAAGCAGCTCGTGTTCCATTAGCAAGCAGCTAGTGTTCCATTAGCAAGCAGCTAGTGTTCCATTCGCAAGCAGCTAGTGTTCCATTAGCAAGCAGCTGGTGTTCCATAAGTAAGCAGCTGGTGTTCCATTAGCAAGCAGCTAGTGTTCCATTAGCAAGCAGCTAGTGTTCCATTAGCAAGCAGCTGGTGTTCCATTAGCAAGCAGCTCGTGTTCCATTAGCAAGCAGCTCGTGTTCCGTTAGCAAGCAGCTCGTGTTCCATTAGCAAGCAGCTCGTGTTCCATTAGCAAGTGCCTCGTGTTCCATAAGTAAGCAGCTGCTGTTCCATTAGCAAGCAGCTAGTGTTCCATTAGCAAGCAGCTAGTGTTCCATTAGCAAGCAGCTAGTGCTCCATTAGCAAGTGCCTAGTGCTCCATTAGCAAGCAGCTGGTGTTCCATTTATAGCAAGCAGCTAGTGTTCCATTAGCAAGCACCTAGTGTTCCATTAGCAAGCAGCTCGTGTACCGTTAGCAAGCACCTGGTGTTCCATAAGTAAGCAGCTAGTGTTCCATAAGTAAGCAACTCGTGTTCCATCAGCCAGCAGCTAGTGTTCCATTAGCAAGCAGCTCGTGTTCCATTAGCAAGCAGCTCGTGTTCCGTTAGCAAGGAGCTAGTGTTCCATTAACAAGCAGCTAGTGTTCCATTAGGAGGCGCCTAGTGTTCCATAAGTAAGCAGCTAGTGTTCAATTAGCAAGCAGCTCGTGTTCCATTAGCAAGCAGCTAGTGTTCCATTAGCAAGTGCCTCGTGTTCCATAAGTAAGCAGCTGGTGTTCCATTAGCAAGCAGCTAGTGTTCCATTAGCAAGCACCGCGTGTTCCATTAGCAAGCAGCTCGTGTTCCATTAGCAAGCACCTAGTGTTCCATAAGTATGCAGCTCGTGTTCCGTTAGCAAGCAGCTAGTGTTCCATTAGCAAGCAGCTAGTGTTCCATAAGTAAGCAGCTAGTGTTCCATTAGCAAGCAGCTAGTGTTCCATAAGTAAGCAGCTAGTGTTCCATAAGTAAGCAACTCGTGTTCCATCAGCAAGCAGCTAGTGTTCCATTAGCAATCAGCTAGTGTTCCATTAGCAAGCAGCTCGTGTTCCATCAGCAAGCAGCTAGTGTTCCATTAGCAAGCAGCTCGAGTTCCATTAGCAAGCAACTCGTGTTCCATTACCAAGCAGCTAGTGTTCCATAAGTAAGCAACTCGTGGTCTATTAGCAAGCAACTCGTGTTCCATCAGCAAGCAGCTAGTGTTCCATGAGCAAGCAGCTCGTGTTCCATTAGCAAGCAGCTCGTGTTCCATTAGCAAGCAGCTAGTGTTCCATTAGCAAGCAGCTAGTGTTCCATTCGCAAGCAGCTAGTGTTCCATTAGCAAGCAGCTGGTGTTCCATAAGTAAGCAGCTGGTGTTCCATTAGCAAGCAGCTAGTGTTCCATTAGCAAGCAGCTCGTGTTCCATTAGCAAGCAGCTGGTGTTCCATGAGCACGCAGCTCATGTTCCATTAGCAAGCAGCTCGTGTTCCGTTAGCAAGCAGCTCATGTTCCATTAGCAAGCAGCTCGTGTTCCATTAGCAAGTGCCTCGTGTTCCATAAGTAAGCAGCTGGTGTTCCATTAGCAAGCAGCTAGTGTTCTATTAGCAAGCAGCTAGTGTTCCATGAGCAAGCAGCTAGTGCTCCATGAGCAAGTGCCTGGTGTTCCATAAGTAAGCAGCTGGTGTTCCATTTATAGCAAGCAGCTAGTGTTCCATGAGCAAGCACCTAGTGTTCCATGAGCAAGCAGCTCGTGTTCCGTTAGCAAGCACCTAGTGTTCCATAAGTAAGCAGCTAGTGTTCCATACGTAAGCAGCTAGTGTTCCATAGGTAAGCAACTCGTGTTCCATCAGCCAGCAGCTAGTGTTCCATTAGCAAGCAGCTCGTGTTCCATTAGCAAGCAGCTCGTGTTCCGTTAGCAAGCAGCTAGTGTTCCATTAGCAAGCAGCTAGTGTTCCATTAGCAAGCAGCTAGTGTGCCATTAGCAAGCAGCTCGTGTTCCATTAGCAAGCAGCTCGTGTGCCATTGGCAAGCAGCTCGTGTTCCATTAGCAAGCAGCCAGTGTTCCATTAGCAAGCAGCTAGTGTTCCATTAGCAAGCAGCTAGTGTTCCATTAGCAAGCAGCTCGTGTTCCATTAGCAAGCAGCTCGTGTTCCATTAGCAATCGCCTCGTGTTCCATAAGTAAGCAGCTAGTGTTCAATTAGCAAGCAGCTCGTGTTCCATTAGCAAGCAGCTCGTGTTCCATTAGCAAGTGCCTCCTGCTCCATAAGTAAGCAGCTGGTGTTCCATTAGCAAGCAGCTCGTGTTCCATTAGCAAGCACATAGTGTTCCATTAGCAAGCAGCTCGTGTTCCATTAGCAAGCAGCTCGTGCTCCATTAGCAAGCACCTGGTGTTCCATAAGTAAGCAGCTACTGTTCCATCAGCAAGTGCCTCGTGTTCCATTAGCAAGCAGCTCGTGTTCCATTCGCAAGCAGCTCGTGTTCCGTTAGCAAGCAGCTAGTGTTCCATTAGCAAGCAGCTCGTGTTCCATGAGCAAGCAGCTAGTGTTCCATTAGCAAGCAGCTAGTGTTCCGTTAGCACGCAGCTCGTGTTCCATCAGCAAGCAGCTAGTGTTCCATTAGCAAGCAGCTAGAAACACCACCATGACACTATGTACCGTGCATGTGACACACCGCCTTGACACGATGTACCGTGCCTGTGACGCACCGCCATGACACTATGTACCGTGCCTGTGACGCACCGCCATGACACGATGTACCGTGCATGGAACGCACTGCCATGACATGATGTACCGTGCCTGTGATGCACCACCATGACACTATGTACCGTGCCTGTGCCGCACGGCCAAGACACTGTGTACGGTGCCTGTGACGAACAGCCATGACACTCTGTACAGTGCCTGTGACGCACCACAATGACACGTGTACCGTGCCTGTGACGCACCGCCATGACACTATGTGCCGTGCCTGTGATGCACAGCCATGACACAATGTACCGTGCCTGTGACGCACCACCATGACACTATGTGCCATGCCTGTGACGCATCGCCATGACACGATGTACCGTGCCTGTGACGCACGACCATGACACTATGCACTGTGCCTGTGATGCACTGCCATGACACTATGTACCGTGCCTGTGACGCACGGCCATGACACTATGTACCGTGCCTGTGATGCACTGCCATGACACGATGTACCGTGTTTGGATGCACTGCCATGACACTATGTACCATGCAAGTGATGCACCACCATGACACTATGTACCGTGCCTGTGACGCACCACCATGACACAATGTACCATGCATGCGATGCACCACAATGACACTATGTACCGTGCCTGTGACGCACCACCATGACACTATGTACCGTGCCTGTGATGCACCACCATGACACTGTGTACCGTGCCTGTGATGCACCGCCATGACACGATGTACCCAGCCTGTGACGCATCGCCATGACATGATGTACCATGCCTGTGACGCACCGCCATGACACTGTGCACCGTGCCTGCGACGCACCACCATGACACTATGCACCGTGCCTGCGACGCACCACCATGACACTGTGTACCGTGCCTGTGACGCACCACCATGACACGATGCACCATGCCTGTGACACAACGCCATGACACTATGCACCGTGCCTGTGACGCACCGCCATGACACTATGTCCCGTGCCTGTGACGCACCGCCATGACACGATGTACCATGCATGGAACGCACTGCCATGACATGATGAACCGTGCCTGTGACGCACCACCATGACACTATGTACCGTGCATGTGACGCACTGCCATGACATTATGTACCAGGCATTGGACGCACCGCCATGACACTATGTACCGTGCCAGTGACGCACCACCATGACACTATGTACCGTGCATGTGACGCACTGCCATGACACGATGTACCATGCATGGAACGCACTGCCATGACATGATGAACCGTGCCTGTGACGCACCACCATGACACTATGTACCGTGCATGTGACGCACTGCCATGACATTATGTACCAGGCATTGGACGCACCGCCATGATACTATGTAGCTACCGTGCCTGCGATGCACCACCATGACACTATGTACCGTGCCTGTGACGCACAGTCATGACACTATGTACCGTGCCTGTGCCACACCGCCAAGACACTGTGTACGGTGCCTGTGACGCACAGCCATGACACTATGTACCGTGCATGGAACGCACCGCCATGACACGATGTACCGTGGCTGTGCCGCACCGCCGTGACACGATGTTTGTCCACGTATCTTTGCCTAATCAGTCATATTCTTTCTTTCTTTATTGTTCATGGCGAGATGATTATGATGATGGAGAAGATGATGATGATTATGATGATGATTATGGTGATGAAGACCATTCGGCCCCAGCAAGCTGGTCCTCCATTTCGTCCACCTCGGAAGGATGACAGGCTGAGTGAACCTGCCTGGCGCTTTTTAAATTTGACGATCGACCGGGATTCGCACTCGGGATCCTCGGAGCCCAAGGGAGCCCCCCCCCCGTGACCGCCAAAACCAGGCGTACGTTTTCCCACTCACCTTCACTCGAGAGTTAAACATCTATATGCGGCGGGACCGTTCGCGAGATCTTCAGGTGGAGTAGGGGAAAACAGGTGCAAGGGAGCAAGAGGGGACGGGGAAGGAAAAAAAAAAGGGTTGGAAGATCTGCGACCGTTCACTCGCCATAGATGTTGGCGCTGCAAATAATTAAACAAAGAAGAATTGATGAAACATGAAAAAGATGAAAGAAAAAAACAAAAACAAAATTAAACCATAATAATAATAATAATGCATTTATTTTATATAGCGATTTTCAGGAAGCCCAAAGACGCTTAGAAAGAAAAATGTGAAGAATTTAAGAACGAAACGCGGACTTCGTAGGAAACACGGTTCAGGTAATCAATAAACGCGGACTTCGTAGGAAACACGGTTCAGGTTTTCTGCCCGTTTTGTGTTTTCTCTTGAACTTCTCCCACCGCTGGTCGCGTCGTTTGACCTCGCAGGAGTTCAATTCAATGAAGTGATTTTCCCTGAAAGCTCCGGTGACTAATTCTCTGGGCATCCTCCGTCGTGCGAAGTCCTTCCTTGGCACACCTGACCTCCTCACCACATACAAGGCTTTCATCCGCAGCTCAATGGAATACTGTTCCCCCCTCTGGGCTGGTGCTCCTGCCTCACACCTTGCTCGGCTTCACGCTGTTGAGGCCAAAGCTTTCAGAATCATTGGAATCTCCTGCGATGTAGTCAACGCCGAGGGCCTTTCACTCACTCACCGCAGGCAGGTTGGTGGTCTTTCTGTCTTCTACCGACTCCTCTCCGGCCTTGCTCCCCCAGCTCTCTCTGTGCTCTGTCCCCCCAATATTCCTTCAGGTCGCACAAGATCTGCCTGCAACCCTCTTATGGTTAAACTGCCAAAGTCTAAGCTCTCTGCTCACCTTCACTCTTTCATTCCCCTTTTCTCCCGCCTCTGGAACAAACTCCCCCACTCCCTTCAATCCCACTCCTCCCTCCAGGTCTTTAAAACAGCTGTTCACCACCATCTCTTATCGTCCCCCATCGAAAACCTTGATCTTTTCTACCCCCGGTAATTCACCCCAGAGTCCTTGCAGTGTTCATATGTTTTAATCCTCTCCCACCTCCCCCCAAGTCCTCCCGATGTCCCTGCTCTCAAATGTTGTGTTTGTGTCCTTCCCCCTCTTCCCCCTCTCTTTTGTGTCCTTCCCCCTCTCTCCCCATCTTGTCTGCCGCTCCCCTTGTTTTTTGTGTTTAGTGTGTCGGTTTGTCTTTTTGTGTGATTAATGTTAGCTCTTTCACGAGCCTCGATCTTGTATACAAAAAAAAAAAAAAAAATAATCTCAACCGATCTGTTGTTATTATCTTACACGGATTTCAACAACAACATTCACCTCAGCTGAGGGAGAAACCATGACGAGAATTTCGCGCCTTCCGCAGGTTCTTGGAACACTGACCTCGCTTACAAGGGGAATTCTTGTGTTTGGAGAACCCGTCGTCCTGGTTTTAACAGTTTTATTTATGATTCAGCCATTCTGCACTCCATCTGCGGTAACATTCACATTTGTTCTTTGACCAAGTTTCACCTTCACTCCTGATCGCGTCCCCCACTTCCGCCCCTTCTGTTGCCGAGCAACCGTCAGCGTCTTCTGAGGAAAGGGAGGTCGCATGAAGGATTGAGTAGGAAGGAATGAGTGATGGAACGAAGGATGAAGGAAGGCAGTTGGGGTGTGTTCCGTTAGCAAGCAGCTCGTGTTCCGTTAGCAAGCACCTAGTGTTCGTTCCATTAGCAAGCAGCTAGTGTTCCATTAGCAAGCAGCTCGTGTTCCATCAGCAAGCAGCTAGTGTTCCATAAGTAAGCAGCTAGTGTTCCATAAGTAAGCAACTCGTGTTCCATCAGCAAGCAGCTAGTGTTCCATTAGCAAGCAGCTAGTGTTCCATTAGCAAGCAGCTCGTGTTCCATCAGCAAGCAGCTAGTGTTCCATTAGCAAGCAGCTCGTGTTCCATTAGCAAGCAGCTCGTGTTCCATTACCAAGCAGCTAGTGTTCCATAAGTAAGCAACTCGTGGTCCATTAGCAAGCAGCTCGTGTTCCGTTAGCAAGGAGCTAGTGTTCCATTAACAAGCAGCTAGTGTTCCATTAGGAGGCGCCTAGTGTTCCATAAGTAAGCAGCTAGTGTTCAATTAGCAAGCAGCTCGTGTTCCATTAGCAAGCAGCTAGTGTTCCATTAGCAAGTGCCTCGTGTTCCATAAGTAAGCAGCTGGTGTTCCATTAGCAAGCAGCTAGTGTTCCATTAGCAAGCACCGCGTGTTCCATTAGCAAGCAGCTCGTGTTCCATTAGCAAGCACCTAGTGTTCCATAAGTATGCAGCTCGTGTTCCGTTAGCAAGCAGCTAGTGTTCCATTAGCAAGCAGCCAGTGTTCCATAAGTAAGCAGCTAGTGTTCCATTAGCAAGCAGCTAGTGTTCCATACGTAAGCAGCTAGTGTTCCATAAGTAAGCAACTCGTGTTCTATCAGCAAGCAGCTAGTGTTCCATTAGCAATCAGCTAGTGTTCCATTAGCAAGCAGCTCGTGTTCCATCAGCAAGCAGCTAGTGTTCCATTAGCAAGCAGCTCGAGTTCCATTAGCAAGCAACTCGCGTTCCATTACCAAGCAGCTAGTGTTCCATAAGTAAGCAACTCGTGGTCTATTAGCAAGCAACTCGTGTTCCATCAGCAAGCAGCTAGTGTTCCATGAGCAAGCAGCTCGTGTTCCATTAGCAAGCAGCTCGTGTTCCATTAGCAAGCAGCTAGTGTTCCATTAGCAAGCAGCTAGTGTTCCATTCGCAAGCAGCTAGTGTTCCATTAGCAAGCAGCTGGTGTTCCATAAGTAAGCAGCTGGTGTTCCATTAGCAAGCAGCTAGTGTTCCATTAGCAAGCAGCTCGTGTTCCATTAGCAAGCAGCTGGTGTTCCATGAGCACGCAGCTCATGTTCCATTAGCAAGCAGCTCGTGTTCCGTTAGCAAGCAGCTCATGTTCCATTAGCAAGCAGCTCGTGTTCCATTAGCAAGTGCCTCGTGTTCCATAAGTAAGCAGCTGGTGTTCCATTAGCAAGCAGCTAGTGTTCTATTAGCAAGCAGCTAGTGTTCCATGAGCAAGCAGCTAGTGCTCCATGAGCAAGCAACTCGTGTTCCATCAGCAAGCAGCTAGTGTTCCATTCGCAAGCAGCTCGTGTTCCATTAGCAAGCAGCTCGTGTTCCATTAGCAAGCAGCTGGTGTTCCATGAGCACGCAGCTCATGTTCCATTAGCAAGCAGCTCGTGTTCCGTTAGCAAGCAGCTCATGTTCCATTAGCAAGCAGCTCGTGTTCCATTAGCAAGTGCCTCGTGTTCCATAAGTAAGCAGCTGGTGTTCCATTAGCAAGCAGCTAGTGTTCTATTAGCAAGCAGCTAGTGTTCCATGAGTAAGCAACTCGTGGTCCATTAGCAAGCAACTCGTGTTCCATCAGCAAGCAGCTAGTGTTCCATTCGCAAGCAGCTCGTGTTCCATTAGCAAGCAGCTCGTGTTCCATTAGCAAGCAGCTAGTGTTCCATTAGCAAGCAGCTAGTGTTCCATTCGCAAGCAGCTAGTGTTCCATTAGCAAGCAGCTGGTGTTCCATAAGTAAGCAGCTGGTGTTCCATTAGCAAGCAGCTAGTGTTCCATTAGCAAGCAGCTAGTGTTCCATTAGCAAGCAGCTGGTGTTCCATTAGCAAGCAGCTCGTGTTCCATTAGCAAGCAGCTCGTGTTCCGTTAGCAAGCAGCTCGTGTTCCATTAGCAAGCAGCTCGTGTTCCATTAGCAAGTGCCTCGTGTTCCATAAGTAAGCAGCTGGTGTTCCATTAGCAAGCAGCTAGTGTTCCATTAGCAAGCAGCTAGTGTTCCATTAGCAAGCAGCTAGTGCTCCATTAGCAAGTGCCTAGTGCTCCATTAGCAAGCAGCTGGTGTTCCATTTATAGCAAGCAGCTAGTGTTCCATTAGCAAGCACCTAGTGTTCCATTAGCAAGCAGCTCGTGTACCGTTAGCAAGCACCTGGTGTTCCATAAGTAAGCAGCTAGTGTTCCATAAGTAAGCAACTCGTGTTCCATCAGCCAGCAGCTAGTGTTCCATTAGCAAGCAGCTCGTGTTCCATTAGCAAGCAGCTCGTGTTCCGTTAGCAAGGAGCTAGTGTTCCATTAACAAGCAGCTAGTGTTCCATTAGGAGGCGCCTAGTGTTCCATAAGTAAGCAGCTAGTGTTCAATTAGCAAGCAGCTCGTGTTCCATTAGCAAGCAGCTAGTGTTCCATTAGCAAGTGCCTCGTGTTCCATAAGTAAGCAGCTGGTGTTCCATTAGCAAGCAGCTAGTGTTCCATTAGCAAGCACCGCGTGTTCCATTAGCAAGCAGCTCGTGTTCCATTAGCAAGCACCTAGTGTTCCATAAGTATGCAGCTCGTGTTCCGTTAGCAAGCAGCTAGTGTTCCATTAGCAAGCAGCTAGTGTTCCATAAGTAAGCAGCTAGTGTTCCATTAGCAAGCAGCTAGTGTTCCATAAGTAAGCAGCTAGTGTTCCATAAGTAAGCAACTCGTGTTCCATCAGCAAGCAGCTAGTGTTCCATTAGCAATCAGCTAGTGTTCCATTAGCAAGCAGCTCGTGTTCCATCAACAAGCAGCTAGTGTTCCATTAGCAAGCAGCTCGAGTTCCATTAGCAAGCAACTCGCGTTCCATTACCAAGCAGCTAGTGTTCCATAAGTAAGCAACTCGTGGTCTATTAGCAAGCAACTCGTGTTCCATCAGCAAGCAGCTAGTGTTCCATGAGCAAGCAGCTCGTGTTCCATTAGCAAGCAGCTCGTGTTCCATTAGCAAGCAGCTAGTGTTCCATTAGCAAGCAGCTAGTGTTCCATTCGCAAGCAGCTAGTGTTCCATTAGCAAGCAGCTGGTGTTCCATAAGTAAGCAGCTGGTGTTCCATTAGCAAGCAGCTAGTGTTCCATTAGCAAGCAGCTCGTGTTCCATTAGCAAGCAGCTGGTGTTCCATGAGCACGCAGCTCATGTTCCATTAGCAAGCAGCTCGTGTTCCGTTAGCAAGCAGCTCATGTTCCATTAGCAAGCAGCTCGTGTTCCATTAGCAAGTGCCTCGTGTTCCATAAGTAAGCAGCTGGTGTTCCATTAGCAAGCAGCTAGTGTTCTATTAGCAAGCAGCTAGTGTTCCATGAGCAAGCAGCTAGTGCTCCATGAGCAAGTGCCTGGTGTTCCATAAGTAAGCAGCTGGTGTTCCATTTATAGCAAGCAGCTAGTGTTCCATGAGCAAGCACCTAGTGTTCCATGAGCAAGCAGCTCGTGTTCCGTTAGCAAGCACCTAGTGTTCCATAAGTAAGCAGCTAGTGTTCCATACGTAAGCAGCTAGTGTTCCATAGGTAAGCAACTCGTGTTCCATCAGCCAGCAGCTAGTGTTCCATTAGCAAGCAGCTCGTGTTCCATTAGCAAGCAGCTCGTGTTCCGTTAGCAAGCAGCTAGTGTTCCATTAGCAAGCAGCTAGTGTTCCATTAGCAAGCAGCTAGTGTGCCATTAGCAAGCAGCTCGTGTTCCATTAGCAAGCAGCTCGTGTGCCATTGGCAAGCAGCTCGTGTTCCATTAGCAAGCAGCCAGTGTTCCATTAGCAAGCAGCTAGTGTTCCATTAGCAAGCAGCTAGTGTTCCATTAGCAAGCAGCTCGTGTTCCATTAGCAAGCAGCTCGTGTTCCATTAGCAATCGCCTCGTGTTCCATAAGTAAGCAGCTAGTGTTCAATTAGCAAGCAGCTCGTGTTCCATTAGCAAGCAGCTCGTGTTCCATTAGCAAGTGCCTCCTGCTCCATAAGTAAGCAGCTGGTGTTCCATTAGCAAGCAGCTCGTGTTCCATTAGCAAGCACATAGTGTTCCATTAGCAAGCAGCTCGTGTTCCATTAGCAAGCAGCTCGTGCTCCATTAGCAAGCACCTGGTGTTCCATAAGTAAGCAGCTACTGTTCCATCAGCAAGTGCCTCGTGTTCCATTAGCAAGCAGCTCGTGTTCCATTCGCAAGCAGCTCGTGTTCCGTTAGCAAGCAGCTAGTGTTCCATTAGCAAGCAGCTCGTGTTCCATGAGCAAGCAGCTAGTGTTCCATTAGCAAGCAGCTAGTGTTCCGTTAGCACGCAGCTCGTGTTCCATCAGCAAGCAGCTAGTGTTCCATTAGCAAGCAGCTAGAAACACCACCATGACACTATGTACCGTGCATGTGACACACCGCCTTGACACGATGTACCGTGCCTGTGACGCACCGCCATGACACTATGTACCGTGCCTGTGACGCACCGCCATGACACGATGTACCGTGCATGGAACGCACTGCCATGACATGATGTACCGTGCCTGTGATGCACCACCATGACACTATGTACCGTGCCTGTGCCGCACGGCCAAGACACTGTGTACGGTGCCTGTGACGAACAGCCATGACACTCTGTACAGTGCCTGTGACGCACCACAATGACACGTGTACCGTGCCTGTGACGCACCGCCATGACACTATGTGCCGTGCCTGTGATGCACAGCCATGACACAATGTACCGTGCCTGTGACGCACCACCATGACACTATGTGCCATGCCTGTGACGCATCGCCATGACACGATGTACCGTGCCTGTGACGCACGACCATGACACTATGCACTGTGCCTGTGATGCACTGCCATGACACTATGTACCGTGCCTGTGACGCACGGCCATGACACTATGTACCGTGCCTGTGATGCACTGCCATGACACGATGTACCGTGTTTGGATGCACTGCCATGACACTATGTACCATGCAAGTGATGCACCACCATGACACTATGTACCGTGCCTGTGACGCACCACCATGACACAATGTACCATGCATGCGATGCACCACAATGACACTATGTACCGTGCCTGTGACGCACCACCATGACACTATGTACCGTGCCTGTGATGCACCACCATGACACTGTGTACCGTGCCTGTGATGCACCGCCATGACACGATGTACCCAGCCTGTGACGCATCGCCATGACATGATGTACCATGCCTGTGACGCACCGCCATGACACTGTGCACCGTGCCTGCGACGCACCACCATGACACTATGCACCGTGCCTGCGACGCACCACCATGACACTGTGTACCGTGCCTGTGACGCACCACCATGACACGATGCACCATGCCTGTGACACAACGCCATGACACTATGCACCGTGCCTGTGACGCACCGCCATGACACTATGTCCCGTGCCTGTGACGCACCGCCATGACACGATGTACCATGCATGGAACGCACTGCCATGACATGATGAACCGTGCCTGTGACGCACCACCATGACACTATGTACCGTGCATGTGACGCACTGCCATGACATTATGTACCAGGCATTGGACGCACCGCCATGACACTATGTACCGTGCCAGTGACGCACCACCATGACACTATGTACCGTGCATGTGACGCACTGCCATGACACGATGTACCATGCATGGAACGCACTGCCATGACATGATGAACCGTGCCTGTGACGCACCACCATGACACTATGTACCGTGCATGTGACGCACTGCCATGACATTATGTACCAGGCATTGGACGCACCGCCATGATACTATGTAGCTACCGTGCCTGCGATGCACCACCATGACACTATGTACCGTGCCTGTGACGCACAGTCATGACACTATGTACCGTGCCTGTGCCACACCGCCAAGACACTGTGTACGGTGCCTGTGACGCACAGCCATGACACTATGTACCGTGCATGGAACGCACCGCCATGACACGATGTACCGTGGCTGTGCCGCACCGCCGTGACACGATGTTTGTCCACGTATCTTTGCCTAATCAGTCATATTCTTTCTTTCTTTATTGTTCATGGCGAGATGATTATGGTGATGAAGAAGATGATGATGATTATGGTGATGAAGAAGATGATGATGATTATGATGATGGAGAAGATGATGATGATTATGATGATGATTATGGTGATGAAGACCATTCGGCCCCAGCAAGCTGGTCCTCCATTTCGTCCACCTCGGAAGGATGACAGGCTGAGTGAACCTGCCTGGCGCTTTTTAAATTTGACGATCGACCGGGATTCGCACTCGGGATCCTCGGAGCCCAAGGGAGCCCCCCCCCCGTGACCGCCAAAACCAGGCGTACGTTTTCCCACTCACCTTCACTCGAGAGTTAAACATCTATATGCGGCGGGACCGTTCGCGAGATCTTCAGGTGGAGTAGGGGAAAACAGGTGCAAGGGAGCAAGAGGGGACGGGGAAGGAAAAAAAAAAGGGTTGGAAGATCTGCGACCGTTCACTCGCCATAGATGTTGGCGCTGCAAATAATTAAACAAAGAAGAATTGATGAAACATGAAAAAGATGAAAGAAAAAAACAAAAACAAAATTAAACCATAATAATAATAATAATGCATTTATTTTATATAGCGATTTTCAGGAAGCCCAAAGACGCTTAGAAAGAAAAATGTGAAGAATTTAAGAACGAAACGCGGACTTCGTAGGAAACACGGTTCAGGTAATCAATAAACGCGGACTTCGTAGGAAACACGGTTCAGGTTTTCTGCCCGTTTTGTGTTTTCTCTTGAACTTCTCCCACCGCTGGTCGCGTCGTTTGACCTCGCAGGAGTTCAATTCAATGAAGTGATTTTCCCTGAAAGCTCCGGTGACTAATTCTCTGGGCATCCTCCGTCGTGCGAAGTCCTTCCTTGGCACACCTGAGCTCCTCACCACATACAAGGCTTTCATCCGCAGCTCAATGGAATACTGTTCCCCCCTCTGGGCTGGTGCTCCTGCCTCACACCTTGCTCGGCTTCACGCTGTTGAGGCCAAAGCTTTCAGAATCATTGGAATCTCCTGCGATGTAGTCAATGCCGAGGGCCTTTCACTCACTCACCGCAGGCAGGTTGGTGGTCTTTCTGTCTTCTACCGACTCCTCTCCGGCCTTGCTCCCCCAGCTCTCTCTGTGCTCTGTCCCCCCAATATTCCTTCAGGTCGCACAAGATCTGCCTGCAACCCTCTTATGGTTAAACTGCCAAAGTCTAGGCTCTCTGCTCACCTTCACTCTTTCATTCCCCTTTTCTCCCGCCTCTGGAACAAACTCCCCCACTCCCTTCAATCCCACTCCTCCCTCCAGGTCTTTAAAACAGCTGTTCACCACCATCTCTTATCGTCCCCCATCGAAAACCTTGATCTTTTCTACCCCCGGTAATTCACCCCAGAGTCCTTGCAGTGTTCATATGTTTTAATCCTCTCCCACCTCCCCCCAAGTCCTCCCGATGTCCCTGCTCTCAAATGTTGTGTTTGTGTCCTTCCCCCTCTTCCCCCTCTCTTTTGTGTCCTTCCCCCTCTCTCCCCATCTTGTCTGCCGCTCCCCTTGTTTTTTGTGTTTTGTGTGTCGGTTTGTCTTTTTGTGTGATTAATGTTAGCTCTTTCACGAGCCTCGATCTTGTATACAAAAAAAAAAACAAAAAAAAAAACAACCGATCTGTTGTTATTATCTTACACGGATTTCAACAACAACATTCACCTCAGCTGAGGGAGAAACCATGACGAGAATTTCGCGCCTTCCGCAGGTTCTTGGAACACTGACCTCGCTTACAAGGGGAATTCTTGTGTTTGGAGAACCCGTCGTCCTGGTTTTAACAGTTTTATTTATGATTCAGCCATTCTGCACTCCATCTGCGGTAACATTCACATTTGTTCTTTGACCAAGTTTCACCTTCACTCCTGATCGCGTCCCCCACTTCCGCCCCTTCTGTTGCCGAGCAACCGTCAGCGTCTTCTGAGGAAAGGGAGGTCGCATGAAGGATTGAGTAGGAAGGAATGAGTGATGGAACGAAGGATGAAGGAAGGAAGTTGGGGTGTGTTCCGTTAGCAAGCAGCTCGTGTTCCGTTAGCAAGCACCTAGTGTTCGTTCCATTAGCAAGCAGCTAGTGTTCCATTAGCAAGCAGCTCGTGTTCCATCAGCAAGCAGCTAGTGTTCCATTAGCAAGCAGCTAGTGTTCCATTAGCAAGCAGCTCGTGTTCCATCAGCAAGCAGCTCGTGTTCCATCAGCAAGCAGCTAGTGTTCCATTAGCAAGCAGCTAGTGTTCCATTAGCAAGCAGCTAGTGTTCCATAAGTAAGCAGCTAGTGTTCCATAAGTAAGCAACTCGTGTTCCATCAGCAAGCAGCTCGTGTTCCGTTAGCAAGCAGCTAGTGTTCCATTAGCAAGCAGCTCGTGTTCCATCAGCAAGCAGCTAGTGATCCGTTAGCAAGCAAGTAGTGCTCCATTCGCAACCAGCTCGTGTTCTGTTAGCAAGCAGCTCGTATTCCATTAGCAAGCAGCTCATGTTCCGTTTGCAAGCAGCTCATGTTCCATTAGCAAGCAGCTCCTGTTCCGTTAGCAAGCAGCTCGTATTCCATGAGCAAGCAGCTCATGTTCCGTTAGCAAGCAGCTCATGTTCCATTAGCAAGCAACTAGTGTTCCATTAGCAAGCAGCTAGTGTTCCAATGTTCCATGAGTAAGCAGCTCGTGTTCCACTAGCAAGCAGCTAGTGTTCCATTAGCAAGCAGCTAGTGCTCCATTAGCAAGCAGCTCATGTTCCATTAGCAAGCAGCTAGTGTTCCATTAGCAAGCAGCTAGTGTTCCATTAGCAAGCAGCTCATGTTCCATTAGCAAGCAGCTCCTGTTCCGTTAGCAAGCAGCTCGTATTCCATTAGCAAGCAGCTCATGTTCCGTTAGCAAGCAGCTCATGTTCCATTAGCAAGCACCTAGTGTTCCATTAGCAAGCAGCTAGTGTTCCATGAGCAAGCAGCTCGTGTTCCACAAGCAAGCAGCTAGTGTTCCATTAGCAAGCAGCTAGTGCTCCATTAGCAAGCAGCTAGTGTTCCATTAGCAAGCAGCTCGTTTTCCATTCGCAAGCAGCTGGTGTTCCATGAGCAAGCAGCGAGTGTTCCATTACCAAGCAGCTGGTGTTCCACGAGCAAGCAGCTAGTGTTCCATTACCAAGCAGCTCGTGTTCCATTAGCAAGCAGCTCGTTTTCCATTCGCAAGCAGGTGGTGTTCCATTTGCAAGCAGCTGGTATTCCACTAGCAAGCAGCTCGTTTTCCATTCGCAAGCAGCTGGTGTTCCATTACCAAGGCGCTGGTGTTCCACTAGCAAGCAGCTAGTGTTCCATTAGCAAGCAGCTCGTGCTCCATTAGCAAGCAGCCAGTGTTCCATTAGCAAGCAGCTAGTATTCCATTAGCAAGCAGCGAGTGTTCTGTCGTGGAAGTGTAGGTGAGACTCAAGACGCCAATGATCGGAAACAGGTTTTACAAAAGGTCATGCCTTTATTAACTGGTTGTTCACTTTCATTCCAATACCAAATAACTACCGTTTAACTCAATGGACCAGGTCACTCTATCCGCATGGTCCTTCTTGTTCGGCCGATGTTCCTCCGCCATTCCCGTCCTCCTTCCTCCCGTCGGGCAGAGGTTCTGATGATGAGTGCTCCTTGACTCCAAGTCTCTTCTGTTTATATGGGCAAGCTTCAGTTAATCCCCTGTGCGCTGAAATCGTAATCCCTTCTCCGCTGCTTCTAATCCTTTCTCCGCAAACGTTACTCGGTCGCCTCACTGGCACCAGCTCGCTCCCCTCCTGCTGCGAGTTCCATTTACCAAACAATAGGGGGGTGCTCCAGCCTGGGGCTGTGACCAGGTGGACAAGAGATTACCATGTTCGTGCACATTCCTGACACTCATTTACGAAATCGTCTATCTGCTTCGTTACTAGTCCCAATCAATGAGTTACATTTCCACAATTCCCCATCTTTTTGTTTTTGTTTATATTTACCATTAATCTAAACATCAATATATGTAAACAATCAATCACTGCAAGTAAACATCAATACAAGTATAAGTAAATAATCAATCACTGCAAGTAAACATCATTACAAGTATCCAAACCATAACTTTGGTAATCAAATTCCCTTAGGCATACACCGTCATCCTGCAAGAATCACAAAACATTTCGTTGGTCATTGACTCCTTCCATATTGTTCAATCTATTGCCTTTGCATCACAAATATCTTTTCAAAACAACACTTCACCATCACCAAGATACAACAATTTCACTTCATTTTCAAGTTTTGTAAAGCATCTGCACCATCTGGCAAAAACGTTTGCCTCCACACAAATGTTGACTTTGTTTGAAAGGAAGGGCTGATCACTTGTGTTTGAATCCAGGTATGAAACATTTTCTCCTAATGTCTTCATAGCACCTGCACTACTTCGTGTAGGATTTCGCTGTTGTGGTAACATTGCGGAGTCATAGACTGACCCTGCTCTCCATGTAGCATTCTTGCCACTTTTTGCTGTAAACCATAGTAATTCCTGAACAAGGCCTTCACCCAGTTGTAGTCGACTTGCCTCCTCCCTCATTGTGAGTGGGCAGCAAGTATTGGTGTGACGTTGATTGGCCAGCAAGATGTGGAACAGGGATGCCGGATGCATCCACAATGATGTTGGGACCATGGTGTTCAGGTCATCCATGGTCCATACCAGGAGTGGCCCGCAGAATCGTGCACAGCTGTTGTGAAAAGGCACAGCCATTGGTTTGCAGCTCCATGCTGGCTCCCCGGAAGTTGGTGAAGTAATAACATATGTCCCCGCATTTCACAGAGGTTGCAGGTAAGGTGTCGTTGTCCTGCAACTTCTGATGTGATGAATGTTCCAAGCCTTCGAACAAGAGTAAGTGATCGCCTTTCTTTCATATGTTGCAGTGTGATCCAGGCAAATGGTCACATAAATTTCCTTGGTGAAGGTAAGCATCCATCTCCAAGTTACACGGGAGAATGTCTTCATCATTCTTTGAGAAAGAGGGTGTATGCCACGTTTAACTTCATTTTTTAGCCACAAATTTTCTTTCTCGAACTTCTTCCCAATTCCGTTAGCACCCCCCTTCAAATGTGATCTCGTCTTATCCTTATGCTCAGTCACATCTGAATCTGCTTTCCACACACACTGAATCAGATAGGGTACATCTTACCATGAAATCAGCATAATCATGTATATCTTCCGACAGTTTCACATTCAACAATTTGTTGTTTTTCCTTAACACAAAAAAGGTTATATTCATTTATATGCGTCACACAAATAATATTCAATCAGGTATGTATTTGACTACTAAACTAAGAATAGCATCCACAATTGCTTTCAGGTTAATATAGTTCAAAAATTAACTCATGCACGTATTTTAGCACTACTCTAAGAAAATAAATTGTATATGATTACAATCACAAACGGGAATATCTAATTCCCAACAACAATTTTCCCAAACCAACAAATTAAGCATAATGTATTATTACCATAATTCCTCTCCACTTTTTCTTTTCCCTTCTTTTTTTTTTTTTTTTTTTTTCCCTAACAGTGTGTCACTCGTGGTGATATAAGTTCACTGATATTGTAATTGACACAACTCATAACATTGTCGTTATGCCATTATCTTAATTCTACTGTATTCATTTGCAACATCACTTGATTTAATCTTTTAATCTCAGTATTTATGTCGCCTCAAAAGTCTTCCTTTTTTGGTTCCACATTTCTTTCCTCATTTGTCACTTCATGCGTTATCATCGTGTTGTTGGTTACCTTATTCAAACACACCGTCACTAAGGCTTTCAAGCAAGCCACCACTAAAACAATTGCCAATATAACTACTAAACCAACAAACAAATATTGGAGTATCTTAGCTACCACCCCTCCAAATGTGTTTCCCAACCATGCAAAGGCACCCCCTTTTATATAATCGTGGTATCTTGCTCCCTCTTGTCCCACCTGTAGCCATCTGTAAAACATGTGAGCTACCCCTTGTATATGTTCATACCTATAACATAATTATATGTCAATGACATTCAACATTGTATACCAAACTAACAAGCTTCCTAAAAGGTAAATAAAGAAAATCCCTTAATATGTAACATAAATCAGATTATTTGTCTTACCCTGATCCCCCTATCTCCCGGGGTCGAACTAAATCCCCTAATCATGAGTGTAGTTGTGATACATTATCCCTCATGTTGCGCTAATATCAGTAGATAATGGTATGTCATGTAGGCAAATAAATGTCACTATCCCAAGGAGGAATATCACATGTTGAAAAATGTAATGTTTATCAATGCAAGGGGCGTTAAAATGTAATTCAAATGAATGTATATCACGACTATCATTTATCCGCCACTGAATGTTCTGCTGGGCTGCTAGGTGCAGCCTCATTTTCTGTGGGATCGTCCACCTTAGCCCCATGTGCTTGCTTGCAATGAGAGGCATGAATCCAACTTTCTATTTTGGGTCCATATTTGTTTCTATTCTTATCAATCTCCTATGGTTTATCAATTCGTTCCAAGATACCGCAACCAAAGGTTTTAACCAAAGCTCTACCAAACTATTTCCAATGTGAACAAAAATGCCAGTGTAACAATGATTCGAGGAATTAACTTCAAGGGGTCAATAAATTTATTCTATAACCAGATCTAATTTTCCCATCCAATAGTTTGCCTTGCCACATGTCATATTATAACACTTTAATACACCTTCGAAAAATGTTTCCCATCTCAACAAATTTCCTTTTTTACAAATAGCCATGTGTAACTTACGTATTTAACTACAATTTCCTCTCAATTTGTTTGGCCTAACTGGCCGCAAAAGTGGCTGCCAGCATGCAGTACCGTTTTTTATCTACCAAGGAAGTGCTCATCCACACAAGACCTCTACCAAAATGTTGTTTGTAAAAACAAATCTGGGATTTCTGATTACATGGATGCACACTCTCAGGACATTTTCAGGCTGCTGTTAACAATCCACTACGATAAATTAATTCCTTTACCCACAATCAAATAATTAGTACAAATTGAGGATATTATCCCTATCACATTCTTTTATAGATTCATTATGTTGGATCTAATTTTTCCCAATAATTTTCCACTGCTGTAAGGAAGAACAATAGCTCTCATAAGTCTTAGTAATATCGTACTTAATTTGCCCAGCATCGAATAATTTATTTACTATCCTTTCTCATCTGTTAACCAGTGACTTTGTTTGAACTCCAGAACTGAAAACCCACAATAGTTCAAACCAGCAAAATTTTCTTTACTATTTTCCCATATCATCTATGCCTAAAACACATCCATACATACAGCACAATTTATATGCTGATAAAATTCAAGTTTATATATATAAAAATCCATGAGCAGAGTACTCTGGGAAGTCAGTGTAAGACCTCTCCAAAATTTGGCTAATTTTGTCCTCCCACATTTTTATGAAGCTCATATCCATAAATAGCTTTGATTCTCATATAAATTCGATCACAATGGAATCCCAAGATTATTCCCAATTTTTACTATTAATGAATAGCTGCTCATAACTCAGCAAATCAAATCTTTATTCTCCATCTGCCTTGACAAAAGTGATAATTTTCATAATCAAATTATATTTCTATTTTTAAATTTTTTTATTTTACGAATTCTCTCGATATGCGATCCCATCCCCATGGAACTATCTATTTTCCAGACAAGGCACAGTGTCGGTGTCAACAATCTTGTAAGATTGATACACAAAAACACTAACATTGACACACAAAATACCCACACACACATGCATTATGCGTATTTGTTTGCGTTGGAACCCTTATTTACAGATCCGGATGGGTGTCAACTTTATTTCAATTTCTCAAAATTTGTCCTTCAATTTTATAAGCGCTAATACAAAACGTTCCCACAAATGGACCAAAAAGTTTATTCTTAGAAAACCCCTATGACGTCACATTGACATTACCCTTTCAGTTCCCACAATAATTTCTCCAAATTTGACTACCCACCCATTTGTATGTCAGTCGACCACTGACCTATCAATCGTGTGGAACAATAGTCCGAAATTCCCACCTGATCATGATGTGACTCTTGTCACTTGGTTTGCCAAAAAAATTGCAAAGCAATTGTTCCAAACTTTGTAAATTTAAAATTTTGTGCCCAACATAAAAGATCCAATTTCGGCATTTGATCAATTAATTATTAATTTGCTTATAAGCAAAAGAAAAATGAATAATTCTTGCTCCGAAAACTTTTCAGACCCAAGACTCATCGACAGTTATTCATGTTTGTCCAGTAATCTAATTTGTTGAGGCCAATCGTCATTTGGGATTTGTCGCAATGAAGGCCTAATCATTGTCTGAGGTATCGGTCAGCACTGGTACCCTTGATCTTGGTTTACCCTATGAACTTGTCTTCCTTTTGGTATACGGACATCCTCTTTTCCAATGTCCCATCCGTCCACACTTGAAACATCGGTTTCTGTCGTTGCCTGGTCTGTGCACCTGTGCACTTGTATTGCTGGGCTGCATCTCTACATCCCTGAGTTGCCACTGCAATCTCTCGTTATCTCCTGAACCACGAAAAAATTCTCTGTACCGTCCTTTTTGGGGAGACAACTGGAAATCAGATGGGACAACTGTCACTTTCATTCCTAATTTCGAGGGCAGTTGTGCATTTGTCTCCTCCACTGTATCCTGTATCCTTTTTATTTTAAGTTCTAGATCCGTTATCCGTTCTTGCTGTTCCCGTTGTCTGGATTCACCATCCCAAAGATGGAATGCAAGCCAGTCTACCGTTAGATTCTGTCTCTTCCTGGCTTTCAATCTTTGTTCCAATCTTTCCAATCGACTTCGCTCAAATGTACCATCTCTTGGAAACTCCTCATCATGTCCCTTTGTCCACAAATACCAATTCTCGACCTGCCTTATAGCTTCGGCACCATAACGGTCGTACATATGATGTGTACAAGTACCTTTTTGTGGAATCTCTGGTTGTCCTTGTGTATTCTTGCAGGCTCCATTTCCCATTTTGCCTTTTATCAAAGTAGCGTTGGATGTGTTGTAGTTTGTTCCTCTAAAGCTTCACTCGTACCTCCAGGAAGGATCTCTCCACCTGTTCAAACGGTGATTTCCAGAGAATCTCTCTCACCTGTGGCTTTTGCACAATCCAATCTCACAGATCAGTATTTGCAGATGAGCCAGAGGGTCAGTATGAAATGGGTGAATCCTCAGGTGTCCGCTCTGTTGAAGGGGAAATCACACAATGGTAACCGCACATATATCTATATATAAACTCACCACCTTGCTCAATTTTCCAAGGTTGTCTTCTGTTGATAATATCTCACAAAGATATCAAAGCTTCTTTCTTGAGACCGCATTTTCATCAATCAAACAATCAATATATTCAATTCAATTTATCCAGTTCAATTTATTCAGTTAAATTTATTCAATTAAATTTATTCAGTTCAATTCAATTATTCAATTTCAATTAATTTATCAATATTCATCAATAAATCAAATTAAGCATTTTGGATGACTCCTTGCATAAGCCCTTTCCCCAATGATGTCAGGACAGGTCCATCCATTGACTGAGATCGAAGCTCATCGGTCGTCACCTCTGGTTCATACCTCATGTCAATTGATGAATCACCGTTCTGTCCTAGGGTCATATCTGACATATTTCCCCATTTTGCCTGGTCTCCACAAATTTTATTTGCAACCACTAAAGGCAACTCATCCTTCATTCGTGAGACCGCCAAAATGGATGGCAGATATTAAAGTTCTTTGGGAAAAATATCTCATCATTTTTCTTTAATAGTACCCAAATCTCTTGGCAATATAAATTTCGTAAAACTCCTGAAATAAGACTGTAAAATTCCTTCAATCATGCTAAATTTTGAAACTCCATCGCTTGTAACACCCAATTTATCCCATAGGGCTTGAAAGTTCTTTCCCAAGTTCATGCAATCATTCTGCATTTGAACCCTATGATATCATTCATAATAATCATCATGATTTTATAGTCACGGTCCTATCATAATCATCTATTTAAAACGAACATTTCCTTTATCACCACAGCTATGTGGTATAATCAACAATAGAATAAAACTGTACATAGCAACAGGCTACCTCATGGCCACTTAGTATACCTATTGACAATAAGTCATAACAATATCGAATAATCATTGAACAATTAAAAAATCGCTTCCACTGCTCCAGCCGCAGCATTCGTCATTTTGTCTGCTCATCCGCGTGACCAAAACGAAATAAAGGGAGCTCAACCATTACACAGCGCTTTTAATGGCGCATGCCATAGGAACTCGTCCACACAAGACCTCTACCAAAATGTTGTTTGTAAAAACAAATCTGGGATTTCTGATTACATGGATGCACACTCTCAGGACATTTTCCGGCTGCTGTTAACAATCCACTACGATAAATTAATTCCTTTACCCACAATCAAATAATTAGTACAAATTGAGGATATTATCCCTATCACATTCTTTTATAGATTCATTATGTTGGATCTAATTTCTTTCCCAATAATTTTCCACTGCTGTAAGGAAGAACAATAGCTCTCATAAGTCTTAGTAATATCATACTTAATTTACCCAGCATCGAATAATTTATTTACTATCCTTTCTCATCTGTTAACCAGTGACTTTGTTTGAACTCCAGAACTCAAAACTCACAATAGTTCAAACCAGCAAAATTTCCTTTACTATTTTCCCATATCATCTATGCCTTATACACATCCATACATACAGCCCAATTTATATTCTGATAAAATTCAAGTTTATATATATATAAAATCCGTGAGCAGAGTACTCTGGGAAGTCAGTGTAAGACCTCTCCAAAATTTGGCTAATTTTGTACTCCCACATTTTTTATGAAGTTCATATCCATAAATAGCTTTGATTCTCATATAAATTCTATCACAATGGAATCCCAAGATTACTTCCAATTTTTTTTTTTTTTTAATGAATAGCTGCTCATAACTCAGCAAATCAAATCTTTATTCTCCATCTCCCTTGACAAAAGTGATAATTTTCATAATCAAATTATATTTCTATTTTTTATTTTACGAATTCTCTCGATATGCGATCCTATCCCCATGGAACTATCTATTTTTCAGACAAGGCACACTGTCGGTGTCAACAATCTTGTAAGATTGATACACAAAAACAAAAACACTGACACACAAAATACCCACACACACATGCATTATGCATATTTGTTTGCGTTGGAACCCTTATTTACAGATCCGGATGGGTGTCAACTTTATTTCAATTTCTCAAAATTTGTCCTTCAATTTTATAAGCGCTAATACACAAATGGACCAAAAAGTTTATTCTTAGAAAACCCCTATGACGTCACATTGACATTACCCTTTCAGTTCCCACAATAATTTATCCAAATTTGACTACCCACCCATTTGTATGTCAGTCGACCACTGACCTATCATTCGTGTGGAACAATAGTCTGAAATTCCCACCTGATCATGATATGACTCTTGTCACTTGGTTTGCCAAAAATTGCAAAGCAATTGTTCCAAACTTTGTAAATTTAAAATTTTGTGCCCAACATAAAAGATCCAATTTCGGCATTTGATCAATTAATTATCAATTTGCTTACAAGCAAAAGAAAAATGAATAATTCTTGCTCCAAAAACTTTTCAGACCCAAGAATCGTCGACAGTTATTCATGTTTGTCCAGTAATCTAATTTGTTGAGGCCAATCGTCATTTGGGATTTGTCGCAATGAAGGCCTAATCATTGTCTGAGGTATCGGTCAGCACTGGTACCCTTGATCTTGGTTTACCCTATGAACTTGTCTTCCTTTTGGTATACGGACATCCTCTTTTCCAATGTCCCATCCGTCCACACTTGAAACACCGGTTTCTGTCGTTGCCTGGTCTGTGCACCTGTGCACTTGTATTGCTGGGCTGCATCTCTACATCCCTGAGTTGCCACTGCAATCTCTCGTTATCTCCTGAAACACGAAAAAATTCTCTGTACCGTCCTTTTTGGGGAGACAACTGGAAATCAGATGGGACAACTGTCACTTTCATTCCTAATTTCGAGGGCAGTTGTGCATTTGTCTCTTCCACTGTATCCTGTATCCTTTTTATTTTAAGTTCTAGATCCGTTATCCGTTCTTGCTGTTCCCGTTGTCTGGATTCACCATCCCAAAGATGGAATGCAAGCCAGTCTACCGTTAGATTCTGTCTCTTCCTGGCTTTCAATCTTTGTTCCAATCTTTCCAATCGACTTCGCTCAAATGTACCATCTCTTGGAAACTCCTCATCATGTCCCTTTGTCCACAAATACCAATTCTCGACCTGCCTTATAGCTTCGGCACCATAACGGTCGTACATATGATGTGTACAAGTACCTTTTTGTGGAATCTCTGGTTGTCCTTGTGTATTCTTGCAGGCTCCATTTCCCATTTTGCCTTTTATCAAAGTAGCGTTGGATGTGTTGTAGTTTGTTCCTCTAAAGCTTCTCTCGTACCTCCAGGAAGGATCTCTCCACCTGTTCAAACGGTGATTTCCAGAGAATCTCTCTCACCTGTGGCTTTTGCACAATCCAATCTCACAGATCAGTATTTGCAGATGAGCCAGAGGGTCAGTATGAAATGGGTGAATCCTCAGGTGTCCGCTCTGTTGAAGGGGAAATCATACAATGGTAACCGCACATATATATCTATATATAAACTCACCACCTTGCTCAATTTTCCAAGGTTGTCTTCACATTGATAATATCTCACAAAGATATTAAAGCTTCTTTCTTGAGACCGCATTTTCATCAATCAAACGATCAATATATTCAATTTAATTTATTCAATTCAATTTATCCAGTTAAATTTATTCAATTAAATTCAATCAATTAGATTCAATCAATCAACAATTCAATCAATTATTCAATTTCAATTAATTCATCAATATTCATCAATAAATCAAATTAATCATTTTGGATGACTCCTTGCATAAGCCCTTTCCCCAATGATGTCAGGACAGGTCCATCCATTGACTGAGATCGAATCTCATCGGTCGTCACCTCTGGTTCATACCTCATGTCAATTGATGAATCACCGTTCTGTCCTAGGGTCATATCTGACATATTTCCCCATTTTGCCTGGTCTCCACAAATTTTCTTTGCAACCACTAAAGGCAACTCATCCTTCATTCGTGAGACAGCCAACATGGATGGCAGATATTAAAGTTCATTGGGAAAAATATCTCATCATTTTCTTTTAATAGTACCCAAAATCTCTTGGCAATATAAATTTCGTAAAACTCCTGAAATAAGACTGTAAAATTCCTTCAATCATGCTAAATTTTGAAACTCCATCGCTTGTAATACCCAATTTATCCCATAGGGCTTGAAAGTTCTTTTCCAAGTTCATGCAATCATTCTGCATTTGAACCCTATGATATCATTCATAATAATCATCATGATTTTATAGTCATGGTCCTATCATAATCATCTATTTAAAACGAACATTTCCTTTATCACCACAGCTATGTGGTATAATCAACAATAGAATAAAACTGTACATAGCAACAGGCTACCTCATGGCCACTTAGTATACCTATTGACAATAAGTCATAACAATATCGAATAATCATTGAACAATTAAAAAATCGCTTCTACTGCTCCAGCCGCAGCATTCGTCATTTTGTCTGCTCATCTGCGTGACCAAAACGAAATAAAGGGAGCTCAACCATTACACAGCGCTTTTAATGGCGCATGCCATAGGAACTCAACGCCATTTCGACTCGGCCAGAAAAACGAGCAAATTTTGCAGGATGTTAACTGGAATTAGTCGTGAAAATATATCCAAAATACACAAAAATACCCACCCACAAAAATAAACAACAAAACCCAAACAAACCCAAGGTCGACCATATTACACAATTAAATTACACATTAAATTATTCATTAAATTACTCATTAAATTACTCATTAAATTACTCATTAAATTAACTTACATAGTTTCAGCATTGTATTGATTGCTGAAATGTTCATGGGTTTAAACACACCTTAAAAGAGGTATGCTTTGTGGTGTTGCCCACCTACCACGTTTAATTAAATTACATCATTTCAGCATCGTATTGATTGCTGAAATGTTCATGGGTTTGAACACACCTTAAAAGAGGTATGCTTTGTGGTGTTGCCCACCTACCACGTTTAATTAAATTACATCATTTCAGCATCGTATTGATTGCTGAAATGTTCATGGGTTTAAACACACCTTAAAAGAGGTATGCTTTGTGGTGTTGCCCACCTACCACGTTGAATTAAATTACATCATTTCAGCATCGTATTGATTGCTGAAATGTTCATGGGTTTGAACACACCTTAAAAGAGGTATGCTTTGGGTGTTGCCCACCTACCACGTTTAATTAAATTACATCATTTCAGCATCGTATTGATTGCTGAAATGTTCATGGGTTTAAACACACCTTAAAAGAGGTATGCTTTGTGGTGTTGCCCACCTACCACGTTGAATTAAATTACATCATTTCAATTAAAAAAACATCGCTTCTACTGCTCCAGCCGCAGCATTCGTCACTTTGTCTGCTCATCCGCATGACCAAAACGAAATAAAGGGAGCTCAACCATTACACAGCGCTTTTAATGGCGCATGCCATAGGAACTCAACGCAATTTCGACTCGGCCAGAAAAACGAGCAAATTTTGCAGGATGTTAACTGGAATTAGCCGTGAAAATATAAACAAAATACACAAAAATACACACCCACACAAATAAACAACATTTATTCCGTTCAACAGAACAAACATTTCCTATATCATGACATGCATGTCTTCAAAATTATATGACCAAGAGAAAAAGTAAAACTAATTAAAACTGCGGGCAGTGATGATCCGGGGACCATACCGCTCCATCCTGATTGGACGGGTGCGTGCTAGAGTCGTTAACAACGACAGTCCAGATCAGATTGTTCAAAATTTCAACTCAATCGATCGAAAAATGAACGCAGGGATGCATTTTAAAGGTGCAGTGGCACTAACTGAGTTGCCACGAATATGGCCACGAAATTGCCAATATGGCCATCACAAAATATTTTCCTTAATCAATTGGCTCATAGCATAACCAATCTGCAAGTATTTCATCCGAAGATGTATCTCTGAGGAATTTTAATTAAATAAGTCATTTATAAATCAACGAGTTAATTTATTAAATGATTAATCAATAAATCAAAATTTTCCTTGACAACCACATCACTTGGTCAGTGTCATGTCCAAATATCAGCTTCCTTACTCAAAAGGTGCCTGAGTTAATGTAATGTAATTACTGTAATAAGATTACTGCAATTACTGTAATGATTACTGTAATTACTGTAATTACCGGAACTGTAATTACTGTAATTACCTCAGGTAATTACTGTAATGTAATTACTGTAATGTAATAAGAAATGTAATTAATTAAATAAGTACTTCATTAATCGCTAATAATGAAATAACTCCTGAATTTTCATCCGATTCACTTGACATTCGAATGGGTATTACATATCAGCCACCTAATTCAACCAACAACTATTTTTATTCAACATAGGCCAAAAGTTAACAACAATTTCAAAATTCTCAATTTTCATCCGATTCACTTGACATTCGAATGGGATTTACATATCAGCCACCTAATTCAACCAACAACTATTTTTATTCAACATAGGCCAAAAGTCAACAACAATTTCAAAAATCCTTAATTTTCATTCGATTCACTTGACATTCGAATGGGATTTACATATCAGCCACCTAATTCAACCAACAACTATTTTTATTCAACATAGGCCAAAAGTCAACAACAATTTCAAAATTCTCAATTTTCATCCGATTCACTTGACATTCGAATGGGATTTACATATCAGCCACCTAATTCAACCAACAACTATTTTTATTCAACATAGGCCAAAAGTCAACAACAATTTCAAAAATCCTTAATTTTCATTCGATTCACTTGACATTCGAATGGGATTTACATATCAGCCACCTAATTCAACCAACAACTATTTTTATTCAACATAGGCCAAAAGTCAACAACAATTTCAAAAATCCTTAATTTTCATTCGATTCACTTGACATTCGAATGGGATTTACATATCAGCCACCTAATTCAACCAACAACTATTTTTATTCAACATAGGCCAAAAGTTAACAACAATTTCAAAAATCCTTAATTTTCATTCGATTCACTTGACATTCGAATGGGATTTACATATCAGCCACCTAATTCAACCAACAACTATTTTTATTCAACATAGGCCAAAAGTTAACAACAATTTCAAAAATCCTTAATTTTCATTCGATTCACTTGACATTCGAATGGGATTTACATATCAGCCACCTAATTCAACCAACAACTATTTTTATTCAACATAGGACAAAAGTCAACAACAATTTCAAAAATCCTTAATTTTCATTCGATTCACTTGACATTCGAATGGGATTTACATATCAGCCACCTAATTCAACCAACAACTATTTTTATTCAACATAGGCCAAAAGTCAACAACAATTTCAAAAATCCTTAATTTTCATTCGATTCACTTGACATTCGAATGGGATTTACATATCAGCCACCTAATTCAACCAACAACTATTTTTATTCAACATAGGCCAAAAGTCAACAACAATTTCAAAAATCCTTAATTTTCATTCGATTCACTTGACATTCAAATGGGATTTACATATCAGCCACCTAATTCAACCAACAACTATTTTTATTCAACATAGGCCAAAAGTCAACAACAATTTCAAAAATCCTTAATTTTCATTCGATTCACTTGACATTCGAATGGGATTTACATATCAGCCACCTAATTCAACCAACAACTATTTTTATTCAACATAGGCCAAAAGTTAACAATTTCAAAAATCCTTAATTTTCATTCGATTCACTTGACATTCGAATGGGATTTACATATCAGCCACCTAATTCAACCAACAACTATTTTTATTCAACATAGGCCAAAAGTCAACAACAATTTCAAAAATCCTTAATTTTCATTCGATTCACTTGACATTCGAATGGGATTTACATATCAGCCACCTAATTCAACCAACAACTATTTTTATTCAACATAGGCCAAAAGTTAACAACAATTTCAAAAATCCTTAATTTTCATTCGATTCACTTGACATTCGAATGGGATTTACATATCAGCCACCTAATTCAACCAACAACTATTTTTATTCAACATAGGCCAAAAGTCAACAACAATTTCAAAAATCCTTAATTTTCATTCGATTCACTTGACATTCGAATGGGATTTACATATCAGCCACCTAATTCAACCAACAACTATTTTTATTCAACATAGGCCAAAAGTCAACAACAATTTCAAAAATCCTTAATTTTCATTCGATTCACTTGACATTCGAATGGGATTTACATATCAGCCACCTAATTCAACCAACAACTATTTTTATTCAACATAGGCCAAAAGTCAACAACAATTTCAAAAATCCTTAATTTTCATTCGATTCACTTGACATTCGAATGGGATTTACATATCAGCCACCTAATTCAACCAACAACTATTTTTATTCAACATAGGCCAAAAGTCAACAACAATTTCAAAAATCCTTAATTTTCATTCGATTCACTTGACATTCAAATGGGATTTACATATCAGCCACCTAATTCAACCAACAACTATTTTTATTCAACATAGGCCAAAAGTCAACAACAATTTCAAAAATCCTTAATTTTCATTCGATTCACTTGACATTCGAATGGGATTTACATATCAGCCACCTAATTCAACCAACAACTATTTTTATTCAACATAGGCCAAAAGTTAACAATTTCAAAAATCCTTAATTTTCATTCGATTCACTTGACATTCGAATGGGATTTACATATCAGCCACCTAATTCAACCAACAACTATTTTTATTCAACATAGGCCAAAAGTCAACAACAATTTCAAAAATCCTTAATTTTCATCCGAATCACTTGACATTCGAATGGGATTTACATATCAGCCACCTAATTCAACCAACAACTATTTTTATTCAACATAGGCCAAAAGTCAACAACAATTTCAAAAATCCTTAATTTTCATTCGATTCACTTGACATTCAAATGGGATTTACATATCAGCCACCTAATTCAACCAACAACTATTTTTATTCAACATAGGCCAAAAGTCAACAACAATTTCAAAAATCCTTAATTTTCATTCGATTCACTTGACATTCGAATGGGATTTACATATCAGCCACCTAATTCAACCAACAACTATTTTTATTCAACATAGGCCAAAAGTCAACAACAATTTCAAAAATCCTTAATTTTCATCCGATTCACTTGACATTCGAATGGGATTTACATATCAGCCACCTAATTCAACCAACAACTATTTTTATTCAACATAGGCCAAAAGTCAACAACAATTTCAAAAATCCTTAATTTTCATTCGATTCACTTGACATTCAAATGGGATTTACATATCAGCCACCTAATTCAACCAACAACTATTTTTATTCAACATAGGCCAAAAGTCAACAACAATTTCAAAAATCCTTAATTTTCATTCGATTCACTTGACATTCGAATGGGATTTACATATCAGCCACCTAATTCAACCAACAACTATTTTTATTCAACATAGGCCAAAAGTTAACAACAATTTCAAAAATCCTTAATTTTCATTCGATTCACTTGACATTCGAATGGGATTTACATATCAGCCACCTAATTCAACCAACAACTATTTTTATTCAACATAGGCCAAAAGTTAACAACAATTTCAAAAATCCTTAATTTTCATTCGATTCACTTGACATTCGAATGGGATTTACATATCAGCCACCTAATTCAACCAACAACTATTTTTATTCAACATAGGCCAAAAGTCAACAACAATTTCAAAAATCCTTAATTTTCATTCGATTCACTTGACATTCGAATGGGATTTACATATCAGCCACCTAATTCAACCAACAACTATTTTTATTCAACATAGGCTAAAAGTCAACAACAATTTCAAAAATCCTTAATTTTCATTCGATTCACTTGACATTCGAATGGGATTTACATATCAGCACAGGGAGCAGAGGAAAAACACGAAAAAGCAACAGCCCTGGCTTTGCTTCCTGGAAGATTCCTGGAAGCTTCCTGCAAAACGCTTTGCTTCTCGCAAAACGTCCGCCAATGGGAACTTGGCGACGTCCACTCGAAATCCCAGCGGTGCCTCCAGATTGTCGTGGAAGTGTAGGTGAGACTCAAGACGCCAATGGTCGGAAACAGGTTTTACAAAAGGTCATGACTTTATTAACTGGTTGTTCACTTTCATTCCAATACCAAATAACTACCGTTTAACTCAATGGACAAGGTCACTCTATCCGCATGGTCCTTCTTGTTCGGCCGATGTTCCTCCGCCATTCCCGTCCTCCTTCCTCCCGTCGGGCAGAGGTTCTGATGATGAGTGCTCCTTGACTCCAAGTCTCTTCTGTTTATATGGGCAAGCTTCAGTTAATCCCCTGTGCGCTGAAATCGTAATCCCTTCTCCGCTGCTTCTAATCCTTTCTCCGCAAACGTTACTCGGTCGCCTCACTGGCACCAGCTCGCTCCCCTCCTGCTGCGAGTTCCATTTACCAAACAATAGGGGGGTGCTCCAGCCTGGGGCTGTGACCAGGTGGACAAGAGATTACCATGTTCGTGCACATTCCTGACACTCATTTACGAAATCGTCTGTCTGCTTCGTTACTAGTCCCAATCAATGAGTTACATTTCCACAGTTCCATTAGCAAGCAGCTCGTGTTCCATTAGCAAGCAGCTAGTGCTCCATCAGCAAGCGCCTCGTGTTCCATAAGTAAGCAGCTGGTGTTCCATTTATAGCAAGCAGCTAGTGTTCCATTAGCAAGCACCTCGTGTTCCATGAGCAAGCAGCTCGTGTTCCGTTAGCAAGCACCTAGTGTTCCAACAGTAAGCAGCTAGTGTTCCATAAGTAAGCAGCTAGTGTTCCATACGTAAGCAACTCCTGTTCCATCAGCCAGCAGCTAGTGTTCCATTAGCAAGCAGCTCGTGTTCCATTAGCAAGCAGCTCGTGTTCCGTTAGCAAGCAGCTAGTGTTCCATTAGCAAGCAGCTAGTGTTCCATTAGCAAGCAGCTAGTGTTCCATTAGCAAGCAGGTCGTGTTCCATTAGCAAGCAGCTCGTGTGCCATTGGCAAGCAGCTCGTGTTCCATTAGCAAGCAGCCAGTGTTCCATTAGCAAGCAGCTAGTGCTCCATTAGCAAGCGCCTAGTGTTCCATAAGTAAGCAGCTGGTGTTCCATTTATAGCAAGCAGCTAGTGTTCCATTAGCAAGCACCTAGTGTTCCATTAGCTAGCAGCTCGTGTTCCGTTAGCAAGCACCTAGTGTTCCATAAGTAAGCAGCTAGTGTTCCATAAGTAAGCAGCTCGTGTTCCATAAGTAAGCAACTCGTGTTCCATCAGCCAGCAGCTAGTGTTCCATTAGCAAGCAGCTCGTGTTCCATCAGCAAGCAGCTAGTGTTCCATTAGCAAGCAGCTAGTGTTCCATAAGTAAGCAGCTAGTGTTCCATTAGCAAGCAGCTAGTGTTCCATAAGTAAGCAGCTAGTGTTCCATAAGTAAGCAACTCGTGTTCCATCAGCAAGCAGCTAGTGTTCCATAAGCAAGCAGCTAGTGTTCCATTAGCAAGCAGCTCGTGTTCCATTAGCAAGCAGCTGGTGTTCCATTAGCAAGCAGCTCGTGTTCCATTAGCAAGCAGCTCGTGTTCCGTTAGCAAGCAGCTCGTGTTCCATTAGCAAGCAGCTCGTGTTCCATTAGCAAGTGCCTCGTGTTCCATAAGTAAGCAGCTGGTGTTCCATTAGCAAGCAGCTAGTGTTCCATTAGCAAGCAGCTAGTGTTCCATTAGCAAGCAGCTGGTGCTCCATTAGCAAGTGCCTAGTGCTCCATTAGCAAGCAGCTGGTGTTCCATTTATAGCAAGCAGCTTGTGTTCCATTAGCAAGCACCTAGTGTTCCATTAGCAAGCAGCTCGTGTTCCGTTAGCAAGCACCTGGTGTTCCATAAGTAAGCAGCTAGTGTTCCATAAGTAAGCAACTCGTGTTCCATCAGCCAGCAGCTAGTGTTCCATTAGCAAGCAGCTCGTGTTCCATTAGCAAGCAGCTCGTGTTCCGTTAGCAAGGAGCTAGTGTTCCATTAGCAAGCAGCTAGTGTTCCATTAGGAAGCGCCTAGTGTTCCATAAGTAAGCAGCTAGTGTTCAATTAGCAAGCAGCTCGTGTTCCATTAGCAAGCAGCTAGTGTTCCATTAGCAAGTGCCTCGTGTTCCATAAGTAAGCAGCTGGTGTTCCATTAGCAAGCAGCTAGTGTTCCATTAGCAAGCACCTCGTGTTCCATTAGCAAGCAGCTCGTGTTCCATTTGCAAGCATCTAGTGTTCCATAAGTATGCAGCTCGTGTTCCATTAGCAAGCAGCTAGTGTTCCATCAGCAAGCAGCTCGTGTTCCGTTAGCAAGCAGCTAGTATTCCATTAGCAAGCAGCTCGTGTTCCATCAGCAAGCAGCTAGTGATCCGTTAGCAAGCAGGTAGTGATCCGTTAGCAAGCAGGTAGTGCTCCATTCGCAACCAGCTCGTGTTCCGTTCGCAAGCAGCTCGTGTTCCATTAGCAAGCAGCTAGTGTTCCATTAGCAAGCAGCTAGTGTTCTGTTAGCAAGCAGCTCGTATTCCATTAGCAAGCAGCTCATGTTCCGTTAGCAAGCCGCTCATGTTCCATTAGCAAGCAGCTCCTGTTCCGTTAGCAAGCAGCTCGTATTCCATGAGCAAGCAGCTCATGTTCCGTTAGCAAGCAGCTCATGTTCCATTCGCAAGCAACTAGTGTTCCATTAGCAAGCAGCTAGTGTTCCATGAGCAAGCAGCTAGTGTTCCACTAGCAAGCAGCTAGTGTTCCATTAGCAAGCAGCTAGTGCTCCATTAGCAAGCAGCTGGTGCTCCATAAGCAAGCAGCTCATGTTCCATTAGCAAGCAGCTAGTGTTCCATTAGCAAGCAGCTAGTGTTCCATTAGAAAGCAGCTCATGTTCCATTAGCAAGCAGCTAGTGTTCTGTTAGCAAGCAGCTCATGTTCCATTAGCAAGCAGCTCCTGTTCCGTTAGCAAGCAGCTCGTATTCCATTAGCAAGCAGCTCATGTTCCGTTAGCAAGCAGCTCATGTTCCATTAGCAAGCACCTAGTGTTCCATTAGCAAGCAGCTAGTGTTCCATTAGCAAGCAGCTCGTTTTCCATTCGCAAGCAGCTGGTGTTCCATTAGCAAGCAGCGAGTGTTCCATTACCAAGCAGCTGGTGTTCCACCAGCAAGCAGCTCGTGTTCTATTAGCAAGCAGCTAGTGTTCCATTAGCAAGCAGCTAGTGTTCCATTAGCAAGCAGCTCGTGTTCCATTAGCAAACAGCTCGTGTGCCATTGGCAAGCAGCTCGTGTTCCATTAGCAAGCAGCCATTGTTCCATTAGCAAGCAGCTAGTGCTCCATTAGCAAGCAGCTCGTGTTCCATTAGCAAGCAGCTCGTGTTCCATTGGCAAGCGGCTCGTGTTCCATCAGCAAGCAGCTGGTGTTCCATTTGGCAAGCAGCTCGTGTTCCATTAGCAAGCAGCTCGTGTTCCATTAGCAAGCAGCTCGTGTTCCATTAGCAAGCAGCTCGTGTTCCATTGGCAAGCACATAGTGTTCCATTAGCAAGCAGCTCGTGTTCCATTAGCAAGCAGCTCGTGCTCCATTAGCAAGCAGCTAGTGATCCGTTAGCAAGCAGGTAGTGATCCGTTAGCAAGCAGGTAGTGCTCCATTCGCAACCAGCTCGTGTTCCGTTCGCAAGCAGCTCGTGATCCATTAGCAAGCAGCTAGTGTTCCATTAGCAAGCAGCTAGTGTTATGTTAGCAAGCAGCTCGTATTCCATTAGCAAGCAGCTCATGTTCCGTTAGCAAGCCGCTCATGTTCCATTAGCAAGCAGCTCCTGTTCCGTTAGCAAGCAGCTCGTATTCCATGAGCAAGCAGCTCATGTTCCGTTAGCAAGCAGCTCATGTTCCATTCGCAAGCAACTCGTGTTCCATTAGCAAGCAGCTAGTGTTCCATGAGCAAGCAGCTAGTGTTCCACTAGCAAGCAGCTAGTGTTCCATTAGCAAGCAGCTAGTGCTCCATTAGCAAGCAGCTGGTGCTCCATAAGCAAGCAGCTCATGTTCCATTAGCAAGCAGCTCGTGCTCCATTAGCAAGCACCTGGTGTTCCATAAGTAAGCAGCTACTGTTCCATCAGCAAGTGCCTCGTGTTCCATTAGCAAGCAGCTCGTGTTCCATTAGCAAGCAGCTCGTGTTCCGTTAGCAAGCAGCTAGTGTTCCATTAGCAAGCAGCTCGTGTTCCATGAGCAAGCAGCTAGTGTTCCATTAGCAAGCAGCTAGTGTTCCGTTAGCACGCAGCCCGTGTTCCATTAGCAAGCAGCTCGTGTTCCATGAGCAAGCAGCTAGTGTTCCATTAGCAAGCAGCTAGTGTTCCATTAGCAAGCAGCTCGTGTTCCATGAGCAAGCAGCTCGTGTTCCATTAGCAAGCAGCTCGTGTTCCGTTAGCAAGCAGCTAGTGTTCCATTAGCAAGCAGCTCGTGTTCCATGAGCAAGCAGCTAGTGTTCCATTAGCAAGCAGCTAGTGTTCCGTTAGCACGCAGCTAGTGTTCCATCAGCAAGCAGCTCGTGTTCCGTTAGCACGCAGCTCGTGTTCCATTAGCAAGCAGCTCGTGTTCCATTAGCAAGCAGCTCGTGTTCCATTAGCAAGTGCCTCGTCTTCCATAAGTAAGCAGCTGGTGTTCCATTAGCAAGCAGCTAGTGTTACATTTGCAAGCAGCTAGTGTTCCATTAGCAAGCAGCTAGTGCTCCATTAGCAAGCGCCTCGTGTTCCATAAGTAAGCAGCTGGTGTTCCATTTATAGCAAGCAGCTAGTGTTCCATTAGCAAGCACCTAGTGTTCCATTAGCAAGCAGCTCGTGTTCCATCAGCAAGCAGCTAGTGTTCCATTAGCAAGCAGCTAGTGTTCCATAAGTAAGCAGCTAGTGTTCCATTAGCAAGCAGCTAGTGTTCCATTAGCAAGCAGCTAGTGTTCCATAAGTAAGCAGCTAGTGTTCCATAAGTAAGCAGCTAGTGTTCCATTAGCAAGCAGCTGGTGTTCCATTAGCAATCAGCTAGTGTTCCATTAGCAAGCAGCTCGTGTTCCATCAGCAAGCAGCTAGTGTTCCATTAGCAAGCAGCTCGAGTTCCATTAGCAAGCAACTCGTGTTCCATTACCAAGCAGCTAGTGTTCCATAAGTAAGCAACTCGTGGTCTATTAGCAAGCAACTCGTGTTCCATCAGCAAGCAGCTAGTGTTCCATGAGCAAGCAGCTCGTGTTCCATTAGCAAGCAGCTCGTGTTCCATTAGCAAGCAGCTAGTGTTCCATTAGCAAGCAGCTAGTGTTCCATTCGCAAGCAGCTAGTGTTCCATTAGCAAGCAGCTGGTGTTCCATAAGTAAGCAGCTGGTGTTCCATTAGCAAGCAGCTAGTGTTCCATTAGCAAGCAGCTCGTGTTCCATTAGCAAGCAGCTGGTGTTCCATGAGCACGCAGCTCGTGTTCCATTAGCAAGCAGCTCGTGTTCCGTTAGCAAGCAGCTCATGTTCCATTAGCAAGCAGCTCGTGTTCCATTCGCAAGTGCCTCGTGTTCCATAAGTAAGCAGCTGGTGTTCCATTAGCAAGCAGCTAGTGTTCTATTAGCAAGCAGCTAGTGTTCCATGAGCAAGCAGCTAGTGCTCCATGAGCAAGTGCCTAGTGTTCCATAAGTAAGCAGCTGGTGTTCCATTTATAGCAAGCAGCTAGTGTTCCATTAGCAAGCACCTAGTGTTCCATGAGCAAGCAGCTCGTGTTCCGTTAGCAAGCACCTAGTGTTCCATAAGTAAGCAGCTAGTGTTCCATACGTAAGCAGCTAGTGTTCCATAGGTAAGCAACTCGTGTTCCATCAGCCAGCAGCTGGTGTTCCATTAGCAAGCAGCTCGTATTCCATTAGCAAGCAGCTCGTGTTCCGTTAGCAAGCAGCTAGTGTTCCATTAGCAAGCAGCTAGTGTTCCATTAGCAAGCAGCTAGTGTGCCATTAGCAAGCAGCTCGTGTTCCATTAGCAAGCAGCTCGTGTGCCATTGGCAAGCAGCTCGTGTTCCATTAGCAAGCAGCCAGTGTTCCATTAGCAAGCAGCTAGTGTTCCATTAGCAAGCAGCTAGTGTTCCATTAGCAAGCAGCTCGTGTTCCATTAGCAAGCAGCTCGTGTTCCATTAGCAATCGCCTAGTGTTCCATAAGTAAGCAGCTAGTGTTCAATTAGCAAGCAGCTCGTGTTCCATTAGCAAGCAGCACGTGTTCCATTAGCAAGTGCCTCGTGCTCCATAAGTAAGCAGCTGGTGTTCCATTAGCAAGCAGCTCGTGTTCCATTAGCAAGCACATAGTGTTCCATTAGCAAGCAGCTCGTGTTCCATTAGCAAGCAGCTCGTGCTCCATTAGCAAGCACCTGGTGTTCCATAAGTAAGCAGCTACTGTTCCATCAGCAAGTGCCTCGTGTTCCATTAGCAAGCAGCTCGTGTTCCATTCGCAAGCAGCTCGTGTTCCGTTAGCAAGCAGCTAGTGTTCCATGAGCAAGCAGCTCGTGTTCCGTGAGCAAGCAGCTAGTGTTCCATTAGCAAGCAGCTAGTGTTCCGTTAGCACGCAGCTCGTGTTCCATCAGCAAGCAGCTAGTGTTCCATTAGCAAGCAGCTAGAAACACCACCATGACACTATGTACCGTGCATGTGACACACCGCCTTGACACGATGTACCGTGCCTGTGACGCACCGCCATGACACTATGTACCGTGCCTGTGACGCACCGCCATGACACGATGTACCGTGCATGGAACGCACTGCCATGACATGATGTACCGTGCCTGTGATGCACCACCATGACACTATGTACCGTGCATGTGACGCACCGCCATGACACTATGTACCAGGCATGGGACGCACCGCCATGACACTATGTACCGTGCCAGTGACGCACCGACATGATACTATGTACCGTGCCTGTGATGCACCACCATGACACTATGTACTGTGACTGTGCCGCACGGCCAAGACACTGTGTACGGTGCCTGTGACGAACAGCCATGACACTCTGTACAGTGCCTGTGACGCACCACAATGACACGTGTACCGTGCCTCTGACGCACCGCCATGACACTATGTGCCGTGCCTGTGATGCACAGCAATGACACAATGTACCGTGCCTGTGACGCACCACCTTGACACTATGTGCCATGCCTGTGACGCATCGCCATGACACGATGTACCGTGCCTGTGGCGCACGACCATGACACTATGCACTGTGCCTGTGATGCACTGCCATGACACTATGTACCGTGCCTGTGACACACGGCCATGACATTATGTACCGTGCCTGTGACGCACCACCATGACACTGTGTACCGTGCCTGTGATGCACCGCCATGACACGATGTACCCAGCCTGTGAAGCATCGCCATGACATGATGTACCATGCCTGTGACGCACCGCCATGACACTGTGCACCGTGCCTGCGACGCACCACCATGACACTATGCACCGTGCCTGTGACGCACCACCATGACACTATGTACCGTGCCTGTGACGCACCACCATGACACGATGCACCATGCCTGTGACACAACGCCATGACACTATGCACCGTGCCTGTGACGCACCGCGATGACACTATGTCCCGTGCCTGTGACGCACTGCCATGACACGATGTACCATGCATGGAACGCACTGCCATGACATGATGAACCGTGCCTGTGACGCACCACCATGACACTATGTACCGTGCATGTGACGCACTGCCATGACACTATGTACCAGGCATTGGACGCACCGCCATGACACTATGTACCGTGCCAGTGACGCACCGCCATGATACTATGTACCGTGCCTGCGATGCACCACCATGACACTATGTACCGTGCCTGTGACGCACAGTCATGACACTATGTACCGTGCCTGTGCCACACCGCCAAGACACTGTTTACGGTGCCTGTGACGCACAGCCATGACACTATGTACCGTGCATGGAACGCACCGCCATGACACGATGTACCGTGGCTGTGCCGCACCGCCAAGACACTGTGTACGGTGCCTGTGACGCACCACCATGACACTATGTACCGTGGCTGTGACGCACCGCCGTGACACGATGTTTGTCCACGTATCTTTGCCTAATCAGTCATATTCTTTCTTTCTTTATTGTTCATGGCGAGATGATTATGGTGATGAAGAAGATGATGATGATTATGGTGATGAAGAAGATGATGATGATTATGATGATGGAGAAGATGATGATGATTATGATGATGATTATGGTGATGAAGACCATTCGGCCCCAGCAAGTTGGTCCTCCATTTCGTCCACCTCGGAAGGATGACAGGCTGAGTGAACCTGCCTGGCGCTTTTTAAATTTGACGATCGACCGGGATTCGCACTCGGGATCCTCGGAGCCCAAGGGAGCCCCCCCCCCCGTGACCGCTGTGGAAGTGTAACTCAGTGTAACTTATTGATTGGCACTTGTAACTCATTGATTAAAGACTGGTAACGATTTCGTAAATGGATGCCAAGAATGTGCACGAACATGGTAATCTCTTGTCCACCTGGTCACAGCCCCAGGCTGGAGCACCCCCCTATCGTTTGGTAAACGGAACTCGCAGTAGGAGGGGAGCGAGCTGATGCCAGGACTCAGTGCATGCATGACCTCGGGGCATTAGCGGAGAAAGGATTAGCGCGACAAGGCCCATAAAAACCAGAGCAAACGATGAGTCAAGAGACTTGTCACCAGAAGCTCTGACCTACGGTACGGAACGGAACCCTGTGAACAGCGCTGAGAGAGAGCACTCATACTCAGAACCTCTGCCCGACGGGAATGGCGGAGGAACATCGGCCGAACGAGAAGGACCATGCGGATAGAGTGACCTGGTCCATTGAGTTAAACGGTAGTTATTTGGTATTGGAATGAAAGTGAACAACCAGTTAATAATAAAGTCATGACCTTTTGTAAAACCTGTGTCCGGTCATTGGAGTCTTGAGTCTCCCCCACCATTTCCCCTACAATTTGGAGGCACCGCTGGGATCAATTGGACACATACAAGACCTTTAAAGGTGAGTGTGTCTTGTTTTTGTCCAGTATGATTTACGAACTTGGGAATAGTTATGTGTATATACATGGAGGATTTGGTGTGTGGGACTTGTGATTGTCCATAGGTAATCCAAGGATGGAACGTTTTAAATGATTCTATTTATTCGTGAGCTTGCGAGGACATTATACGCTGGGTATTAAAAGCCTTGCTCTGGTCTGCAGGCAAATCGGCTCATGAAGTGCACCATGAGGCGATTTGTTTGCCGGTTCGGTAAGGTTCGGTAAGATCCGTACACGTGTACAATCGTGTACACCCGTTTTTAATAAATAATTTTTTTCAGTTTTCCCACCGTATCTAAAACTCGTTCGATCAACAAATAAATTCATGACAGACAACCCCATCTTATACCGGTCCAGAATTATTATGAAAGATGGCGATTGGATGAAAATTGCATCAAATTTTGTCCAGGTCCATCACTAAGCCTTTGAGACATGCTTCACGGTTGTGCTTTCAACAATGCAAAGGGTGACAAGATATGGGATTGTAATGGGATTTTAATGGGATAAATATAAAAGATATTTGTTTTGTAAAAAAAAAAAAAAGTGACAATTAGCTGAGGAGTCACCGAGGCCAAACTTTAGCCTTTGACGGCAGAGAAATTGTTGTTGACTTTTGGCCTATGTTGAATAAAATAGTTGTTGATTGAACTAGTTGACGGATATATAAATCCCAATTCAAAAGTCAAGTGAATTGGATGAAAATTAAGGATTTTGAAATTGTTGTTGACTTTTGGCCTATGTTGAATAAAATAGTTTTTGATTGAACTAGTTGACGGATATATAAATCCCAATTCAAAAGTCAAGTGAATTGGATGAAAATTAAGGATTTTGAAATTGTTGTTGACTTTTGGCCTATGTTGAATAAAATAGTTGTTGATTGAACTAGTTGACGGATATATAAATCCCAATTCAAAAGTCAAGTGAATTGGATGAAAATTAAGGATTTTGAAATTGTTGTTGACTTTTGGCCTATGTTGAATAAAATAGTTGTTGATTGAACTAGTTGACGGATATATAAATCCCAATTCAAAAGTCAAGTGAATTGGATGAAAATTAAGGATTTTGAAATTGTTGTTGACTTTTGGCCTATGTTGAATAAAATAGTTTTTGATTGAACTAGTTGACGGATATATAAATCCCAATTCAAAAGTCAAGTGAATTGGATGAAAATTAAGGATTTTGAAATTGTTGTTGACTTTTGGCCTATGTTGAATAAAATAGTTGTTGATTGAACTAGTTGACGGATATATAAATCCCAATTCAAAAGTCAAGTGAATTGGATGAAAATTAAGGATTTTGAAATTGTTGTTGACTTTTGGCCTATGTTGAATAAAATAGTTGTTGATTGAACTAGTTGACGGATATATAAATCCCAATTCAAAAGTCAAGTGAATTGGATGAAAATTAAGGATTTTGAAATTGTTGTTGACTTTTGGCCTATGTTGAATAAAATAGTTGTTGAAACGTTTTGGGAACATTCAAATGTTGGGTTTTGCTGACGTTTCCACAACGTCGCCACAACGTTTCACTTTCGTTGTCGCAACGTTTTGCTCCAACGTTTTGGGAACATTCAAATGTTGGGTTTTGCTGACGTATCCACAACGTCGCCACAACGTTTCACTTTCGTTGTTGCAACGTTTTGCTCCAACGTTTTGGGAACATTCAAATGTTGGGTTTTGCTGACGTTTCCACAACGTTTCACTTTCGTTGTTGCAACGTTTTGCTCCAACGTTTTGGGGACACTCAAATGTTAAGTAAATCGGATAAGAATTCACGAGTTATTTAATTATTAGCGATTAAGGAAGTACTTATTTAATTAATTACATTTCGTATTACATTACAGTAATTACATTACAGTAATTACCTGAGGTAATTACAGTAATTACAGTTCCGGTAATTACAGTAATTACAGTAATCATTACAGTAATTGCAGTAATCTTATTACAGTAATTACATTACATTAACTCAGGCACCTTTTGAGTAAGGAAGCTGATATTTGGACATGACACTGACCAAGTGATGTGGCTGTCAGGGAAAATTTTGATTTATTGATTAATCATTTAATAAATTAACTCGTTGATTTATAAATGACTTATTTAATTAAAATTCCTCAGAGATACATCTTCGGATGAAATACTTGCAGATTGGTTATGCTATGAGCCAATTGATTAAGGAAAATATTTTGTGATGGCCATATTGGCAATTTCGTGGCCATATTCGTGGCAACTCAGTTAGTGCCACTGCACCTTTAAAATGCATCCCTGCGTTCATTTTTCGATCGATTGAGTTGAAATTTTGAACAATCGGATCTGGACTGTCGTTGTTAACGACTCTAGCACGCACTCGTCCAATCAGGATGGAGCGGTATGGTCCCCGGATCATCACTGCCCGCAGTTTTTTAATTAGTTTTACTTTTTCTCTTGGTCATATAATTTTGAAGACATGCATGTCATGATATAGGAAATGTTTGTTCTGTTGAACGGAATAAATGTTGTTTATTTGTGTGGGTGTGTATTCTTGTGTATTTTGTATATATTTTCACGGCTAATTCCAGTTAACATCCTGCAAAATTTGCTCGTTTGCTGGCCGAGTCGAAATTGCGTTGAGTTCCTATGGCATGCGCCATTAAAAGCGCTGTGTAATGGTTGAGCTCCCTTTATTTCGTTTTGGTCATGCGGATGAGCAGACAAAGTGACAAATGCTGCGGCTGGAGCAGTAGAAGCGATGTTTTTAATTGAAACGATGTAATTTAATTAAAAGTGGGAGGGGGCAACACCACGCATACCTCTTTTAAGGTGTGTATAAACCCTGGAATAAACGTGGGAGGGGGCAACACCACGCATACCTCTTTTAAGGTGTGTATAAACCCTGGAATATTTCAGCAATCAATACAATGCTGAAACTATGTAAGTTAATTTAATGAGTAATTTAATGAGTAATTTAATGAGTAATTTAATGAGTAATTTAATGAGTAATTTAATAAGTAATTTAATGAGTAATTTAATGAGTAATTTAATGAGTAATTTAATGAGTAATTTAATGAGTAATTTAATGAGTAATTTAATGAGTAATTTAATGAGTAATTTAATAAGTAATTTAATGAGTAATTTAATGAGTAATTTAATGAGTAATTTAATGAGTAATTTAATGAGGAATTTAATGAGGAATTAAAAGTGGGAGGGGGCAACACCACGCATACCTCTTTTAAGGTGTGTATAAACCCTGGAATAAACGTGGGAGGGGGCAACACCACGCATACCTCTTTTAAGGTGTGTATAAACCCTGGAATATTTCAGCAATCAATACGATGCTGAAATGATGTAATTTACTGTGTAAGATGGTCGACCTTGGGTTTGTTTGGGTTTTGTTGTTTATTTTTGTGGGTGTGTATTTTTGTGTATTTTGTATATATTTTCACGGCTAATTCCAGTTAACATCCTGCAAAATTTGCTCGTTTTTCTGGCCGAGTCGAAATTGCGTTGAGTTCCTATGGCATGCGCCATTAAAAGCGCTGTGTAATAGTTGAGCTCCCTTTATTTCGTTTTGGTCACGCGGATGAGCAGACAAAATGACGAATGCTGCGGCTGGAGCAGTGGAAGCGATTTTTTAATTGTTCAATGATTATTCGATATTGTTATGACTTATTGTCAATAGGTATACTAAGTGGCCATGAGGTAGCCTGTTGCTATGTACAGTTTTATTCTATTGTTGATTATACCACATAGCTGTGGTGATAAAGGAAATGTTCGTTTTAAATAGATGATTATGATAGGACCATGACTATAAAATCATGATGATTATTATGAATGATATCATAGGGTTCAAATGCAGAATGATTGCATGAACTTGGGAAAGAACTTTCAAGCCCTATGGGATAAATTGGGTGTTACAAGCGATGGAGTTTCAAAATTTAGCATGATTGAAGGAATTTTACAGTCTTATTTCAGGAGTTTTACGAAATTTATATTGCCAAGAGATTTTGGGTACTATTAAAAGAAAAATGATGAGATATTTTTCCCAATGAACTTTAATATCTGCCATCCATTTTGGCTGTCTCACGAATGAAGGATGAGTTGCCTTTAGTGGTTGCAAAGAAAATTTGTGGAGACCAGGCAAAATGGGGAAATATGTCAGATATGACCCTAGGACAGTACGGTGATTCATCAATTGACATGAGGTATGAACCAGAGGTGACGACCGATGAGATTCGATCTCAGTCAATGGATGGACCTGTCCTGACATCATTGGGGAAAGGGCTTATGCAAGGAGTCATCCAAAATGATTAATTTGATTTATTGATGAATATTGATGAATTAATTGAAATTGAATAATTGATTGAATTGTTGATTGATTGAATCTAATTGATTGAATTTAATTGAATAAATTTAACTGGATAAATTGAATTGAATAAATTAAATTGAATATATTGATCGTTTGATTGATGAAAATGCGGTCTCAAGAAAGAAGCTTTAATATCTTTGTGAGATATTATCAATGTGAAGACAACCTTGGAAAATTGAGCAAGGTGGTGAGTTTATATATAGATATATATGTGCGGTTACCATTGTATGATTTCCCCTTCAACAGAGCGGACACCTGAGGATTCACCCATTTCATACTGACCCTCTGGCTCATCTGCAAATACTGATCTGTGAGATTGGATTGTGCAAAAGCCACAGGTGAGAGAGATTCTCTGGAAATCACCATTTGAACAGGTGGAGAGATCCTTCCTGGAGGTACGAGTGAAGCTTTAGAGGAACAAACTACAACACATCCAACGCTACTTTGATAAAAGGCAAAATGGGAAATGGAGCCTGCAAGAATACACAAGGACAACCAGAGATTCCACAAAAAGGTACTTGTACACATCATATGTACGACCGTTATGGTGCCGAAGCTATAAGGCAGGTCGAGAATTGGTATTTGTGGACAAAGGGACATGATGAGGAGTTTCCAAGAGATGGTACATTTGAGCGAAGTCGATTGGAAAGATTGGAACAAAGATTGAAAGCCAGGAAGAGACAGAATCTAACAGTAGACTGGCTTGCATTCCATCTTTGGGATGGTGAATCCAGACAACGGGAACAGCAAGAACGGATAACGGATCTAGAACTTAAAATAAAAAGGATACAGGATACAGTGGAGGAGACAAATGCACAACTGCCCTCGAAATTAGGAATGAAAGTGTCAGTTGTCCCATCTGATTTCCAGTTGTCTCCCCAAAAAGGACGGTACAGAGAATTTTTCGTGTTTCAGGAGATAACGAGAGATTGCAGTGGCAACTCAGGGATGTAGAGATGCAGCCCAGCAATACAAGTGCACAGGTGCACAGACCAGGCAACGACAGAAACCGGTGTTTCAAGTGTGGACGGATGGGACATTGGAAAAGAGGATGTCCGTATACCAAAAGGAAGACAAGCTCATAGGGTAAACCAAGATCAAGGGTACCAGGGCTGACCGATACCTCAGACAATGATTAGGCCTTCATTGCGACAAATCCCAAATGACGATCGGCCTCAACAAATTAGATTACTGGACAAACATGAATAACTGTCGATGATTCTTGGGTCTGAAAAGTTTTCGGAGCAATAATTATTCATTTTTCTTTTGCTTGTAAGCAAATTGATAATTAATTGATCAAATGCCGAAATTGGATCTTTTATGTTGGGCACAAAATTTTAAATTTACAAAGTTTGGAACAATTGCTTTGCAATTTTTTTGGCAAACCAAGTGACAAGAGTCACATCATGATCAGGTGGGAATTTCCGACTATTGTTCCACACGATTGATAGGTCAGTGGTCGACTGACATACAAATGGGTGGGTAGTCAAATTTGGATAAATTATTGTGGGAACTGAAAGGGTAATGTCAATGTGACGTCATAGGGGTTTTCTAAGAATAAACTTTTTGGTCCATTTGTGTATTAGCGCTTATAAAATTGAAGGACAAATTTTGAGAAATTGAAATAAAGTTGACACCCATCCGGATCTGCAAATAAGGGTTCCAACGCAAACAAATACGCATAATGCATGTGTGTGTGGGTATTTTGTGTGTCAATGTTAGTGTTTTTGTGTTTCAATCTTACAAGATTGTTGACACCGACAGTGTGCCTTGTCTGGAAAATAGATAGTTCCATGGGGATGGGATCGCATATCGAGAGAATTCGTAAAATAAAAAAAATTAGAAATATAATTTGGTTATGAAAATTATCACTTTTGTCAAGGCAGATGGAGAATAAAGATTTGATTTGCTGAGTTATGAGCAGCTATTCATTAATAGTAAAAATTGGGAGTAATCTTGGGATTCCATTGTGATCGAATTTATATGAGAATCAAAGCTATTTATGGATATGAGCTTCATAAAAATGTGGGAGTACAAAATTAGCCAAATTTTGGAGAGGTCTTACACTGACTTCCCAGAGTACTCTGCTCATGGATTTTTATATATATAAACTTGAATTTTATCAGCATATAAATTGTGCTGTATGTATGGATGTGTTTAAGGCATAGATGATATGGGAAAATAGTAAAGAAAATTTTGCTGGTTTGAACTATTATGAGTTTTTCAGTTCTGGAGTTCAAACAAAGTCACTGGTTAACAGATGAGAGAGGATAGTAAATAAATTATTCGATGCTGGGTAAATTAAGTACGATATTACTAAGACTTATGAGAGCTATTGTTCTTCCTTACAGCAGTGGAAAATTATTGGGAAAAAAATTAGATCCAACATCATGAATCTATAAAAGAATGTGATAGGGATAATATCCTCAATTTGTACTAATTATTTGATTGTGGGTAAAGGAATTAATTTATCGTAGTGGATTGTTAACAGCAGCCTGAAAATGTCCTGAGAGTGTGCATCCATGTAATCAGAAATCCCAGATTTGTTTTTACAAACAACATTTTGGTAGAGGTCTTGTGTGGACGAACACTTCCTTGGTAGATAAAAAACGGTACTGCATGCTGGCAGCCACTTTTGCGGCCAGTTAGGCCAAACAAATTGAGAGGAAATTGTAGTTAAATACGTAAGTTACACATGGCTATTTGTAAAAAAAGGAAATTTGTTGAGATGGGAAACATTTTTCGAAGGTGTATTAAAGTGTTATAATATGACATGTGGCAAGGCAAACTATTGGATGGGAAAATTAGATCTGGTTATAGAATAAATTTATTGACCCCTTGAAGTTAATGCCTCGAATCATTGTTTCACTGGCATTTTTGTTCACATTGGAAATAGTTTGGTAGAGCTTTGGTTAAAACCTTTGGTTGCGGTATCTTGGAAAGAATTGATAAACCATAGGAGATTGATAAGAATAGAAACAAATATGGACCCAAAATAGAAAGTTGGATTCATGCCTCTCATTGCAAGCAAGCACATGGGGCGAAGGTGGACAATCCCACAGAAAATGAGGCTGCACCTAGCAGCCCAGCAGAACATTCAGTGGCGGATAAACCATACTCGTGATTTACATTCATTTGAATTACATTTTAACGCCCCTTGTAGTGATTGATTATTTCATCATGTAGTAGTCCTACTTGAGATAGCGACATTTATTTGCCTACATGACATACAATTACCTACTGATATTAGTACAGCATGAGTGATAATGTAGCACAATTACACTCATGATCAAGGGAGTTAGTTCAACCCCGGGAGATAGGGGGATCAGGGTAAGACAAATAATCTGATTTATGTTACATATTAATGGATTTTCTTTATTTACCTTTTAGGAAGCTTGTTAGTTTGGTATATAATGTTGAATGTCATCAACATATAATTATGTCATAGGTATGAATATATACAAGGAGTAGCAGACTTGTTTGTTGGTTTAGTAGTTATATTGGCAATTGTTTTAGTGGTGGCTTGCTTGAAAGCCTTAGTGACGGTGTGCCTGAATAAGGCAACCAACAACACGATGATAACGCATGAAGTGACAAATGAGGAAAGAAATGTGGAACCAGAAAAGGAAGACTTTTATGGCGACATAAATACTGAGATTAAAAGATTAAATCAAGTGATGTTGCAAATGAATACAGTAGAATTAAGATAATGGCATAACGACAATGTTATGAGTTGTGTCAATTACAATATCAGTGAACTCATATCACCACGAGTGACACACTGTTAGAAAAAAAAAAAAAAAAAAAAAAGGAAAAAGAAAAGTGGAGAGGAATTATGGTAATAATACATTATGCTTAATTTGTTGGTTTGGGAAAATTGTTGTTGGGAATTAGATATACCCGTTTGTGATTGTAATCATATACAATTTATTTTCTTAGAGTAGTGCTAAAATACCTGCATGAGTTAATTTTTGAACTATATTAATCTGAAAGCAATTGTGGATGCTATTCTTAGTTTAGTAGTGAAATACATACCTGATTGAATATTATTTGTGTGACGCATATAAATGAATATAACTTTTTGAATGTGTTAAGGAAAAACAACAAATTGTTGAATGTGAAACTGTCGGAAGATATACATGATTATGCTGATTTCATGGTAAGATGTACCCTATCTGATTCAGTGTGTGCGGAAAGCAGATTCAGATGTGACTGAGCATAAGGATAAGACGAGATCACATTTTGAAGGGAGTGCTAACGGAATTGGGAAGAAGTTCGAGAAAGAAAATTTGTGGCTAAAAATGAAGTTAATCATGGCATACACCCTCTTTCTCAAAGAATGATGAAGACATTCTCCCGTGTAACTTGGAGATGAATGCTTACCTTCACCAAGGAAATTTATGTGACCATTTGCCTGGATCACACTGCAACATATGAAAGAAAGGCGATCACTTACTCTTGTTCGAAGGCTTCGAACATTCATCACATCAGAAGTTGCAGGACAACGACATTTTACCCGCAACCTCTGTGAAATGCGGGGACATATGTTATTACTTCACCAACTTCCGGGGAGCCAGCATGGAGCTGCAAACCAATGGCTGTGCCTTTTCACAACAGCTGTGCGCGATTCTGCGGGCCACTCCTGGTATGGACCATGGATGACCTGAACACCATGGTCCCAACATCATTGTGGATGCATCCGGCATCCCTGTTCCACATCTTGCTGGCCAATCAACGTCACACCAATACTTGCTGCCCACTCACAATGAGGGAGGAGGCAAGTCGACTACAACTGGGTGAAGGCCTTGTTCAGGAATTACAATGGTTTACAGCAAAAAAAGTGGCAAGAATGCTACAAGGAGAGCAGGGTCAGTCTATGACTCTGCAATGTTACCACAACAGCGAAATCCTACACGAAGTAGTGCAGGAGCTATGAAGACATTAGGAGAAAATGTTTCATACCTGGATTCAAACACAAGTGATCAGCCCTTCCTTTCAAACAAAGTCAACATTTGTGTGGAGGCAAACGTTTTTGCCAGATGGTGCAGATGCTTTACAAAACTTGAAAATGAAGTGAAATTGTTGTATCTTGGTGATGGTGAAGTGTTGTTTTGAAAATATATTTGTGATGCAAATGCAATAGATTGAACAATATGGAAGGAGTCAATGACCAACGAAATGTTTTGTGATTCTTGCAGGATGACGGTGTATGCCTAAGGGAATTTGATTACCAAAGTTATGATTATTTACTTATACTTGTAATGATGTTTACTTGCAGTGATTGATTATTTACTTATACTTGTAATGATGTTTACTTGCAGTGATTGATTATTTACTTATACTTGTAATGATGTTTACTTGTAGTGATTGACTGTTTACTTATATTGATGTTTAGATTAATGGTTAATATAAACAAAAACAAAAAGATGAGGGAATTGTGGAAGTGTAACTCAGTGTAACTTATTGATTGGCACTGGTAACTCATTGATTAAAGACTGGTAACGATTTCGTAAATGGATGCCAAGAATGTGCACAAACATGGTAATCTCTTGTCCACCTGGTCACAGCCCCAGGCTGGAGCACCCCCCTATCGTTTGGTAAACGGAACTCACAGCAGGAGGGGAGCGAGCTGATGCCAGGACTCGGTGCATGCATGACCTCGGGGCATTAGCGGAGAAAGGATTAGCGCGACAAGGCCCATAAAAACCAGAGCAAACGATGAGTCAAGAGACTTGTCACCAGAAGCTCTGACCTACGGTACGGTACGGAACCCTGTGAACAGCGCTGAGAGAGAGCACTCATACTCAGAACCTCTGCCCGACGGGAATGGCGGAGGAACATTGGCCGAACGAGAAGGACCATGCGGATAGAGTGACCTGGTCCATTGAGTTAAACGGTAGTTATTTGGTATTGGAATGAAAGTGAACAACCAGTTAATAATAAAGTCATGACCTTTTGTAAAACCTGTGTCCGGTCATTGGAGTCTTGAGTCTCCCCCACCATTTCCCCTACACCGCCAAAACCAGGCGTACGTTTTCCCACTCACCTTCACTCGAGAGTTAAACATCTATATGCGGCGGGACCGTTCGCGAGATCTTCAGGTGGAGTAGGGGAAAACAGGTGCAAGGGAGCAAGAGGGGACGGGGAAGGAAAAAAAAAGGGTTGGAAGATCTGCGACCGTTCACTCGCCATAGATGTTGGCGCTGCAAATAATTAAACAAAGAAGAATTGATGAAACATGAAAAAGATGAAAGAAAAAAACAAAAACAAAATTAAACCATAGAAAGAAAAATGTGAAGAATTTAAGAACGAAACGCGGACTTCGTAGGAAACACGGTTCAGGTAATCAATAAACGCGGACTTCGTAGGAAACACGGTTCAGGTTTTCTGCCCGTTTTGTGTTTTCTCTTGAACTTCTCCCACCGCTGGTCGCGTCGTTTGACCTCGCAGGAGTTCAATTCAATGAAGTGATTTTCCCTGAAAGCTCCGGTGACTAATTCTCAACCGATCTGTTGTTATTATCTTACACGGATTTCAACAACAACATTCACCTCAGCTGAGGGAGAAACCATGACGAGAATTTCGCGCCTTCCGCAGGTTCTTGGAACACTGACCTCGCTTAAAAGGGGAATTCTTGTGTTTGGAGAACCCGTCGTCCTGGTTTTAACAGTTTTATTTATGATTCAGCCATTCTGCACTCCATCTGCGGTAACATTCACATTTGTTCTTTGACCAAGTTTCACCTTCACTCCTGATCGCGTCCCCCACTTCCGCCCCTTCTGTTGCCGAGCAACCGTCTTCTGAGGAAAGGGAGGTCGCATGAAGGATTGAGTAGGAAGGAATGAGTGATGGAACGAAGGATGAAGGAAGGAAGTTGGGGTGTGTTCCGTTAGCAAGCAGCTCGTGTTCCGTTAGCAAGCACCTAGTGTTCCATAAGTAAGCAGCTAGTGTTCCATAAGTAAGCAACTCGTGTTCCATCAGCAAGCAGCTAGTGTTCCATTAGCAAGCAGCTAGTGTCCCATTAGCAAGCAGCTCGTGTTCCATCAGCAAGCAGCTAGTGTTCCATTAGCAAGCAGCTCGTGTTCCATTAGCAAGCAGCTCGTGTTCCATTACCAAGCAGCTAGTGTTCCATAAGTAAGCAACTCGTGGTCCATTAGCAAGCAACTCGTGTTCCATCAGCAAGCAGCTAGTGTTCCATTCGCAAGCAGCTCGTGTTCCATTAGCAAGCAGCTCGTGTTCCATTAGCAAGCAGCTAGTGTTCCATTAGCAAGCAGCTAGTGTTCCATTCGCAAGCAGCTAGTGTTCCATTAGCAAGCAGCTGGTGTTCCATACGGAAGCAGCTGGTGTTCCATTAGCAAGCAGCTAGTGTTCCATTAGCAAGCAGCTAGTGTTCCATTAGCAAGCAGCTAGTGTTCCATCAGCAAGCAGGTAGTGCTCCATTCGCAACCAGATCGTGTTCCGTTCGCAAGCAGCTCGTGTTCCATTAGCAAGCAGCTAGTGTTCCATTAGCAAGCAGCTAGTGTTCTGTTAGCAAGCAGCTCGTATTCCATTAGCAAGCAGCTCATGTTCCGTTAGCAAGCCGCTCATGTTCCATTAGCAAGCAGCTCCTGTTCCGTCAGCAAGCAGCTCGTATTACATGAGCAAGCAGCTCATGTTCCGTTAGCAAGCAGCTCATGTTCCATTCGCAAGCAACTAGTGTTCCATTAGCAAGCAGCTAGTGTTCCATGAGCAAGCAGCTAGTGTTCCACTAGCAAGCAGCTAGTGTTCCATTAGCAAGCAGCTAGTGCTCCATTAGCAAGCAGCTGGTGCTCCATTAGCAAGCAGCTCATGTTCCATTAGCAAGCAGCTAGTGTTCCATTAGCAAGCAGCTAGTGTTCCATTAGAAAGCAGCTCATGTTCCATTAGCAAGCAGCTAGTGTTCTGTTAGCAAGCAGCTCATGTTCCATTAGCAAGCAGCTCCTGTTCCGTTAGCAAGCAGCTCGTATTCCATTAGCAAGCAGCTCATGTTCCGTTAGCAAGCACCTAGTGTTCCATTAGCAAGCAGCTAGTGTTCCATGAGCAAGCAGCTAGTGTTCCACTAGCAAGCAGCTAGTGTTCCATTAGCAAGCAGCTAGTGCTCCATTAGCAAGCAGCTGGTGCTCCATTAGCAAGCAGCTCATGTTCCATTAGCAAGCAGCTAGTGTTCCATTAGCAAGCAGCTAGTGTTCCATTAGAAAGCAGCTCATGTTCCATTAGCAAGCAGCTAGTGTTCTGTTAGCAAACAGCTCATGTTCCATTAGCAAGCAGCTCCTGTTCCGTTAGCAAGCAGCTCGTATTCCATTAGCAAGCAGCTCATGTTCCGTTAGCAAGCACCTAGTGTTCCATTAGCAAGCAGCTAGTGTTCCATTAGCAAGCAGCTAGTGTTCCATTAGAAAGCAGCTCATGTTCCATTAGCAAGCAGCTAGTGTTCTGTTAGCAAGCAGCTCATGTTCCATTAGCAAGCAGCTCCTGTTCCGTTAGCAAGCAGCTCGTATTCCATTAGCAAGCAGCTCATGTTCCATTAGCAAGCACCTAGTGTTCCATTAGCAAGCAGCTAGTGTTCCATTAGCAAGCAGCTCGTTTTCCATTCGTAAGCAGCTGGTGTTCCATTCGCAAGCAGCGAGTGTTCCATTACCAAGCAGCTGGTGTTCCACCAGCAAGCAGCTAGTGTTCTATTAACAAGCAGCGAGTGTTCCATTAGCAAGCAGCTAGTGTTCCATTAGCAAGCAGCTCGTGTTCCATTAGCAAGCAGCTCGTGTGCCATTGGCAAGCAGCTCGTGTTCCATTAGCAAGCAGCCAGTGTTCCATTAGCAAGCAGCTAGTGCTCCATTAGCAAGCAGCTCGTGTTCCATTAGCAAGCAGCTCGTGTTCCATTGGCAAGCGGCTCGTGTTCCATCAGCAAGCAGCTAGTGTTCCATTTGGCAAGCAGATCGTGTTCCATTAGCAAGCAGCTCGTGTTCCATTAGAAAGCAGCTCGTGTTCCATTAGCAAGCAGCTCGTGTTCCATTGGCAAGCAGCTCGTGTTCCATTAGCAAGCAGCTAGTGTTCCATTTGGCAAGCAGCTCGTGTTCCATTAGCAAGCAGCTCGTGTTCCATTAGCAAGCAGCTATTGTTCCATGAGCAAGCAGCTAGTGTTCCATTAGCAAGCAGCTCGTGTTCCATTAGCAAGCAGCTCGTGTTCTGTTAGCAAGAAGCTAGTGTTCCATTAGCAAGCACATAGTGTTCCATTATCAAGCAGCTCGTGCTCCATTAGCAAGCACCTAGTGTTCCATAAGTAAGCAGCTCGTGTTCCATAAGTAAGCAGCTAGTGTTCCATAAGTAAGCAACTCGTGTTCCATCAGCCAGCAGCTAGTGTTCCATTAGCAAGCAGCTCGTGTTCCATTAGCAAGCAGCTAGTGTTCCATTAGCAAGTGCCTCGTGCTCCATAATTAAGCAGCTGGTGTTCCATTAGCAAGCAGCTAGTGTTCCATTAGCAAGCACATAGTGTTCCATTAGCAAGCAGCTCGTGCTCCATTAGCAAGCACCTTGTGTTCCATAAGTAAGCAGCTAGTGTTCCATCAGCAAGTGCCTCGTGTTCCATTAGCAAGCAGCTCGTGTTCCATTAGCAAGCAGCTAGTGTTCTATCAGCAAGCAGCTCGGGTTCCGTTAGCACGCAGCTTGTGTTCCATTAGCAAGCAGCTAGTGTTCTATCAGCAAGCAGCTCGTGTTCCATTAGCAAGCAGCTCGTGTTCCGTTAGCAAGGAGCTAGTGTTCCATTAGCAAGCAGCTAGTGTTCCATTAGGAAGCGCCTAGTGTTCCATAAGTAAGCAGCCAGTGTTCAATTAGCAAGCAGCTCGTGTTCCATTAGGAAGCAGCTAGTGTTCCATTAGCAAGTGCCTCGTGTTCCATAAGTAAGCAGCTGGTGTTCCATTAGCAAGCAGCTAGTGTTCCATTAGCAAGCACCGCGTGTTCCATTAGCAAGCAGCTCGTGTTCCATTAGCAAGCACCTAGTGTTCCATAAGTATGCAGCTCGTGTTCCGTTAGCAAGCAGCTAGTGTTCCATTAGCAAGCAGCTAGTGTTCCATAAGTAAGCAGCTAGTGTTCCATTAGCAAGCAGCTAGTGTTCCATAAGTAAGCAGCTAGTGTTCCATAAGTAAGCAACTCGTGTTCCATCAGCAAGCAGCTAGTGTTCCATTAGCAATCAGCTAGTGTTCCATTAGCAAGCAGCTCGTGTTCCATCAGCAAGCAGCTAGTGTTCCATTAGCAAGCAGCTCGAGTTCCATTAGCAAGCAACTCGTGTTCCATTACCAAGCAGCTAGTGTTCCATAAGTAAGCAACTCGTGGTCTATTAGCAAGCAACTCGTGTTCCATCAGCAAGCAGCTAGTGTTCCATGAGCAAGCAGCTCGTGTTCCATTAGCAAGCAGCTCGTGTTCCATTAGCAAGCAGCTAGTGTTCCATTAGCAAGCAGCTAGTGTTCCATTCGCAAGCAGCTAGTGTTCCATTAGCAAGCAGCTGGTGTTCCATAAGTAAGCAGCTGGTGTTCCATTAGCAAGTAGCTAGTGTTCCATTAGCAAGCAGCTCGTGTTCCATTAGCAAGCAGCTGGTGTTCCATGAGCACGCAGCTCGTGTTCCATTAGCAAGCAGCTCGTGTTCCGTTAGCAAGCAGCTCATGTTCCATTAGCAAGCAGCTCGTGTTCCATAAGCAAGTGCCTCGTGTTCCATAAGTAAGCAGCTGGTGTTCCATTAGCAAGCAGCTAGTGTTCTATTAGCAAGCAGCAAGTGTTCCATGAGCAAGCAGCTAGTGCTCCATGAGCAAGTGCCTAGTGTTCCATAAGTAAGCAGCTGGTGTTCCATTTATAGCAAGCAGCTAGTGTTCCATTAGCAAGCACCTAGTGTTCCATGAGCAAGCAGCTCGTGTTCCGTTAGCAAGCACCTAGTGTTCCATAAGTAAGCAGCTAGTGTTCCATACGTAAGCAGCTAGTGTTCCATAGGTAAGCAACTCGTGTTCCATCAGCCAGCAGCTGGTGTTCCATTAGCAAGCAGCTCGTGTTCCATTAGCAAGCAGCTCGTGTTCCGTTAGCAAGCAGCTAGTGTTCCATTAGCAAGCAGCTAGTGTTCCATTAGCAAGCAGCTAGTGTGCCATTAGCAAGCAGCTCGTGTTCCATTAGCAAGCAGCTCGTGTGCCATTGGCAAGCAGCTCGTGTTCCATTAGCAAGCAGCCAGTGTTCCATTAGCAAGCAGCTAGTGTTCCATTAGCAAGCAGCTAGTGTTCCATTAGCAAGCAGCTCGTGTTCCATTAGCAAGCAGCTCGTGTTCCATTAGCAATCGCCTAGTGTTCCATAAGTAAGCAGCTAGTGTTCAATTAGCAAGCAGCTCGTGTTCCATCAGCAAGCAGCTCGTGTTCCATCAGCAAGCAGCTAGTGTTCCATTAGCAAGCAGCTAGTGTTCCATTAGCAAGCAGCTAGTGTTCCATAAGTAAGCAGCTAGTGTTCCATAAGTAAGCAACTCGTGTACCATCAGCAAGCAGCTAGTGTTCCATTAGCAAGCAGCTAGTGTTCCATTAGCAAGCAGCTCGTGTTCCATCAGCAAGCAGCTAGTGTTCCATTAGCAAGCAGCTCGTGTTCCATTAGCAAGCAGCTCGTGTTCCATTACCAAGCAGCTAGTGTTCCATAAGTAAGCAACTCGTGGTCCATTAGCAAGCAACTCGTGTTCCATCAGCAAGCAGCTAGTGTTCCATTCGCAAGCAGCTCGTGTTCCATTAGCAAGCAGCTAGTGTTCCATTCGCAAGCAGCTAGTGTTCCATTAGCAAGCAGCTGGTGTTCCATAAGTAAGCAGCTGGTGTTCCATTAGCAAGCAGCTAGTGTTCCATTAGCAAGCAGCTAGTGTTCCATTAGCAAGCAGCTGGTGTTCCATTAGCAAGCAGCTCGTGTTCCATTAGCAAGCAGCTCGTGTTCCGTTAGCAAGCAGCTCGTGTTCCATGAGCAAGCAGCTCGTGTTCCATTAGCAAGTGCCTCGTGTTCCATAAGTAAGCAGCTGGTGTTCCATTAGCAAGCAGCTAGTGTTCCATTAGCAAGCAGCTAGTGTTCCATTAGCAAGCAGCTAGTGCTCCATTAGCAAGTGCCTAGTGCTCCATTAGCAAGCAGCTGGTGTTCCATTTATAGCAAGCAGCTAGTGTTCCATTAGCAAGCACCTAGTGTTCCATTAGCAAGCAGCTCGTGTTCCGTTAGCAAGCACCTGGTGTTCCATAAGTAAGCAGCTAGTGTTCCATAAGTAAGCAACTCGTGTTCCATCAGCCAGCAGCTAGTGTTCCATTAGCAAGCAGCTCGTGTTCCATTAGCAAGCAGCTCGTGTTCCGTTAGCAAGGAGCTAGTGTTCCATTAGCAAGCAGCTAGTGTTCCATTAGGAAGCGCCTAGTGTTCCATAAGTAAGCAGCTAGTGTTCAATTAGCAAGCAGCTCGTGTTCCATTAGCAAGCAGCTAGTGTTCCATTAGCAAGTGCCTCGTGTTCCATAAGTAAGCAGCTGGTGTTCCATTAGCAAGCAGCTAGTGTTCCATTAGCAAGCACCGCGTGTTCCATTAGCAAGCAGCTCGTGTTCCATTAGCAAGCACCTAGTGTTCCATAAGTATGCAGCTCGTGTTCGTTAGCAAGCAGCTAGTGTTCCATTAGCAAGCAGCTAGTGTTCCATAAGTAAGCAACTAGTGTTCCATTAGCAAGCAGCTAGTGTTCCATAAGTAAGCAGCTAGTGTTCCATAAGTAAGCAACTCGTGTTCCATCAGCAAGCAGCTAGTGTTCCATTAGCAATCAGCTAGTGTTCCATTAGCAAGCAGCTCGTGTTCCATCAGCAAGCAGCTAGTGTTCCATTAGCAAGCAGCTCGAGTTCCATTAGCAAGCAACTCGTGTTCCATTACCAAGCAGCTAGTGTTCCATAAGTAAGCAACTCGTGGTCTATTAGCAAGCAACTCGTGTTCCATCAGCAAGCAGCTAGTGTTCCATGAGCAAGCAGCTCGTGTTCCATTAGCAAGCAGCTCGTGTTCCATTAGCAAGCAGCTAGTGTTCCATTAGCAAGCAGCTAGTGTTTCATTCGCAAGCAGCTAGTGTTCCATTAGCAAGCAGCTGGTGTTCCATAAGTAAGCAGCTGGTGTTCCATTAGCAAGCAGCTAGTGTTCCATTAGCAAGCAGCTCGTGTTCCATTAGCAAGCAGCTCGTGTTCCGTTAGCAAGCAGCTCATGTTCCATTAGCAAGCAGCTCGTGTTCCATTAGCAAGTGCCTCGTGTTCCATAAGTAAGCAGCTGGTGTTCCATTAGCAAGCAGCTAGTGTTCTATTAGCAAGCAGCTAGTGTTCCATGAGCAAGCAGCTAGTGCTCCATGAGCAAGTGCCTAGTGTTCCATAAGTAAGCAGCTGGTGTTCCATTTATAGCAAGCAGCTAGTGTTCCATTAGCAAGCACCTAGTGTTCCATGAGCAAGCAGCTCGTGTTCCGTTAGCAAGCACCAATGTTCCATAAGTAAGCAGCTAGTGTTCCATACGTAAGCAGCTAGTGTTCCATAGGTAAGCAACTCGTGTTCCATCAGCCAGCAGCTGGTGTTCCATTAGCAAGCAGCTCGTGTTCCATTAGCAAGCAGCTCGTGTTCCGTTAGCAAGCAGCTAGTGTTCCATTAGCAAGCAGCTAGTGTTCCATTAGCAAGCAGCTAGTGTGCCATTAGCAAGCAGCTCGTGTTCCATTAGCAAGCAGCTCGTGTGCCATTGGCAAGCAGCTCGTGTTCCATTAGCAAGCAGCCAGTGTTCCATTAGCAAGCAGCTAGTGTTCCATTAGCAAGCAGCTAGTGTTCCATTAGCAAGCAGCTCGTGTTCCATTAGCAAGCAGCTCGTGTTCCATTAGCAATCGCCTAGTGTTCCATAAGTAAGCAGCTAGTGTTCAATTAGCAAGCAGCTCGTGTTCCATTAGCAAGCAGCTCGTGTTCCATTAGCAAGTGCCTCGTGCTCCATAAGTAAGCAGCTGGTGTTCCATTAGCAAGCAGCTCGTGTTCCATTAGCAAGCACATAGTGTTCCATTAGCAAGCAGCTCGTGTTCCATTAGCAAGCAGCTCGTGCTCCATTAGCAAGCACCTGGTGTTCCATAAGTAAGCAGCTACTGTTCCATCAGCAAGTGCCTCGTGTTCCATTAGCAAGCAGCTCGTGTTCCATTCGCAAGCAGCTCGTGTTCCGTTAGCAAGCAGCTAGTGTTCCATTAGCAAGCAGCTCGTGTTCCATGAGCAAGCAGCTAGTGTTCCATTAGCAAGCAGCTAGTGTTCCGTTAGCACGCAGCTCGTGTTCCATCAGCAAGCAGCTAGGGTTCCATTAGCAAGCAGCTAGAAACACCACCATGACACTATGTACCGTGCATGTGACACACCGCCTTGACACGATGTACCGTGCCTGTGACGCACCGCCATGACACTATGCACCGTGCCTGTGACGCACCGCCATGACACTATGTGCCGTTCCTGTGACGCATCGCCATGACACGATGTACCGTGCCTGTGAAGCACGACCATGACACTATGCACTGTGCCTGTGATGCACTGCCATGACACTATGTACCGTGCCTGTGACGCACGGCCATGACACTATGTACCGTGCCTGTGATGCACTGCCCTGACACGATGTACCGTGCCTGTGATGCACCACCATGACACAATGTACCATGCATGCGATGCACCACAATGACACTATGTACCGTGCCTGTGACGCACCACCATGACACTATGTACCGTGCCTGTGACGCACCACCATGACATTATGTACCGTGCCTGTGACGCACCGCCATGACACTATGTCCCGTGCCTGTGACGCACCGCCATGACACGATGTACCATGCATGGAACGCACTGCCATGACATGATGAACCGTGCCTGTGACGCACCACCATGACACTATGTACCGTGCATGTGACGCACTGCCATGACACTATGTACCAGGCATTGGACGCACCGCCATGACACTATGTACCGCGCCAGTGACGCACCGCCATGACACTATGTACCGTGCCAGTGACGCACCGCCATGATACTATGTACAATGCCTGTGACGCACAGTCATGACACTATGTACCGTGCCTGTGCCACACCGCCAAGACACTGTGTACGGTGCCTGTGACGCACAGCCATGACACTATGTACCGTGCATGGAACGCACCGCCATGACACTATGTACCGTGGCTGTGCCGCACCGCCAAGACACTGTGTACGGTGCATGTGACACCACCATGACACTATGTACTGTGGCTGTGACGCACCACCATGACACTATGTACCGTGGCTGTGACGCACCGCCGTGACACGATGTTTGTCCACGTATCTTTGCCTTATCAGTCATATTCTTTCTTTCTTTATTGTTCATGGCGAGATGATTATGGTGATGAAGAAGATGATGATGATTATGGTGATGAAGAAGATGATGATGATTATGATGATGGAGAAGATGATGATGATTATGATGATGATTATGGTGATGAAGACCATTCGGCCCCAGCAAGCTGGTCCTCCATTTCGTCCACCTCGGAAGGATGACAGGCTGAGTGAACCTGCCTGGCGCTTTTTAAATTTGACGATCGACCGGGATTCGCACTCGGGATCCTCGGAGCCCAAGGGAGCCCCCCCCCCCCCGTGACCGCCAAAACCAGGCGTACGTTTTCCCACTCACCTTCACTCGAGAGTTAAACATCTATATGCGGCGGGACCGTTCGCGAGATCTTCAGGTGGAGTAGGGGAAAACAGGTGCAAGGGAGCAAGAGGGGACGGGGAAGGAAAAAAAAAAGGGTTGGAAGATCTGCGACCGTTCACTCGCCATAGATGTTGGCGCTGCAAATAATTAAACAAAGAAGAATTGATGAAACATGAAAAAGATGAAAGAAAAAAACAAAAACAAAATTAAACCATAATAATAATAATAATGCATTTATTTTATATAGCGATTTTCAGGAAGCCCAAAGACGCTTAGAAAGAAAAATGTGAAGAATTTAAGAACGAAACGCGGACTTCGTAGGAAACACGGTTCAGGTAATCAATAAACGCGGACTTCGTAGGAAACACGGTTCAGGTTTTCCGCCCGTTTTGTGTTTTCTCTTGAACTTCTCCCACCGCTGGTCGCGTCGTTTGACCTCGCAGGAGTTCAATTCAATGAAGTGATTTTCCCTGAAAGCTCCGGTGACTAATTCTCTGGGCATCCTCCGTCGTGCGAAGTCCTTCCTTGGCACACCTGAGCTCCTCACCACATACAAGGCTTTCATCCGCAGCTCAATGGAATACTGTTCCCCCCTCTGGGCTGGTGCTCCTGCCTCACACCTTGCTCGGCTTCACGCTGTTGAGGCCAAAGCTTTCAGAATCATTGGAATCTCCTGCGATGTAGTCAACGCCGAGGGCCTTTCACTCACTCACCGCAGGCAGGTTGGTGGTCTTTCTGTCTTCTACCGACTCCTCTCCGGCCTTGCTCCCCCAGCTCTCTCTGTGCTCTGTCCCCCCAATATTCCTTCAGGTCGCACAAGATCTGCCTGCAACCCTCTTATGGTTAAACTGCCAAAGTCTAGGCTCTCTGCTCACCTTCACTCTTTCATTCCCCTTTTCTCCCGCCTCTGGAACAAACTCCCCCACTCCCTTCAATCCCACTCCTCCCTCCAGGTCTTTAAAACAGCTGTTCACCACCATCTCTTATCGTCCCCCATCGAAAACCTTGATCTTTTCTACCCCCGGTAATTCACCCCAGAGTCCTTGCAGTGTTCATATGTTTTAATCCTCTCCCACCTCCCCCCAAGTCCTCCCGATGTCCCTGCTCTCAAATGTTGTGTTTGTGTCCTTCCCCCTCTTCCCCCTCTCTTTTGTGTCCTTCCCCCTCTCTCCCCATCTTGTCTGCCGCTCCCCTTGTTTTTTGTGTTTTGTGTGTCGGTTTGTCTTTTTGTGTGATTAATGTTAGCTCTTTCACGAGCCTCGATCTTGTATACAAAAAAAAAAAAAAAAAAAAACTCAACCGATCTGTTGTTATTATCTTACACGGATTTCAACAACAACATTCACCTCAGCTGAGGGAGAAACCATGACGAGAATTTCGCGCCTTCCGCAGGTTCTTGGAACACTGACCTCGCTTACAAGGGGAATTCTTGTGTTTGGAGAACCCGTCGTCCTGGTTTTAACAGTTTTATTTATGATTCAGCCATTCTGCACTCCATCTGCGGTAACATTCACATTTGTTCTTTGACCAAGTTTCACCTTCACTCCTGATCGCGTCCCCCACTTCCGCCCCTTCTGTTGCCGAGCAACCGTCAGCGTCTTCTGAGGAAAGGGAGGTCGCATGAAGGATTGAGTAGGAAGGTATGAGTGATGGAACGAAGGATGACGGAAGGAAGTTGGGGTGTGTTCCGTTAGCAAGCAGCTCGTGTTCCGTTAGCAAGCACCTAGTGTTCCATTAGCAAGCAGCTAGTGTTCCATTAGCAAGCAGCTCGTGTTCCATCAGCAAGCAGCTAGTGTTCCATTAGCAAGCAGCTAGTGTTCCATTAGCAAGCAGCTCGTGTTCCATCAGCAAGCAGCTCGTGTTCCATCAGCAAGCAGCTAGTGTTCCATTAGCAAGCAGCTAGTGTTCCATTAGCAAGCAGCTAGTGTTCCATAAGTAAGCAGCTAGTGTTCCATAAGTAAGCAACTCGTGTTCCATCAGCAAGCAGCTAGTGTTCCATTAGCAAGCAGCTAGTGTTCCATTAGCAAGCAGCTCGTGTTCCATCAGCAAGCAGCTAGTGTTCCATTAGCAAGCAGCTCGTGTTCCGTTAGCAAGCACCTAGTGTTCGTTCCATTAGCAAGCAGCTAGTGTTCCATTAGCAAGCAGCTCGTGTTCCATCAGCAAGCAGCTAGTGTTCCATTAGCAAGCAGCTAGTGTTCCATTAGCAAGCAGCTCGTGTTCCATCAGCAAGCAGCTCGTGTTCCATCAGCAAGCAGCTAGTGTTCCATTAGCAAGCAGCTAGTGTTCCATTAGCAAGCAGCTAGTGTTCCATAAGTAAGCAGCTAGTGTTCCATAAGTAAGCAACTCGTGTTCCATCAGCAAGCAGCTAGTGTTCCATTAGCAAGCAGCTAGTGTTCCATTAGCAAGCAGCTCGTGTTCCATCAGCAAGCAGCTAGTGTTCCATTAGCAAGCAGCTCGTGTTCCATTAGCAAGCAGCTCGTGTTCCATTACCAAGCAGCTAGTGTTCCATAAGTAAGCAACTCGTGGTCCATTAGCAAGCAACTCGTGTTCCATCAGCAAGCAGCTAGTGTTCCATTCGCAAGCAGCTCGTGTTCCATTAGCAAGCAGCTCGTGTTCCATTAGCAAGCAGCTAGTGTTCCATTAGCAAGCAGCTAGTGTTCCATTAGCAAGCAGCTAGTGTTCCATTAGCAAGCAGCTGGTGTTCCATAAGTAAGCAGCTAGTGTTCCATTAGCAAGCAGCTCGTGTTCCATTAGCAAGCAGCTGGTGTTCCATTAGCAAGCAGCTCGTGTTCCATTAGCAAGCAGCTCGTGTTCCGTTAGCAAGCAGCTCGTGTTCCATTAGCAAGCAGCTAGTGTTCCATTAGCAAGCAGCTAGTGTTCCATTAGCAAGCAGCTAGTGCTCCATTAGCAAGTGCCTAGTGCTCCATTAGCAAGCAGCTGGTGTTCCATTTATAGCAAGCAGCTAGTGTTCCATTAGCAAGCACCTAGTGTTCCATTAGCAAGCAGCTCGTGTACCGTTAGCAAGCACCTGGTGTTCCATAAGTAAGCAGCTAGTGTTCCATAAGTAAGCAACTCGTGTTCCATCAGCCAGCAGCTAGTGTTCCATTAGCAAGCAGCTCGTGTTCCATTAGCAAGCAGCTCGTGTTCCGTTAGCAAGGAGCTAGTGTTCCATTAACAAGCAGCTAGTGTTCCATTAGGAGGCGCCTAGTGTTCCATAAGTAAGCAGCTAGTGTTCAATTAGCAAGCAGCTCGTGTTCCATTAGCAAGCAGCTAGTGTTCCATTAGCAAGTGCCTCGTGTTCCATAAGTAAGCAGCTGGTGTTCCATTAGCAAGCAGCTAGTGTTACATTAGCAAGCACCGCGTGTTCCATTAGCAAGCAGCTCGTGTTCCATTAGCAAGCACCTAGTGTTCCATAAGTATGCAGCTCGTGTTCCGTTAGCAAGCAGCTAGTGTTCCATTAGCAAGCGGCTCGTGTTCCATAAGTAAGCAGCTAGTGTTCCATTAGCAAGCAGCTAGTGTTCCATAAGTAAGCAGCTAGTGTTCCATAAGTAAGCAACTCGTGTTCCATCAGCAAGCAGCTAGTGTTCCATTAGCAATCAGCTCGTGTTCCATTAGCAAGCAGCTCGTGTTCCATCAGCAAGCAGCTAGTGTTCCATTAGCAAGCAGCTCGAGTTCCATTAGCAAGCAACTCGCGTTCCATTACCAAGCAGCTAGTGTTCCATAAGTAAGCAACTCGTGGTCTATTAGCAAGCAACTCGTGTTCCATCAGCAAGCAGCTAGTGTTCCATGAGCAAGCAGCTCGTGTTCCATTAGCAAGCAGCTCGTGTTCCATTAGCAAGCAGCTAGTATTCCATTAGCAAGCAGCTAGTGTTCCATTCGCAAGCAGCTAGTGTTCCATTAGCAAGCAGCTGGTGTTCCATAAGTAAGCAGCTGGTGTTCCATTAGCAAGCAGCTAGTGTTCCATTAGCAAGCAGCTCGTGTTCCATTAGCAAGCAGCTGGTGTTCCATGAGCACGCAGCTCATGTTCCATTAGCAAGCAGCTCGTGTTCCGTTAGCAAGCAGCTCATGTTCCATTAGCAAGCAGCTCGTGTTCCATTAGCAAGTGCCTCGTGTTCCATAAGTAAGCAGCTGGTGTTCCATTAGCAAGCAGCTAGTGTTCTATTAGCAAGCAGCTAGTGTTCCATGAGCAAGCAGCTAGTGCTCCATGAGCAAGTGCCTAGTGTTCCATAAGTAAGCAGCTGGTGTTCCATTTATAGCAAGCAGCTAGTGTTCCATTAGCAAGCACCTAGTGTTCCATGAGCAAGCAGCTCGTGTTCCGTTAGCAAGCACCTAGTGTTCCATAAGTAAGCAGCTAGTGTTCCATACGTAAGCAGCTAGTGTTCCATAGGTAAGCAACTCGTGTTCCATCAGCCAGCAGCTAGTGTTCCATTAGCAAGCAGCTCGTGTTCCATTAGCAAGCAGCTCGTGTTCCGTTAGCAAGCAGCTAGTGTTCCATTAGCAAGCAGCTAGTGTTCCATTAGCAAGCAGCTAGTGTGCCATTAGCAAGCAGCTCGTGTTCCATTAGCAAGCAGCTCGTGTGCCATTGGCAAGCAGCTCGTGTTCCATTAGCAAGCAGCCAGTGTTCCATTAGCAAGCAGCTAGTGTTCCATTAGCAAGCAGCTAGTGTTCCATTAGCAAGCAGCTCGTGTTCCATTAGCAGGCAGCTCGTGTTCCATTAGCATTCGCCTCGTGTTCCATAAGTAAGCAGCTAGTGTTCAATTAGCAAGCAGCTCGTGTTCCATTAGCAAGCAGCTCGTGTTCCATTAGCAAGTGCCTCCTGCTCCATAAGTAAGCAGCTGGTGTTCCATTAGCAAGCAGCTCGTGTTCCATTAGCAAGCACATAGTGTTCCATTAGCAAGCAGCTCGTGTTCCATTAGCAAGCAGCTCGTGCTCCATTAGCAAGCACCTGGTGTTCCATAAGTAAGCAGCTACTGTTCCATCAGCAAGTGCCTCGTGTTCCATTAGCAAGCAGCTCGTGTTCCATTCGCAAGCAGCTCGTGTTCCGTTAGCAAGCAGCTAGTGTTCCATTAGCAAGCAGCTCGTGTTCCATGAGCAAGCAGCTAGTGTTCCATTAGCAAGCAGCTAGTGTTCCGTTAGCACGCAGCTCGTGTTCCATCAGCAAGCAGCTAGTGTTCCATTAGCAAGCAGCTAGAAACACCACCATGACACTATGTACCGTGCATGTGACACACCGCCTTGACACGATGTACCGTGCCTGTGACGCACCGCCATGACACTATGTACCGTGCCTGTGACGCACCGCCATGACACGATGTCCCGTGCATGGAACGCACTGCCATGACATGATGTACCGTGCCTGTGATGCACCACCATGACACTATGTACCGTGCCTGTGCCGCACGGCCAAGACACTGTGTACGGTGCCTGTGACGAACAGCCATGACACTCTGTACAGTGCCTGTGACGCACCACAATGACACGTGTACCGTGCCTGTGACGCACCGCCATGACACTATGTGCCGTGCCTGTGATGCACAGCCATGACACAATGTACCGTGCCTGTGACGCACCACCATGACACTATGTGCCATGCCTGTGACGCATCGCCATGACACGATGTACCGTGCCTGTGACGCACGGCCATGACACTATGTACCGTGCCTGTGACGCACGGCCATGACACTATGTACCGTGCCTGTGATGCACTGCCATGACACGATGTACCGTGTTTGGATGCACTGCCATGACACTATGTACCATGCAAGTGATGCACCACCATGACACTATGTACCGTGCCTGTGACGCACCACCATGACACAATGTACCATGCATGCGATGCACCACAATGACACTATGTACCGTGCCTGTGACGCACCACCATGACACTATGTACCGTGCCTGTGATGCACCACCATGACACTGTGTACCGTGCCTGTGATGCACCGCCATGACACGATGTACCCAGCCTGTGACGCATCGCCATGACATGATGTACCATGCCTGTGACGCACCGCCATGACACTGTGCACCGTGCCTGCGACGCACCACCATGACACTATGCACCGTGCCTGCGACGCACCACCATGACACTGTGTACCGTGCCTGTGACGCACCACCATGACACGATGCACCATGCCTGTGACACAACGCCATGACACTATGCACCGTGCCTGTGACGCACCGCCATGACACTATGTCCCGTGCCTGTGACGCACCGCCATGACACGATGTACCATGCATGGAACGCACTGCCATGACATGATGAACCGTGCCTGTGACGCACCACCATGACACTATGTACCGTGCATGTGACGCACTGCCATGACATTATGTACCAGGCATTGGACGCACCGCCATGACACTATGTACCGTGCCAGTGACGCACCACCATGACACTATGTACCGTGCATGTGACGCACTGCCATGACACGATGTACCATGCATGGAACGCACTGCCATGACATGATGAACCGTGCCTGTGACGCACCACCATGACACTATGTACCGTGCATGTGACGCACTGCCATGACATTATGTACCAGGCATTGGACGCACCGCCATGATACTATGTAGCTACCGTGCCTGCGATGCACCACCATGACACTATGTACCGTGCCTGTGACGCACAGTCATGACACTATGTACCGTGCCTGTGCCACACCGCCAAGACACTGTGTACGGTGCCTGTGACGCACAGCCATGACACTATGTACCGTGCATGGAACGCACCGCCATGACACGATGTACCGTGGCTGTGCCGCACCGCCAAGACACTGTGTACGGTGCCTGTGACGCACAGCCATGACACTATGTACCGTGCATGGAACGCACCGCCATGACACGATGTACCGTGGCTGTGCCGCACCGCCAAGACACTGTGTACCGTGGCTGTGACGCACCGCCGTGACACGATGTTTGTCCACGTATCTTTGCCTAATCAGTCATATTCTTTCTTTCTTTATTGTTCATGGCGAGATGATTATGGTGATGAAGAAGATGTTGATGATTATGGTGATGAAGAAGATGATGATGATTATGATGATGGAGAAGATGATGATGATTATGATGATGATTATGGTGATGAAGACCATTCGGCCCCAGCAAGCTGGTCCTCCATTTCGTCCACCTCGGAAGGATGACAGGCTGAGTGAACCTGCCTGGCGCTTTTTAAATTTGACGATCGACCGGGATTCGCACTCGGGATCCTCGGAGCCCAAGGGAGCCCCCCCCCCCCCGTGACCGCCAAAACCAGGCGTACGTTTTCCCACTCACCTTCACTCGAGAGTTAAACATCTATATGCGGCGGGACCGTTCGCGAGATCTTCAGGTGGAGTAGGGGAAAACAGGTGCAAGGGAGCAAGAGGGGACGGGGAAGGAAAAAAAAAAGGGTTGGAAGATCTGCGACCGTTCACTCGCCATAGATGTTGGCGCTGCAAATAATTAAACAAAGAAGAATTGATGAAACATGAAAAAGATGAAAGAAAAAAACAAAAACAAAATTAAACCATAATAATAATAATAATGCATTTATTTTATATAGCGATTTTCAGGAAGCCCAAAGACGCTTAGAAAGAAAAATGCGAAGAATTTAAGAACGAAACGCGGACTTCGTAGGAAACACGGTTCAGGTAATCAATAAACGTGGACTTCGTAGGAAACACGGTTCAGGTTTTCTGCCCGTTTTGTGTTTTCTCTTGAACTTCTCCCACCGCTGGTCGCGTCGTTTGACCTCGCAGGAGTTCAATTCAATGAAGTGATTTTCCCTGAAAGCTCCGGTGACTAATTCTCTGGGCATCCTCCGTCGTGCGAAGTCCTTCCTTGGCACACCTGAGCTCCTCACCACATACAAGGCTTTCATCCGCAGCTCAATGGAATACTGTTCCCCCCTCTGGGCTGGTGCTCCTGCCTCACACCTTGCTCGGCTTCACGCTGTTGAGGCCAAAGCTTTCAGAATCATTGGAATCTCCTGCGATGTAGTCAACGCCGAGGGCCTTTCACTCACTCACCGCAGGCAGGTTGGTGGTCTTTCTGTCTTCTACCGACTCCTCTCCGGCCTTGCTCCCCCAGCTCTCTGTGTGCTCTGTCCCCCCAATATTCCTTCAGGTCGCACAAGATCTGCCTGCAACCCTCTTATGGTTAATCTGCCAAAGTCTAGGCTCTCTGCTCACCTTCACTCTTTCATTCCCCTTTTCTCCCGCCTCTGGAACAAACTCCCCCACTCCCTTCAATCCCACTCCTCCCTCCAGGTCTTTAAAACAGCTGTTCACCACCATCTCTTATCGTCCCCCATCGAAAACCTTGATCTTTTCTACCCCCGGTAATTCACCCCAGACTCGTTGCAGTGTTCATATGTTTTAATCCTCTCCCACCTCCCCCCAAGTCCTCCCGATGTCCCTGCTCTCAAATGTTGTGTTTGTGTCCTTCCCCCTCTTCCCCCTCTCTTTTGTGTCCTTCCCCCTCTCTCCCCATCTTGTCTGCCGCTCCCCTTGTTTTTTGTGTTTTGTGTGTCGGTTTGTCTTTTTGTGTGATTAATGTTAGCTCTTTCACGAGCCTCGATCTTGTATACAAAAAAAAAAAAAAAAAAAAATCTCAACCGATCTGTTGTTATTATCTTACACGGATTTCAACAACAACATTCACCTCAGCTGAGGGAGAAACCATGACGAGAATTTCGCGCCTTCCGCAGGTTCTTGGAACACTGACCTCGCTTACAAGGGGAATTCTTGTGTTTGGAGAACCCGTCGTCCTGGTTTTAACAGTTTTATTTATGATTCAGCCATTCTGCACTCCATCTGCGGTAACATTCACATTTGTTCTTTGACCAAGTTTCACCTTCACTCCTGATCGTGTCCCCCACTTCCGCCCCTTCTGTTGCCGAGCAACCGTCAGCGTCTTCTGAGGAAAGGGAGGTCGCATGAAGGATTGAGTAGGAAGGAATGAGTGATGGAACGAAGGATGAAGGAAGGAAGTTGGGGTGTGTTCCGTTAGCAAGCAGCTCGTGTTCCGTTAGCAAGCACCTAGTGTTCGTTCCATTAGCAAGCAGCTAGTGTTCCATTAGCAAGCAGCTCGTGTTCCATCAGCAAGCAGCTAGTGTTCCATTAGCAAGCAGCTAGTGTTCCATAAGTAAGCAGCTCGTGTTCCATCAGCAAGCAGCTCGTGTTCCATCAGCAAGCAGCTAGTGTTCCATTAGCAAGCAGCTCGTGTTCCATCAGCAAGCAGCTAGTGTTCCATTAGCAAGCAGCTCGAGTTCCATTAGCAAGCAACTCGTGTTCCATTACCAAGCAGCTAGTGTTCCATAAGTAAGCAACTCGTGGTCTATTAGCAAGCAACTCGTGTTCCATCAGCAAGCAGCTAGTGTTCCATGAGCAAGCAGCTCGTGTTCCATTAGCAAGCAGCTCGTGTTCCATTAGCAAGCAGCTAGTGTTCCATTAGCAAGCAGCTAGTGTTCCATTCGCAAGCAGCTAGTGTTCCATTAGCAAGCAGCTGGTGTTCCATAAGTAAGCAGCTGGTGTTCCATTAGCAAGCAGCTAGTGTTCCATTAGCAAGCAGCTCGTGTTCCATTAGCAAGCAGCTGGTGTTCCATGAGCACGCAGCTCATGTTCCATTAGCAAGCAGCTCGTGTTCCGTTAGCAAGCAGCTCATGTTCCATTAGCAAGCAGCTCGTGTTCCATTAGCAAGTGCCTCGTGTTCCATAAGTAAGCAGCTGGTGTTCCATTAGCAAGCAGCTAGTGTTCTATTAGCAAGCAGCTAGTGTTCCATGAGCAAGCAGCTAGTGCTCCATGAGCAAGTGCCTAGTGTTCCATAAGTAAGCAGCTGGTGTTCCATTTATAGCAAGCAGCTAGTGTTCCATTAGCAAGCACCTAGTGTTCCATGAGCAAGCAGCTCGTGTTCCGTTAGCAAGCACCTAGTGTTCCATAAGTAAGCAGCTAGTGTTCCATACGTAAGCAGCTAGTGTTCCATAGGTAAGCAACTCGTGTTCCATCAGCCAGCAGCTAGTGTTCCATAAGTAAGCAGCTAGTGTTCCATACGTAAGCAGCTAGTGTTCCATAGGTAAGCAACTCGTGTTCCATCAGCCAGCAGCTAGTGTTCCATTAGCAAGCAGCTCGTGTTCCATTAGCAAGCAGCTCGTGTTCCGTTAGCAAGCAGCTAGTGTTCCATTAGCAAGCAGCTAGTGTTCCATTAGCAAGCAGCTAGTGTGCCATTAGCAAGCAGCTCGTGTTCCATTAGCAAGCAGCTCGTGTGCCATTGGCAAGCAGCTCGTGTTCCATTAGCAAGCAGCCAGTGTTCCATTAGCAAGCAGCTAGTGTTCCATTAGCAAGCAGCTAGTGTTCCATTAGCAAGCAGCTCGTGTGCCATTGGCAAGCAGCTCGTGTTCCATTAGCAAGCAGCCAGTGTTCCATTAGCAAGCAGCTAGTGTTCCATTAGCAAGCAGCTAGTGTTCCATTAGCAAGCAGCTCGTGTTCCATTAGCAAGCAGCTCGTGTTCCATTAGCAATCGCCTCGTGTTCCATAAGTAAGCAGCTAGTGTTCAATTAGCAAGCAGCTCGTGTTCCATTTGCAAGCAGCTCGTGTTCCATTAGCAAGTGCCTCGTGCTCCATAAGTAAGCAGCTGGTGTTCCATTAGCAAGCAGCTCGTGTTCCATTAGCAAGCACATAGTGTTCCATTAGCAAGCAGCTCGTGTTCCATTAGCAAGCAGCTCGTGCTCCATTAGCAAGCACCTGGTGTTCCATAAGTAAGCAGCTACTGTTCCATCAGCAAGTGCCTCGTGTTCCATTAGCAAGCAGCTCGTGTTCCATTCGCAAGCAGCTCGTGTTCCGTTAGCAAGCAGCTAGTGTTCCATTAGCAAGCAGCTCGTGTTCCATGAGCAAGCAGCTAGTGTTCCATTAGCAAGCAGCTAGTGTTCCGTTAGCACGCAGCTCGTGTTCCATCAGCAAGCAGCTAGGGTTCCATTAGCAAGCAGCTAGAAACACCACCATGACACTATGTACCGTGCATGTGACACACCGCCTTGACACGATGTACCGTGCCTGTGACGCACCGCCATGACACTATGTACCGTGCCTGTGACGCACCGCCATGACACGATGTACCGTGCATGGAACGCACTGCCATGACATGATGTACCGTGCCTGTGATGCACCACCATGACACTATGTACCGTGCCTGTGCCGCACGGCCAAGACACTGTGTACGGTGCCTGTGACGAACAGCCATGACACTCTGTACAGTGCCTGTGACGCACCACAATGACACGTGTACCGTGCCTGTGACGCACCGCCATGACACTATGTACCGTGCCTGTGACGCACCGCCATGACACTATGTGCCGTGCCTGTGACGCATCGCCATGACACGATGTACCGTGCCTGTGACGCACGACCATGACACTATGCACTGTGCCTGTGATGCACTGCCATGACACTATGTACCGTGCCTGTGACGCACGGCCATGACACTATGTACCGTGCCTGTGATGCACTGCCCTGACACGATGTGCCGTGTTTGGACGCACTGCCATGACACTATGTACCATGCAAGTGATGCACCACCATGACACTATGTACCGTGCCTGTGACGCACCACCATGACACAATGTACCATGCATGCGATGCACCACAATGACACTATGTACCGTGCCTGTGACGCACCACCATGACACTATGTACCGTGCCTGTGACGCACCACCATGACACTATGTACCGTGCCTGTGACGCACCACCATGACATTATGTACCGTGCCTGTGACGCACCACCATGACACTGTGTAACGTGCCTGTGATGCACCGCCATGACACGATGTACCCAGCCTGTGACGCATCGCCATGACATGATGTACCATGCCTGTGACGCACTGCCATGACACGATGTACCGCGTTTGTGACACACCACCATGACACGATGTACTGTGCCTGTGACGCACCGCCATGACACTGTGCACCGTGCCTGCGACGCACCACCATGACACTATGCACCGTGCCTGCGACGCACCACCATGACACTATGTACCGTGCCTGTGACGCACCACCATGACACGATGTACCGTGGCTGTGCCGCACCGCCAAGACACTGTGTACGGTGCCTGTGACACACCACCATGACACTGTGTACGGTGCCTGTGACACACCACCATGACACTATGTACCGTGGCTGTGACGCACCACCATGACACGATGTACCGTGCCTGTGACGCACCGCCATGACACTATGTACCGTGCCTGTGACGCACCGCCATGACACGATGTACCGTGCATGGAACGCACTGCCATGACATGATGTACCGTGCCTGTGATGCACCACCATGACACTATGTACCGTGCATGTGACGCACCGCCATGACACTATGTACCATGCCTGTGACACACCGCCATGACACTATGCACCGTGCCTGTGACGCACCGCCATGACACTATGTTCCGTGCCTGTGACGCACCGCCATGATACTATGTACCATGCCTGTGACGCACCACCATGACACTATGTACCGTGGCTGTGACGCACCGCCGTGACACGATGTTTGTCCACGTATCTTTGCCTAATCAGTCATATTCTTTCTTTCTTTATTGTTCATGGCGAGATGATTATGGTGATGAAGAAGATGATGATGATTATGGTGATGAAGAAGATGATGATGATTATGATGATGGAGAAGATGATGATGATTATGATGATGATTATGGTGATGAAGACCATTCGGCCCCAGCAAGCTGGTCCTCCATTTCGTCCACCTCGGAAGGATGACAGGCTGAGTGAACCTGCCTGGCGCTTTTTAAATTTGACGATCGACCGGGATTCGCACTCGGGATCCTCGGAGCCCAAGGGAGCCCCCCCCCCCGTGACCGCCAAAACCAGGCGTACGTTTTCCCACTCACCTTCACTCGAGAGTTAAACATCTATATGCGGCGGGACCGTTCGCGAGATCTTCAGGTGGAGTAGGGGAAAACAGGTGCAAGGGAGCAAGAGGGGACGGGGAAGGAAAAAAAAAAGGGTTGGAAGATCTGCGACCGTTCACTCGCCATAGATGTTGGCGCTGCAAATAATTAAACAAAGAAGAATTGATGAAACATGAAAAAGATGAAAGAAAAAAACAAAAACAAAATTAAACCATAATAATAATAATAATGCATTAATTTTATATAGCGATTTTCAGGAAGCCCAAAGACGCTTAGAAAGAAAAATGTGAAGAATTTAAGAACGAAACGCGGACTTCGTAGGAAACACGGTTCAGGTAATCAATAAACGCGGACTTCGTAGGAAACACGGTTCAGGTTTTCTGCCCGTTTTGTGTTTTCTCTTGAACTTCTCCCACCGCTGGTCGCGTCGTTTGACCTCGCAGGAGTTCAATTCAATGAAGTGATTTTCCCTGAAAGCTCCGGTGACTAATTCTCTGGGCATCCTCCGTCGTGCGAAGTCCTTCCTTGGCACACCTGAGCTCCTCACCACATACAAGGCTTTCATCCGCAGCTCAATGGAATACTGTTCCCCCCTCTGGGCTGGTGCTCCTGCCTCACACCTTGCTCGGCTTCACGCTGTTGAGGCCAAAGCTTTCAGAATCATTGGAATCTCCTGCGATGTAGTCAACGCCGAGGGCCTTTCACTCACTCACCGCAGGCAGGTTGGTGGTCTTTCTGTCTTCTACCGACTCCTCTCCGGCCTTGCTCCCCCAGCTCTCTCTGTGCTCTGTCCCCCCAATATTCCTTCAGGTCGCACAAGATCTGCCTGCAACCCTCTTATGGTTAAACTGCCAAAGTCTAGGCTCTCTGCTCACCTTCACTCTTTCATTCCCCTTTTCTCCCGCCTCTGGAACAAACTCCCCCACTCCCTTCAATCCCACTCCTCCCTCCAGGTCTTTAAAACAGCTGTTCACCACCATCTCTTATCGTCCCCCATCGAAAACCTTGATCTTTTCTACCCCCGGTAATTCACCCCAGAGTCCTTGCAGTGTTCATATGTTTTAATCCTCTCCCACCTCCCCCCAAGTCCTCCCGATGTCCCTGCTCTCAAATGTTGTGTTTGTGTCCTTCCCCCTCTTTCCCCTCTCTTTTGTGTCCTTCCCCCTCTCTCCCCATCTTGTCTGCCGCTCCCCTTGTTTTTTGTGTTTTGTGTGTCGGTTTGTCTTTTTGTGTGATTAATGTTAGCTCTTTCACGAGCCTCGATCTTGTATACAAAAAAACAAAAAAAAAAATCTCAACCGATCTGTTGTTATTATCTTACACGGATTTCAACAACAACATTCACCTCAGCTGAGGGAGAAACCATGACGAGAATTTCGCGCCTTCCGCAGGTTCTTGGAACACTGACCTCGCTTACAAGGGGAATTCTTGTGTTTGGAGAACCCGTCGTCCTGGTTTTAACAGTTTTATTTATGATTCAGCCATTCTGCACTCCATCTGCGGTAACATTCACATTTGTTCTTTGACCAAGTTTCACCTTCACTCCTGATCGCGTCCCCCACTTCCGCCCCTTCTGTTGCCGAGCAACCGTCAGCGTCTGAGGAAAGGGAGGTCGCATGAAGGATTGAGTAGGAAGGAATGAGTGATGGAACGAAGGATGAGGAAGGAAGTTGGGGTGTGTTCCGTTAGCAAGCAGCTCGTGTTCCGTTAGCAAGCACCTAGTGTTCGTTCCATTAGCAAGCAGCTAGTGTTCCATTAGCAAGCAGCTCGTGTTCCATCAGCAAGCAGCTAGTGTTCCATTAGCAAGCAGCTAGTGTTCCATTAGCAAGCAGCTCGTGTTCCATCAGCAAGCAGCTCGTGTTCCATCAGCAAGCAGCTAGTGTTCCATTAGCAAGCAGCTAGTGTTCCATTAGCAAGCAGCTAGTGTTCCATAAGTAAGCAGCTAGTGTTCCATAAGTAAGCAACTCGTGTTCCATCAGCAAGCAGCTAGTGTTCCATTAGCAAGCAGCTAGTGTTCCATTAGCAAGCAGCTCGTGTTCCATCAGCAAGCAGCTAGTGTTCCATTAGCAAGCAGCTCGTGTTCCATTAGCAAGCAGCTCGTGTTCCATTACCAAGCAGCTAGTGTTCCATAAGTAAGCAACTCGTGGTCCATTAGCAAGCAACTCGTGTTCCATCAGCAAGCAGCTAGTGTTCCATTCGCAAGCAGCTCGTGTTCCATTAGCAAGCAGCTCGTGTTCCATTAGCAAGCAGCTAGTGTTCCATTAGCAAGCAGCTAGTGTTCCATTCGCAAGCAGCTAGTGTTCCATTAGCAAGCAGCTGGTGTTCCATAAGTAAGCAGCTGGTGTTCCATTAGCAAGCAGCTAGTGTTCCATTAGCAAGCAGCTAGTGTTCCATTAGCAAGCAGCTGGTGTTCCATTAGCAAGCAGCTCGTGTTCCATTAGCAAGCAGCTCGTGTTCCGTTAGCAAGCAGCTCGTGTTCCATTAGCAAGCAGCTCGTGTTCCATTAGCAAGTGCCTCGTGTTCCATAAGTAAGCAGCTGGTGTTCCATTAGCAAGCAGCTAGTGTTCCATTAGCAAGCAGCTAGTGTTCCATTAGCAAGCAGCTAGTGCTCCATTAGCAAGTGCCTAGTGCTCCATTAGCAAGCAGCTGGTGTTCCATTTATAGCAAGCAGCTAGTGTTCCATTAGCAAGCACCTAGTGTTCCATTAGCAAGCAGCTCGTGTACCGTTAGCAAGCACCTGGTGTTCCATAAGTAAGCAGCTAGTGTTCCATAAGTAAGCAACTCGTGTTCCATCAGCCAGCAGCTAGTGTTCCATTAGCAAGCAGCTCGTGTTCCATTAGCAAGCAGCTCGTGTTCCGTTAGCAAGGAGCTAGTGTTCCATTAACAAGCAGCTAGTGTTCCATTAGGAGGCGCCTAGTGTTCCATAAGTAAGCAGCTAGTGTTCAATTAGCAAGCAGCTCGTGTTCCATTAGCAAGCAGCTAGTGTTCCATTAGCAAGTGCCTCGTGTTCCATAAGTAAGCAGCTGGTGTTCCATTAGCAAGCAGCTAGTGTTCCATTAGCAAGCACCGCGTGTTCCATTAGCAAGCAGCTCGTGTTCCATTAGCAAGCACCTAGTGTTCCATAAGTATGCAGCTCGTGTTCCGTTAGCAAGCAGCTAGTGTTCCATTAGCAAGCAGCTAGTGTTCCATAAGTAAGCAGCTAGTGTTCCATTAGCAAGCAGCTAGTGTTCCATAAGTAAGCAGCTAGTGTTCCATAAGTAAGCAACTCGTGTTCCATCAGCAAGCAGCTAGTGTTCCATTAGCAATCAGCTAGTGTTCCATTAGCAAGCAGCTCGTGTTCCATCAGCAAGCAGCTAGTGTTCCATTAGCAAGCAGCTCGAGTTCCATTAGCAAGCAACTCGTGTTCCATTACCAAGCAGCTAGTGTTCCATAAGTAAGCAACTCGTGGTCTATTAGCAAGCAACTCGTGTTCCATCAGCAAGCAGCTAGTGTTCCATGAGCAAGCAGCTCGTGTTCCATTAGCAAGCAGCTCGTGTTCCATTAGCAAGCAGCTAGTGTTCCATTAGCAAGCAGCTAGTGTTCCATTCGCAAGCAGCTAGTGTTCCATTAGCAAGCAGCTGGTGTTCCATAAGTAAGCAGCTGGTGTTCCATTAGCAAGCAGCTAGTGTTCCATTAGCAAGCAGCTCGTGTTCCATTAGCAAGCAGCTGGTGTTCCATGAGCACGCAGCTCATGTTCCATTAGCAAGCAGCTCGTGTTCCGTTAGCAAGCAGCTCATGTTCCATTAGCAAGCAGCTCGTGTTCCATTAGCAAGTGCCTCGTGTTCCATAAGTAAGCAGCTGGTGTTCCATTAGCAAGCAGCTAGTGTTCTATTAGCAAGCAGCTAGTGTTCCATGAGCAAGCAACTCGTGTTCCATCAGCAAGCAGCTAGTGTTCCATTCGCAAGCAGCTCGTGTTCCATTAGCAAGTGCCTCGTGTTCCATAAGTAAGCAGCTGGTGTTCCATTAGCAAGCAGCTAGTGTTCTATTAGCAAGCAGCTAGTGTTCCATGAGCAAGCAACTCGTGTTCCATCAGCAAGCAGCTAGTGTTCCATTCGCAAGCAGCTCGTGTTCCATTAGCAAGCAGCTCGTGTTCCATTAGCAAGCAGCTGGTGTTCCATGAGCACGCAGCTCATGTTCCATTAGCAAGCAGCTCGTGTTCCGTTAGCAAGCAGCTCATGTTCCATTAGCAAGCAGCTCGTGTTCCATTAGCAAGTGCCTCGTGTTCCATAAGTAAGCAGCTGGTGTTCCATTAGCAAGCAGCTAGTGTTCTATTAGCAAGCAGCTAGTGTTCCATGAGTAAGCAACTCGTGGTCCATTAGCAAGCAACTCGTGTTCCATCAGCAAGCAGCTAGTGTTCCATTCGCAAGCAGCTCGTGTTCCATTAGCAAGCAGCTCGTGTTCCATTAGCAAGCAGCTAGTGTTCCATTAGCAAGCAGCTAGTGTTCCATTCGCAAGCAGCTAGTGTTCCATTAGCAAGCAGCTGGTGTTCCATAAGTAAGCAGCTGGTGTTCCATTAGCAAGCAGCTAGTGTTCCATTAGCAAGCAGCTAGTGTTCCATTAGCAAGCAGCTGGTGTTCCATTAGCAAGCAGCTCGTGTTCCATTAGCAAGCAGCTCGTGTTCCGTTAGCAAGCAGCTCGTGTTCCATTAGCAAGCAGCTCGTGTTCCATTAGCAAGTGCCTCGTGTTCCATAAGTAAGCAGCTGGTGTTCCATTAGCAAGCAGCTAGTGTTCCATTAGCAAGCAGCTAGTGTTCCATTAGCAAGCAGCTAGTGCTCCATTAGCAAGTGCCTAGTGCTCCATTAGCAAGCAGCTGGTGTTCCATTTATAGCAAGCAGCTAGTGTTCCATTAGCAAGCACCTAGTGTTCCATTAGCAAGCAGCTCGTGTACCGTTAGCAAGCACCTGGTGTTCCATAAGTAAGCAGCTAGTGTTCCATAAGTAAGCAACTCGTGTTCCATCAGCCAGCAGCTAGTGTTCCATTAGCAAGCAGCTCGTGTTCCATTAGCAAGCAGCTCGTGTTCCGTTAGCAAGGAGCTAGTGTTCCATTAACAAGCAGCTAGTGTTCCATTAGGAGGCGCCTAGTGTTCCATAAGTAAGCAGCTAGTGTTCAATTAGCAAGCAGCTCGTGTTCCATTAGCAAGCAGCCAGTGTTCCATTAGCAAGTGCCTCGTGTTCCATAAGTAAGCAGCTGGTGTTCCATTAGCAAGCAGCTAGTGTTCCATTAGCAAGCACCGCGTGTTCCATTAGCAAGCAGCTCGTGTTCCATTAGCAAGCACCTAGTGTTCCATAAGTATGCAGCTCGTGTTCCGTTAGCAAGCAGCTAGTGTTCCATTAGCAAGCAGCTAGTGTTCCATAAGTAAGCAGCTAGTGTTCCATTAGCAAGCAGCTAGTGTTCCATAAGTAAGCAGCTAGTGTTCCATAAGTAAGCAACTCGTGTTCCATCAGCAAGCAGCTAGTGTTCCATTAGCAATCAGCTAGTGTTCCATTAGCAAGCAGCTCGTGTTCCATCAGCAAGCAGCTAGTGTTCCATTAGCAAGCAGCTCGAGTTCCATTAGCAAGCAACTCGCGTTCCATTACCAAGCAGCTAGTGTTCCATAAGTAAGCAACTCGTGGTCTATTAGCAAGCAACTCGTGTTCCATCAGCAAGCAGCTAGTGTTCCATGAGCAAGCAGCTCGTGTTCCATTAGCAAGCAGCTCGTGTTCCATTAGCAAGCAGCTAGTGTTCCATTAGCAAGCAGCTAGTGTTCCATTCGCAAGCAGCTAGTGTTCCATTAGCAAGCAGCTGGTGTTCCATAAGTAAGCAGCTGGTGTTCCATTAGCAAGCAGCTAGTGTTCCATTAGCAAGCAGCTCGTGTTCCATTAGCAAGCAGCTGGTGTTCCATGAGCACGCAGCTCATGTTCCATTAGCAAGCAGCTCGTGTTCCGTTAGCAAGCAGCTCATGTTCCATTAGCAAGCAGCTCGTGTTCCATTAGCAAGTGCCTCGTGTTCCATAAGTAAGCAGCTGGTGTTCCATTAGCAAGCAGCCAGTGTTCTATTAGCAAGCAGCTAGTGTTCCATGAGCAAGCAGCTAGTGCTCCATGAGCAAGTGCCTGGTGTTCCATAAGTAAGCAGCTGGTGTTCCATTTATAGCAAGCAGCTAGTGTTCCATGAGCAAGCACCTAGTGTTCCATGAGCAAGCAGCTCGTGTTCCGTTAGCAAGCACCTAGTGTTCCATAAGTAAGCAGCTAGTGTTCCATACGTAAGCAGCTAGTGTTCCATAGGTAAGCAACTCGTGTTCCATCAGCCAGCAGCTAGTGTTCCATTAGCAAGCAGCTCGTGTTCCATTAGCAAGCAGCTCGTGTTCCGTTAGCAAGCAGCTAGTGTTCCATTAGCAAGCAGCTAGTGTTCCATTAGCAAGCAGCTAGTGTGCCATTAGCAAGCAGCTCGTGTTCCATTAGCAAGCAGCTCGTGTGCCATTGGCAAGCAGCTCGTGTTCCATTAGCAAGCAGCCAGTGTTCCATTAGCAAGCAGCTAGTGTTCCATTAGCAAGCAGCTAGTGTTCCATTAGCAAGCAGCTCGTGTTCCATTAGCAAGCAGCTCGTGTTCCATTAGCAATCGCCTCGTGTTCCATAAGTAAGCAGCTAGTGTTCAATTAGCAAGCAGCTCGTGTTCCATTAGCAAGCAGCTCGTGTTCCATTAGCAAGTGCCTCCTGCTCCATAAGTAAGCAGCTGGTGTTCCATTAGCAAGCAGCTCGTGTTCCATTAGCAAGCACATAGTGTTCCATTAGCAAGCAGCTCGTGTTCCATTAGCAAGCAGCTCGTGCTCCATTAGCAAGCACCTGGTGTTCCATAAGTAAGCAGCTACTGTTCCATCAGCAAGTGCCTCGTGTTCCATTAGCAAGCAGCTCGTGTTCCATTCGCAAGCAGCTCGTGTTCCGTTAGCAAGCAGCTAGTGTTCCATTAGCAAGCAGCTCGTGTTCCATGAGCAAGCAGCTAGTGTTCCATTAGCAAGCAGCTAGTGTTCCGTTAGCACGCAGCTCGTGTTCCATCAGCAAGCAGCTAGTGTTCCATTAGCAAGCAGCTAGAAACACCACCATGACACTATGTACCGTGCATGTGACACACCGCCTTGACACGATGTACCGTGCCTGTGACGCACCGCCATGACACTATGTACCGTGCCTGTGACGCACCGCCATGACACGATGTACCGTGCATGGAACGCACTGCCATGACATGATGTACCGTGCCTGTGATGCACCACCATGACACTATGTACCGTGCCTGTGCCGCACGGCCAAGACACTGTGTACGGTGCCTGTGACGAACAGCCATGACACTCTGTACAGTGCCTGTGACGCACCACAATGACACGTGTACCGTGCCTGTGACGCACCGCCATGACACTATGTGCCGTGCCTGTGATGCACAGCCATGACACAATGTACCGTGCCTGTGACGCACCACCATGACACTATGTGCCATGCCTGTGACGCATCGCCATGACACGATGTACCGTGCCTGTGACGCACGACCATGACACTATGCACTGTGCCTGTGATGCACTGCCATGACACTATGTACCGTGCCTGTGATGCACTGCCATGACACGATGTACCGTGTTTGGATGCACTGCCATGACACTATGTACCATGCAAGTGATGCACCACCATGACACTATGTACCGTGCCTGTGACGCACCACCATGACACAATGTACCATGCATGCGATGCACCACAATGACACTATGTACCGTGCCTGTGACGCACCACCATGACACTATGTACCGTGCCTGTGATGCACCACCATGACACTGTGTACCGTGCCTGTGATGCACCGCCATGACACGATGTACCCAGCCTGTGACGCATCGCCATGACATGATGTACCATGCCTGTGACGCACCGCCATGACACTGTGCACCGTGCCTGCGACGCACCACCATGACACTATGCACCGTGCCTGCGACGCACCACCATGACACTGTGTACCGTGCCTGTGACGCACCACCATGACACGATGCACCATGCCTGTGACACAACGCCATGACACTATGCACCGTGCCTGTGACGCACCGCCATGACACTATGTACCAGGCATTGGACGCACCGCCATGACACTATGTAACGTGCCAGTGACGCACCACCATGACACTATGTACCGTGCATGTGACGCACTGCCATGACACGATGTACCATGCATGGAACGCACTGCCATGACATGATGAACCGTGCCTGTGACGCACCACCATGACACTATGTACCGTGCATGTGACGCACTGCCATGACATTATGTACCAGGCATTGGACGCACCGCCATGACACTATGTACCGTGCCAGTGACGCACCACCATGACACTATGTACCGTGCATGTGACGCACTGCCATGACACGATGTACCATGCATGGAACGCACTGCCATGACATGATGAACCGTGCCTGTGACGCACCACCATGACACTATGTACCGTGCATGTGACGCACTGCCATGACATTATGTACCAGGCATTGGACGCACCGCCATGATACTATGTAGCTACCGTGCCTGCGATGCACCACCATGACACTATGTACCGTGCCTGTGACGCACAGTCATGACACTATGTACCGTGCCTGTGCCACACCGCCAAGACACTGTGTACGGTGCCTGTGACGCACAGCCATGACACTATGTACCGTGCATGGAACGCACCGCCATGACACGATGTACCGTGGCTGTGCCGCACCGCCGTGACACGATGTTTGTCCACGTATCTTTGCCTAATCAGTCATATTCTTTCTTTCTTTATTGTTCATGGCGAGATGATTATGGTGATGAAGAAGATGATGATGATTATGGTGATGAAGAAGATGATGATGATTATGATGATGGAGAAGATGATGATGATTATGATGATGATTATGGTGATGAAGACCATTCGGCCCCAGCAAGCTGGTCCTCCATTTCGTCCACCTCGGAAGGATGACAGGCTGAGTGAACCTGCCTGGCGCTTTTTAAATTTGACGATCGACCGGGATTCGCACTCGGGATCCTCGGAGCCCAAGGGAGCCCCCCCCCCCGTGACCGCCAAAACCAGGCGTACGTTTTCCCACTCACCTTCACTCGAGAGTTAAACATCTATATGCGGCGGGACCGTTCGCGAGATCTTCAGGTGGAGTAGGGGAAAACAGGTGCAAGGGAGCAAGAGGGGACGGGGAAGGAAAAAAAAAAGGGTTGCAAGATCTGCGACCGTTCACTCGCCATAGATGTTGGCGCTGCAAATAATTAAACAAAGAAGAATTGATGAAACATGAAAAAGATGAAAGAAAAAAACAAAAACAAAATTAAACCATAATAATAATAATAATGCATTTATTTTATATAGCGATTTTCAGGAAGCCCAAAGACGCTTAGAAAGAAAAATGTGAAGAATTTAAGAACGAAACGCGGACTTCGTAGGAAACACGGTTCAGGTAATCAATAAACGCGGACTTCGTAGGAAACACGGTTCAGGTTTTCTGCCCGTTTTGTGTTTTCTCTTGAACTTCTCCCACCGCTGGTCGCGTCGTTTGACCTCGCAGGAGTTCAATTCAATGAAGTGATTTTCCCTGAAAGCTCCGGTGACTAATTCTCTGGGCATCCTCCGTCGTGCGAAGTCCTTCCTTGGCACACCTGAGCTCCTCACCACATACAAGGCTTTCATCCGCAGCTCAATGGAATACTGTTCCCCCCTCTGGGCTGGTGCTCCTGCCTCACACCTTGCTCGGCTTCACGCTGTTGAGGCCAAAGCTTTCAGAATCATTGGAATCTCCTGCGATGTAGTCAACGCCGAGGGCCTTTCACTCACTCACCGCAGGCAGGTTGGTGGTCTTTCTGTCTTCTACCGACTCCTCTCCGGCCTTGCTCCCCCAGCTCTCTCTGTGCTCTGTCCCCCCAATATTCCTTCAGGTCGCACAAGATCTGCCTGCAACCCTCTTATGGTTAAACTGCCAAAGTCTAAGCTCTCTGCTCACCTTCACTCTTTCATTCCCCTTTTCTCCCGCCTCTGGAACAAACTCCCCCACTCCCTTCAATCCCACTCCTCCCTCCAGGTCTTTAAAACAGCTGTTCACCACCATCTCTTATCGTCCCCCATCGAAAACCTTGATCTTTTCTACCCCCGGTAATTCACCCCAGAGTCCTTGCAGTGTTCATATGTTTTAATCCTCTCCCACCTCCCCCCAAGTCCTCCCGATGTCCCTGCTCTCAAATGTTGTGTTTGTGTCCTTCCCCCTCTTCCCCCTCTCTTTTGTGTCCTTCCCCCTCTCTCCCCATCTTGTCTGCCGCTCCCCTTGTTTTTTGTGTTTAGTGTGTCGGTTTGTCTTTTTGTGTGATTAATGTTAGCTCTTTCACGAGCCTCGATCTTGTATACAAAAAAACAAACAAAAAAAAATCTCAACCGATCTGTTGTTATTATCTTACACGGATTTCAACAACAACATTCACCTCAGCTGAGGGAGAAACCATGACGAGAATTTCGCGCCTTCCGCAGGTTCTTGGAACACTGACCTCGCTTACAAGGGGAATTCTTGTGTTTGGAGAACCCGTCGTCCTGGTTTTAACAGTTTTATTTATGATTCAGCCATTCTGCACTCCATCTGCGGTAACATTCACATTTGTTCTTTGACCAAGTTTCACCTTCACTCCTGATCGCGTCCCCCACTTCCGCCCCTTCTGTTGCCGAGCAACCGTCAGCGTCTTCTGAGGAAAGGGAGGTCGCATGAAGGATTGAGTAGGAAGGAATGAGTGATGGAACGAAGGATGAAGGAAGGCAGTTGGGGTGTGTTCCGTTAGCAAGCAGCTCGTGTTCCGTTAGCAAGCACCTAGTGTTCGTTCCATTAGCAAGCAGCTAGTGTTCCATTAGCAAGCAGCTCGTGTTCCATCAGCAAGCAGCTAGTGTTCCATAAGTAAGCAGCTAGTGTTCCATAAGTAAGCAACTCGTGTTCCATCAGCAAGCAGCTAGTGTTCCATTAGCAAGCAGCTAGTGTTCCATTAGCAAGCAGCTCGTGTTCCATCAGCAAGCAGCTAGTGTTCCATTAGCAAGCAGCTCGTGTTCCATTAGCAAGCAGCTCGTGTTCCATTACCAAGCAGCTAGTGTTCCATAAGTAAGCAACTCGTGGTCCATTAGCAAGCAACTCGTGTTCCATCAGCAAGCAGCTAGTGTTCCATTCGCAAGCAGCTCGTGTTCCATTAGCAAGCAGCTCGTGTTCCATTAGCAAGCAGCTAGTGTTCCATTAGCAAGCAGCTAGTGTTCCATTCGCAAGCAGCTAGTGTTCCATTAGCAAGCAGCTGGTGTTCCATAAGTAAGCAGCTGGTGTTCCATTAACAAGCAGCTAGTGTTCCATTAGCAAGCAGCTAGTGTTCCATTAGCAAGCAGCTGGTGTTCCATTAGCAAGCAGCTCGTGTTCCATTAGCAAGCAGCTCGTGTTCCGTTAGCAAGCAGCTCGTGTTCCATTAGCAAGCAGCTCGTGTTCCATTAGCAAGTGCCTCGTGTTCCATAAGTAAGCAGCTGGTGTTCCATTAGCAAGCAGCTAGTGTTCCATTAGCAAGCAGCTAGTGTTCCATTAGCAAGCAGCTAGTGCTCCATTAGCAAGTGCCTAGTGCTCCATTAGCAAGCAGCTGGTGTTCCATTTATAGCAAGCAGCTAGTGTTCCATTAGCAAGCACCTAGTGTTCCATTAGCAAGCAGCTCGTGTACCGTTAGCAAGCACCTGGTGTTCCATAAGTAAGCAGCTAGTGTTCCATAAGTAAGCAACTCGTGTTCCATCAGCCAGCAGCTAGTGTTCCATTAGCAAGCAGCTCGTGTTCCATTAGCAAGCAGCTCGTGTTCCGTTAGCAAGGAGCTAGTGTTCCATTAACAAGCAGCTAGTGTTCCATTAGGAGGCGCCTAGTGTTCCATAAGTAAGCAGCTAGTGTTCAATTAGCAAGCAGCTCGTGTTCCATTAGCAAGCAGCTAGTGTTCCATTAGCAAGTGCCTCGTGTTCCATAAGTAAGCAGCTGGTGTTCCATTAGCAAGCAGCTAGTGTTCCATTAGCAAGCACCGCGTGTTCCATTAGCAAGCAGCTCGTGTTCCATTAGCAAGCACCTAGTGTTCCATAAGTATGCAGCTCGTGTTCCGTTAGCAAGCAGCTAGTGTTCCATTAGCAAGCAGCTAGTGTTCCATAAGTAAGCAGCTAGTGTTCCATTAGCAAGCAGCTAGTGTTCCATAAGTAAGCAGCTAGTGTTCCATAAGTAAGCAACTCGTGTTCCATCAGCAAGCAGCTAGTGTTCCATTAGCAATCAGCTAGTGTTCCATTAGCAAGCAGCTCGTGTTCCATCAGCAAGCAGCTAGTGTTCCATTAGCAAGCAGCTCGAGTTCCATTAGCAAGCAACTCGTGTTCCATTACCAAGCAGCTAGTGTTCCATAAGTAAGCAACTCGTGGTCTATTAGCAAGCAACTCGTGTTCCATCAGCAAGCAGCTAGTGTTCCATGAGCAAGCAGCTCGTGTTCCATTAGCAAGCAGCTCGTGTTCCATTAGCAAGCAGCTAGTGTTCCATTAGCAAGCAGCTAGTGTTCCATTCGCAAGCAGCTAGTGTTCCATTAGCAAGCAGCTGGTGTTCCATAAGTAAGCAGCTGGTGTTCCATTAGCAAGCAGCTAGTGTTCCATTAGCAAGCAGCTCGTGTTCCATTAGCAAGCAGCTGGTGTTCCATGAGCACGCAGCTCATGTTCCATTAGCAAGCAGCTCGTGTTCCGTTAGCAAGCAGCTCATGTTCCATTAGCAAGCAGCTCGTGTTCCATTAGCAAGTGCCTCGTGTTCCATAAGTAAGCAGCTGGTGTTCCATTAGCAAGCAGCTAGTGTTCTATTAGCAAGCAGCTAGTGTTCCATGAGCAAGCAGCTAGTGCTCCATGAGCAAGTGCCTAGTGTTCCATAAGTAAGCAGCTGGTGTTCCATTTATAGCAAGCAGCTAGTGTTCCATTAGCAAGCACCTAGTGTTCCATGAGCAAGCAGCTCGTGTTCCGTTAGCAAGCACCTAGTGTTCCATAAGTAAGCAGCTAGTGTTCCATACGTAAGCAGCTAGTGTTCCATAGGTAAGCAACTCGTGTTCCATCAGCCAGCAGCTAGTGTTCCATTAGCAAGCAGCTCGTGTTCCATTAGCAAGCAGCTCGTGTTCCGTTAGCAAGCAGCTAGTGTTCCATTAGCAAGCAGCTAGTGTTCCATTAGCAAGCAGCTAGTGTGCCATTAGCAAGCAGCTCGTGTTCCATTAGCAAGCAGCTCGTGTGCCATTGGCAAGCAGCTCGTGTTCCATTAGCAAGCAGCCAGTGTTCCATTAGCACGCAGCTAGTGTTCCATTAGCAGGCAGCTAGTGTTCCATTAGCAAGCAGCTCGTGTTCCATTAGCAAGCAGCTCGTGTTCCATTAGCAATCGCCTAGTGTTCCATAAGTAAGCAGCTAGTGTTCAATTAGCAAGCAGCTCGTGTTCCATTAGCAAGCAGCTCGTGTTCCATTAGCAAGTGCCTCGTGCTCCATAAGTAAGCAGCTGGTGTTCCATTAGCAAGCAGCTCGTGTTCCATTAGCAAGCACATAGTGTTCCATTAGCAAGCAGCTCGTGTTCCATTAGCAAGCAGCTCGTGCTCCATTAGCAAGCACCTGGTGTTCCATAAGTAAGCAGCTACTGTTCCATCAGCAAGTGCCTCGTGTTCCATTAGCAAGCAGCTCGTGTTCCATTCGCAAGCAGCTCGTGTTCCGTTAGCAAGCAGCTAGTGTTCCATTAGCAAGCAGCTCGTGTTCCATGAGCAAGCAGCTAGTGTTCCATTAGCAAGCAGCTAGTGTTCCGTTAGCACGCAGCTCGTGTTCCATCAGCAAGCAGCTAGGGTTCCATTAGCAAGCAGCGAGAAACACCACCATGACACTATGTACCGTGCATGTGACACACCGCCTTGACACGATGTACCGTGCCTGTGACGCACCGCCATGACACTATGTACCGTGCCTGTGACGCACCGCCATGACACGATGTACCGTGCATGGAACGCACTGCCATGACATGATGTACCGTGCCTGTGATGCACCACCATGACACTATGTACCGTGCCTGTGCCGCACGGCCAAGACACTGTGTACGGTGCCTGTGACGAACAGCCATGACACTCTGTACAGTGCCTGTGACGCACCACAATGACACGTGTACCGTGCCTGTGACGCACCGCCATGACACTATGTACCGTGCCTGTGACGCACCGCCATGACACTATGTGCCGTGCCTGTGACGCATCGCCATGACACGATGTACCGTGCCTGTGACGCACGACCATGACACTATGCACTGTGCCTGTGATGCACTGCCATGACACTATGTACCGTGCCTGTGACGCACGGCTATGACACTATGTACCGTGCCTGTGATGCACTGCCCTGACACGATGTGCCGTGTTTGGACGCACTGCCATGACACTATGTACCATGCAAGTGATGCACCACCATGACACTATGTACCGTGCCTGTGACGCACCACCATGACACAATGTACCATGCATGCGATGCACCACAATGACACTATGTACCGTGCCTGTGACGCACCACCATGACACTATGTACCGTGCCTGTGACGCACCACCATGACACTATGTACCGTGCCTGTGACGCACCACCATGACATTATGTACCGTGCCTGTGACGCACCACCATGACACTGTGTAACGTGCCTGTGATGCACCGCCATGACACGATGTACCCAGCCTGTGACGCATCGCCATGACATGATGTACCATGCCTGTGACGCACTGCCATGACACGATGTACCGCGCCTGTGACACACCACCATGACACGATGTACTGTGCCTGTGACGCACCGCCATGACACTGTGCACCGTGCCTGCGACGCACCACCATGACACTATGCACCGTGCCTGCGACGCACCACCATGACACTATGTACCGTGCCTGTGACGCACCACCATGACACGATGTACCGTGGCTGTGCCGCACCGCCAAGACACTGTGTACGGTGCCTGTGACACACCACCATGACACTGTGTACGGTGCCTGTGACACACCACCATGACACTATGTACCGTGGCTGTGACGCACCACCATGACACGATGTACCGTGCCTGTGACGCACCGCCATGACACTATGTACCGTGCCTGTGACGCACCGCCATGACACGATGTACCGTGCATGGAACGCACTGCCATGACATGATGTACCGTGCCTGTGATGCACCACCATGACACTATGTACCGTGCATGTGACGCACCGCCATGACACTATGTACCATGCCTGTGACACACCGCCATGACACTATGCACCGTGCCTGTGACGCACCGCCATGACACTATGTTCCGTGCCTGTGACGCACCGCCATGATACTATGTACCATGCCTGTGACGCACCACCATGACACTATGTACCGTGGCTGTGACGCACCGCCGTGACACGATGTTTGTCCACGTATCTTTGCCTAATCAGTCATATTCTTTCTTTCTTTATTGTTCATGGCGAGATGATTATGGTGATGAAGAAGATGATGATGTTTATGGTGATGAAGAAGATGATGATGATTATGATGATGGAGAAGATGATGATGATTATGATGATGATTATGGTGATGAAGACCATTCGGCCCCAGCAAGCTGGTCCTCCATTTCGTCCACCTCGGAAGGATGACAGGCTGAGTGAACCTGCCTGGCGCTTTTTAAATTTGACGATCGACCGGGATTCGCACTCGGGATCCTCGGAGCCCAAGGGAGCCCCCCCCCCCCCCCCCCCGTGACCGCCAAAACCAGGCGTACGTTTTCCCACTCACCTTCACTCGAGAGTTAAACATCTATATGCGGCGGGACCGTTCGCGAGATCTTCAGGTGGAGTAGGGGAAAACAGGTGCAAGGGAGCAAGAGGGGACGGGGAAGGAAAAAAAAAAGGGTTGGAAGATCTGCGACCGTTCACTCGCCATAGATGTTGGCGCTGCAAATAATTAAACAAAGAAGAATTGATGAAACATGAAAAAGATGAAAGAAAAAAACAAAAACAAAATTAAACCATAATAATAATAATGCATTAATTTTATATAGCGATTTTCAGGAAGCCCAAAGACGCTTAGAAAGAAAAATGTGAAGAATTTAAGAACGAAACGCGGACTTCGTAGGAAACACGGTTCAGGTAATCAATAAACGCGGACTTCGTAGGAAACACGGTTCAGGTTTTCTGCCCGTTTTGTGTTTTCTCTTGAACTTCTCCCACCGCTGGTCGCGTCGTTTGACCTCGCAGGAGTTCAATTCAATGAAGTGATTTTCCCTGAAAGCTCCGGTGACTAATTCTCTGGGCATCCTCCGTCGTGCGAAGTCCTTCCTTGGCACACCTGAGCTCCTCACCACATACAAGGCTTTCATCCGCAGCTCAATGGAATACTGTTCCCCCCTCTGGGCTGGTGCTCCTGCCTCACACCTTGCTCGGCTTCACGCTGTTGAGGCCAAAGCTTTCAGAATCATTGGAATCTCCTGCGATGTAGTGAACGCCGAGGGCCTTTCACTCACTCACCGCAGGCAGGTTGGTGGTCTTTCTGTCTTCTACCGACTCCTCTCCGGCCTTGCTCCCCCAGCTCTCTCTGTGCTCTGTCCCCCCAATATTCCTTCAGGTCGCACAAGATCTTATGGTTAAACTGCCAAAGTCTAAGCTCTCTGCTCATCTTCACTCTTTCATTCCCCTTTTCTCCCGCCTCTGGAACAAACTCCCCCACTCCCTTCAATCCCACTCCTCCCTCCAGGTCTTTAAAACAGCTGTTCACCACCATCTCTTATCTTCCCCCATCGAAAACCTTGATCTTTTCTACCCCCGGTAATTCACCCCAGAGTCCTTGCAGTGTTCATATGTTTTAATCCTCTCCCACCTCCCCCCAAGTCCTCCCGATGTCCCTGCTCTCAAATGTTGTGTTTGTGTCCTTCCCCCTCTTCCCCCTCTCTTTTGTGTCCTTCCCCCTCTCTCCCCATCTTGTCTGCCGCTCCCCTTGTTTTTTGTGTTTTGTGTGTCGGTTTGTCTTTTTGTGTGATTAATGTTAGCTCTTTCACGAGCCTCGATCTTGTATACAAAAAAAAAAAAAAAAAAAAAAAACTCAACCGATCTGTTGTTATTATCTTACACGGATTTCAACAACAACATTCACCTCAGCTGAGGGAGAAACCATGACGAGAATTTCGCGCCTTCCGCAGGTTCTTGGAACACTGACCTCGCTTACAAGGGGAATTCTTGTGTTTGGAGAACCCGTCGTCCTGGTTTTAACAGTTTTATTTATGATTCAGCCATTCTGCACTCCATCTGCGGTAACATTCACATTTGTTCTTTGACCAAGTTTCACCTTCACTCCTGATCGCGTCCCCCACTTCCGCCCCTTCTGTTGCCGAGCAACCGTCAGCGTCTTCTGAGGAAAGGGAGGTCGCGTGAAGGATTGAGTAGGAAGGAATGAGTGATGGAACGAAGGATGAAGGAAGGAAGTTGGGGTGTGTTCCATTAGCAAGCAGCTAGTGTTCCATTAGCAAGTGCCTAGTGCTCCATTAGCAAGCAGCTGGTGTTCCATTTATAGCAAGCAGCTCGTGTTCCATTAGCAAGCACCTAGTGTTCCATAAGTATGCAGCTCGTGTTCCGTTAGCAAGCAGCTAGTGTTCCATTAGCAAGCAGCTAGTGTTCCATAAGTAAGCAGCTAGTGTTCCATTAGCAAGCAGCTAGTGTTCCATAAGTAAGCAGCTAGTGTTCCATAAGTAATTAACTCGTGTTCCATCAGCAAGCAGCTAGTGTTCCATTAGCAATCAGCTAGTGTTCCATTAGCAAGCAGCTCGTGTTCCATCAGCAAGCAGCTAGTGTTCCATTAGCAAGCAGCTCGAGTTCCATTAGCAAGCAACTCGTGTTCCATTACCAAGCAGCTAGTGTTCCATAAGTAAGCAACTCGTGGTCTATTAGCAAGCAACTCGTGTTCCATCAGCAAGCAGCTAGTGTTCCATGAGCAAGCAGCTCGTGTTCCATTAGCAAGCAGCTCGTGTTCCATTAGCAAGCAGCTAGTGTTCCATTAGCAAGCAGCTAGTGTTCCATTCGCAAGCAGCTAGTGTTCCATTAGCAAGCAGCTGGTGTTCCATAAGTAAGCAGCTGGTGTTCCATTAGCAAGCAGCTAGTGTTCCATTAGCAAGCAGCTCGTGTTCCATTAGCAAGCAGCTGGTGTTCCATGAGCACGCAGCTCATGTTCCATTAGCAAGCAGCTCGTGTTCCGTTAGCAAGCAGCTCATGTTCCATTAGCAAGCAGCTCGTGTTCCATTAGCAAGTGCCTCGTGTTCCATAAGTAAGCAGCTGGTGTTCCATTAGCAAGCAGCTAGTGTTCTATTAGCAAGCAGCTAGTGTTCCATGAGCAAGCAGCTAGTGCTCCATGAGCAAGTGCCTAGTGTTCCATAAGTAAGCAGCTGGTGTTCCATTTATAGCAAGCAGCTAGTGTTCCATTAGCAAGCACCTAGTGTTCCATGAGCAAGCAGCTCGTGTTCCGTTAGCAAGCACCTAGTGTTCCATAAGTAAGCAGCTAGTGTTCCATACGTAAGCAGCTAGTGTTCCATAGGTAAGCAACTCGTGTTCCATCAGCCAGCAGCTAGTGTTCCATTAGCAAGCAGCTCGTGTTCCATTAGCAAGCAGCTCGTGTTCCGTTAGCAAGCAGCTAGTGTTCCATTAGCAAGCAGCTAGTGTTCCATTAGCAAGCAGCTAGTGTGCCATTAGCAAGCAGCTCGTGTTCCATTAGCAAGCAGCTCGTGTGCCATTGGCAAGCAGCTCGTGTTCCATTAGCAAGCAGCCAGTGTTCCATTAGCAAGCAGCTAGTGTTCCATTAGCAGGCAGCTAGTGTTCCATTAGCAAGCAGCTCGTGTTCCATTAGCAAGCAGCTCGTGTTCCATTAGCAATCGCCTAGTGTTCCATAAGTAAGCAGCTAGTGTTCAATTAGCAAGCAGCTCGTGTTCCATTAGCAAGCAGCTCGTGTTCCATTAGCAAGTGCCTCGTGCTCCATAAGTAAGCAGCTGGTGTTCCATTAGCAAGCAGCTCGTGTTCCATTAGCAAGCACATAGTGTTCCATTAGCAAGCAGCTCGTGTTCCATTAGCAAGCAGCTCGTGCTCCATTAGCAAGCACCTGGTGTTCCATAAGTAAGCAGCTACTGTTCCATCAGCAAGTGCCTCGTGTTCCATTAGCAAGCAGCTCGTGTTCCATTCGCAAGCAGCTCGTGTTCCGTTAGCAAGCAGCTAGTGTTCCATTAGCAAGCAGCTCGTGTTCCATGAGCAAGCAGCTAGTGTTCCATTAGCAAGCAGCTAGTGTTCCGTTAGCACGCAGCTCGTGTTCCATCAGCAAGCAGCTAGGGTTCCATTAGCAAGCAGCTAGAAACACCACCATGACACTATGTACCGTGCATGTGACACACCGCCTTGACACGATGTACCGTGCCTGTGACGCACCGCCATGACACTATGTACCGTGCCTGTGACGCACCGCCATGACACGATGTACCGTGCATGGAACGCACTGCCATGACATGATGTACCGTGCCTGTGATGCACCACCATGACACTATGTACCGTGCCTGTGCCGCACGGCCAAGACACTGTGTACGGTGCCTGTGACGAACAGCCATGACACTCTGTACAGTGCCTGTGACGCACCACAATGACACGTGTACCGTGCCTGTGACGCACCGCCATGACACTATGTACCGTGCCTGTGACGCACCGCCATGACACTATGTGCCGTGCCTGTGACGCATCGCCATGACACGATGTACCGTGCCTGTGACGCACGACCATGACACTATGCACTGTGCCTGTGATGCACTGCCATGACACTATGTACCGTGCCTGTGACGCACGGCTATGACACTATGTACCGTGCCTGTGATGCACTGCCCTGACACGATGTGCCGTGTTTGGACGCACTGCCATGACACTATGTACCATGCAAGTGATGCACCACCATGACACTATGTACCGTGCCTGTGACGCACCACCATGACACAATGTACCATGCATGCGATGCACCACAATGACACTATGTACCGTGCCTGTGACGCACCACCATGACACTATGTACCGTGCCTGTGACGCACCACCATGACACTATGTACCGTGCCTGTGACGCACCACCATGACATTATGTACCGTGCCTGTGACGCACCACCATGACACTGTGTAACGTGCCTGTGATGCACCGCCATGACACGATGTACCCAGCCTGTGACGCATCGCCATGACATGATGTACCATGCCTGTGACGCACTGCCATGACACGATGTACCGCGCCTGTGACACACCACCATGACACGATGTACTGTGCCTGTGACGCACCGCCATGACACTGTGCACCGTGCCTGCGACGCACCACCATGACACTATGCACCGTGCCTGCGACGCACCACCATGACACTATGTACCGTGCCTGTGACGCACCACCATGACACGATGTACCGTGGCTGTGCCGCACCGCCAAGACACTGTGTACGGTGCCTGTGACACACCACCATGACACTGTGTACGGTGCCTGTGACACACCACCATGACACTATGTACCGTGGCTGTGACGCACCACCATGACACGATGTACCGTGCCTGTGACGCACCGCCATGACACTATGTACCGTGCCTGTGACGCACCGCCATGACACGATGTACCGTGCATGGAACGCACTGCCATGACATGATGTACCGTGCCTGTGATGCACCACCATGACACTATGTACCGTGCATGTGATGCACCGCCATGACACTATGTACCATGCCTGTGACACACCGCCATGACACTATGCACCGTGCCTGTGACGCACCGCCATGACACTATGTTCCGTGCCTGTGACGCACCGCCATGATACTATGTACCATGCCTGTGACGCACCACCATGACACTATGTACCGTGGCTGTGCCGCACCGCCGTGACACGATGTTTGTCCACGTATCTTTGCCTAATCAGTCATATTCTTTCTTTCTTTATTGTTCATGGCGAGATGATTATGGTGATGAAGAAGATGATGATGTTTATGGTGATGAAGAAGATGATGATGATTATGATGATGGAGAAGATGATGATGATTATGATGATGATTATGGTGATGAAGACCATTCGGCCCCAGCAAGCTGGTCCTCCATTTCGTCCACCTCGGAAGGATGACAGGCTGAGTGAACCTGCCTGGCGCTTTTTAAATTTGACGATCGACCGGGATTCGCACTCGGGATCCTCGGAGCCCAAGGGAGCCCCCCCCCCCCCCCCCCCGTGACCGCCAAAACCAGGCGTACGTTTTCCCACTCACCTTCACTCGAGAGTTAAACATCTATATGCGGCGGGACCGTTCGCGAGATCTTCAGGTGGAGTAGGGGAAAACAGGTGCAAGGGAGCAAGAGGGGACGGGGAAGGAAAAAAAAAAGGGTTGGAAGATCTGCGACCGTTCACTCGCCATAGATGTTGGCGCTGCAAATAATTAAACAAAGAAGAATTGATGAAACATGAAAAAGATGAAAGAAAAAAACAAAAACAAAATTAAACCATAATAATAATAATAATGCATTAATTTTATATAGCGATTTTCAGGAAGCCCAAAGACGCTTAGAAAGAAAAATGTGAAGAATTTAAGAACGAAACGCGGACTTCGTAGGAAACACGGTTCAGGTAATCAATAAACGCGGACTTCGTAGGAAACACGGTTCAGGTTTTCTGCCCGTTTTGTGTTTTCTCTTGAACTTCTCCCACCGCTGGTCGCGTCGTTTGACCTCGCAGGAGTTCAATTCAATGAAGTGATTTTCCCTGAAAGCTCCGGTGACTAATTCTCTGGGCATCCTCCGTCGTGCGAAGTCCTTCCTTGGCACACCTGAGCTCCTCACCACATACAAGGCTTTCATCCGCAGCTCAATGGAATACTGTTCCCCCCTCTGGGCTGGTGCTCCTGCCTCACACCTTGCTCGGCTTCACGCTGTTGAGGCCAAAGCTTTCAGAATCATTGGAATCTCCTGCGATGTAGTCAACGCCGAGGGCCTTTCACTCACTCACCGCAGGCAGGTTGGTGGTCTTTCTGTCTTCTACCGACTCCTCTCCGGCCTTGCTCCCCCAGCTCTCTCTGTGCTCTGTCCCCCCAATATTCCTTCAGGTCGCACAAGATCTGCCTGCAACCCTCTTATGGTTAAACTGCCAAAGTCTAGGCTCTCTGCTCACCTTCACTCTTTCATTCCCCTTTTCTCCCGCCTCTGGAACAAACTCCCCCACTCCCTTCAATCCCACTCCTCCCTCCAGGTCTTTAAAACAGCTGTTCACCACCATCTCTTATCGTCCCCCATCGAAAACCTTGATCTTTTCTACCCCCGGTAATTCACCCCAGAGTCCTTGCAGTGTTCATATGTTTTAATCCTCTCCCACCTCCCCCCAAGTCCTCCCGATGTCCCTGCTCTCAAATGTTGTGTTTGTGTCCTTCCCCCTCTTCCCCCTCTCTTTTGTGTCCTTCCCCCTCTCTCCCCATCTTGTCTGCCGCTCCCCTTGTTTTTTGTGTTTTGTGTGTCGGTTTGTCTTTTTGTGTGATTAATGTTAGCTCTTTCACGAGCCTCGATCTTGTATACAAAAAAAAAAAAAAAAAATCTCAACCGATCTGTTGTTATTATCTTACACGGATTTCAACAACAACATTCACCTCAGCTGAGGGAGAAACCATGACGAGAATTTCGCGCCTTCCGCAGGTTCTTGGAACACTGACCTCGCTTACAAGGGGAATTCTTGTGTTTGGAGAACCCGTCGTCCTGGTTTTAACAGTTTTATTTATGATTCAGCCATTCTGCACTCCATCTGCGGTAACATTCACATTTGTTCTTTGACCAAGTTTCACCTTCACTCCTGATCGCGTCCCCCACTTCCGCCCCTTCTGTTGCCGAGCAACCGTCAGCGTCTTCTGAGGAAAGGGAGGTCGCATGAAGGATTGAGTAGGAAGGAATGAGTGATGGAACGAAGGATGAAGGAAGGCAGTTGGGGTGTGTTCCGTTAGCAAGCAGCTCGTGTTCCGTTAGCAAGCACCTAGTGTTCGTTCCATTAGCAAGCAGCTAGTGTTCCATTAGCAAGCAGCTCGTGTTCCATCAGCAAGCAGCTAGTGTTCCATAAGTAAGCAGCTAGTGTTCCATAAGTAAGCAACTCGTGTTCCATCAGCAAGCAGCTAGTGTTCCATTAGCAAGCAGCTAGTGTTCCATTAGCAAGCAGCTCGTGTTCCATCAGCAAGCAGCTAGTGTTCCATTAGCAAGCAGCTCGTGTTCCATTAGCAAGCAGCTCGTGTTCCATTACCAAGCAGCTAGTGTTCCATAAGTAAGCAACTCGTGGTCCATTAGCAAGCAACTCGTGTTCCATCAGCAAGCAGCTAGTGTTCCATTCGCAAGCAGCTCGTGTTCCATTAGCAAGCAGCTCGTGTTCCATTAGCAAGCAGCTAGTGTTCCATTAGCAAGCAGCTAGTGTTCCATTAGCAAGCAGCTAGTGTTCCATTAGCAAGCAGCTGGTGTTCCATAAGTAAGCAGCTGGTGTTCCATTAGCAAGCAGCTAGTGTTCCATTAGCAAGCAGCTCGTGTTCCATTAGCAAGCAGCTGGTGTTCCATTAGCAAGCAGCTCGTGTTCCATTAGCAAGCAGCTCGTGTTCCGTTAGCAAGCAGCTCGTGTTCCATTAGCAAGCAGCTCGTGTTCCATTAGCAAGTGCCTCGTGTTCCATAAGTAAGCAGCTGGTGTTCCATTAGCAAGCAGCTAGTGTTCCATTAGCAAGCAGCTAGTGTTCCATTAGCAAGCAGCTAGTGCTCCATTAGCAAGTGCCTAGTGCTCCATTAGCAAGCAGCTGGTGTTCCATTTATAGCAAGCAGCTAGTGTTCCATTAGCAAGCACCTAGTGTTCCATTAGCAAGCAGCTCGTGTACCGTTAGCAAGCACCTGGTGTTCCATAAGTAAGCAGCTAGTGTTCCATAAGTAAGCAACTCGTGTTCCATCAGCCAGCAGCTAGTGTTCCATTAGCAAGCAGCTCGTGTTCCATTAGCAAGCAGCTCGTGTTCCGTTAGCAAGGAGCTAGTGTTCCATTAACAAGCAGCTAGTGTTCCATTAGGAGGCGCCTAGTGTTCCATAAGTAAGCAGCTAGTGTTCAATTAGCAAGCAGCTCGTGTTCCATTAGCAAGCAGCTAGTGTTCCATTAGCAAGTGCCTCGTGTTCCATAAGTAAGCAGCTGGTGTTCCATTAGCAAGCAGCTAGTGTTCCATTAGCAAGCACCGCGTGTTCCATTAGCAAGCAGCTCGTGTTCCATTAGCAAGCACCTAGTGTTCCATAAGTATGCAGCTCGTGTTCCGTTAGCAAGCAGCTAGTGTTCCATTAGCAAGCAGCTCGTGTTCCATAAGTAAGCAGCTAGTGTTCCATTAGCAAGCAGCTAGTGTTCCATAAGTAAGCAGCTAGTGCTCCATAAGTAAGCAACTCGTGTTCCATCAGCAAGCAGCTAGTGTTCCATTAGCAATCAGCTCGTGTTCCATTAGCAAGCAGCTCGTGTTCCATCAGCAAGCAGCTAGTGTTCCATTAGCAAGCAGCTCGAGTTCCATTAGCAAGCAACTCGCGTTCCATTACCAAGCAGCTAGTGTTCCATAAGTAAGCAACTCGTGGTCTATTAGCAAGCAACTCGTGTTCCATCAGCAAGCAGCTAGTGTTCCATGAGCAAGCAGCTCGTGTTCCATTAGCAAGCAGCTCGTGTTCCATTAGCAAGCAGCTAGTATTCCATTAGCAAGCAGCTAGTGTTCCATTCGCAAGCAGCTAGTGTTCCATTAGCAAGCAGCTGGTGTTCCATAAGTAAGCAGCTGGTGTTCCATTAGCAAGCAGCTAGTGTTCCATTAGCAAGCAGCTCGTGTTCCATTAGCAAGCAGCTGGTGTTCCATGAGCACGCAGCTCATGTTCCATTAGCAAGCAGCTCGTGTTCCGTTAGCAAGCAGCTCATGTTCCATTAGCAAGCAGCTCGTGTTCCATTAGCAAGTGCCTCGTGTTCCATAAGTAAGCAGCTGGTGTTCCATTAGCAAGCAGCTAGTGTTCTATTAGCAAGCAGCTAGTGTTCCATGAGCAAGCAGCTAGTGCTCCATGAGCAAGTGCCTAGTGTTCCATAAGTAAGCAGCTGGTGTTCCATTTATAGCAAGCAGCTAGTGTTCCATTAGCAAGCACCTAGTGTTCCATGAGCAAGCAGCTCGTGTTCCGTTAGCAAGCACCTAGTGTTCCATAAGTAAGCAGCTAGTGTTCCATACGTAAGCAGCTAGTGTTCCATAGGTAAGCAACTCGTGTTCCATCAGCCAGCAGCTAGTGTTCCATTAGCAAGCAGCTCGTGTTCCATTAGCAAGCAGCTCGTGTTCCGTTAGCAAGCAGCTAGTGTTCCATTAGCAAGCAGCTAGTGTTCCATTAGCAAGCAGCTAGTGTGCCATTAGCAAGCAGCTCGTGTTCCATGAGCAAGCAGCTCGTGTGCCATTGGCAAGCAGCTCGTGTTCCATTAGCAAGCAGCCAGTGTTCCATTAGCAAGCAGCTAGTGTTCCATTAGCAAGCAGCTAGTGTTCCATTAGCAAGCAGCTCGTGTTCCATTAGCAGGCAGCTCGTGTTCCATTAGCATTCGCCTCGTGTTCCATAAGTAAGCAGCTAGTGTTCAATTAGCAAGCAGCTCGTGTTCCATTAGCAAGCAGCTCGTGTTCCATTAGCAAGTGCCTCCTGCTCCATAAGTAAGCAGCTGGTGTTCCATTAGCAAGCAGCTCGTGTTCCATTAGCAAGCACATAGTGTTCCATTAGCAAGCAGCTCGTGTTCCATTAGCAAGCAGCTCGTGCTCCATTAGCAAGCACCTGGTGTTCCATAAGTAAGCAGCTACTGTTCCATCAGCAAGTGCCTCGTGTTCCATTAGCAAGCAGCTCGTGTTCCATTCGCAAGCAGCTCGTGTTCCGTTAGCAAGCAGCTAGTGTTCCATTAGCAAGCAGCTCGTGTTCCATGAGCAAGCAGCTAGTGTTCCATTAGCAAGCAGCTAGTGTTCCGTTAGCACGCAGCTCGTGTTCCATCAGCAAGCAGCTAGTGTTCCATTAGCAAGCAGCTAGAAACACCACCATGACACTATGTACCGTGCATGTGACACACCGCCTTGACACGATGTACCGTGCCTGTGACGCACCGCCATGACACTATGTACCGTGCCTGTGACGCACCGCCATGACACGATGTACCGTGCATGGAACGCACTGCCATGACATGATGTACCGTGCCTGTGATGCACCACCATGACACTATGTACCGTGCCTGTGCCGCACGGCCATGACACTGTGTACGGTGCCTGTGACGAACAGCCATGACACTCTGTACAGTGCCTGTGACGCACCACAATGACACGTGTACCGTGCCTGTGACGCACCGCCATGACACTATGTGCCGTGCCTGTGATGCACAGCCATGACACAATGTACCGTGCCTGTGACGCACCACCATGACACTATGTGCCATGCCTGTGACGCATCGCCATGACACGATGTACCGTGCCTGTGACGCACGACCATGACACTATGCACTGTGCCTGTGATGCACTGCCATGACACTATGTACCGTGCCTGTGACGCACGGCCATGACACTATGTACCGTGCCTGTGATGCACTGCCATGACACGATGTACCGTGTTTGGATGCACTGCCATGACACTATGTACCATGCAAGTGATGCACCACCATGACACTATGTACCGTGCCTGTGACGCACCACCATGACACAATGTACCATGCATGCGATGCACCACAATGACACTATGTACCGTGCCTGTGACGCACCACCATGACACTATGTACCGTGCCTGTGATGCACCACCATGACACTGTGTACCGTGCCTGTGATGCACCGCCATGACACGATGTACCCAGCCTGTGACGCATCGCCATGACATGATGTACCATGCCTGTGACGCACCGCCATGACACTGTGCACCGTGCCTGCGACGCACCACCATGACACTATGCACCGTGCCTGCGACGCACCACCATGACACTGTGTACCGTGCCTGTGACGCACCACCATGACACGATGCACCATGCCTGTGACACAACGCCATGACACTATGCACCGTGCCTGTGACGCACCGCCATGACACTATGTCCCGTGCCTGTGACGCACCGCCATGACACGATGTACCATGCATGGAACGCACTGCCATGACATGATGAACCGTGCCTGTGACGCACCACCATGACACTATGTACCGTGCATGTGACGCACTGCCATGACATTATGTACCAGGCATTGGACGCACCGCCATGACACTATGTACCGTGCCAGTGACGCACCACCATGACACTATGTACCGTGCATGTGACGCACTGCCATGACACGATGTACCATGCATGGAACGCACTGCCATGACATGATGAACCGTGCCTGTGACGCACCACCATGACACTATGTACCGTGCATGTGACGCACTGCCATGACATTATGTACCAGGCATTGGACGCACCGCCATGATACTATGTAGCTACCGTGCCTGCGATGCACCACCATGACACTATGTACCGTGCCTGTGACGCACAGTCATGACACTATGTACCGTGCCTGTGCCACACCGCCAAGACACTGTGTACGGTGCCTGTGACGCACAGCCATGACACTATGTACCGTGCATGGAACGCACCGCCATGACACGATGTACCGTGGCTGTGCCGCACCGCCAAGACACTGTGTACGGTGCCTGTGACGCACAGCCATGACACTATGTACCGTGCATGGAACGCACCGCCATGACACGATGTACCGTGGCTGTGCCGCACCGCCAAGACACTGTGTACCGTGGCTGTGACGCACCGCCGTGACACGATGTTTGTCCACGTATCGTTGCCTAATCAGTCATATTCTTTCTTTCTTTATTGTTCATGGCGAGATGATTATGGTGATGAAGAAGATGATGATGATTATGGTGATGAAGAAGATGATGATGATTATGATGATGGAGAAGATGATGATGATTATGATGATGATTATGGTGATGAAGACCATTCGGCCCCAGCAAGCTGGTCCTCCATTTCGTCCACCTCGGAAGGATGACAGGCTGAGTGAACCTGCCTGGCGCTTTTTAAATTTGACGATCGACCGGGATTCGCACTCGGGATCCTCGGAGCCCAAGGGAGCCCCCCCCCCCCCCCCCGTGACCGCCAAAACCAGGCGTACGTTTTCCCACTCACCTTCACTCGAGAGTTAAACATCTATATGCGGCGGGACCGTTCGCGAGATCTTCAGGTGGAGTAGGGGAAAACAGGTGCAAGGGAGCAAGAGGGGACGGGGAAGGAAAAAAAAAAGGGTTGGAAGATCTGCGACCGTTCACTCGCCATAGATGTTGGCGCTGCAAATAATTAAACAAAGAAGAATTGATGAAACATGAAAAAGATGAAAGAAAAAAACAAAAACAAAATTAAACCATAATAATAATAATAATGCATTAATTTTATATTAAAGCGCGGCGTTACGCGCGCTGCTTGTGAGCAAGGAGGAAGCGGACAAGCGGTAACATATAAACGTCTTTATTGTAAGACTACACTGTAACACTGTACTCCTCCGGGCTGGTCGCCCGGGGTATATCATGAGGCCACGCCTACCCCTCGGGCGTGGCCACCGCCCACTTGGTGCGTGGAATGATGTCACCACGCCAGTGGGCTTTTGTGTCCGCCACACGCGCCCCCCCAGAATTCCCACGCACCTGGAGGGCCAGTTTGCGGGGCAGACGAATGACCCGGCCGAAGCGCCCCCTGGCGATCGGCGGCGTCCGGGGTGCAGGGATGCCAGGTGGGATGCCCCTGGCTGCTCCTGGGATGGGTGCAGGACCGGGGGGCGGCGTGGCGGCGGGGCTGGGCGGTGCCGGGGGTCCGCCCGCAGGAGGGCGGCCCCGACGTGGGGGTCGGGCCACTGGCGGTGGATGGTCCACATCGAGGTGGGCCGGCTTGAGGCGGTCTACCGAAACGCGGTCAGGAGTACCGCCGATGTCCAGGGTGAAGTGCTTCGCCCCGGTCTCCAGCACGCGGAAAGGCCCGTCGTACGGGGGCCGCAGTGGTGTCCGATGGGCATCGTGGCGGACGAAGACGTACTCCGCCGTGCAAAGCTCCGGGGCGACGTGCGTCGGTGGGTGCCCGTGGCATGCCGTTGGCACCGGGGCGAACCTCTGGGCGGTCTCTTGCAGAGCGGAGCGCTGCTGTGCCGCGGACCATGGTGCCGTGGAGTCGGGGAGGAACTCGCCCGGCACCCGCAGCGGTTGCCCGAAGACCAACTCCGCCGCGGATGCGCGCAGGTCCTCCTTGGGCGCCGTCCGGAGGCCCAGCAGGACCCAGGGGAGCCTGTCGACCCAGCCGCCGTCGCGGAGGGTGGCCCGGAGCGCGGCCTTCAATGAGCGGTGAAATCGCTCACACAGGCCGTTAGCCTGGGGGTGGTAGGCCGTGGTTCGGTGCAGCCGGACCCCGAGCCCCTGCGCAACCGCCCCCCAGAGCTCCGAGGTGAACTGGGGGCCGCGGTCGGATGAGATGTCTGAGGGGGCGCCGAACCGGGCGACCCAGGTGGCGATGAAAGCCTGCGCGACATCGGCCGCCGTTGTGGACGCCAACGGCACGGCCTCCGGCCACCGGGTGGTGCGGTCCACCATGGTGAGGACGTGGGTGAAACCCCGCGAGGGGGGCAGAGGTCCCACCAGGTCCACGTGGACGTGGTCAAACCGGCGTTCCGGCACCGTGCACGGGGCCAACGGGGCCTGGGTGTGCCGGTGCACCTTGGCGCGCTGGCACGCGAGGCATGTCCTGGCCCAGCCGCGGACGGCCTTCCGGAGGCCATGCCAGACGAACTTGTCGGAGATCAGCCTTTGGGAGGCCCTCGCGCCCGGGTGGGACAGGCCGGGGATGGCGTCAAACACCTGGCGCTGCCAGCCCGCGGGCACAATGGGGCGGGGACGCCCGAGGGAGACGTCGCACAAGAGGGCCGCGCCCGCGCCGTCGAACGGCACCTCGGTGACGCGGAGGCCCGTGACGGCGGTCCGCAAGGCCTGGACGTCGGGGTCAGCGGCCTGGTCCGCTGCCATCCGGGCATAGTCGATGCCGAGGTGGACTGCGTGGGCGACGGCCCGGGAAAGGCAATCCGCCACCGGGTTGTCCTTCCCCGCGACGTGCTGGATGTCCGTCGTGTACTCGGACACGGCCGAGAGGTGACGCTGCTGCCGGGCCGACCACGGCTCGGTGACCTTGCCCATCGCGAAGATCAGCGGCTTGTGGTCGACGAAGGCAGTGAACGCCCGGCCCTCGAGCAGATGGCGGAAGTGCCTGACCGCCAAGTGAAGTCCGAGCAACTCGCGGTCGAAGGTACTGTAACGGCGTTCGGGCGGGCGAAGCTGCCGGCTAAAGAACGCCAGCGGTTGCCAAGCTCCACGCACCCATTGCTCGTGCACCGCGCCCACCGCGTAGTCCGAGGCATCGGTGGTGAGGGCGATCGGTGCATCGGGCGCCGGGTGCGCGAGCATGGTGGCGTTAGCCAAGGCGAGCTTCGCGCCCGTGAACGCCGTGTCCATCTGCTCGGTCCAGGTAACGTCGCCTTTGCCCGGCTTACCTCGGAGAGCTTCGTGCAGGGGGCGCAGGAGCTGGGCGATACGGGGCAGGAACCGATGGTAAAAGTTCACCATGCCCAGGAACTCCTGCAGCCCTCTGATCGTGCGGGGGCGCGGAAACCCCTTCACCGCCTCCACCTTGGCCGGCAGGGGGACGGCTCCGTGCCTGGTGACACGGTGCCCCAGAAAATCGATTGTGGCGGCGCCGAACCGGCACTTTGCGGGGTTCACAATCAGGCCATGCTGGCCCAGGCGTTCGAAGAGCGTGCGGAGGTGGCGTAGGTGCTCTTCGCGGGACGCGCTGGCGACGAGGATATCGTCCAGGTAGACGTAGACAAAATCCAAGTCGCGCAGGACGCTGTCCATCAGTCGCTGGAACGCCTGAGCCGCATTCTTCAGACCGAAGGGCATGCGCAGGAACTCGAAGAGTCCGAATGGCGTGATGACCGCCGTCTTCGGGACGTCCTCCGGCCTGACGGGGACCTGATGGTAGCCGCGTATGAGGTCCACCTTCGAGAAGAAGGACCTGCCCGCCAAACGGGCGGAAAAGTCCTGAATGTGGGGGACGGGGTAGCGGTCGGGAGTCGTGGCGTCATTGAGACGGCGATAGTCCCCGCACGGTCGCCATCCCCCGCCGGGCTTCGGCACGATGTGCAGCGGCGACGCCCAAGCGCTCTCTGAGCGCCGAACGATGCCGAGTCGCTCCAGGGTAGCGAACTCCGCTTTTGCCACCGCCAGCTTCGTCGGCTCGAGGCGGCGTGCCCGGGCGTAGACCGGTGGCCCGACGGTGGGGATGTGATGGGCCACCCCGTGCTTGACGGCCCCCGCCGAGAAGGTGGGCCGCGTGAGGGCCGGGAAGCCGGCGAGGAGGCGGGTGAATGCGTCCGCTGCCGGAAGCGTACAGACCAACGTGGCCGGAACCGAATCGTTCGGCAAGCCGCTTGGCAAGCCGCTCGTTGAGCTGGGCAACGCACATGCGAGCGAGCTGAACGTCTCGGCCTGGACAAGCCGTCTGCGCTTGACGTCGACCAGGAGCCCATTAGCGCACAGGAAGTCCGCGCCAAGCAGTGCCATGGGCACGTCGGCGGTGACGAACGTCCATCGGAAAACCTGCCCTCCAAACCGCAGAGAGAGGCAGCGTTTTCCGTACGTACGGATGGGCGTCCCGTTCGCGGCAAGCAGCGCGGGGCCCCCACCCGCGGCGTGCTTGTCTGACGTGCCGGCGGGAATGACACTCACCTGTGCTCCCGTGTCGCACAGGTAACGGCGCCCGGAGAAGGTGTCCGTTATGAACAGCAGGCTGCTCGAACGGCCGGCGCTCATCGCCACAATTGAGCGCCGGCCCGGGCGTTTCCCGACCCGTTGAAGGAGCACGGCGGATGACACCGCCGAGCTTCGTGGCCGAACTTGGCGTGGAACCAGCACCAGGTGGTGGAGCTGGAGGAGCGCGGCTGGCTCCGCCAGGCCGGTGGAGTCGACGGGTTTCCCCGCGGTGGCGGTTTTCGCCGCGGCGGTGGGCGGGGCGTGGCGGCGTTCACGAGGTGCGTATCAGCATGCTGCTGAAACTCAGCGTGCTGTAGAAGATGATGCTGTGGAACAGCAGCGTCGAAGGCCGTGACGGCCACGCCAACGCTCGCCCGCGTGTCCGAAGCGGCGAAGTACTTGTCCGCCTCGGCCGCCAATGCTCGGGGTTCCGTTAGCCCGGTCCCGGCCAACGCGAGGCGAACCTGCGCTGGAAGTTGGCGACGGAAAAGCGCCCGGAATAGCGAACCGGGGGCTTCGTCGCCCAACAGTGACAGCATATGGTCCATTCGGACCGACGGGCGCGTCTCACCGAGCTCGGGGAGATCCAGGAGGCGGTCGGCCCGTGCGTCGTCCGTGAGGCTGAACGTGGCTAGGAGTAGCCGCTTGAGTGCCTCGTACTTGTGGCCGTCCGGTGGGTGGCGAAGGACGGACACAACTCGAGCGGCCGTGCCGGGCCCGAGGGAGGCGACGACGTGGCAGTAGCGCGTGTCATCGCCGGTGAGGTGCCGAAGCTGAAATTGGGCTTCGGCCTGGACGAACCAGACTTCGGCCTGAGCCTCCCAAAATTCCGGAAGTTTGACGAAGGCGGCCATGGCGATGGCGTCGCGTGTGGAAGGATCGCTCCGGCAGATCCAACGTCGAGGGTCACCAGTAAAGCGCGGCGTTACGCGCGCTGCTTGTGAGCAAGGAGGAAGCGGACAAGCGGTAACATATAAACGTCTTTATTGTAAGACTACACTGTAACGCTGTACTCCTCCGGGCTGGTCGCCCGGGGTATATCATGAGGCCACGCCTACCCCTCGGGCGTGGCCACCGCCCACTTGGTGCGTGGAATGATGTCACCACGCCAGTGGGCTTTTGTGTCCGCCACAATATAGCGATTTTCAGGAAGCCCAAAGACGCTTAGAAAGAAAAATGTGAAGAATTTAAGAACGAAACGCGGACTTCGTAGGAAACACGGTTCAGGTAATCAATAAACGCGGACTTCGTAGGAAACACGGTTCAGGTTTTCTGCCCGTTTTGTGTTTTCTCTTGAACTTCTCCCACCGCTGGTCGCGTCGTTTGACCTCGCAGGAGTTCAATTCAATGAAGTGATTTTCCCTGAAAGCTCCGGTGACTAATTCTCTGGGCATCCTCCGTCGTGCGAAGTCCTTCCTTGGCACACCTGAGCTCCTCACCACATACAAGGCTTTCATCCGCAGCTCAATGGAATACTGTTCCCCCCTCTGGGCTGGTGCTCCTGCCTCACACCTTGCTCGGCTTCACGCTGTTGAGGCCAAAGCTTTCAGAATCATTGGAATCTCCTGCGATGTAGTCAACGCCGAGGGCCTTTCACTCACTCACCGCAGGCAGGTTGGTGGTCTTTCTGTCTTCTACCGACTCCTCTCCGGCCTTGCTCCCCCAGCTCTCTCTGTGCTCTGTCCCCCCAATATTCCTTCAGGTCGCACAAGATCTGCCTGCAACCCTCTTATGGTTAAACTGCCAAAGTCTAGGCTCTCTGCTCACCTTCACTCTTTCATTCCCCTTTTCTCCCGCCTCTGGAACAAACTCCCCCACTCCCTTCAATCCCACTCCTCCCTCCAGGTCTTTAAAACAGCTGTTCACCACCATCTCTTATCGTCCCCCATCGAAAACCTTGATCTTTTCTACCCCCGGTAATTCACCCCAGAGTCCTTGCAGTGTTCATATGTTTTAATCCTCTCCCACCTCCCCCCAAGTCCTCCCGATGTCCCTGCTCTCAAATGTTGTGTTTGTGTCCTTCCCCCTCTTCCCCCTCTCTTTTGTGTCCTTCCCCCTCTCTCCCCATCTTGTCTGCCGCTCCCCTTGTTTTTTGTGTTTTGTGTGTCGGTTTGTCTTTTTGTGTGATTAATGTTAGCTCTTTCACGAGCCTCGATCTTGTATACAAAAAAACAAACAAAAAAAATCTCAACCGATCTGTTGTTATTATCTTACACGGATTTCAACAACAACATTCACCTCAGCTGAGGGAGAAACCATGACGAGAATTTCGCGCCTTCCGCAGGTTCTTGGAACACTGACCTCGCTTACAAGGGGAATTCTTGTGTTTGGAGAACCCGTCGTCCTGGTTTTAACAGTTTTATTTATGATTCAGCCATTCTGCACTCCATCTGCGGTAACATTCACATTTGTTCTTTGACCAAGTTTCACCTTCACTCCTGATCGCCTCCCCCACTTCCGCCCCTTCTGTTGCCGAGCAACCGTCAGCGTCTGAGGAAAGGGAGGTCGCATGAAGGATTGAGTAGGAAGGAATGAGTGTTGGAACGAAGGATGAGGAAGGAAGTTGGGGTGTGTTCCGTTAGCAAGCAGCTCGTGTTCCGTTAGCAAGCACCTAGTGTTCGTTCCATTAGCAAGCAGCTAGTGTTCCATTAGCAAGCAGCTCGTGTTCCATCAGCAAGCAGCTAGTGTTCCATTAGCAAGCAGCTAGTGTTCCATTAGCAAGCAGCTCGTGTTCCATCAGCAAGCAGCTCGTGTTCCATCAGCAAGCAGCTAGTGTTCCATTAGCAAGCAGCTAGTGTTCCATTAGCAAGCAGCTAGTGTTCCATAAGTAAGCAGCTAGTGTTCCATAAGTAAGCAACTCGTGTTCCATCAGCAAGCAGCTAGTGTTCCATTAGCAAGCAGCTAGTGTTCCATTAGCAAGCAGCTCGTGTTCCATCAGCAAGCAGCTAGTGTTCCATTAGCAAGCAGCTCGTGTTCCATTAGCAAGCAGCTCGTGTTCCATTACCAAGCAGCTAGTGTTCCATAAGTAAGCAACTCGTGGTCCATTAGCAAGCAACTCGTGTTCCATCAGCAAGCAGCTAGTGTTCCATTCGCAAGCAGCTCGTGTTCCATTAGCAAGCAGCTCGTGTTCCATTAGCAAGCAGCTAGTGTTCCATTAGCAAGCAGCTAGTGTTCCATTCGCAAGCAGCTAGTGTTCCATTAGCAAGCAGCTGGTGTTCCATAAGTAAGCAGCTGGTGTTCCATTAGCAAGCAGCTAGTGTTCCATTAGCAAGCAGCTAGTGTTCCATTAGCAAGCAGCTGGTGTTCCATTAGCAAGCAGCTCGTGTTCCATTAGCAAGCAGCTCGTGTTCCGTTAGCAAGCAGCTCGTGTTCCATTAGCAAGCAGCTCGTGTTCCATTAGCAAGTGCCTCGTGTTCCATAAGTAAGCAGCTGGTGTTCCATTAGCAAGCAGCTAGTGTTCCATTAGCAAGCAGCTAGTGTTCCATTAGCAAGCAGCTAGTGCTCCATTAGCAAGTGCCTAGTGCTCCATTAGCAAGCAGCTGGTGTTCCATTTATAGCAAGCAGCTAGTGTTCCATTAGCAAGCACCTAGTGTTCCATTAGCAAGCAGCTCGTGTACCGTTAGCAAGCACCTGGTGTTCCATAAGTAAGCAGCTAGTGTTCCATAAGTAAGCAACTCGTGTTCCATCAGCCAGCAGCTAGTGTTCCATTAGCAAGCAGCTCGTGTTCCATTAGCAAGCAGCTCGTGTTCCGTTAGCAAGGAGCTAGTGTTCCATTAACAAGCAGCTAGTGTTCCATTAGGAGGCGCCTAGTGTTCCATAAGTAAGCAGCTAGTGTTCAATTAGCAAGCAGCTCGTGTTCCATTAGCAAGCAGCTAGTGTTCCATTAGCAAGTGCCTCGTGTTCCATAAGTAAGCAGCTGGTGTTCCATTAGCAAGCAGCTAGTGTTCCATTAGCAAGCACCGCGTGTTCCATTAGCAAGCAGCTCGTGTTCCATTAGCAAGCACCTAGTGTTCCATAAGTATGCAGCTCGTGTTCCGTTAGCAAGCAGCTAGTGTTCCATTAGCAAGCAGCCAGTGTTCCATAAGTAAGCAGCTAGTGTTCCATTAGCAAGCAGCTAGTGTTCCATAAGTAAGCAGCTAGTGTTCCATAAGTAAGCAACTCGTGTTCTATCAGCAAGCAGCTAGTGTTCCATTAGCAATCAGCTAGTGTTCCATTAGCAAGCAGCTCGTGTTCCATCAGCAAGCAGCTAGTGTTCCATTAGCAAGCAGCTCGAGTTCCATTAGCAAGCAACTCGCGTTCCATTACCAAGCAGCTAGTGTTCCATAAGTAAGCAACTCGTGGTCTATTAGCAAGCAACTCGTGTTCCATCAGCAAGCAGCTAGTGTTCTATTAGCAAGCAGCTAGTGTTCCATGAGCAAGCAGCTAGTGCTCCATGAGCAAGCAACTCGTGTTCCATCAGCAAGCAGCTAGTGTTCCATTCGCAAGCAGCTCGTGTTCCATTAGCAAGCAGCTCGTGTTCCATTAGCAAGCAGCTGGTGTTCCATGAGCACGCAGCTCATGTTCCATTAGCAAGCAGCTCGTGTTCCGTTAGCAAGCAGCTCATGTTCCATTAGCAAGCAGCTCGTGTTCCATTAGCAAGTGCCTCGTGTTCCATAAGTAAGCAGCTGGTGTTCCATTAGCAAGCAGCTAGTGTTCTATTAGCAAGCAGCTAGTGTTCCATGAGTAAGCAACTCGTGGTCCATTAGCAAGCAACTCGTGTTCCATCAGCAAGCAGCTAGTGTTCCATTCGCAAGCAGCTCGTGTTCCATTAGCAAGCAGCTCGTGTTCCATTAGCAAGCAGCTAGTGTTCCATTAGCAAGCAGCTAGTGTTCCATTCGCAAGCAGCTAGTGTTCCATTAGCAAGCAGCTGGTGTTCCATAAGTAAGCAGCTGGTGTTCCATTAGCAAGCAGCTAGTGTTCCATTAGCAAGCAGCTAGTGTTCCATTAGCAAGCAGCTGGTGTTCCATTAGCAAGCAGCTCGTGTTCCATTAGCAAGCAGCTCGTGTTCCGTTAGCAAGCAGCTCGTGTTCCATTAGCAAGCAGCTCGTGTTCCATTAGCAAGTGCCTCGTGTTCCATAAGTAAGCAGCTGGTGTTCCATTAGCAAGCAGCTAGTGTTCCATTAGCAAGCAGCTAGTGTTCCATTAGCAAGCAGCTAGTGCTCCATTAGCAAGTGCCTAGTGCTCCATTAGCAAGCAGCTGGTGTTCCATTTATAGCAAGCAGCTAGTGTTCCATTAGCAAGCACCTAGTGTTCCATTAGCAAGCAGCTCGTGTACCGTTAGCAAGCACCTGGTGTTCCATAAGTAAGCAGCTAGTGTTCCATAAGTAAGCAACTCGTGTTCCATCAGCCAGCAGCTAGTGTTCCATTAGCAAGCAGCTCGTGTTCCATTAGCAAGCAGCTCGTGTTCCGTTAGCAAGGAGCTAGTGTTCCATTAACAAGCAGCTAGTGTTCCATTAGGAGGCGCCTAGTGTTCCATAAGTAAGCAGCTAGTGTTCAATTAGCAAGCAGCTCGTGTTCCATTAGCAAGCAGCTAGTGTTCCATTAGCAAGTGCCTCGTGTTCCATAAGTAAGCAGCTGGTGTTCCATTAGCAAGCAGCTAGTGTTCCATTAGCAAGCACCGCGTGTTCCATTAGCAAGCAGCTCGTGTTCCATTAGCAAGCACCTAGTGTTCCATAAGTATGCAGCTCGTGTTCCGTTAGCAAGCAGCTAGTGTTCCATTAGCAAGCAGCTAGTGTTCCATAAGTAAGCAGCTAGTGTTCCATTAGCAAGCAGCTAGTGTTCCATAAGTAAGCAGCTAGTGTTCCATAAGTAAGCAACTCGTGTTCCATCAGCAAGCAGCTAGTGTTCCATTAGCAATCAGCTAGTGTTCCATTAGCAAGCAGCTCGTGTTCCATCAGCAAGCAGCTAGTGTTCCATTAGCAAGCAGCTCGAGTTCCATTAGCAAGCAACTCGCGTTCCATTACCAAGCAGCTAGTGTTCCATAAGTAAGCAACTCGTGGTCTATTAGCAAGCAACTCGTGTTCCATCAGCAAGCAGCTAGTGTTCCATGAGCAAGCAGCTCGTGTTCCATTAGCAAGCAGCTCGTGTTCCATTAGCAAGCAGCTAGTGTTCCATTAGCAAGCAGCTAGTGTTCCATTCGCAAGCAGCTAGTGTTCCATTAGCAAGCAGCTGGTGTTCCATAAGTAAGCAGCTGGTGTTCCATTAGCAAGCAGCTAGTGTTCCATTAGCAAGCAGCTCGTGTTCCATTAGCAAGCAGCTGGTGTTCCATGAGCACGCAGCTCATGTTCCATTAGCAAGCAGCTCGTGTTCCGTTAGCAAGCAGCTCATGTTCCATTAGCAAGCAGCTCGTGTTCCATTAGCAAGTGCCTCGTGTTCCATAAGTAAGCAGCTGGTGTTCCATTAGCAAGCAGCTAGTGTTCTATTAGCAAGCAGCTAGTGTTCCATGAGCAAGCAGCTAGTGCTCCATGAGCAAGTGCCTGGTGTTCCATAAGTAAGCAGCTGGTGTTCCATTTATAGCAAGCAGCTAGTGTTCCATGAGCAAGCACCTAGTGTTCCATGAGCAAGCAGCTCGTGTTCCGTTAGCAAGCACCTAGTGTTCCATAAGTAAGCAGCTAGTGTTCCATACGTAAGCAGCTAGTGTTCCATAGGTAAGCAACTCGTGTTCCATCAGCCAGCAGCTAGTGTTCCATTAGCAAGCAGCTCGTGTTCCATTAGCAAGCAGCTCGTGTTCCGTTAGCAAGAAGCTAGTGTTCCATTAGCAAGCAGCTAGTGTTCCATTAGCAAGCAGCTAGTGTGCCATTAGCAAGCAGCTCGTGTTCCATTAGCAAGCAGCTCGTGTGCCATTGGCAAGCAGCTCGTGTTCCATTAGCAAGCAGCCAGTGTTCCATTAGCAAGCAGCTAGTGTTCCATTAGCAAGCAGCTAGTGTTCCATTAGCAAGCAGCTCGTGTTCCATTAGCAAGCAGCTCGTGTTCCATTAGCAATCGCCTCGTGTTCCATAAGTAAGCAGCTAGTGTTCAATTAGCAAGCAGCTCGTGTTCCATTAGCAAGCAGCTCGTGTTCCATTAGCAAGTGCCTCCTGCTCCATAAGTAAGCAGCTGGTGTTCCATTAGCAAGCAGCTCGTGTTCCATTAGCAAGCACATAGTGTTCCATTAGCAAGCAGCTCGTGTTCCATTAGCAAGCAGCTCGTGCTCCATTAGCAAGCACCTGGTGTTCCATAAGTAAGCAGCTACTGTTCCATCAGCAAGTGCCTCGTGTTCCATTAGCAAGCAGCTCGTGTTCCATTCGCAAGCAGCTCGTGTTCCGTTAGCAAGCAGCTAGTGTTCCATTAGCAAGCAGCTCGTGTTCCATGAGCAAGCAGCTAGTGTTCCATTAGCAAGCAGCTAGTGTTCCGTTAGCACGCAGCTCGTGTTCCATCAGCAAGCAGCTAGTGTTCCATTAGCAAGCAGCTAGAAACACCACCATGACACTATGTACCGTGCATGTGACACACCGCCTTGACACGATGTACCGTGCCTGTGACGCACCGCCATGACACTATGTACCGTGCCTGTGACGCACCGCCATGACACGATGTACCGTGCATGGAACGCACTGCCATGACATGATGTACCGTGCCTGTGATGCACCACCATGACACTATGTACCGTGCCTGTGCCGCACGGCCAAGACACTGTGTACGGTGCCTGTGACGAACAGCCATGACACTCTGTACAGTGCCTGTGACGCACCACAATGACACGTGTACCGTGCCTGTGACGCACCGCCATGACACTATGTGCCGTGCCTGTGATGCACAGCCATGACACAATGTACCGTGCCTGTGACGCACCACCATGACACTATGTGCCATGCCTGTGACGCATCGCCATGACACGATGTACCGTGCCTGTGACGCACGACCATGACACTATGCACTGTGCCTGTGATGCACTGCCATGACACTATGTACCGTGCCTGTGACGCACGGCCATGACACTATGTACCGTGCCTGTGATGCACTGCCATGACACGATGTACCGTGTTTGGATGCACTGCCATGACACTATGTACCATGCAAGTGATGCACCACCATGACACTATGTACCGTGCCTGTGACGCACCACCATGACACAATGTACCATGCATGCGATGCACCACAATGACACTATGTACCGTGCCTGTGACGCACCACCATGACACTATGTACCGTGCCTGTGATGCACCACCATGACACTGTGTACCGTGCCTGTGATGCACCGCCATGACACGATGTACCCAGCCTGTGACGCATCGCCATGACATGATGTACCATGCCTGTGACGCACCGCCATGACACTGTGCACCGTGCCTGCGACGCACCACCATGACACTATGCACCGTGCCTGCGACGCACCACCATGACACTGTGTACCGTGCCTGTGACGCACCACCATGACACGATGCACCATGCCTGTGACACAACGCCATGACACTATGCACCGTGCCTGTGACGCACCGCCATGACACTATGTCCCGTGCCTGTGACGCACCGCCATGACACGATGTACCATGCATGGAACGCACTGCCATGACATGATGAACCGTGCCTGTGACGCACCACCATGACACTATGTACCGTGCATGTGACGCACTGCCATGACATTATGTACCAGGCATTGGACGCACCGCCATGACACTATGTACCGTGCCAGTGACGCACCACCATGACACTATGTACCGTGCATGTGACGCACTGCCATGACACGATGTACCATGCATGGAACGCACTGCCATGACATGATGAACCGTGCCTGTGACGCACCACCATGACACTATGTACCGTGCATGTGACGCACTGCCATGACATTATGTACCAGGCATTGGACGCACCGCCATGATACTATGTAGCTACCGTGCCTGCGATGCACCACCATGACACTATGTACCGTGCCTGTGACGCACAGTCATGACACTATGTACCGTGCCTGTGCCACACCGCCAAGACACTGTGTACGGTGCCTGTGACGCACAGCCATGACACTATGTACCGTGCATGGAACGCACCGCCATGACACGATGTACCGTGGCTGTGCCGCACCGCCAAGACACTGTGTACGGTGCCTGTGACGCACAGCCATGACACTATGTACCGTGCATGGAACGCACCGCCATGACACGATGTACCGTGGCTGTGCCGCACCGCCAAGACACTGTGTACCGTGGCTGTGACGCACCGCCGTGACACGATGTTTGTCCACGTATCTTTGCCTAATCAGTCATATTCTTTCTTTCTTTATTGTTCATGGCGAGATGATTATGGTGATGAAGAAGATGTTGATGATTATGGTGATGAAGAAGATGATGATGATTATGATGATGGAGAAGATGATGATGATTATGATGATGATTATGGTGATGAAGACCATTCGGCCCCAGCAAGCTGGTCCTCCATTTCGTCCACCTCGGAAGGATGACAGGCTGAGTGAACCTGCCTGGCGCTTTTTAAATTTGACGATCGACCGGGATTCGCACTCGGGATCCTCGGAGCCCAAGGGAGCCCCCCCCCCCCCGTGACCGCCAAAACCAGGCGTACGTTTTCCCACTCACCTTCACTCGAGAGTTAAACATCTATATGCGGCGGGACCGTTCGCGAGATCTTCAGGTGGAGTAGGGGAAAACAGGTGCAAGGGAGCAAGAGGGGACGGGGAAGGAAAAAAAAAAGGGTTGGAAGATCTGCGACCGTTCACTCGCCATAGATGTTGGCGCTGCAAATAATTAAACAAAGAAGAATTGATGAAACATGAAAAAGATGAAAGAAAAAAACAAAAACAAAATTAAACCATAATAATAATAATAATGCATTTATTTTATATAGCGATTTTCAGGAAGCCCAAAGACGCTTAGAAAGAAAAATGCGAAGAATTTAAGAACGAAACGCGGACTTCGTAGGAAACACGGTTCAGGTAATCAATAAACGTGGACTTCGTAGGAAACACGGTTCAGGTTTTCTGCCCGTTTTGTGTTTTCTCTTGAACTTCTCCCACCGCTGGTCGCGTCGTTTGACCTCGCAGGAGTTCAATTCAATGAAGTGATTTTCCCTGAAAGCTCCGGTGACTAATTCTCTGGGCATCCTCCGTCGTGCGAAGTCCTTCCTTGGCACACCTGAGCTCCTCACCACATACAAGGCTTTCATCCGCAGCTCAATGGAATACTGTTCCCCCCTCTGGGCTGGTGCTCCTGCCTCACACCTTGCTCGGCTTCACGCTGTTGAGGCCAAAGCTTTCAGAATCATTGGAATCTCCTGCGATGTAGTCAACGCCGAGGGCCTTTCACTCACTCACCGCAGGCAGGTTGGTGGTCTTTCTGTCTTCTACCGACTCCTCTCCGGCCTTGCTCCCCCAGCTCTCTGTGTGCTCTGTCCCCCCAATATTCCTTCAGGTCGCACAAGATCTGCCTGCAACCCTCTTATGGTTAATCTGCCAAAGTCTAGGCTCTCTGCTCACCTTCACTCTTTCATTCCCCTTTTCTCCCGCCTCTGGAACAAACTCCCCCACTCCCTTCAATCCCACTCCTCCCTCCAGGTCTTTAAAACAGCTGTTCACCACCATCTCTTATCGTCCCCCATCGAAAACCTTGATCTTTTCTACCCCCGGTAATTCACCCCAGACTCGTTGCAGTGTTCATATGTTTTAATCCTCTCCCACCTCCCCCCAAGTCCTCCCGATGTCCCTGCTCTCAAATGTTGTGTTTGTGTCCTTCCCCCTCTTCCCCCTCTCTTTTGTGTCCTTCCCCCTCTCTCCCCATCTTGTCTGCCGCTCCCCTTGTTTTTTGTGTTTTGTGTGTCGGTTTGTCTTTTTGTGTGATTAATGTTAGCTCTTTCACGAGCCTCGATCTTGTATACAAAAAAAAAAAAAAAAAAAAATCTCAACCGATCTGTTGTTATTATCTTACACGGATTTCAACAACAACATTCACCTCAGCTGAGGGAGAAACCATGACGAGAATTTCGCGCCTTCCGCAGGTTCTTGGAACACTGACCTCGCTTACAAGGGGAATTCTTGTGTTTGGAGAACCCGTCGTCCTGGTTTTAACAGTTTTATTTATGATTCAGCCATTCTGCACTCCATCTGCGGTAACATTCACATTTGTTCTTTGACCAAGTTTCACCTTCACTCCTGATCGTGTCCCCCACTTCCGCCCCTTCTGTTGCCGAGCAACCGTCAGCGTCTTCTGAGGAAAGGGAGGTCGCATGAAGGATTGAGTAGGAAGGAATGAGTGATGGAACGAAGGATGAAGGAAGGAAGTTGGGGTGTGTTCCGTTAGCAAGCAGCTCGTGTTCCGTTAGCAAGCACCTAGTGTTCGTTCCATTAGCAAGCAGCTAGTGTTCCATTAGCAAGCAGCTCGTGTTCCATCAGCAAGCAGCTAGTGTTCCATTAGCAAGCAGCTAGTGTTCCATAAGTAAGCAGCTCGTGTTCCATCAGCAAGCAGCTCGTGTTCCATCAGCAAGCAGCTAGTGTTCCATTAGCAAGCAGCTCGTGTTCCATCAGCAAGCAGCTAGTGTTCCATTAGCAAGCAGCTCGAGTTCCATTAGCAAGCAACTCGTGTTCCATTACCAAGCAGCTAGTGTTCCATAAGTAAGCAACTCGTGGTCTATTAGCAAGCAACTCGTGTTCCATCAGCAAGCAGCTAGTGTTCCATGAGCAAGCAGCTCGTGTTCCATTAGCAAGCAGCTCGTGTTCCATTAGCAAGCAGCTAGTGTTCCATTAGCAAGCAGCTAGTGTTCCATTCGCAAGCAGCTAGTGTTCCATTAGCAAGCAGCTGGTGTTCCATAAGTAAGCAGCTGGTGTTCCATTAGCAAGCAGCTAGTGTTCCATTAGCAAGCAGCTCGTGTTCCATTAGCAAGCAGCTGGTGTTCCATGAGCACGCAGCTCATGTTCCATTAGCAAGCAGCTCGTGTTCCGTTAGCAAGCAGCTCATGTTCCATTAGCAAGCAGCTCGTGTTCCATTAGCAAGTGCCTCGTGTTCCATAAGTAAGCAGCTGGTGTTCCATTAGCAAGCAGCTAGTGTTCTATTAGCAAGCAGCTAGTGTTCCATGAGCAAGCAGCTAGTGCTCCATGAGCAAGTGCCTAGTGTTCCATAAGTAAGCAGCTGGTGTTCCATTTATAGCAAGCAGCTAGTGTTCCATTAGCAAGCACCTAGTGTTCCATGAGCAAGCAGCTCGTGTTCCGTTAGCAAGCACCTAGTGTTCCATAAGTAAGCAGCTAGTGTTCCATACGTAAGCAGCTAGTGTTCCATAGGTAAGCAACTCGTGTTCCATCAGCCAGCAGCTAGTGTTCCATAAGTAAGCAGCTAGTGTTCCATACGTAAGCAGCTAGTGTTCCATAGGTAAGCAACTCGTGTTCCATCAGCCAGCAGCTAGTGTTCCATTAGCAAGCAGCTCGTGTTCCATTAGCAAGCAGCTCGTGTTCCGTTAGCAAGCAGCTAGTGTTCCATTAGCAAGCAGCTAGTGTTCCATTAGCAAGCAGCTAGTGTGCCATTAGCAAGCAGCTCGTGTTCCATTAGCAAGCAGCTCGTGTGCCATTGGCAAGCAGCTCGTGTTCCATTAGCAAGCAGCCAGTGTTCCATTAGCAAGCAGCTAGTGTTCCATTAGCAAGCAGCTAGTGTTCCATTAGCAAGCAGCTCGTGTGCCATTGGCAAGCAGCTCGTGTTCCATTAGCAAGCAGCCAGTGTTCCATTAGCAAGCAGCTAGTGTTCCATTAGCAAGCAGCTAGTGTTCCATTAGCAAGCAGCTCGTGTTCCATTAGCAAGCAGCTCGTGTTCCATTAGCAATCGCCTCGTGTTCCATAAGTAAGCAGCTAGTGTTCAATTAGCAAGCAGCTCGTGTTCCATTTGCAAGCAGCTCGTGTTCCATTAGCAAGTGCCTCGTGCTCCATAAGTAAGCAGCTGGTGTTCCATTAGCAAGCAGCTCGTGTTCCATTAGCAAGCACATAGTGTTCCATTCGCAAGCAGCTCGTGTTCCGTTAGCAAGCAGCTAGTGTTCCATTAGCAAGCAGCTCGTGTTCCATGAGCAAGCAGCTAGTGTTCCATTAGCAAGCAGCTAGTGTTCCGTTAGCACGCAGCTCGTGTTCCATCAGCAAGCAGCTAGGGTTCCATTAGCAAGCAGCTAGAAACACCACCATGACACTATGTACCGTGCATGTGACACACCGCCTTGACACGATGTACCGTGCCTGTGACGCACCGCCATGACACTATGTACCGTGCCTGTGACGCACCGCCATGACACGATGTACCGTGCATGGAACGCACTGCCATGACATGATGTACCGTGCCTGTGATGCACCACCATGACACTATGTACCGTGCCTGTGCCGCACGGCCAAGACACTGTGTACGGTGCCTGTGACGAACAGCCATGACACTCTGTACAGTGCCTGTGACGCACCACAATGACACGTGTACCGTGCCTGTGACGCACCGCCATGACACTATGTACCGTGCCTGTGACGCACCGCCATGACACTATGTGCCGTGCCTGTGACGCATCGCCATGACACGATGTACCGTGCCTGTGACGCACGACCATGACACTATGCACTGTGCCTGTGATGCACTGCCATGACACTATGTACCGTGCCTGTGACGCACGGCCATGACACTATGTACCGTGCCTGTGATGCACTGCCCTGACACGATGTGCCGTGTTTGGACGCACTGCCATGACACTATGTACCATGCAAGTGATGCACCACCATGACACTATGTACCGTGCCTGTGACGCACCACCATGACACAATGTACCATGCATGCGATGCACCACAATGACACTATGTACCGTGCCTGTGACACACCACCATGACACTATGTACCGTGCCTGTGACGCACCACCATGACACTATGTACCGTGCCTGTGACGCACCACCATGACATTATGTACCGTGCCTGTGACGCACCACCATGACACTGTGTAACGTGCCTGTGATGCACCGCCATGACACGATGTACCCAGCCTGTGACGCATCGCCATGACATGATGTACCATGCCTGTGACGCACTGCCATGACACGATGTACCGCGTTTGTGACACACCACCATGACACGATGTACTGTGCCTGTGACGCACCGCCATGACACTGTGCACCGTGCCTGCGACGCACCACCATGACACTATGCACCGTGCCTGCGACGCACCACCATGACACTATGTACCGTGCCTGTGACGCACCACCATGACACGATGTACCGTGGCTGTGCCGCACCGCCAAGACACTGTGTACGGTGCCTGTGACACACCACCATGACACTGTGTACGGTGCCTGTGACACACCACCATGACACTATGTACCGTGGCTGTGACGCACCACCATGACACGATGTACCGTGCCTGTGACGCACCGCCATGACACTATGTACCGTGCCTGTGACGCACCGCCATGACACGATGTACCGTGCATGGAACGCACTGCCATGACATGATGTACCGTGCCTGTGATGCACCACCATGACACTATGTACCGTGCATGTGACGCACCGCCATGACACTATGTACCATGCCTGTGACACACCGCCATGACACTATGCACCGTGCCTGTGACGCACCGCCATGACACTATGTTCCGTGCCTGTGACGCACCGCCATGATACTATGTACCATGCCTGTGACGCACCACCATGACACTATGTACCGTGGCTGTGACGCACCGCCGTGACACGATGTTTGTCCACGTATCTTTGCCTAATCAGTCATATTCTTTCTTTCTTTATTGTTCATGGCGAGATGATTATGGTGATGAAGAAGATGATGATGATTATGGTGATGAAGAAGATGATGATGATTATGATGATGGAGAAGATGATGATGATTATGATGATGATTATGGTGATGAAGACCATTCGGCCCCAGCAAGCTGGTCCTCCATTTCGTCCACCTCGGAAGGATGACAGGCTGAGTGAACCTGCCTGGCGCTTTTTAAATTTGACGATCGACCGGGATTCGCACTCGGGATCCTCGGAGCCCAAGGGAGCCCCCCCCCCCGTGACCGCCAAAACCAGGCGTACGTTTTCCCACTCACCTTCACTCGAGAGTTAAACATCTATATGCGGCGGGACCGTTCGCGAGATCTTCAGGTGGAGTAGGGGAAAACAGGTGCAAGGGAGCAAGAGGGGACGGGGAAGGAAAAAAAAAAGGGTTGGAAGATCTGCGACCGTTCACTCGCCATAGATGTTGGCGCTGCAAATAATTAAACAAAGAAGAATTGATGAAACATGAAAAAGATGAAAGAAAAAAACAAAAACAAAATTAAACCATAATAATAATAATAATGCATTAATTTTATATAGCGATTTTCAGGAAGCCCAAAGACGCTTAGAAAGAAAAATGTGAAGAATTTAAGAACGAAACGCGGACTTCGTAGGAAACACGGTTCAGGTAATCAATAAACGCGGACTTCGTAGGAAACACGGTTCAGGTTTTCTGCCCGTTTTGTGTTTTCTCTTGAACTTCTCCCACCGCTGGTCGCGTCGTTTGACCTCGCAGGAGTTCAATTCAATGAAGTGATTTTCCCTGAAAGCTCCGGTGACTAATTCTCTGGGCATCCTCCGTCGTGCGAAGTCCTTCCTTGGCACACCTGAGCTCCTCACCACATACAAGGCTTTCATCCGCAGCTCAATGGAATACTGTTCCCCCCTCTGGGCTGGTGCTCCTGCCTCACACCTTGCTCGGCTTCACGCTGTTGAGGCCAAAGCTTTCAGAATCATTGGAATCTCCTGCGATGTAGTCAACGCCGAGGGCCTTTCACTCACTCACCGCAGGCAGGTTGGTGGTCTTTCTGTCTTCTACCGACTCCTCTCCGGCCTTGCTCCCCCAGCTCTCTCTGTGCTCTGTCCCCCCAATATTCCTTCAGGTCGCACAAGATCTGCCTGCAACCCTCTTATGGTTAAACTGCCAAAGTCTAGGCTCTCTGCTCACCTTCACTCTTTCATTCCCCTTTTCTCCCGCCTCTGGAACAAACTCCCCCACTCCCTTCAATCCCACTCCTCCCTCCAGGTCTTTAAAACAGCTGTTCACCACCATCTCTTATCGTCCCCCATCGAAAACCTTGATCTTTTCTACCCCCGGTAATTCACCCCAGAGTCCTTGCAGTGTTCATATGTTTTAATCCTCTCCCACCTCCCCCCAAGTCCTCCCGATGTCCCTGCTCTCAAATGTTGTGTTTGTGTCCTTCCCCCTCTTCCCCCTCTCTTTTGTGTCCTTCCCCCTCTCTCCCCATCTTGTCTGCCGCTCCCCTTGTTTTTTGTGTTTTGTGTGTCGGTTTGTCTTTTTGTGTGATTAATGTTAGCTCTTTCACGAGCCTCGATCTTGTATACAAAAAAACAAAAAAAAAAATCTCAACCGATCTGTTGTTATTATCTTACACGGATTTCAACAACAACATTCACCTCAGCTGAGGGAGAAACCATGACGAGAATTTCGCGCCTTCCGCAGGTTCTTGGAACACTGACCTCGCTTACAAGGGGAATTCTTGTGTTTGGAGAACCCGTCGTCCTGGTTTTAACAGTTTTATTTATGATTCAGCCATTCTGCACTCCATCTGCGGTAACATTCACATTTGTTCTTTGACCAAGTTTCACCTTCACTCCTGATCGCGTCCCCCACTTCCGCCCCTTCTGTTGCCGAGCAACCGTCAGCGTCTGAGGAAAGGGAGGTCGCATGAAGGATTGAGTAGGAAGGAATGAGTGATGGAACGAAGGATGAGGAAGGAAGTTGGGGTGTGTTCCGTTAGCAAGCAGCTCGTGTTCCGTTAGCAAGCACCTAGTGTTCGTTCCATTAGCAAGCAGCTAGTGTTCCATTAGCAAGCAGCTCGTGTTCCATCAGCAAGCAGCTAGTGTTCCATTAGCAAGCAGCTAGTGTTCCATTAGCAAGCAGCTCGTGTTCCATCAGCAAGCAGCTCGTGTTCCATCAGCAAGCAGCTAGTGTTCCATTAGCAAGCAGCTAGTGTTCCATTAGCAAGCAGCTAGTGTTCCATAAGTAAGCAGCTAGTGTTCCATAAGTAAGCAACTCGTGTTCCATCAGCAAGCAGCTAGTGTTCCATTAGCAAGCAGCTAGTGTTCCATTAGCAAGCAGCTCGTGTTCCATCAGCAAGCAGCTAGTGTTCCATTAGCAAGCAGCTCGTGTTCCATTAGCAAGCAGCTCGTGTTCCATTACCAAGCAGCTAGTGTTCCATAAGTAAGCAACTCGTGGTCCATTAGCAAGCAACTCGTGTTCCATCAGCAAGCAGCTAGTGTTCCATTCGCAAGCAGCTCGTGTTCCATTAGCAAGCAGCTCGTGTTCCATTAGCAAGCAGCTAGTGTTCCATTAGCAAGCAGCTAGTGTTCCATTCGCAAGCAGCTAGTGTTCCATTAGCAAGCAGCTGGTGTTCCATAAGTAAGCAGCTGGTGTTCCATTAGCAAGCAGCTAGTGTTCCATTAGCAAGCAGCTAGTGTTCCATTAGCAAGCAGCTGGTGTTCCATTAGCAAGCAGCTCGTGTTCCATTAGCAAGCAGCTCGTGTTCCGTTAGCAAGCAGCTCGTGTTCCATTAGCAAGCAGCTCGTGTTCCATTAGCAAGTGCCTCGTGTTCCATAAGTAAGCAGCTGGTGTTCCATTAGCAAGCAGCTAGTGTTCCATTAGCAAGCAGCTAGTGTTCCATTAGCAAGCAGCTAGTGCTCCATTAGCAAGTGCCTAGTGCTCCATTAGCAAGCAGCTGGTGTTCCATTTATAGCAAGCAGCTAGTGTTCCATTAGCAAGCACCTAGTGTTCCATTAGCAAGCAGCTCGTGTACCGTTAGCAAGCACCTGGTGTTCCATAAGTAAGCAGCTAGTGTTCCATAAGTAAGCAACTCGTGTTCCATCAGCCAGCAGCTAGTGTTCCATTAGCAAGCAGCTCGTGTTCCATTAGCAAGCAGCTCGTGTTCCGTTAGCAAGGAGCTAGTGTTCCATTAACAAGCAGCTAGTGTTCCATTAGGAGGCGCCTAGTGTTCCATAAGTAAGCAGCTAGTGTTCAATTAGCAAGCAGCTCGTGTTCCATTAGCAAGCAGCTAGTGTTCCATTAGCAAGTGCCTCGTGTTCCATAAGTAAGCAGCTGGTGTTCCATTAGCAAGCAGCTAGTGTTCCATTAGCAAGCACCGCGTGTTCCATTAGCAAGCAGCTCGTGTTCCATTAGCAAGCACCTAGTGTTCCATAAGTATGCAGCTCGTGTTCCGTTAGCAAGCAGCTAGTGTTCCATTAGCAAGCAGCTAGTGTTCCATAAGTAAGCAGCTAGTGTTCCATTAGCAAGCAGCTAGTGTTCCATAAGTAAGCAGCTAGTGTTCCATAAGTAAGCAACTCGTGTTCCATCAGCAAGCAGCTAGTGTTCCATTAGCAATCAGCTAGTGTTCCATTAGCAAGCAGCTCGTGTTCCATCAGCAAGCAGCTAGTGTTCCATTAGCAAGCAGCTCGAGTTCCATTAGCAAGCAACTCGTGTTCCATTACCAAGCAGCTAGTGTTCCATAAGTAAGCAACTCGTGGTCTATTAGCAAGCAACTCGTGTTCCATCAGCAAGCAGCTAGTGTTCCATGAGCAAGCAGCTCGTGTTCCATTAGCAAGCAGCTCGTGTTCCATTAGCAAGCAGCTAGTGTTCCATTAGCAAGCAGCTAGTGTTCCATTCGCAAGCAGCTAGTGTTCCATTAGCAAGCAGCTGGTGTTCCATAAGTAAGCAGCTGGTGTTCCATTAGCAAGCAGCTAGTGTTCCATTAGCAAGCAGCTCGTGTTCCATTAGCAAGCAGCTGGTGTTCCATGAGCACGCAGCTCATGTTCCATTAGCAAGCAGCTCGTGTTCCGTTAGCAAGCAGCTCATGTTCCATTAGCAAGCAGCTCGTGTTCCATTAGCAAGTGCCTCGTGTTCCATAAGTAAGCAGCTGGTGTTCCATTAGCAAGCAGCTAGTGTTCTATTAGCAAGCAGCTAGTGTTCCATGAGCAAGCAACTCGTGTTCCATCAGCAAGCAGCTAGTGTTCCATTCGCAAGCAGCTCGTGTTCCATTAGCAAGTGCCTCGTGTTCCATAAGTAAGCAGCTGGTGTTCCATTAGCAAGCAGCTAGTGTTCTATTAGCAAGCAGCTAGTGTTCCATGAGCAAGCAACTCGTGTTCCATCAGCAAGCAGCTAGTGTTCCATTCGCAAGCAGCTCGTGTTCCATTAGCAAGCAGCTCGTGTTCCATTAGCAAGCAGCTGGTGTTCCATGAGCACGCAGCTCATGTTCCATTAGCAAGCAGCTCGTGTTCCGTTAGCAAGCAGCTCATGTTCCATTAGCAAGCAGCTCGTGTTCCATTAGCAAGTGCCTCGTGTTCCATAAGTAAGCAGCTGGTGTTCCATTAGCAAGCAGCTAGTGTTCTATTAGCAAGCAGCTAGTGTTCCATGAGTAAGCAACTCGTGGTCCATTAGCAAGCAACTCGTGTTCCATCAGCAAGCAGCTAGTGTTCCATTCGCAAGCAGCTCGTGTTCCATTAGCAAGCAGCTCGTGTTCCATTAGCAAGCAGCTAGTGTTCCATTAGCAAGCAGCTAGTGTTCCATTCGCAAGCAGCTAGTGTTCCATTAGCAAGCAGCTGGTGTTCCATAAGTAAGCAGCTGGTGTTCCATTAGCAAGCAGCTAGTGTTCCATTAGCAAGCAGCTAGTGTTCCATTAGCAAGCAGCTGGTGTTCCATTAGCAAGCAGCTCGTGTTCCATTAGCAAGCAGCTCGTGTTCCGTTAGCAAGCAGCTCGTGTTCCATTAGCAAGCAGCTCGTGTTCCATTAGCAAGTGCCTCGTGTTCCATAAGTAAGCAGCTGGTGTTCCATTAGCAAGCAGCTAGTGTTCCATTAGCAAGCAGCTAGTGTTCCATTAGCAAGCAGCTAGTGCTCCATTAGCAAGTGCCTAGTGCTCCATTAGCAAGCAGCTGGTGTTCCATTTATAGCAAGCAGCTAGTGTTCCATTAGCAAGCACCTAGTGTTCCATTAGCAAGCAGCTCGTGTACCGTTAGCAAGCACCTGGTGTTCCATAAGTAAGCAGCTAGTGTTCCATAAGTAAGCAACTCGTGTTCCATCAGCCAGCAGCTAGTGTTCCATTAGCAAGCAGCTCGTGTTCCATTAGCAAGCAGCTCGTGTTCCGTTAGCAAGGAGCTAGTGTTCCATTAACAAGCAGCTAGTGTTCCATTAGGAGGCGCCTAGTGTTCCATAAGTAAGCAGCTAGTGTTCAATTAGCAAGCAGCTCGTGTTCCATTAGCAAGCAGCCAGTGTTCCATTAGCAAGTGCCTCGTGTTCCATAAGTAAGCAGCTGGTGTTCCATTAGCAAGCAGCTAGTGTTCCATTAGCAAGCACCGCGTGTTCCATTAGCAAGCAGCTCGTGTTCCATTAGCAAGCACCTAGTGTTCCATAAGTATGCAGCTCGTGTTCCGTTAGCAAGCAGCTAGTGTTCCATTAGCAAGCAGCTAGTGTTCCATAAGTAAGCAGCTAGTGTTCCATTAGCAAGCAGCTAGTGTTCCATAAGTAAGCAGCTAGTGTTCCATAAGTAAGCAACTCGTGTTCCATCAGCAAGCAGCTAGTGTTCCATTAGCAATCAGCTAGTGTTCCATTAGCAAGCAGCTCGTGTTCCATCAGCAAGCAGCTAGTGTTCCATTAGCAAGCAGCTCGAGTTCCATTAGCAAGCAACTCGCGTTCCATTACCAAGCAGCTAGTGTTCCATAAGTAAGCAACTCGTGGTCTATTAGCAAGCAACTCGTGTTCCATCAGCAAGCAGCTAGTGTTCCATGAGCAAGCAGCTCGTGTTCCATTAGCAAGCAGCTCGTGTTCCATTAGCAAGCAGCTAGTGTTCCATTAGCAAGCAGCTAGTGTTCCATTCGCAAGCAGCTAGTGTTCCATTAGCAAGCAGCTGGTGTTCCATAAGTAAGCAGCTGGTGTTCCATTAGCAAGCAGCTAGTGTTCCATTAGCAAGCAGCTCGTGTTCCATTAGCAAGCAGCTGGTGTTCCATGAGCACGCAGCTCATGTTCCATTAGCAAGCAGCTCGTGTTCCGTTAGCAAGCAGCTCATGTTCCATTAGCAAGCAGCTCGTGTTCCATTAGCAAGTGCCTCGTGTTCCATAAGTAAGCAGCTGGTGTTCCATTAGCAAGCAGCCAGTGTTCTATTAGCAAGCAGCTAGTGTTCCATGAGCAAGCAGCTAGTGCTCCATGAGCAAGTGCCTGGTGTTCCATAAGTAAGCAGCTGGTGTTCCATTTATAGCAAGCAGCTAGTGTTCCATGAGCAAGCACCTAGTGTTCCATGAGCAAGCAGCTCGTGTTCCGTTAGCAAGCACCTAGTGTTCCATAAGTAAGCAGCTAGTGTTCCATACGTAAGCAGCTAGTGTTCCATAGGTAAGCAACTCGTGTTCCATCAGCCAGCAGCTAGTGTTCCATTAGCAAGCAGCTCGTGTTCCATTAGCAAGCAGCTCGTGTTCCGTTAGCAAGCAGCTAGTGTTCCATTAGCAAGCAGCTAGTGTTCCATTAGCAAGCAGCTAGTGTGCCATTAGCAAGCAGCTCGTGTTCCATTAGCAAGCAGCTCGTGTGCCATTGGCAAGCAGCTCGTGTTCCATTAGCAAGCAGCCAGTGTTCCATTAGCAAGCAGCTAGTGTTCCATTAGCAAGCAGCTAGTGTTCCATTAGCAAGCAGCTCGTGTTCCATTAGCAAGCAGCTCGTGTTCCATTAGCAATCGCCTCGTGTTCCATAAGTAAGCAGCTAGTGTTCAATTAGCAAGCAGCTCGTGTTCCATTAGCAAGCAGCTCGTGTTCCATTAGCAAGTGCCTCCTGCTCCATAAGTAAGCAGCTGGTGTTCCATTAGCAAGCAGCTCGTGTTCCATTAGCAAGCACATAGTGTTCCATTAGCAAGCAGCTCGTGTTCCATTAGCAAGCAGCTCGTGCTCCATTAGCAAGCACCTGGTGTTCCATAAGTAAGCAGCTACTGTTCCATCAGCAAGTGCCTCGTGTTCCATTAGCAAGCAGCTCGTGTTCCATTCGCAAGCAGCTCGTGTTCCGTTAGCAAGCAGCTAGTGTTCCATTAGCAAGCAGCTCGTGTTCCATGAGCAAGCAGCTAGTGTTCCATTAGCAAGCAGCTAGTGTTCCGTTAGCACGCAGCTCGTGTTCCATCAGCAAGCAGCTAGTGTTCCATTAGCAAGCAGCTAGAAACACCACCATGACACTATGTACCGTGCATGTGACACACCGCCTTGACACGATGTACCGTGCCTGTGACGCACCGCCATGACACTATGTACCGTGCCTGTGACGCACCGCCATGACACGATGTACCGTGCATGGAACGCACTGCCATGACATGATGTACCGTGCCTGTGATGCACCACCATGACACTATGTACCGTGCCTGTGCCGCACGGCCAAGACACTGTGTACGGTGCCTGTGACGAACAGCCATGACACTCTGTACAGTGCCTGTGACGCACCACAATGACACGTGTACCGTGCCTGTGACGCACCGCCATGACACTATGTGCCGTGCCTGTGATGCACAGCCATGACACAATGTACCGTGCCTGTGACGCACCACCATGACACTATGTGCCATGCCTGTGACGCATCGCCATGACACGATGTACCGTGCCTGTGACGCACGACCATGACACTATGCACTGTGCCTGTGATGCACTGCCATGACACTATGTACCGTGCCTGTGATGCACTGCCATGACACGATGTACCGTGTTTGGATGCACTGCCATGACACTATGTACCATGCAAGTGATGCACCACCATGACACTATGTACCGTGCCTGTGACGCACCACCATGACACAATGTACCATGCATGCGATGCACCACAATGACACTATGTACCGTGCCTGTGACGCACCACCATGACACTATGTACCGTGCCTGTGATGCACCACCATGACACTGTGTACCGTGCCTGTGATGCACCGCCATGACACGATGTACCCAGCCTGTGACGCATCGCCATGACATGATGTACCATGCCTGTGACGCACCGCCATGACACTGTGCACCGTGCCTGCGACGCACCACCATGACACTATGCACCGTGCCTGCGACGCACCACCATGACACTGTGTACCGTGCCTGTGACGCACCACCATGACACGATGCACCATGCCTGTGACACAACGCCATGACACTATGCACCGTGCCTGTGACGCACCGCCATGACACTATGTACCAGGCATTGGACGCACCGCCATGACACTATGTAACGTGCCAGTGACGCACCACCATGACACTATGTACCGTGCATGTGACGCACTGCCATGACACGATGTACCATGCATGGAACGCACTGCCATGACATGATGAACCGTGCCTGTGACGCACCACCATGACACTATGTACCGTGCATGTGACGCACTGCCATGACATTATGTACCAGGCATTGGACGCACCGCCATGACACTATGTACCGTGCCAGTGACGCACCACCATGACACTATGTACCGTGCATGTGACGCACTGCCATGACACGATGTACCATGCATGGAACGCACTGCCATGACATGATGAACCGTGCCTGTGACGCACCACCATGACACTATGTACCGTGCATGTGACGCACTGCCATGACATTATGTACCAGGCATTGGACGCACCGCCATGATACTATGTAGCTACCGTGCCTGCGATGCACCACCATGACACTATGTACCGTGCCTGTGACGCACAGTCATGACACTATGTACCGTGCCTGTGCCACACCGCCAAGACACTGTGTACGGTGCCTGTGACGCACAGCCATGACACTATGTACCGTGCATGGAACGCACCGCCATGACACGATGTACCGTGGCTGTGCCGCACCGCCGTGACACGATGTTTGTCCACGTATCTTTGCCTAATCAGTCATATTCTTTCTTTCTTTATTGTTCATGGCGAGATGATTATGGTGATGAAGAAGATGATGATGATTATGGTGATGAAGAAGATGATGATGATTATGATGATGGAGAAGATGATGATGATTATGATGATGATTATGGTGATGAAGACCATTCGGCCCCAGCAAGCTGGTCCTCCATTTCGTCCACCTCGGAAGGATGACAGGCTGAGTGAACCTGCCTGGCGCTTTTTAAATTTGACGATCGACCGGGATTCGCACTCGGGATCCTCGGAGCCCAAGGGAGCCCCCCCCCCGTGACCGCCAAAACCAGGCGTACGTTTTCCCACTCACCTTCACTCGAGAGTTAAACATCTATATGCGGCGGGACCGTTCGCGAGATCTTCAGGTGGAGTAGGGGAAAACAGGTGCAAGGGAGCAAGAGGGGACGGGGAAGGAAAAAAAAAAGGGTTGCAAGATCTGCGACCGTTCACTCGCCATAGATGTTGGCGCTGCAAATAATTAAACAAAGAAGAATTGATGAAACATGAAAAAGATGAAAGAAAAAAACAAAAACAAAATTAAACCATAATAATAATAATAATGCATTTATTTTATATAGCGATTTTCAGGAAGCCCAAAGACGCTTAGAAAGAAAAATGTGAAGAATTTAAGAACGAAACGCGGACTTCGTAGGAAACACGGTTCAGGTAATCAATAAACGCGGACTTCGTAGGAAACACGGTTCAGGTTTTCTGCCCGTTTTGTGTTTTCTCTTGAACTTCTCCCACCGCTGGTCGCGTCGTTTGACCTCGCAGGAGTTCAATTCAATGAAGTGATTTTCCCTGAAAGCTCCGGTGACTAATTCTCTGGGCATCCTCCGTCGTGCGAAGTCCTTCCTTGGCACACCTGAGCTCCTCACCACATACAAGGCTTTCATCCGCAGCTCAATGGAATACTGTTCCCCCCTCTGGGCTGGTGCTCCTGCCTCACACCTTGCTCGGCTTCACGCTGTTGAGGCCAAAGCTTTCAGAATCATTGGAATCTCCTGCGATGTAGTCAACGCCGAGGGCCTTTCACTCACTCACCGCAGGCAGGTTGGTGGTCTTTCTGTCTTCTACCGACTCCTCTCCGGCCTTGCTCCCCCAGCTCTCTCTGTGCTCTGTCCCCCCAATATTCCTTCAGGTCGCACAAGATCTGCCTGCAACCCTCTTATGGTTAAACTGCCAAAGTCTAAGCTCTCTGCTCACCTTCACTCTTTCATTCCCCTTTTCTCCCGCCTCTGGAACAAACTCCCCCACTCCCTTCAATCCCACTCCTCCCTCCAGGTCTTTAAAACAGCTGTTCACCACCATCTCTTATCGTCCCCCATCGAAAACCTTGATCTTTTCTACCCCCGGTAATTCACCCCAGAGTCCTTGCAGTGTTCATATGTTTTAATCCTCTCCCACCTCCCCCCAAGTCCTCCCGATGTCCCTGCTCTCAAATGTTGTGTTTGTGTCCTTCCCCCTCTTCCCCCTCTCTTTTGTGTCCTTCCCCCTCTCTCCCCATCTTGTCTGCCGCTCCCCTTGTTTTTTGTGTTTAGTGTGTCGGTTTGTCTTTTTGTGTGATTAATGTTAGCTCTTTCACGAGCCTCGATCTTGTATACAAAAAAACAAACAAAAAAAAATCTCAACCGATCTGTTGTTATTATCTTACACGGATTTCAACAACAACATTCACCTCAGCTGAGGGAGAAACCATGACGAGAATTTCGCGCCTTCCGCAGGTTCTTGGAACACTGACCTCGCTTACAAGGGGAATTCTTGTGTTTGGAGAACCCGTCGTCCTGGTTTTAACAGTTTTATTTATGATTCAGCCATTCTGCACTCCATCTGCGGTAACATTCACATTTGTTCTTTGACCAAGTTTCACCTTCACTCCTGATCGCGTCCCCCACTTCCGCCCCTTCTGTTGCCGAGCAACCGTCAGCGTCTTCTGAGGAAAGGGAGGTCGCATGAAGGATTGAGTAGGAAGGAATGAGTGATGGAACGAAGGATGAAGGAAGGCAGTTGGGGTGTGTTCCGTTAGCAAGCAGCTAGTGTTCCATTAGCAAGTGCCTAGTGCTCCATTAGCAAGCAGCTGGTGTTCCATTTATAGCAAGCAGCTCGTGTTCCATTAGCAAGCACCTAGTGTTCCATAAGTATGCAGCTCGTGTTCCGTTAGCAAGCAGCTAGTGTTCCATTAGCAAGCAGCTAGTGTTCCATAAGTAAGCAGCTAGTGTTCCATTAGCAAGCAGCTAGTGTTCCATAAGTAAGCAGCTAGTGTTCCATAAGTAAGCAACTCGTGTTCCATCAGCAAGCAGCTAGTGTTCCATTAGCAATCAGCTAGTGTTCCATTAGCAAGCAGCTCGTGTTCCATCAGCAAGCAGCTAGTGTTCCATTAGCAAGCAGCTCGAGTTCCATTAGCAAGCAACTCGTGTTCCATTACCAAGCAGCTAGTGTTCCATAAGTAAGCAACTCGTGGTCTATTAGCAAGCAACTCGTGTTCCATCAGCAAGCAGCTAGTGTTCCATGAGCAAGCAGCTCGTGTTCCATTAGCAAGCAGCTCGTGTTCCATTAGCAAGCAGCTAGTGTTCCATTAGCAAGCAGCTAGTGTTCCATTCGCAAGCAGCTAGTGTTCCATTAGCAAGCAGCTGGTGTTCCATAAGTAAGCAGCTGGTGTTCCATTAGCAAGCAGCTAGTGTTCCATTAGCAAGCAGCTCGTGTTCCATTAGCAAGCAGCTGGTGTTCCATGAGCACGCAGCTCATGTTCCATTAGCAAGCAGCTCGTGTTCCGTTAGCAAGCAGCTCATGTTCCATTAGCAAGCAGCTCGTGTTCCATTAGCAAGTGCCTCGTGTTCCATAAGTAAGCAGCTGGTGTTCCATTAGCAAGCAGCTAGTGTTCTATTAGCAAGCAGCTAGTGTTCCATGAGCAAGCAGCTAGTGCTCCATGAGCAAGTGCCTAGTGTTCCATAAGTAAGCAGCTGGTGTTCCATTTATAGCAAGCAGCTAGTGTTCCATTAGCAAGCACCTAGTGTTCCATGAGCAAGCAGCTCGTGTTCCGTTAGCAAGCACCTAGTGTTCCATAAGTAAGCAGCTAGTGTTCCATACGTAAGCAGCTAGTGTTCCATAGGTAAGCAACTCGTGTTCCATCAGCCAGCAGCTAGTGTTCCATTAGCAAGCAGCTCGTGTTCCATTAGCAAGCAGCTCGTGTTCCGTTAGCAAGCAGCTAGTGTTCCATTAGCAAGCAGCTAGTGTTCCATTAGCAAGCAGCTAGTGTGCCATTAGCAAGCAGCTCGTGTTCCATTAGCAAGCAGCTCGTGTGCCATTGGCAAGCAGCTCGTGTTCCATTAGCAAGCAGCCAGTGTTCCATTAGCAAGCAGCTAGTGTTCCATTAGCAGGCAGCTAGTGTTCCATTAGCAAGCAGCTCGTGTTCCATTAGCAAGCAGCTCGTGTTCCATTAGCAATCGCCTAGTGTTCCATAAGTAAGCAGCTAGTGTTCAATTAGCAAGCAGCTCGTGTTCCATTAGCAAGCAGCTCGTGTTCCATTAGCAAGTGCCTCGTGCTCCATAAGTAAGCAGCTGGTGTTCCATTAGCAAGCAGCTCGTGTTCCATTAGCAAGCACATAGTGTTCCATTAGCAAGCAGCTCGTGTTCCATTAGCAAGCAGCTCGTGCTCCATTAGCAAGCACCTGGTGTTCCATAAGTAAGCAGCTACTGTTCCATCAGCAAGTGCCTCGTGTTCCATTAGCAAGCAGCTCGTGTTCCATTCGCAAGCAGCTCGTGTTCCGTTAGCAAGCAGCTAGTGTTCCATTAGCAAGCAGCTCGTGTTCCATGAGCAAGCAGCTAGTGTTCCATTAGCAAGCAGCTAGTGTTCCGTTAGCACGCAGCTCGTGTTCCATCAGCAAGCAGCTAGGGTTCCATTAGCAAGCAGCTAGAAACACCACCATGACACTATGTACCGTGCATGTGACACACCGCCTTGACACGATGTACCGTGCCTGTGACGCACCGCCATGACACTATGTACCGTGCCTGTGACGCACCGCCATGACACGATGTACCGTGCATGGAACGCACTGCCATGACATGATGTACCGTGCCTGTGATGCACCACCATGACACTATGTACCGTGCCTGTGCCGCACGGCCAAGACACTGTGTACGGTGCCTGTGACGAACAGCCATGACACTCTGTACAGTGCCTGTGACGCACCACAATGACACGTGTACCGTGCCTGTGACGCACCGCCATGACACTATGTACCGTGCCTGTGACGCACCGCCATGACACTATGTGCCGTGCCTGTGACGCATCGCCATGACACGATGTACCGTGCCTGTGACGCACGACCATGACACTATGCACTGTGCCTGTGATGCACTGCCATGACACTATGTACCGTGCCTGTGACGCACGGCTATGACACTATGTACCGTGCCTGTGATGCACTGCCCTGACACGATGTGCCGTGTTTGGACGCACTGCCATGACACTATGTACCATGCAAGTGATGCACCACCATGACACTATGTACCGTGCCTGTGACGCACCACCATGACACAATGTACCATGCATGCGATGCACCACAATGACACTATGTACCGTGCCTGTGACGCACCACCATGACACTATGTACCGTGCCTGTGACGCACCACCATGACACTATGTACCGTGCCTGTGACGCACCACCATGACATTATGTACCGTGCCTGTGACGCACCACCATGACACTGTGTAACGTGCCTGTGATGCACCGCCATGACACGATGTACCCAGCCTGTGACGCATCGCCATGACATGATGTACCATGCCTGTGACGCACTGCCATGACACGATGTACCGCGCCTGTGACACACCACCATGACACGATGTACTGTGCCTGTGACGCACCGCCATGACACTGTGCACCGTGCCTGCGACGCACCACCATGACACTATGCACCGTGCCTGCGACGCACCACCATGACACTATGTACCGTGCCTGTGACGCACCACCATGACACGATGTACCGTGGCTGTGCCGCACCGCCAAGACACTGTGTACGGTGCCTGTGACACACCACCATGACACTGTGTACGGTGCCTGTGACACACCACCATGACACTATGTACCGTGGCTGTGACGCACCACCATGACACGATGTACCGTGCCTGTGACGCACCGCCATGACACTATGTACCGTGCCTGTGACGCACCGCCATGACACGATGTACCGTGCATGGAACGCACTGCCATGACATGATGTACCGTGCCTGTGATGCACCACCATGACACTATGTACCGTGCATGTGATGCACCGCCATGACACTATGTACCATGCCTGTGACACACCGCCATGACACTATGCACCGTGCCTGTGACGCACCGCCATGACACTATGTTCCGTGCCTGTGACGCACCGCCATGATACTATGTACCATGCCTGTGACGCACCACCATGACACTATGTACCGTGGCTGTGCCGCACCGCCGTGACACGATGTTTGTCCACGTATCTTTGCCTAATCAGTCATATTCTTTCTTTCTTTATTGTTCATGGCGAGATGATTATGGTGATGAAGAAGATGATGATGTTTATGGTGATGAAGAAGATGATGATGATTATGATGATGGAGAAGATGATGATGATTATGATGATGATTATGGTGATGAAGACCATTCGGCCCCAGCAAGCTGGTCCTCCATTTCGTCCACCTCGGAAGGATGACAGGCTGAGTGAACCTGCCTGGCGCTTTTTAAATTTGACGATCGACCGGGATTCGCACTCGGGATCCTCGGAGCCCAAGGGAGCCCCCCCCCCCCCCCCCCCGTGACCGCCAAAACCAGGCGTACGTTTTCCCACTCACCTTCACTCGAGAGTTAAACATCTATATGCGGCGGGACCGTTCGCGAGATCTTCAGGTGGAGTAGGGGAAAACAGGTGCAAGGGAGCAAGAGGGGACGGGGAAGGAAAAAAAAAAGGGTTGGAAGATCTGCGACCGTTCACTCGCCATAGATGTTGGCGCTGCAAATAATTAAACAAAGAAGAATTGATGAAACATGAAAAAGATGAAAGAAAAAAACAAAAACAAAATTAAACCATAATAATAATAATAATGCATTTATTTTATATAGCGATTTTCAGGAAGCCCAAAGACGCTTAGAAAGAAAAATGTGAAGAATTTAAGAACGAAACGCGGACTTCGTAGGAAACACGGTTCAGGTAATCAATAAACGCGGACTTCGTAGGAAACACGGTTCAGGTTTTCTGCCCGTTTTGTGTTTTCTCTTGAACTTCTCCCACCGCTGGTCGCGTCGTTTGACCTCGCAGGAGTTCAATTCAATGAAGTGATTTTCCCTGAAAGCTCCGGTGACTAATTCTCTGGGCATCCTCCGTCGTGCGAAGTCCTTCCTTGGCACACCTGAGCTCCTCACCACATACAAGGCTTTCATCCGCAGCTCAATGGAATACTGTTCCCCCCTCTGGGCTGGTGCTCCTGCCTCACACCTTGCTCGGCTTCACGCTGTTGAGGCCAAAGCTTTCAGAATCATTGGAATCTCCTGCGATGTAGTGAACGCCGAGGGCCTTTCACTCACTCACCGCAGGCAGGTTGGTGGTCTTTCTGTCTTCTACCGACTCCTCTCCGGCCTTGCTCCCCCAGCTCTCTCTGTGCTCTGTCCCCCCAATATTCCTTCAGGTCGCACAAGATCTGCCTGCAACCCTCTTATGGTTAAACTGCCAAAGTCTAAGCTCTCTGCTCATCTTCACTCTTTCATTCCCCTTTTCTCCCGCCTCTGGAACAAACTCCCCCACTCCCTTCAATCCCACTCCTCCCTCCAGGTCTTTAAAACAGCTGTTCACCACCATCTCTTATCGTCCCCCATCGAAAACCTTGATCTTTTCTACCCCCGGTAATTCACCCCAGAGTCCTTGCAGTGTTCATATGTTTTAATCCTCTCCCACCTCCCCCCAAGTCCTCCCGATGTCCCTGCTCTCAAATGTTGTGTTTGTGTCCTTCCCCCTCTTCCCCCTCTCTTTTGTGTCCTTCCCCCTCTCTCCCCATCTTGTCTGCCGCTCCCCTTGTTTTTTGTGTTTTGTGTGTCGGTTTGTCTTTTTGTGTGATTAATGTTAGCTCTTTCACGAGCCTCGATCTTGTATACAAAAAAAAAAAAAAAAAAAAAAAATCTCAACCGATCTGTTGTTATTATCTTACACGGATTTCAACAACAACATTCACCTCAGCTGAGGGAGAAACCATGACGAGAATTTCGCGCCTTCCGCAGGTTCTTGGAACACTGACCTCGCTTACAAGGGGAATTCTTGTGTTTGGAGAACCCGTCGTCCTGGTTTTAACAGTTTTATTTATGATTCAGCCATTCTGCACTCCATCTGCGGTAACATTCACATTTGTTCTTTGACCAAGTTTCACCTTCACTCCTGATCGCGTCCCCCACTTCCGCCCCTTCTGTTGCCGAGCAACCGTCAGCGTCTTCTGAGGAAAGGGAGGTCGCGTGAAGGATTGAGTAGGAAGGAATGAGTGATGGAACGAAGGATGAAGGAAGGAAGTTGGGGTGTGTTCCATTAGCAAGCAGCTAGTGTTCCATTAGCAAGTGCCTAGTGCTCCATTAGCAAGCAGCTGGTGTTCCATTTATAGCAAGCAGCTCGTGTTCCATTAGCAAGCACCTAGTGTTCCATAAGTATGCAGCTCGTGTTCCGTTAGCAAGCAGCTAGTGTTCCATTAGCAAGCAGCTAGTGTTCCATAAGTAAGCAGCTAGTGTTCCATTAGCAAGCAGCTAGTGTTCCATAAGTAAGCAGCTAGTGTTCCATAAGTAAGCAACTCGTGTTCCATCAGCAAGCAGCTAGTGTTCCATTAGCAATCAGCTAGTGTTCCATTAGCAAGCAGCTCGTGTTCCATCAGCAAGCAGCTAGTGTTCCATTAGCAAGCAGCTCGAGTTCCATTAGCAAGCAACTCGTGTTCCATTACCAAGCAGCTAGTGTTCCATAAGTAAGCAACTCGTGGTCTATTAGCAAGCAACTCGTGTTCCATCAGCAAGCAGCTAGTGTTCCATGAGCAAGCAGCTCGTGTTCCATTAGCAAGCAGCTCGTGTTCCATTAGCAAGCAGCTAGTGTTCCATTAGCAAGCAGCTAGTGTTCCATTCGCAAGCAGCTAGTGTTCCATTAGCAAGCAGCTGGTGTTCCATAAGTAAGCAGCTGGTGTTCCATTAGCAAGCAGCTAGTGTTCCATTAGCAAGCAGCTCGTGTTCCATTAGCAAGCAGCTGGTGTTCCATGAGCACGCAGCTCATGTTCCATTAGCAAGCAGCTCGTGTTCCGTTAGCAAGCAGCTCATGTTCCATTAGCAAGCAGCTCGTGTTCCATTAGCAAGTGCCTCGTGTTCCATAAGTAAGCAGCTGGTGTTCCATTAGCAAGCAGCTAGTGTTCTATTAGCAAGCAGCTAGTGTTCCATGAGCAAGCAGCTAGTGCTCCATGAGCAAGTGCCTAGTGTTCCATAAGTAAGCAGCTGGTGTTCCATTTATAGCAAGCAGCTAGTGTTCCATTAGCAAGCACCTAGTGTTCCATGAGCAAGCAGCTCGTGTTCCGTTAGCAAGCACCTAGTGTTCCATAAGTAAGCAGCTAGTGTTCCATACGTAAGCAGCTAGTGTTCCATAGGTAAGCAACTCGTGTTCCATCAGCCAGCAGCTAGTGTTCCATTAGCAAGCAGCTCGTGTTCCATTAGCAAGCAGCTCGTGTTCCGTTAGCAAGCAGCTAGTGTTCCATTAGCAAGCAGCTAGTGTTCCATTAGCAAGCAGCTAGTGTGCCATTAGCAAGCAGCTCGTGTTCCATTAGCAAGCAGCTCGTGTGCCATTGGCAAGCAGCTCGTGTTCCATTAGCAAGCAGCCAGTGTTCCATTAGCAAGCAGCTAGTGTTCCATTAGCAGGCAGCTAGTGTTCCATTAGCAAGCAGCTCGTGTTCCATTAGCAAGCAGCTCGTGTTCCATTAGCAATCGCCTAGTGTTCCATAAGTAAGCAGCTAGTGTTCAATTAGCAAGCAGCTCGTGTTCCATTAGCAAGCAGCTCGTGTTCCATTAGCAAGTGCCTCGTGCTCCATAAGTAAGCAGCTGGTGTTCCATTAGCAAGCAGCTCGTGTTCCATTAGCAAGCACATAGTGTTCCATTAGCAAGCAGCTCGTGTTCCATTAGCAAGCAGCTCGTGCTCCATTAGCAAGCACCTGGTGTTCCATAAGTAAGCAGCTACTGTTCCATCAGCAAGTGCCTCGTGTTCCATTAGCAAGCAGCTCGTGTTCCATTCGCAAGCAGCTCGTGTTCCGTTAGCAAGCAGCTAGTGTTCCATTAGCAAGCAGCTCGTGTTCCATGAGCAAGCAGCTAGTGTTCCATTAGCAAGCAGCTAGTGTTCCGTTAGCACGCAGCTCGTGTTCCATCAGCAAGCAGCTAGGGTTCCATTAGCAAGCAGCTCGTGTTCCGTTAGCAAGCAGCTCATGTTCCATTAGCAAGCAGCTCGTGTTCCATAAGCAAGTGCCTCGTGTTCCATAAGTAAGCAGCTGGTGTTCCATTAGCAAGCAGCTGGTGTTCTATTAGCAAGCAGCTAGTGTTCCATGAGCAAGCAGCTAGTGCTCCATGAGCAAGTGCCTAGTGTTCCATAAGTAAGCAGCTGGTGTTCCATTTATAGCAAGCAGCTAGTGTTCCATTAGCAAGCACCTAGTGTTCCATGAGCAAGCAGCTCGTGTTCCGTTAGCAAGCACCTAGTGTTCCATAAGTAAGCAGCTAGTGTTCCATACGTAAGCAGCTAGTGTTCCATAGGTAAGCAACTCGTGTTCCATCAGCCAGCAGCTGGTGTTCCATTAGCAAGCAGCTCGTGTTCCATTAGCAAGCAGCTCGTGTTCCGTTAGCAAGCAGCTAGTGTTCCATTAGCAAGCAGCTAGTGTTCCATTAGCAAGCAGCTAGTGTGCCATTAGCAAGCAGCTCGTGTTCCATTAGCAAGCAGCTCGTGTGCCATTGGCAAGCAGCTCGTGTTCCATTAGCAAGCAGCCAGTGTTCCATTAGCAAGCAGCTAGTGTTCCATTAGCAAGCAGCTAGTGTTCCATTAGCAAGCAGCTCGTGTTCCATTAGCAAGCAGCTCGTGTTCCATTAGCAATCGCCTAGTGTTCCATAAGTAAGCAGCTAGTGTTCAATTAGCAAGCAGCTCGTGTTCCATCAGCAAGCAGCTCGTGTTCCATCAGCAAGCAGCTAGTGTTCCATTAGCAAGCAGCTAGTGTTCCATTAGCAAGCAGCTAGTGTTCCATAAGTAAGCAGCTAGTGTTCCATAAGTAAGCAACTCGTGTTCCATCAGCAAGCAGCTAGTGTTCCATTAGCAAGCAGCTAGTGTTCCATTAGCAAGCAGCTCATGTTCCATCAGCAAGCAGCTAGTGTTCCATTAGCAAGCAGCTAGTGTTCCATTCGCAAGCAGCTAGTGTTCCATTAGCAAGCAGCTGGTGTTCCATAAGTAAGCAGCTGGTGTTCCATTAGCAAGCAGCTAGTGTTCCATTAGCAAGCAGCTAGTGTTCCATTAGCAAGCAGCTGGTGTTCCATTAGCAAGCAGCTCGTGTTCCATTAGCAAGCAGCTCGTGTTCCGTTAGCAAGCAGCTCGTGTTCCATTAGCAAGCAGCTCGTGTTCCATTAGCAAGTGCCTCGTGTTCCATAAGTAAGCAGCTGGTGTTCCATTAGCAAGCAGCTAGTGTTCCATTAGCAAGCAGCTAGTGTTCCATTAGCAAGCAGCTAGTGCTCCATTAGCAAGTGCCTAGTGCTCCATTAGCAAGCAGCTGGTGTTCCATTTATAGCAAGCAGCTAGTGTTCCATTAGCAAGCACCTAGTGTTCCATTAGCAAGCAGCTCGTGTACCGTTAGCAAGCACCTGGTGTTCCATAAGTAAGCAGCTAGTGTTCCATAAGTAAGCAACTCGTGTTCCATCAGCCAGCAGCTAGTGTTCCATTAGCAAGCAGCTCGTGTTCCATTAGCAAGCAGCTCGTGTTCCGTTAGCAAGGAGCTAGTGTTCCATTAACAAGCAGCTAGTGTTCCATTAGGAGGCGCCTAGTGTTCCATAAGTAAGCAGCTAGTGTTCAATTAGCAAGCAGCTCGTGTTCCATTAGCAAGCAGCTAGTGTTCCATTAGCAAGTGCCTCGTGTTCCATAAGTAAGCAGCTGGTGTTCCATTAGCAAGCAGCTAGTGTTCCATTAGCAAGCACCGCGTGTTCCATTAGCAAGCAGCTCGTGTTCCATTAGCAAGCACCTAGTGTTCCATAAGTATGCAGCTCGTGTTCCGTTAGCAAGCAGCTAGTGTTCCATTAGCAAGCAGCTAGTGTTCCATAAGTAAGCAGCTAGTGTTCCATTAGCAAGCAGCTAGTGTTCCATAAGTAAGCAGCTAGTGTTCCATAAGTAAGCAACTCGTGTTCCATCAGCAAGCAGCTAGTGTTCCATTAGCAATCAGCTAGTGTTCCATTAGCAAGCAGCTCGTGTTCCATCAGCAAGCAGCTAGTGTTCCATTAGCAAGCAGATCGAGTTCCATTAGCAAGCAACTCGTGTTCCATTACCAAGCAGCTAGTGTTCCATAAGTAAGCAACTCGTGGTCTATTAGCAAGCAACTCGTGTTCCATCAGCAAGCAGCTAGTGTTCCATGAGCAAGCAGCTCGTGTTCCATTAGCAAGCAGCTCGTGTTCCATTAGCAAGCAGCTAGTGTTCCATTAGCAAGCAGCTAGTGTTCCATTCGCAAGCAGCTAGTGTTCCATTAGCAAGCAGCTGGTGTTCCATGAGCACGCCGCTCATGTTCCATTAGCAAGCAGCTCGTGTTCCGTTAGCAAGCAGCTCATGTTCCATTAGCAAGCAGCTCGTGTTCCATTAGCAAGTGCCTCGTGTTCCATAAGTAAGCAGCTGGTGTTCCATTAGCAAGCAGCTAGTGTTCTATTAGCAAGCAGCTAGTGTTCCATGAGCAAGCAGCTAGTGCTCCATGAGCAAGTGCCTAGTGTTCCATAAGTAAGCAGCTGGTGTTCCATTTATAGCAAGCAGCTAGTGTTCCATGAGCAAGCAGCTCGTGTTCCGTTAGCAAGCACCTAGTGTTCCATAAGTAAGCAGCTAGTGTTCCATACGTAAGCAGCTAGTGTTCCATAGGTAAGCAACTCGTGTTCCATCAGCCAGCAGCTAGTGTTCCATTAGCAAGCAGCTCGTGTTCCATTAGCAAGCAGCTCGTGTTCCGTTAGCAAGCAGCTAGTGTTCCATTAGCAAGCAGCTAGTGTTCCATTAGCAAGCAGCTAGTGTGCCATTAGCAAGCAGCTCGTGTTCCATTCGCAAGCAGCTCGTGTGCCATTGGCAAGCAGCTCGTGTTCCATTAGCAAGCAGCCAGTGTTCCATTAGCAAGCAGCTAGTGTTCCATTAGCAAGCAGCTAGTGTTCCATTAGCAAGCAGCTCGTGTTCCATTAGCAAGCAGCTCGTGTTCCATTAGCAATCGCCTAGTGTTCCATAAGTAAGCAGCTAGTGTTCAATTAGCAAGCAGCTCGTGTTCCATTAGCAAGCAGCTCGTGTTCCATTAGCAAGTGCCTCGTGCTCCATAAGTAAGCAGCTGGTGTTCCATTAGCAAGCAGCTCGTGTTCCATTAGCAAGCACATAGTGTTCCATTAGCAAGCAGCTCGTGTTCCATTAGCAAGCAGCTCGTGCTCCATTAGCAAGCACCTGGTGTTCCATAAGTAAGCAGCTACTGTTCCATCAGCAAGTGCCTCGTGTTCCATTAGCAAGCAGCTCGTGTTCCATTCGCAAGCAGCTCGTGTTCCGTTAGCAAGCAGCTAGTGTTCCATTAGCAAGCAGCTCGTGTTCCATGAGCAAGCAGCTAGTGTTCCATTAGCAAGCAGCTAGTGTTCCGTTAGCACGCAGCTCGTGTTCCATCAGCAAGCAGCTAGGGTTCCATTAGCAAGCAGCTAGAAACACCACCATGACACTATGTACCGTGCATGTGACACACCGCCTTGACACGATGTACCGTGCCTGTGACGCACCGCCATGACACTATGTACCGTGCCTGTGACGCACCGCCATGACACGATGTACCGTGCATGGAACGCACTGCCATGACATGATGTACCGTGCCTGTGATGCACCACCATGACACTATGTACCGTGCCTGTGCCGCACGGCCAAGACACTGTGTACGGTGCCTGTGACGAACAGCCATGACACTCTGTACAGTGCCTGTGACGCACCACAATGACACGTGTACCGTGCCTGTGACGCACCGCCATGACACTATGTACCGTGCCTGTGACGCACCGCCATGACACTATGTGCCGTGCCTGTGACGCATCGCCATGACACGATGTACCGTGCCTGTGACGCACGACCATGACACTATGCACTGTGCCTGTGATGCACTGCCATGACACTATGTACCGTGCCTGTGATGCACTGCCCTGACACGATGTGCCGTGTTTGGACGCACTGCCATGACACTATGTACCATGCAAGTGATGCACCACCATGACACTATGTACCGTGCCTGTGACGCACCACCATGACACAATGTACCATGCATGCGATGCACCACAATGACACTATGTACCGTGCCTGTGACGCACCACCATGACACTATGTACCGTGCCTGTGACGCACCACCATGACACTATGTACCGTGCCTGTGACGCACCACCATGACATTATGTACCGTGCCTGTGACGCACCACCATGACACTGTGTAACGTGCCTGTGATGCACCGCCATGACACGATGTACCCAGCCTGTGACGCATCGCCATGACATGATGTACCATGCCTGTGACGCACTGCCATGACACGATGTACCGCGCCTGTGACACACCACCATGACACGATGTACTGTGCCTGTGACGCACCGCCATGACACTGTGCACCGTGCCTGCGACGCACCACCATGACACTATGCACCGTGCCTGCGACGCACCACCATGACACGATGTACCGTGGCTGTGCCGCACCGCCAAGACACTGTGTACGGTGCCTGTGACACACCAGCATGACACTGTGTACGGTGCCTGTGACACACCACCATGACACTATGTACCGTGGCTGTGACGCACCACCATGACACGATGTACCGTGCCTGTGACGCACCGCCATGACACTATGTACCGTGCCTGTGACGCACCGCCATGACACGATGTACCGTGCATGGAACGCACTGCCATGACATGATGTACCGTGCCTGTGATGCACCACCATGACACTATGTACCGTGCATGTGACGCACCGCCATGACACTATGTACCATGCCTGTGACACACCGCCATGACACTATGCACCGTGCCTGTGACGCACCGCCATGACACTATGTTCCGTGCCTGTGACGCACCGCCATGATACTATGTACCATGCCTGTGACGCACCACCATGACACTATGTACCGTGGCTGTGACGCACCGCCGTGACACGATGTTTGTCCACGTATCTTTGCCTAATCAGTCATATTCTTTCTTTCTTTATTGTTCATGGCGAGATGATTATGGTGATGAAGAAGATGATGATGTTTATGGTGATGAAGAAGATGATGATGATTATGATGATGGAGAAGATGATGATGATTATGATGATGATTATGGTGATGAAGACCATTCGGCCCCAGCAAGCTGGTCCTCCATTTCGTCCACCTCGGAAGGATGACAGGCTGAGTGAACCTGCCTGGCGCTTTTTAAATTTGACGATCGACCGGGATTCGCACTCGGGATCCTCGGAGCCCAAGGGAGCCCCCCCCCGTGACCGCCAAAACCAGGCGTACGTTTTCCCACTCACCTTCACTCGAGAGTTAAACATCTATATGCGGCGGGACCGTTCGCGAGATCTTCAGGTGGAGTAGGGGAAAACAGGTGCAAGGGAGCAAGAGGGGACGGGGAAGGAAAAAAAAAAGGGTTGGAAGATCTGCGACCGTTCACTCGCCATAGATGTTGGCGCTGCAAATAATTAAACAAAGAAGAATTGATGAAACATGAAAAAGATGAAAGAAAAAAACAAAAACAAAATTAAACCATAATAATAATAATAATGCATTAATTTTATATAGCGATTTTCAGGAAGCCCAAAGACGCTTAGAAAGAAAAATGTGAAGAATTTAAGAACGAAACGCGGACTTCGTAGGAAACACGGTTCAGGTAATCAATAAACGCGGACTTCGTAGGAAACACGGTTCAGGTTTTCTGCCCGTTTTGTGTTTTCTCTTGAACTTCTCCCACCGCTGGTCGCGTCGTTTGACCTCGCAGGAGTTCAATTCAATGAAGTGATTTTCCCTGAAAGCTCCGGTGACTAATTCTCTGGGCATCCTCCGTCGTGCGAAGTCCTTCCTTGGCACACCTGAGCTCCTCACCACATACAAGGCTTTCATCCGCAGCTCAATGGAATACTGTTCCCCCCTCTGGGCTGGTGCTCCTGCCTCACACCTTGCTCGGCTTCACGCTGTTGAGGCCAAAGCTTTCAGAATCATTGGAATCTCCTGCGATGTAGTCAACGCCGAGGGCCTTTCACTCACTCACCGCAGGCAGGTTGGTGGTCTTTCTGTCTTCTACCGACTCCTCTCCGGCCTTGCTCCCCCAGCTCTCTCTGTGCTCTGTCCCCCCAATATTCCTTCAGGTCGCACAAGATCTGCCTGCAACCCTCTTATGGTTAAACTGCCAAAGTCTAGGCTCTCTGCTCACCTTCACTCTTTCATTCCCCTTTTCTCCCGCCTCTGGAACAAACTCCCCCACTCCCTTCAATCCCACTCCTCCCTCCAGGTCTTTAAAACAGCTGTTCACCACCATCTCTTATCGTCCCCCATCGAAAACCTTGATCTTTTCTACCCCCGGTAATTCACCCCAGAGTCCTTGCAGTGTTCATATGTTTTAATCCTCTCCCACCTCCCCCCAAGTCCTCCCGATGTCCCTGCTCTCAAATGTTGTGTTTGTGTCCTGCCCCCTCTTCCCCCTCTCTTTTGTGTCCTTCCCCCTCTCTCCCCATCTTGTCTGCCGCTCCCCTTGTTTTTTGTGTTTTGTGTGTCGGTTTGTCTTTTTGTGTGATTAATGTTAGCTCTTTCACGAGCCTCGATCTTGTATACAAAAAATAAATAAATAAATCTCAACCGATCTGTTGTTATTATCTTACACGGATTTCAACAACAACATTCACCTCAGCTGAGGGAGAAACCATGACGAGAATTTCGCGCCTTCCGCAGGTTCTTGGAACACTGACCTCGCTTACAAGGGGAATTCTTGTGTTTGGAGAACCCGTCGTCCTGGTTTTAACAGTTTTATTTATGATTCAGCCATTCTGCACTCCATCTGCGGTAACATTCACATTTGTTCTTTGACCAAGTTTCACCTTCACTCCTGATCGCGTCCCCCACTTCCGCCCCTTCTGTTGCCGAGCAACCGTCAGCGTCTTCTGAGGAAAGGGAGGTCGCATGAAGGATTGAGTAGGAAGGAATGAGTGATGGAACGAAGGATGAAGGAAGGCAGTTGGGGTGTGTTCCGTTAGCAAGCAGCTCGTGTTCCGTTAGCAAGCACCTAGTGTTCGTTCCATTAGCAAGCAGCTAGTGTTCCATTAGCAAGCAGCTCGTGTTCCATCAGCAAGCAGCTAGTGTTCCATAAGTAAGCAGCTAGTGTTCCATAAGTAAGCAACTCGTGTTCCATCAGCAAGCAGCTAGTGTTCCATTAGCAAGCAGCTAGTGTTCCATTAGCAAGCAGCTCGTGTTCCATCAGCAAGCAGCTAGTGTTCCATTAGCAAGCAGCTCGTGTTCCATTAGCAAGCAGCTCGTGTTCCATTACCAAGCAGCTAGTGTTCCATAAGTAAGCAACTCGTGGTCCATTAGCAAGCAACTCGTGTTCCATCAGCAAGCAGCTAGTGTTCCATTCGCAAGCAGCTCGTGTTCCATTAGCAAGCAGCTCGTGTTCCATTAGCAAGCAGCTAGTGTTCCATTAGCAAGCAGCTAGTGTTCCATTAGCAAGCAGCTAGTGTTCCATTAGCAAGCAGCTGGTGTTCCATAAGTAAGCAGCTGGTGTTCCATTAGCAAGCAGCTAGTGTTCCATTAGCAAGCAGCTCGTGTTCCATTAGCAAGCAGCTGGTGTTCCATTAGCAAGCAGCTCGTGTTCCATTAGCAAGCAGCTCGTGTTCCGTTAGCAAGCAGCTCGTGTTCCATTAGCAAGCAGCTCGTGTTCCATTAGCAAGTGCCTCGTGTTCCATAAGTAAGCAGCTGGTGTTCCATTAGCAAGCAGCTAGTGTTCCATTAGCAAGCAGCTAGTGTTCCATTAGCAAGCAGCTAGTGCTCCATTAGCAAGTGCCTAGTGCTCCATTAGCAAGCAGCTGGTGTTCCATTTATAGCAAGCAGCTAGTGTTCCATTAGCAAGCACCTAGTGTTCCATTAGCAAGCAGCTCGTGTACCGTTAGCAAGCACCTGGTGTTCCATAAGTAAGCAGCTAGTGTTCCATAAGTAAGCAACTCGTGTTCCATCAGCCAGCAGCTAGTGTTCCATTAGCAAGCAGCTCGTGTTCCATTAGCAAGCAGCTCGTGTTCCGTTAGCAAGGAGCTAGTGTTCCATTAACAAGCAGCTAGTGTTCCATTAGGAGGCGCCTAGTGTTCCATAAGTAAGCAGCTAGTGTTCAATTAGCAAGCAGCTCGTGTTCCATTAGCAAGCAGCTAGTGTTCCATTAGCAAGTGCCTCGTGTTCCATAAGTAAGCAGCTGGTGTTCCATTAGCAAGCAGCTAGTGTTCCATTAGCAAGCACCGCGTGTTCCATTAGCAAGCAGCTCGTGTTCCATTAGCAAGCACCTAGTGTTCCATAAGTATGCAGCTCGTGTTCCGTTAGCAAGCAGCTAGTGTTCCATTAGCAAGCAGCTCGTGTTCCATAAGTAAGCAGCTAGTGTTCCATTAGCAAGCAGCTAGTGTTCCATAAGTAAGCAGCTAGTGCTCCATAAGTAAGCAACTCGTGTTCCATCAGCAAGCAGCTAGTGTTCCATTAGCAATCAGCTCGTGTTCCATTAGCAAGCAGCTCGTGTTCCATCAGCAAGCAGCTAGTGTTCCATTAGCAAGCAGCTCGAGTTCCATTAGCAAGCAACTCGCGTTCCATTACCAAGCAGCTAGTGTTCCATAAGTAAGCAACTCGTGGTCTATTAGCAAGCAACTCGTGTTCCATCAGCAAGCAGCTAGTGTTCCATGAGCAAGCAGCTCGTGTTCCATTAGCAAGCAGCTCGTGTTCCATTAGCAAGCAGCTAGTATTCCATTAGCAAGCAGCTAGTGTTCCATTCGCAAGCAGCTAGTGTTCCATTAGCAAGCAGCTGGTGTTCCATAAGTAAGCAGCTGGTGTTCCATTAGCAAGCAGCTAGTGTTCCATTAGCAAGCAGCTCGTGTTCCATTAGCAAGCAGCTGGTGTTCCATGAGCACGCAGCTCATGTTCCATTAGCAAGCAGCTCGTGTTCCGTTAGCAAGCAGCTCATGTTCCATTAGCAAGCAGCTCGTGTTCCATTAGCAAGTGCCTCGTGTTCCATAAGTAAGCAGCTGGTGTTCCATTAGCAAGCAGCTAGTGTTCTATTAGCAAGCAGCTAGTGTTCCATGAGCAAGCAGCTAGTGCTCCATGAGCAAGTGCCTAGTGTTCCATAAGTAAGCAGCTGGTGTTCCATTTATAGCAAGCAGCTAGTGTTCCATTAGCAAGCACCTAGTGTTCCATGAGCAAGCAGCTCGTGTTCCGTTAGCAAGCACCTAGTGTTCCATAAGTAAGCAGCTAGTGTTCCATACGTAAGCAGCTAGTGTTCCATAGGTAAGCAACTCGTGTTCCATCAGCCAGCAGCTAGTGTTCCATTAGCAAGCAGCTCGTGTTCCATTAGCAAGCAGCTCGTGTTCCGTTAGCAAGCAGCTAGTGTTCCATTAGCAAGCAGCTAGTGTTCCATTAGCAAGCAGCTAGTGTGCCATTAGCAAGCAGCTCGTGTTCCATGAGCAAGCAGCTCGTGTGCCATTGGCAAGCAGCTCGTGTTCCATTAGCAAGCAGCCAGTGTTCCATTAGCAAGCAGCTAGTGTTCCATTAGCAAGCAGCTAGTGTTCCATTAGCAAGCAGCTCGTGTTCCATTAGCAGGCAGCTCGTGTTCCATTAGCATTCGCCTCGTGTTCCATAAGTAAGCAGCTAGTGTTCAATTAGCAAGCAGCTCGTGTTCCATTAGCAAGCAGCTCGTGTTCCATTAGCAAGTGCCTCCTGCTCCATAAGTAAGCAGCTGGTGTTCCATTAGCAAGCAGCTCGTGTTCCATTAGCAAGCACATAGTGTTCCATTAGCAAGCAGCTCGTGTTCCATTAGCAAGCAGCTCGTGCTCCATTAGCAAGCACCTGGTGTTCCATAAGTAAGCAGCTACTGTTCCATCAGCAAGTGCCTCGTGTTCCATTAGCAAGCAGCTCGTGTTCCATTCGCAAGCAGCTCGTGTTCCGTTAGCAAGCAGCTAGTGTTCCATTAGCAAGCAGCTCGTGTTCCATGAGCAAGCAGCTAGTGTTCCATTAGCAAGCAGCTAGTGTTCCGTTAGCACGCAGCTCGTGTTCCATCAGCAAGCAGCTAGTGTTCCATTAGCAAGCAGCTAGAAACACCACCATGACACTATGTACCGTGCATGTGACACACCGCCTTGACACGATGTACCGTGCCTGTGACGCACCGCCATGACACTATGTACCGTGCCTGTGACGCACCGCCATGACACGATGTACCGTGCATGGAACGCACTGCCATGACATGATGTACCGTGCCTGTGATGCACCACCATGACACTATGTACCGTGCCTGTGCCGCACGGCCATGACACTGTGTACGGTGCCTGTGACGAACAGCCATGACACTCTGTACAGTGCCTGTGACGCACCACAATGACACGTGTACCGTGCCTGTGACGCACCGCCATGACACTATGTGCCGTGCCTGTGATGCACAGCCATGACACAATGTACCGTGCCTGTGACGCACCACCATGACACTATGTGCCATGCCTGTGACGCATCGCCATGACACGATGTACCGTGCCTGTGACGCACGACCATGACACTATGCACTGTGCCTGTGATGCACTGCCATGACACTATGTACCGTGCCTGTGACGCACGGCCATGACACTATGTACCGTGCCTGTGATGCACTGCCATGACACGATGTACCGTGTTTGGATGCACTGCCATGACACTATGTACCATGCAAGTGATGCACCACCATGACACTATGTACCGTGCCTGTGACGCACCACCATGACACAATGTACCATGCATGCGATGCACCACAATGACACTATGTACCGTGCCTGTGACGCACCACCATGACACTATGTACCGTGCCTGTGATGCACCACCATGACACTGTGTACCGTGCCTGTGATGCACCGCCATGACACGATGTACCCAGCCTGTGACGCATCGCCATGACATGATGTACCATGCCTGTGACGCACCGCCATGACACTGTGCACCGTGCCTGCGACGCACCACCATGACACTATGCACCGTGCCTGCGACGCACCACCATGACACTGTGTACCGTGCCTGTGACGCACCACCATGACACGATGCACCATGCCTGTGACACAACGCCATGACACTATGCACCGTGCCTGTGACGCACCGCCATGACACTATGTCCCGTGCCTGTGACGCACCGCCATGACACGATGTACCATGCATGGAACGCACTGCCATGACATGATGAACCGTGCCTGTGACGCACCACCATGACACTATGTACCGTGCATGTGACGCACTGCCATGACATTATGTACCAGGCATTGGACGCACCGCCATGACACTATGTACCGTGCCAGTGACGCACCACCATGACACTATGTACCGTGCATGTGACGCACTGCCATGACACGATGTACCATGCATGGAACGCACTGCCATGACATGATGAACCGTGCCTGTGACGCACCACCATGACACTATGTACCGTGCATGTGACGCACTGCCATGACATTATGTACCAGGCATTGGACGCACCGCCATGATACTATGTAGCTACCGTGCCTGCGATGCACCACCATGACACTATGTACCGTGCCTGTGACGCACAGTCATGACACTATGTACCGTGCCTGTGCCACACCGCCAAGACACTGTGTACGGTGCCTGTGACGCACAGCCATGACACTATGTACCGTGCATGGAACGCACCGCCATGACACGATGTACCGTGGCTGTGCCGCACCGCCAAGACACTGTGTACGGTGCCTGTGACGCACAGCCATGACACTATGTACCGTGCATGGAACGCACCGCCATGACACGATGTACCGTGGCTGTGCCGCACCGCCAAGACACTGTGTACCGTGGCTGTGACGCACCGCCGTGACACGATGTTTGTCCACGTATCGTTGCCTAATCAGTCATATTCTTTCTTTCTTTATTGTTCATGGCGAGATGATTATGGTGATGAAGAAGATGATGATGATTATGGTGATGAAGAAGATGATGATGATTATGATGATGGAGAAGATGATGATGATTATGATGATGATTATGGTGATGAAGACCATTCGGCCCCAGCAAGCTGGTCCTCCATTTCGTCCACCTCGGAAGGATGACAGGCTGAGTGAACCTGCCTGGCGCTTTTTAAATTTGACGATCGACCGGGATTCGCACTCGGGATCCTCGGAGCCCAAGGGAGCCCCCCCCCCCCCCCCCCGTGACCGCCAAAACCAGGCGTACGTTTTCCCACTCACCTTCACTCGAGAGTTAAACATCTATATGCGGCGGGACCGTTCGCGAGATCTTCAGGTGGAGTAGGGGAAAACAGGTGCAAGGGAGCAAGAGGGGACGGGGAAGGAAAAAAAAAAGGGTTGGAAGATCTGCGACCGTTCACTCGCCATAGATGTTGGCGCTGCAAATAATTAAACAAAGAAGAATTGATGAAACATGAAAAAGATGAAAGAAAAAAACAAAAACAAAATTAAACCATAATAATAATAATAATGCATTAATTTTATATTAAAGCGCGGCGTTACGCGCGCTGCTTGTGAGCAAGGAGGAAGCGGACAAGCGGTAACATATAAACGTCTTTATTGTAAGACTACACTGTAACACTGTACTCCTCCGGGCTGGTCGCCCGGGGTATATCATGAGGCCACGCCTACCCCTCGGGCGTGGCCACCGCCCACTTGGTGCGTGGAATGATGTCACCACGCCAGTGGGCTTTTGTGTCCGCCACACGCGCCCCCCCAGAATTCCCACGCACCTGGAGGGCCAGTTTGCGGGGCAGACGAATGACCCGGCCGAAGCGCCCCCTGGCGATCGGCGGCGTCCGGGGTGCAGGGATGCCAGGTGGGATGCCCCTGGCTGCTCCTGGGATGGGTGCAGGACCGGGGGGCGGCGTGGCGGCGGGGCTGGGCGGTGCCGGGGGTCCGCCCGCAGGAGGGCGGCCCCGACGTGGGGGTCGGGCCACTGGCGGTGGATGGTCCACATCGAGGTGGGCCGGCTTGAGGCGGTCTACCGAAACGCGGTCAGGAGTACCGCCGATGTCCAGGGTGAAGTGCTTCGCCCCGGTCTCCAGCACGCGGAAAGGCCCGTCGTACGGGGGCCGCAGTGGTGTCCGATGGGCATCGTGGCGGACGAAGACGTACTCCGCCGTGCAAAGCTCCGGGGCGACGTGCGTCGGTGGGTGCCCGTGGCATGCCGTTGGCACCGGGGCGAACCTCTGGGCGGTCTCTTGCAGAGCGGAGCGCTGCTGTGCCGCGGACCATGGTGCCGTGGAGTCGGGGAGGAACTCGCCCGGCACCCGCAGCGGTTGCCCGAAGACCAACTCCGCCGCGGATGCGCGCAGGTCCTCCTTGGGCGCCGTCCGGAGGCCCAGCAGGACCCAGGGGAGCCTGTCGACCCAGCCGCCGTCGCGGAGGGTGGCCCGGAGCGCGGCCTTCAATGAGCGGTGAAATCGCTCACACAGGCCGTTAGCCTGGGGGTGGTAGGCCGTGGTTCGGTGCAGCCGGACCCCGAGCCCCTGCGCAACCGCCCCCCAGAGCTCCGAGGTGAACTGGGGGCCGCGGTCGGATGAGATGTCTGAGGGGGCGCCGAACCGGGCGACCCAGGTGGCGATGAAAGCCTGCGCGACATCGGCCGCCGTTGTGGACGCCAACGGCACGGCCTCCGGCCACCGGGTGGTGCGGTCCACCATGGTGAGGACGTGGGTGAAACCCCGCGAGGGGGGCAGAGGTCCCACCAGGTCCACGTGGACGTGGTCAAACCGGCGTTCCGGCACCGTGCACGGGGCCAACGGGGCCTGGGTGTGCCGGTGCACCTTGGCGCGCTGGCACGCGAGGCATGTCCTGGCCCAGCCGCGGACGGCCTTCCGGAGGCCATGCCAGACGAACTTGTCGGAGATCAGCCTTTGGGAGGCCCTCGCGCCCGGGTGGGACAGGCCGGGGATGGCGTCAAACACCTGGCGCTGCCAGCCCGCGGGCACAATGGGGCGGGGACGCCCGAGGGAGACGTCGCACAAGAGGGCCGCGCCCGCGCCGTCGAACGGCACCTCGGTGACGCGGAGGCCCGTGACGGCGGTCCGCAAGGCCTGGACGTCGGGGTCAGCGGCCTGGTCCGCTGCCATCCGGGCATAGTCGATGCCGAGGTGGACTGCGTGGGCGACGGCCCGGGAAAGGCAATCCGCCACCGGGTTGTCCTTCCCCGCGACGTGCTGGATGTCCGTCGTGTACTCGGACACGGCCGAGAGGTGACGCTGCTGCCGGGCCGACCACGGCTCGGTGACCTTGCCCATCGCGAAGATCAGCGGCTTGTGGTCGACGAAGGCAGTGAACGCCCGGCCCTCGAGCAGATGGCGGAAGTGCCTGACCGCCAAGTGAAGTCCGAGCAACTCGCGGTCGAAGGTACTGTAACGGCGTTCGGGCGGGCGAAGCTGCCGGCTAAAGAACGCCAGCGGTTGCCAAGCTCCACGCACCCATTGCTCGTGCACCGCGCCCACCGCGTAGTCCGAGGCATCGGTGGTGAGGGCGATCGGTGCATCGGGCGCCGGGTGCGCGAGCATGGTGGCGTTAGCCAAGGCGAGCTTCGCGCCCGTGAACGCCGTGTCCATCTGCTCGGTCCAGGTAACGTCGCCTTTGCCCGGCTTACCTCGGAGAGCTTCGTGCAGGGGGCGCAGGAGCTGGGCGATACGGGGCAGGAACCGATGGTAAAAGTTCACCATGCCCAGGAACTCCTGCAGCCCTCTGATCGTGCGGGGGCGCGGAAACCCCTTCACCGCCTCCACCTTGGCCGGCAGGGGGACGGCTCCGTGCCTGGTGACACGGTGCCCCAGAAAATCGATTGTGGCGGCGCCGAACCGGCACTTTGCGGGGTTCACAATCAGGCCATGCTGGCCCAGGCGTTCGAAGAGCGTGCGGAGGTGGCGTAGGTGCTCTTCGCGGGACGCGCTGGCGACGAGGATATCGTCCAGGTAGACGTAGACAAAATCCAAGTCGCGCAGGACGCTGTCCATCAGTCGCTGGAACGCCTGAGCCGCATTCTTCAGACCGAAGGGCATGCGCAGGAACTCGAAGAGTCCGAATGGCGTGATGACCGCCGTCTTCGGGACGTCCTCCGGCCTGACGGGGACCTGATGGTAGCCGCGTATGAGGTCCACCTTCGAGAAGAAGGACCTGCCCGCCAAACGGGCGGAAAAGTCCTGAATGTGGGGGACGGGGTAGCGGTCGGGAGTCGTGGCGTCATTGAGACGGCGATAGTCCCCGCACGGTCGCCATCCCCCGCCGGGCTTCGGCACGATGTGCAGCGGCGACGCCCAAGCGCTCTCTGAGCGCCGAACGATGCCGAGTCGCTCCAGGGTAGCGAACTCCGCTTTTGCCACCGCCAGCTTCGTCAGCTCGAGGCGGCGTGCCCGGGCGTAGACCGGTGGCCCGACGGTGGGGATGTGATGGGCCACCCCGTGCTTGACGGCCCCCGCCGAGAAGGTGGGCCGCGTGAGGGCCGGGAAGCCGGCGAGGAGGCGGGTGAATGCGTCCGCTGCCGGAAGCGTACAGACCAACGTGGCCGGAACCGAATCGTTCGGCAAGCCGCTTGGCAAGCCGCTCGTTGAGCTGGGCAACGCACATGCGAGCGAGCTGAACGTCTCGGCCTGGACAAGCCGTCTGCGCTTGACGTCGACCAGGAGCCCATTAGCGCACAGGAAGTCCGCGCCAAGCAGTGCCATGGGCACGTCGGCGGTGACGAACGTCCATCGGAAAACCTGCCCTCCAAACCGCAGAGAGAGGCAGCGTTTTCCGTACGTACGGATGGGCGTCCCGTTCGCGGCAAGCAGCGCGGGGCCCCCACCCGCGGCGTGCTTGTCTGACGTGCCGGCGGGAATGACACTCACCTGTGCTCCCGTGTCGCACAGGTAACGGCGCCCGGAGAAGGTGTCCGTTATGAACAGCAGGCTGCTCGAACGGCCGGCGCTCATCGCCACAATTGAGCGCCGGCCCGGGCGTTTCCCGACCCGTTGAAGGAGCACGGCGGATGACACCGCCGAGCTTCGTGGCCGAACTTGGCGTGGAACCAGCACCAGGTGGTGGAGCTGGAGGAGCGCGGCTGGCTCCGCCAGGCCGGTGGAGTCGACGGGTTTCCCCGCGGTGGCGGTTTTCGCCGCGGCGGTGGGCGGGGCGTGGCGGCGTTCACGAGGTGCGTATCAGCATGCTGCTGAAACTCAGCGTGCTGTAGAAGATGATGCTGTGGAACAGCAGCGTCGAAGGCCGTGACGGCCACGCCAACGCTCGCCCGCGTGTCCGAAGCGGCGAAGTACTTGTCCGCCTCGGCCGCCAATGCTCGGGGTTCCGTTAGCCCGGTCCCGGCCAACGCGAGGCGAACCTGCGCTGGAAGTTGGCGACGGAAAAGCGCCCGGAATAGCGAACCGGGGGCTTCGTCGCCCAACAGTGACAGCATATGGTCCATTCGGACCGACGGGCGCGTCTCACCGAGCTCGGGGAGATCCAGGAGGCGGTCGGCCCGTGCGTCGTCCGTGAGGCTGAACGTGGCTAGGAGTAGCCGCTTGAGTGCCTCGTACTTGTGGCCGTCCGGTGGGTGGCGAAGGACGGACACAACTCGAGCGGCCGTGCCGGGCCCGAGGGAGGCGACGACGTGGCAGTAGCGCGTGTCATCGCCGGTGAGGTGCCGAAGCTGAAATTGGGCTTCGGCCTGGACGAACCAGACTTCGGCCTGAGCCTCCCAAAATTCCGGAAGTTTGACGAAGGCGGCCATGGCGATGGCGTCGCGTGTGGAAGGATCGCTCCGGCAGATCCAACGTCGAGGGTCACCAGTAAAGCGCGGCGTTACGCGCGCTGCTTGTGAGCAAGGAGGAAGCGGACAAGCGGTAACATATAAACGTCTTTATTGTAAGACTACACTGTAACGCTGTACTCCTCCGGGCTGGTCGCCCGGGGTATATCATGAGGCCACGCCTACCCCTCGGGCGTGGCCACCGCCCACTTGGTGCGTGGAATGATGTCACCACGCCAGTGGGCTTTTGTGTCCGCCACAATATAGCGATTTTCAGGAAGCCCAAAGACGCTTAGAAAGAAAAATGTGAAGAATTTAAGAACGAAACGCGGACTTCGTAGGAAACACGGTTCAGGTAATCAATAAACGCGGACTTCGTAGGAAACACGGTTCAGGTTTTCTGCCCGTTTTGTGTTTTCTCTTGAACTTCTCCCACCGCTGGTCGCGTCGTTTGACCTCGCAGGAGTTCAATTCAATGAAGTGATTTTCCCTGAAAGCTCCGGTGACTAATTCTCTGGGCATCCTCCGTCGTGCGAAGTCCTTCCTTGGCACACCTGAGCTCCTCACCACATACAAGGCTTTCATCCGCAGCTCAATGGAATACTGTTCCCCCCTCTGGGCTGGTGCTCCTGCCTCACACCTTGCTCGGCTTCACGCTGTTGAGGCCAAAGCTTTCAGAATCATTGGAATCTCCTGCGATGTAGTCAACGCCGAGGGCCTTTCACTCACTCACCGCAGGCAGGTTGGTGGTCTTTCTGTCTTCTACCGACTCCTCTCCGGCCTTGCTCCCCCAGCTCTCTCTGTGCTCTGTCCCCCCAATATTCCTTCAGGTCGCACAAGATCTGCCTGCAACCCTCTTATGGTTAAACTGCCAAAGTCTAGGCTCTCTGCTCACCTTCACTCTTTCATTCCCCTTTTCTCCCGCCTCTGGAACAAACTCCCCCACTCCCTTCAATCCCACTCCTCCCTCCAGGTCTTTAAAACAGCTGTTCACCACCATCTCTTATCGTCCCCCATCGAAAACCTTGATCTTTTCTACCCCCGGTAATTCACCCCAGAGTCCTTGCAGTGTTCATATGTTTTAATCCTCTCCCACCTCCCCCCAAGTCCTCCCGATGTCCCTGCTCTCAAATGTTGTGTTTGTGTCCTTCCCCCTCTTCCCCCTCTCTTTTGTGTCCTTCCCCCTCTCTCCCCATCTTGTCTGCCGCTCCCCTTGTTTTTTGTGTTTTGTGTGTCGGTTTGTCTTTTTGTGTGATTAATGTTAGCTCTTTCACGAGCCTCGATCTTGTATACAAAAAAACAAACAAAAAAAATCTCAACCGATCTGTTGTTATTATCTTACACGGATTTCAACAACAACATTCACCTCAGCTGAGGGAGAAACCATGACGAGAATTTCGCGCCTTCCGCAGGTTCTTGGAACACTGACCTCGCTTACAAGGGGAATTCTTGTGTTTGGAGAACCCGTCGTCCTGGTTTTAACAGTTTTATTTATGATTCAGCCATTCTGCACTCCATCTGCGGTAACATTCACATTTGTTCTTTGACCAAGTTTCACCTTCACTCCTGATCGCCTCCCCCACTTCCGCCCCTTCTGTTGCCGAGCAACCGTCAGCGTCTGAGGAAAGGGAGGTCGCATGAAGGATTGAGTAGGAAGGAATGAGTGTTGGAACGAAGGATGAGGAAGGAAGTTGGGGTGTGTTCCGTTAGCAAGCAGCTCGTGTTCCGTTAGCAAGCACCTAGTGTTCGTTCCATTAGCAAGCAGCTAGTGTTCCATTAGCAAGCAGCTCGTGTTCCATCAGCAAGCAGCTAGTGTTCCATTAGCAAGCAGCTAGTGTTCCATTAGCAAGCAGCTCGTGTTCCATCAGCAAGCAGCTCGTGTTCCATCAGCAAGCAGCTAGTGTTCCATTAGCAAGCAGCTAGTGTTCCATTAGCAAGCAGCTAGTGTTCCATAAGTAAGCAGCTAGTGTTCCATAAGTAAGCAACTCGTGTTCCATCAGCAAGCAGCTAGTGTTCCATTAGCAAGCAGCTAGTGTTCCATTAGCAAGCAGCTCGTGTTCCATCAGCAAGCAGCTAGTGTTCCATTAGCAAGCAGCTCGTGTTCCATTAGCAAGCAGCTCGTGTTCCATTACCAAGCAGCTAGTGTTCCATAAGTAAGCAACTCGTGGTCCATTAGCAAGCAACTCGTGTTCCATCAGCAAGCAGCTAGTGTTCCATTCGCAAGCAGCTCGTGTTCCATTAGCAAGCAGCTCGTGTTCCATTAGCAAGCAGCTAGTGTTCCATTAGCAAGCAGCTAGTGTTCCATTCGCAAGCAGCTAGTGTTCCATTAGCAAGCAGCTGGTGTTCCATAAGTAAGCAGCTGGTGTTCCATTAGCAAGCAGCTAGTGTTCCATTAGCAAGCAGCTAGTGTTCCATTAGCAAGCAGCTGGTGTTCCATTAGCAAGCAGCTCGTGTTCCATTAGCAAGCAGCTCGTGTTCCGTTAGCAAGCAGCTCGTGTTCCATTAGCAAGCAGCTCGTGTTCCATTAGCAAGTGCCTCGTGTTCCATAAGTAAGCAGCTGGTGTTCCATTAGCAAGCAGCTAGTGTTCCATTAGCAAGCAGCTAGTGTTCCATTAGCAAGCAGCTAGTGCTCCATTAGCAAGTGCCTAGTGCTCCATTAGCAAGCAGCTGGTGTTCCATTTATAGCAAGCAGCTAGTGTTCCATTAGCAAGCACCTAGTGTTCCATTAGCAAGCAGCTCGTGTACCGTTAGCAAGCACCTGGTGTTCCATAAGTAAGCAGCTAGTGTTCCATAAGTAAGCAACTCGTGTTCCATCAGCCAGCAGCTAGTGTTCCATTAGCAAGCAGCTCGTGTTCCATTAGCAAGCAGCTCGTGTTCCGTTAGCAAGGAGCTAGTGTTCCATTAACAAGCAGCTAGTGTTCCATTAGGAGGCGCCTAGTGTTCCATAAGTAAGCAGCTAGTGTTCAATTAGCAAGCAGCTCGTGTTCCATTAGCAAGCAGCTAGTGTTCCATTAGCAAGTGCCTCGTGTTCCATAAGTAAGCAGCTGGTGTTCCATTAGCAAGCAGCTAGTGTTCCATTAGCAAGCACCGCGTGTTCCATTAGCAAGCAGCTCGTGTTCCATTAGCAAGCACCTAGTGTTCCATAAGTATGCAGCTCGTGTTCCGTTAGCAAGCAGCTAGTGTTCCATTAGCAAGCAGCCAGTGTTCCATAAGTAAGCAGCTAGTGTTCCATTAGCAAGCAGCTAGTGTTCCATAAGTAAGCAGCTAGTGTTCCATAAGTAAGCAACTCGTGTTCTATCAGCAAGCAGCTAGTGTTCCATTAGCAATCAGCTAGTGTTCCATTAGCAAGCAGCTCGTGTTCCATCAGCAAGCAGCTAGTGTTCCATTAGCAAGCAGCTCGAGTTCCATTAGCAAGCAACTCGCGTTCCATTACCAAGCAGCTAGTGTTCCATAAGTAAGCAACTCGTGGTCTATTAGCAAGCAACTCGTGTTCCATCAGCAAGCAGCTAGTGTTCTATTAGCAAGCAGCTAGTGTTCCATGAGCAAGCAGCTAGTGCTCCATGAGCAAGCAACTCGTGTTCCATCAGCAAGCAGCTAGTGTTCCATTCGCAAGCAGCTCGTGTTCCATTAGCAAGCAGCTCGTGTTCCATTAGCAAGCAGCTGGTGTTCCATGAGCACGCAGCTCATGTTCCATTAGCAAGCAGCTCGTGTTCCGTTAGCAAGCAGCTCATGTTCCATTAGCAAGCAGCTCGTGTTCCATTAGCAAGTGCCTCGTGTTCCATAAGTAAGCAGCTGGTGTTCCATTAGCAAGCAGCTAGTGTTCTATTAGCAAGCAGCTAGTGTTCCATGAGTAAGCAACTCGTGGTCCATTAGCAAGCAACTCGTGTTCCATCAGCAAGCAGCTAGTGTTCCATTCGCAAGCAGCTCGTGTTCCATTAGCAAGCAGCTCGTGTTCCATTAGCAAGCAGCTAGTGTTCCATTAGCAAGCAGCTAGTGTTCCATTCGCAAGCAGCTAGTGTTCCATTAGCAAGCAGCTGGTGTTCCATAAGTAAGCAGCTGGTGTTCCATTAGCAAGCAGCTAGTGTTCCATTAGCAAGCAGCTAGTGTTCCATTAGCAAGCAGCTGGTGTTCCATTAGCAAGCAGCTCGTGTTCCATTAGCAAGCAGCTCGTGTTCCGTTAGCAAGCAGCTCGTGTTCCATTAGCAAGCAGCTCGTGTTCCATTAGCAAGTGCCTCGTGTTCCATAAGTAAGCAGCTGGTGTTCCATTAGCAAGCAGCTAGTGTTCCATTAGCAAGCAGCTAGTGTTCCATTAGCAAGCAGCTAGTGCTCCATTAGCAAGTGCCTAGTGCTCCATTAGCAAGCAGCTGGTGTTCCATTTATAGCAAGCAGCTAGTGTTCCATTAGCAAGCACCTAGTGTTCCATTAGCAAGCAGCTCGTGTACCGTTAGCAAGCACCTGGTGTTCCATAAGTAAGCAGCTAGTGTTCCATAAGTAAGCAACTCGTGTTCCATCAGCCAGCAGCTAGTGTTCCATTAGCAAGCAGCTCGTGTTCCATTAGCAAGCAGCTCGTGTTCCGTTAGCAAGGAGCTAGTGTTCCATTAACAAGCAGCTAGTGTTCCATTAGGAGGCGCCTAGTGTTCCATAAGTAAGCAGCTGGTGTTCAATTAGCAAGCAGCTCGTGTTCCATTAGCAAGCAGCTAGTGTTCCATTAGCAAGTGCCTCGTGTTCCATAAGTAAGCAGCTGGTGTTCCATTAGCAAGCAGCTAGTGTTCCATTAGCAAGCACCGCGTGTTCCATTAGCAAGCAGCTCGTGTTCCATTAGCAAGCACCTAGTGTTCCATAAGTATGCAGCTCGTGTTCCGTTAGCAAGCAGCTAGTGTTCCATTAGCAAGCAGCTAGTGTTCCATAAGTAAGCAGCTAGTGTTCCATTAGCAAGCAGCTAGTGTTCCATAAGTAAGCAGCTAGTGTTCCATAAGTAAGCAACTCGTGTTCCATCAGCAAGCAGCTAGTGTTCCATTAGCAATCAGCTAGTGTTCCATTAGCAAGCAGCTCGTGTTCCATCAGCAAGCAGCTAGTGTTCCATTAGCAAGCAGCTCGAGTTCCATTAGCAAGCAACTCGCGTTCCATTACCAAGCAGCTAGTGTTCCATAAGTAAGCAACTCGTGGTCTATTAGCAAGCAACTCGTGTTCCATCAGCAAGCAGCTAGTGTTCCATGAGCAAGCAGCTCGTGTTCCATTAGCAAGCAGCTCGTGTTCCATTAGCAAGCAGCTAGTGTTCCATTAGCAAGCAGCTAGTGTTCCATTCGCAAGCAGCTAGTGTTCCATTAGCAAGCAGCTGGTGTTCCATAAGTAAGCAGCTGGTGTTCCATTAGCAAGCAGCTAGTGTTCCATTAGCAAGCAGCTCGTGTTCCATTAGCAAGCAGCTGGTGTTCCATGAGCACGCAGCTCATGTTCCATTAGCAAGCAGCTCGTGTTCCGTTAGCAAGCAGCTCATGTTCCATTAGCAAGCAGCTCGTGTTCCATTAGCAAGTGCCTCGTGTTCCATAAGTAAGCAGCTGGTGTTCCATTAGCAAGCAGCTAGTGTTCTATTAGCAAGCAGCTAGTGTTCCATGAGCAAGCAGCTAGTGCTCCATGAGCAAGTGCCTGGTGTTCCATAAGTAAGCAGCTGGTGTTCCATTTATAGCAAGCAGCTAGTGTTCCATGAGCAAGCACCTAGTGTTCCATGAGCAAGCAGCTCGTGTTCCGTTAGCAAGCACCTAGTGTTCCATAAGTAAGCAGCTAGTGTTCCATACGTAAGCAGCTAGTGTTCCATAGGTAAGCAACTCGTGTTCCATCAGCCAGCAGCTAGTGTTCCATTAGCAAGCAGCTCGTGTTCCATTAGCAAGCAGCTCGTGTTCCGTTAGCAAGAAGCTAGTGTTCCATTAGCAAGCAGCTAGTGTTCCATTAGCAAGCAGCTAGTGTGCCATTAGCAAGCAGCTCGTGTTCCATTAGCAAGCAGCTCGTGTGCCATTGGCAAGCAGCTCGTGTTCCATTAGCAAGCAGCCAGTGTTCCATTAGCAAGCAGCTAGTGTTCCATTAGCAAGCAGCTAGTGTTCCATTAGCAAGCAGCTCGTGTTCCATTAGCAAGCAGCTCGTGTTCCATTAGCAATCGCCTCGTGTTCCATAAGTAAGCAGCTAGTGTTCAATTAGCAAGCAGCTCGTGTTCCATTAGCAAGCAGCTCGTGTTCCATTAGCAAGTGCCTCCTGCTCCATAAGTAAGCAGCTGGTGTTCCATTAGCAAGCAGCTCGTGTTCCATTAGCAAGCACATAGTGTTCCATTAGCAAGCAGCTCGTGTTCCATTAGCAAGCAGCTCGTGCTCCATTAGCAAGCACCTGGTGTTCCATAAGTAAGCAGCTACTGTTCCATCAGCAAGTGCCTCGTGTTCCATTAGCAAGCAGCTCGTGTTCCATTCGCAAGCAGCTCGTGTTCCGTTAGCAAGCAGCTAGTGTTCCATTAGCAAGCAGCTCGTGTTCCATGAGCAAGCAGCTAGTGTTCCATTAGCAAGCAGCTAGTGTTCCGTTAGCACGCAGCTCGTGTTCCATCAGCAAGCAGCTAGTGTTCCATTAGCAAGCAGCTAGAAACACCACCATGACACTATGTACCGTGCATGTGACACACCGCCTTGACACGATGTACCGTGCCTGTGACGCACCGCCATGACACTATGTACCGTGCCTGTGACGCACCGCCATGACACGATGTACCGTGCATGGAACGCACTGCCATGACATGATGTACCGTGCCTGTGATGCACCACCATGACACTATGTACCGTGCCTGTGCCGCACGGCCAAGACACTGTGTACGGTGCCTGTGACGAACAGCCATGACACTCTGTACAGTGCCTGTGACGCACCACAATGACACGTGTACCGTGCCTGTGACGCACCGCCATGACACTATGTGCCGTGCCTGTGATGCACAGCCATGACACAATGTACCGTGCCTGTGACGCACCACCATGACACTATGTGCCATGCCTGTGACGCATCGCCATGACACGATGTACCGTGCCTGTGACGCACGACCATGACACTATGCACTGTGCCTGTGATGCACTGCCATGACACTATGTACCGTGCCTGTGACGCACGGCCATGACACTATGTACCGTGCCTGTGATGCACTGCCATGACACGATGTACCGTGTTTGGATGCACTGCCATGACACTATGTACCATGCAAGTGATGCACCACCATGACACTATGTACCGTGCCTGTGACGCACCACCATGACACAATGTACCATGCATGCGATGCACCACAATGACACTATGTACCGTGCCTGTGACGCACCACCATGACACTATGTACCGTGCCTGTGATGCACCACCATGACACTGTGTACCGTGCCTGTGATGCACCGCCATGACACGATGTACCCAGCCTGTGACGCATCGCCATGACATGATGTACCATGCCTGTGACGCACCGCCATGACACTGTGCACCGTGCCTGCGACGCACCACCATGACACTATGCACCGTGCCTGCGACGCACCACCATGACACTGTGTACCGTGCCTGTGACGCACCACCATGACACGATGCACCATGCCTGTGACACAACGCCATGACACTATGCACCGTGCCTGTGACGCACCGCCATGACACTATGTCCCGTGCCTGTGACGCACCGCCATGACACGATGTACCATGCATGGAACGCACTGCCATGACATGATGAACCGTGCCTGTGACGCACCACCATGACACTATGTACCGTGCATGTGACGCACTGCCATGACATTATGTACCAGGCATTGGACGCACCGCCATGACACTATGTACCGTGCCAGTGACGCACCACCATGACACTATGTACCGTGCATGTGACGCACTGCCATGACACGATGTACCATGCATGGAACGCACTGCCATGACATGATGAACCGTGCCTGTGACGCACCACCATGACACTATGTACCGTGCATGTGACGCACTGCCATGACATTATGTACCAGGCATTGGACGCACCGCCATGATACTATGTAGCTACCGTGCCTGCGATGCACCACCATGACACTATGTACCGTGCCTGTGACGCACAGTCATGACACTATGTACCGTGCCTGTGCCACACCGCCAAGACACTGTGTACGGTGCCTGTGACGCACAGCCATGACACTATGTACCGTGCATGGAACGCACCGCCATGACACGATGTACCGTGGCTGTGCCGCACCGCCGTGACACGATGTTTGTCCACGTATCTTTGCCTAATCAGTCATATTCTTTCTTTCTTTATTGTTCATGGCGAGATGATTATGGTGATGAAGAAGATGATGATGATTATGGTGATGAAGAAGATGATGATGATTATGATGATGGAGAAGATGATGATGATTATGATGATGATTATGGTGATGAAGACCATTCGGCCCCAGCAAGCTGGTCCTCCATTTCGTCCACCTCGGAAGGATGACAGGCTGAGTGAACCTGCCTGGCGCTTTTTAAATTTGACGATCGACCGGGATTCGCACTCGGGATCCTCGGAGCCCAAGGGAGCCCCCCCCCCCCCCCCCGTGACCGCCAAAACCAGGCGTACGTTTTCCCACTCACCTTCACTCGAGAGTTAAACATCTATATGCGGCGGGACCGTTCGCGAGATCTTCAGGTGGAGTAGGGGAAAACAGGTGCAAGGGAGCAAGAGGGGACGGGGAAGGAAAAAAAAAAGGGTTGGAAGATCTGCGACCGTTCACTCGCCATAGATGTTGGCGCTGCAAATAATTAAACAAAGAAGAATTGATGAAACATGAAAAAGATGAAAGAAAAAAACAAAAACAAAATTAAACCATAATAATAATAATAATGCATTTATTTTATATAGCGATTTTCAGGAAGCCCAAAGACGCTTAGAAAGAAAAATGTGAAGAATTTAAGAACGAAACGCGGACTTCGTAGGAAACACGGTTCAGGTAATCAATAAACGCGGACTTCGTAGGAAACACGGTTCAGGTTTTCTGCCCGTTTTGTGTTTTCTCTTGAACTTCTCCCACCGCTGGTCGCGTCGTTTGACCTCGCAGGAGTTCAATTCAATGAAGTGATTTTCCCTGAAAGCTCCGGTGACTAATTCTCTGGGCATCCTCCGTCGTGCGAAGTCCTTCCTTGGCACACCTGAGCTCCTCACCACATACAAGGCTTTCATCCGCAGCTCAATGGAATACTGTTCCCCCCTCTGGGCTGGTGCTCCTGCCTCACACCTTGCTCGGCTTCACGCTGTTGAGGCCAAAGCTTTCAGAATCATTGGAATCTCCTGCGATGTAGTCAACGCCGAGGGCCTTTCACTCACTCACCGCAGGCAGGTTGGTGGTCTTTCTGTCTTCTACCGACTCCTCTCCGGCCTTGCTCCCCCAGCTCTCTCTGTGCTCTGTCCCCCCAATATTCCTTCAGGTCGCACAAGATCTGCCTGCAACCCTCTTATGGTTAAACTGCCAAAGTCTAAGCTCTCTGCTCACCTTCACTCTTTCATTCCCCTTTTCTCCCGCCTCTGGAACAAACTCCCCCACTCCCTTCAATCCCACTCCTCCCTCCAGGTCTTTAAAACAGCTGTTCACCACCATCTCTTATCGTCCCCCATCGAAAACCTTGATCTTTTCTACCCCCGGTAATTCACCCCAGAGTCCTTGCAGTGTTCATATGTTTTAATCCTCTCCCACCTCCCCCCAAGTCCTCCCGATGTCCCTGCTCTCAAATGTTGTGTTTGTGTCCTTCCCCCTCTTCCCCCTCTCTTTTGTGTCCTTCCCCCTCTCTCCCCATCTTGTCTGCCGCTCCCCTTGTTTTTTGTGTTTAGTGTGTCGGTTTGTCTTTTTGTGTGATTAATGTTAGCTCTTTCACGAGCCTCGATCTTGTATACAAAAAAAAAAAAAAAAATCTCAACCGATCTGTTGTTATTATCTTACACGGATTTCAACAACAACATTCACCTCAGCTGAGGGAGAAACCATGACGAGAATTTCGCGCCTTCCGCAGGTTCTTGGAACACTGACCTCGCTTACAAGGGGAATTCTTGTGTTTGGAGAACCCGTCGTCCTGGTTTTAACAGTTTTATTTATGATTCAGCCATTCTGCACTCCATCTGCGGTAACATTCACATTTGTTCTTTGACCAAGTTTCACCTTCACTCCTGATCGCGTCCCCCACTTCCGCCCCTTCTGTTGCCGAGCAACCGTCAGCGTCTTCTGAGGAAAGGGAGGTCGCATGAAGGATTGAGTAGGAAGGAATGAGTGATGGAACGAAGGATGAAGGAAGGCAGTTGGGGTGTGTTCCGTTAGCAAGCAGCTCGTGTTCCGTTAGCAAGCACCTAGTGTTCGTTCCATTAGCAAGCAGCTAGTGTTCCATTAGCAAGCAGCTCGTGTTCCATCAGCAAGCAGCTAGTGTTCCATAAGTAAGCAGCTAGTGTTCCATAAGTAAGCAACTCGTGTTCCATCAGCAAGCAGCTAGTGTTCCATTAGCAAGCAGCTAGTGTTCCATTAGCAAGCAGCTCGTGTTCCATCAGCAAGCAGCTAGTGTTCCATTAGCAAGCAGCTCGTGTTCCATTAGCAAGCAGCTCGTGTTCCATTACCAAGCAGCTAGTGTTCCATAAGTAAGCAACTCGTGGTCCATTAGCAAGCAGCTCGTGTTCCGTTAGCAAGGAGCTAGTGTTCCATTAACAAGCAGCTAGTGTTCCATTAGGAGGCGCCTAGTGTTCCATAAGTAAGCAGCTAGTGTTCAATTAGCAAGCAGCTCGTGTTCCATTAGCAAGCAGCTAGTGTTCCATTAGCAAGTGCCTCGTGTTCCATAAGTAAGCAGCTGGTGTTCCATTAGCAAGCAGCTAGTGTTCCATTAGCAAGCACCGCGTGTTCCATTAGCAAGCAGCTCGTGTTCCATTAGCAAGCACCTAGTGTTCCATAAGTATGCAGCTCGTGTTCCGTTAGCAAGCAGCTAGTGTTCCATTAGCAAGCAGCCAGTGTTCCATAAGTAAGCAGCTAGTGTTCCATTAGCAAGCAGCTAGTGTTCCATAAGTAAGCAGCTAGTGTTCCATAAGTAAGCAACTCGTGTTCTATCAGCAAGCAGCTAGTGTTCCATTAGCAATCAGCTAGTGTTCCATTAGCAAGCAGCTCGTGTTCCATCAGCAAGCAGCTAGTGTTCCATTAGCAAGCAGCTCGAGTTCCATTAGCAAGCAACTCGCGTTCCATTACCAAGCAGCTAGTGTTCCATAAGTAAGCAACTCGTGGTCTATTAGCAAGCAACTCGTGTTCCATCAGCAAGCAGCTAGTGTTCCATGAGCAAGCAGCTCGTGTTCCATTAGCAAGCAGCTCGTGTTCCATTAGCAAGCAGCTAGTGTTCCATTAGCAAGCAGCTAGTGTTCCATTCGCAAGCAGCTAGTGTTCCATTAGCAAGCAGCTGGTGTTCCATAAGTAAGCAGCTGGTGTTCCATTAGCAAGCAGCTAGTGTTCCATTAGCAAGCAGCTCGTGTTCCATTAGCAAGCAGCTGGTGTTCCATGAGCACGCAGCTCATGTTCCATTAGCAAGCAGCTCGTGTTCCGTTAGCAAGCAGCTCATGTTCCATTAGCAAGCAGCTCGTGTTCCATTAGCAAGTGCCTCGTGTTCCATAAGTAAGCAGCTGGTGTTCCATTAGCAAGCAGCTAGTGTTCTATTAGCAAGCAGCTAGTGTTCCATGAGCAAGCAGCTAGTGCTCCATGAGCAAGCAACTCGTGTTCCATCAGCAAGCAGCTAGTGTTCCATTCGCAAGCAGCTCGTGTTCCATTAGCAAGCAGCTCGTGTTCCATTAGCAAGCAGCTGGTGTTCCATGAGCACGCAGCTCATGTTCCATTAGCAAGCAGCTCGTGTTCCGTTAGCAAGCAGCTCATGTTCCATTAGCAAGCAGCTCGTGTTCCATTAGCAAGTGCCTCGTGTTCCATAAGTAAGCAGCTGGTGTTCCATTAGCAAGCAGCTAGTGTTCTATTAGCAAGCAGCTAGTGTTCCATGAGTAAGCAACTCGTGGTCCATTAGCAAGCAACTCGTGTTCCATCAGCAAGCAGCTAGTGTTCCATTCGCAAGCAGCTCGTGTTCCATTAGCAAGCAGCTCGTGTTCCATTAGCAAGCAGCTAGTGTTCCATTAGCAAGCAGCTAGTGTTCCATTCGCAAGCAGCTAGTGTTCCATTAGCAAGCAGCTGGTGTTCCATAAGTAAGCAGCTGGTGTTCCATTAGCAAGCAGCTAGTGTTCCATTAGCAAGCAGCTAGTGTTCCATTAGCAAGCAGCTGGTGTTCCATTAGCAAGCAGCTCGTGTTCCATTAGCAAGCAGCTCGTGTTCCGTTAGCAAGCAGCTCGTGTTCCATTAGCAAGCAGCTCGTGTTCCATTAGCAAGTGCCTCGTGTTCCATAAGTAAGCAGCTGGTGTTCCATTAGCAAGCAGCTAGTGTTCCATTAGCAAGCAGCTAGTGTTCCATTAGCAAGCAGCTAGTGCTCCATTAGCAAGTGCCTAGTGCTCCATTAGCAAGCAGCTGGTGTTCCATTTATAGCAAGCAGCTAGTGTTCCATTAGCAAGCACCTAGTGTTCCATTAGCAAGCAGCTCGTGTACCGTTAGCAAGCACCTGGTGTTCCATAAGTAAGCAGCTAGTGTTCCATAAGTAAGCAACTCGTGTTCCATCAGCCAGCAGCTAGTGTTCCATTAGCAAGCAGCTCGTGTTCCATTAGCAAGCAGCTCGTGTTCCGTTAGCAAGGAGCTAGTGTTCCATTAACAAGCAGCTAGTGTTCCATTAGGAGGCGCCTAGTGTTCCATAAGTAAGCAGCTAGTGTTCAATTAGCAAGCAGCTCGTGTTCCATTAGCAAGCAGCTAGTGTTCCATTAGCAAGTGCCTCGTGTTCCATAAGTAAGCAGCTGGTGTTCCATTAGCAAGCAGCTAGTGTTCCATTAGCAAGCACCGCGTGTTCCATTAGCAAGCAGCTCGTGTTCCATTAGCAAGCACCTAGTGTTCCATAAGTATGCAGCTCGTGTTCCGTTAGCAAGCAGCTAGTGTTCCATTAGCAAGCAGCTAGTGTTCCATAAGTAAGCAGCTAGTGTTCCATTAGCAAGCAGCTAGTGTTCCATAAGTAAGCAGCTAGTGTTCCATAAGTAAGCAACTCGTGTTCCATCAGCAAGCAGCTAGTGTTCCATTAGCAATCAGCTAGTGTTCCATTAGCAAGCAGCTCGTGTTCCATCAGCAAGCAGCTAGTGTTCCATTAGCAAGCAGCTCGAGTTCCATTAGCAAGCAACTCGCGTTCCATTACCAAGCAGCTAGTGTTCCATAAGTAAGCAACTCGTGGTCTATTAGCAAGCAACTCGTGTTCCATCAGCAAGCAGCTAGTGTTCCATGAGCAAGCAGCTCGTGTTCCATTAGCAAGCAGCTCGTGTTCCATTAGCAAGCAGCTAGTGTTCCATTAGCAAGCAGCTAGTGTTCCATTCGCAAGCAGCTAGTGTTCCATTAGCAAGCAGCTGGTGTTCCATAAGTAAGCAGCTGGTGTTCCATTAGCAAGCAGCTAGTGTTCCATTAGCAAGCAGCTCGTGTTCCATTAGCAAGCAGCTGGTGTTCCATGAGCACGCAGCTCATGTTCCATTAGCAAGCAGCTCGTGTTCCGTTAGCAAGCAGCTCATGTTCCATTAGCAAGCAGCTCGTGTTCCATTAGCAAGTGCCTCGTGTTCCATAAGTAAGCAGCTGGTGTTCCATTAGCAAGCAGCTAGTGTTCTATTAGCAAGCAGCTAGTGTTCCATGAGCAAGCAGCTAGTGCTCCATGAGCAAGTGCCTGGTGTTCCATAAGTAAGCAGCTGGTGTTCCATTTATAGCAAGCAGCTAGTGTTCCATGAGCAAGCACCTAGTGTTCCATGAGCAAGCAGCTCGTGTTCCGTTAGCAAGCACCTAGTGTTCCATAAGTAAGCAGCTAGTGTTCCATACGTAAGCAGCTAGTGTTCCATAGGTAAGCAACTCGTGTTCCATCAGCCAGCAGCTAGTGTTCCATTAGCAAGCAGCTCGTGTTCCATTAGCAAGCAGCTCGTGTTCCGTTAGCAAGCAGCTAGTGTTCCATTAGCAAGCAGCTAGTGTTCCATTAGCAAGCAGCTAGTGTGCCATTAGCAAGCAGCTCGTGTTCCATTAGCAAGCAGCTCGTGTGCCATTGGCAAGCAGCTCGTGTTCCATTAGCAAGCAGCCAGTGTTCCATTAGCAAGCAGCTAGTGTTCCATTAGCAAGCAGCTAGTGTTCCATTAGCAAGCAGCTCGTGTTCCATTAGCAAGCAGCTCGTGTTCCATTAGCAATCGCCTCGTGTTCCATAAGTAAGCAGCTAGTGTTCAATTAGCAAGCAGCTCGTGTTCCATTAGCAAGCAGCTCGTGTTCCATTAGCAAGTGCCTCCTGCTCCATAAGTAAGCAGCTGGTGTTCCATTAGCAAGCAGCTCGTGTTCCATTAGCAAGCACATAGTGTTCCATTAGCAAGCAGCTCGTGTTCCATTAGCAAGCAGCTCGTGCTCCATTAGCAAGCACCTGGTGTTCCATAAGTAAGCAGCTACTGTTCCATCAGCAAGTGCCTCGTGTTCCATTAGCAAGCAGCTCGTGTTCCATTCGCAAGCAGCTCGTGTTCCGTTAGCAAGCAGCTAGTGTTCCATTAGCAAGCAGCTCGTGTTCCATGAGCAAGCAGCTAGTGTTCCATTAGCAAGCAGCTAGTGTTCCGTTAGCACGCAGCTCGTGTTCCATCAGCAAGCAGCTAGTGTTCCATTAGCAAGCAGCTAGAAACACCACCATGACACTATGTACCGTGCATGTGACACACCGCCTTGACACGATGTACCGTGCCTGTGACGCACCGCCATGACACTATGTACCGTGCCTGTGACGCACCGCCATGACACGATGTACCGTGCATGGAACGCACTGCCATGACATGATGTACCGTGCCTGTGATGCACCACCATGACACTATGTACCGTGCCTGTGCCGCACGGCCAAGACACTGTGTACGGTGCCTGTGACGAACAGCCATGACACTCTGTACAGTGCCTGTGACGCACCACAATGACACGTGTACCGTGCCTGTGACGCACCGCCATGACACTATGTGCCGTGCCTGTGATGCACAGCCATGACACAATGTACCGTGCCTGTGACGCACCACCATGACACTATGTGCCATGCCTGTGACGCATCGCCATGACACGATGTACCGTGCCTGTGACGCACGACCATGACACTATGCACTGTGCCTGTGATGCACTGCCATGACACTATGTACCGTGCCTGTGACGCACGGCCATGACACTATGTACCGTGCCTGTGATGCACTGCCATGACACGATGTACCGTGTTTGGATGCACTGCCATGACACTATGTACCATGCAAGTGATGCACCACCATGACACTATGTACCGTGCCTGTGACGCACCACCATGACACAATGTACCATGCATGCGATGCACCACAATGACACTATGTACCGTGCCTGTGACGCACCACCATGACACTATGTACCGTGCCTGTGATGCACCACCATGACACTGTGTACCGTGCCTGTGATGCACCGCCATGACACGATGTACCCAGCCTGTGACGCATCGCCATGACATGATGTACCATGCCTGTGACGCACCGCCATGACACTGTGCACCGTGCCTGCGACGCACCACCATGACACTATGCACCGTGCCTGCGACGCACCACCATGACACTGTGTACCGTGCCTGTGACGCACCACCATGACACGATGCACCATGCCTGTGACACAACGCCATGACACTATGCACCGTGCCTGTGACGCACCGCCATGACACTATGTCCCGTGCCTGTGACGCACCGCCATGACACGATGTACCATGCATGGAACGCACTGCCATGACATGATGAACCGTGCCTGTGACGCACCACCATGACACTATGTACCGTGCATGTGACGCACTGCCATGACATTATGTACCAGGCATTGGACGCACCGCCATGACACTATGTACCGTGCCAGTGACGCACCACCATGACACTATGTACCGTGCATGTGACGCACTGCCATGACACGATGTACCATGCATGGAACGCACTGCCATGACATGATGAACCGTGCCTGTGACGCACCACCATGACACTATGTACCGTGCATGTGACGCACTGCCATGACATTATGTACCAGGCATTGGACGCACCGCCATGATACTATGTAGCTACCGTGCCTGCGATGCACCACCATGACACTATGTACCGTGCCTGTGACGCACAGTCATGACACTATGTACCGTGCCTGTGCCACACCGCCAAGACACTGTGTACGGTGCCTGTGACGCACAGCCATGACACTATGTACCGTGCATGGAACGCACCGCCATGACACGATGTACCGTGGCTGTGCCGCACCGCCGTGACACGATGTTTGTCCACGTATCTTTGCCTAATCAGTCATATTCTTTCTTTCTTTATTGTTCATGGCGAGATGATTATGGTGATGAAGAAGATGATGATGATTATGGTGATGAAGAAGATGATGATGATTATGATGATGGAGAAGATGATGATGATTATGATGATGATTATGGTGATGAAGACCATTCGGCCCCAGCAAGCTGGTCCTCCATTTCGTCCACCTCGGAAGGATGACAGGCTGAGTGAACCTGCCTGGCGCTTTTTAAATTTGACGATCGACCGGGATTCGCACTCGGGATCCTCGGAGCCCAAGGGAGCCCCCCCCCCCCGTGACCGCCAAAACCAGGCGTACGTTTTCCCACTCACCTTCACTCGAGAGTTAAACATCTATATGCGGCGGGACCGTTCGCGAGATCTTCAGGTGGAGTAGGGGAAAACAGGTGCAAGGGAGCAAGAGGGGACGGGGAAGGAAAAAAAAAAGGGTTGGAAGATCTGCGACCGTTCACTCGCCATAGATGTTGGCGCTGCAAATAATTAAACAAAGAAGAATTGATGAAACATGAAAAAGATGAAAGAAAAAAACAAAAACAAAATTAAACCATAATAATAATAATAATGCATTTATTTTATATAGCGATTTTCAGGAAGCCCAAAGACGCTTAGAAAGAAAAATGTGAAGAATTTAAGAACGAAACGCGGACTTCGTAGGAAACACGGTTCAGGTAATCAATAAACGCGGACTTCGTAGGAAACACGGTTCAGGTTTTCTGCCCGTTTTGTGTTTTCTCTTGAACTTCTCCCACCGCTGGTCGCGTCGTTTGACCTCGCAGGAGTTCAATTCAATGAAGTGATTTTCCCTGAAAGCTCCGGTGACTAATTCTCTGGGCATCCTCCGTCGTGCGAAGTCCTTCCTTGGCACACCTGAGCTCCTCACCACATACAAGGCTTTCATCCGCAGCTCAATGGAATACTGTTCCCCCCTCTGGGCTGGTGCTCCTGCCTCACACCTTGCTCGGCTTCACGCTGTTGAGGCCAAAGCTTTCAGAATCATTGGAATCTCCTGCGATGTAGTCAACGCCGAGGGCCTTTCACTCACTCACCGCAGGCAGGTTGGTGGTCTTTCTGTCTTCTACCGACTCCTCTCCGGCCTTGCTCCCCCAGCTCTCTCTGTGCTCTGTCCCCCCAATATTCCTTCAGGTCGCACAAGATCTGCCTGCAACCCTCTTATGGTTAAACTGCCAAAGTCTAAGCTCTCTGCTCACCTTCACTCTTTCATTCCCCTTTTCTCCCGCCTCTGGAACAAACTCCCCCACTCCCTTCAATCCCACTCCTCCCTCCAGGTCTTTAAAACAGCTGTTCACCACCATCTCTTATCGTCCCCCATCGAAAACCTTGATCTTTTCTACCCCCGGTAATTCACCCCAGAGTCCTTGCAGTGTTCATATGTTTTAATCCTCTCCCACCTCCCCCCAAGTCCTCCCGATGTCCCTGCTCTCAAATGTTGTGTTTGTGTCCTTCCCCCTCTTCCCCCTCTCTTTTGTGTCCTTCCCCCTCTCTCCCCATCTTGTCTGCCGCTCCCCTTGTTTTTTGTGTTTAGTGTGTCGGTTTGTCTTTTTGTGTGATTAATGTTAGCTCTTTCACGAGCCTCGATCTTGTATACAAAAAAAAAAAAAAAAAAAATCTCAACCGATCTGTTGTTATTATCTTACACGGATTTCAACAACAACATTCACCTCAGCTGAGGGAGAAACCATGACGAGAATTTCGCGCCTTCCGCAGGTTCTTGGAACACTGACCTCGCTTACAAGGGGAATTCTTGTGTTTGGAGAACCCGTCGTCCTGGTTTTAACAGTTTTATTTATGATTCAGCCATTCTGCACTCCATCTGCGGTAACATTCACATTTGTTCTTTGACCAAGTTTCACCTTCACTCCTGATCGCGTCCCCCACTTCCGCCCCTTCTGTTGCCGAGCAACCGTCAGCGTCTTCTGAGGAAAGGGAGGTCGCATGAAGGATTGAGTAGGAAGGAATGAGTGATGGAACGAAGGATGAAGGAAGGCAGTTGGGGTGTGTTCCGTTAGCAAGCAGCTCGTGTTCCGTTAGCAAGCACCTAGTGTTCGTTCCATTAGCAAGCAGCTAGTGTTCCATTAGCAAGCAGCTCGTGTTCCATCAGCAAGCAGCTAGTGTTCCATAAGTAAGCAGCTAGTGTTCCATAAGTAAGCAACTCGTGTTCCATCAGCAAGCAGCTAGTGTTCCATTAGCAAGCAGCTAGTGTTCCATTAGCAAGCAGCTCGTGTTCCATCAGCAAGCAGCTAGTGTTCCATTAGCAAGCAGCTCGTGTTCCATTAGCAAGCAGCTCGTGTTCCATTACCAAGCAGCTGGTGTTCCATAAGTAAGCAACTCGTGGTCCATTAGCAAGCAGCTCGTGTTCCGTTAGCAAGGAGCTAGTGTTCCATTAACAAGCAGCTAGTGTTCCATTAGGAGGCGCCTAGTGTTCCATAAGTAAGCAGCTAGTGTTCAATTAGCAAGCAGCTCGTGTTCCATTAGCAAGCAGCTAGTGTTCCATTAGCAAGTGCCTCGTGTTCCATAAGTAAGCAGCTGGTGTTCCATTAGCAAGCAGCTAGTGTTCCATTAGCAAGCACCGCGTGTTCCATTAGCAAGCAGCTCGTGTTCCATTAGCAAGCACCTAGTGTTCCATAAGTATGCAGCTCGTGTTCCGTTAGCAAGCAGCTAGTGTTCCATTAGCAAGCAGCCAGTGTTCCATAAGTAAGCAGCTAGTGTTCCATTAGCAAGCAGCTAGTGTTCCATAAGTAAGCAGCTAGTGTTCCATAAGTAAGCAACTCGTGTTCTATCAGCAAGCAGCTAGTGTTCCATTAGCAATCAGCTAGTGTTCCATTAGCAAGCAGCTCGTGTTCCATCAGCAAGCAGCTAGTGTTCCATTAGCAAGCAGCTCGAGTTCCATTAGCAAGCAACTCGCGTTCCATTACCAAGCAGCTAGTGTTCCATAAGTAAGCAACTCGTGGTCTATTAGCAAGCAACTCGTGTTCCATCAGCAAGCAGCTAGTGTTCCATGAGCAAGCAGCTCGTGTTCCATTAGCAAGCAGCTCGTGTTCCATTAGCAAGCAGCTAGTGTTCCATTAGCAAGCAGCTAGTGTTCCATTCGCAAGCAGCTAGTGTTCCATTAGCAAGCAGCTGGTGTTCCATAAGTAAGCAGCTGGTGTTCCATTAGCAAGCAGCTAGTGTTCCATTAGCAAGCAGCTCGTGTTCCATTAGCAAGCAGCTGGTGTTCCATGAGCACGCAGCTCATGTTCCATTAGCAAGCAGCTCGTGTTCCGTTAGCAAGCAGCTCATGTTCCATTAGCAAGCAGCTCGTGTTCCATTAGCAAGTGCCTCGTGTTCCATAAGTAAGCAGCTGGTGTTCCATTAGCAAGCAGCTAGTGTTCTATTAGCAAGCAGCTAGTGTTCCATGAGCAAGCAGCTAGTGCTCCATGAGCAAGCAACTCGTGTTCCATCAGCAAGCAGCTAGTGTTCCATTCGCAAGCAGCTCGTGTTCCATTAGCAAGCAGCTCGTGTTCCATTAGCAAGCAGCTGGTGTTCCATGAGCACGCAGCTCATGTTCCATTAGCAAGCAGCTCGTGTTCCGTTAGCAAGCAGCTCATGTTCCATTAGCAAGCAGCTCGTGTGCCATTAGCAAGTGCCTCGTGTTCCATAAGTAAGCAGCTGGTGTTCCATTAGCAAGCAGCTAGTGTTCTATTAGCAAGCAGCTAGTGTTCCATGAGTAAGCAACTCGTGGTCCATTAGCAAGCAACTCGTGTTCCATCAGCAAGCAGCTAGTGTTCCATTCGCAAGCAGCTCGTGTTCCATTAGCAAGCAGCTCGTGTTCCATTAGCAAGCAGCTAGTGTTCCATTAGCAAGCAGCTAGTGTTCCATTCGCAAGCAGCTAGTGTTCCATTAGCAAGCAGCTGGTGTTCCATAAGTAAGCAGCTGGTGTTCCATTAGCAAGCAGCTAGTGTTCCATTAGCAAGCAGCTAGTGTTCCATTAGCAAGCAGCTGGTGTTCCATTAGCAAGCAGCTCGTGTTCCATTAGCAAGCAGCTCGTGTTCCGTTAGCAAGCAGCTCGTGTTCCATTAGCAAGCAGCTCGTGTTCCATTAGCAAGTGCCTCGTGTTCCATAAGTAAGCAGCTGGTGTTCCATTAGCAAGCAGCTAGTGTTCCATTAGCAAGCAGCTAGTGTTCCATTAGCAAGCAGCTAGTGCTCCATTAGCAAGTGCCTAGTGCTCCATTAGCAAGCAGCTGGTGTTCCATTTATAGCAAGCAGCTAGTGTTCCATTAGCAAGCACCTAGTGTTCCATTAGCAAGCAGCTCGTGTACCGTTAGCAAGCACCTGGTGTTCCATAAGTAAGCAGCTAGTGTTCCATAAGTAAGCAACTCGTGTTCCATCAGCCAGCAGCTAGTGTTCCATTAGCAAGCAGCTCGTGTTCCATTAGCAAGCAGCTCGTGTTCCGTTAGCAAGGAGCTAGTGTTCCATTAACAAGCAGCTAGTGTTCCATTAGGAGGCGCCTAGTGTTCCATAAGTAAGCAGCTAGTGTTCAATTAGCAAGCAGCTCGTGTTCCATTAGCAAGCAGCTAGTGTTCCATTAGCAAGTGCCTCGTGTTCCATAAGTAAGCAGCTGGTGTTCCATTAGCAAGCAGCTAGTGTTCCATTAGCAAGCACCGCGTGTTCCATTAGCAAGCAGCTCGTGTTCCATTAGCAAGCACCTAGTGTTCCATAAGTATGCAGCTCGTGTTCCGTTAGCAAGCAGCTAGTGTTCCATTAGCAAGCAGCTAGTGTTCCATAAGTAAGCAGCTAGTGTTCCATTAGCAAGCAGCTAGTGTTCCATAAGTAAGCAGCTAGTGTTCCATAAGTAAGCAACTCGTGTTCCATCAGCAAGCAGCTAGTGTTCCATTAGCAATCAGCTAGTGTTCCATTAGCAAGCAGCTCGTGTTCCATCAACAAGCAGCTAGTGTTCCATTAGCAAGCAGCTCGAGTTCCATTAGCAAGCAACTCGCGTTCCATTACCAAGCAGCTAGTGTTCCATAAGTAAGCAACTCGTGGTCTATTAGCAAGCAACTCGTGTTCCATCAGCAAGCAGCTAGTGTTCCATGAGCAAGCAGCTCGTGTTCCATTAGCAAGCAGCTCGTGTTCCATTAGCAAGCAGCTAGTGTTCCATTAGCAAGCAGCTAGTGTTCCATTCGCAAGCAGCTAGTGTTCCATTAGCAAGCAGCTGGTGTTCCATAAGTAAGCAGCTGGTGTTCCATTAGCAAGCAGCTAGTGTTCCATTAGCAAGCAGCTCGTGTTCCATTAGCAAGCAGCTGGTGTTCCATGAGCACGCAGCTCATGTTCCATTAGCAAGCAGCTCGTGTTCCGTTAGCAAGCAGCTCATGTTCCATTAGCAAGCAGCTCGTGTTCCATTAGCAAGTGCCTCGTGTTCCATAAGTAAGCAGCTGGTGTTCCATTAGCAAGCAGCTAGTGTTCTATTAGCAAGCAGCTAGTGTTCCATGAGCAAGCAGCTAGTGCTCCATGAGCAAGTGCCTGGTGTTCCATAAGTAAGCAGCTGGTGTTCCATTTATAGCAAGCAGCTAGTGTTCCATGAGCAAGCACCTAGTGTTCCATGAGCAAGCAGCTCGTGTTCCGTTAGCAAGCACCTAGTGTTCCATAAGTAAGCAGCTAGTGTTCCATACGTAAGCAGCTAGTGTTCCATAGGTAAGCAACTCGTGTTCCATCAGCCAGCAGCTAGTGTTCCATTAGCAAGCAGCTCGTGTTCCATTAGCAAGCAGCTCGTGTTCCGTTAGCAAGCAGCTAGTGTTCCATTAGCAAGCAGCTAGTGTTCCATTAGCAAGCAGCTAGTGTGCCATTAGCAAGCAGCTCGTGTTCCATTAGCAAGCAGCTCGTGTGCCATTGGCAAGCAGCTCGTGTTCCATTAGCAAGCAGCCAGTGTTCCATTAGCAAGCAGCTAGTGTTCCATTAGCAAGCAGCTAGTGTTCCATTAGCAAGCAGCTCGTGTTCCATTAGCAAGCAGCTCGTGTTCCATTAGCAATCGCCTCGTGTTCCATAAGTAAGCAGCTAGTGTTCAATTAGCAAGCAGCTCGTGTTCCATTAGCAAGCAGCTCGTGTTCCATTAGCAAGTGCCTCCTGCTCCATAAGTAAGCAGCTGGTGTTCCATTAGCAAGCAGCTCGTGTTCCATTAGCAAGCACATAGTGTTCCATTAGCAAGCAGCTCGTGTTCCATTAGCAAGCAGCTCGTGCTCCATTAGCAAGCACCTGGTGTTCCATAAGTAAGCAGCTACTGTTCCATCAGCAAGTGCCTCGTGTTCCATTAGCAAGCAGCTCGTGTTCCATTCGCAAGCAGCTCGTGTTCCGTTAGCAAGCAGCTAGTGTTCCATTAGCAAGCAGCTCGTGTTCCATGAGCAAGCAGCTAGTGTTCCATTAGCAAGCAGCTCGTGTTCCGTTAGCACGCAGCTCGTGTTCCATCAGCAAGCAGCTAGTGTTCCATTAGCAAGCAGCTAGAAACACCACCATGACACTATGTACCGTGCATGTGACACACCGCCTTGACACGATGTACCGTGCCTGTGACGCACCGCCATGACACTATGTACCGTGCCTGTGACGCACCGCCATGACACGATGTACCGTGCATGGAACGCACTGCCATGACATGATGTACCGTGCCTGTGATGCACCACCATGACACTATGTACCGTGCCTGTGCCGCACGGCCAAGACACTGTGTACGGTGCCTGTGACGAACAGCCATGACACTCTGTACAGTGCCTGTGACGCACCACAATGACACGTGTACCGTGCCTGTGACGCACCGCCATGACACTATGTGCCGTGCCTGTGATGCACAGCCATGACACAATGTACCGTGCCTGTGACGCACCACCATGACACTATGTGCCATGCCTGTGACGCATCGCCATGACACGATGTACCGTGCCTGTGACGCACGACCATGACACTATGCACTGTGCCTGTGATGCACTGCCATGACACTATGTACCGTGCCTGTGACGCACGGCCATGACACTATGGTACCGTGCCTGTGATGCACTGCCATGACACGATGTACCGTGTTTGGATGCACTGCCATGACACTATGTACCATGCAAGTGATGCACCACCATGACACTATGTACCGTGCCTGTGACGCACCACCATGACACAATGTACCATGCATGCGATGCACCACAATGACACTATGTACCGTGCCTGTGACGCACCACCATGACACTATGTACCGTGCCTGTGATGCACCACCATGACACTGTGTACCGTGCCTGTGATGCACCGCCATGACACGATGTACCCAGCCTGTGACGCATCGCCATGACATGATGTACCATGCCTGTGACGCACCGCCATGACACTGTGCACCGTGCCTGCGACGCACCACCATGACACTATGCACCGTGCCTGCGACGCACCACCATGACACTGTGTACCGTGCCTGTGACGCACCACCATGACACGATGCACCATGCCTGTGACACAACGCCATGACACTATGCACCGTGCCTGTGACGCACCGCCATGACACTATGTCCCGTGCCTGTGACGCACCGCCATGACACGATGTACCATGCATGGAACGCACTGCCATGACATGATGAACCGTGCCTGTGACGCACCACCATGACACTATGTACCGTGCATGTGACGCACTGCCATGACATTATGTACCAGGCATTGGACGCACCGCCATGACACTATGTACCGTGCCAGTGACGCACCACCATGACACTATGTACCGTGCATGTGACGCACTGCCATGACACGATGTACCATGCATGGAACGCACTGCCATGACATGATGAACCGTGCCTGTGACGCACCACCATGACACTATGTACCGTGCATGTGACGCACTGCCATGACATTATGTACCAGGCATTGGACGCACCGCCATGATACTATGTAGCTACCGTGCCTGCGATGCACCACCATGACACTATGTACCGTGCCTGTGACGCACAGTCATGACACTATGTACCGTGCCTGTGCCACACCGCCAAGACACTGTGTACGGTGCCTGTGACGCACAGCCATGACACTATGTACCGTGCATGGAACGCACCGCCATGACACGATGTACCGTGGCTGTGCCGCACCGCCGTGACACGATGTTTGTCCACGTATCTTTGCCTAATCAGTCATATTCTTTCTTTCTTTATTGTTCATGGCGAGATGATTATGGTGATGAAGAAGATGATGATGATTATGGTGATGAAGAAGATGATGATGATTATGATGATGGAGAAGATGATGATGATTATGATGATGATTATGGTGATGAAGACCATTCGGCCCCAGCAAGCTGGTCCTCCATTTCGTCCACCTCGGAAGGATGACAGGCTGAGTGAACCTGCCTGGCGCTTTTTAAATTTGACGATCGACCGGGATTCGCACTCGGGATCCTCGGAGCCCAAGGGAGCCCCCCCCCCGTGACCGCCAAAACCAGGCGTACGTTTTCCCACTCACCTTCACTCGAGAGTTAAACATCTATATGCGGCGGGACCGTTCGCGAGATCTTCAGGTGGAGTAGGGGAAAACAGGTGCAAGGGAGCAAGAGGGGACGGGGAAGGAAAAAAAAAAGGGTTGGAAGATCTGCGACCGTTCACTCGCCATAGATGTTGGCGCTGCAAATAATTAAACAAAGAAGAATTGATGAAACATGAAAAAGATGAAAGAAAAAAACAAAAACAAAATTAAACCATAATAATAATAATAATGCATTTATTTTATATAGCGATTTTCAGGAAGCCCAAAGACGCTTAGAAAGAAAAATGTGAAGAATTTAAGAACGAAACGCGGACTTCGTAGGAAACACGGTTCAGGTAATCAATAAACGCGGACTTCGTAGGAAACACGGTTCAGGTTTTCTGCCCGTTTTGTGTTTTCTCTTGAACTTCTCCCACCGCTGGTCGCGTCGTTTGACCTCGCAGGAGTTCAATTCAATGAAGTGATTTTCCCTGAAAGCTCCGGTGACTAATTCTCTGGGCATCCTCCGTCGTGCGAAGTCCTTCCTTGGCACACCTGAGCTCCTCACCACATACAAGGCTTTCATCCGCAGCTCAATGGAATACTGTTCCCCCCTCTGGGCTGGTGCTCCTGCCTCACACCTTGCTCGGCTTCACGCTGTTGAGGCCAAAGTTTTCAGAATCATTGGAATCTCCTGCGATGTAGTCAACGCCGAGGGCCTTTCACTCACTCACCGCAGGCAGGTTGGTGGTCTTTCTGTCTTCTACCGACTCCTCTCCGGCCTTGCTCCCCCAGCTCTCTCTGTGCTCTGTCCCCCCAATATTCCTTCAGGTCGCACAAGATCTGCCTGCAACCCTCTTATGGTTAAACTGCCAAAGTCTAAGCTCTCTGCTCACCTTCACTCTTTCATTCCCCTTTTCTCCCGCCTCTGGAACAAACTCCCCCACTCCCTTCAATCCCACTCCTCCCTCCAGGTCTTTAAAACAGCTGTTCACCACCATCTCTTATCGTCCCCCATCGAAAACCTTGATCTTTTCTACCCCCGGTAATTCACCCCAGAGTCCTTGCAGTGTTCATATGTTTTAATCCTCTCCCACCTCCCCCCAAGTCCTCCCGATGTCCCTGCTCTCAAATGTTGTGTTTGTGTCCTTCCCCCTCTTCCCCCTCTCTTTTGTGTCCTTCCCCCTCTCTCCCCATCTTGTCTGCCGCTCCCCTTGTTTTTTGTGTTTAGTGTGTCGGTTTGTCTTTTTGTGTGATTAATGTTAGCTCTTTCACGAGCCTCGATCTTGTATACAAAAAAAAAAAAAAAAAAAAATCTCAACCGATCTGTTGTTATTATCTTACACGGATTTCAACAACAACATTCACCTCAGCTGAGGGAGAAACCATGACGAGAATTTCGCGCCTTCCGCAGGTTCTTGGAACACTGACCTCGCTTACAAGGGGAATTCTTGTGTTTGGAGAACCCGTCGTCCTGGTTTTAACAGTTTTATTTATGATTCAGCCATTCTGCACTCCATCTGCGGTAACATTCACATTTGTTCTTTGACCAAGTTTCACCTTCACTCCTGATCGCGTCCCCCACTTCCGCCCCTTCTGTTGCCGAGCAACCGTCAGCGTCTTCTGAGGAAAGGGAGGTCGCATGAAGGATTGAGTAGGAAGGAATGAGTGATGGAACGAAGGATGAAGGAAGGCAGTTGGGGTGTGTTCCGTTAGCAAGCAGCTCGTGTTCCGTTAGCAAGCACCTAGTGTTCGTTCCATTAGCAAGCAGCTAGTGTTCCATTAGCAAGCAGCTGGTGTTCCATAAGTAAGCAGCTGGTGTTCCATTAGCAAGCAGCTAGTGTTCCATTAGCAAGCAGCTCGTGTTCCATTAGCAAGCAGCTGGTGTTCCATGAGCACGCAGCTCATGTTCCATTAGCAAGCAGCTCGTGTTCCGTTAGCAAGCAGCTCATGTTCCATTAGCAAGCAGCTCGTGTTCCATTAGCAAGTGCCTCGTGTTCCATAAGTAAGCAGCTGGTGTTCCATTAGCAAGCAGCTAGTGTTCTATTAGCAAGCAGCTAGTGTTCCATGAGCAAGCAGCTAGTGCTCCATGAGCAAGCAACTCGTGTTCCATCAGCAAGCAGCTAGTGTTCCATTCGCAAGCAGCTCGTGTTCCATTAGCAAGCAGCTCGTGTTCCATTAGCAAGCAGCTGGTGTTCCATGAGCACGCAGCTCATGTTCCATTAGCAAGCAGCTCGTGTTCCGTTAGCAAGCAGCTCATGTTCCATTAGCAAGCAGCTCGTGTTCCATTAGCAAGTGCCTCGTGTTCCATAAGTAAGCAGCTGGTGTTCCATTAGCAAGCAGCTAGTGTTCTATTAGCAAGCAGCTAGTGTTCCATGAGTAAGCAACTCGTGGTCCATTAGCAAGCAACTCGTGTTCCATCAGCAAGCAGCTAGTGTTCCATTCGCAAGCAGCTCGTGTTCCATTAGCAAGCAGCTCGTGTTCCATTAGCAAGCAGCTAGTGTTCCATTAGCAAGCAGCTAGTGTTCCATTCGCAAGCAGCTAGTGTTCCATTAGCAAGCAGCTGGTGTTCCATAAGTAAGCAGCTGGTGTTCCATTAGCAAGCAGCTAGTGTTCCATTAGCAAGCAGCTAGTGTTCCATTAGCAAGCAGCTGGTGTTCCATTAGCAAGCAGCTCGTGTTCCATTAGCAAGCAGCTCGTGTTCCGTTAGCAAGCAGCTCGTGTTCCATTAGCAAGCAGCTCGTGTTCCATTAGCAAGTGCCTCGTGTTCCATAAGTAAGCAGCTGGTGTTCCATTAGCAAGCAGCTAGTGTTCCATTAGCAAGCAGCTAGTGTTCCATTAGCAAGCAGCTAGTGCTCCATTAGCAAGTGCCTAGTGCTCCATTAGCAAGCAGCTGGTGTTCCATTTATAGCAAGCAGCTAGTGTTCCATTAGCAAGCACCTAGTGTTCCATTAGCAAGCAGCTCGTGTACCGTTAGCAAGCACCTGGTGTTCCATAAGTAAGCAGCTAGTGTTCCATAAGTAAGCAACTCGTGTTCCATCAGCCAGCAGCTAGTGTTCCATTAGCAAGCAGCTCGTGTTCCATTAGCAAGCAGCTCGTGTTCCGTTAGCAAGGAGCTAGTGTTCCATTAACAAGCAGCTAGTGTTCCATTAGGAGGCGCCTAGTGTTCCATAAGTAAGCAGCTAGTGTTCAATTAGCAAGCAGCTCGTGTTCCATTAGCAAGCAGCTAGTGTTCCATTAGCAAGTGCCTCGTGTTCCATAAGTAAGCAGCTGGTGTTCCATTAGCAAGCAGCTAGTGTTCCATTAGCAAGCACCGCGTGTTCCATTAGCAAGCAGCTCGTGTTCCATTAGCAAGCACCTAGTGTTCCATAAGTATGCAGCTCGTGTTCCGTTAGCAAGCAGCTAGTGTTCCATTAGCAAGCAGCTAGTGTTCCATAAGTAAGCAGCTAGTGTTCCATTAGCAAGCAGCTAGTGTTCCATAAGTAAGCAGCTAGTGTTCCATAAGTAAGCAACTCGTGTTCCATCAGCAAGCAGCTAGTGTTCCATTAGCAATCAGCTAGTGTTCCATTAGCAAGCAGCTCGTGTTCCATCAGCAAGCAGCTAGTGTTCCATTAGCAAGCAGCTCGAGTTCCATTAGCAAGCAACTCGCGTTCCATTACCAAGCAGCTAGTGTTCCATAAGTAAGCAACTCGTGGTCTATTAGCAAGCAACTCGTGTTCCATCAGCAAGCAGCTAGTGTTCCATGAGCAAGCAGCTCGTGTTCCATTAGCAAGCAGCTCGTGTTCCATTAGCAAGCAGCTAGTGTTCCATTAGCAAGCAGCTAGTGTTCCATTCGCAAGCAGCTAGTGTTCCATTAGCAAGCAGCTGGTGTTCCATAAGTAAGCAGCTGGTGTTCCATTAGCAAGCAGCTAGTGTTCCATTAGCAAGCAGCTCGTGTTCCATTAGCAAGCAGCTGGTGTTCCATGAGCACGCAGCTCATGTTCCATTAGCAAGCAGCTCGTGTTCCGTTAGCAAGCAGCTCATGTTCCATTAGCAAGCAGCTCGTGTTCCATTAGCAAGTGCCTCGTGTTCCATAAGTAAGCAGCTGGTGTTCCATTAGCAAGCAGCTAGTGTTCTATTAGCAAGCAGCTAGTGTTCCATGAGCAAGCAGCTAGTGCTCCATGAGCAAGTGCCTGGTGTTCCATAAGTAAGCAGCTGGTGTTCCATTTATAGCAAGCAGCTAGTGTTCCATGAGCAAGCACCTAGTGTTCCATGAGCAAGCAGCTCGTGTTCCGTTAGCAAGCACCTAGTGTTCCATAAGTAAGCAGCTAGTGTTCCATACGTAAGCAGCTAGTGTTCCATAGGTAAGCAACTCGTGTTCCATCAGCCAGCAGCTAGTGTTCCATTAGCAAGCAGCTCGTGTTCCATTAGCAAGCAGCTCGTGTTCCGTTAGCAAGAAGCTAGTGTTCCATTAGCAAGCAGCTAGTGTTCCATTAGCAAGCAGCTAGTGTGCCATTAGCAAGCAGCTCGTGTTCCATTAGCAAGCAGCTCGTGTGCCATTGGCAAGCAGCTCGTGTTCCATTAGCAAGCAGCCAGTGTTCCATTAGCAAGCAGCTAGTGTTCCATTAGCAAGCAGCTAGTGTTCCATTAGCAAGCAGCTCGTGTTCCATTAGCAAGCAGCTCGTGTTCCATTAGCAATCGCCTCGTGTTCCATAAGTAAGCAGCTAGTGTTCAATTAGCAAGCAGCTCGTGTTCCATTAGCAAGCAGCTCGTGTTCCATTAGCAAGTGCCTCCTGCTCCATAAGTAAGCAGCTGGTGTTCCATTAGCAAGCAGCTCGTGTTCCATTAGCAAGCACATAGTGTTCCATTAGCAAGCAGCTCGTGTTCCATTAGCAAGCAGCTCGTGCTCCATTAGCAAGCACCTGGTGTTCCATAAGTAAGCAGCTACTGTTCCATCAGCAAGTGCCTCGTGTTCCATTAGCAAGCAGCTCGTGTTCCATTCGCAAGCAGCTCGTGTTCCGTTAGCAAGCAGCTAGTGTTCCATTAGCAAGCAGCTCGTGTTCCATGAGCAAGCAGCTAGTGTTCCATTAGCAAGCAGCTAGTGTTCCGTTAGCAAGCAGCTCGTGTTCCATGAGCAAGCAGCTAGTGTTCCATCAGCAAGCAGCTAGTGTTCCATTAGCAAGCAGCTAGAAACACCACCATGACACTATGTACCGTGCATGTGACACACCGCCTTGACACGATGTACCGTGCCTGTGACGCACCGCCATGACACTATGTACCGTGCCTGTGACGCACCGCCATGACACGATGTACCGTGCATGGAACGCACTGCCATGACATGATGTACCGTGCCTGTGATGCACCACCATGACACTATGTACCGTGCCTGTGCCGCACGGCCAAGACACTGTGTACGGTGCCTGTGACGAACAGCCATGACACTCTGTACAGTGCCTGTGACGCACCACAATGACACGTGTACCGTGCCTGTGACGCACCGCCATGACACTATGTGCCGTGCCTGTGATGCACAGCCATGACACAATGTACCGTGCCTGTGACGCACCACCATGACACTATGTGCCATGCCTGTGACGCATCGCCATGACACGATGTACCGTGCCTGTGACGCACGACCATGACACTATGCACTGTGCCTGTGATGCACTGCCATGACACTATGTACCGTGCCTGTGACGCACGGCCATGACACTATGTACCGTGCCTGTGATGCACTGCCATGACACGATGTACCGTGTTTGGATGCACTGCCATGACACTATGTACCATGCAAGTGATGCACCACCATGACACTATGTACCGTGCCTGTGACGCACCACCATGACACAATGTACCATGCATGCGATGCACCACAATGACACTATGTACCGTGCCTGTGACGCACCACCATGACACTATGTACCGTGCCTGTGATGCACCACCATGACACTGTGTACCGTGCCTGTGATGCACCGCCATGACACGATGTACCCAGCCTGTGACGCATCGCCATGACATGATGTACCATGCCTGTGACGCACCGCCATGACACTGTGCACCGTGCCTGCGACGCACCACCATGACACTATGCACCGTGCCTGCGACGCACCACCATGACACTGTGTACCGTGCCTGTGACGCACCACCATGACACGATGCACCATGCCTGTGACACAACGCCATGACACTATGCACCGTGCCTGTGACGCACCGCCATGACACTATGTCCCGTGCCTGTGACGCACCGCCATGACACGATGTACCATGCATGGAACGCACTGCCATGACATGATGAACCGTGCCTGTGACGCACCACCATGACACTATGTACCGTGCATGTGACGCACTGCCATGACATTATGTACCAGGCATTGGACGCACCGCCATGACACTATGTACCGTGCCAGTGACGCACCACCATGACACTATGTACCGTGCATGTGACGCACTGCCATGACACGATGTACCATGCATGGAACGCACTGCCATGACATGATGAACCGTGCCTGTGACGCACCACCATGACACTATGTACCGTGCATGTGACGCACTGCCATGACATTATGTACCAGGCATTGGACGCACCGCCATGATACTATGTAGCTACCGTGCCTGCGATGCACCACCATGACACTATGTACCGTGCCTGTGACGCACAGTCATGACACTATGTACCGTGCCTGTGCCACACCGCCAAGACACTGTGTACGGTGCCTGTGACGCACAGCCATGACACTATGTACCGTGCATGGAACGCACCGCCATGACACGATGTACCGTGGCTGTGCCGCACCGCCGTGACACGATGTTTGTCCACGTATCTTTGCCTAATCAGTCATATTCTTTCTTTCTTTATTGTTCATGGCGAGATGATTATGGTGATGAAGAAGATGATGATGATTATGGTGATGAAGAAGATGATGATGATTATGATGATGGAGAAGATGATGATGATTATGATGATGATTATGGTGATGAAGACCATTCGGCCCCAGCAAGCTGGTCCTCCATTTCGTCCACCTCGGAAGGATGACAGGCTGAGTGAACCTGCCTGGCGCTTTTTAAATTTGACGATCGACCGGGATTCGCACTCGGGATCCTCGGAGCCCAAGGGAGCCCCCCCCCCGTGACCGCCAAAACCAGGCGTACGTTTTCCCACTCACCTTCACTCGAGAGTTAAACATCTATATGCGGCGGGACCGTTCGCGAGATCTTCAGGTGGAGTAGGGGAAAACAGGTGCAAGGGAGCAAGAGGGGACGGGGAAGGAAAAAAAAAAGGGTTGGAAGATCTGCGACCGTTCACTCGCCATAGATGTTGGCGCTGCAAATAATTAAACAAAGAAGAATTGATGAAACATGAAAAAGATGAAAGAAAAAAACAAAAACAAAATTAAACCATAATAATAATAATAATGCATTTATTTTATATAGCGATTTTCAGGAAGCCCAAAGACGCTTAGAAAGAAAAATGCGAAGAATTTAAGAACGAAACGCGGACTTCGTAGGAAACACGGTTCAGGTAATCAATAAACGCGGACTTCGTAGGAAACACGGTTCAGGTTTTCTGCCCGTTTTGTGTTTTCTCTTGAACTTCTCCCACCGCTGGTCGCGTCGTTTGACCTCGCAGGAGTTCAATTCAATGAAGTGATTTTCCCTGAAAGCTCCGGTGACTAATTCTCTGGGCATCCTCCGTCGTGCGAAGTCCTTCCTTGGCACACCTGAGCTCCTCACCACATACAAGGCTTTCATCCGCAGCTCAATGGAATACTGTTCCCCCCTCTGGGCTGGTGCTCCTGCCTCACACCTTGCTCGGCTTCACGCTGTTGAGGCCAAAGCTTTCAGAATCATTGGAATCTCCTGCGATGTAGTCAACGCCGAGGGCCTTTCACTCACTCACCGCAGGCAGGTTGGTGGTCTTTCTGTCTTCTACCGACTCCTCTCCGGCCTTGCTCCCCCAGCTCTCTCTGTGCTCTGTCCCCCCAATATTCCTTCAGGTCGCACAAGATCTGCCTGCAACCCTCTTATGGTTAAACTGCCAAAGTCTAAGCTCTCTGCTCACCTTCACTCTTTCATTCCCCTTTTCTCCCGCCTCTGGAACAAACTCCCCCACTCCCTTCAATCCCACTCCTCCCTCCAGGTCTTTAAAACAGCTGTTCACCACCATCTCTTATCGTCCCCCATCGAAAACCTTGATCTTTTCTACCCCCGGTAATTCACCCCAGAGTCCTTGCAGTGTTCATATGTTTTAATCCTCTCCCACCTCCCCCCAAGTCCTCCCGATGTCCCTGCTCTCAAATGTTGTGTTTGTGTCCTTCCCCCTCTTCCCCCTCTCTTTTGTGTCCTTCCCCCTCTCTCCCCATCTTGTCTGCCGCTCCCCTTGTTTTTTGTGTTTAGTGTGTCGGTTTGTCTTTTTGTGTGATTAATGTTAGCTCTTTCACGAGCCTCGATCTTGTATACAAAAAAAAAAAAAAAAAAAATCTCAACCGATCTGTTGTTATTATCTTACACGGATTTCAACAACAACATTCACCTCAGCTGAGGGAGAAACCATGACGAGAATTTCGCGCCTTCCGCAGGTTCTTGGAACACTGACCTCGCTTACAAGGGGAATTCTTGTGTTTGGAGAACCCGTCGTCCTGGTTTTAACAGTTTTATTTATGATTCAGCCATTCTGCACTCCATCTGCGGTAACATTCACATTTGTTCTTTGACCAAGTTTCACCTTCACTCCTGATCGCGTCCCCCACTTCCGCCCCTTCTGTTGCCGAGCAACCGTCAGCGTCTTCTGAGGAAAGGGAGGTCGCATGAAGGATTGAGTAGGAAGGAATGAGTGATGGAACGAAGGATGAAGGAAGGCAGTTGGGGTGTGTTCCGTTAGCAAGCAGCTCGTGTTCCGTTAGCAAGCACCTAGTGTTCGTTCCATTAGCAAGCAGCTAGTGTTCCATTAGCAAGCAGCTCGTGTTCCATCAGCAAGCAGCTAGTGTTCCATAAGTAAGCAGCTAGTGTTCCATAAGTAAGCAACTCGTGTTCCATCAGCAAGCAGCTAGTGTTCCATTAGCAAGCAGCTAGTGTTCCATTAGCAAGCAGCTCGTGTTCCATCAGCAAGCAGCTAGTGTTCCATTAGCAAGCAGCTCGTGTTCCATTAGCAAGCAGCTCGTGTTCCATTACCAAGCAGCTCGTGTTCCATAAGTAAGCAACTCGTGGTCCATTAGCAAGCAGCTCGTGTTCCGTTAGCAAGGAGCTAGTGTTCCATTAACAAGCAGCTAGTGTTCCATTAGGAGGCGCCTAGTGTTCCATAAGTAAGCAGCTAGTGTTCAATTAGCAAGCAGCTCGTGTTCCATTAGCAAGCAGCTAGTGTTCCATTAGCAAGTGCCTCGTGTTCCATAAGTAAGCAGCTGGTGTTCCATTAGCAAGCAGCTAGTGTTCCATTAGCAAGCACCGCGTGTTCCATTAGCAAGCAGCTCGTGTTCCATTAGCAAGCACCTAGTGTTCCATAAGTATGCAGCTCGTGTTCCGTTAGCAAGCAGCTAGTGTTCCATTAGCAAGCAGCCAGTGTTCCATAAGTAAGCAGCTAGTGTTCCATTAGCAAGCAGCTAGTGTTCCATAAGTAAGCAGCTAGTGTTCCATAAGTAAGCAACTCGTGTTCTATCAGCAAGCAGCTAGTGTTCCATTAGCAATCAGCTAGTGTTCCATTAGCAAGCAGCTCGTGTTCCATCAGCAAGCAGCTAGTGTTCCATTAGCAAGCAGCTCGAGTTCCATTAGCAAGCAACTCGCGTTCCATTACCAAGCAGCTAGTGTTCCATAAGTAAGCAACTCGTGGTCTATTAGCAAGCAACTCGTGTTCCATCAGCAAGCAGCTAGTGTTCCATGAGCAAGCAGCTCGTGTTCCATTAGCAAGCAGCTCGTGTTCCATTAGCAAGCAGCTAGTGTTCCATTAGCAAGCAGCTAGTGTTCCATTCGCAAGCAGCTAGTGTTCCATTAGCAAGCAGCTGGTGTTCCATAAGTAAGCAGCTGGTGTTCCATTAGCAAGCAGCTAGTGTTCCATTAGCAAGCAGCTCGTGTTCCATTAGCAAGCAGCTGGTGTTCCATGAGCACGCAGCTCATGTTCCATTAGCAAGCAGCTCGTGTTCCGTTAGCAAGCAGCTCATGTTCCATTAGCAAGCAGCTCGTGTTCCATTAGCAAGTGCCTCGTGTTCCATAAGTAAGCAGCTGGTGTTCCATTAGCAAGCAGCTAGTGTTCTATTAGCAAGCAGCTAGTGTTCCATGAGCAAGCAGCTAGTGCTCCATGAGCAAGCAACTCGTGTTCCATCAGCAAGCAGCTAGTGTTCCATTCGCAAGCAGCTCGTGTTCCATTAGCAAGCAGCTCGTGTTCCATTAGCAAGCAGCTGGTGTTCCATGAGCACGCAGCTCATGTTCCATTAGCAAGCAGCTCGTGTTCCGTTAGCAAGCAGCTCATGTTCCATTAGCAAGCAGCTCGTGTGCCATTAGCAAGTGCCTCGTGTTCCATAAGTAAGCAGCTGGTGTTCCATTAGCAAGCAGCTAGTGTTCTATTAGCAAGCAGCTAGTGTTCCATGAGTAAGCAACTCGTGGTCCATTAGCAAGCAACTCGTGTTCCATCAGCAAGCAGCTAGTGTTCCATTCGCAAGCAGCTCGTGTTCCATTAGCAAGCAGCTCGTGTTCCATTAGCAAGCAGCTAGTGTTCCATTAGCAAGCAGCTAGTGTTCCATTCGCAAGCAGCTAGTGTTCCATTAGCAAGCAGCTGGTGTTCCATAAGTAAGCAGCTGGTGTTCCATTAGCAAGCAGCTAGTGTTCCATTAGCAAGCAGCTAGTGTTCCATTAGCAAGCAGCTGGTGTTCCATTAGCAAGCAGCTCGTGTTCCATTAGCAAGCAGCTCGTGTTCCGTTAGCAAGCAGCTCGTGTTCCATTAGCAAGCAGCTCGTGTTCCATTAGCAAGTGCCTCGTGTTCCATAAGTAAGCAGCTGGTGTTCCATTAGCAAGCAGCTAGTGTTCCATTAGCAAGCAGCTAGTGTTCCATTAGCAAGCAGCTAGTGCTCCATTAGCAAGTGCCTAGTGCTCCATTAGCAAGCAGCTGGTGTTCCATTTATAGCAAGCAGCTAGTGTTCCATTAGCAAGCACCTAGTGTTCCATTAGCAAGCAGCTCGTGTACCGTTAGCAAGCACCTGGTGTTCCATAAGTAAGCAGCTAGTGTTCCATAAGTAAGCAACTCGTGTTCCATCAGCCAGCAGCTAGTGTTCCATTAGCAAGCAGCTCGTGTTCCATTAGCAAGCAGCTCGTGTTCCGTTAGCAAGGAGCTAGTGTTCCATTAACAAGCAGCTAGTGTTCCATTAGGAGGCGCCTAGTGTTCCATAAGTAAGCAGCTAGTGTTCAATTAGCAAGCAGCTCGTGTTCCATTAGCAAGCAGCTAGTGTTCCATTAGCAAGTGCCTCGTGTTCCATAAGTAAGCAGCTGGTGTTCCATTAGCAAGCAGCTAGTGTTCCATTAGCAAGCACCGCGTGTTCCATTAGCAAGCAGCTCGTGTTCCATTAGCAAGCACCTAGTGTTCCATAAGTATGCAGCTCGTGTTCCGTTAGCAAGCAGCTAGTGTTCCATTAGCAAGCAGCTAGTGTTCCATAAGTAAGCAGCTAGTGTTCCATTAGCAAGCAGCTAGTGTTCCATAAGTAAGCAGCTAGTGTTCCATAAGTAAGCAACTCGTGTTCCATCAGCAAGCAGCTAGTGTTCCATTAGCAATCAGCTAGTGTTCCATTAGCAAGCAGCTCGTGTTCCATCAACAAGCAGCTAGTGTTCCATTAGCAAGCAGCTCGAGTTCCATTAGCAAGCAACTCGCGTTCCATTACCAAGCAGCTAGTGTTCCATAAGTAAGCAACTCGTGGTCTATTAGCAAGCAACTCGTGTTCCATCAGCAAGCAGCTAGTGTTCCATGAGCAAGCAGCTCGTGTTCCATTAGCAAGCAGCTCGTGTTCCATTAGCAAGCAGCTAGTGTTCCATTAGCAAGCAGCTAGTGTTCCATTCGCAAGCAGCTAGTGTTCCATTAGCAAGCAGCTGGTGTTCCATAAGTAAGCAGCTGGTGTTCCATTAGCAAGCAGCTAGTGTTCCATTAGCAAGCAGCTCGTGTTCCATTAGCAAGCAGCTGGTGTTCCATGAGCACGCAGCTCATGTTCCATTAGCAAGCAGCTCGTGTTCCGTTAGCAAGCAGCTCATGTTCCATTAGCAAGCAGCTCGTGTTCCATTAGCAAGTGCCTCGTGTTCCATAAGTAAGCAGCTGGTGTTCCATTAGCAAGCAGCTAGTGTTCTATTAGCAAGCAGCTAGTGTTCCATGAGCAAGCAGCTAGTGCTCCATGAGCAAGTGCCTGGTGTTCCATAAGTAAGCAGCTGGTGTTCCATTTATAGCAAGCAGCTAGTGTTCCATGAGCAAGCACCTAGTGTTCCATGAGCAAGCAGCTCGTGTTCCGTTAGCAAGCACCTAGTGTTCCATAAGTAAGCAGCTAGTGTTCCATACGTAAGCAGCTAGTGTTCCATAGGTAAGCAACTCGTGTTCCATCAGCCAGCAGCTAGTGTTCCATTAGCAAGCAGCTCGTGTTCCATTAGCAAGCAGCTCGTGTTCCGTTAGCAAGCAGCTAGTGTTCCATTAGCAAGCAGCTAGTGTTCCATTAGCAAGCAGCTAGTGTGCCATTAGCAAGCAGCTCGTGTTCCATTAGCAAGCAGCTCGTGTGCCATTGGCAAGCAGCTCGTGTTCCATTAGCAAGCAGCCAGTGTTCCATTAGCAAGCAGCTAGTGTTCCATTAGCAAGCAGCTAGTGTTCCATTAGCAAGCAGCTCGTGTTCCATTAGCAAGCAGCTCGTGTTCCATTAGCAATCGCCTCGTGTTCCATAAGTAAGCAGCTAGTGTTCAATTAGCAAGCAGCTCGTGTTCCATTAGCAAGCAGCTCGTGTTCCATTAGCAAGTGCCTCCTGCTCCATAAGTAAGCAGCTGGTGTTCCATTAGCAAGCAGCTCGTGTTCCATTAGCAAGCACATAGTGTTCCATTAGCAAGCAGCTCGTGTTCCATTAGCAAGCAGCTCGTGCTCCATTAGCAAGCACCTGGTGTTCCATAAGTAAGCAGCTACTGTTCCATCAGCAAGTGCCTCGTGTTCCATTAGCAAGCAGCTCGTGTTCCATTCGCAAGCAGCTCGTGTTCCGTTAGCAAGCAGCTAGTGTTCCATTAGCAAGCAGCTCGTGTTCCATGAGCAAGCAGCTAGTGTTCCATTAGCAAGCAGCTAGTGTTCCGTTAGCACGCAGCTCGTGTTCCATCAGCAAGCAGCTAGTGTTCCATTAGCAAGCAGCTAGAAACACCACCATGACACTATGTACCGTGCATGTGACACACCGCCTTGACACGATGTACCGTGCCTGTGACGCACCGCCATGACACTATGTACCGTGCCTGTGACGCACCGCCATGACACGATGTACCGTGCATGGAACGCACTGCCATGACATGATGTACCGTGCCTGTGATGCACCACCATGACACTATGTACCGTGCCTGTGCCGCACGGCCAGGACACTGTGTACGGTGCCTGTGACGAACAGCCAAGACACTCTGTACAGTGCCTGTGACGCACCACAATGACACGTGTACCGTGCCTGTGACGCACCGCCATGACACTATGTGCCGTGCCTGTGATGCACAGCCATGACACAATGTACCGTGCCTGTGACGCACCACCATGACACTATGTGCCATGCCTGTGACGCATCGCCATGACACGATGTACCGTGCCTGTGACGCACGACCATGACACTATGCACTGTGCCTGTGATGCACTGCCATGACACTATGTACCGTGCCTGTGACGCACGGCCATGACACTATGTACCGTGCCTGTGATGCACTGCCATGACACGATGTACCGTGTTTGGATGCACTGCCATGACACTATGTACCATGCAAGTGATGCACCACCATGACACTATGTACCGTGCCTGTGACGCACCACCATGACACAATGTACCATGCATGCGATGCACCACAATGACACTATGTACCGTGCCTGTGACGCACCACCATGACACTATGTACCGTGCCTGTGATGCACCACCATGACACTGTGTACCGTGCCTGTGATGCACCGCCATGACACGATGTACCCAGCCTGTGACGCATCGCCATGACATGATGTACCATGCCTGTGACGCACCGCCATGACACTGTGCACCGTGCCTGCGACGCACCACCATGACACTATGCACCGTGCCTGCGACGCACCACCATGACACTGTGTACCGTGCCTGTGACGCACCACCATGACACGATGCACCATGCCTGTGACACAACGCCATGACACTATGCACCGTGCCTGTGACGCACCGCCATGACACTATGTCCCGTGCCTGTGACGCACCGCCATGACACGATGTACCATGCATGGAACGCACTGCCATGACATGATGAACCGTGCCTGTGACGCACCACCATGACACTATGTACCGTGCATGTGACGCACTGCCATGACATTATGTACCAGGCATTGGACGCACCGCCATGACACTATGTACCGTGCCAGTGACGCACCACCATGACACTATGTACCGTGCATGTGACGCACTGCCATGACACGATGTACCATGCATGGAACGCACTGCCATGACATGATGAACCGTGCCTGTGACGCACCACCATGACACTATGTACCGTGCATGTGACGCACTGCCATGACATTATGTACCAGGCATTGGACGCACCGCCATGATACTATGTAGCTACCGTGCCTGCGATGCACCACCATGACACTATGTACCGTGCCTGTGACGCACAGTCATGACACTATGTACCGTGCCTGTGCCACACCGCCAAGACACTGTGTACGGTGCCTGTGACGCACAGCCATGACACTATGTACCGTGCATGGAACGCACCGCCATGACACGATGTACCGTGGCTGTGCCGCACCGCCGTGACACGATGTTTGTCCACGTATCTTTGCCTAATCAGTCATATTCTTTCTTTCTTTATTGTTCATGGCGAGATGATTATGGTGATGAAGAAGATGATGATGATTATGGTGATGAAGAAGATGATGATGATTATGATGATGGAGAAGATGATGATGATTATGATGATGATTATGGTGATGAAGACCATTCGGCCCCAGCAAGCTGGTCCTCCATTTCGTCCACCTCGGAAGGATGACAGGCTGAGTGAACCTGCCTGGCGCTTTTTAAATTTGACGATCGACCGGGATTCGCACTCGGGATCCTCGGAGCCCAAGGGAGCCCCCCCCCCCCCCCCCCGTGACCGCCAAAACCAGGCGTACGTTTTCCCACTCACCTTCACTCGAGAGTTAAACATCTATATGCGGCGGGACCGTTCGCGAGATCTTCAGGTGGAGTAGGGGAAAACAGGTGCAAGGGAGCAAGAGGGGACGGGGAAGGAAAAAAAAAAGGGTTGGAAGATCTGCGACCGTTCACTCGCCATAGATGTTGGCGCTGCAAATAATTAAACAAAGAAGAATTGATGAAACATGAAAAAGATGAAAGAAAAAAACAAAAACAAAATTAAACCATAATAATAATAATAATGCATTTATTTTATATAGCGATTTTCAGGAAGCCCAAAGACGCTTAGAAAGAAAAATGTGAAGAATTTAAGAACGAAACGCGGACTTCGTAGGAAACACGGTTCAGGTAATCAATAAACGCGGACTTCGTAGGAAACACGGTTCAGGTTTTCTGCCCGTTTTGTGTTTTCTCTTGAACTTCTCCCACCGCTGGTCGCGTCGTTTGACCTCGCAGGAGTTCAATTCAATGAAGTGATTTTCCCTGAAAGCTCCGGTGACTAATTCTCTGGGCATCCTCCGTCGTGCGAAGTCCTTCCTTGGCACACCTGAGCTCCTCACCACATACAAGGCTTTCATCCGCAGCTCAATGGAATACTGTTCCCCCCTCTGGGCTGGTGCTCCTGCCTCACACCTTGCTCGGCTTCACGCTGTTGAGGCCAAAGTTTTCAGAATCATTGGAATCTCCTGCGATGTAGTCAACGCCGAGGGCCTTTCACTCACTCACCGCAGGCAGGTTGGTGGTCTTTCTGTCTTCTACCGACTCCTCTCCGGCCTTGCTCCCCCAGCTCTCTCTGTGCTCTGTCCCCCCAATATTCCTTCAGGTCGCACAAGATCTGCCTGCAACCCTCTTATGGTTAAACTGCCAAAGTCTAAGCTCTCTGCTCACCTTCACTCTTTCATTCCCCTTTTCTCCCGCCTCTGGAACAAACTCCCCCACTCCCTTCAATCCCACTCCTCCCTCCAGGTCTTTAAAACAGCTGTTCACCACCATCTCTTATCGTCCCCCATCGAAAACCTTGATCTTTTCTACCCCCGGTAATTCACCCCAGAGTCCTTGCAGTGTTCATATGTTTTAATCCTCTCCCACCTCCCCCCAAGTCCTCCCGATGTCCCTGCTCTCAAATGTTGTGTTTGTGTCCTTCCCCCTCTTCCCCCTCTCTTTTGTGTCCTTCCCCCTCTCTCCCCATCTTGTCTGCCGCTCCCCTTGTTTTTTGTGTTTTGTGTGTCGGTTTGTCTTTTTGTGTGATTAATGTTAGCTCTTTCACGAGCCTCGATCTTGTATACAAAAAAAAAAAAAAAAAAAATCTCAACCGATCTGTTGTTATTATCTTACACGGATTTCAACAACAACATTCACCTCAGCTGAGGGAGAAACCATGACGAGAATTTCGCGCCTTCCGCAGGTTCTTGGAACACTGACCTCGCTTACAAGGGGAATTCTTGTGTTTGGAGAACCCGTCGTCCTGGTTTTAACAGTTTTATTTATGATTCAGCCATTCTGCACTCCATCTGCGGTAACATTCACATTTGTTCTTTGACCAAGTTTCACCTTCACTCCTGATCGCGTCCCCCACTTCCGCCCCTTCTGTTGCCGAGCAACCGTCAGCGTCTTCTGAGGAAAGGGAGGTCGCATGAAGGATTGAGTAGGAAGGAATGAGTGATGGAACGAAGGATGAAGGAAGGCAGTTGGGGTGTGTTCCGTTAGCAAGCAGCTCGTGTTCCGTTAGCAAGCACCTAGTGTTCGTTCCATTAGCAAGCAGCTAGTGTTCCATTAGCAAGCAGCTCGTGTTCCATCAGCAAGCAGCTAGTGTTCCATAAGTAAGCAGCTAGTGTTCCATAAGTAAGCAACTCGTGTTCCATCAGCAAGCAGCTAGTGTTCCATTAGCAAGCAGCTAGTGTTCCATTAGCAAGCAGCTCGTGTTCCATCAGCAAGCAGCTAGTGTTCCATTAGCAAGCAGCTCGTGTTCCATTAGCAAGCAGCTCGTGTTCCATTACCAAGCAGCTAGTGTTCCATAAGTAAGCAACTCGTGGTCCATTAGCAAGCAACTCGTGTTCCATCAGCAAGCAGCTAGTGTTCCATTCGCAAGCAGCTCGTGTTCCATTAGCAAGCAGCTCGTGTTCCATTAGCAAGCAGCTAGTGTTCCATTAGCAAGCAGCTAGTGTTCCATTCGCAAGCAGCTAGTGTTCCATTAGCAAGCAGCTGGTGTTCCATAAGTAAGCAGCTGGTGTTCCATTAGCAAGCAGCTAGTGTTCCATTAGCAAGCAGCTAGTGTTCCATTAGCAAGCAGCTGGTGTTCCATTAGCAAGCAGCTCGTGTTCCATTAGCAAGCAGCTCGTGTTCCGTTAGCAAGCAGCTCGTGTTCCATTAGCAAGCAGCTCGTGTTCCATTAGCAAGTGCCTCGTGTTCCATAAGTAAGCAGCTGCTGTTCCATTAGCAAGCAGCTAGTGTTCCATTAGCAAGCAGCTAGTGTTCCATTAGCAAGCAGCTAGTGCTCCATTAGCAAGTGCCTAGTGCTCCATTAGCAAGCAGCTGGTGTTCCATTTATAGCAAGCAGCTAGTGTTCCATTAGCAAGCACCTAGTGTTCCATTAGCAAGCAGCTCGTGTACCGTTAGCAAGCACCTGGTGTTCCATAAGTAAGCAGCTAGTGTTCCATAAGTAAGCAACTCGTGTTCCATCAGCCAGCAGCTAGTGTTCCATTAGCAAGCAGCTCGTGTTCCATTAGCAAGCAGCTCGTGTTCCGTTAGCAAGGAGCTAGTGTTCCATTAACAAGCAGCTAGTGTTCCATTAGGAGGCGCCTAGTGTTCCATAAGTAAGCAGCTAGTGTTCAATTAGCAAGCAGCTCGTGTTCCATTAGCAAGCAGCTAGTGTTCCATTAGCAAGTGCCTCGTGTTCCATAAGTAAGCAGCTGGTGTTCCATTAGCAAGCAGCTAGTGTTCCATTAGCAAGCACCGCGTGTTCCATTAGCAAGCAGCTCGTGTTCCATTAGCAAGCACCGAGTGTTCCATAAGTATGCAGCTCGTGTTCCGTTAGCAAGCAGCTAGTGTTCCATTAGCAAGCAGCTAGTGTTCCATAAGTAAGCAGCTAGTGTTCCATTAGCAAGCAGCTAGTGTTCCATAAGTAAGCAGCTAGTGTTCCATAAGTAAGCAACTCGTGTTCCATCAGCAAGCAGCTAGTGTTCCATTAGCAATCAGCTAGTGTTCCATTAGCAAGCAGCTCGTGTTCCATCAGCAAGCAGCTAGTGTTCCATTAGCAAGCAGCTCGAGTTCCATTAGCAAGCAACTCGTGTTCCATTACCAAGCAGCTAGTGTTCCATAAGTAAGCAACTCGTGGTCTATTAGCAAGCAACTCGTGTTCCATCAGCAAGCAGCTAGTGTTCCATGAGCAAGCAGCTCGTGTTCCATTAGCAAGCAGCTCGTGTTCCATTAGCAAGCAGCTAGTGTTCCATTAGCAAGCAGCTAGTGTTCCATTCGCAAGCAGCTAGTGTTCCATTAGCAAGCAGCTGGTGTTCCATAAGTAAGCAGCTGGTGTTCCATTAGCAAGCAGCTAGTGTTCCATTAGCAAGCAGCTCGTGTTCCATTAGCAAGCAGCTGGTGTTCCATGAGCACGCAGCTCATGTTCCATTAGCAAGCAGCTCGTGTTCCGTTAGCAAGCAGCTCATGTTCCATTAGCAAGCAGCTCGTGTTCCATTAGCAAGTGCCTCGTGTTCCATAAGTAAGCAGCTGGTGTTCCATTAGCAAGCAGCTAGTGTTCTATTAGCAAGCAGCTAGTGTTCCATGAGCAAGCAGCTAGTGCTCCATGAGCAAGTGCCTAGTGTTCCATAAGTAAGCAGCTGGTGTTCCATTTATAGCAAGCAGCTAGTGTTCCATTAGCAAGCACCTAGTGTTCCATGAGCAAGCAGCTCGTGTTCCGTTAGCAAGCACCTAGTGTTCCATAAGTAAGCAGCTAGTGTTCCATACGTAAGCAGCTAGTGTTCCATAGGTAAGCAACTCGTGTTCCATCAGCCAGCAGCTAGTGTTCCATTAGCAAGCAGCTCGTGTTCCATTAGCAAGCAGCTCGTGTTCCGTTAGCAAGCAGCTAGTGTTCCATTAGCAAGCAGCTAGTGTTCCATTAGCAAGCAGCTAGTGTGCCATTAGCAAGCAGCTCGTGTTCCATTAGCAAGCAGCTCGTGTGCCATTGGCAAGCAGCTCGTGTTCCATTAGCAAGCAGCCAGTGTTCCATTAGCAAGCAGCTAGTGTTCCATTAGCAAGCAGCTAGTGTTCCATTAGCAAGCAGCTCGTGTTCCATTAGCAAGCAGCTCGTGTTCCATTAGCAATCGCCTAGTGTTCCATAAGTAAGCAGCTAGTGTTCAATTAGCAAGCAGCTCGTGTTCCATTAGCAAGCAGCTCGTGTTCCATTAGCAAGTGCCTCGTGCTCCATAAGTAAGCAGCTAGTGTTCCATAAGTAAGCAACTCGTGTTCCATCAGCAAGCAGCTAGTGTTCCATTAGCAATCAGCTAGTGTTCCATTAGCAAGCAGCTCGTGTTCCATCAGCAAGCAGCTAGTGTTCCATTAGCAAGCAGCTCGAGTTCCATTAGCAAGCAACTCGTGTTCCATTACCAAGCAGCTAGTGTTCCATAAGTAAGCAACTCGTGGTCTATTAGCAAGCAACTCGTGTTCCATCAGCAAGCAGCTAGTGTTCCATGAGCAAGCAGCTCGTGTTCCATTAGCAAGCAGCTCGTGTTCCATTAGCAAGCAGCTAGTGTTCCATTAGCAAGCAGCTAGTGTTCCATTCGCAAGCAGCTAGTGTTCCATTAGCAAGCAGCTGGTGTTCCATAAGTAAGCAGCTGGTGTTCCATTAGCAAGCAGCTAGTGTTCCATTGGCAAGCAGCTCGTGTTCCATTAGCAAGCAGCTGGTGTTCCATGAGCACGCAGCTCGTGTTCCATTAGCAAGCAGCTCGTGTTCCGTTAGCAAGCAGCTCATGTTCCATTAGCAAGCAGCTCGTGTTCCATAAGCAAGTGCCTCGTGTTCCATAAGTAAGCAGCTGGTGTTCCATTAGCAAGCAGCTGGTGTTCTATTAGCAAGCAGCTAGTGTTCCATGAGCAAGCAGCTAGTGCTCCATGAGCAAGTGCCTAGTGTTCCATAAGTAAGCAGCTGGTGTTCCATTTATAGCAAGCAGCTAGTGTTCCATTAGCAAGCACCTAGTGTTCCATGAGCAAGCAGCTCGTGTTCCGTTAGCAAGCACCTAGTGTTCCATAAGTAAGCAGCTAGTGTTCCATACGTAAGCAGCTAGTGTTCCATAGGTAAGCAACTCGTGTTCCATCAGCCAGCAGCTGGTGTTCCATTAGCAAGCAGCTCGTGTTCCATTAGCAAGCAGCTCGTGTTCCGTTAGCAAGCAGCTAGTGTTCCATTAGCAAGCAGCTAGTGTTCCATTAGCAAGCAGCTAGTGTGCCATTAGCAAGCAGCTCGTGTTCCATTAGCAAGCAGCTCGTGTGCCATTGGCAAGCAGCTCGTGTTCCATTAGCAAGCAGCCAGTGTTCCATTAGCAAGCAGCTAGTGTTCCATTAGCAAGCAGCTAGTGTTCCATTAACAAGCAGCTCGTGTTCCATTAGCAAGCAGCTCGTGTTCCATTAGCAATCGCCTAGTGTTCCATAAGTAAGCAGCTAGTGTTCAATTAGCAAGCAGCTCGTGTTCCATCAGCAAGCAGCTCGTGTTCCATCAGCAAGCAGCTAGTGTTCCATTAGCAAGCAGCTAGTGTTCCATTAGCAAGCAGCTAGTGTTCCATAAGTAAGCAGCTAGTGTTCCATAAGTAAGCAACTCGTGTTCCATCAGCAAGCAGCTAGTGTTCCATTAGCAAGCAGCTAGTGTTCCATTAGCAAGCAGCTCGTGTTCCATCAGCAAGCAGCTAGTGTTCCATTAGCAAGCAGCTAGTGTTCCATTCGCAAGCAGCTAGTGTTCCATTAGCAAGCAGCTGGTGTTCCATAAGTAAGCAGCTGGTGTTCCATTAGCAAGCAGCTAGTGTTCCATTAGCAAGCAGCTAGTGTTCCATTAGCAAGCAGCTGGTGTTCCATTAGCAAGCAGCTCGTGTTCCATTAGCAAGCAGCTCGTGTTCCGTTAGCAAGCAGCTCGTGTTCCATTAGCAAGCAGCTCGTGTTCCATTAGCAAGTGCCTCGTGTTCCATAAGTAAGCAGCTGGTGTTCCATTAGCAAGCAGCTAGTGTTCCATTAGCAAGCAGCTAGTGTTCCATTAGCAAGCAGCTAGTGCTCCATTAGCAAGTGCCTAGTGCTCCATTAGCAAGCAGCTGGTGTTCCATTTATAGCAAGCAGCTAGTGTTCCATTAGCAAGCACCTAGTGTTCCATTAGCAAGCAGCTCGTGTACCGTTAGCAAGCACCTGGTGTTCCATAAGTAAGCAGCTAGTGTTCCATAAGTAAGCAACTCGTGTTCCATCAGCCAGCAGCTAGTGTTCCATTAGCAAGCAGCTCGTGTTCCATTAGCAAGCAGCTCGTGTTCCGTTAGCAAGGAGCTAGTGTTCCATTAACAAGCAGCTAGTGTTCCATTAGGAGGCGCCTAGTGTTCCATAAGTAAGCAGCTAGTGTTCAATTAGCAAGCAGCTCGTGTTCCATTAGCAAGCAGCTAGTGTTCCATTAGCAAGTGCCTCGTGTTCCATAAGTAAGCAGCTGGTGTTCCATTAGCAAGCAGCTAGTGTTCCATTAGCAAGCACCGCGTGTTCCATTAGCAAGCAGCTCGTGTTCCATTAGCAAGCACCTAGTGTTCCATAAGTATGCAGCTCGTGTTCCGTTAGCAAGCAGCTAGTGTTCCATTAGCAAGCAGCTAGTGTTCCATAAGTAAGCAGCTAGTGTTCCATTAGCAAGCAGCTAGTGTTCCATAAGTAAGCAGCTAGTGTTCCATAAGTAAGCAACTCGTGTTCCATCAGCAAGCAGCTCGTGTTCCATTAGCAATCAGCTAGTGTTCCATTAGCAAGCAGCTCGTGTTCCATCAGCAAGCAGCTAGTGTTCCATTAGCAAGCAGATCGAGTTCCATTAGCAAGCAACTCGTGTTCCATTACCAAGCAGCTAGTGTTCCATAAGTAAGCAACTCGTGGTCTATTAGCAAGCAACTCGTGTTCCATCAGCAAGCAGCTAGTGTTCCATGAGCAAGCAGCTCGTGTTCCATTAGCAAGCAGCTCGTGTTCCATTAGCAAGCAGCTAGTGTTCCATTAGCAAGCAGCTAGTGTTCCATTCGCAAGCAGCTAGTGTTCCATTAGCAAGCAGCTGGTGTTCCATAAGTAAGCAGCTGGTGTTCCATTAGCAAGCAGCTAGTGTTCCATTAGCAAGCAGCTCGTGTTCCATTAGCAAGCAGCTGGTGTTCCATGAGCACGCCGCTCATGTTCCATTAGCAAGCAGCTCGTGTTCCGTTAGCAAGCAGCTCATGTTCCATTAGCAAGCAGCTCGTGTTCCATTAGCAAGTGCCTCGTGTTCCATAAGTAAGCAGCTGGTGTTCCATTAGCAAGCAGCTAGTGTTCTATTAGCAAGCAGCTAGTGTTCCATGAGCAAGCAGCTAGTGCTCCATGAGCAAGTGCCTAGTGTTCCATAAGTAAGCAGCTGGTGTTCCATTTATAGCAAGCAGCTAGTGTTCCATGAGCAAGCAGCTCGTGTTCCGTTAGCAAGCACCTAGTGTTCCATAAGTAAGCAGCTAGTGTTCCATACGTAAGCAGCTAGTGTTCCATAGGTAAGCAACTCGTGTTCCATCAGCCAGCAGCTAGTGTTCCATTAGCAAGCAGCTCGTGTTCCATTAGCAAGCAGCTCGTGTTCCGTTAGCAAGCAGCTAGTGTTCCATTAGCAAGCAGCTAGTGTTCCATTAGCAAGCAGCTAGTGTGCCATTAGCAAGCAGCTCGTGTTCCATTAGCAAGCAGCTCGTGTGCCATTGGCAAGCAGCTCGTGTTCCATTAGCAAGCAGCCAGTGTTCCATTAGCAAGCAGCTAGTGTTCCATTAGCAAGCAGCTAGTGTTCCATTAGCAAGCAGCTCGTGTTCCATTAGCAAGCAGCTCGTGTTCCATTAGCAATCGCCTAGTGTTCCATAAGTAAGCAGCTAGTGTTCAATTAGCAAGCAGCTCGTGTTCCATTAGCAAGCAGCTCGTGTTCCATTAGCAAGTGCCTCGTGCTCCATAAGTAAGCAGCTGGTGTTCCATTAGCAAGCAGCTCGTGTTCCATTAGCAAGCACATAGTGTTCCATTAGCAAGCAGCTCGTGTTCCATTAGCAAGCAGCTCGTGCTCCATTAGCAAGCACCTGGTGTTCCATAAGTAAGCAGCTACTGTTCCATCAGCAAGTGCCTCGTGTTCCATTAGCAAGCAGCTCGTGTTCCATTCGCAAGCAGCTCGTGTTCCGTTAGCAAGCAGCTAGTGTTCCATTAGCAAGCAGCTCGTGTTCCATGAGCAAGCAGCTAGTGTTCCATTAGCAAGCAGCTAGTGTTCCGTTAGCACGCAGCTCGTGTTCCATCAGCAAGCAGCTAGGGTTCCATTAGCAAGCAGCTAGAAACACCACCATGACACTATGTACCGTGCATGTGACACACCGCCTTGACACGATGTACCGTGCCTGTGACGCACCGCCATGACACTATGTACCGTGCCTGTGACGCACCGCCATGACACGATGTACCGTGCATGGAACGCACTGCCATGACATGATGTACCGTGCCTGTGATGCACCACCATGACACTATGTACCGTGCCTGTGCCGCACGGCCAAGACACTGTGTACGGTGCCTGTGACGAACAGCCATGACACTCTGTACAGTGCCTGTGACGCACCACAATGACACGTGTACCGTGCCTGTGACGCACCGCCATGACACTATGTACCGTGCCTGTGACGCACCGCCATGACACTATGTGCCGTGCCTGTGACGCATCGCCATGACACGATGTACCGTGCCTGTGACGCACGACCATGACACTATGCACTGTGCCTGTGATGCACTGCCATGACACTATGTACCGTGCCTGTGACGCACGGCCATGACACTATGTACCGTGCCTGTGATGCACTGCCCTGACACGATGTGCCGTGTTTGGACGCACTGCCATGACACTATGTACCATGCAAGTGATGCACCACCATGACACTATGTACCGTGCCTGTGACGCACCACCATGACACAATGTACCATGCATGCGATGCACCACAATGACACTATGTACCGTGCCTGTGACGCACCACCATGACACTATGTACCGTGCCTGTGACGCACCACCATGACACTATGTACCGTGCCTGTGACGCACCACCATGACATTATGTACCGTGCCTGTGACGCACCACCATGACACTGTGTAACGTGCCTGTGATGCACCGCCATGACACGATGTACCCAGCCTGTGACGCATCGCCATGACATGATGTACCATGCCTGTGACGCACTGCCATGACACGATGTACCGCGCCTGTGACACACCACCATGACACGATGTACTGTGCCTGTGACGCACCGCCATGACACTGTGCACCGTGCCTGCGACGCACCACCATGACACTATGCACCGTGCCTGCGACGCACCACCATGACACTATGTACCGTGCCTGTGACGCACCACCATGACACGATGTACCGTGGCTGTGCCGCACCGCCAAGACACTGTGTACGGTGCCTGTGACACACCAGCATGACACTGTGTACGGTGCCTGTGACACACCACCATGACACTATGTACCGTGGCTGTGACGCACCACCATGACACGATGTACCGTGCCTGTGACGCACCGCCATGACACTATGTACCGTGCCTGTGACGCACCGCCATGACACGATGTACCGTGCATGGAACGCACTGCCATGACATGATGTACCGTGCCTGTGATGCACCACCATGACACTATGTACCGTGCATGTGACGCACCGCCATGACACTATGTACCATGCCTGTGACACACCGCCATGACACTATGCACCGTGCCTGTGACGCACCGCCATGACACTATGTTCCGTGCCTGTGACGCACCGCCATGATACTATGTACCATGCCTGCGACGCACCACCATGACACTATGTACCGTGCCTGTGACGCACCACCATGACACGATGTACCGTGGCTGTGCCGCACCGCCAAGACACTGTGTACGGTGCCTGTGACACACCAGCATGACACTGTGTACGGTGCCTGTGACACACCACCATGACACTATGTACCGTGGCTGTGACGCACCACCATGACACGATGTACCGTGCCTGTGACGCACCGCCATGACACTATGTACCGTGCCTGTGACGCACCGCCATGACACGATGTACCGTGCATGGAACGCACTGCCATGACATGATGTACCGTGCCTGTGATGCACCACCATGACACTATGTACCGTGCATGTGACGCACCGCCATGACACTATGTACCATGCCTGTGACACACCGCCATGACACTATGCACCGTGCCTGTGACGCACCGCCATGACACTATGTTCCGTGCCTGTGACGCACCGCCATGATACTATGTACCATGCCTGTGACGCACCACCATGACACTATGTACCGTGGCTGTGACGCACCGCCGTGACACGATGTTTGTCCACGTATCTTTGCCTAATCAGTCATATTCTTTCTTTCTTTATTGTTCATGGCGAGATGATTATGGTGATGAAGAAGATGATGATGTTTATGGTGATGAAGAAGATGATGATGATTATGATGATGGAGAAGATGATGATGATTATGATGATGATAATGGTGATGAAGACCATTCGGCCCCAGCAAGCTGGTCCTCCATTTCGTCCACCTCGGAAGGATGACAGGCTGAGTGAACCTGCCTGGCGCTTTTTAAATTTGACGATCGACCGGGATTCGCACTCGGGATCCTCGGAGCCCAAGGGAGCCCCCCCCCCCCCCCCTCGTGACCGCCAAAACCAGGCGTACGTTTTCCCACTCACCTTCACTCGAGAGTTAAACATCTATATGCGGCGGGACCGTTCGCGAGATCTTCAGGTGGAGTAGGGGAAAACAGGTGCAAGGGAGCAAGAGGGGACGGGGAAGGAAAAAAAAAAGGGTTGGAAGATCTGCGACCGTTCACTCGCCATAGATGTTGGCGCTGCAAATAATTAAACAAAGAAGAATTGATGAAACATGAAAAAGATGAAAGAAAAAAACAAAAACAAAATTAAACCATAATAATAATAATAATGCATTTATTTTATATAGCGATTTTCAGGAAGCCCAAAGACGCTTAGAAAGAAAAATGTGAAGAATTTAAGAACGAAACGCGGACTTCGTAGGAAACACGGTTCAGGTAATCAATAAACGCGGACTTCGTAGGAAACACGGTTCAGGTTTTCTGCCCGTTTTGTGTTTTCTCTTGAACTTCTCCCACCGCTGGTCGCGTCGTTTGACCTCGCAGGAGTTCAATTCAATGAAGTGATTTTCCCTGAAAGCTCCGGTGACTAATTCTCTGGGCATCCTCCGTCGTGCGAAGTCCTTCCTTGGCACACCTGAGCTCCTCACCACATACAAGGCTTTCATCCGCAGCTCAATGGAATACTGTTCCCCCCTCTGGGCTGGTGCTCCTGCCTCACACCTTGCTCGGCTTCACGCTGTTGAGGCCAAAGCTTTCAGAATCATTGGAATCTCCTGCGATGTAGTCAACGCCGAGGGCCTTTCACTCACTCACCGCAGGCAGGTTGGTGGTCTTTCTGTCTTCTACCGACTCCTCTCCGGCCTTGCTCCCCCAGCTCTCTCTGTGCTCTGTCCCCCCAATATTCCTTCAGGTCGCACAAGATCTGCCTGCAACCCTCTTATGGTTAAACTGCCAAAGTCTAGGCTCTCTGCTCACCTTCACTCTTTCATTCCCCTTTTCTCCCGCCTCTGGAACAAACTCCCCCACTCCCTTCAATCCCACTCCTCCCTCCAGGTCTTTAAAACAGCTGTTCACCACCATCTCTTATCGTCCCCCATCGAAAACCTTGATCTTTTCTACCCCCGGTAATTCACCCCAGAGTCCTTGCAGTGTTCATATGTTTTAATCCTCTCCCACCTCCCCCCAAGTCCTCCCGATGTCCCTGCTCTCAAATGTTGTGTTTGTGTCCTTCCCCCTCTTCCCCCTCTCTTTTGTGTCCTTCCCCCTCTCTCCCCATCTTGTCTGCCGCTCCCCTTGTTTTTTGTGTTTAGTGTGTCGGTTTGTCTTTTTGTGTGATTAATGTTAGCTCTTTCACGAGCCTCGATCTTGTATACAAAAAAAAAATAAAAAAAATAATCTCAACCGATCTGTTGTTATTATCTTACACGGATTTCAACAACAACATTCACCTCAGCTGAGGGAGAAACCATGACGAGAATTTCGCGCCTTCCGCAGGTTCTTGGAACACTGACCTCGCTTACAAGGGGAATTCTTGTGTTTGGAGAACCCGTCGTCCTGGTTTTAACAGTTTTATTTATGATTCAGCCATTCTGCACTCCATCTGCGGTAACATTCACATTTGTTCTTTGACCAAGTTTCACCTTCACTCCTGATCGCGTCCCCCACTTCCGCCCCTTCTGTTGCCGAGCAACCGTCAGCGTCTTCTGAGGAAAGGGAGGTCGCATGAAGGATTGAGTAGGAAGGAATGAGTGATGGAACGAAGGATGAAGGAAGGCGGTTGGGGTGTGTTCCGTTAGCAAGCAGCTCGTGTTCCGTTAGCAAGCACCTAGTGTTCCATTAGCAAGCAGCTAGTGTTCCATTAGCAAGCAGCTCGTGTTCCATCAGCAAGCAGCTAGTGTTCCATTAGCAAGCAGCTAGTGTTCCATTAGCAAGCAGCTCGTGTTCCATCAGCAAGCAGCTCGTGTTCCATCAGCAAGCAGCTAGTGTTCCATTAGCAAGCAGCTAGTGTTCCATTAGCAAGCAGCTAGTGTTCCATAAGTAAGCAGCTAGTGTTCCATAAGTAAGCAACTCGTGTTCCATCAGCAAGCAGCTAGTGTTCCATTAGCAAGCAGCTAGTGTTCCATTAGCAAGCAGCTCGTGTTCCATCAGCAAGCAGCTAGTGTTCCATTAGCAAGCAGCTCGTGTTCCATTAGCAAGCAGCTCGTGTTCCATTACCAAGCAGCTAGTGTTCCATAAGTAAGCAACTCGTGGTCCATTAGCAAGCAACTCGTGTTCCATCAGCAAGCAGCTAGTGTTCCATTCGCAAGCAGCTCGTGTTCCATTAGCAAGCAGCTAGTGTTCCATTCGCAAGCAGCTAGTGTTCCATTAGCAAGCAGCTGGTGTTCCATAAGTAAGCAGCTGGTGTTCCATTAGCAAGCAGCTAGTGTTCCATTAGCAAGCAGCTAGTGTTCCATTAGCAAGCAGCTGGTGTTCCATTAGCAAGCAGCTCGTGTTCCATTAGCAAGCAGCTCGTGTTCCGTTAGCAAGCAGCTCGTGTTCCATGAGCAAGCAGCTCGTGTTCCATTAGCAAGTGCCTCGTGTTCCATAAGTAAGCAGCTGGTGTTCCATTAGCAAGCAGCTAGTGTTCCATTAGCAAGCAGCTAGTGTTCCATTAGCAAGCAGCTAGTGCTCCATTAGCAAGTGCCTAGTGCTCCATTAGCAAGCAGCTGGTGTTCCATTTATAGCAAGCAGCTAGTGTTCCATTAGCAAGCACCTAGTGTTCCATTAGCAAGCAGCTCGTGTTCCGTTAGCAAGCACCTGGTGTTCCATAAGTAAGCAGCTAGTGTTCCATAAGTAAGCAACTCGTGTTCCATCAGCCAGCAGCTAGTGTTCCATTAGCAAGCAGCTCGTGTTCCATTAGCAAGCAGCTCGTGTTCCGTTAGCAAGGAGCTAGTGTTCCATTAGCAAGCAGCTAGTGTTCCATTAGGAAGCGCCTAGTGTTCCATAAGTAAGCAGCTAGTGTTCAATTAGCAAGCAGCTCGTGTTCCATTAGCAAGCAGCTAGTGTTCCATTAGCAAGTGCCTCGTGTTCCATAAGTAAGCAGCTGGTGTTCCATTAGCAAGCAGCTAGTGTTCCATTAGCAAGCACCGCGTGTTCCATTAGCAAGCAGCTCGTGTTCCATTAGCAAGCACCTAGTGTTCCATAAGTATGCAGCTCGTGTTCCGTTAGCAAGCAGCTAGTGTTCCATTAGCAAGCAGCTAGTGTTCCATAAGTAAGCAGCTAGTGTTCCATTAGCAAGCAGCTAGTGTTCCATAAGTAAGCAGCTAGTGTTCCATAAGTAAGCAACTCGTGTTCCATCAGCAAGCAGCTAGTGTTCCATTAGCAATCAGCTAGTGTTCCATTAGCAAGCAGCTCGTGTTCCATCAGCAAGCAGCTAGTGTTCCATTAGCAAGCAGCTCGAGTTCCATTAGCAAGCAACTCGTGTTCCATTACCAAGCAGCTAGTGTTCCATAAGTAAGCAACTCGTGGTCTATTAGCAAGCAACTCGTGTTCCATCAGCAAGCAGCTAGTGTTCCATGAGCAAGCAGCTCGTGTTCCATTAGCAAGCAGCTCGTGTTCCATTAGCAAGCAGCTAGTGTTCCATTAGCAAGCAGCTAGTGTTCCATTCGCAAGCAGCTAGTGTTCCATTAGCAAGCAGCTGGTGTTCCATAAGTAAGCAGCTGGTGTTCCATTAGCAAGCAGCTAGTGTTCCATTAGCAAGCAGCTGGTGTTCCATGAGCACGCAGCTCGTGTTCCATTAGCAAGCAGCTCGTGTTCCGTTAGCAAGCAGCTCATGTTCCATTAGCAAGCAGCTCGTGTTCCATAAGCAAGTGCCTCGTGTTCCATAAGTAAGCAGCTGGTGTTCCATTAGCAAGCAGCTAGTGTTCTATTAGCAAGCAGCAAGTGTTCCATGAGCAAGCAGCTAGTGTTCCATTAGCAAGCAGCTAGTGTTCCATTCGCAAGCAGCTAGTGTTCCATTAGCAAGCAGCTGCTGTTCCATAAGTAAGCAGCTGGTGTTCCATTAGCAAGCAGCTAGTGTTCCATTAGCAAGCAGCTGGTGTTCCATGAGCACGCAGCTCGTGTTCCATTAGCAAGCAGCTCGTGTTCCGTTAGCAAGCAGCTCATGTTCCATTAGCAAGCAGCTCGTGTTCCATAAGCAAGTGCCTCGTGTTCCATAAGTAAGCAGCTGGTGTTCCATTAGCAAGCAGCTAGTGTTCTATTAGCAAGCAGCTCGTGTTCCATTAGCAAGCAGCTGGTGTTCCATGAGCACGCAGCTCGTGTTCCATTAGCAAGCAGCTCGTGTTCCGTTAGCAAGCAGCTCATGTTCCATTAGCAAGCAGCTCGTGTTCCATAAGCAAGTGCCTCGTGTTCCATAAGTAAGCAGCTGGTGTTCCATTAGCAAGCAGCTAGTGTTCTATTAGCAAGCAGCAAGTGTTCCATGAGCAAGCAGCTAGTGCTCCATGAGCAAGTGCCTAGTGTTCCATAAGTAAGCAGCTGGTGTTCCATTTATAGCAAGCAGCTAGTGTTCCATTAGCAAGCACCTAGTGTTCCATGAGCAAGCAGCTCGTGTTCCGTTAGCAAGCACCTAGTGTTCCATAAGTAAGCAGCTAGTGTTCCATACGTAAGCAGCTAGTGTTCCATAGGTAAGCAACTCGTGTTCCATCAGCCAGCAGCTGGTGTTCCATTAGCAAGCAGCTCGTGTTCCATTAGCAAGCAGCTCGTGTTCCGTTAGCAAGCAGCTAGTGTTCCATTAGCAAGCAGCTAGTGTTCCATTAGCAAGCAGCTAGTGTGCCATTAGCAAGCAGCTCGTGTTCCATTAGCAAGCAGCTCGTGTGCCATTGGCAAGCAGCTCGTGTTCCATTAGCAAGCAGCCAGTGTTCCATTAGCAAGCAGCTAGTGTTCCATTAGCAAGCAGCTAGTGTTCCATTAGCAAGCAGCTCGTGTTCCATTAGCAAGCAGCTCGTGTTCCATTAGCAATCGCCTAGTGTTCCATAAGTAAGCAGCTAGTGTTCAATTAGCAAGCAGCTCGTGTTCCATCAGCAAGCAGCTCGTGTTCCATCAGCAAGCAGCTAGTGTTCCATTAGCAAGCAGCTAGTGTTCCATTAGCAAGCAGCTAGTGTTCCATAAGTAAGCAGCTAGTGTTCCATAAGTAAGCAACTCGTGTTCCATCAGCAAGCAGCTAGTGTTCCATTAGCAAGCAGCTAGTGTTCCATTAGCAAGCAGCTCGTGTTCCATCAGCAAGCAGCTAGTGTTCCATTAGCAAGCAGCTCGTGTTCCATTAGCAAGCAGCTCGTGTTCCATTACCAAGCAGCTAGTGTTCCATAAGTAAGCAACTCGTGGTCCATTAGCAAGCAACTCGTGTTCCATCAGCAAGCAGCTAGTGTTCCATTCGCAAGCAGCTCGTGTTCCATTAGCAAGCAGCTAGTGTTCCATTCGCAAGCAGCTAGTGTTCCATTAGCAAGCAGCTGGTGTTCCATAAGTAAGCAGCTGGTGTTCCATTAGCAAGCAGCTAGTGTTCCATTAGCAAGCAGCTAGTGTTCCATTAGCAAGCAGCTGGTGTTCCATTAGCAAGCAGCTGGTGTTCCATGAGCACGTGCTCATGGAACACCAGCTGCTTGCTAATGGAACACCAGCTGCTTGCTAATGGAACACTAGCTGCTTGCTAATGGAACACTAGCTGCTTGCTAATGGAACACCAGCTGCTTACTTATGGAACACCAGCTCGTGTTCCATTAGCAAGCAGCTCGTGTTCCGTTAGCAAGCAGCTCATGTTCCATTAGCAAGCAGCTCGTGTTCCATAAGCAAGTGCCTCGTGTTCCATAAGTAAGCAGCTGGTGTTCCATTAGCAAGCAGCTAGTGTTCTATTAGCAAGCAGCAAGTGTTCCATGAGCAAGCAGCTAGTGTTCCATTAGCAAGCAGCTAGTGTTCCATTCGCAAGCAGCTAGTGTTCCATTAGCAAGCAGCTGGTGTTCCATAAGTAAGCAGCTGGTGTTCCATTAGCAAGCAGCTAGTGTTCCATTAGCAAGCAGCTGGTGTTCCATGAGCACGCAGCTCGTGTTCCATTAGCAAGCAGCTCGTGTTCCGTTAGCAAGCAGCTCATGTTCCATTAGCAAGCAGCTCGTGTTCCATAAGCAAGTGCCTCGTGTTCCATAAGTAAGCAGCTGGTGTTCCATTAGCAAGCAGCTAGTGTTCTATTAGCAAGCAGCTCGTGTTCCATTAGCAAGCAGCTGGTGTTCCATGAGCACGCAGCTCGTGTTCCATTAGCAAGCAGCTCGTGTTCCGTTAGCAAGCAGCTCATGTTCCATTAGCAAGCAGCTCGTGTTCCATAAGCAAGTGCCTCGTGTTCCATAAGTAAGCAGCTGGTGTTCCATTAGCAAGCAGCTAGTGTTCTATTAGCAAGCAGCAAGTGTTCCATGAGCAAGCAGCTAGTGCTCCATGAGCAAGTGCCTAGTGTTCCATAAGTAAGCAGCTGGTGTTCCATTTATAGCAAGCAGCTAGTGTTCCATTAGCAAGCACCTAGTGTTCCATGAGCAAGCAGCTCGTGTTCCGTTAGCAAGCACCTAGTGTTCCATAAGTAAGCAGCTAGTGTTCCATACGTAAGCAGCTAGTGTTCCATAGGTAAGCAACTCGTGTTCCATCAGCCAGCAGCTGGTGTTCCATTAGCAAGCAGCTCGTGTTCCATTAGCAAGCAGCTCGTGTTCCGTTAGCAAGCAGCTAGTGTTCCATTAGCAAGCAGCTAGTGTTCCATTAGCAAGCAGCTAGTGTGCCATTAGCAAGCAGCTCGTGTTCCATTAGCAAGCAGCTCGTGTGCCATTGGCAAGCAGCTCGTGTTCCATTAGCAAGCAGCCAGTGTTCCATTAGCAAGCAGCTAGTGTTCCATTAGCAAGCAGCTAGTGTTCCATTAGCAAGCAGCTCGTGTTCCATTAGCAAGCAGCTCGTGTTCCATTAGCAATCGCCTAGTGTTCCATAAGTAAGCAGCTAGTGTTCAATTAGCAAGCAGCTCGTGTTCCATCAGCAAGCAGCTCGTGTTCCATCAGCAAGCAGCTAGTGTTCCATTAGCAAGCAGCTAGTGTTCCATTAGCAAGCAGCTAGTGTTCCATAAGTAAGCAGCTAGTGTTCCATAAGTAAGCAACTCGTGCTCCATCAGCAAGCAGCTAGTGTTCCATTAGCAAGCAGCTAGTGTTCCATTAGCAAGCAGCTCGTGTTCCATCAGCAAGCAGCTAGTGTTCCATTAGCAAGCAGCTCGTGTTCCATTAGCAAGCAGCTCGTGTTCCATTACCAAGCAGCTAGTGTTCCATAAGTAAGCAACTCGTGGTCCATTAGCAAGCAACTCGTGTTCCATCAGCAAGCAGCTAGTGTTCCATTCGCAAGCAGCTCGTGTTCCATTAGCAAGCAGCTAGTGTTCCATTCGCAAGCAGCTAGTGTTCCATTAGCAAGCAGCTGGTGTTCCATAAGTAAGCAGCTGGTGTTCCATTAGCAAGCAGCTAGTGTTCCATTAGCAAGCAGCTAGTGTTCCATTAGCAAGCAGCTGGTGTTCCATTAGCAAGCAGCTCGTGTTCCATTAGCAAGCAGCTCGTGTTCCGTTAGCAAGCAGCTCGTGTTCCATGAGCAAGCAGCTCGTGTTCCATTAGCAAGTGCCTCGTGTTCCATAAGTAAGCAGCTGGTGTTCCATTAGCAAGCAGCTAGTGTTCCATTAGCAAGCAGCTAGTGTTCCATTAGCAAGCAGCTAGTGCTCCATTAGCAAGTGCCTAGTGCTCCATTAGCAAGCAGCTGGTGTTCCATTTATAGCAAGCAGCTAGTGTTCCATTAGCAAGCACCTAGTGTTCCATTAGCAAGCAGCTCGTGTTCCGTTAGCAAGCACCTGGTGTTCCATAAGTAAGCAGCTAGTGTTCCATAAGTAAGCAACTCGTGTTCCATCAGCCAGCAGCTAGTGTTCCATTAGCAAGCAGCTCGTGTTCCATTAGCAAGCAGCTCGTGTTCCGTTAGCAAGGAGCTAGTGTTCCATTAGCAAGCAGCTAGTGTTCCATTAGGAAGCGCCTAGTGTTCCATAAGTAAGCAGCTAGTGTTCAATTAGCAAGCAGCTCGTGTTCCATTAGCAAGCAGCTAGTGTTCCATTAGCAAGTGCCTCGTGTTCCATAAGTAAGCAGCTGGTGTTCCATTAGCAAGCAGCTAGTGTTCCATTAGCAAGCACCGCGTGTTCCATTAGCAAGCAGCTCGTGTTCCATTAGCAAGCACCTAGTGTTCCATAAGTATGCAGCTCGTGTTCCGTTAGCAAGCAGCTAGTGTTCCATTAGCAAGCAGCTAGTGTTCCATAAGTAAGCAACTAGTGTTCCATTAGCAAGCAGCTAGTGTTCCATAAGTAAGCAGCTAGTGTTCCATTAGCAAGTGCCTCGTGTTCCATAAGTAAGCAGCTGGTGTTCCATTAGCAAGCAGCTAGTGTTCCATTAGCAAGCACCGCGTGTTCCATTAGCAAGCAGCTCGTGTTCCATTAGCAAGCACCTAGTGTTCCATAAGTATGCAGCTCGTGTTCCGTTAGCAAGCAGCTAGTGTTCCATTAGCAAGCAGCTCGTGTTCCATTAGCAATCGCCTAGTGTTCCATAAGTAAGCAGCTAGTGTTCAATTAGCAAGCAGCTCGTGTTCCATCAGCAAGCAGCTCGTGTTCCATCAGCAAGCAGCTAGTGTTCCATTAGCAAGCAGCTAGTGTTCCATTAGCAAGCAGCTAGTGTTCCATAAGTAAGCAGCTAGTGTTCCATAAGTAAGCAACTCGTGCTCCATCAACAAGCAGCTAGTGTTCCATTAGCAAGCAGCTAGTGTTCCATTAGCAAGCAGCTCGTGTTCCATCAGCAAGCAGCTAGTGTTCCATTAGCAAGCAGCTCGTGTTCCATTAGCAAGCAGCTCGTGTTCCATTACCAAGCAGCTAGTGTTCCATAAGTAAACAACTCGTGGTCCATTAGCAAGCAACTCGTGTTCCATCAGCAAGCAGCTAGTGTTCCATTCGCAAGCAGCTCGTGTTCCATTAGCAAGCAGCTAGTGTTCCATTCGCAAGCAGCTAGTGTTCCATTAGCAAGCAGCTGGTGTTCCATAAGTAAGCAGCTGGTGTTCCATTAGCAAGCAGCTAGTGTTCCATTAGCAAGCAGCTAGTGTTCCATTAGCAAGCAGCTGGTGTTCCATTAGCAAGCAGCTCGTGTTCCATTAGCAAGCAGCTCGTGTTCCGTTAGCAAGAAGCTCGTGTTCCATGAGCAAGCAGCTCGTGTTCCATTAGCAAGTGCCTCGTGTTCCATAAGTAAGCAGCTGGTGTTCCATTAGCAAGCAGCTAGTGTTCCATTAGCAAGCAGCTAGTGTTCCATTAGCAAGCAGCTAGTGCTCCATTAGCAAGTGCCTAGTGCTCCATTAGCAAGCAGCTGGTGTTCCATTTATAGCAAGCAGCTAGTGTTCCATAAGTAAGCAACTCGTGTTCCATCAGCCAGCAGCTAGTGTTCCATTAGCAAGCAGCTCGTGTTCCATTAGCAAGCAGCTCGTGTTCCGTTAGCAAGGAGCTAGTGTTCCATTAGCAAGCAGCTAGTGTTCCATTAGGAAGCGCCTAGTGTTCCATAAGTAAGCAGCTAGTGTTCAATTAGCAAGCAACTCGTGTTCCATTAGCAAGCAGCTAGTGTTCCATTAGCAAGTGCCTCGTGTTCCATAAGTAAGCAGCTGGTGTTCCATTAGCAAGCAGCTAGTGTTCCATTAGCAAGCACCGCGTGTTCCATTAGCAAGCAGCTCGTGTTCCATTAGCAAGCACCTAGTGTTCCATAAGTATGCAGCTCGTGTTCCGTTAGCAAGCAGCTAGTGTTCCATTAGCAAGCAGCTAGTGTTCCATAAGTAAGCAACTAGTGTTCCATTAGCAAGCAGCTAGTGTTCCATAAGTAAGCAGCTAGTGTTCCATAAGTAAGCAACTCGTGTTCCATCAGCAAGCAGCTAGTGTTCCATTAGCAATCAGCTAGTGTTCCATTAGCAAGCAGCTCGTGTTCCATCAGCAAGCAGCTAGTGTTCCATTAGCAAGCAGCTCGAGTTCCATTCGCAAGCAACTCGTGTTCCATTACCAAGCAGCTAGTGTTCCATAAGTAAGCAACTCGTGGTCTATTAGCAAGCAACTCGTGTTCCATCAGCAAGCAGCTAGTGTTCCATGAGCAAGCAGCTCGTGTTCCATTAGCAAGCAGCTCGTGTTCCATTAGCAAGCAGCTAGTGTTCCATTAGCAAGCAGCTAGTGTTCCATTCGCAAGCAGCTAGTGTTCCATTAGCAAGCAGCTGGTGTTCCATAAGTAAGCAGCTGGTGTTCCATTAGCAAGCAGCTAGTGTTCCATTAGCAAGCAGCTCGTGTTCCATTAGCAAGCAGCTCGTGTTCCGTTAGCAAGCAGCTCATGTTCCATTAGCAAGCAGCTCGTGTTCCATTAGCAAGTGCCTCGTGTTCCATAAGTAAGCAGCTGGTGTTCCATTAGCAAGCAGCTAGTGTTCTATTAGCAAGCAGCTAGTGTTCCATGAGCAAGCAGCTAGTGCTCCATGAGCAAGTGCCTAGTGTTCCATAAGTAAGCAGCTGGTGTTCCATTTATAGCAAGCAGCTAGTGTTCCATTAGCAAGCACCTAGTGTTCCATGAGCAAGCAGCTCGTGTTCCGTTAGCAAGCACCTAGTGTTCCATAAGTAAGCAGCTAGTGTTCCATACGTAAGCAGCTAGTGTTCCATAGGTAAGCAACTCGTGTTCCATCAGCCAGCAGCTGGTGTTCCATTAGCAAGCAGCTCGTGTTCCATTAGCAAGCAGCTCGTGTTCCGTTAGCAAGCAGCTAGTGTTCCATTAGCAAGCAGCTCGTGTTCCATTAGCAAGCACATAGTGTTCCATTAGCAAGCAGCTCGTGTTCCATTAGCAAGCAGCTCGTGCTCCATTAGCAAGCACCTGGTGTTCCATAAGTAAGCAGCTACTGTTCCATCAGCAAGTGCCTCGTGTTCCATTAGCAAGCAGCTCGTGTTCCATTCGCAAGCAGCTCGTGTTCCGTTAGCAAGCAGCTAGTGTTCCATTAGCAAGCAGCTCGTGTTCCATGAGCAAGCAGCTAGTGTTCCATTAGCAAGCAGCTAGTGTTCCGTTAGCACGCAGCTCGTGTTCCATCAGCAAGCAGCTAGGGTTCCATTAGCAAGCAGCTAGAAACACCACCATGACACTATGTACCGTGCATGTGACACACCGCCTTGACACGATGTACCGTGCCTGTGACGCACCGCCATGACACTATGTACCGTGCCTGTGACGCACCGCCATGACACGATGTACCGTGCATGGAACGCACTGCCATGACATGATGTACCGTGCCTGTGATGCACCACCATGACACTATGTACCGTGCCTGTGCCGCACGGCCAAGACACTGTGTACGGTGCCTGTGACGAACAGCCATGACACTCTGTACAGTGCCTGTGACGCACCACAATGACACGTGTACCGTGCCTGTGACGCACCGCCATGACACTATGTACCGTGCCTGTGACGCACCGCCATGACACTATGTGCCGTGCCTGTGACGCATCGCCATGACACTATGTACCGTGCCTGTGACGCACCACCATGACACGATGCACCATGCCTGTGACACACCGCCATGACACTATGCACCGTGCCTGTGACGCACCGCCATGACACTATGTGCCGTTCCTGTGACGCATCGCCATGACACGATATACCGTGCCTGTGAAGCACGACCATGACACTATGCACTGTGCCTGTGATGCACTGCCATGACACTATGTACCGTGCCTGTGACGCACGGCCATGACACTATGTACCGTGCCTGTGATGCACTGCCCTGACACGATGTACCGTGCCTGTGATGCACCACCATGACACAATGTACCATGCATGCGATGCACCACAATGACACTATGTACCGTGCCTGTGACGCATCGCCATGACATGATGTACCATGCCTGTGACGCACCACCATGACACTGTGTACCGTGCTTGTGATGCACCGCCATGACACGATGTACCCAGCCTGTGACGCATCGCCATGACATGATGTACCATGCCTGTGACGCACTGCCATGACACGATGTACTGTGCCTGTGACACACCACCATGACACGATGTACCGTGCCTGTGACGCACCGCCATGACACTGTGCACCGTGCCTGCGACGCACCACCATGACACTATGCACCGTGCCTGTGACACACCGCCATGACACTATGTACCGTGCCTGTGACGCACCACCATGACACGATGCACCATGCCTGTGACACACCGCCATGACACTATGCACCGTGCCTGTGACGCACCGCCATGACACTATGTGCCGTGCCTGTGACGCATCGCCATGACACGATGTACCGTGCCTGTGACGCACGACCATGACACTATGCACTGTGATGCACTGCCATGACACTATGTACCGTGCCTGTGACGCACGGCCATGACACTATGTACCGTGCCTGTGATGCACTGCCCTGACACGATGTACCGTGCCTGTGACGCACCACCATGACACAATGTACCATGCATGCGATGCACCACAATGACACTATGTACCGTGCCTGTGACGCACCACCATGACACTATGTACCGTGCCTGTGACGCACCACCATGACATTATGTACCGTGCCTGTGACGCACCACCATGACACTGTGTACCGTGCCTGTGATGCACCGCCATGACACGATGTACCCAGCCTGTGACGCATCGCCGTGACATGATGTACCATGCCTGTGACGCACTGCCATGACACGATGTACCGTGCCTGTGACACACCACCATGACACGATGTACTGTGCCTGTGACGCACCGCCATGACACTGTGCACCGTGCCTGCGACGCACCACCATGACACTATGCACCGTGCCTGCGACGCACCACCATGACACTATGTACCGTGCCTGTGACGCACCACCATGACACGATGCACCATGCCTGTGACACAACGCCATGACACTATGCACCGTGCCTGTGACGCACCGCCATGACACTATGTCCCGTGCCTGTGACGCACCGCCATGACACGAAGTACCATGCATGGAACGCACTGCTATGACATGATGAACCGTGCCTGTGACGCACCACCATGACACTATGTACCGTGCCAGTGACGCACCGCCATGATACTATGTACCATGCCTGTGACGCACAGTCATGACACTATGTACCGTGCCTGTGCCACACCGCCAAGACACTGTGTACGGTGCCTGTGACGCACAGCCATGACACTATGTACCGTGCATGGAACGCACCGCCATGACACTATGTACCGTGGCTGTGCCGCACCGCCAAGACACTGTGTACGGTGCCTGTGACGCACAGCCATGACACTATGTACCGTGCATGGAACGCACCGCCATGACACTATGTACCGTGGCTGTGACACACCACCATGACACTATGTACTGTGGCTGTGACGCACCACCATGACACTATGTACCGTGGCTGTGACGCACCGCCGTGACACGATGTTTGTCCACGTATCTTTGCCTAATCAGTCATATTCTTTCTTTCTTTATTGTTCATGGCGAGATGATTATGGTGATGAAGAAGATGATGATGATTATGGTGATGAAGAAGATGATGATGATTATGATGATGGAGAAGATGATGATGATTATGATGATGATTATGGTGATGAAGACCATTCGGCCCCAGCAAGCTGGTCCTCCATTTCGTCGACCTCGGAAGGATGACAGGCTGAGTGAACCTGCCTGGCGCTTTTTAAATTTGACGATCGACCGGGATTCGCACTCGGGATCCTCGGAGCCCAAGGGAGCCCCCCCCCCCCCCCGTGACCGCCAAAACCAGGCGTACGTTTTCCCACTCACCTTCACTCGAGAGTTAAACATCTATATGCGGCGGGACCGTTCGCGAGATCTTCAGGTGGAGTAGGGGAAAACAGGTGCAAGGGAGCAAGAGGGGACGGGGAAGGAAAAAAAAAAGGGTTGGAAGATCTGCGACCGTTCACTCGCCATAGATGTTGGCGCTGCAAATAATTAAACAAAGAAGAATTGATGAAACATGAAAAAGATGAAAGAAAAAAACAAAAACAAAATTAAACCATAATAATAATAATAATGCATTAATTTTATATAGCGATTTTCAGGAAGCCCAAAGACGCTTAGAAAGAAAAATGTGAAGAATTTAAGAACGAAACGCGGACTTCGTAGGAAACACGGTTCAGGTAATCAATAAACGCGGACTTCGTAGGAAACACGGTTCAGGTTTTCTGCCCGTTTTGTGTTTTCTCTTGAACTTCTCCCACCGCTGGTCGCGTCGTTTGACCTCGCAGGAGTTCAATTCAATGAAGTGATTTTCCCTGAAAGCTCCGGTGACTAATTCTCTGGGCATCCTCCGTCGTGCGAAGTCCTTCCTTGGCACACCTGAGCTCCTCACCACATACAAGGCTTTCATCCGCAGCTCAATGGAATACTGTTCCCCCCTCTGGGCTGGTGCTCCTGCCTCACACCTTGCTCGGCTTCACGCTGTTGAGGCCAAAGCTTTCAGAATCATTGGAATCTCCTGCGATGTAGTCAACGCCGAGGGCCTTTCACTCACTCACCGCAGGCAGGTTGGTGGTCTTTCTGTCTTCTACCGACTCCTCTCCGGCCTTGCTCCCCCAGCTCTCTCTGTGCTCTGTCCCCCCAATATTCCTTCAGGTCGCACAAGATCTGCCTGCAACCCTCTTATGGTTAAACTGCCAAAGTCTAGGCTCTCTGCTCACCTTCACTCTTTCATTCCCCTTTTCTCCCGCCTCTGGAACAAACTCCCCCACTCCCTTCAATCCCACTCCTCCCTCCAGGTCTTTAAAACAGCTGTTCACCACCATCTCTTATCGTCCCCCATCGAAAACCTTGATCTTTTCTACCCCCGGTAATTCACCCCAGAGTCCTTGCAGTGTTCATATGTTTTAATCCTCTCCCACCTCCCCCCAAGTCCTCCCGATGTCCCTGCTCTCAAATGTTGTGTTTGTGTCCTTCCCCCTCTTCCCCCTCTCTTTTGTGTCCTTCCCCCTCTCTCCCCATCTTGTCTGCCGCTCCCCTTGTTTTTTGTGTTTTGTGTGTCGGTTTGTCTTTTTGTGTGATTAATGTTAGCTCTTTCACGAGCCTCGATCTTGTATACAAAAAAAAAAAAAAAAAAAAAAAATCTCAACCGATCTGTTGTTATTATCTTACACGGATTTCAACAACAACATTCACCTCAGCTGAGGGAGAAACCATGACGAGAATTTCGCGCCTTCCGCAGGTTCTTGGAACACTGACCTCGCTTACAAGGGGAATTCTTGTGTTTGGAGAACCCGTCGTCCTGGTTTTAACAGTTTTATTTATGATTCAGCCATTCTGCACTCCATCTGCGGTAACATTCACATTTGTTCTTTGACCAAGTTTCACCTTCACTCCTGATCGCGTCCCCCACTTCCGCCCCTTCTGTTGCCGAGCAACCGTCAGCGTCTTCTGAGGAAAGGGAGGTCGCATGAAGGATTGAGTAGGAAGGAATGAGTGATGGAACGAAGGATGAAGGAAGGAAGTTGGGGTGTGTTCCGTTAGCAAGCAGCTCGTGTTCCGTTAGCAAGCACCTAGTGTTCGTTCCATTAGCAAGCAGCTAGTGTTCCATTAGCAAGCAGCTCGTGTTCCATCAGCAAGCAGCTAGTGTTCCATTAGCAAGCAGCTAGTGTTCCATTAGCAAGCAGCTCGTGTTCCATCAGCAAGCAGCTCGTGTTCCATCAGCAAGCAGTTAGTGTTCCATTAGCAAGCAGCTAGTGTTCCATTAGCAAGCAGCTAGTGTTCCATAAGTAAGCAGCTAGTGTTCCATAAGTAAGCAACTCGTGTTCCATCAGCAAGCAGCTCGTGTTCCGTTAGCAAGCAGCTAGTGTTCCATTAGCAAGCAGCTCGTGTTCCATCAGCAAGCAGCTAGTGATCCGTTAGCAAGCAAGTAGTGCTCCATTCGCAACCAGCTCGTGTTCTGTTAGCAAGCAGCTCGTATTCCATTAGCAAGCAGCTCATGTTCCGTTTGCAAGCAGCTCATGTTCCATTAGCAAGCAGCTCCTGTTCCGTTAGCAAGCAGCTCGTATTCCATGAGCAAGCAGCTCATGTTCCGTTAGCAAGCAGCTCATGTTCCATTAGCAAGCAACTAGTGTTCCATTAGCAAGCAGCTAGTGTTCCAATGTTCCATGAGTAAGCAGCTCGTGTTCCACTAGCAAGCAGCTAGTGTTCCATTAGCAAGCAGCTAGTGCTCCATTAGCAAGCAGCTCATGTTCCTGTTCCATTAGCAAGCAGCTAGTGTTCCATTAGCAAGCAGCTAGTGTTCCATTAGCAAGCAGCTCATGTTCCATTAGCAAGCAGCTCCTGTTCCGTTAGCAAGCAGCTCGTATTCCATTAGCAAGCAGCTCATGTTCCGTTAGCAAGCAGCTCATGTTCCATTAGCAAGCACCTAGTGTTCCATTAGCAAGCAGCTAGTGTTCCATGAGCAAGCAGCTCGTGTTCCACAAGCAAGCAGCTAGTGTTCCATTAGCAAGCAGCTAGTGCTCCATTAGCAAGCAGCTAGTGTTCCATTAGCAAGCAGCTCGTTTTCCATTCGCAAGCAGCTGGTGTTCCATGAGCAAGCAGCGAGTGTTCCATTACCAAGCAGCTGGTGTTCCACGAGCAAGCAGCTAGTGTTCCATTACCAAGCAGCTCGTGTTCCATTAGCAAGCAGCTCGTTTTCCATTCGCAAGCAGGTGGTGTTCCATTTGCAAGCAGCTGGTATTCCACTAGCAAGCAGCTCGTTTTCCATTCGCAAGCAGCTGGTGTTCCATTACCAAGGCGCTGGTGTTCCACTAGCAAGCAGCTAGTGTTCCATTAGCAAGCAGCTCGTGCTCCATTAGCAAGCAGCCAGTGTTCCATTAGCAAGCAGCTAGTGTTCCATTAGCAAGCAGCGAGTGTTCTGTCGTGGAAGTGTAGGTGAGACTCAAGACGCCAATGATCGGAAACAGGTTTTACAAAAGGTCATGACTTTATTAACTGGTTGTTCACTTTCATTCCAATACCAAATAACTACCGTTTAACTCAATGGACCAGGTCACTCTATCCGCATGGTCCTTCTTGTTCGGCCGATGTTCCTCCGCCATTCCCGTCCTCCTTCCTCCCGTCGGGCAGAGGTTCTGATGATGAGTGCTCCTTGACTCCAAGTCTCTTCTGTTTATATGGGCAAGCTTCAGTTAATCCCCTGTGCGCTGAAATTGTAATCCCTTCTCCGCTGCTTCTAATCCTTTCTCCGCAAACGTTACTCGGTCGCCTCACTGGCACCAGCTCGCTCCCCTCCTGCTGCGAGTTCCATTTACCAAACAATAGGGGGGTGCTCCAGCCTGGGGCTGTGACCAGGTGGACAAGAGATTACCATGTTCGTGCACATTCCTGACACTCATTTACGAAATCGTCTATCTGCTTCGTTACTAGTCCCAATCAATGAGTTACATTTCCACAATTCCCCATCTTTTTGTTTTTGTTTATATTTACCATTAATCTAAACATCAATATATGTAAACAATCAATCACTGCAAGTAAACATCAATACAAGTATAAGTAAATAATCAATCACTGCAAGTAAACATCATTACAAGTATCCAAACCATAACTTTGGTAATCAAATTCCCTTAGGCATACACCGTCATCCTGCAAGAATCACAAAACATTTCGTTGGTCATTGACTCCTTCCATATTGTTCAATCTATTGCCTTTGCATCACAAATATCTTTTCAAAACAACACTTCACCATCACCAAGATACAACAATTTCACTTCATTTTCAAGTTTTGTAAAGCATCTGCACCATCTGGCAAAAACGTTTGCCTCCACACAAATGTTGACTTTGTTTGAAAGGAAGGGCTGATCACTTGTGTTTGAATCCAGGTATGAAACATTTTCTCCTAATGTCTTCATAGCACCTGCACTACTTCGTGTAGGATTTCGCTGTTGTGGTAACATTGCGGAGTCATAGACTGACCCTGCTCTCCATGTAGCATTCTTGCCACTTTTTGCTGTAAACCATAGTAATTCCTGAACAAGGCCTTCACCCAGTTGTAGTCGACTTGCCTCCTCCCTCATTGTGAGTGGGCAGCAAGTATTGGTGTGACGTTGATTGGCCAGCAAGATGTGGAACAGGGATGCCGGATGCATCCACAATGATGTTGGGACCATGGTGTTCAGGTCATCCATGGTCCATACCAGGAGTGGCCCGCAGAATCGTGCACAGCTGTTGTGAAAAGGCACAGCCATTGGTTTGCAGCTCCATGCTGGCTCCCCGGAAGTTGGTGAAGTAATAACATATGTCCCCGCATTTCACAGAGGTTGCAGGTAAGGTGTCGTTGTCCTGCAACTTCTGATGTGATGAATGTTCCAAGCCTTCGAACAAGAGTAAGTGATCGCCTTTCTTTCATATGTTGCAGTGTGATCCAGGCAAATGGTCACATAAATTTCCTTGGTGAAGGTAAGCATCCATCTCCAAGTTACACGGGAGAATGTCTTCATCATTCTTTGAGAAAGAGGGTGTATGCCACGTTTAACTTCATTTTTTAGCCACAAATTTTCTTTCTCGAACTTCTTCCCAATTCCGTTAGCACCCCCCTTCAAATGTGATCTCGTCTTATCCTTATGCTCAGTCACATCTGAATCTGCTTTCCACACACACTGAATCAGATAGGGTACATCTTACCATGAAATCAGCATAATCATGTATATCTTCCGACAGTTTCACATTCAACAATTTGTTGTTTTTCCTTAACACAAAAAAGGTTATATTCATTTATATGCGTCACACAAATAATATTCAATCAGGTATGTATTTGACTACTAAACTAAGAATAGCATCCACAATTGCTTTCAGGTTAATATAGTTCAAAAATTAACTCATGCACGTATTTTAGCACTACTCTAAGAAAATAAATTGTATATGATTACAATCACAAACGGGAATATCTAATTCCCAACAACAATTTTCCCAAACCAACAAATTAAGCATAATGTATTATTACCATAATTCCTCTCCACTTTTTCTTTTCCCTTCTTTTTTTTTTTTTTTTTTTTTTTTCCCTAACAGTGTGTCACTCGTGGTGATATAAGTTCACTGATATTGTAATTGACACAACTCATAACATTGTCGTTATGCCATTATCTTAATTCTACTGTATTCATTTGCAACATCACTTGATTAATCTCAGTATTTATGTCGCCTCAAAAGTCTTCCTTTTTTGGTTCCACATTTCTTTCCTCATTTGTCACTTCATGCGTTATCATCGTGTTGTTGGTTACCTTATTCAAACACACCGTCACTAAGGCTTTCAAGCAAGCCACCACTAAAACAATTGCCAATATAACTACTAAACCAACAAACAAATATTGGAGTATCTTAGCTACCACCCCTCCAAATGTGTTTCCCAACCATGCAAAGGCACCCCCTTTTATATAATCGTGGTATCTTGCTCCCTCTTGTCCCACCTGTAGCCATCTGTAAAACATGTGAGCTACCCCTTGTATATGTTCATACCTATAACATAATTATATGTCAATGACATTCAACATTGTATACCAAACTAACAAGCTTCCTAAAAGGTAAATAAAGAAAATCCCTTAATATGTAACATAAATCAGATTATTTGTCTTACCCTGATCCCCCTATCTCCCGGGGTCGAACTAAATCCCCTAATCATGAGTGTAGTTGTGATACATTATCCCTCATGTTGCGCTAATATCAGTAGATAATGGTATGTCATGTAGGCAAATAAATGTCACTATCCCAAGGAGGAATATCACATGTTGAAAAATGTAATGTTTATCAATGCAAGGGGTGTTAAAATGTAATTCAAATGAATGTATATCACGACTATCATTTATCCGCCACTGAATGTTCTGCTGGGCTGCTAGGTGCAGCCTCATTTTCTGTGGGATCGTCCACCTTAGCCCCATGTGCTTGCTTGCAATGAGAGGCATGAATCCAACTTTCTATTTTGGGTCCATATTTGTTTCTATTCTTATCAATCTCCTATGGTTTATCAATTCGTTCCAAGATACCGCAACCAAAGGTTTTAACCAAAGCTCTACCAAACTATTTCCAATGTGAACAAAAATGCCAGTGTAACAATGATTCGAGGAATTAACTTCAAGGGGTCAATAAATTTATTCTATAACCAGATCTAATTTTCCCATCCAATAGTTTGCCTTGCCACATGTCATATTATAACACTTTAATACACCTTCGAAAAATGTTTCCCATCTCAACAAATTTCCTTTTTTACAAATAGCCATGTGTAACTTACGTATTTAACTACAATTTCTCCTCAATTTGTTTGGCCTAACTGGCCGCAAAAGTGGCTGCCAGCATGCAGTACCGTTTTTTATCTACCAAGGAAGTGCTCATCCACACAAGACCTCTACCAAAATGTTGTTTGTAAAAACAAATCTGGGATTTCTGATTACATGGATGCACACTCTCAGGACATTTTCAGGCTGCTGTTAACAATCCACTACGATAAATTAATTCCTTTACCCACAATCAAATAATTAGTACAAATTGAGGATATTATCCCTATCACATTCTTTTATAGATTCATTATGTTGGATCTAATTTTTCCCAATAATTTTCCACTGCTGTAAGGAAGAACAATAGCTCTCATAAGTCTTAGTAATATCGTACTTAATTTGCCCAGCATCGAATAATTTATTTACTATCCTTTCTCATCTGTTAACCAGTGACTTTGTTTGAACTCCAGAACTGAAAACCCACAATAGTTCAAACCAGCAAAATTTTCTTTACTATTTTCCCATATCATCTATGCCTAAAACACATCCATACATACAGCACAATTTATATGCTGATAAAATTCAAGTTTATATATATAAAAATCCATGAGCAGAGTACTCTGGGAAGTCAGTGTAAGACCTCTCCAAAATTTGGCTAATTTTGTCCTCCCACATTTTTATGAAGCTCATATCCATAAATAGCTTTGATTCTCATATAAATTCGATCACAATGGAATCCCAAGATTATTCCCAATTTTTACTATTAATGAATAGCTGCTCATAACTCAGCAAATCAAATCTTTATTCTCCATCTGCCTTGACAAAAGTGATAATTTTCATAATCAAATTATATTTCTATTTTTAAATTTTTTTATTTTACGAATTCTCTCGATATGCGATCCCATCCCCATGGAACTATCTATTTTCCAGACAAGGCACACTGTCGGTGTCAACAATCTTGTAAGATTGATACACAAAAACACTAACATTGACACACAAAATACCCACACACACATGCATTATGCGTATTTGTTTGCGTTGGAACCCTTATTTACAGATCCGGATGGGTGTCAACTTTATTTCAATTTCTCAAAATTTGTACTTCAATTTTATAAGCGCTAATACAAAACGTTCCCACAAATGGACCAAAAAGTTTATTCTTAGAAAACCCCTATGACGTCACATTGACATTACCCTTTCAGTTCCCACAATAATTTCTCCAAATTTGACTACCCACCCATTTGTATGTCAGTCGACCACTGACCTATCAATCGTGTGGAACAATAGTCCGAAATTCCCACCTGATCATGATGTGACTCTTGTCACTTGGTTTGCCAAAAAAATTGCAAAGCAATTGTTCCAAACTTTGTAAATTTAAAATTTTGTGCCCAACATAAAAGATCCAATTTCGGCATTTGATCAATTAATTATTAATTTGCTTATAAGCAAAAGAAAAATGAATAATTCTTGCTCCGAAAACTTTTCAGACCCAAGACTCATCGACAGTTATTCATGTTTGTCCAGTAATCTAATTTGTTGAGGCCAATCGTCATTTGGGATTTGTCGCAATGAAGGCCTAATCATTGTCTGAGGTATCGGTCAGCACTGGTACCCTTGATCTTGGTTTACCCTATGAACTTGTCTTCCTTTTGGTATACGGACATCCTCTTTTCCAATGTCCCATCCGTCCACACTTGAAACATCGGTTTCTGTCGTTGCCTGGTCTGTGCACCTGTGCACTTGTATTGCTGGGCTGCATCTCTACATCCCTGAGTTGCCACTGCAATCTCTCGTTATCTCCTGAACCACGAAAAAATTCTCTGTACCGTCCTTTTTGGGGAGACAACTGGAAATCAGATGGGACAACTGTCACTTTCATTCCTAATTTCGAGGGCAGTTGTGCATTTGTCTCCTCCACTGTATCCTGTATCCTTTTTATTTTAAGTTCTAGATCCGTTATCCGTTCTTGCTGTTCCCGTTGTCTGGATTCACCATCCCAAAGATGGAATGCAAGCCAGTCTACCGTTAGATTCTGTCTCTTCCTGGCTTTCAATCTTTGTTCCAATCTTTCCAATCGACTTCGCTCAAATGTACCATCTCTTGGAAACTCCTCATCATGTCCCTTTGTCCACAAATACCAATTCTCGACCTGCCTTATAGCTTCGGCACCATAACGGTCGTACATATGATGTGTACAAGTACCTTTTTGTGGAATCTCTGGTTGTCCTTGTGTATTCTTGCAGGCTCCATTTCCCATTTTGCCTTTTATCAAAGTAGCGTTGGATGTGTTGTAGTTTGTTCCTCTAAAGCTTCACTCGTACCTCCAGGAAGGATCTCTCCACCTGTTCAAACGGTGATTTCCAGAGAATCTCTCTCACCTGTGGCTTTTGCACAATCCAATCTCACAGATCAGTATTTGCAGATGAGCCAGAGGGTCAGTATGAAATGGGTGAATCCTCAGGTGTCCGCTCTGTTGAAGGGGAAATCACACAATGGTAACCGCACATATATCTATATATAAACTCACCACCTTGCTCAATTTTCCAAGGTTGTCTTCTGTTGATAATATCTCACAAAGATATCAAAGCTTCTTTCTTGAGACCGCATTTTCATCAATCAAACAATCAATATATTCAATTCAATTTATCCAGTTCAATTTATTCAGTTAAATTTATTCAATTAAATTTATTCAGTTCAATTCAATTATTCAATTTCAATTAATTTATCAATATTCATCAATAAATCAAATTAAGCATTTTGGATGACTCCTTGCATAAGCCCTTTCCCCAATGATGTCAGGACAGGTCCATCCATTGACTGAGATCGAAGCTCATCGGTCGTCACCTCTGGTTCATACCTCATGTCAATTGATGAATCACCGTTCTGTCCTAGGGTCATATCTGACATATTTCCCCATTTTGCCTGGTCTCCACAAATTTTATTTGCAACCACTAAAGGCAACTCATCCTTCATTCGTGAGACCGCCAAAATGGATGGCAGATATTAAAGTTCTTTGGGAAAAATATCTCATCATTTTTCTTTAATAGTACCCAAATCTCTTGGCAATATAAATTTCGTAAAACTCCTGAAATAAGACTGTAAAATTCCTTCAATCATGCTAAATTTTGAAACTCCATCGCTTGTAACACCCAATTTATCCCATAGGGCTTGAAAGTTCTTTCCCAAGTTCATGCAATCATTCTGCATTTGAACCCTATGATATCATTCATAATAATCATCATGATTTTATAGTCACGGTCCTATCATAATCATCTATTTAAAACGAACATTTCCTTTATCACCACAGCTATGTGGTATAATCAACAATAGAATAAAACTGTACATAGCAACAGGCTACCTCATGGCCACTTAGTATACCTATTGACAATAAGTCATAACAATATCGAATAATCATTGAACAATTAAAAAATCGCTTCCACTGCTCCAGCCGCAGCATTCGTCATTTTGTCTGCTCATCCGCGTGACCAAAACGAAATAAAGGGAGCTCAACCATTACACAGCGCTTTTAATGGCGCATGCCATAGGAACTCGTCCACACAAGACCTCTACCAAAATGTTGTTTGTAAAAACAAATCTGGGATTTCTGATTACATGGATGCACACTCTCAGGACATTTTCCGGCTGCTGTTAACAATCCACTACGATAAATTAATTCCTTTACCCACAATCAAATAATTAGTACAAATTGAGGATATTATCCCTATCACATTCTTTTATAGATTCATTATGTTGGATCTAATTTCTTTCCCAATAATTTTCCACTGCTGTAAGGAAGAACAATAGCTCTCATAAGTCTTAGTAATATCATACTTAATTTACCCAGCATCGAATAATTTATTTACTATCCTTTCTCATCTGTTAACCAGTGACTTTGTTTGAACTCCAGAACTCAAAACTCACAATAGTTCAAACCAGCAAAATTTCCTTTACTATTTTCCCATATCATCTATGCCTTATACACATCCATACATACAGCCCAATTTATATTCTGATAAAATTCAAGTTTATATATATATAAAATCCGTGAGCAGAGTACTCTGGGAAGTCAGTGTAAGACCTCTCCAAAATTTGGCTAATTTTGTACTCCCACATTTTTTATGAAGTTCATATCCATAAATAGCTTTGATTCTCATATAAATTCTATCACAATGGAATCCCAAGATTACTTCCAATTTTTTTTTTTTTTTAATGAATAGCTGCTCATAACTCAGCAAATCAAATCTTTATTCTCCATCTCCCTTGACAAAAGTGATAATTTTCATAATCAAATTATATTTCTATTTTTTATTTTACGAATTCTCTCGATATGCGATCCTATCCCCATGGAACTATCTATTTTTCAGACAAGGCACACTGTCGGTGTCAACAATCTTGTAAGATTGATACACAAAAACAAAAACACTGACACACAAAATACCCACACACACATGCATTATGCATATTTGTTTGCGTTGGAACCCTTATTTACAGATCCGGATGGGTGTCAACTTTATTTCAATTTCTCAAAATTTGTCCTTCAATTTTATAAGCGCTAATACACAAATGGACCAAAAAGTTTATTCTTAGAAAACCCCTATGACGTCACATTGACATTACCCTTTCAGTTCCCACAATAATTTATCCAAATTTGACTACCCACCCATTTGTATGTCAGTCGACCACTGACCTATCATTCGTGTGGAACAATAGTCTGAAATTCCCACCTGATCATGATATGACTCTTGTCACTTGGTTTGCCAAAAATTGCAAAGCAATTGTTCCAAACTTTGTAAATTTAAAATTTTGTGCCCAACATAAAAGATCCAATTTCGGCATTTGATCAATTAATTATCAATTTGCTTACAAGCAAAAGAAAAATGAATAATTCTTGCTCCAAAAACTTTTCAGACCCAAGAATCGTCGACAGTTATTCATGTTTGTCCAGTAATCTAATTTGTTGAGGCCAATCGTCATTTGGGATTTGTCGCAATGAAGGCCTAATCATTGTCTGAGGTATCGGTCAGCACTGGTACCCTTGATCTTGGTTTACCCTATGAACTTGTCTTCCTTTTGGTATACGGACATCCTCTTTTCCAATGTCCCATCCGTCCACACTTGAAACACCGGTTTCTGTCGTTGCCTGGTCTGTGCACCTGTGCACTTGTATTGCTGGGCTGCATCTCTACATCCCTGAGTTGCCACTGCAATCTCTCGTTATCTCCTGAAACACGAAAAAATTCTCTGTACCGTCCTTTTTGGGGAGACAACTGGAAATCAGATGGGACAACTGTCACTTTCATTCCTAATTTCGAGGGCAGTTGTGCATTTGTCTCTTCCACTGTATCCTGTATCCTTTTTATTTTAAGTTCTAGATCCGTTATCCGTTCTTGCTGTTCCCGTTGTCTGGATTCACCATCCCAAAGATGGAATGCAAGCCAGTCTACCGTTAGATTCTGTCTCTTCCTGGCTTTCAATCTTTGTTCCAATCTTTCCAATCGACTTCGCTCAAATGTACCATCTCTTGGAAACTCCTCATCATGTCCCTTTGTCCACAAATACCAATTCTCGACCTGCCTTATAGCTTCGGCACCATAACGGTCGTACATATGATGTGTACAAGTACCTTTTTGTGGAATCTCTGGTTGTCCTTGTGTATTCTTGCAGGCTCCATTTCCCATTTTGCCTTTTATCAAAGTAGCGTTGGATGTGTTGTAGTTTGTTCCTCTAAAGCTTCTCTCGTACCTCCAGGAAGGATCTCTCCACCTGTTCAAACGGTGATTTCCAGAGAATCTCTCTCACCTGTGGCTTTTGCACAATCCAATCTCACAGATCAGTATTTGCAGATGAGCCAGAGGGTCAGTATGAAATGGGTGAATCCTCAGGTGTCCGCTCTGTTGAAGGGGAAATCATACAATGGTAACCGCACATATATATCTATATATAAACTCACCACCTTGCTCAATTTTCCAAGGTTGTCTTCACATTGATAATATCTCACAAAGATATTAAAGCTTCTTTCTTGAGACCGCATTTTCATCAATCAAACGATCAATATATTCAATTTAATTTATTCAATTCAATTTATCCAGTTAAATTTATTCAATTAAATTCAATCAATTAGATTCAATCAATCAACAATTCAATCAATTATTCAATTTCAATTAATTCATCAATATTCATCAATAAATCAAATTAATCATTTTGGATGACTCCTTGCATAAGCCCTTTCCCCAATGATGTCAGGACAGGTCCATCCATTGACTGAGATCGAATCTCATCGGTCGTCACCTCTGGTTCATACCTCATGTCAATTGATGAATCACCGTTCTGTCCTAGGGTCATATCTGACATATTTCCCCATTTTGCCTGGTCTCCACAAATTTTCTTTGCAACCACTAAAGGCAACTCATCCTTCATTCGTGAGACAGCCAACATGGATGGCAGATATTAAAGTTCATTGGGAAAAATATCTCATCATTTTCTTTTAATAGTACCCAAAATCTCTTGGCAATATAAATTTCGTAAAACTTCTGAAATAAGACTGTAAAATTCCTTCAATCATGCTAAATTTTGAAACTCCATCGCTTGTAATACCCAATTTATCCCATAGGGCTTGAAAGTTCTTTTCCAAGTTCGTGCAATCATTCTGCATTTGAACCCTATGATATCATTCATAATAATCATCATGATTTTATAGTCATGGTCCTATCATAATCATCTATTTAAAACGAACATTTCCTTTATCACCACAGCTATGTGGTATAATCAACAATAGAATAAAACTGTACATAGCAACAGGCTACCTCATGGCCACTTAGTATACCTATTGACAATAAGTCATAACAATATCGAATAATCATTGAACAATTAAAAAATCGCTTCTACTGCTCCAGCCGCAGCATTCGTCATTTTGTCTGCTCATCTGCGTGACCAAAACGAAATAAAGGGAGCTCAACCATTACACAGCACTTTTAATGGCGCATGCCATAGGAACTCAACGCCATTTCGACTCGGCCAGAAAAACGAGCAAATTTTGCAGGATGTTAACTGGAATTAGTCGTGAAAATATATCCAAAATACACAAAAATACCCACCCACAAAAATAAACAACAAAACCCAAACAAACCCAAGGTCGACCATATTACACAATTAAATTACACATTAAATTATTCATTAAATTACTCATTAAATTACTCATTAAATTACTCATTAAATTAACTTACATAGTTTCAGCATTGTATTGATTGCTGAAATGTTCATGGGTTTAAACACACCTTAAAAGAGGTATGCTTTGTGGTGTTGCCCACCTACCACGTTTAATTAAATTACATCATTTCAGCATCGTATTGATTGCTGAAATGTTCATGGGTTTGAACACACCTTAAAAGAGGTATGCTTTGTGGTGTTGCCCACCTACCACGTTTAATTAAATTACATCATTTCAGCATCGTATTGATTGCTGAAATGTTCATGGGTTTAAACACACCTTAAAAGAGGTATGCTTTGTGGTGTTGCCCACCTACCACGTTGAATTAAATTACATCATTTCAGCATCGTATTGATTGCTGAAATGTTCATGGGTTTGAACACACCTTAAAAGAGGTATGCTTTGTGGTGTTGCCCACCTACCACGTTTAATTAAATTACATCATTTCAGCATCGTATTGATTGCTGAAATGTTCATGGGTTTAAACACACCTTAAAAGAGGTATGCTTTGTGGTGTTGCCCACCTACCACGTTGAATTAAATTACATCATTTCAATTAAAAAAACATCGCTTCTACTGCTCCAGCCGCAGCATTCGTCACTTTGTCTGCTCATCCGCATGACCAAAACGAAATAAAGGGAGCTCAACCATTACACAGCGCTTTTAATGGCGCATGCCATAGGAACTCAACGCAATTTCGACTCGGCCAGAAAAACGAGCAAATTTTGCAGGATGTTAACTGGAATTAGCCGTGAAAATATAAACAAAATACACAAAAATACACACCCACACAAATAAACAACATTTATTCCGTTCAACAGAACAAACATTTCCTATATCATGACATGCATGTCTTCAAAATTATATGACCAAGAGAAAAAGTAAAACTAATTAAAACTGCGGGCAGTGATGATCCGGGGACCATACCGCTCCATCCTGATTGGACGGGTGCGTGCTAGAGTCGTTAACAACGACAGTCCAGATCCGATTGTTCAAAATTTCAACTCAATCGATCGAAAAATGAACGCAGGGATGCATTTTAAAGGTGCAGTGGCACTAACTGAGTTGCCACGAATATGGCCACGAAATTGCCAATATGGCCATCACAAAATATTTTCCTTAATCAATTGGCTCATAGCATAACCAATCTGCAAGTATTTCATCCGAAGATGTATCTCTGAGGAATTTTAATTAAATAAGTCATTTATAAATCAACGAGTTAATTTATTAAATGATTAATCAATAAATCAAAATTTTCCTTGACAACCACATCACTTGGTCAGTGTCATGTCCAAATATCAGCTTCCTTACTCAAAAGGTGCCTGAGTTAATGTAATGTAATTACTGTAATAAGATTACTGCAATTACTGTAATGATTACTGTAATTACTGTAATTACCGGAACTGTAATTACTGTAATTACCTCAGGTAATTACTGTAATGTAATTACTGTAATGTAATAAGAAATGTAATTAATTAAATAAGTACTTCATTAATCGCTAATAATGAAATAACTCCTGAATTTTCATCCGATTCACTTGACATTCGAATGGGTATTACATATCAGCCACCTAATTCAACCAACAACTATTTTTATTCAACATAGGCCAAAAGTTAACAACAATTTCAAAATTCTCAATTTTCATCCGATTCACTTGACATTCGAATGGGATTTACATATCAGCCACCTAATTCAACCAACAACTATTTTTATTCAACATAGGCCAAAAGTCAACAACAATTTCAAAAATCCTTAATTTTCATTCGATTCACTTGACATTCGAATGGGATTTACATATCAGCCACCTAATTCAACCAACAACTATTTTTATTCAACATAGGCCAAAAGTCAACAACAATTTCAAAATTCTCAATTTTCATCCGATTCACTTGACATTCGAATGGGATTTACATATCAGCCACCTAATTCAACCAACAACTATTTTTATTCAACATAGGCCAAAAGTCAACAACAATTTCAAAAATCCTTAATTTTCATTCGATTCACTTGACATTCGAATGGGATTTACATATCAGCCACCTAATTCAACCAACAACTATTTTTATTCAACATAGGCCAAAAGTCAACAACAATTTCAAAAATCCTTAATTTTCATTCGATTCACTTGACATTCGAATGGGATTTACATATCAGCCACCTAATTCAACCAACAACTATTTTTATTCAACATAGGCCAAAAGTTAACAACAATTTCAAAAATCCTTAATTTTCATTCGATTCACTTGACATTCGAATGGGATTTACATATCAGCCACCTAATTCAACCAACAACTATTTTTATTCAACATAGGCCAAAAGTTAACAACAATTTCAAAAATCCTTAATTTTCATTCGATTCACTTGACATTCGAATGGGATTTACATATCAGCCACCTAATTCAACCAACAACTATTTTTATTCAACATAGGACAAAAGTCAACAACAATTTCAAAAATCCTTAATTTTCATTCGATTCACTTGACATTCGAATGGGATTTACATATCAGCCACCTAATTCAACCAACAACGATTTTTATTCAACATAGGCCAAAAGTCAACAACAATTTCAAAAATCCTTAATTTTCATTCGATTCACTTGACATTCGAATGGGATTTACATATCAGCCACCTAATTCAACCAACAACTATTTTTATTCAACATAGGCCAAAAGTCAACAACAATTTCAAAAATCCTTAATTTTCATTCGATTCACTTGACATTCAAATGGGATTTACATATCAGCCACCTAATTCAACCAACAACTATTTTTATTCAACATAGGCCAAAAGTCAACAACAATTTCAAAAATCCTTAATTTTCATTCGATTCACTTGACATTCGAATGGGATTTACATATCAGCCACCTAATTCAACCAACAACTATTTTTATTCAACATAGGCCAAAAGTTAACAATTTCAAAAATCCTTAATTTTCATTCGATTCACTTGACATTCGAATGGGATTTACATATCAGCCACCTAATTCAACCAACAACTATTTTTATTCAACATAGGCCAAAAGTCAACAACAATTTCAAAAATCCTTAATTTTCATTCGATTCACTTGACATTCGAATGGGATTTACATATCAGCCACCTAATTCAACCAACAACTATTTTTATTCAACATAGGCCAAAAGTTAGCAACAATTTCAAAAATCCTTAATTTTCATTCGATTCACTTGACATTCGAATGGGATTTACATATCAGCCACCTAATTCAACCAACAACTATTTTTATTCAACATAGGCCAAAAGTCAACAACAATTTCAAAAATCCTTAATTTTCATTCGATTCACTTGACATTCGAATGGGATTTACATATCAGCCACCTAATTCAACCAACAACTATTTTTATTCAACATAGGCCAAAAGTCAACAACAATTTCAAAAATCCTTAATTTTCATTCGATTCACTTGACATTCAAATGGGATTTACATATCAGCCACCTAATTCAACCAACAACTATTTTTATTCAACATAGGCCAAAAGTCAACAACAATTTCAAAAATCCTTAATTTTCATTCGATTCACTTGACATTCGAATGGGATTTACATATCAGCCACCTAATTCAACCAACAACTATTTTTATTCAACATAGGCCAAAAGTTAACAATTTCAAAAATCCTTAATTTTCATTCGATTCACTTGACATTCGAATGGGATTTACATATCAGCCACCTAATTCAACCAACAACTATTTTTATTCAACATAGGCCAAAAGTCAACAGCAATTTCAAAAATCCTTAATTTTCATTCGATTCACTTGACATTCGAATGGGATTTACATATCAGCCACCTAATTCAACCAACAACTATTTTTATTCAACATAGGCCAAAAGTCAACAACAATTTCAAAAATCCTTAATTTTCATCCGAATCACTTGACATTCGAATGGGATTTACATATCAGCCACCTAATTCAACCAACAACTATTTTTATTCAACATAGGCCAAAAGTCAACAACAATTTCAAAAATCCTTAATTTTCATTCGATTCACTTGACATTCGAATGGGATTTACATATCAGCCACCTAATTCAACCAACAACTATTTTTATTCAACATAGGCCAAAAGTTAACAACAATTTCAAAAATCCTTAATTTTCATTCGATTCACTTGACATTCGAATGGGATTTACATATCAGCCACCTAATTCAACCAACAACTATTTTTATTCAACATAGGCCAAAAGTTAACAACAATTTCAAAAATCCTTAATTTTCATTCGATTCACTTGACATTCGAATGGGATTTACATATCAGCCACCTAATTCAACCAACAACTATTTTTATTCAACATAGGCCAAAAGTCAACAACAATTTCAAAAATCCTTAATTTTCATTCGATTCACTTGACATTCGAATGGGATTTACATATCAGCCACCTAATTCAACCAACAACTATTTTTATTCAACATAGGCCAAAAGTCAACAACAATTTCAAAAATCCTTAATTTTCATTCGATTCACTTGACATTCGAATGGGATTTACATATCAGCCACCTAATTCAACCAACAACTATTGTTATTCAACATAGGCCAAAAGGCAACAACAATTTCAAAAATCCTTAATTTTCATTCGATTCACTTGACATTCGAATGGGATTTACATATCAGCCACCTAATTCAACCAACAACTATTTTTATTCAACATAGGCCAAAAGTCAACAACAATTTCAAAAATCCTTAATTTTCATTCGATTCACTTGACATTCGAATGGGATTTACATATCAGCCACCTAATTCAACCAACAACTATTTTTATTCAACATAGGCCAAAAGTCAACAACAATTTCAAAAATCCTTAATTTTCATTCGATTCACTTGACATTCGAATGGGATTTACATATCAGCCACCTAATTCAACCAACAACTATTTTTATTCAACATAGGCCAAAAGTTAACAACAATTTCAAAAATCCTTAATTTTCATTCGATTCACTTGACATTCGAATGGGATTTACATATCAGCCACCTAATTCAACCAACAACTATTTTTATTCAACATAGGCCAAAAGTTAACAACAATTTCAAAAATCCTTAATTTTCATTCGATTCACTTGACATTCGAATGGGATTTACATATCAGCCACCTAATTCAACCAACAACTATTTTTATTCAACATAGGCCAAAAGTCAACAACAATTTCAAAAATCCTTAATTTTCATTCGATTTACTTGACATTCGAATGGGATTTACATATCAGCCACCTAATTCAAGCAACAACTATTTTTATTCAACATAGGCCAAAAGTCAACAACAATTTCAAAAATCCTTAATTTTCATTCGATCCACTTGACATTCGAATGGGATTTACATATCAGCCACCTAATTCAACCAACAACTATTTTTATTCAACATAGGCCAAAAGTCAACAACAATTTCAAAAATCCTTAATTTTCATTCGATTCACTTGACATTCAAATGGGATTTACATATCAGCCACCTAATTCAACCAACAACTATTTTTATTCAACATAGGCCAAAAGTCAACAACAATTTCAAAAATCCTTAATTTTCATTCGATTCACTTGACATTCGAATGGGATTTACATATCAGCCACCTAATTCAACCAACAACTATTTTTATTCAACATAGGCCAAAAGTTAACAACAATTTCAAAAATCCTTAATTTTCATTCGATTCACTTGACATTCGAATGGGATTTACATATCAGCCACCTAATTCAACCAACAACTATTTTTATTCAACATGGGCCAAAAGTCAACAACAATTTCAAAAATCCTTAATTTTCATTCGATTCACTTGACATTCGAATGGGATTTACATATCAGCCACCTAATTCAACCAACAACTATTTTTATTCAACATAGGCCAAAAGTCAACAACAGTTTCAAAAATCCTTAATTTTCATTCGATTCACTTGACATTCGAATGGGATTTACATATCAGCCACCTAATTCAACCAACAACTATTTTTATTCAACATAGGCCAAAAGTTAACAACAATTTCAAAAATCCTTAATTTTCATTCGATTCACTTGACATTCGAATGGGATTTACATATCAGCACAGGGAGCAGAGGAAAACCACGAAAAAGCAACAGCCCTGGCTTTGCTTCCTGGAAGTTTCCTGGAAGCTTCCTGCAAAACGCTTTGCTTCTCGCAAAACGTCCGCCAATGGGAACTTGGCGACGTCCACTCGAAATCCCAGCGGTGCCTCCAGATTGTCGTGGAAGTGTAGGTGAGACTCAAGACGCCAATGGTCGGAAACAGGTTTTACAAAAGGTCATGACTTTATTAACTGGTTGTTCACTTTCATTCCAATACCAAATAACTACCGTTTAACTCAATGGACCAGGTCACTCTATCCGCATGGTCCTTCTTGTTCGGCCGATGTTCCTCCGCCATTCCCGTCCTCCTTCCTCCCGTCGGGCAGAGGTTCTGATGATGAGTGCTCCTTGACTCCAAGTCTCTTCTGTTTATATGGGCAAGCTTCAGTTAATCCCCTGTGCGCTGAAATCGTAATCCCTTCTCCGCTGCTTCTAATCCTTTCTCCGCAAACGTTACTCGGTCGCCTCACTGGCACCAGCTCGCTCCCCTCCTGCTGCGAGTTCCATTTACCAAACAATAGGGGGGTGCTCCAGCCTGGGGCTGTGACCAGGTGGACAAGAGATTACCATGTTCGTGCACATTCCTGACACTCATTTACGAAATCGTCTATCTGCTTCGTTACTAGTCCCAATCAATGAGTTACATTTCCACAGTTCCATTAGCAAGCAGCTCGTGTTCCATTAGCAACCAGCTAGTGCTCCATCAGCAAGCGCCTCGTGTTCCATAAGTAAGCAGCTGGTGTTCCATTTATAGCAAGCAGCTAGTGTTCCATTAGCAAGCACCTCGTGTTCCATGAGCAAGCAGCTCGTGTTCCGTTAGCAAGCACCTAGTGTTCCAACAGTAAGCAGCTAGTGTTCCATAAGTAAGCAGCTAGTGTTCCATACGTAAGCAACTCCTGTTCCATCAGCCAGCAGCTAGTGTTCCATTAGCAAGCAGCTCGTGTGCCATTAGCAAGCAGCTCGTGTTCCGTTAGCAAGCAGCTAGTGTTCCATTAGCAAGCAGCTAGTGTTCCATTAGCAAGCAGCTAGTGTTCCATTAGCAAGCAGGTCGTGTTCCATTAGCAAGCAGCTCGTGTGCCATTGGCAAGCAGCTCGTGTTCCATTAGCAAGCAGCCAGTGTTCCATTAGCAAGCAGCTAGTGCTCCATTAGCAAGCGCCTAGTGTTCCATAAGTAAGCAGCTGGTGTTCCATTTATAGCAAGCAGCTAGTGTTCCATTAGCAAGCACCTAGTGTTCCATTAGCTAGCAGCTCGTGTTCCGTTAGCAAGCACCTAGTGTTCCATAAGTAAGCAGCTAGTGTTCCATAAGTAAGCAGCTCGTGTTCCATAAGTAAGCAACTCGTGTTCCATCAGCCAGCAGCTAGTGTTCCATTAGCAAGCAGCTCGTGTTCCATCAGCAAGCAGCTAGTGTTCCATTAGCAAGCAGCTAGTGTTCCATTAGCAAGCAGCTCGTGTTCCATTAGCAAGCAGCTAGTGTTCCATTAGCAAGCAGCTAGTGTTCCATTCGCAAGTAGCTAGTGTTCCATTAGCAAGCAGCTGGTGTTCCATAAGTAAGCAGCTGGTGTTCCATTAGCAAGCAGCTAGTGTTCCATTAGCAAGCAGCTATTGTTCCATTAGCAAGCAGCTGGTGTTCCATTAGCAAGCAGCTCGTGTTCCATTAGCAAGCAGCTCGTGTTCCGTTAGCAAGCAGCTCGTGTTCCATTAGCAAGCAGCTCGTGTTCCATTAGCAAGTGCCTCGTGTTCCATAAGTAAGCAGCTGGTGTTCCATTAGCAAGCAGCTAGTGTTCCATTAGCAAGCAGCTAGTGTTCCATTAGCAAGCAGCTAGTGCTCCATTAGCAAGTGCCTAGTGCTCCATTAGCAAGCAGCTGGTGTTCCATTTATAGCAAGCAGCTAGTGTTCCATTAGCAAGCACCTAGTGTTCCATTAGCAAGCAGCTCGTGTACCGTTAGCAAGCACCTGGTGTTCCATAAGTAAGCAGCTAGTGTTCCATAAGTAAGCAACTCGTGTTCCATCAGCCAGCAGCTAGTGTTCCATTAGCAAGCAGCTCGTGTTCCATTAGCAAGCAGCTCGTGTTCCGTTAGCAAGGAGCTAGTGTTCCATTAACAAGCAGCTAGTGTTCCATTAGGAGGCGCCTAGTGTTCCATAAGTAAGCAGCTAGTGTTCAATTAGCAAGCAGCTCGTGTTCCATTAGCAAGCAGCTAGTGTTCCATTAGCAAGTGCCTCGTGTTCCATAAGTAAGCAGCTGGTGTTCCATTAGCAAGCAGCTAGTGTTCCATTAGCAAGCACCGCGTGTTCCATTAGCAAGCAGCTCGTGTTCCATTAGCAAGCACCTAGTGTTCCATAAGTATGCAGCTCGTGTTCCGTTAGCAAGCAGCTAGTGTTCCATTAGCAAGCAGCTAGTGTTCCATAAGTAAGCAGCTAGTGTTCCATTAGCAAGCAGCTAGTGTTCCATAAGTAAGCAGCTAGTGTTCCATAAGTAAGCAACTCGTGTTCCATCAGCAAGCAGCTAGTGTTCCATTAGCAATCAGCTAGTGTTCCATTAGCAAGCAGCTCGTGTTCCATCAGCAAGCAGCTAGTGTTCCATTAGCAAGCAGCTCGAGTTCCATTAGCAAGCAACTCGTGTTCCATTACCAAGCAGCTAGTGTTCCATAAGTAAGCAACTCGTGGTCTATTAGCAAGCAACTCGTGTTCCATCAGCAAGCAGCTAGTGTTCCATGAGCAAGCAGCTCGTGTTCCATTAGCAAGCAGCTCGTGTTCCATTAGCAAGCAGCTAGTGTTCCATTAGCAAGCAGCTAGTGTTCCATTCGCAAGCAGCTAGTGTTCCATTAGCAAGCAGCTGGTGTTCCATAAGTAAGCAGCTGGTGTTCCATTAGCAAGCAGCTAGTGTTCCATTAGCAAGCAGCTCGTGTTCCATTAGCAAGCAGCTGGTGTTCCATGAGCACGCCGCTCATGTTCCATTAGCAAGCAGCTCGTGTTCCGTTAGCAAGCAGCTCATGTTCCATTAGCAAGCAGCTCGTGTTCCATTAGCAAGTGCCTCGTGTTCCATAAGTAAGCAGCTGGTGTTCCATTAGCAAGCAGCTAGTGTTCTATTAGCAAGCAGCTAGTGTTCCATGAGCAAGCAGCTAGTGCTCCATGAGCAAGTGCCTAGTGTTCCATAAGTAAGCAGCTGGTGTTCCATTTATAGCAAGCAGCTAGTGTTCCATTAGCAAGCACCTAGTGTTCCATGAGCAAGCAGCTCGTGTTCCGTTAGCAAGCACCTAGTGTTCCATAAGTAAGCAGCTAGTGTTCCATACGTAAGCAGCTAGTGTTCCATAGGTAAGCAACTCGTGTTCCATCAGCCAGCAGCTAGTGTTCCATTAGCAAGCAGCTCGTGTTCCATTAGCAAGCAGCTCGTGTTCCGTTAGCAAGCAGCTAGTGTTCCATTAGCAAGCAGCTAGTGTTCCATTAGCAAGCAGCTAGTGTGCCATTAGCAAGCAGCTCGTGTTCCATTAGCAAGCAGCTCGTGTGCCATTGGCAAGCAGCTCGTGTTCCATTAGCAAGCAGCCAGTGTTCCATTAGCAAGCAGCTAGTGTTCCATTAGCAAGCAGCTAGTGTTCCATTAGCAAGCAGCTCGTGTTCCATTAGCAAGCAGCTCGTGTTCCATTAGCAATCGCCTAGTGTTCCATAAGTAAGCAGCTAGTGTTCAATTAGCAAGCAGCTCGTGTTCCATTAGCAAGCAGCTCGTGTTCCATTAGCAAGTGCCTCGTGCTCCATAAGTAAGCAGCTAGTGTTCCATAAGTAAGCAACTCGTGTTCCATCAGCAAGCAGCTAGTGTTCCATTAGCAATCAGCTAGTGTTCCATTAGCAAGCAGCTCGTGTTCCATCAGCAAGCAGCTAGTGTTCCATTAGCAAGCAGCTCGAGTTCCATTAGCAAGCAACTCGTGTTCCATTACCAAGCAGCTAGTGTTCCATAAGTAAGCAACTCGTGGTCTATTAGCAAGCAACTCGTGTTCCATCAGCAAGCAGCTAGTGTTCCATGAGCAAGCAGCTCGTGTTCCATTAGCAAGCAGCTCGTGTTCCATTAGCAAGCAGCTAGTGTTCCATTAGCAAGCAGCTAGTGTTCCATTCGCAAGCAGCTAGTGTTCCATTAGCAAGCAGCTGGTGTTCCATAAGTAAGCAGCTGGTGTTCCATTAGCAAGCAGCTAGTGTTCCATTAGCAAGCAGCTCGTGTTCCATTAGCAAGCAGCTGGTGTTCCATGAGCACGCAGCTCGTGTTCCATTAGCAAGCAGCTCGTGTTCCGTTAGCAAGCAGCTCATGTTCCATTAGCAAGCAGCTCGTGTTCCATAAGCAAGTGCCTCGTGTTCCATAAGTAAGCAGCTGGTGTTCCATTAGCAAGCAGCTAGTGTTCTATTAGCAAGCAGCTAGTGTTCCATGAGCAAGCAGCTAGTGCTCCATGAGCAAGTGCCTAGTGTTCCATAAGTAAGCAGCTGGTGTTCCATTTATAGCAAGCAGCTAGTGTTCCATTAGCAAGCACCTAGTGTTCCATGAGCAAGCAGCTCGTGTTCCGTTAGCAAGCACCTAGTGTTCCATAAGTAAGCAGCTAGTGTTCCATACGTAAGCAGCTAGTGTTCCATAGGTAAGCAACTCGTGTTCCATCAGCCAGCAGCTGGTGTTCCATTAGCAAGCAGCTCGTGTTCCATTAGCAAGCAGCTCGTGTTCCGTTAGCAAGCAGCTAGTGTTCCATTAGCAAGCAGCTAGTGTTCCATTAGCAAGCAGCTAGTGTGCCATTAGCAAGCAGCTCGTGTTCCATTAGCAAGCAGCTCGTGTGCCATTGGCAAGCAGCTCGTGTTCCATTAGCAAGCAGCCAGTGTTCCATTAGCAAGCAGCTAGTGTTCCATTAGCAAGCAGCTAGTGTTCCATTAGCAAGCAGCTCGTGTTCCATTAGCAAGCAGCTCGTGTTCCATTAGCAATCGCCTAGTGTTCCATAAGTAAGCAGCTAGTGTTCAATTAGCAAGCAGCTCGTGTTCCATCAGCAAGCAGCTCGTGTTCCATCAGCAAGCAGCTAGTGTTCCATTAGCAAGCAGCTAGTGTTCCATTAGCAAGCAGCTAGTGTTCCATAAGTAAGCAGCTAGTGTTCCATAAGTAAGCAACTCGTGTTCCATCAGCAAGCAGCTAGTGTTCCATTAGCAAGCAGCTAGTGTTCCATTAGCAAGCAGCTCGTGTTCCATCAGCAAGCAGCTAGTGTTCCATTAGCAAGCAGCTAGTGTTCCATTCGCAAGCAGCTAGTGTTCCATTAGCAAGCAGCTGGTGTTCCATAAGTAAGCAGCTGGTGTTCCATTAGCAAGCAGCTAGTGTTCCATTAGCAAGCAGCTAGTGTTCCATTAGCAAGCAGCTGGTGTTCCATTAGCAAGCAGCTCGTGTTCCATTAGCAAGCAGCTCGTGTTCCGTTAGCAAGCAGCTCGTGTTCCATTAGCAAGCAGCTCGTGTTCCATTAGCAAGTGCCTCGTGTTCCATAAGTAAGCAGCTGGTGTTCCATTAGCAAGCAGCTAGTGTTCCATTAGCAAGCAGCTAGTGTTCCATTAGCAAGCAGCTAGTGCTCCATTAGCAAGTGCCTAGTGCTCCATTAGCAAGCAGCTGGTGTTCCATTTATAGCAAGCAGCTAGTGTTCCATTAGCAAGCACCTAGTGTTCCATTAGCAAGCAGCTCGTGTACCGTTAGCAAGCACCTGGTGTTCCATAAGTAAGCAGCTAGTGTTCCATAAGTAAGCAACTCGTGTTCCATCAGCCAGCAGCTAGTGTTCCATTAGCAAGCAGCTAGTGTTCCATTAGCAAGTGCCTCGTGTTCCATAAGTAAGCAGCTGGTGTTCCATTAGCAAGCAGCTAGTGTTCCATTAGCAAGCACCGCGTGTTCCATTAGCAAGCAGCTCGTGTTCCATTAGCAAGCACCTAGTGTTCCATAAGTATGCAGCTCGTGTTCCGTTAGCAAGCAGCTAGTGTTCCATTAGCAAGCAGCTAGTGTTCCATAAGTAAGCAGCTAGTGTTCCATTAGCAAGCAGCTAGTGTTCCATAAGTAAGCAGCTAGTGTTCCATAAGTAAGCAACTCGTGTTCCATCAGCAAGCAGCTAGAGTTCCATTAGCAATCAGCTAGTGTTCCATTAGCAAGCAGCTCGTGTTCCATCAGCAAGCAGCTAGTGTTCCATTAGCAAGCAGATCGAGTTCCATTAGCAAGCAACTCGTGTTCCATTACCAAGCAGCTAGTGTTCCATAAGTAAGCAACTCGTGGTCTATTAGCAAGCAACTCGTGTTCCATCAGCAAGCAGCTAGTGTTCCATGAGCAAGCAGCTCGTGTTCCATTAGCAAGCAGCTCGTGTTCCATTAGCAAGCAGCTAGTGTTCCATTAGCAAGCAGCTAGTGTTCCATTCGCAAGCAGCTAGTGTTCCATTAGCAAGCAGCTGGTGTTCCATAAGTAAGCAGCTGGTGTTCCATTAGCAAGCAGCTAGTGTTCCATTAGCAAGCAGCTCGTGTTCCATTAGCAAGCAGCTGGTGTTCCATGAGCACGCCGCTCATGTTCCATTAGCAAGCAGCTCGTGTTCCGTTAGCAAGCAGCTCATGTTCCATTAGCAAGCAGCTCGTGTTCCATTAGCAAGTGCCTCGTGTTCCATAAGTAAGCAGCTGGTGTTCCATTAGCAAGCAGCTAGTGTTCTATTAGCAAGCAGCTAGTGTTCCATGAGCAAGCAGCTAGTGCTCCATGAGCAAGCAGCTCGTGTTCCGTTAGCAAGCACCTAGTGTTCCATAAGTAAGCAGCTAGTGTTCCATACGTAAGCAGCTAGTGTTCCATAGGTAAGCAACTCGTGTTCCATCAGCCAGCAGCTAGTGTTCCATTAGCAAGCAGCTCGTGTTCCATTAGCAAGCAGCTCGTGTTCCGTTAGCAAGCAGCTAGTGTTCCATTAGCAAGCAGCTAGTGTTCCATTAGCAAGCAGCTAGTGTGCCATTAGCAAGCAGCTCGTGTTCCATTAGCAAGCAGCTCGTGTGCCATTGGCAAGCAGCTCGTGTTCCATTAGCAAGCAGCCAGTGTTCCATTAGCAAGCAGCTAGTGTTCCATTAGCAAGCAGCTAGTGTTCCATTAGCAAGCAGCTCGTGTTCCATTAGCAAGCAGCTCGTGTTCCATTAGCAATCGCCTAGTGTTCCATAAGTAAGCAGCTAGTGTTCAATTAGCAAGCAGCTCGTGTTCCATTAGCAAGCAGCTCGTGTTCCATTAGCAAGTGCCTCGTGCTCCATAAGTAAGCAGCTGGTGTTCCATTAGCAAGCAGCTCGTGTTCCATTAGCAAGCAGCTCGTGCTCCATTAGCAAGCACCTGGTGTTCCATAAGTAAGCAGCTACTGTTCCATCAGCAAGTGCCTCGTGTTCCATTAGCAAGCAGCTCGTGTTCCATTCGCAAGCAGCTCGTGTTCCGTTAGCAAGCAGCTAGTGTTCCATTAGCAAGCAGCTCGTGTTCCATGAGCAAGCAGCTAGTGTTCCATGAGCAAGCAGCTAGTGTTCCGTTAGCACGCAGCTCGTGTTCCATCAGCAAGCAGCTAGGGTTCCATTAGCAAGCAGCTAGAAACACCACCATGACACTATGTACCGTGCATGTGACACACCGCCTTGACACGATGTACCGTGCCTGTGACGCACCGCCATGACACTATGTACCGTGCCTGTGACGCACCGCCATGACACGATGTACCGTGCATGGAACGCACTGCCATGACATGATGTACCGTGCCTGTGATGCACCACCATGACACTATGTACCGTGCCTGTGCCGCACGGCCAAGACACTGTGTACGGTGCCTGTGACGAACAGCCATGACACTCTGTACAGTGCCTGTGACGCACCACAATGACACGTGTACCGTGCCTGTGACGCACCGCCATGACACTATGTACCGTGCCTGTGACGCACCGCCATGACACTATGTGCCGTGCCTGTGACGCATCGCCATGACACGATGTACCGTGCCTGTGACGCACGACCATGACACTATGCACTGTGCCTGTGATGCACTGCCATGACACTATGTACCGTGCCTGTGACGCACGGCCATGACACTATGTACCGTGCCTGTGATGCACTGCCCTGACACGATGTGCCGTGTTTGGACGCACTGCCATGACACTATGTACCATGCAAGTGATGCACCACCATGACACTATGTACCGTGCCTGTGACGCACCACCATGACACAATGTACCATGCATGCGATGCACCACAATGACACTATGTACCGTGCCTGTGACGCACCACCATGACACTATGTACCGTGCCTGTGACGCACCACCATGACACTATGTACCGTGCCTGTGACGCACCACCATGACATTATGTACCGTGCCTGTGACGCACCACCATGACACTGTGTAACGTGCCTGTGATGCACCGCCATGACACGATGTACCCAACCTGTGACGCACCACCATGACACTATGTACCGTGCCTGTGACGCACCACCATGACACTATGTACCGTGCCTGTGACGCACCACCATGACATTATGTACCGTGCCTGTGACGCACCACCATGACACTGTGTAACGTGCCTGTGATGCACCGCCATGACACGATGTACCCAACCTGTGACGCATCGCCATGACATGATGTACCATGCCTGTGACGCACTGCCATGACATGATGTACCGTGCCTGTGATGCACCACCATGACACTATGTACCGTGCATGTGACGCACCGCCATGACACTATGTACCATGCCTGTGACACACCGCCATGACACTATGCACCGTGCCTGTGACGCACCGCCATGACACTATGTTCCGTGCCTGTGACGCACCGCCATGATACTATGTACCATGCCTGTGACGCACCACCATGACACTATGTACCGTGGCTGTGACGCACCGCCGTGACACGATGTTTGTCCACGTATCTTTGCCTAATCAGTCATATTCTTTCTTTCTTTATTGTTCATGGCGAGATGATTATGGTGATGAAGAAGATGATGATGTTTATGGTGATGAAGAAGATGATGATGATTATGATGATGGAGAAGATGATGATGATTATGATGATGATTATGGTGATGAAGACCATTCGGCCCCAGCAAGCTGGTCCTCCATTTCGTCCACCTCGGAAGGATGACAGGCTGAGTGAACCTGCCTGGCGCTTTTTAAATTTGACGATCGACCGGGATTCGCACTCGGGATCCTCGGAGCCCAAGGGAGCCCCCCCCCCCCGTGACCGCCAAAACCAGGCGTACGTTTTCCCACTCACCTTCACTCGAGAGTTAAACATCTATATGCGGCGGGACCGTTCGCGAGATCTTCAGGTGGAGTAGGGGAAAACAGGTGCAAGGGAGCAAGAGGGGACGGGGAAGGAAAAAAAAAAGGGTTGGAAGATCTGCGACCGTTCACTCGCCATAGATGTTGGCGCTGCAAATAATTAAACAAAGAAGAATTGATGAAACATGAAAAAGATGAAAGAAAAAAACAAAAACAAAATTAAACCATAATAATAATAATAATGCATTTATTTTATATAGCGATTTTCAGGAAGCCCAAAGACGCTTAGAAAGAAAAATGTGAAGAATTTAAAAACGAAACGCGGACTTCGTAGGAAACACGGTTCAGGTAATCAATAAACGCGGACTTCGTAGGAAACACGGTTCAGGTTTTCTGCCCGTTTTGTGTTTTCTCTTGAACTTCTCCCACCGCTGGTCGCGTCGTTTGACCTCGCAGGAGTTCAATTCAATGAAGTGATTTTCCCTGAAAGCTCCGGTGACTAATTCTCTGGGCATCCTCCGTCGTGCGAAGTCCTTCCTTGGCACACCTGAGCTCCTCACCACATACAAGGCTTTCATCCGCAGCTCAATGGAATACTGTTCCCCCCTCTGGGCTGGTGCTCCTGCCTCACACCTTGCTCGGCTTCACGCTGTTGAGGCCAAAGCTTTCAGAATCATTGGAATCTCCTGCGATGTAGTCAACGCCGAGGGCCTTTCACTCACTCACCGCAGGCAGGTTGGTGGTCTTTCTGTCTTCTACCGACTCCTCTCCGGCCTTGCTCCCCCAGCTCTCTCTGTGCTCTGTCCCCCCAATATTCCTTCAGGTCGCACAAGATCTGCCTGCAACCCTCTTATGGTTAAACTGCCAAAGTCTAGGCTCTCTGCTCACCTTCACTCTTTCATTCCCCTTTTCTCCCGCCTCTGGAACAAACTCCCCCACTCCCTTCAATCCCACTCCTCCCTCCAGGTCTTTAAAACAGCTGTTCACCACCATCTCTTATCGTCCCCCATCGAAAACCTTGATCTTTTCTACCCCCGGTAATTCACCCCAGAGTCCTTGCAGTGTTCATATGTTTTAATCCTCTCCCACCTCCCCCCAAGTCCTCCCGATGTCCCTGCTCTCAAATGTTGTGTTTGTGTCCTTCCCCCTCTTCCCCCTCTCTTTTGTGTCCTTCCCCCTCTCTCCCCATCTTGTCTGCCGCTCCCCTTGTTTTTTGTGTTTTGTGTGTCGGTTTGTCTTTTTGTGTGATTAATGTTAGCTCTTTCACGAGCCTCGATCTTGTATACAAAAAAAAAAAAAAAAAAAATCTCAACCGATCTGTTGTTATTATCTTACACGGATTTCAACAACAACATTCACCTCAGCTGAGGGAGAAACCATGACATGACGAGAATTTCGCGCCTTCCGCAGGTTCTTGGAACACTGACCTCGCTTACAAGGGGAATTCTTGTGTTTGGAGAACCCGTCGTCCTGGTTTTAACAGTTTTATTTATGATTCAGCCATTCTGCACTCCATCTGCGGTAACATTCACATTTGTTCTTTGACCAAGTTTCACCTTCACTCCTGATCGCGTCCCCCACTTCCGCCCCTTCTGTTGCCGAGCAACCGTCAGCGTCTTCTGAGGAAAGGGAGGTCGCATGAAGGATTGAGTAGGAAGGAATGAGTGATGGAACGAAGGATGAAGGAAGGAGGTTGGGGTGTGTTCCGTTAGCAAGCAGCTCGTGTTCCGTTAGCAAGCACCTAGTGTTCCATTAGCAAGCAGCTAGTGTTCCATTAGCAAGCAGCTCGTGTTCCATCAGCAAGCAGCTAGTGTTCCATTAGCAAGCAGCTAGTGTTCCATTAGCAAGCAGCTCGTGTTCCATCAGCAAGCAGCTCGTGTTCCATCAGCAAGCAGCTAGTGTTCCATTAGCAAGCAGCTAGTGTTCCATTAGCAAGCAGCTAGTGTTCCATAAGTAAGCAGCTAGTGTTCCATAAGTAAGCAACTCGTGTTCCATCAGCAAGCAGCTAGTGTTCCATTAGCAAGCAGCTAGTGTTCCATTAGCAAGCAGCTCGTGTTCCATCAGCAAGCAGCTAGTGTTCCATTAGCAAGCAGCTCGTGTTCCATTAGCAAGCAGCTCGTGTTCCATTACCAAGCAGCTAGTGTTCCATAAGTAAGCAACTCGTGGTCCATTAGCAAGCAACTCGTGTTCCATCAGCAAGCAGCTAGTGTTCCATTCGCAAGCAGCTCGTGTTCCATTAGCAAGCAGCTAGTGTTCCATTCGCAAGCAGCTAGTGTTCCATTAGCAAGCAGCTGGTGTTCCATAAGTAAGCAGCTGGTGTTCCATTAGCAAGCAGCTAGTGTTCCATTAGCAAGCAGCTGGTGTTCCATTAGCAAGCAGCTCGTGTTCCATTAGCAAGCAGCTCGTGTTCCGTTAGCAAGCAGCTCGTGTTCCATGAGCAAGCAGCTCGTGTTCCATTAGCAAGTGCCTCGTGTTCCATAAGTAAGCAGCTGGTGTTCCATTAGCAAGCAGCTAGTGTTCCATTAGCAAGCAGCTAGTGTTCCATTAGCAAGCAGCTAGTGCTCCATTAGCAAGTGCCTAGTGCTCCATTAGCAAGCAGCTGGTGTTCCATTTATAGCAAGCAGCTAGTGTTCCATTAGCAAGCACCTAGTGTTCCATTAGCAAGCAGCTCGTGTTCCGTTAGCAAGCACCTGGTGTTCCATAAGTAAGCAGCTAGTGTTCCATAAGTAAGCAACTCGTGTTCCATCAGCCAGCTGCTAGTGTTCCATTAGCAAGCAGCTCGTGTTCCATTAGCAAGCAGCTCGTGTTCCGTTAGCAAGGAGCTAGTGTTCCATTAGCAAGCAGCTAGTGTTCCATTAGGAAGCGCCTAGTGTTCCATAAGTAAGCAGCTAGTGTTCAATTAGCAAGCAGCTCGTGTTCCATTAGCAAGCAGCTAGTGTTCCATTAGCAAGTGCCTCGTGTTCCATAAGTAAGCAGCTGGTGTTCCATTAGCAAGCAGCTAGTGTTCCATTAGCAAGCACCGCGTGTTCCATTAGCAAGCAGCTCGTGTTCCATTAGCAAGCACCTAGTGTTCCATAAGTATGCAGCTCGTGTTCCGTTAGCAAGCAGCTAGTGTTCCATTAGCAAGCAGCTAGTGTTCCATAAGTAAGCAGCTAGTGTTCCATTAGCAAGCAGCTAGTGTTCCATAAGTAAGCAGCTAGTGTTCCATAAGTAAGCAACTCGTGTTCCATCAGCAAGCAGCTAGTGTTCCATTAGCAAGCAGCTCGTGTTCCATCAGCAAGCAGCTAGTGTTCCATTAGCAAGCAGCTCGTGTTCCATCAGCAAGCAGCTAGTGTTCCATTAGCAAGCAGCTCGAGTTCCATTAGCAAGCAACTCGTGTTCCATTACCAAGCAGCTAGTGTTCCATAAGTAAGCAACTCGTGGTCTATTAGCAAGCAACTCGTGTTCCATCAGCAAGCAGCTAGTGTTCCATGAGCAAGCAGCTCGTGTTCCATTAGCAAGCAGCTCGTGTTCCATTAGCAAGCAGCTAGTGTTCCATTAGCAAGCAGCTAGTGTTCCATTCGCAAGCAGCTAGTGTTCCATTAGCAAGCAGCTGGTGTTCCATAAGTAAGCAGCTGGTGTTCCATTAGCAAGCAGCTAGTGTTCCATTAGCAAGCAGCTCGTGTTCCATTAGCAAGCAGCTGGTGTTCCATGAGCACGCAGCTCGTGTTCCATTAGCAAGCAGCTCGTGTTCCGTTAGCAAGCAGCTCATGTTCCATTAGCAAGCAGCTCGTGTTCCATAAGCAAGTGCCTCGTGTTCCATAAGTAAGCAGCTGGTGTTCCATTAGCAAGCAGCTAGTGTTCTATTAGCAAGCAGCTAGTGTTCCATGAGCAAGCAGCTAGTGCTCCATGAGCAAGTGCCTAGTGTTCCATAAGTAAGCAGCTGGTGTTCCATTTATAGCAAGCAGCTAGTGTTCCATTAGCAAGCACCTAGTGTTCCATGAGCAAGCAGCTCGTGTTCCGTTAGCAAGCACCTAGTGTTCCATAAGTAAGCAGCTAGTGTTCCATACGTAAGCAGCTAGTGTTCCATAGGTAAGCAACTCGTGTTCCATCAGCCAGCAGCTGGTGTTCCATTAGCAAGCAGCTCGTGTTCCATTAGCAAGCAGCTCGTGTTCCGTTAGCAAGCAGCTAGTGTTCCATTAGCAAGCAGCTAGTGTTCCATTAGCAAGCAGCTAGTGTGCCATTAGCAAGCAGCTCGTGTTCCATTAGCAAGCAGCTCGTGTGCCATTGGCAAGCAGCTCGTGTTCCATTAGCAAGCAGCCAGTGTTCCATTAGCAAGCAGCTAGTGTTCCATTAGCAAGCAGCTAGTGTTCCATTAGCAAGCAGCTAGTGTTCCATTAGCAAGCAGCTAGTGTTCCATAAGTAAGCAGCTAGTGTTCCATAAGTAAGCAACTCGTGTTCCATCAGCAAGCAGCTAGTGTTCCATTAGCAAGCAGCTAGTGTTCCATTAGCAAGCAGCTCGTGTTCCATCAGCAAGCAGCTAGTGTTCCATTAGCAAGCAGCTCGTGTTCCATTAGCAAGCAGCTCGTGTTCCATTACCAAGCAGCTAGTGTTCCATAAGTAAGCAACTCGTGGTCCATTAGCAAGCAACTCGTGTTCCATCAGCAAGCAGCTAGTGTTCCATTCGCAAGCAGCTCGTGTTCCATTAGCAAGCAGCTAGTGTTCCATTCGCAAGCAGCTAGTGTTCCATGAGCAAGCAGCTGGTGTTCCATAAGTAAGCAGCTGGTGTTCCATTAGCAAGCAGCTAGTGTTCCATTAGCAAGCAGCTAGTGTTCCATTAGCAAGCAGCTGGTGTTCCATTAGCAAGCAGCTCGTGTTCCATTAGCAAGCAGCTCGTGTTCCGTTAGCAAGCAGCTCGTGTTCCATGAGCAAGCAGCTCGTGTTCCATTAGCAAGTGCCTCGTGTTCCATAAGTAAGCAGCTGGTGTTCCATTAGCAAGCAGCTAGTGTTCCATTAGCAAGCAGCTAGTGTTCCATTAGCAAGCAGCTAGTGCTCCATTAGCAAGTGCCTAGTGCTCCATTAGCAAGCAGCTGGTGTTCCATTTATAGCAAGCAGCTAGTGTTCCATTAGCAAGCACCTAGTGTTCCATTAGCAAGCAGCTCGTGTTCCGTTAGCAAGCACCTGGTGTTCCATAAGTAAGCAGCTAGTGTTCCATAAGTAAGCAACTCGTGTTCCATCAGCCAGCAGCTAGTGTTCCATTAGCAAGCAGCTCGTGTTCCATTAGCAAGCAGCTCGTGTTCCGTTAGCAAGGAGCTAGTGTTCCATTAGCAAGCAGCTAGTGTTCCATTAGGAAGCGCCTAGTGTTCCATAAGTAAGCAGCTAGTGTTCAATTAGCAAGCAGCTCGTGTTCCATTAGCAAGCATCTAGTGTTCCATTAGCAAGTGCCTCGTGTTCCATAAGTAAGCAGCTGGTGTTCCATTAGCAAGCAGCTAGTGTTCCATTAGCAAGCACCGCGTGTTCCATTAGCAAGCAGCTCGTGTTCCATTAGCAAGCACCTAGTGTTCCATAAGTATGCAGCTCGTGTTCCGTTAGCAAGCAGCTAGTGTTCCATTAGCAAGCAGCTAGTGTTCCATAAGTAAGCAGCTAGTGTTCCATTAGCAAGCAGCTAGTGTTCCATAAGTAAGCAGCTAGTGTTCCATAAGTAAGCAACTCGTGTTCCATCAGCAAGCAGCTAGTGTTCCATTAGCAATCAGCTAGTGTTCCATTAGCAAGCAGCTCGTGTTCCATCAGCAAGCAGCTAGTGTTCCATAAGCAAGCAGCTCGAGTTCCATTAGCAAGCAACTCGTGTTCCATTACCAAGCAGCTAGTGTTCCATAAGTAAGCAACTCGTGGTCTATTAGCAAGCAACTCGTGTTCCATCAGCAAGCAGCTAGTGTTCCATGAGCAAGCAGCTCGTGTTCCATTAGCAAGCAGCTCGTGTTCCATTAGCAAGCAGCTAGTGTTCCATTAGCAAGCAGCTAGTGTTCCATTCGCAAGCAGCTAGTGTTCCATTAGCAAGCAGCTGGTGTTCCATAAGTAAGAAGCTGGTGTTCCATTAGCAAGCAGCTAGTGTTCCATTAGCAAGCAGCTCGTGTTCCATTAGCAAGCAGCTGGTGTTCCATGAGCACGCAGCTCGTGTTCCATTAGCAAGCAGCTCGTGTTCCGTTAGCAAGCAGCTCATGTTCCATTAGCAAGCAGCTCGTGTTCCATAAGCAAGTGCCTCGTGTTCCATAAGTAAGCAGCTGGTGTTCCATTAGCAAGCAGCTAGTGTTCCATGAGCAAGCAGCTAGTGCTCCATGAGCAAGTGCCTAGTGTTCCATAAGTAAGCAGCTGGTGTTCCATTTATAGCAAGCAGCTAGTGTTCCATTAGCAAGCACCTAGTGTTCCATGAGCAAGCAGCTCGTGTTCCGTTAGCAAGCACCTAGTGTTCCATAAGTAAGCAGCTAGTGTTCCATACGTAAGCAGCTAGTGTTCCATAGGTAAGCAACTCGTGTTCCATCAGCCAGCAGCTGGTGTTCCATTAGCAAGCAGCTCGTGTTCCATTAGCAAGCAGCTCGTGTTCCGTTAGCAAGCAGCTAGTGTTCCATTAGCAAGCAGCTAGTGTTCCATTAGCAAGCAGCTAGTGTGCCATTAGCAAGCAGCTCGTGTTCCATTAGCAAGCAGCTCGTGTGCCATTGGCAAGCAGCTCGTGTTCCATTAGCAAGCAGCCAGTGTTCCATTAGCAAGCAGCTAGTGTTCCATTAGCAAGCAGCTAGTGTTCCATTAGCAAGCAGCTCGTGTTCCATTAGCAAGCAGCTCGTGTTCCATTAGCAATCGCCTAGTGTTCCATAAGTAAGCAGCTAGTGTTCAATTAGCAAGCAGCTCGTGTTCCATTAGCAAGCAGCTCGTGTTCCATTAGCAAGTGCCTCGTGCTCCATAAGTAAGCAGCTGGTGTTCCATTAGCAAGCAGCTCGTGTTCCATTAGCAAGCACATAGTGTTCCATTAGCAAGCAGCTCGTGTTCCATTAGCAAGCAGCTCGTGCTCCATTAGCAAGCACCTGGTGTTCCATAAGTAAGCAGCTACTGTTCCATCAGCAAGTGCCTCGTGTTCCATTAGCAAGCAGCTCGTGTTCCATTCGCAAGCAGCTCGTGTTCCGTTAGGAAGCAGCTAGTGTTCCATTAGCAAGCAGCTCGTGTTCCATGAGCAAGCAGCTAGTGTTCCATTAGCAAGCAGCTAGTGTTCCGTTAGCACGCAGCTCGTGTTCCATCAGCAAGCAGCTAGGGTTCCATTAGCAAGCAGCTAGAAACACCACCATGACACTATGTACCGTGCATGTGACACACCGCCTTGACACGATGTACCGTGCCTGTGACGCACCGCCATGACACTATGTACCGTGCCTGTGACGCACCGCCATGACACGATGTACCGTGCATGGAACGCACTGCCATGACATGATGTACCGTGCCTGTGATGCACCACCATGACACTATGTACCGTGCCTGTGCCGCACGGCCAAGACACTGTGTACGGTGCCTGTGACGAACAGCCATGACACTCTGTACAGTGCCTGTGACGCACCACAATGACACGTGTACCGTGCCTGTGACGCACCGCCATGACACTATGTACCGTGCCTGTGACGCACCGCCATGACACTATGTGCCGTGCCTGTGACGCATCGCCATGACACGATGTACCGTGCCTGTGACGCACGACCATGACACTATGCACTGTGCCTGTGATGCACTGCCATGACACTATGTACCGTGCCTGTGACGCACGGCCATGACACTATGTACCGTGCCTGTGATGCACTGCCCTGACACGATGTGCCGTGTTTGGACGCACTGCCATGACACTATGTACCATGAAAGTGATGCACCACCATGACACTATGTACCGTGCCTGTGACGCACCACCATGACACAATGTACCATGCATGCGATGCACCACAATGACACTATGTACCGTGCCTGTGACGCACCACCATGACACTATGTACCGTGCCTGTGACGCACCACCATGACACTATGTACCGTGCCTGTGACGCACCACCATGACATTATGTACCGTGCCTGTGACGCACCACCATGACACTGTGTAACGTGCCTGTGATGCACCGCCATGACACGATGTACCCAGCCTGTGACGCATCGCCATGACATGATGTACCATGCCTGTGACGCACTGCCATGACACGATGTACCGCGCCTGTGACACACCACCATGACACGATGTACTGTGCCTGTGACGCACCGCCATGACACTGTGCACCGTGCCTGCGACGCACCACCATGACACTATGCACCGTGCCTGCGACGCACCACCATGACACTATGTACCGTGCCTGTGACGCACCACCATGACACGATGTACCGTGGCTGTGCCGCACCGCCAAGACACTGTGTACGGTGCCTGTGACACACTAGCATGACACTGTGTACGGTGCCTGTGACACACCACTATGACACTATGTACCGTGGCTGTGACGCACCACCATGACACGATGTACCGTGCCTGTGACGCACCGCCATGACACTATGTACCGTGCCTGTGACGCACCGCCATGACACGATGTACCGTGCATGGAACGCACTGCCATGACATGATGTACCGTGCCTGTGATGCACCACCATGACACTATGTACCGTGCATGTGACGCACCGCCATGACACTATGTACCATGCCTGTGACACACCGCCATGACACTATGCACCGTGCCTGTGACGCACCGCCATGACACTATGTTCCGTGCCTGTGACGCACCGCCATGATACTATGTACCATGCCTGTGACGCACCACCATGACACTATGTACCGTGGCTGTGACGCACCGCCGTGACACGATGTTTGTCCACGTATCTTTGCCTAATCAGTCATATTCTTTCTTTCTTTATTGTTCATGGCGAGATGATTATGGTGATGAAGAAGATGATGATGTTTATGGTGATGAAGAAGATGATGATGATTATGATGATGGAGAAGATGATGATGATTATGATGATGATTATGGTGATGAAGACCATTCGGCCCCAGCAAGCTGGTCCTCCATTTCGTCCACCTCGGAAGGATGACAGGCTGAGTGAACCTGCCTGGCGCTTTTTAAATTTGACGATCGACCGGGATTCGCACTCGGGATCCTCGGAGCCCAAGGGAGCCCCGTGACCGCCAAAACCATGCGTACGTTTTCCCACTCACCTTCACTCGAGAGTTAAACATCTATATGCGGCGGGACCGTTCGCGAGATCTTCAGGTGGAGTAGGGGAAAACAGGTGCAAGGGAGCAAGAGGGGACGGGGAAGGAAAAAAAAAAGGGTTGGAAGATCTGCGACCGTTCACTCGCCATAGATGTTGGCGCTGCAAATAATTAAACAAAGAAGAATTGATGAAACATGAAAAAGATGAAAGAAAAAAACAAAAACAAAATTAAACCATAATAATAATAATAATGCATTTATTTTATATAGCGATTTTCAGGAAGCCCAAAGACGCTTAGAAAGAAAAATGTGAAGAATTTAAGAACGAAACGCGGACTTCGTAGGAAACACGGTTCAGGTAATCAATAAACGCGGACTTCGTAGGAAACACGGTTCAGGTTTTCTGCCCGTTTTGTGTTTTCTCTTGAACTTCTCCCACCGCTGGTCGCGTCGTTTGACCTCGCAGGAGTTCAATTCAATGAAGTGATTTTCCCTGAAAGCTCCGGTGACTAATTCTCTGGGCATCCTCCGTCGTGCGAAGTCCTTCCTTGGCACACCTGAGCTCCTCACCACATACAAGGCTTTCATCCGCAGCTCAATGGAATACTGTTCCCCCCTCTGGGCTGGTGCTCCTGCCTCACACCTTGCTCGGCTTCACGCTGTTGAGGCCAAAGCTTTCAGAATCATTGGAATCTCCTGCGATGTAGTCAACGCCGAGGGCCTTTCACTCACTCACCGCAGGCAGGTTGGTGGTCTTTCTGTCTTCTACCGACTCCTCTCCGGCCTTGCTCCCCCAGCTCTCTCTGTGCTCTGTCCCCCCAATATTCCTTCAGGTCGCACAAGATCTGCCTGCAACCCTCTTATGGTTAAACTGCCAAAGTCTAGGCTCTCTGCTCACCTTCACTCTTTCATTCCCCTTTTCTCCCGCCTCTGGAACAAACTCCCCCACTCCCTTCAATCCCACTCCTCCCTCCAGGTCTTTAAAACAGCTGTTCACCACCATCTCTTATCGTCCCCCATCGAAAACCTTGATCTTTTCTACCCCCGGTAATTCACCCCAGAGTCCTTGCAGTGTTCATATGTTTTAATCCTCTCCCACCTCCCCCCAAGTCCTCCCGATGTCCCTGCTCTCAAATGTTGTGTTTGTGTCCTTCCCCCTCTTCCCCCTCTCTTTTGTGTCCTTCCCCCTCTCTCCCCATCTTGTCTGCCGCTCCCCTTGTTTTTTGTGTTTAGTGTGTCGGTTTGTCTTTTTGTGTGATTAATGTTAGCTCTTTCACGAGCCTCGATCTTGTATACAAAAAAAACAAAAAAAAAAAAAAATCTCAACCGATCTGTTGTTATTATCTTACACGGATTTCAACAACAACATTCACCTCAGCTGAGGGAGAAACCATGACGAGAATTTCGCGCCTTCCGCAGGTTCTTGGAACACTGACCTCGCTTACAAGGGGAATTCTTGTGTTTGGAGAACCCGTCGTCCTGGTTTTAACAGTTTTATTTATGATTCAGCCATTCTGCACTCCATCTGCGGTAACATTCACATTTGTTCTTTGACCAAGTTTCACCTTCACTCCTGATCGCGTCCCCCACTTCCGCCCCTTCTGTTGCCGAGCAACCGTCAGCGTCTTCTGAGGAAAGGGAGGTCGCATGAAGGATTGAGTAGGAAGGAATGAGTGATGGAACGAAGGATGAAGGAAGGCGGTTGGGGTGTGTTCCGTTAGCAAGCAGCTCGTGTTCCGTTAGCAAGCACCTAGTGTTCCATTAGCAAGCAGCTAGTGTTCCATTAGCAAGCAGCTCGTGTTCCATCAGCAAGCAGCTAGTGTTCCATTAGCAAGCAGCTAGTGTTCCATTAGCAAGCAGCTCGTGTTCCATCAGCAAGCAGCTCGTGTTCCATCAGCAAGCAGCTAGTGTTCCATTAGCAAGCAGCTAGTGTTCCATTAGCAAGCAGCTAGTGTTCCATAAGTAAGCAGCTAGTGTTCCATAAGTAAGCAACTCGTGTTCCATCAGCAAGCAGCTAGTGTTCCATTAGCAAGCAGCTAGTGTTCCATTAGCAAGCAGCTCGTGTTCCATCAGCAAGCAGCTAGTGTTCCATTAGCAAGCAGCTCGTGTTCCATTAGCAAGCAGCTCGTGTTCCATTACCAAGCAGCTAGTGTTCCATAAGTAAGCAACTCGTGGTCCATTAGCAAGCAACTCGTGTTCCATCAGCAAGCAGCTAGTGTTCCATTCGCAAGCAGCTCGTGTTCCATTAGCAAGCAGCTAGTGTTCCATTCGCAAGCAGCTAGTGTTCCATTAGCAAGCAGCTGGTGTTCCATAAGTAAGCAGCTGGTGTTCCATTAGCAAGCAGCTAGTGTTCCATTAGCAAGCAGCTAGTGTTCCATTAGCAAGCAGCTGGTGTTCCATTAGCAAGCAGCTCGTGTTCCATTAGCAAGCAGCTCGTGTTCCGTTAGCAAGCAGCTCGTGTTCCATGAGCAAGCAGCTCGTGTTCCATTAGCAAGTGCCTCGTGTTCCATAAGTAAGCAGCTGGTGTTCCATTAGCAAGCAGCTAGTGTTCCATTAGCAAGCAGCTAGTGTTCCATTAGCAAGCAGCTAGTGCTCCATTAGCAAGTGCCTAGTGCTCCATTAGCAAGCAGCTGGTGTTCCATTTATAGCAAGCAGCTAGTGTTCCATTAGCAAGCACCTAGTGTTCCATTAGCAAGCAGCTCGTGTTCCGTTAGCAAGCACCTGGTGTTCCATAAGTAAGCAGCTAGTGTTCCATAAGTAAGCAACTCGTGTTCCATCAGCCAGCAGCTAGTGTTCCATTAGCAAGCAGCTCGTGTTCCATTAGCAAGCAGCTCGTGTTCCGTTAGCAAGGAGCTAGTGTTCCATTAGCAAGCAGCTAGTGTTCCATTAGGAAGCGCCTAGTGTTCCATAAGTAAGCAGCTAGTGTTCAATTAGCAAGCAGCTCGTGTTCCATTAGCAAGCAGCTAGTGTTCCATTAGCAAGTGCCTCGTGTTCCATAAGTAAGCAGCTGGTAGTAGGTGATAAATGTTGCTTCTGGGACACCTCCGTTTAACATGGGAAATCCCTATCTAATGTCATTTACCCCCCTGTTTAAAAAAAAATCATAAACACCTCTATTTCTCCCTCTATGAACCTATAATCCTTCTCGCCTTATGAACCTATAATCCTTCTCGCCTTATGAACCTATAATCCTTCTCACCTTATGAACCTATAATCCTTCTAGCCTTATGAACCTATGATTTTCTTCCTTTATGAACCTATAATCCTTCTAGCCTTATGAACCTATGATCCTTCTCACTTACATGTAATTTTTACCCTATTCCCCCCACTACCCCTTTAATGTAGTTCCTTAGACCACTCTACTAATGAGCCTATAAATATATTATCTCTTTCTAACTTTTTTAAGAGTTCCATTCTCCTATATAACTCATCCCCATCAAGTATATTTATAAAGTATACAGGTTCCTTAACCTTTTGTTGTGAAAGTATAAAGTGGTATGTTTCACGGAGGGTTCTTGTTTGACCTCCTCCTCTCCCACATACCATTTTAAAATTATAATATTTATTATCCGATTGATAACCATTAAAGTTCTCACTCCACTCTAATATATTTTTCTTCCCACCCTCCATTACCCCACTTAACAAATGAATACGTTTATCCGTCTTGAGAACCTTCTGACCAGTGATTCTCTCAACCTCTTGAATCTGATATTTTTCACATTCGTTATGTTTTCCATTTATATACCAAGGTTGATTACACCTCCACTCTTTAGTCTGGTTGATACTTGGTTCTATCATTTATATAATAGTAAAAAAGGTGGCGGTAGCCCGTTAAAATCCCTAACCCCCCTTTTTAACTTATCACTTATATATATATATATCTTATATACTTATATAACCATAAGGGAGACGATCAATTCCATTTTCTAAAATAAACCTCTTATCATCAAAAGCCCCCAATGCTTTCTTATGCACCTCTTCTGAATATAATTGATGTTTATAACTTCTTATTCCATTAATCTTTCTAAACTCTTCTTTCTTTGTTGTTAAACAGTTATAATAATCCTTAAAGTTTATTGTTTCTTTAATGACATTTTTCTTTATACCTTTTAACTTCTTATCAGTCTTTTCAACGTTATTCACAATGTATTTATAAGCATAAGCCTTCGACCTCAATCCCACAAATTCACTCATAACATTTCCTCCCAATTCATCCTTGAACTTTCCAATCACCTTTTTATTTTTAGAAGAGAACAACTCACTCTCTGGACTGTAATTACTTGTATCATAGATATTAATGTCCTTTTTCATATCTGAATAAACATCATCAGTATTAATTTTCAAAATAAAACTATCAGTATCCATATACAACAATGACACATTATCCTTATACTTTGATTTTAGATTAATATAAAAGTAATCATACATTAATGACTTTGACAAGTCAAGAATTGATGTTCCAATGTAAATAGGTTTGTCCATTTCAATACTCTCTTTAACCAAATGGATCGCACAAAAGTTCTCAGTAAAGACCTCAGCTCTAGTAAAACTCGGTCTATTAATTAATTTTGATGCTTGTTCCCAAGATGTTGCTAGTCTGATATTTTGTCTTTTCCTCACATTCTCCATGGTCTTACCAAAGACCGCATTATTCATCAATTTATAAAAGTCTTTCTCAAAATCTGTTTTTGACTCTGTTCTTCTTTGTGTATTAAAATCAATGTACCCCTTTAACCAATGACTTTGATTGAACTTTAGAACCCTGTGGATCTTCTCTACTCTTAGACCTTTTGATAAATATTGTCGCAAATTTCTTTGGTGTAGTACATAATTTTTCTTGTTATATAATGTAGTAAGTAATTTTTCTGTTGATTCACCTATATCAAACGATCGTTGATAATCACTCAACCATTCTTTCTTTGGACTTTCTTTCTCACAAGCAAATGGAAGATCTTTATGTTTGATATGAAGTTCTTCAGGATATTTTAAATCAACCTCAAAATAATAACCAACCTTTGAATCATCCAATTGTTTTTGTGTAGAGATACATACATCTTGTAAAACCTTTGTGTAGTCTTTTTCCTTTACCCATCTTAGTTTCCCATAAGGAAGAGCTTGAGACATTGCCCAGCCATACAAGTTGTTTGCGTCATAGTACATCAAGTAAGAACTCTCTTTCGTTGAATCATAATTTGGAAGATATTTGTTATTTGCTTTTGCGTATCTACTCGAGCATACTTGTGAAATTCCACCTCTTTTTGCCTTTTCAATCATCAAAAGCATATCGACATCGGTTATCAAATCCAAATCTTGTTTTGTCATTTTCAACATCGCGCTCCAAGCCAATCCAGGTGCTGTGTAGTAGTGAGCAGGATCCAATCCATATCCAGTGCGACAAACAGATCTAAAGGCTTCAAATACATCGGCCAATAAAAGCACATCAGTTTTGAGATACAAATCGTGATACTCACCAAGATTCTTGATGTTATATTTTTCCCAAACATTTTGTGCGTGTACATAATCTTTATCAGATATATGACTGTTGTTTAATTTGTTATCGAAATTTTCTTTTAAAGGAAGTTGTGTTTCATTGAATCTCTCAAATGAGTCCATATAGTCATAGGGGTAAATTCCCTTTTGTGTTAGAAAATCTTTATCTGAAAAATACTCTGAAAGACATGGAAACTCTTTTAGATTTTGAACCAAGTTAGCCAATGGACTTGCCATGAATTTAAATGTATCAAGAAATCTGATATGAGTAATAGGAGATGTGTGAATTGTTTTTGTGAATGAAATGTATTTCTGATCTGTGTTAGGAATTGCTGAAATGTGTCCAGATGTCTTTGAAAGTTCATTAATAAATAGATGCGTATCATAATGAGCATTGTTATGAAGAAAGACAGGAATGAAAGAGGGGAGTTGATAATTAATATTACAACTTTGATGAGCTGGACCTCTATATTTACCAGTGAGATGACAATGATCTCTAACCTTTAGACCTTCACCAATTTTTTCCTCACAAATATGACAAACATTGTTTTTTCTAAATTCCCTTTTCTGTTCACTCGTCAAAGACATTGGTTTATTAGTTTCTCTCATTATCTTGGTTAATCGGGCACAGTCTTTTTCTAGTCGTTTCACAAACTCCTCTGGGGTATTTGAGCCTCTATACTCCTCTAACTTGTTATATTTATCACCAACGGATGATTTGATATAATAACAAAAACCGCAAGGAGTATGTTTTTGATATTTATTTGTGTATGAATCTTTTGGATCTGGAGAAGCAGTATCTATTTTTTCTAGAATACTTTCAAAATCAGCATATATAACAAATGGATGTTTGATCTTTTTCTTTTCATCTTTGAATGTGATATTTGAGCCTTCTTTAGGCATATTGATTACCGTTGATTTATGTTCACCACAATAATTTGAATGTTTATCTAATCTTTCTTGTGTATGGAAGAAGTTAAGACAACGCAAACAAATATATATTTTATTTGTTCTTTTACATACTTGTGGTTTTATTAATTTAGCAATATCTTTAATGTATGTATAATGTGAATTTTCCTCTGAATTAAAATATAGAAGATTAATATGAGTTTGTTTACAATTGTCAGAAAGCTTTAAAACCTGAATGCTGTTTGTTTCTGTTAGACCATAAACATTAACTGATAAATTATTTATCTTTTCAAATTTAGGAACATCATTTAAAGCCATCGGAAACTTTAGATCTTTCGTATTTAATGTATTCTCATATTTTTTATAATGAGATACTCTTTCATCATGAAAATGTGGAGGATGTAAGTGTGCTAGAATAGACCAGAGAAAACATTTATTGTCTTTATTTTTGATATTGATAACTGCTTTTCTATTTTTGATAACACTGGGTAAATCAATGTAGGAAGAAGCTTTTAGAGGATCTGATTTAAGAATATGAATGTCTATGTAAATAATTTTTCCTATATTGAATCCGCTTCCTACGATTGAATTATCCACATCTTGCTCTTGTTTAATAAGTTCATCATAGACTCCTGATGTTTTAAAATCTTGATATGAAGATATAAAGTGTGGCTCAGTTCTCATGTATGGTGTATCTATAACTCCTTCGTCCTTTGTCATTTCTAATTTTACTCCCATATAAAATTTAAGTGGTTTCATTTCTTTTAGTGTTTTTTCAATCAACGTTTGAACAACAGGTTTAACTATTTCTACAGCATCAACTATAGACTCTGGTTCAGGAGGTTTGAAGTTAAAGACTCTTATTTTAATATGTTCTTTGAATGCGCCATCAGAGTTTTTAATTGTGATAAAATTTGATAAATGTAGAATTGTTTTAAGATGTATTTCGAAGCCTTTCTTGAGGATATTTTTATTACATGCAGAACAGTGTTTTGTTTCCTTCTGAATAGGAGATAGTAGGTGAAGTAGATTAAATGTGTGTTTGTTAGTTTTAAGGTGTCTTTTGTATTGTTTATATTCTTGTTCACAAACATCGCAATACGTTGCTTTGATCATATTTATTTATATAGTAAAATTATACTTAAAACAAAGTGCCTTTTTTAGAGGCTTTTTAAAAGATGAAACTGTGCTTAAAGTAAACACCTTTGAGCTTTTCAACTCGTTTTATGTATATAACTTTACTTAAAGTAAAACACCTTTGAGTTTTTCAACTCGTTTTATGTATATAACTTTACTTAAAGTAAAATACCTTTGAGCTTTTCAACTCGTTTTATGTATATAACTTTACTTAAAGTAAAACACCTTTGAGCTTTTCAACTCGTTTTATGTATATAACTTTACTTAAAGTAAAACACCTTTGAGCTTTTCAACTCGTTTTATGTATATAACTTTACTTAAAGTAAAACACCTTTGAGCTTTTCAACTCGTTTTATGTATATAACTTTACTTAAAGTAAAACACCTTTGAGCTTTTCAACTCGTTTTATGCATATAACTTTACTTAAAGTAAAACACCTTTGAGCTTTTCAACTCGTTTTATGTATATAACTTTACTTAAAGTAAAACACCTTTTTTTTTTTTTTTTTTTTTTTTTGTATACAAGATCGAGGCTCGTGAAAGAGCTAACAATAATCACAAAAAAGACAAACCAACTCCTCTCTGGGGGAGCAAGGCCAGAGAGGAGTCGGTAGAAGACAGAAAGACCACCAACCTGCCTGCGGTGAGTGAGTGAAAGGCCCTCGGAGTTGACTACATCGCAGGAGATTCCAATGATTCTGAAAGCTTTGGCCTCAACAGCATGAAGCCGAGCAAGGTGTGAGGCAGGAGCACCAGCCCAGAGGGGGGAACAGTATTCCATTGAGCTGCGGATGAAAGCCTTGTATGTGGTGAGGAGCTCAGGTGTGCCAAGGAAGGACTTCGCACGACGGAGGATGCCCAGTCGGCGACTGGCTTTGGAGGCGAGCTTGGAAATGTGGTTTTCCCAAGAAAGATCATGGCAGATAGTGAGACCCAAAAGCTTGAGCGACAGAACTTCTTGGAGAGGATTGTTGAGAAAGTAGATGGGAGGGTTGTCCAGTCGGTCCTTTCGGAGAGACATTGTAAGAGTGTGAGATTTGTCAGGATTGAAAGACATGTTCCACTTGTTTGACCAGTCTGTGATTTTGTCCAGGTCTGCAGAGAGTGAGGAGGCTGCAGACTGCCGATCTGAGGGATGAGGAATGGAGCGGCAGATAGTGGAGTCATCAGCAAAGAGATAGAGAGGATTTTCCAGAGAGTCGGAGAGGTCATTGATAAAGACCAGAAATAGCACAGGGCCCAGAAAGCCAGAAAATAGCACCTTTGAGCTTTTCAACACGTTTTATGTATATAACTTTACTTAAAGTAAAGCGTCTATGTATTAGCCAGAAAGTTTAGATACTCTAGTTCATCAATTTCAATTTCACTATCTGAGTCATCAATAAAGCTACTCTCATAACTATCATTTGAACACAAACTATTAGTATCATAACTATCTTCAGATCCTAGACTCTCAGTATAATAACTCTCAGAGTATTGACTGTTAATATCACTCATTTACATACCATTAAACTTCCATCAATATCTATATATTTTCTTTCATTAGAACTAATAACCACAATATTTTTTACATTAAATGTTATTTTCAAATAATCTCTAATAATCAGAGTACGGAATGATAGTTCACCACTAATATTCATATTATTAATTTCACCCACATCTTTGGGTCTATTAAAGAATATACAAATGTTTCCTCTAGAATCGTTGATGGTTTTATCATTCATTTTCAAAGCTTCTTTATCAATGATCTTTTCAAGCTTTGAGTAAATTGTTAGTAGTAGTGGAGAAACTTTTGTCAAATTTACTTTAATAGAGTTATTAATTAACATAGCTTGTCCTGTAAATTTAATAAAAGGACACATGTTATTCTCCATTATGGGTTTAATCCAAAAATTTCCATATTTATCTTTGTTCAATTTAACATCTTTGACATATTTTTCTATATCTTCCACCGAAGTAGAGATTGATTGAAATTTGTCTTTTGTGTTTTGAAACATTGTATTTATTAGCTAATAAATTTGCGTTTAGTTTAAGTAAAGTTATATACATAAAACGAGTTGAAAAGCTCAAAGGTGTTTTACTTTAAGCACAGTTTCATCTTTAAAAAAGCCTCTAAAAAAGGCACTTTGTTTTAAGTATAATTTTACTATATAAATATGATAAATTCTGAAGGATATTTAGAATTTCCAGACTCTCCATATGATAAATTAGAGAATTGTCCGGCTTGTGGTAGAGTGGGGCTTAATACAGAATCAGAAGCATATAAACAATGTATTTTCTGTGATTATCTTCTAATTAATGATAATAAAAAATATAGAAAAATATATAACTCTTTTAAATTAGAACCAAAAATGAATTACTTTACAAGATTAATAAGAGAGATGAATGTTAAGTATTATGGGGATAATACACCATTTCTTACAAGGGAAGAGACTATTTGTATTGAGGAAATGTATAAGGGTTTAATGATATTTATTATTCAAAATAATTTTAATGGAAATGTTAATACAAGATACTATATAAACAAAATAATGGATTATTTTGAAATTAAACCTGAACTCAGGATAAAATATAGAGTTTCTCAAAAAACTCAAAAAAAGTTAGATGACTTGTTTTCCAAATATATAAATGAATGATTTTTTACCTGTTTGGGAAAATAAGATAAAATTTAATAACCATAAAAATCTTCCAAATTCATTGAGATGTCTAATAGTCGGTTCAAGCGGATGTGGAAAAACCTGTTTACTTTTAAAGATGCTCCTTAGTCCTAATTTTTTAGATTATGATAATTTAATAATTTTTACAAAGTCAAGTTTTCAACCTGAGTATCAACTACTCTCACAGGGTTTTAATGCGGGTCTTAAAAAGGAAGACATTATCGGTTTATTTAAACTTCAAAACAAACTAAATGATTATAATATTGATGATATAATACAATTATTTTGTGATACACAGAAATCAAAATCAAAACTAAAACCCATAACTTGTATTCTCAGTGATAATACGGATGATATACCTTCACCTCAAGATTTAGATAAATCAAAAAAGAACCTCGTTATCTTTGATGATTGTGTTAATGAGAGAAACCAAACAGTAATGGATAGCTACTATACAAGAGGGAGACATTCTTCTTGTAATTGTATTTATCTTAGTCAGTCATATTTTCAACTCCCTCGGCGCTCAATAAGAAACAATGCTAATACTTTTATTTTATTTAAGTTAAATTCAATAGATACAAATAATTTTTGGAGAGATAATTGTTCTACATTACGTAGTAAGAAGGAATTTGAAAATAATATGAAACACACGATCGGAAAATATAAATATATTGTTGTGAAACAAGATGAGATACTAAATGATATTTTTCAATAAATAAATACAGAAAATGAATACCGAAGAAAGAGTAAGAAAGTTTAAAGAACATCAAGAGTTGCTTTCAAAAGTTGTAAAGCAACAGGAAGACATAAAGAAGAAAAGGAGACAGAAACTAACTGGTGAAGAAGCCTTTGAAAGAAAACAAGAGAAATTTTTTAAACCACTTTTAAAAACTCAACAAACGATTTCACCTACAGTTCCCATGGTAGAATTTACTCCAAAAAAATTTCAAATGCTCAAAGATTTTAGTCAAATGACAGAGCAAGAACTTGGAGAATTAGAATATGATGATGAAGGATTATTTCGGCATCTTGAGAAGGTAAATAAACTTTCCAATTATATTGTAGAAGCTCTTCAAAACAATGAATATTTGAAGGGTTCAAAAACCAGAGCAGGTCTCATTCCAACAGAAGAACCAGCACAGTTCCATCTTGTGAAAGAAAAGTTATTGATATTTAATGATAAATTGGTGTTCTTAAGTTCTGACCAACCAAATGTTGAATTAACCCCAAGATTAATGTTTCTTCTAACAAAAGATGGACATTCTAATTCACCTTATTTTGATGAACCGCTTGAAATGGAAAGAGAGGAAGATAGAGAGTATATTGAGTTGCTAAACACACTTGATTATGGAGTTTCTGTTGCTGGTAAAAGTAAGAAGAATGAGAAGGAGAAACATATTATTGATGCTTTAAGTAAGCTTGGTTCGGGTGTTAGTTTTCTTCCAAATGACCCATCACAATTAGTTAATAGGTTATTATTGTTGTTAGGTAGTAAGAAGGCTGGAAACAACAATTGTTTTAATGAAGCATCCGCCATTTTAGATCAGTTGATGAATATGAAAATAATTAATAAATGTCAATACAAAGATATTTTATTAGATATTAAATAAGATGAGAAGCACAATTCTTAGTTTTAATTTCACAACGAGTGATTACACAGCTTCATTCCCTTACCCACTACAACTTGACCCCAAAAAAGAATATGAGGCTTCTTTGTTGTCAATGGAGACTTATAATACCTTGTTTAATATCACAGAGAAAAACAACAAGTTTAGTTATAATCCAGGAAGTGGATATAAAACTATAACCGTTTCACCCGGTGCTTACGAGATTTCTCAAATATCTTCAGAAGTCTCTCGCCTTATGAAAGAAAAAGGTGATGAACCAAAAAATATTGTAATAGATATTCAAAAACACACTTCAAAATCAACTATTAAACTTAAAAATAATTATAAAGTTGATTTCACCATTGAAAAATCGTTTAGAGAGCTATTGGGTTTCTCTTCAAAAAAGGTTGAAACTAACGGAACGTTTTACAGTGATAATGTCATTCAAATATCCTCCGGTATAAATTCAGTATTAATTCATTGTGATTTGATTGATGGTGCTTATAACGATGGAATAAGAACAAATACAATATTTTCATTCAGTGCATACTCAACCCCGATTGGTTATAAATTTAATATGGAACCAAAAAATCTTGTCTATTTACCTGTGTCAGGAAAAACCATATACAGAGTAAATTTTAGGATAACCGACCAAGATAATCGTATGATATCCTTTAATGATGAAATTATATCCATCAGAATTCACCTACGTGAAGTTTTTCAATAAATAAATAATGGTTATTGTGAGAAAACACGAGTTGGGAAAATATAAAATAATTACAGGGGAGGGCATGTTCCTTTCACCAGACTATACAAGGTATGTGGGTAGAGGATACTATAAACCTAAGAGACAACGAGGTGTAGGTCATCAATTTCGAAATAAAGGAGATGGGATAATTGATACTCTAATGGGTATTGGTTCAACCATCCTTAAACATAAAGACCTAATTGGTTCAACTGCTTCTGCCGTGGGCTCCGTTGCGGGTGCTATAAAGAGTATAAAAGATGCTCAAAAGGAGTCTCATAAATTACAAGCAATCAAAGAAATAAAAAAAGGTAAAACTCAACTATCTTCACAAGAACGACAAAAAATCATTAAAATACTTGGGTCAGGGTTTCAACAATTTTAATGCTATATAAATACAAGTATGGAAGCGATTGATAGTATCTATGATTTGGATGATACGATTATCATTTCAAACTCCACTAAAAAGGAAGACTATTTTAAGGTAAATGCTATAACAGGAACAGACTGGAATTCAAACGGAACAAAAAGTTTTGAAATAAATAATCAACAAACTTACTTGAATATAGCTGATAGTTTCTTGCTGTGTAAATTTAAATTCACTAAGGCTGCGAATAATACTAATGCTACACTCGTAAATGATTTCTTCTGGAAAATGTTTGACAGTGTCCGCCTGTATATTGGAACACAAGAGGTTGAAGCGGTTGATTATGTCTCTGCTACATCTGAAATGATGAAATTTACACTATATTCGTTTAGTGATAGAATGGGTAAGGGAGCTGTTGAAGGTTTTATTCCTGATATGTCAACGGGAACAAATGCTGACCCTGGTTATAGTCAAAGGAAGTCAATGTATAATGATGACGCAAAAGCAGAGAATAGTTTTACGGTAGCAGTACCTCTGAAAGGTATATTTGGATTTTGTGATTATGATAAAGTTTTGTATGGGCTTAAAATTAGATTTCAACTACAAAGGAATGATAATGTAAATAGGTTGCTTTTTGGGGTTGAAAATGCTTTTGGCGACAATAATAAATTTGTTATTAATGATTTGTGTTGGTATATTAGTGAATATACTCCTAATCTTAAAACGGAAGAGATGTTAAATAGAAGACTTAACTCAAAGAAACCGCTAAATGTATCATACCTTAAAAGAAGATGTCAACACGTTAAACTGGAACACACTACCTACACTTGGAATTTGGGTGTTCTTGAAGGAAAGCCACGATACCTATGGCTCATTTTTAAGAAACCAGATGGAGAGGACGGTACTAATAAGAATAATGCCCTGAGTGATAATGCTAAGGTGAAACAACTTCGGGTTTCTCTTGATGGGACATTTTATCCGCGAGATAGATTGGAAATTGATTGGGAAAAAAATGATTATGCGGAAGCCTACAAGTCTTACCAAAAGGTGTGTGAAAGCAACGGTAATAATGAACCTATTTTGGATATGGTTGCGTTTCAAAAACTTTATACAATCTACACAATTGACCTGAGTTCTCAAAAGGAAACTATAAAGTCTAATAGAGTGGATACTTCTCTATACATTGAAAGAGGAGAGAATGAAGAAGTTGATGCTTATTGTTTGCTTTTGGAGGAAACAGAATTACAGATTAATACAGATAATGGTGTTATGATTAATATCACATAGGTTTTTTCTCATAAATAAATGGTAGGGGTATATGTTAATCAAATCAATCTTGATAAATTAACATCTTGTATTCAAAATCAAAAGCCTTGTATTATTAATGTTAATACATTTCAAAGAAAAGGAGCTGTAAGAATTGATGTTTTACTCACAAGAGAGCAGGTGAAAACACTAAATGATGTTGGATCACTTAAAATTAAAATGACAAAACCTATGTTAAAGAAATATTCAATAGACGAGTCAAGAGGAGGATTTCTCCCATTTCTAATTCCTTTATTTGCTGGTTTAAGTGCGGCGGGAGCATTGACTGGTGGTATTTCAGCAGCGATAAAAACTGCTAACGAAAGGAAGGCACAACTAAAAGCTCAAAAAGAATTGGAAAGACATAACAAGGAGTTGGAGAAACAAATTAGTGGAAGTGGTGTAATTGTAGATTTTGCTCAAAAACTTGAAAGTCTACCTGATAAAGCTAGATTGTTAGTTGGAGATATGCTTTCCTCTATCGCTCAAGCGGGTGTTAAACTAACTAAACGGGGTAATGGATTGTATCTTTCTCATAAATAAATGGATAAATGGTTTAAACAATTTGGAAAGAATACAACGTCAAATATAGAACTCGCTAAGTATTGTAAAACACTAAAAATTGATAATGTGGTTATTTGTATGAGAGATGAATTAATACATATAAATAAGAATACAAAGAATATTATTATGAATTTAGACACACAGAATGGTTCTCATTGGGTTTGTATTCATAATAGTCAGGATAAATATTATTTTGATAGTTATGGTATGCCACCACCTGTTGAAGTAATACAATTCTTACAGAATGGTGTTTATCAAACATTTCAAGTTCAAGAAATTAATTCTAAATGTTGTGGTCAATTATGTTTATATGTATTATTTAAACTCAACAATAATGAAAATTTTTATGATATCATTTTTAATCTAATATAAATGACTTATGTTGGAAAAGATGGTTCTATCTTTGGAAAATCCTCTCAGGATATTGATTTATCAAATTATTATACAAAGGCACAGGCTGAACGACAAAAATATAGTGTAAGTAAAAATATTAATATGAAGAATACTTATAAATTAATCAATTATCCAAACCCTACAGATGCGAATGACTTAATTAGATTAAGTGATTTATCACAATATATATTTTTAAAGAAAACAGCACGTTTTGTTAAACAAGTAAAATTTACAACCACAACACCTGGTTATACTGACCATACACCTTTCCTCATTGAATTTAACTACCTGCTTACAATTGAATTTTATAAAGAAGGACATTTAGTTAATATGCGAATTAATAAATGGGGGTATGATATGCCTGATTTAGGGTATAATTGGTCTTTTTCAATAAACATAGAAGACCTACATGATTTAAATCAGTCTCGTAAAGAAGAATATTATCCACTTGGTGAAGATAAGGATTTATGTGGAAGTACAATTAGTAAACAACAAATACGTGATTTTAAGAAAAGAAAAATATATGATAGTATAGCGATGGTTCGCATGACAAAGAAGGAAGGTAATGAGATAAGGATAGAAAGCCGAGGAATACAAACCGATTTGGTAGTGGGAAGATGGGGTGGTATTACCTGTCATAATATTAATCTCACATATATTTCTGATACATAAATGGCAGGAAGAAGACTACAAGAGAATTATAATTTTTGTATTCAAGGATACCTACAAGAAAAGGGTGCTCGGTATTACATACCTTATGATTTGGAGCATATACATGGGAATTTTGTCATTAAAAACTGGCCTTATACTGATATTGTTAAACCCACAAATAGAGACTTGTTTAAAATATTAAATAAAAATGAACTTCTCAAAGTTATGAAATATAAAACTCTTTTAGAAATCGTCAACAAATCTTATTGGTATCCTATTATGAGAAAAATAATTATAGATACAAGAATATCTCAAAATCCAGATGAGTATATGTATAATATTCTTTGGGGTTCAAACTCAAGGGTAGCAAGGGATGAGGAAGGAGTTGAAGAAGAGAAGGAGGAAAGAGAGAAAAAGGAGAAGGAGGAAAGGGAGAAAAAGGAGACGGAGGAAAGGGAGAAAAAGGAGAAGGAGGAGAGGGAGAAAAAGGAGAAGGATGAAAGGGAGAAAAAGGAGGAGGAGAAGGAGAAGGAGGAGAGGGAGGAAAGAGAGAGGGTGGAAAAATATAAAAATATGACCATTCCTGAGATTAATGAAAGATTGAAGGTATTACGACAAATAAATAAATCTCAACGCACTGAAGAGGAAAATAAAGAATTAATGACTCTTCCGAACTTATTGGTTTTTAAATTTGCTATAATGAATTCAGAGCGCAGATATACAACATATAGTTGATGATGTTGGTGTTATTGACTTTAGTTAGTTTTATTTGTAAATAAATGGAGGAGAGAGTGAAGTCATTTCTAAGGATTCTTTATGTTTTAAAAATCAAGATAGAAATGTATATGTTGAAAACCAAAAAGGTTTTGGCACTATGTAGAACTTTTTCTCATAAATAAATATGAGTTATTGTCTCAAATGTAAAAAGAAAACTAAATCTAAAAATATCTCTTATGTTAAAGCTAAAAATAATAGAGTTTATCAAAAAGGAATATGTCAAGTGTGTGGTTCTAAAAAGTGTCAATTCATCTCTCCTAAAAGTGGAGGAGACATACAAAAGTTTTTGTCAGGTAGCAAATTTACAACAACTGGAATTCCAGGGGAATTACACCTTCCAGGGTATTCTTTCTGTGGCCCAGGAACAAACTTGGATAAAAGATTAGATGAGGCTGACAATCCTAAACCTTGGTCTAAACCTACAAATAGGGTTGATGAAGTGTGTATGAAGCATGATATTGCTTATGGGAAAACCACTACATTGACTGAAAAACATAAAGCCGACAGAGAAATGTTGTATAATTTGTCTTTGATACAAAATCCAACGTTGAGAGAGAAAGTTGATAGGTTTATTGTGAGAAATTTGATAAATGCTAAATTGAAACTTGGCCTTGGTTATTCACCCTCAAAAAACTATTAGGCTCTCATGATGTCATCAAGACTGAGGAGCTTTTGGCTGATGAATTACATAAACCTATAATCACAAAGTTTAAAAGAAGGAAAGTTTATTCTAAATACACCGACCACATATGGTCCGCTGATTTAATCGAACTAAAAAATGATAAGGGATACAAGTATGCTTTAACCGTTATTGATTTGAGGAGTAGATTTGCTTGGGTTGTTCCTTTGAAAAACAAGAGAGGTTATACTCTGAAGTTAGCCTTCCAACAGATATTTAATAAAAGTAAAAGAAAACCAAAGAAACTGTGGACCGATGAGGGAACAGAGTTCTATAACAAAATATTTATGAAATTTCTTAAGGGGGAGGGTATTAAATTATACAGCACCTTTAATGAAGGAAAAGCAGTTGTTATTGAGCGTTTTAATCGTACTTTAAAAGAGAAATTATATAAAAAATTCACACAACTCGGTTCCCAAAAATGGGTGTATTTTATTCAGGATATTGTAGATAATTACAATAATACAGTTCATTCATCAACAAAATCAAAACCATCAGAAACATTTACAAAATTAGAATATGAAAAGGAGATTAATTTGAGAAAGCCCAAGTTCAAAGTTGGTGATATTGTAAGAATATACAGATGGAAAAGTCATTTTGAGAAAGGTTATACAAAGAGATGGACTAATGAATTATTCAAAATCGTTGATGTAATGGATACTATGCCTTGGACTTACAAATTATATGATATGAATTGGGAAGAAATCTTGGGTTCATTTTACTCACAAGAATTACAAAAAACAAAACTGATAATTCATTAAACAACAACCATCCATACTTTCATCCACCCAGATTAGCTAATTTAATTAGTAGTAATAAAAAAAAAAAAAAAAAAAAAAAAAAAAAATCATAAGCCACACCCACACAGACCCCACCCACAAACCCCACCCACACAGACCCCACCCACACAGACCACACCCACACAGACCACACCCACACAGACCACACCCACACAGACCCCGCCCACACATAAGAAAGCATTGGGGGCTTTTGATGATAAGAGGTTTATTTTAGAAAATGGAATTGATCGTCTCCCTTATGGTTATATAAGTATATAAGATATATATATATATAAGTGATAAGTTAAAAAGGGGGGTTAGGGATTTTAACGGGCTACCGCCACCTTTTTTACTATTATATAAATGATAGAACCAAGTATCAACCAGACTAAAGAGTGGAGGTGTAATCAACCTTGGTATATAAATGGAAAACATAACGAATGTGAAAAATATCAGATTCAAGAGGTTGAGAGAATCACTGGTCAGAAGGTTCTCAAGACGGATAAACGTATTCATTTGTTAAGTGGGGTAATGGAGGGTGGGAAGAAAAATATATTAGAGTGGAGTGAGAACTTTAATGGTTATCAATCGGATAATAAATATTATAATTTTAAAATGGTATGTGGGAGAGGAGGAGGTCAAACAAGAACCCTCCGTGAAACATACCACTTTATACTTTCACAACAAAAGGTTAAGGAACCTGTATACTTTATAAATATACTTGATGGGGATGAGTTATATAGGAGAATGGAACTCTTAAAAAAGTTAGAAAGAGATAATATATTTATAGGCTCATTAGTAGAGTGGTCTAAGGAACTACATTAAAGGGGTAGTGGGGGGAATAGGGTAAAAATTACATGTAAGTGAGAAGGATCATAGGTTCATAAGGCTAGAAGGATTATAGGTTCATAAAGGAAGAAAATCATAGGTTCATAAGGCTAGAAGGATTATAGGTTCATAAGGTGAGAAGGATTATAGGTTCATAAGGCGAGAAGGATTATAGGTTCATAAGGCGAGAAGGATTATAGGTTCATAGAGGGAGAAATAGAGGTGTTTATGATTTTTTTTAAAACAGGGGGGTAAATGACATTAGATAGGGATTTCCCATGTTAAACGGAGGTGTCCCAGAAGCAACATTTATCACCTACTGCTGGTGTTCCATTAGCAAGCAGCTAGTGTTCCATTAGCAAGCACCGCGTGTTCCATTAGCAAGCAGCTCGTGTTCCATTAGCAAGCACCTAGTGTTCCATAAGTATGCAGCTCGTGTTCCGTTAGCAAGCAGCTAGTGTTCCATTAGCAAGCAGCTAGTGTTCCATAAGTAAGCAGCTAGTGTTCCATTAGCAAGCAGCTAGTGTTCCATAAGTAAGCAGCTAGTGTTCCATAAGTAAGCAACTCGTGTTCCATCAGCAAGCAGCTAGTGTTCCATTAGCAATCAGCTAGTGTTCCATTAGCAAGCAGCTCGTGTTCCATCAGCAAGCAGCTAGTGTTCCATTAGCAAGCAGCTCGAGTTCCATTAGCAAGCAACTCGTGTTCCATTACCAAGCAGCTAGTGTTCCATAAGTAAGCAACTCGTGGTCTATTAGCAAGCAACTCGTGTTCCATCAGCAAGCAGCTAGTGTTCCATGAGCAAGCAGCTCGTGTTCCATTAGCAAGCAGCTCGTGTTCCATTAGCAAGCAGCTAGTGTTCCATTAGCAAGCAGCTAGTGTTCCATTCGCAAGCAGCTAGTGTTCCATTAGCAAGCAGCTGGTGTTCCATAAGTAAGCAGCTGGTGTTCCATTAGCAAGCAGCTAGTGTTCCATTAGCAAGCAGCTGGTGTTCCATGAGCACGCAGCTCGTGTTCCATTAGCAAGCAGCTCGTGTTCCGTTAGCAAGCAGCTCATGTTCCATTAGCAAGCAGCTCGTGTTCCATAAGCAAGTGCCTCGTGTTCCATAAGTAAGCAGCTGGTGTTCCATTAGCAAGCAGCTAGTGTTCTATTAGCAAGCAGCAAGTGTTCCATGAGCAAGCAGCTAGTGTTCCATTAGCAAGCAGCTAGTGTTCCATTCGCAAGCAGCTAGTGTTCCATTAGCAAGCAGCTGGTGTTCCATAAGTAAGCAGCTGGTGTTCCATTAGCAAGCAGCTAGTGTTCCATTAGCAAGCAGCTGGTGTTCCATGAGCACGCAGCTCGTGTTCCATTAGCAAGCAGCTCGTGTTCCGTTAGCAAGCAGCTCATGTTCCATTAGCAAGCAGCTCGTGTTCCATAAGCAAGTGCCTCGTGTTCCATAAGTAAGCAGCTGGTGTTCCATTAGCAAGCAGCTAGTGTTCTATTAGCAAGCAGCTCGTGTTCCATTAGCAAGCAGCTGGTGTTCCATGAGCACGCAGCTCGTGTTCCATTAGCAAGCAGCTCGTGTTCCGTTAGCAAGCAGCTCATGTTCCATTAGCAAGCAGCTCGTGTTCCATAAGCAAGTGCCTCGTGTTCCATAAGTAAGCAGCTGGTGTTCCATTAGCAAGCAGCTAGTGTTCTATTAGCAAGCAGCAAGTGTTCCATGAGCAAGCAGCTAGTGCTCCATGAGCAAGTGCCTAGTGTTCCATAAGTAAGCAGCTGGTGTTCCATTTATAGCAAGCAGCTAGTGTTCCATTAGCAAGCACCTAGTGTTCCATGAGCAAGCAGCTCGTGTTCCGTTAGCAAGCACCTAGTGTTCCATAAGTAAGCAGCTAGTGTTCCATACGTAAGCAGCTAGTGTTCCATAGGTAAGCAACTCGTGTTCCATCAGCCAGCAGCTGGTGTTCCATTAGCAAGCAGCTCGTGTTCCATTAGCAAGCAGCTCGTGTTCCGTTAGCAAGCAGCTAGTGTTCCATTAGCAAGCAGCTAGTGTTCCATTAGCAAGCAGCTAGTGTGCCATTAGCAAGCAGCTCGTGTTCCATTAGCAAGCAGCTCGTGTGCCATTGGCAAGCAGCTCGTGTTCCATTAGCAAGCAGCCAGTGTTCCATTAGCAAGCAGCTAGTGTTCCATTAGCAAGCAGCTAGTGTTCCATTAGCAAGCAGCTCGTGTTCCATTAGCAAGCAGCTCGTGTTCCATTAGCAATCGCCTAGTGTTCCATAAGTAAGCAGCTAGTGTTCAATTAGCAAGCAGCTCGTGTTCCATCAGCAAGCAGCTCGTGTTCCATCAGCAAGCAGCTAGTGTTCCATTAGCAAGCAGCTAGTGTTCCATTAGCAAGCAGCTAGTGTTCCATAAGTAAGCAGCTAGTGTTCCATAAGTAAGCAACTCGTGTTCCATCAGCAAGCAGCTAGTGTTCCATTAGCAAGCAGCTAGTGTTCCATTAGCAAGCAGCTCGTGTTCCATCAGCAAGCAGCTAGTGTTCCATTAGCAAGCAGCTCGTGTTCCATTAGCAAGCAGCTCGTGTTCCATTACCAAGCAGCTAGTGTTCCATAAGTAAGCAACTCGTGGTCCATTAGCAAGCAACTCGTGTTCCATCAGCAAGCAGCTAGTGTTCCATTCGCAAGCAGCTCGTGTTCCATTAGCAAGCAGCTAGTGTTCCATTCGCAAGCAGCTAGTGTTCCATTAGCAAGCAGCTGGTGTTCCATAAGTAAGCAGCTGGTGTTCCATTAGCAAGCAGCTAGTGTTCCATTAGCAAGCAGCTAGTGTTCCATTAGCAAGCAGCTGGTGTTCCATTAGCAAGCAGCTGGTGTTCCATGAGCAGCTGCTTGCTAATGGAACACCAGCTGCTTACTTATGGAACACCAGCTCGTGTTCCATTAGCAAGCAGCTCGTGTTCCGTTAGCAAGTAGCTCATGTTCCATTAGCAAGCAGCTCGTGTTCCATAAGCAAGTGCCTCGTGTTCCATAAGTAAGCAGCTGGTGTTCCATTAGCAAGCAGCTAGTGTTCTATTAGCAAGCAGCAAGTGTTCCATGAGCAAGCAGCTAGTGTTCCATTAGCAAGCAGCTAGTGTTCCATTCGCAAGCAGCTAGTGTTCCATTAGCAAGCAGCTGGTGTTCCATAAGTAAGCAGCTGGTGTTCCATTAGCAAGCAGCTAGTGTTCCATTAGCAAGCAGCTGGTGTTCCATGAGCACGCAGCTCGTGTTCCATTAGCAAGCAGCTCGTGTTCCGTTAGCAAGCAGCTCATGTTCCATTAGCAAGCAGCTCGTGTTCCATAAGCAAGTGCCTCGTGTTCCATAAGTAAGCAGCTGGTGTTCCATTAGCAAGCAGCTAGTGTTCTATTAGCAAGCAGCTCGTGTTCCATTAGCAAGCAGCTGGTGTTCCATGAGCACGCAGCTCGTGTTCCATTAGCAAGCAGCTCGTGTTCCGTTAGCAAGCAGCTCATGTTCCATTAGCAAGCAGCTCGTGTTCCATAAGCAAGTGCCTCGTGTTCCATAAGTAAGCAGCTGGTGTTCCATTAGCAAGCAGCTAGTGTTCTATTAGCAAGCAGCAAGTGTTCCATGAGCAAGCAGCTAGTGCTCCATGAGCAAGTGCCTAGTGTTCCATAAGTAAGCAGCTGGTGTTCCATTTATAGCAAGCAGCTAGTGTTCCATTAGCAAGCACCTAGTGTTCCATGAGCAAGCAGCTCGTGTTCCGTTAGCAAGCACCTAGTGTTCCATAAGTAAGCAGCTAGTGTTCCATACGTAAGCAGCTAGTGTTCCATAGGTAAGCAACTCGTGTTCCATCAGCCAGCAGCTGGTGTTCCATTAGCAAGCAGCTCGTGTTCCATTAGCAAGCAGCTCGTGTTCCGTTAGCAAGCAGCTAGTGTTCCATTAGCAAGCAGCTAGTGTTCCATTAGCAAGCAGCTAGTGTGCCATTAGCAAGCAGCTCGTGTTCCATTAGCAAGCAGCTCGTGTGCCATTGGCAAGCAGCTCGTGTTCCATTAGCAAGCAGCCAGTGTTCCATTAGCAAGCAGCTAGTGTTCCATTAGCAAGCAGCTAGTGTTCCATTAGCAAGCAGCTCGTGTTCCATTAGCAAGCAGCTCGTGTTCCATTAGCAATCGCCTAGTGTTCCATAAGTAAGCAGCTAGTGTTCAATTAGCAAGCAGCTCGTGTTCCATCAGCAAGCAGCTCGTGTTCCATCAGCAAGCAGCTAGTGTTCCATTAGCAAGCAGCTAGTGTTCCATTAGCAAGCAGCTAGTGTTCCATAAGTAAGCAGCTAGTGTTCCATAAGTAAGCAACTCGTGCTCCATCAGCAAGCAGCTAGTGTTCCATTAGCAAGCAGCTAGTGTTCCATTAGCAAGCAGCTCGTGTTCCATCAGCAAGCAGCTAGTGTTCCATTAGCAAGCAGCTCGTGTTCCATTAGCAAGCAGCTCGTGTTCCATTACCAAGCAGCTAGTGTTCCATAAGTAAGCAACTCGTGGTCCATTAGCAAGCAACTCGTGTTCCATCAGCAAGCAGCTAGTGTTCCATTCGCAAGCAGCTCGTGTTCCATTAGCAAGCAGCTAGTGTTCCATTCGCAAGCAGCTAGTGTTCCATTAGCAAGCAGCTGGTGTTCCATAAGTAAGCAGCTGGTGTTCCATTAGCAAGCAGCTAGTGTTCCATTAGCAAGCAGCTAGTGTTCCATTAGCAAGCAGCTGGTGTTCCATTAGCAAGCAGCTCGTGTTCCATTAGCAAGCAGCTCGTGTTCCGTTAGCAAGCAGCTCGTGTTCCATGAGCAAGCAGCTCGTGTTCCATTAGCAAGTGCCTCGTGTTCCATAAGTAAGCAGCTGGTGTTCCATTAGCAAGCAGCTAGTGTTCCATTAGCAAGCAGCTCGTGTTCCATCAGCAAGCAGCTAGTGTTCCATTAGCAAGCAGCTCGAGTTCCATTAGCAAGCAACTCGTGTTCCATTACCAAGCAGCTAGTGTTCCATAAGTAAGCAACTCGTGGTCTATTAGCAAGCAACTCGTGTTCCATCAGCAAGCAGCTAGTGTTCCATGAGCAAGCAGCTCGTGTTCCATTAGCAAGCAGCTCGTGTTCCATTAGCAAGCAGCTAGTGTTCCATTAGCAAGCAGCTAGTGTTCCATTCGCAAGCAGCTAGTGTTCCATTAGCAAGCAGCTGGTGTTCCATAAGTAAGCAGCTGGTGTTCCATTAGCAAGCAGCTAGTGTTCCATTAGCAAGCAGCTCGTGTTCCATTAGCAAGCAGCTGGTGTTCCATGAGCACGCAGCTCGTGTTCCATTAGCAAGCAGCTCGTGTTCCGTTAGCAAGCAGCTCATGTTCCATTAGCAAGCAGCTCGTGTTCCATAAGCAAGTGCCTCGTGTTCCATAAGTAAGCAGCTGGTGTTCCATTAGCAAGCAGCTAGTGTTCTATTAGCAAGCAGCTAGTGTTCCATGAGCAAGCAGCTAGTGCTCCATGAGCAAGTGCCTAGTGTTCCATAAGTAAGCAGCTGGTGTTCCATTTATAGCAAGCAGCTAGTGTTCCATTAGCAAGCACCTAGTGTTCCATGAGCAAGCAGCTCGTGTTCCGTTAGCAAGCACCTAGTGTTCCATAAGTAAGCAGCTAGTGTTCCATACGTAAGCAGCTAGTGTTCCATAGGTAAGCAACTCGTGTTCCATCAGCCAGCAGCTGGTGTTCCATTAGCAAGCAGCTCGTGTTCCATTAGCAAGCAGCTCGTGTTCCGTTAGCAAGCAGCTAGTGTTCCATTAGCAAGCAGCTAGTGTTCCATTAGCAAGCAGCTAGTGTGCCATTAGCAAGCAGCTCGTGTTCCATTAGCAAGCAGCTCGTGTGCCATTGGCAAGCAGCTCGTGTTCCATTAGCAAGCAGCCAGTGTTCCATTAGCAAGCAGCTAGTGTTCCATTAGCAAGCAGCTAGTGTTCCATTAGCAAGCAGCTCGTGTTCCATTAGCAAGCAGCTCGTGTTCCATTAGCAATCGCCTAGTGTTCCATAAGTAAGCAGCTAGTGTTCAATTAGCAAGCAGCTCGTGTTCCATCAGCAAGCAGCTCGTGTTCCATCAGCAAGCAGCTAGTGTTCCATTAGCAAGCAGCTAGTGTTCCATTAGCAAGCAGCTAGTGTTCCATAAGTAAGCAGCTAGTGTTCCATAAGTAAGCAACTCGTGTTCCATCAGCAAGCAGCTAGTGTTCCATTAGCAAGCAGCTAGTGTTCCATTAGCAAGCAGCTCGTGTTCCATCAGCAAGCAGCTAGTGTTCCATTAGCAAGCAGCTAGTGTTCCATTCGCAAGCAGCTAGTGTTCCATTAGCAAGCAGCTGGTGTTCCATAAGTAAGCAGCTGGTGTTCCATTAGCAAGCAGCTAGTGTTCCATTAGCAAGCAGCTAGTGTTCCATTAGCAAGCAGCTGGTGTTCCATTAGCAAGCAGCTCGTGTTCCATTAGCAAGCAGCTCGTGTTCCGTTAGCAAGCAGCTCGTGTTCCATTAGCAAGCAGCTCGTGTTCCATTAGCAAGTGCCTCGTGTTCCATAAGTAAGCAGCTGGTGTTCCATTAGCAAGCAGCTAGTGTTCCATTAGCAAGCAGCTAGTGTTCCATTAGCAAGCAGCTAGTGCTCCATTAGCAAGTGCCTAGTGCTCCATTAGCAAGCAGCTGGTGTTCCATTTATAGCAAGCAGCTAGTGTTCCATTAGCAAGCACCTAGTGTTCCATTAGCAAGCAGCTCGTGTACCGTTAGCAAGCACCTGGTGTTCCATAAGTAAGCAGCTAGTGTTCCATAAGTAAGCAACTCGTGTTCCATCAGCCAGCAGCTAGTGTTCCATTAGCAAGCAGCTCGTGTTCCATTAGCAAGCAGCTCGTGTTCCGTTAGCAAGGAGCTAGTGTTCCATTAACAAGCAGCTAGTGTTCCATTAGGAGGCGCCTAGTGTTCCATAAGTAAGCAGCTAGTGTTCAATTAGCAAGCAGCTCGTGTTCCATTAGCAAGCAGCTAGTGTTCCATTAGCAAGTGCCTCGTGTTCCATAAGTAAGCAGCTGGTGTTCCATTAGCAAGCAGCTAGTGTTCCATTAGCAAGCACCGCGTGTTCCATTAGCAAGCAGCTCGTGTTCCATTAGCAAGCACCTAGTGTTCCATAAGTATGCAGCTCGTGTTCCGTTAGCAAGCAGCTAGTGTTCCATTAGCAAGCAGCTAGTGTTCCATAAGTAAGCAGCTAGTGTTCCATTAGCAAGCAGCTAGTGTTCCATAAGTAAGCAGCTAGTGTTCCATAAGTAAGCAACTCGTGTTCCATCAGCAAGCAGCTAGTGTTCCATTAGCAATCAGCTAGTGTTCCATTAGCAAGCAGCTCGTGTTCCATCAGCAAGCAGCTAGTGTTCCATTAGCAAGCAGCTCGAGTTCCATTAGCAAGCAACTCGTGTTCCATTACCAAGCAGCTAGTGTTCCATAAGTAAGCAACTCGTGGTCTATTAGCAAGCAACTCGTGTTCCATCAGCAAGCAGCTAGTGTTCCATGAGCAAGCAGCTCGTGTTCCATTAGCAAGCAGCTCGTGTTCCATTAGCAAGCAGCTAGTGTTCCATTAGCAAGCAGCTAGTGTTCCATTCGCAAGCAGCTAGTGTTCCATTAGCAAGCAGCTGGTGTTCCATAAGTAAGCAGCTGGTGTTCCATTAGCAAGCAGCTAGTGTTCCATTAGCAAGCAGCTCGTGTTCCATTAGCAAGCAGCTCGTGTTCCGTTAGCAAGCAGCTCATGTTCCATTAGCAAGCAGCTCGTGTTCCATTAGCAAGTGCCTCGTGTTCCATAAGTAAGCAGCTGGTGTTCCATTAGCAAGCAGCTAGTGTTCTATTAGCAAGCAGCTAGTGTTCCATGAGCAAGCAGCTAGTGCTCCATGAGCAAGTGCCTAGTGTTCCATAAGTAAGCAGCTGGTGTTCCATTTATAGCAAGCAGCTAGTGTTCCATTAGCAAGCACCTAGTGTTCCATGAGCAAGCAGCTCGTGTTCCGTTAGCAAGCACCTAGTGTTCCATAAGTAAGCAGCTAGTGTTCCATACGTAAGCAGCTAGTGTTCCATAGGTAAGCAACTCGTGTTCCATCAGCCAGCAGCTAGTGTTCCATTAGCAAGCAGCTCGTGTTCCATTAGCAAGCAGCTCGTGTTCCGTTAGCAAGCAGCTAGTGTTCCATTAGCAAGCAGCTAGTGTTCCATTAGCAAGCAGCTAGTGTGCCATTAGCAAGCAGCTCGTGTTCCATTAGCAAGCAGCTCGTGTGCCATTGGCAAGCAGCTCGTGTTCCATTAGCAAGCAGCCAGTGTTCCATTAGCAAGCAGCTAGTGTTCCATTAGCAAGCAGCTAGTGTTCCATTAGCAAGCAGCTCGTGTTCCATTAGCAAGCAGCTCGTGTTCCATTAGCAATCGCCTAGTGTTCCATAAGTAAGCAGCTAGTGTTCAATTAGCAAGCAGCTCGTGTGCCATTAGCAAGCAGCTCGTGTTCCATTAGCAAGTGCCTCGTGCTCCATAAGTAAGCAGCTGGTGTTCCATTAGCAAGCAGCTCGTGTTCCATTAGCAAGCACATAGTGTTCCATTAGCAAGCAGCTCGTGTTCCATTAGCAAGCAGCTCGTGCTCCATTAGCAAGCACCTGGTGTTCCATAAGTAAGCAGCTACTGTTCCATCAGCAAGTGCCTCGTGTTCCATTAGCAAGCAGCTCGTGTTCCATTCGCAAGCAGCTCGTGTTCCGTTAGCAAGCAGCTAGTGTTCCATTAGCAAGCAGCTCGTGTTCCATGAGCAAGCAGCTAGTGTTCCATTAGCAAGCAGCTAGTGTTCCGTTAGCACGCAGCTCGTGTTCCATCAGCAAGCAGCTAGGGTTCCATTAGCAAGCAGCTAGAAACACCACCATGACACTATGTACCGTGCATGTGACACACCGCCTTGACACGATGTACCGTGCCTGTGACGCACCGCCATGACACTATGTACCGTGCCTGTGACGCACCGCCATGACACGATGTACCGTGCATGGAACGCACTGCCATGACATGATGTACCGTGCCTGTGATGCACCACCATGACACTATGTACCGTGCCTGTGCCGCACGGCCAAGACACTGTGTACGGTGCCTGTGACGAACAGCCATGACACTCTGTACAGTGCCTGTGACGCACCACAATGACACGTGTACCGTGCCTGTGACGCACCGCCATGACACTATGTACCGTGCCTGTGACGCACCGCCATGACACTATGTGCCGTGCCTGTGACGCATCGCCATGACACGATGTACCGTGCCTGTGACGCACGACCATGACACTATGCACTGTGCCTGTGATGCACTGCCATGACACTATGTACCGTGCCTGTGACGCACGGCCATGACACTATGTACCGTGCCTGTGATGCACTGCCCTGACACGATGTGACGTGTTTGGACGCACTGCCATGACACTATGTACCATGCAAGTGATGCACCACCATGACACTATGTACCGTGCCTGTGACGCACCACCATGACACAATGTACCATGCATGCGATGCACCACAATGACACTATGTACCGTGCCTGTGACGCACCACCATGACACTATGTACCGTGCCTGTGACGCACCACCATGACACTATGTACCGTGCCTGTGACGCACCACCATGACATTATGTACCGTGCCTGTGACGCACCACCATGACACTGTGTAACGTGCCTGTGATGCACCGCCATGACACGATGTACCCAGCCTGTGACGCATCGCCATGACATGATGTACCATGCCTGTGACGCACTGCCATGACACGATGTACCGCGCCTGTGACACACCACCATGACACGATGTACTGTGCCTGTGACGCACCGCCATGACACTGTGCACCGTGCCTGCGACGCACCACCATGACACTATGCACCGTGCCTGCGACGCACCACCATGACACTATGTACCGTGCCTGTGACGCACCACCATGACACGATGTACCGTGGCTGTGCCGCACCGCCAAGACACTGTGTACGGTGCCTGTGACACACCAGCATGACACTGTGTACGGTGCCTGTGACACACCACCATGACACTATGTACCGTGGCTGTGACGCACCACCATGACACGATGTACCGTGCCTGTGACGCACCGCCATGACACTATGTACCGTGCCTGTGACGCACCGCCATGACACGATGTACCGTGCATGGAACGCACTGCCATGACATGATGTACCGTGCCTGTGATGCACCACCATGACACTATGTACCGTGCATGTGACGCACCGCCATGACACTATGTACCATGCCTGTGACACACCGCCATGACACTATGCACCGTGCCTGTGACGCACCGCCATGACACTATGTTCCGTGCCTGTGACGCACCGCCATGATACTATGTACCATGCCTGTGACGCACCACCATGACACTATGTACCGTGGCTGTGACGCACCGCCGTGACACGATGTTTGTCCACGTATCTTTACCTAATCAGTCATATTCTTTCTTTCTTTATTGTTCATGGCGAGATGATTATGGTGATGAAGAAGATGATGATGTTTATGGTGATGAAGAAGATGATGATGATTATGATGATGGAGAAGATGATGATGATTATGATGATGATTATGGTGATGAAGACCATTCGGCCCCAGCAAGCTGGTCCTCCATTTCGTCCACCTCGGAAGGATGACAGGCTGAGTGAACCTGCCTGGCGCTTTTTAAATTTGACGATCGACCGGGATTCGCACTCGGGATCCTCGGAGCCCAAGGGAGCCCCCCCCCCCCGTGACCGCCAAAACCAGGCGTACGTTTTCCCACTCACCTTCACTCGAGAGTTAAACATCTATATGCGGCGGGACCGTTCGCGAGATCTTCAGGTGGAGTAGGGGAAAACAGGTGCAAGGGAGCAAGAGGGGACGGGGAAGGAAAAAAAAAAGGGTTGGAAGATCTGCGACCGTTCACTCGCCATAGATGTTGGCGCTGCAAATAATTAAACAAAGAAGAATTGATGAAACATGAAAAAGATGAAAGAAAAAAACAAAAACAAAATTAAACCATAATAATAATAATAATGCATTTATTTTATATAGCGATTTTCAGGAAGCCCAAAGACGCTTAGAAAGAAAAATGTGAAGAATTTAAGAACGAAACGCGGACTTCGTAGGAAACACGGTTCAGGTAATCAATAAACGCGGACTTCGTAGGAAACACGGTTCAGGTTTTCTGCCCGTTTTGTGTTTTCTCTTGAACTTCTCCCACCGCTGGTCGCGTCGTTTGACCTCGCAGGAGTTCAATTCAATGAAGTGATTTTCCCTGAAAGCTCCGGTGACTAATTCTCTGGGCATCCTCCGTCGTGCGAAGTCCTTCCTTGGCACACCTGAGCTCCTCACCACATACAAGGCTTTCATCCGCAGCTCAATAGAATACTGTTCCCCCCTCTGGGCTGGTGCTCCTGCCTCACACCTTGCTCGGCTTCACGCTGTTGAGGCCAAAGCTTTCAGAATCATTGGAATCTCCTGCGATGTAGTCAACGCCGAGGGCCTTTCACTCACTCACCGCAGGCAGGTTGGTGGTCTTTCTGTCTTCTACCGACTCCTCTCCGGCCTTGCTCCCCCAGCTCTCTCTGTGCCTTGTCCCCCCAATATTCCTTCAGGTCGCACAAGATCTGCCTGCAACCCTCTTATGGTTAAACTGCCAAAGTCTAGGCTCTCTGCTCACCTTCACTCTTTCATTCCCCTTTTCTCCCGCCTCTGGAACAAACTCCCCCACTCCCTTCAATCCCACTCCTCCCTCCAGGTCTTTAAAACAGCTGTTCACCACCGTCTCTTATCGTCCCCCATCGAAAACCTTGATCTTTTCTACCCCCGGTAATTCACCCCAGAGTCCTTGCAGTGTTCATATGTTTTAATCCTCTCCCACCTCCCCCCAAGTCCTCCCGATGTCCCTGCTCTCAAATGTTGTGTTTGTGTCCTTCCCCCTCTTCCCCCTCTCTTTTGTGTCCTTCCCCCTCTCTCCCCATCTTGTCTGCCGCTCCCCTTGTTTTTTGTGTTTTGTGTGTCGGTTTGTCTTTTTGTGTGATTAATGTTAGCTCTTTCACGAGCCTCGATCTTGTATACAAAAAAAAAAAAAAAAAAAACTCAACCGATCTGTTGTTATTATCTTACACGGATTTCAACAACAACATTCACCTCAGCTGAGGGAGAAACCATGACGAGAATTTCGCGCCTTCCGCAGGTTCTTGGAACACTGACCTCGCTTACAAGGGGAATTCTTGTGTTTGGAGAACCCGTCGTCCTGGTTTTAACAGTTTTATTTATGATTCAGCCATTCTGCACTCCATCTGCGGTAACATTCACATTTGTTCTTTGACCAAGTTTCACCTTCACTCCTGATCGCGTCCCCCACTTCCGCCCCTTCTGTTGCCGAGCAACCGTCAGCGTCTTCTGAGGAAAGGGAGGTCGCATGAAGGATTGAGTAGGAAGGAATGAGTGATGGAACGAAGGATGAAGGAAGGAGGTTGGGGTGTGTTCCGTTAGCAAGCAGCTCGTGTTCCATTAGCAAGCAGCTCGTGTTCCATCAGCAAGCAGCTAGTGTTCCATTAGCAAGCAGCTCGTGTTCCATCAGCAAGCAGCTCGTGTTCCATCAGCAAGCAGCTAGTGTTCCATTAGCAAGCAGCTAGTGTTCCATTAGCAAGCAGCTAGTGTTCCATAAGTAAGCAGCTAGTGTTCCATAAGTAAGCAACTCGTGTTCCATCAGCAAGCAGCTAGTGTTCCATTAGCAAGCAGCTAGTGTTCCATTAGCAAGCAGCTCGTGTTCCATCAGCAAGCAGCTAGTGTTCCATTAGCAAGCAGCTCGTGTTCCATTAGCAAGCAGCTCGTGTTCCATTACCAAGCAGCTAGTGTTCCATAAGTAAGCAACTCGTGGTCCATAAGCAAGCAACTCGTGTTCCATCAGCAAGCAGCTAGTGTTCCATTCGCAAGCAGCTCGTGTTCCATTAGCAAGCAGCTAGTGTTCCATTCGCAAGCAGCAAGTGTTCCATTAGCAAGCAGCTGGTGTTCCATAAGTAAGCAGCTGGTGTTCCATTAGCAAGCAGCTAGTGTTCCATTAGCAAGCAGCTAGTGTTCCATTAGCAAGCAGCTGGTGTTCCATTAGCAAGCAGCTCGTGTTCCATTAGCAAGCAGCTCGTGTTCCGTTAGCAAGCAGCTCGTGTTCCATGAGCAAGCAGCTCGTGTTCCATTAGCAAGTGCCTCGTGTTCCATAAGTAAGCAGCTGGTGTTCCATTAGCAAGCAGCTAGTGTTCCATTAGCAAGCAGCTAGTGTGCCATTAGCAAGCAGCTCGTGTTCCATTAGCAAGCAGCTCGTGTGCCATTGGCAAGCAGCTCGTGTTCCATTAGCAAGCAGCCAGTGTTCCATTAGCAAGCAGCTAGTGTTCCATTAGCAAGCAGCTAGTGTTCCATTAGCAAGCAGCTCGTGTTCCATTAGCAAGCAGCTCGTGTTCCATTAGCAATCGCCTCGTGTTCCATAAGTAAGCAGCTAGTGTTCAATTAGCAAGCAGCTCGTGTTCCATTAGCAAGCAGCTCGTGTTCCATTAGCAAGTGCCTCCTGCTCCATAAGTAAGCAGCTGGTGTTCCATTAGCAAGCAGCTCGTGTTCCATTAGCAAGCACATAGTGTTCCATTAGCAAGCAGCTCGTGTTCCATTAGCAAGCAGCTCGTGCTCCATTAGCAAGCACCTGGTGTTCCATAAGTAAGCAGCTACTGTTCCATCAGCAAGTGCCTCGTGTTCCATTAGCAAGCAGCTCGTGTTCCATTCGCAAGCAGCTCGTGTTCCGTTAGCAAGCAGCTAGTGTTCCATTAGCAAGCAGCTCGTGTTCCATGAGCAAGCAGCTAGTGTTCCATTAGCAAGCAGCTAGTGTTCCGTTAGCACGCAGCTCGTGTTCCATCAGCAAGCAGCTAGTGTTCCATTAGCAAGCAGCTAGAAACACCACCATGACACTATGTACCGTGCATGTGACACACCGCCTTGACACGATGTACCGTGCCTGTGACGCACCGCCATGACACTATGTACCGTGCCTGTGACGCACCGCCATGACACGATGTACCGTGCATGGAACGCACTGCCATGACATGATGTACCGTGCCTGTGATGCACCACCATGACACTATGTACCGTGCCTGTGCCGCACGGCCAAGACACTGTGTACGGTGCCTGTGACGAACAGCCATGACACTCTGTACAGTGCCTGTGACGCACCACAATGACACGTGTACCGTGCCTGTGACGCACCGCCATGACACTATGTGCCGTGCCTGTGATGCACAGCCATGACACAATGTACCGTGCCTGTGACGCACCACCATGACACTATGTGCCATGCCTGTGACGCATCGCCATGACACTATGTACCGTGCCTGTGACGCACCGCCATGACACGATGTACCGTGCATGGAACGCACTGCCATGACATGATGTACCGTGCCTGTGATGCACCACCATGACACTATGTACCGTGCCTGTGCCGCACGGCCAAGACACTGTGTACGGTGCCTGTGACGAACAGCCATGACACTCTGTACAGTGCCTGTGACGCACCACAATGACACGTGTACCGTGCCTGTGACGCACCGCCATGACACTATGTACCGTGCCTGTGACGCACCGCCATGACACTATGTGCCGTGCCTGTGACGCATCGCCATGACACGATGTACCGTGCCTGTGACGCACGACCATGACACTATGCACTGTGCCTGTGATGCACTGCCATGACACTATGTACCGTGCCTGTGACGCACGGCCATGACACTATGTACCGTGCCTGTGATGCACTGCCCTGACACGATGTGCCGTGTTTGGACGCACTGCCATGACACTATGTACCATGCAAGTGATGCACCACCATGACACTATGTACCGTGCCTGTGACGCACCACCATGACACAATGTACCATGCATGCGATGCACCACAATGACACTATGTACCGTACCTGTGACGCACCACCATGACACTATGTACCGTGCCTGTGACGCACCACCATGACACTATGTACCGTGCCTGTGACGCACCACCATGACATTATGTACCGTGCCTGTGACGCACCACCATGACACTGTGTAACGTGCCTGTGATGCACCGCCATGACACGATGTACCCAGCCTGTGACGCATCGCCATGACATGATGTACCATGCCTGTGACGCACTGCCATGACACGATGTACCGCGCCTGTGACACACCACCATGACACGATGTACTGTGCCTGTGACGCACCGCCATGACACTGTGCACCGTGCCTGCGACGCACCACCATGACACTATGCACCGTGCCTGCGACGCACCACCATGACACTATGTACCGTGCCTGTGACGCACCACCATGACACGATGTACCGTGGCTGTGCCGCACCGCCAAGACACTGTGTACGGTGCCTGTGACACACCACCATGACACTATGTACCGTGGCTGTGACGCACCGCCAAGACACTGTGTACGGTGCCTGTGACACACCACCATGACACTGTGTACGGTGCCTGTGACGCACCACCATGACACTATGTACCGTGGCTGTGACACACCACCATGACACTATGTACCGTGGCTGTGACGCACCGCCGTGACACGATGTTTGTCCACGTATCTTTGCCTAATCAGTCATATTCTTTCTTTCTTTATTGTTCATGGCGAGATGATTATGGTGATGAAGAAGATGATGATGATTATGGTGATGAAGAAGATGATGATGATGATGATGATGGAGAAGATGATGATGATTATGATGATGATTATGGTGATGAAGACCATTCGGCCCCAGCAAGCTGGTCCTCCATTTCGTCCACCTCGGAAGGATGACAGGCTGAGTGAACCTGCCTGGCGCTTTTTAAATTTGACGATCGACCGGGATTCGCACTCGGGATCCTCGGAGCCCAAGGGAGCCCCCCCCCCCCCCCCCCCCGTGACCGCCAAAACCAGGCGTACGTTTTCCCACTCACCTTCACTCGAGAGTTAAACATCTATATGCGGCGGGACCGTTCGCGAGATCTTCAGGTGGAGTAGGGGAAAACAGGTGCAAGGGAGCAAGAGGGGACGGGGAAGGAAAAAAAAAAGGGTTGGAAGATCTGCGACCGTTCACTCGCCATAGATGTTGGCGCTGCAAATAATTAAACAAAGAAGAATTGATGAAACATGAAAAAGATGAAAGAAAAAAACAAAAACAAAATTAAACCATAATAATAATAATAATGCATTTATTTTATATAGCGATTTTCAGGAAGCCCAAAGACGCTTAGAAAGAAAAATGTGAAGAATTTAAGAACGAAACGCGGACTTCGTAGGAAACACGGTTCAGGTAATCAATAAACGCGGACTTCGTAGGAAACACGGTTCAGGTTTTCTGCCCGTTTTGTGTTTTCTCTTGAACTTCTCCCACCGCTGGTCGCGTCGTTTGACCTCGCAGGAGTTCAATTCAATGAAGTGATTTTCCCTGAAAGCTCCGGTGACTAATTCTCTGGGCATCCTCCGTCGTGCGAAGTCCTTCCTTGGCACACCTGAGCTCCTCACCACATACAAGGCTTTCATCCGCAGCTCAATGGAATACTGTTCCCCCCTCTGGGCTGGTGCTCCTGCCTCACACCTTGCTCGGCTTCACGCTGTTGAGGCCAAAGCTTTCAGAATCATTGGAATCTCCTGCGATGTAGTCAACGCCGAGGGCCTTTCACTCACTCACCGCAGGCAGGTTGGTGGTCTTTCTGTCTTCTACCGACTCCTCTCCGGCCTTGCTCCCCCAGCTCTCTCTGTGCTCTGTCCCCCCAATATTCCTTCAGGTCGCACAAGATCTGCCTGCAACCCTCTTATGGTTAAACTGCCAAAGTCTAGGCTCTCTGCTCACCTTCACTCTTTCATTCCCCTTTTCTCCCGCCTCTGGAACAAACTCCCCCACTCCCTTCAATCCCACTCCTCCCTCCAGGTCTTTAAAACAGCTGTTCACCACCATCTCTTATCGTCCCCCATCGAAAACCTTGATCTTTTCTACCCCCGGTAATTCACCCCAGACTCCTTGCAGTGTTCATATGTTTTAATCCTCTCCCACCTCCCCCCAAGTCCTCCCGATGTCCCTGCTCTCAAATGTTGTGTTTGTGTCCTTCCCCCTCTTCCCCCTCTCTTTTGTGTCCTTCCCCCTCTCTCCCCATCTTGTCTGCCGCTCCCCTTGTTTTTTGTGTTTAGTGTGTCGGTTTGTCTTTTTGTGTGATTAATGTTAGCTCTTTCACGAGCCTCGATCTTGTATACAAAAAAAAAAAAAAAAAAAAAAATCTCAACCGATCTGTTGTTATTATCTTACACGGATTTCAACAACAACATTCACCTCAGCTGAGGGAGAAACCATGACGAGAATTTCGCGCCTTCCGCAGGTTCTTGGAACACTGACCTCGCTTACAAGGGGAATTCTTGTGTTTGGAGAACCCGTCGTCCTGGTTTTAACAGTTTTATTTATGATTCAGCCATTCTGCACTCCATCTGCGGTAACATTCACATTTGTTCTTTGACCAAGTTTCACCTTCACTCCTGATCGCGTCCCCCACTTCCGCCCCTTCTGTTGCCGAGCAACCGTCAGCGTCTTCTGAGGAAAGGGAGGTCGCATGAAGGATTGAGTAGGAAGGAATGAGTGATGGAACGAAGGATGAAGGAAGGAAGTTGGGGTGTGTTCCGTTAGCAAGCAGCTCGTGTTCCGTTAGCAAGCACCTAGTGTTCGTTCCATTAGCAAGCAGCTAGTGTTCCATTAGCAAGCAGCTCGTGTTCCATCAGCAAGCAGCTAGTGTTCCATTAGCAAGCAGCTAGTGTTCCATTAGCAAGCAGCTCGTGTTCCATCAGCAAGCAGCTCGTGTTCCATCAGCAAGCAGCTAGTGTTCCATTAGCAAGCAGCTAGTGTTCCATTAGCAAGCAGCTAGTGTTCCATAAGTAAGCAGCTAGTGTTCCATAAGTAAGCAACTCGTGTTCCATCAGCAAGCAGCTAGTGTTCCATTAGCAAGCAGCTAGTGTTCCATTAGCAAGCAGCTCGTGTTCCATCAGCAAGCAGCTAGTGTTCCATTAGCAAGCAGCTCGTGTTCCATTAGCAAGCAGCTCGTGTTCCATTACCAAGCAGCTAGTGTTCCATAAGTAAGCAACTCGTGGTCCATTAGCAAGCAACTCGTGTTCCATCAGCAAGCAGCTAGTGTTCCATTCGCAAGCAGCTCGTGTTCCATTAGCAAGCAGCTCGTGTTCCATTAGCAAGCAGCTAGTGTTCCATTAGCAAGCAGCTAGTGTTCCATTCGCAAGCAGCTAGTGTTCCATTAGCAAGCAGCTGGTGTTCCATAAGTAAGCAGCTGGTGTTCCATTAGCAAGCAGCTAGTGTTCCATTAGCAAGCAGCTAGTGTTCCATTAGCAAGCAGCTGGTGTTCCATTAGCAAGCAGCTCGTGTTCCATTAGCAAGCAGCTCGTGTTCCGTTAGCAAGCAGCTCGTGTTCCATTAGCAAGCAGCTCGTGTTCCATTAGCAAGTGCCTCGTGTTCCATAAGTAAGCAGCTGGTGTTCCATTAGCAAGCAGCTAGTGTTCCATTAGCAAGCAGCTAGTGTTCCATTAGCAAGCAGCTAGTGCTCCATTAGCAAGTGCCTAGTGCTCCATTAGCAAGCAGCTGGTGTTCCATTTATAGCAAGCAGCTAGTGTTCCATTAGCAAGCACCTAGTGTTCCATTAGCAAGCAGCTCGTGTACCGTTAGCAAGCACCTGGTGTTCCATAAGTAAGCAGCTAGTGTTCCATAAGTAAGCAACTCGTGTTCCATCAGCCAGCAGCTAGTGTTCCATTAGCAAGCAGCTCGTGTTCCATTAGCAAGCAGCTCGTGTTCCGTTAGCAAGGAGCTAGTGTTCCATTAACAAGCAGCTAGTGTTCCATTAGGAGGCGCCTAGTGTTCCATAAGTAAGCAGCTAGTGTTCAATTAGCAAGCAGCTCGTGTTCCATTAGCAAGCAGCTAGTGTTCCATTAGCAAGTGCCTCGTGTTCCATAAGTAAGCAGCTGGTGTTCCATTAGCAAGCAGCTAGTGTTACATTAGCAAGCACCGCGTGTTCCATTAGCAAGCAGCTCGTGTTCCATTAGCAAGCACCTAGTGTTCCATAAGTATGCAGCTCGTGTTCCGTTAGCAAGCAGCTAGTGTTCCATTAGCAAGCAGCTAGTGTTCCATAAGTAAGCAGCTAGTGTTCCATTAGCAAGCAGCTAGTGTTCCATAAGTAAGCAGCTAGTGTTCCATAAGTAAGCAACTCGTGTTCCATCAGCAAGCAGCTAGTGTTCCATTAGCAATCAGCTAGTGTTCCATTAGCAAGCAGCTCGTGTTCCATCAGCAAGCAGCTAGTGTTCCATTAGCAAGCAGCTCGAGTTCCATTAGCAAGCAACTCGTGTTCCATTACCAAGCAGCTAGTGTTCCATAAGTAAGCAACTCGTGGTCTATTAGCAAGCAACTCGTGTTCCATCAGCAAGCAGCTAGTGTTCCATGAGCAAGCAGCTCGTGTTCCATTAGCAAGCAGCTCGTGTTCCATTAGCAAGCAGCTAGTGTTCCATTAGCAAGCAGCTAGTGTTCCATTCGCAAGCAGCTAGTGTTCCATTAGCAAGCAGCTGGTGTTCCATAAGTAAGCAGCTGGTGTTCCATTAGCAAGCAGCTAGTGTTCCATTAGCAAGCAGCTCGTGTTCCATTAGCAAGCAGCTGGTGTTCCATGAGCACGCCGCTCATGTTCCATTAGCAAGCAGCTCGTGTTCCATTAGCAAGTGCCTCGTGTTCCATAAGTAAGCAGCTGGTGTTCCATTAGCAAGCAGCTAGTGTTCTATTAGCAAGCAGCTAGTGTTCCATGAGCAAGCAGCTAGTGCTCCATGAGCAAGTGCCTAGTGTTCCATAAGTAAGCAGCTGGTGTTCCATTTATAGCAAGCAGCTAGTGTTCCATTAGCAAGCACCTAGTGTTCCATGAGCAAGCAGCTCGTGTTCCGTTAGCAAGCACCTAGTGTTCCATAAGTAAGCAGCTAGTGTTCCATACGTAAGCAGCTAGTGTTCCATAGGTAAGCAACTCGTGTTCCATCAACCAGCAGCTAGTGTTCCATTAGCAAGCAGCTCGTGTTCCATTAGCAAGCAGCTCGTGTTCCGTTAGCAAGCAGCTAGTGTTCCATTAGCAAGCAGCTAGTGTTCCATTAGCAAGCAGCTAGTGTGCCATTAGCAAGCAGCTCGTGTTCCATTAGCAAGCAGCTCGTGTGCCATTGGCAAGCAGCTCGTGTTCCATTAGCAAGCAGCCAGTGTTCCATTAGCAAGCAGCTAGTGTTCCATTAGCAAGCAGCTAGTGTTCCATTAGCAAGCAGCTCGTGTTCCATTAGCAAGCAGCTCGTGTTCCATTAGCAATCGCCTAGTGTTCCATAAGTAAGCAGCTAGTGTTCAATTAGCAACCAGCTCGTGTTCCATTAGCAAGCAGCTCGTGTTCCATTAGCAAGTGCCTCGTGCTCCATAAGTAAGCAGCTGGTGTTCCATTAGCAAGCAGCTCGTGTTCCATTAGCAAGCACATAGTGTTCCATTAGCAAGCAGCTCGTGTTCCATTAGCAAGCAGCTCGTGCTCCATTAGCAAGCACATGGTGTTCCATAAGTAAGCAGCTACTGTTCCATCAGCAAGTGCCTCGTGTTCCATTAGCAAGCAGCTCGTGTTCCATTCGCAAGCAGCTCGTGTTCCGTTAGCAAGCAGCTAGTGTTCCATTAGCAAGCAGCTCGTGTTCCATGAGCAAGCAGCTAGTGTTCCATTAGCAAGCAGCTAGTGTTCCGTTAGCACGCAGCTCGTGTTCCATCAGCAAGCAGCTAGGGTTCCATTAGCAAGCAGCTAGAAACACCACCATGACACTATGTACCGTGCATGTGACACACCGCCTTGACACGATGTACCGTGCCTGTGACGCACCGCCATGACACTATGTACCGTGCCTGTGACGCACCGCCATGACACGATATACCGTGCATGGAACGCACTGCCATGACATGATGTACCGTGCCTGTGATGCACCACCATGACACTATGTACCGTGCCTGTGCCGCACGGCCAAGACACTGTGTACGGTGCCTGTGACGAACAGCCATGACACTCTGTACAGTGCCTGTGACGCACCACAATGACACGTGTACCGTGCCTGTGACGCACCGCCATGACACTATGTACCGTGCCTGTGACGCACCGCCATGACACTATGTGCCGTGCCTGTGACGCATCGACATGACACGATGTACCGTGCCTGTGACGCACGACCATGACACTATGCACTGTGCCTGTGATGCACTGCCATGACACTATGTACCGTGCCTGTGACGCACGGCCATGACACTATGTACCGTGCCTGTGATGCACTGCCCTGACACGATGTGCCGTGTTTGGACGCACTGCCATGACACTATGTACCATGCAAGTGATGCACCACCATGACACTATGTACCGTGCCTGTGACGCACCACCATGACACAATGTACCATGCATGCGATGCACCACAATGACACTATGTACCGTGCCTGTGACGCACCACCATGACACTATGTACCGTGCCTGTGACGCACCACCATGACACTATGTACCGTGCCTGTGACGCACCACCATGACATTATGTACCGTGCCTGTGACGCACCACCATGACACTGTGTAACGTGCCTGTGATGCACCGCCATGACACGATGTACCCAGCCTGTGACGCATCGCCATGACATGATGTACCATGCCTGTGACGCACTGCCATGACACGATGTACCGCGCCTGTGACACACCACCATGACACGATGTACTGTGCCTGTGACGCACCGCCATGACACTGTGCACCGTGCCTGCGACGCACCACCATGACACTATGCACCGTGCCTGCGACGCACCACCATGACACTATGTACCGTGCCTGTGACGCACCACCATGACACGATGTACCGTGGCTGTGCCGCACCGCCAAGACACTGTGTACGGTGCCTGTGACACACCAGCATGACACTGTGTACGGTGCCTGTGACACACCACCATGACACTATGTACCGTGGCTGTGACGCACCACCATGACACGATGTACCGTGCCTGTGACGCACCGCCATGACACTATGTACCGTGCCTGTGACGCACCGCCATGACACGATGTACCGTGCATGGAACGCACTGCCATGACATGATGTACCGTGCCTGTGATGCACCACCATGACACTATGTACCGTGCATGTGACGCACCGCCATGACACTATGTACCATGCCTGTGACACACCGCCATGACACTATGCACCGTGCCTGTGACGCACCGCCATGACACTATGTTCCGTGCCTGTGACGCACCGCCATGATACTATGTACCATGCCTGTGACGCACCACCATGACACTATGTACCGTGGCTGTGACGCACCGCCGTGACACGATGTTTGTCCACGTATCTTTGCCTAATCAGTCATATTCTTTCTTTCTTTATTGTTCATGGCGAGATGATTATGGTGATGAAGAAGATGATGATGTTTATGGTGATGAAGAAGATGATGATGATTATGATGATGGAGAAGATGATGATGATTATGATGATGATTATGGTGATGAAGACCATTCGGCCCCAGCAAGCTGGTCCTCCATTTCGTCCACCTCGGAAGGATGACAGGCTGAGTGAACCTGCCTGGCGCTTTTTAAATTTGACGATCGACCGGGATTCGCACTCGGGATCCTCGGAGCCCAAGGGAGCCCCCCCCCCGTGACCGCCAAAACCAGGCGTACGTTTTCCCACTCACCTTCACTCGAGAGTTAAACATCTATATGCGGCGGGACCGTTCGCGAGATCTTCAGGTGGAGTAGGGGAAAACAGGTGCAAGGGAGCAAGAGGGGACGGGGAAGGAAAAAAAAAAGGGTTGGAAGATCTGCGACCGTTCACTCGCCATAGATGTTGGCGCTGCAAATAATTAAACAAAGAAGAATTGATGAAACATGAAAAAGATGAAAGAAAAAAACAAAAACAAAATTAAACCATAATAATAATAATAATGCATTTATTTTATATAGCGATTTTCAGGAAGCCCAAAGACGCTTAGAAAGAAAAATGTGAAGAATTTAAGAACGAAACGCGGACTTCGTAGGAAACACGGTTCAGGTAATCAATAAACGCGGACTTCGTAGGAAACACGGTTCAGGTTTTCTGCCCGTTTTGTGTTTTCTCTTGAACTTGTCCCACCGCTGGTCGCGTCGTTTGACCTCGCAGGAGTTCAATTCAATGAAGTGATTTTCCCTGAAAGCTCCGGTGACTAATTCTCTGGGCATCCTCCGTCGTGCGAAGTCCTTCCTTGGCACACCTGAGCTCCTCACCACATACAAGGCTTTCATCCGCAGCTCAATGGAATACTGTTCCCCCCTCTGGGCTGGTGCTCCTGCCTCACACCTTGCTCGGCTTCACGCTGTTGAGGCCAAAGCTTTCAGAATCATTGGAATCTCCTGCGATGTAGTCAACGCCGAGGGCCTTTCACTCACTCACCGCAGGCAGGTTGGTGGTCTTTCTGTCTTCTACCGACTCCTCTCCGGCCTTGCTCCCCCAGCTCTCTCTGTGCTCTGTCCCCCCAATATTCCTTCAGGTCGCACAAGATCTGCCTGCAACCCTCTTATGGTTAAACTGCCAAAGTCTAAGCTCTCTGCTCACCTTCACTCTTTCATTCCCCTTTTCTCCCGCCTCTGGAACAAACTCCCCCACTCCCTTCAATCCCACTCCTCCCTCCAGGTCTTTAAAACAGCTGTTCACCACCATCTCTTATCGTCCCCCATCGAAAACCTTGATCTTTTCTACCCCCGGTAATTCACCCCAGAGTCCTTGCAGTGTTCATATGTTTTAATCCTCTCCCACCTCCCCCCAAGTCCTCCCGATGTCCCTGCTCTCAAATGTTGTGTTTGTGTCCTTCCCCCTCTTCCCCCTCTCTTTTGTGTCCTTCCCCCTCTCTCCCCATCTTGTCTGCCGCTCCCCTTGTTTTTTGTGTTTTGTGTGTCGGTTTGTCTTTTTGTGTGATTAATGTTAGCTCTTTCACGAGCCTCGATCTTGTATACAAAAAAAAAAAAAAAAAAAATCTCAACCGATCTGTTGTTATTATCTTACACGGATTTCAACAACAACATTCACCTCAGCTGAGGGAGAAACCATGACGAGAATTTCGCGCCTTCCGCAGGTTCTTGGAACACTGACCTCGCTTACAAGGGGAATTCTTGTGTTTGGAGAACCCGTCGTCCTGGTTTTAACAGTTTTATTTATGATTCAGCCATTCTGCACTCCATCTGCGGTAACATTCACATTTGTTCTTTGACCAAGTTTCACCTTCACTCCTGATCGCGTCCTCCACTTCCGCCCCTTCTGTTGCCGAGCAACCGTCTTCTGAGGAAAGGGAGGTCAAATGAAGGATTGAGAAGGAAGGAATGAGTGAGGGAACGAAGGATGAAGGAAGGAAGTTGGGGTGTGTTCCGTTAGCAAGCAGCTCGTGTTCCGTTAGCAAGCAGCTAGTGTTCCATAAGTAAGCAACTCGTGTTCCACAAGTAAGCAGCTAGTGTTCCATTAGCAAGCAGCTAGTGTTCCATAAGTAAGCAACTCATGTTCCATAAGTAAGCAGCTAGTGTTCCATTAGCAAACAGCTAGTGTTCCATTAGCAAGCAGCTCGTGTTCCATTGGCAAGCAGCTCGTGTTCCATTAGCAAGCAGCTCGTGTTCCATTAGCAAGCAGCTCGTGTTCCATTAGCAAGCAGCTAGTGTTACATTAGCAAGCAGCTAGTGTTCCATTAGCAAGCAGCTAGTGCTCCATTAGCAAGCGCCTAGTGTTCCATAAGTAAGCAGCTGGTGTTCCATAAGTAAGCAGCTTGTGTTCCATAAGTAAGCAACTCGTGTTCCATCAGCCAGCAGCTAGTGTTCCATAAGCAAGCAGCTCGTGTTCCATCAGCAAGCAGCTAGTGTTCCATTAGCAAGCAGCTAGTGTTCCATAAGTAAGCAGCTAGTGTTCCATTAGCAAGCAGCTAGTGTTCCATAAGTAAGCAACTCGTGTTCCATCAGCCAGTAGCTAGTGTTCCATAAGCAAGCAGCTCGTGTTCCATCAGCAAGCAGCTAGTGTTCCATTAGCAAGCAGCTAGTGTTCCATAAGTAAGCAGCTAGTGTTCCATTAGCAAGCAGCTAGTGTTCCATAAGTAAGCAGCTAGTGTTCCATAAGTAAGCAACTCGTGTTCCATCAGCAAGCAGCTAGTGTTCCATTAGCAAGCAGCAAGTGTTCCATTAGCAAGCAGCTCGTGTTCCATCAGCAAGCAGCTAGTGTTCCATTAGCAAGCAGCTCGAGTTCCATTAGCAAGCAACTCGTGTTCCATTACCAAGCAGCTAGTGTTCCATGAGCAAGCAGCTCGTGTTCCATTAGCAAGCAGCTCGTGTTACATTAGCAAGCAGCTAGTGTTCCATTAGCAAGCAGCTAGTGTTCCATTCGCAAGCAGCTAGTGTTCCATTAGCAAGCAACTCGTGTTCCATTACCAAGCAGCTAGTGTTCCATAAGTAAGCAACTCGTGGTCTATTACCAAGCAGCTCGTGTTCCATCAGCAAGCAGCTAGTGTTCCATTAGCAAGCAGCTCGAGTTCCATTAGCAAGCAACTCGTGTTCCATTACCAAGCAGCTAGTGTTCCATAAGTAAGCAACTCGTGGTCTATTAGCAAGCAACTCGTGTTCCATCAGCAAGCAGCTAGTGTTCCATGAGCAAGCAGCTCGTGTTCCATTAGCAGGCAGCTCGTGTTCCATTAGCAAGCAGCTAGTGTTCCATTAACAAGCAGCTAGTGTTCCATTCGCAAGCAGCTAGTGTTCCATTAGCAAGCAGCTGGTGTTCCATAAGTAAGCAGCTGGTGTTCCATTAGCAAGCAGCTAGTGTTCCATTAGCAAGCAGCTCGTGTTCCATTAGCAAGCAGCTGGTGTTCCATGAGCACGCAGCTCGTGTTCCATTAGCAAGCAGCTCGTGTTCCGTTAGCAAGCAGCTCATGTTCCATTAGCAAGCAGTTCGTGTTCCATTAGCAAGTGCCTCGTGTTCCATAAGTAAGCAGCTGGTGTTCCTTTAGCAAGCAGCTAGTGTTCCATGAGCAAGCAGCTAGTGCTCCATGAGCAAGTGCCTAGTGTTCCATAAGTAAGCAGCTGGTGTTCCATTTATAGCAAGCAGCTAGTGTTCCATTAGCAAGCACCTAGTGTTCCATTAGCAAGCAGCTAGTGTTCCATTTGGCAAGTAGCTCGTGTTCCATTAGCAAGCAGCTCGTGTTCCATAAGCAAGCAGCTCGTGTTCCATCAGCAAGCAGCTAGTGTTCCATTAGCAAGCAGCTAGTGTTCCATAAGTAAGCAGCTAGTGTTCCATTAGCAAGCAGCTAGTGTTCCATAAGTAAGCAGCTAGTGTTCCATAAGTAAGCAACTCGTGTTCCATCAGCAAGCAGCTAGTGTTCCATTAGCAAGCAGCAAGTGTTCCATTAGCAAGCAGCTCGTGTTCCATCAGCAAGCAGCTAGTGTTCCATTAGCAAGCAGCTCGAGTTCCATTAGCAAGCAACTCGTGTTCCATTACCAAGCAGCTAGTGTTCCATGAGCAAGCAGCTCGTGTTCCATTAGCAAGCAGCTCGTGTTACATTAGCAAGCAGCTAGTGTTCCATTAGCAAGCAGCTAGTGTTCCATTCGCAAGCAGCTAGTGTTCCATTAGCAAGCAACTCGTGTTCCATTACCAAGCAGCTAGTGTTCCATAAGTAAGCAACTCGTGGTCTATTACCAAGCAGCTCGTGTTCCATCAGCAAGCAGCTAGTGTTCCATTAGCAAGCAGCTCGAGTTCCATTAGCAAGCAACTCGTGTTCCATTACCAAGCAGCTAGTGTTCCATAAGTAAGCAACTCGTGGTCTATTAGCAAGCAACTCGTGTTCCATCAGCAAGCAGCTAGTGTTCCATGAGCAAGCAGCTCGTGTTCCATTAGCAGGCAGCTCGTGTTCCATTAGCAAGCAGCTAGTGTTCCATTAACAAGCAGCTAGTGTTCCATTCGCAAGCAGCTAGTGTTCCATTAGCAAGCAGCTGGTGTTCCATAAGTAAGCAGCTGGTGTTCCATTAGCAAGCAGCTAGTGTTCCATTAGCAAGCAGCTCGTGTTCCATTAGCAAGCAGCTGGTGTTCCATGAGCACGCAGCTCGTGTTCCATTAGCAAGCAGCTCGTGTTCCGTTAGCAAGCAGCTCATGTTCCATTAGCAAGCAGTTCGTGTTCCATTAGCAAGTGCCTCGTGTTCCATAAGTAAGCAGCTGGTGTTCCATTAGCAAGCAGCTAGTGTTCCATGAGCAAGCAGCTAGTGCTCCATGAGCAAGTGCCTAGTGTTCCATAAGTAAGCAGCTGGTGTTCCATTTATAGCAAGCAGCTAGTGTTCCATTAGCAAGCACCTAGTGTTCCATTAGCAAGCAGCTAGTGTTCCATTTGGCAAGTAGCTCGTGTTCCATTAGCAAGCAGCTCGTGTTCCATGAGCAAGCAGCTCGTGTTCCATTAGCAAGCAGCTATTGTTCCATGAGCAAGCAGCTAGTGTTCCATTAGCAAGCAGCTCGTGTTCCATTAGCAAGCAGCTCGTGTTCTGTTAGCAAGCAGCGAGTGTTCCATTAGCAAGCAGCTGGTGTTCCATTAGCAAGCAGCTAGTGCTCCATCAGCAAGCGCCTCGTGTTCCATAAGTAAGCAGCTGGTGTTCCATTTATAGCAAGCAGCTAGTGTTCCATTAGCAAGCACCTCGTGTTCCATGAGCAAGCAGCTCGTGTTCCGTTAGCAAGCACCTAGTGTTCCATAAGTAAGCAGCAAGTGTTCCATAAGTAAGCAACTCCTGTTCCATCAGCCAGCAGCTAGTGTTCCATTAGCAAGCAGCTCGTGTTCCATTAGCAAGCAGCTCGTGTTCCGTGAGCAAGCAGCTAGTGTTCCATTAGCAAGCAGCTCATGGTCCATCAGCAAGCAGCTAGTGTTCCATTAGCAATCGCCTAGTGTAACAATAAGTAAGCAGCTAGTGTTCAATTAGCAAGCAGCTCGTGTTCCATTAGCAAGCAGCTCGTGTTCCATTAGCAAGTGCCTCGTGCTCCATAAGTAAGCAGCTGGTGTTCCATTAGCAAGCAGCTCGTGTTCCATTAGCAAGCACATAGTGTTCCATTAGCAAGCAGCTCGTGTTCCATTAGCAAGCAGCTCGTGCTCCATTAGCAAGCACCTGGTGTTCCATAAGTAAGCAGCTACTGTTCCATCAGCAAGTGCCTCGTGTTCCATTAGCAAGCAGCTCGTGTTCCATTAGCAAGCAGCTCGTGTTCCGTTAGCAAGCAGCTAGTGTTCCATTAGCAAGCAGCTCGTGTTCCATGAGCAAGCAGCTAGTGTTCCATTAGCAAGCAGCTAGTGTTCCGTTAGCACACAGCTCGTGTTCCATTAGCACGCAGCTAGTGTTCCATCAGCAAGCAGCTCGTGTTCCGTTAGCACGCAGCTCGTGTTCCATTGGCAAGCAGCTAGTGTTCCATTAGCAAGCAGCTAGAAACACCACCATGACACTATGTACCGTGCATGTGACACACCGCCTTGACACGATGTACCGTGCCTGTGACGCACCGCCATGACACTATGTACCGTGCCTGTGACGCACGGCCATGACACTATGTACCGTGCCTGTGATGCACTGCCATGACACGATGTACCGTGTTTGGACGCACTGCCATGACACTATGTACCATGCAAGTGATGCACCACCATGACACTATGTACCGTGCCTGTGACGCACCACCATGACACAATGTACCATGCATGCGATGCACCACAATGACACTATGTACCGTGCCTGTGACGCACCACCATGACACTATGTACCGTGCCTGTGATGCACCACCATGACACTGTGTACCGTGCCTGTGACGCACCACCATGACACGATGCACCATGCCTGTGACACAACGCCATGACACTATGCACCGTGCCTGTGACGCACCGCCATGACACTATGTCCCGTGCCTGTGACGCACCGCCATGACACGATGTACCCAGCCTGTGACGCATCGCCATGACATGATGTACCATGCCTGTGACGCACCACCATGACACTGTGTACCGTGCTTGTGATGCACCGCCATGACACGATGTACCCAGCCTGTGACGCATCGCCATGACATGATGTACCATGCCTGTGACGCACTGCCATGACACGATGTACTGTGCCTGTGACACACCACCATGACACGATGTACCGTGCCTGTGACGCACCGCCATGACACTGTGCACCGTGCCTGCGACGCACCACCATGACACTATGCACCGTGCCTGTGACACACCGCCATGACACTATGTACCGTGCCTGTGACGCACCACCATGACACGATGCACCATGCCTGTGACACACCGCCATGACACTATGCACCGTGCCTGTGACGCACCGCCATGACACTATGTGCCGTGCCTGTGACGCATCGCCATGACACGATGTACCGTGCCTGTGACGCACGACCATGACACTATGCACTGTGATGCACTGCCATGACACTATGTACCGTGCCTGTGACGCACGGCCATGACACTATGTACCGTGCCTGTGATGCACTGCCCTGACACGATGTACCGTGCCTGTGACGCACCACCATGACACAATGTACCATGCATGCGATGCACCACAATGACACTATGTACCGTGCCTGTGACGCACCACCATGACACTATGTACCGTGCCTGTGACGCACCACCATGACATTATGTACCGTGCCTGTGACGCACCACCATGACACTGTGTACCGTGCCTGTGATGCACCGCCATGACACGATGTACCCAGCCTGTGACGCATCGCCGTGACATGATGTACCATGCCTGTGACGCACTGCCATGACACGATGTACCGTGCCTGTGACACACCACCATGACACGATGTACTGTGCCTGTGACGCACCGCCATGACACTGTGCACCGTGCCTGCGACGCACCACCATGACACTATGCACCGTGCCTGCGACGCACCACCATGACACTATGTACCGTGCCTGTGACGCACCACCATGACACGATGCACCATGCCTGTGACACAACGCCATGACACTATGCACCGTGCCTGTGACGCACCGCCATGACACTATGTCCCGTGCCTGTGACGCACCGCCATGACACGATGTACCATGCATGGAACGCACTGCTATGACATGATGAACCGTGCCTGTGACGCACCACCATGACACTATGTACCGTGCCAGTGACGCACCGCCATGATACTATGTACCATGCCTGTGACGCACAGTCATGACACTATGTACCGTGCCTGTGCCACACCGCCAAGACACTGTGTACGGTGCTTGTGACGCACAGCCATGACACTATGTACCGTGCATGGAACGCACCGCCATGACACTATGTACCGTGGCTGTGCCGCACCGCCAAGACACTGTGTACGGTGCCTGTGACGCACAGCCATGACACTATGTACCGTGCATGGAACGCACCGCCATGACACTATGTACCGTGGCTGTGACACACCACCATGACACTATGTACTGTGGCTGTGACGCACCACCATGACACTATGTACCGTGGCTGTGACGCACCGCCGTGACACGATGTTTGTCCACGTATCTTTGCCTCATCAGTCATATTCTTTCTTTCTTTATTGTTCATGGCGAGATGATTATGGTGATGAAGAAGATGATGATGATTATGGTGATGAAGAAGAAGATGATGATTATGATGATGGAGAAGATGATGATGATTATGATGATGATTATGGTGATGAAGACCATTCGGCCCCAGCAAGCTGGTCCTCCATTTCGTCGACCTCGGAAGGATGACAGGCTGAGTGAACCTGCCTGGCGCTTTTTAAATTTGACGATCGACCGGGATTCGCACTCGGGATCCTCGGAGCCCAAGGGAGCCCCCCCCCCCCCCCCCGTGACCGCCAAAACCAGGCGTACGTTTTCCCACTCACCTTCACTCGAGAGTTAAACATCTATATGCGGCGGGACCGTTCGCGAGATCTTCAGGTGGAGTAGGGGAAAACAGGTGCAAGGGAGCAAGAGGGGACGGGGAAGGAAAAAAAAAAGGGTTGGAAGATCTGCGACCGTTCACTCGCCATAGATGTTGGCGCTGCAAATAATTAAACAAAGAAGAATTGATGAAACATGAAAAAGATGAAAGAAAAAAACAAAAACAAAATTAAACCATAATAATAATAATAATGCATTAATTTTATATAGCGATTTTCAGGAAGCCCAAAGACGCTTAGAAAGAAAAATGTGAAGAATTTAAGAACGAAACGCGGACTTCGTAGGAAACACGGTTCAGGTAATCAATAAACGCGGACTTCGTAGGAAACACGGTTCAGGTTTTCTGCCCGTTTTGTGTTTTCTCTTGAACTTCTCCCACCGCTGGTCGCGTCGTTTGACCTCGCAGGAGTTCAATTCAATGAAGTGATTTTCCCTGAAAGCTCCGGTGACTAATTCTCTGGGCATCCTCCGTCGTGCGAAGTCCTTCCTTGGCACACCTGAGCTCCTCACCACATACAAGGCTTTCATCCGCAGCTCAATGGAATACTGTTCCCCCCTCTGGGCTGGTGCTCCTGCCTCACACCTTGCTCGGCTTCACGCTGTTGAGGCCAAAGCTTTCAGAATCATTGGAATCTCCTGCGATGTAGTCAACGCCGAGGGCCTTTCACTCACTCACCGCAGGCAGGTTGGTGGTCTTTCTGTCTTCTACCGACTCCTCTCCGGCCTTGCTCCCCCAGCTCTCTCTGTGCTCTGTCCCCCCAATATTCCTTCAGGTCGCACAAGATCTGCCTGCAACCCTCTTATGGTTAAACTGCCAAAGTCTAGGCTCTCTGCTCACCTTCACTCTTTCATTCCCCTTTTCTCCCGCCTCTGGAACAAACTCCCCCACTCCCTTCAATCCCACTCCTCCCTCCAGGTCTTTAAAACAGCTGTTCACCACCATCTCTTATCGTCCCCCATCGAAAACCTTGATCTTTTCTACCCCCGGTAATTCACCCCAGAGTCCTTGCAGTGTTCATATGTTTTAATCCTCTCCCACCTCCCCCCAAGTCCTCCCGATGTCCCTGCTCTCAAATGTTGTGTTTGTGTCCTTCCCCCTCTTCCCCCTCTCTTTTGTGTCCTTCCCCCTCTCTCCCCATCTTGTCTGCCGCTCCCCTTGTTTTTTGTGTTTTGTGTGTCGGTTTGTCTTTTTGTGTGATTAATGTTAGCTCTTTCACGAGCCTCGATCTTGTATACAAAAAAAAAAAAAAAAAAATCTCAACCGATCTGTTGTTATTATCTTACACGGATTTCAACAACAACATTCACCTCAGCTGAGGGAGAAACCATGACGAGAATTTCGCGCCTTCCGCAGGTTCTTGGAACACTGACCTCGCTTACAAGGGGAATTCTTGTGTTTGGAGAACCCGTCGTCCTGGTTTTAACAGTTTTATTTATGATTCAGCCATTCTGCACTCCATCTGCGGTAACATTCACATTTGTTCTTTGACCAAGTTTCACCTTCACTCCTGATCGCGTCCCCCACTTCCGCCCCTTCTGTTGCCGAGCAACCGTCAGCGTCTTCTGAGGAAAGGGAGGTCGCATGAAGGATTGAGTAGGAAGGAATGAGTGATGGAACGAAGGATGAAGGAAGGAAGTTGGGGTGTGTTCCGTTAGCAAGCAGCTCGTGTTCCGTTAGCAAGCACCTAGTGTTCGTTCCATTAGCAAGCAGCTAGTGTTCCATTAGCAAGCAGCTCGTGTTCCATCAGCAAGCAGCTAGTGTTCCATTAGCAAGCAGCTAGTGTTCCATTAGCAAGCAGCTCGTGTTCCATCAGCAAGCAGCTCGTGTTCCATCAGCAAGCAGCTAGTGTTCCATTAGCAAGCAGCTAGTGTTCCATTAGCAAGCAGCTAGTGTTCCATAAGTAAGCAGCTAGTGTTCCATAAGTAAGCAACTCGTGTTCCATCAGCAAGCAGCTCGTGTTCCGTTAGCAAGCAGCTAGTGTTCCATTAGCAAGCAGCTCGTGTTCCATCAGCAAGCAGCTAGTGATCCGTTAGCAAGCAAGTAGTGCTCCATTCGCAACCAGCTCGTGTTCTGTTAGCAAGCAGCTCGTATTCCATTAGCAAGCAGCTCATGTTCCGTTTGCAAGCAGCTCATGTTCCATTAGCAAGCAGCTCCTGTTCCGTTAGCAAGCAGCTCGTATTCCATGAGCAAGCAGCTCATGTTCCGTTAGCAAGCAGCTCATGTTCCATTAGCAAGCAACTAGTGTTCCATTAGCAAGCAGCTAGTGTTCCAATGTTCCATGAGTAAGCAGCTCGTGTTCCACTAGCAAGCAGCTAGTGTTCCATTAGCAAGCAGCTAGTGCTCCATTAGCAAGCAGCTCATGTTCCATTAGCAAGCAGCTAGTGTTCCATTAGCAAGCAGCTAGTGTTCCATTAGCAAGCAGCTCATGTTCCATTAGCAAGCAGCTCCTGTTCCGTTAGCAAGCAGCTCGTATTCCATTAGCAAGCAGCTCATGTTCCATTAGCAAGCACCTAGTGTTCCATTAGCAAGCAGCTAGTGTTCCATGAGCAAGCAGCTCGTGTTCCACAAGCAAGCAGCTAGTGTTCCATTAGCAAGCAGCTAGTGCTCCATTAGCAAGCAGCTAGTGTTCCATTAGCAAGCAGCTCGTTTTCCATTCGCAAGCAGCTGGTGTTCCATGAGCAAGCAGCGAGTGTTCCATTACCAAGCAGCTGGTGTTCCACGAGCAAGCAGCTAGTGTTCCATTACCAAGCAGCTCGTGTTCCATTAGCAAGCAGCTCGTTTTCCATTCGCAAGCAGGTGGTGTTCCATTTGCAAGCAGCTGGTATTCCACTAGCAAGCAGCTCGTTTTCCATTCGCAAGCAGCTGGTGTTCCATTACCAAGGCGCTGGTGTTCCACTAGCAAGCAGCTAGTGTTCCATTAGCAAGCAGCTCGTGCTCCATTAGCAAGCAGCCAGTGTTCCATTAGCAAGCAGCTAGTGTTCCATTAGCAAGCAGCGAGTGTTCTGTCGTGGAAGTGTAGGTGAGACTCAAGACGCCAATGATCGGAAACAGGTTTTACAAAAGGTCATGACTTTATTAACTGGTTGTTCACTTTCATTCCAATACCAAATAACTACCGTTTAACTCAATGGACCAGGTCACTCTATCCGCATGGTCCTTCTTGTTCGGCCGATGTTCCTCCGCCATTCCCGTCCTCCTTCCTCCCGTCGGGCAGAGGTTCTGATGATGAGTGCTCCTTGACTCCAAGTCTCTTCTGTTTATATGGGCAAGCTTCAGTTAATCCCCTGTGCGCTGAAATCGTAATCCCTTCTCCGCTGCTTCTAATCCTTTCTCCGCAAACGTTACTCGGTCGCCTCACTGGCACCAGCTCGCTCCCCTCCTGCTGCGAGTTCCATTTACCAAACAATAGGGGGGTGCTCCAGCCTGGGGCTGTGACCAGGTGGACAAGAGATTACCATGTTCGTGCACATTCCTGACACTCATTTACGAAATCGTCTATCTGCTTCGTTACTAGTCCCAATCAATGAGTTACATTTCCACAATTCCCCATCTTTTTGTTTTTGTTTATATTTACCATTAATCTAAACATCAATATATGTAAACAATCAATCACTGCAAGTAAACATCAATACAAGTATAAGTAAATAATCAATCACTGCAAGTAAACATCATTACAAGTATCCAAACCATAACTTTGGTAATCAAATTCCCTTAGGCATACACCGTCATCCTGCAAGAATCACAAAACATTTCGTTGGTCATTGACTCCTTCCATATTGTTCAATCTATTGCCTTTGCATCACAAATATCTTTTCAAAACAACACTTCACCATCACCAAGATACAACAATTTCACTTCATTTTCAAGTTTTGTAAAGCATCTGCACCATCTGGCAAAAACGTTTGCCTCCACACAAATGTTGACTTTGTTTGAAAGGAAGGGCTGATCACTTGTGTTTGAATCCAGGTATGAAACATTTTCTCCTAATGTCTTCATAGCACCTGCACTACTTCGTGTAGGATTTCGCTGTTGTGGTAACATTGCGGAGTCATAGACTGACCCTGCTCTCCATGTAGCATTCTTGCCACTTTTTGCTGTAAACCATAGTAATTCCTGAACAAGGCCTTCACCCAGTTGTAGTCGACTTGCCTCCTCCCTCATTGTGAGTGGGCAGCAAGTATTGGTGTGACGTTGATTGGCCAGCAAGATGTGGAACAGGGATGCCGGATGCATCCACAATGATGTTGGGACCATGGTGTTCAGGTCATCCATGGTCCATACCAGGAGTGGCCCGCAGAATCGTGCACAGCTGTTGTGAAAAGGCACAGCCATTGGTTTGCAGCTCCATGCTGGCTCCCCGGAAGTTGGTGAAGTAATAACATATGTCCCCGCATTTCACAGAGGTTGCAGGTAAGGTGTCGTTGTCCTGCAACTTCTGATGTGATGAATGTTCCAAGCCTTCGAACAAGAGTAAGTGATCGCCTTTCTTTCATATGTTGCAGTGTGATCCAGGCAAATGGTCACATAAATTTCCTTGGTGAAGGTAAGCATCCATCTCCAAGTTACACGGGAGAATGTCTTCATCATTCTTTGAGAAAGAGGGTGTATGCCACGTTTAACTTCATTTTTTAGCCACAAATTTTCTTTCTCGAACTTCTTCCCAATTCCGTTAGCACCCCCCTTCAAATGTGATCTCGTCTTATCCTTATGCTCAGTCACATCTGAATCTGCTTTCCACACACACTGAATCAGATAGGGTACATCTTACCATGAAATCAGCATAATCATGTATATCTTCCGACAGTTTCACATTCAACAATTTGTTGTTTTTCCTTAACACAAAAAAGGTTATATTCATTTATATGCGTCACACAAATAATATTCAATCAGGTATGTATTTGACTACTAAACTAAGAATAGCATCCACAATTGCTTTCAGGTTAATATAGTTCAAAAATTAACTCATGCACGTATTTTAGCACTACTCTAAGAAAATAAATTGTATATGATTACAATCACAAACGGGAATATCTAATTCCCAACAACAATTTTCCCAAACCAACAAATTAAGCATAATGTATTATTACCATAATTCCTCTCCACTTTTTCTTTACCCTTCTTTTTTTTTTTTTTTTTTTTTTTTTCCCCCTAACAGTGTGTCACTCGTGGTGATATAAGTTCACTGATATTGTAATTGACACAACTCATAACATTGTCGTTATGCCATTATCTTAATTCTACTGTATTCATTTGCAACATCACTTGATTTAATCTTTTAATCTCAGTATTTATGTCGCCTCAAAAGTCTTCCTTTTTTGGTTCCACATTTCTTTCCTCATTTGTCACTTCATGCGTTATCATCGTGTTGTTGGTTACCTTATTCAAACACACCGTCACTAAGGCTTTCAAGCAAGCCACCACTAAAACAATTGCCAATATAACTACTAAACCAACAAACAAATATTGGAGTATCTTAGCTACCACCCCTCCAAATGTGTTTCCCAACCATGCAAAGGCACCCCCTTTTATATAATCGTGGTATCTTGCTCCCTCTTGTCCCACCTGTAGCCATCTGTAAAACATGTGAGCTACCCCTTGTATATGTTCATACCTATAACATAATTATATGTCAATGACATTCAACATTGTATACCAAACTAACAAGCTTCCTAAAAGGTAAATAAAGAAAATCCCTTAATATGTAACATAAATCAGATTATTTGTCTTACCCTGATCCCCCTATCTCCCGGGGTCGAACTAAATCCCCTAATCATGAGTGTAGTTGTGATACATTATCCCTCATGTTGCGCTAATATCAGTAGATAATGGTATGTCATGTAGGCAAATAAATGTCACTATCCCAAGGAGGAATATCACATGTTGAAAAATGTAATGTTTATCAATGCAAGGGGTGTTAAAATGTAATTCAAATGAATGTATATCACGACTATCATTTATCCGCCACTGAATGTTCTGCTGGGCTGCTAGGTGCAGCCTCATTTTCTGTGGGATCGTCCACCTTAGCCCCATGTGCTTGCTTGCAATGAGAGGCATGAATCCAACTTTCTATTTTGGGTCCATATTTGTTTCTATTCTTATCAATCTCCTATGGTTTATCAATTCGTTCCAAGATACCGCAACCAAAGGTTTTAACCAAAGCTCTACCAAACTATTTCCAATGTGAACAAAAATGCCAGTGTAACAATGATTCGAGGAATTAACTTCAAGGGGTCAATAAATTTATTCTATAACCAGATCTAATTTTCCCATCCAATAGTTTGCCTTGCCACATGTCATATTATAACACTTTAATACACCTTCGAAAAATGTTTCCCATCTCAACAAATTTCCTTTTTTACAAATAGCCATGTGTAACTTACGTATTTAACTACAATTTCCTCTCAATTTGTTTGGCCTAACTGGCCGCAAAAGTGGCTGCCAGCATGCAGTACCGTTTTTTATCTACCAAGGAAGTGCTCATCCACACAAGACCTCTACCAAAATGTTGTTTGTAAAAACAAATCTGGGATTTCTGATTACATGGATGCACACTCTCAGGACATTTTCAGGCTGCTGTTAACAATCCACTACGATAAATTAATTCCTTTACCCACAATCAAATAATTAGTACAAATTGAGGATATTATCCCTATCACATTCTTTTATAGATTCATTATGTTGGATCTAATTTTTCCCAATAATTTTCCACTGCTGTAAGGAAGAACAATAGCTCTCATAAGTCTTAGTAATATCGTACTTAATTTGCCCAGCATCGAATAATTTATTTACTATCCTTTCTCATCTGTTAACCAGTGACTTTGTTTGAACTCCAGAACTGAAAACCCACAATAGTTCAAACCAGCAAAATTTTCTTTACTATTTTCCCATATCATCTATGCCTAAAACACATCCATACATACAGCACAATTTATATGCTGATAAAATTCAAGTTTATATATATAAAAATCCATGAGCAGAGTACTCTGGGAAGTCAGTGTAAGACCTCTCCAAAATTTGGCTAATTTTGTCCTCCCACATTTTTATGAAGCTCATATCCATAAATAGCTTTGATTCTCATATAAATTCGATCACAATGGAATCCCAAGATTATTCCCAATTTTTACTATTAATGAATAGCTGCTCATAACTCAGCAAATCAAATCTTTATTCTCCATCTGCCTTGACAAAAGTGATAATTTTCATAATCAAATTATATTTCTATTTTTAAATTTTTTTATTTTACGAATTCTCTCGATATGCGATCCCATCCCCATGGAACTATCTATTTTCCAGACAAGGCACACTGTCGGTGTCAACAATCTTGTAAGATTGATACACAAAAACACTAACATTGACACACAAAATACCCACACACACATGCATTATGCGTATTTGTTTGCGTTGGAACCCTTATTTACAGATCCGGATGGGTGTCAACTTTATTTCAATTTCTCAAAATTTGTCCTTCAATTTTATAAGCGCTAATACAAAACGTTCCCACAAATGGACCAAAAAGTTTATTCTTAGAAAACCCCTATGACGTCACATTGACATTACCCTTTCAGTTCCCACAATAATTTCTCCAAATTTGACTACCCACCCATTTGTATGTCAGTCGACCACTGACCTATCAATCGTGTGGAACAATAGTCCGAAATTCCCACCTGATCATGATGTGACTCTTGTCACTTGGTTTGCCAAAAAAATTGCAAAGCAATTGTTCCAAACTTTGTAAATTTAAAATTTTGTGCCCAACATAAAAGATCCAATTTCGGCATTTGATCAATTAATTATTAATTTGCTTATAAGCAAAAGAAAAATGAATAATTCTTGCTCCGAAAACTTTTCAGACCCAAGACTCATCGACAGTTATTCATGTTTGTCCAGTAATCTAATTTGTTGAGGCCAATCGTCATTTGGGATTTGTCGCAATGAAGGCCTAATCATTGTCTGAGGTATCGGTCAGCACTGGTACCCTTGATCTTGGTTTACCCTATGAACTTGTCTTCCTTTTGGTATACGGACATCCTCTTTTCCAATGTCCCATCCGTCCACACTTGAAACATCGGTTTCTGTCGTTGCCTGGTCTGTGCACCTGTGCACTTGTATTGCTGGGCTGCATCTCTACATCCCTCTCTCTACATCTCTACATCTCCCAGCATTGTATTGCTGGGAGATCTCGCGAGATCTTGGAGACGGCGGCAGGGATTTTCGAAGCTCCACACGGTCTCCACGTTTTTCGAAGTTAAGTCTGTTCACAATTGTATTTTGTCGAAACTGTATTTATCTTTCGGTGTGTGAAGTTATTGTGTGCAACTTTGGTTGTTTCTCGGTGTTTATCTTTCATAAATTGATCGTCTGTTTGCCGTGTCGCGAGCAAGGCCTTGTACAGTGTGCACTGTACAACCTTGAGGCTTTGTTTTTCTCTCAGTGGTCCGTCGTTTGTGATCCAATAACTTTCGTTCTCTGTATTCCCAGTCTTTTCACCCATAGCCTACTTCCTTGTGTAAATCTCAACTCAAAAAAAAAAACAAAAAAAAAAAACATTTCCTTCTCTGTTCTCATTCGTTTATTCATTCTTATTCGTTCGTTCGTTCTTTGACCACGTGTTTCTCCCCCATTTCCCCAGATAGTTTTCACTCATTAACCTTCAATGTTTACACTTTCCCCTCAAGTTATGTATTCCGTCATATTTTATAACACCTTTTTCTTCTTCTTCTTTAAAAGGCTGCTTTCGACTTGCTCACCAAATCAATTCATCCCCAAAAAAATATCCATCTCCTATAGTGCCTTTTTTCTACATTCCCTAAACTCTCCTGCACTCCATCCTCCATCCAGCGTCCTTAAACGTATTTTTAACTCGAAGGTCACAAGAAACTCATTTTGCAATAAATGTTCGTTTCCCATAAATCGTACACTTTCAAAAATCCAATCTCACCCCTCCCCTCCAAATCTTCCCCATAACTCCTCCCCTCCAAATCTTCCCCATCACCCCTCCCCTCCAAATCTTCCCCATCACCCATCCCTTTCAAATCTCCCCCCTTGCCCCCTCCCTCCTAAACTACCCCCTCACCCCTCCCCGCCAAGACGCCCCCTCGCCCCTCCCCTCCTAGACTCCTGCCTCACCCCTCCCCTCCAAATCTCCCCCATATCCCATCCCTTTCAAATCCCTCCCCTTGTCCCTTCCCTCCCAATCTCCCCCCTCACCCCTCCCCTTCAAATCTCCCCACCCTCATTGCTTCTCAATTTCCCCCCTCTCACTCCCCCTCCTCAAAGCGTCCTCCCCGTTTCTTCCCCCTTCAAACTCTCACCTCCATCTCCCCCAACCTTCTGCCTCGCTCTTCCCCCTCCTCAAATAACACCTCATTGTGGCTCACCCAATCACCATCAAACCTTTTGTCCGCCCCATCCTTCCCTTTCTCCGAGCTATTCTGAAATCTCTGACACACCTTCAACAGCTCTCCCTACCTCTTCCACCTCTTCCACATCTTACCCTACCCCTCCTCCCCCCTGTTCTGTATCTGATGCTCCCCCTTCCTCTTCATTAACGGTATGGACCTCAAACATCCGGGGCCTTCGTTCAAACTTAACTGATCTCTCCATACAGGTTGCTTCTGTCAAACCAGACGTGATCTGCTTAACAGAAACTTTCCTCCTTTATGATGTCTCTGATTCCATAGTATCTCTCCCGGGCTACTCCCTCCTCCGGTATGATAGACCTGAGCCTCGTCCTGGAGGCGGGGTTGCTATCTTTATCAAAAACTCTCTTCCTCACTCGCCCTGCACTGCACTCTCTCCACCTCACCCCCAGGAATACCTCTGGCTACGGCTTCCCCTTCGCTCCCACCTCTTGTTCATATGTGTGTTGTACCGTCCACCAAACAGTGATGACTCCATCTACATCTCGCTGTCTGATGATATGGACCAACTTCTAACTACTCATCCCAACTCTCTCTTCCTCATATGTGGTGATTTCAACTGTCATCATGCCAGTTGGCTGGGTGTGGGTACCTCTCTCACCAGCCATGGCTCCTCAGCAAAGGACTTCTGCGACTCACTGGGACTGACACAATCTGTCAATTTCCCGACCCGGATCTCAGTCAACGGAACATCTTCTCTTCTGGACTTGGTTATGACTAACTTCCCTGAAAATGTCTGCTGCTCTTCTTCTGCTCCGATCGGATCATCTGATCATGTCCTTGTTAAAGTGGACATCTCTCTGACCATCCTCAGGGAGCCTGCTCAGCGTCGACGAGTCTGGCATTTCACTCAGGCCAACTGGCACGGTCTTCAAGCAGCCATCAATCATCTGGACTGGTCTCCCATCTCTACCACCTCTGACATCAACTCATCCTGGGAATTCTTCCAAAGTAAATTGCTCTCTCTCATGCACAGATTTATCCCATCTCGTCTTCAGTTGTCATACCCTTCCTCCCGTCCATGGTACACGGAATCTTGTGGTGAGGCTGTTGCCCAGAAACAACTTGCCTTCGTCTCCTGGAAAGCAAATCCAACGGAAGGAAATCTCATTTCCTTTCACAAAGCCCGAAACAAGTGTGTGTCCACCCTCAGGAGAGCCAGGAAACAATATCTCTCCGTTCTCAAGACCGAACTCTCTTATCTGTCTCCCTCTTCCAAATCCTGGTGGCGTCTGGTCAAATCCGTTTCTGGTGTTTGTTCCCCCTCCATCCCCTCCCTTACCTCAAACGGCTACACAGCTGACTCCGCACGTGAAAAAGCTGAATGCCTCAACTCTGTGTTTGCCTCTAAATCTTGTGTCCCAAACCCATCCCTCTCTGTACCCACCATACCCAGTCGTACCATGCTGCTCCTGGACTCCGTGTCCTTTCCTCCTGACAAGGTGGAAAAGTTTCTGTCAACCCTCGACTCTGATTCTGCAACTGGACCCGACGGCATCAGCCCACGGGTCCTAAAATCCTGCTCTGCTGCTCTATCTCACCCTCTCTCTGTTCTCTTCACCCTCTCTTTTGCTCAAGGTCAACTGCCATCTGCTTGGAAATCAGCCAACATCACCGCTTTGCACAAAAAAGGTGCAAAAACAGATCCTAGCAACTACAGACCAATCAGCCTTCTCCCAATTATCAGCAAAGTCATGGAATCCATCATTGCTTCTGATATGAAATCTTTCCTCTTCTCCAATGGCTTGATCTCTGATCATCAATTTGGTTTCAGACCAGGTCACTCTACTCTGGACATGCTGCTTCTGCTGTCTCAACAATGGATGGAGGTCCTCAATGCCAAACAGGAAATTAGAGCTGTCTCCCTCGACATATCACGTGCCTTCGACACGGTCTGGCACCCCGCTCTGCTCACCAAACTCTCCTCCTTTGGTATCCATGGAAATCTCCACGCATGGCTGGCGGACTTCCTCTCTAGTCGTCGTCAACGTGTGGCCCTGAATGGGTTTCTCTCCTCTCCTCTTCCTGTTCAGGCTGGAGTTCCCCAAGGCAGTGTTCTGGGCCCCGTGCTTTTTCTGGTCTTCATCAATGATCTCTCTGACTCTCTCGAAAATCCTCTCTATCTCTTTGCTGATGACTCCACTCTCTGCCGCTCCATTCCTCTTCCCTCAGATCGGCAGTCTGCTGCCTCCTCACTCTCTGAAGACCTGGACAAAATCACAGACTGGTCAAACAAGTGGAACATGTCTTTCAATCCTGACAAATCTCACACTCTTACTATGTCTCTCCGAAAAGATCGACTGAACAACCCTCCCATCTACTTTCTCAACAATCCTCTCCAAGAAGTTCTGTCGCTCAAGATTTTGGGTCTCACTATCTGCCATGATCTTTCTTGGGAAAACCACATTTCAAAGCTGGCCTCCAAAGCCAGTCGCCGACTGGGCATCCTCCGTCGTGCGAAGTCCTTCCTCGGCACACCTGAGCTCCTCACCACATACAAGGCTTTCATCCGCAGCTCAATGGAATACTGTTCTCCCCTATGGGCCGGTGCTCCTGCCTCACACCTAGCTCGGCTTCACGCTGTTGAAACCAAAGCTTTCAGAATTATTGGAATCTCCCGCGATGAAGCTATCTCTGAGGGCCTTTCACTCACTCACCGCAGGCAGGTAGGTGGTCTTTCTGTCTTCTACCGACTCCACTCCGGCCTTGCACCCCCAGCTCTCTCTGTGCTCTGTCCCCCAAATATTCCTACAGGTCGCACAAGATCTGCCAGCAACCCTCTGATGGTTAAACTGCCGAAATCTCGGCTCTCCGCTCACCTTCACTCTTTCATTCCTCTTTTCTCCCGCCTCTGGAACAAACTCCCTCACTCCCTTCAATCCCACTCCTCCCTCCAGGTCTTTAAAACAGCTGTTCACCACCATCTCTTATCTTCCCCCATCCAAAACCTTGATCTTTTCTACCCCCGCTAATTCACCCCAGATCCACCTTGTTTGAAATTCCAACTTCTTTCCTGGAAGTCCTGGCAGTGTCCATATGTTTTATACCTCTCCCACTGCCCCCTTCCCACGCCCCCCCCCCCCCAAAGCCCTCGCCCTCTCTCAGATCTCTCGATGTCTCCATGTCTCTCGGTCCCTGCTCTCAAATGTTGTGTTTGTGTCCTTCCCCCTCTCTCCCCATCTTGTCTACCGCTCCCTATGTTATATGTTTTATGTGTCGGTTTGTCTTTCTGTGTGATTAATGTTCGCTCTTTCACGAGCCTCGATATTGTATACAAAAAAAAAAAAAAAAAAAAAAAAAAAAAAAAAAAATCCCTGAGTTGCCACTGCAATCTCTCGTTATCTCCTGAACCACGAAAAAATTCTCTGTACCGTCCTTTTTGGGGAGACAACTGGAAATCAGATGGGACAACTGTCACTTTCATTCCTAATTTCGAGGGCAGTTGTGCATTTGTCTCCTCCACTGTATCCTGTATCCTTTTTATTTTAAGTTCTAGATCCGTTATCCGTTCTTGCTGTTCCCGTTGTCTGGATTCACCATCCCAAAGATGGAATGCAAGCCAGTCTACCGTTAGATTCTGTCTCTTCCTGGCTTTCAATCTTTGTTCCAATCTTTCCAATCGACTTCGCGCAAATGTACCATCTCTTGGAAACTCCTCATCATGTCCCTTTGTCCACAAATACCAATTCTCGACCTGCCTTATAGCTTCGGCACCATAACGGTCGTACATATGATGTGTACAAGTACCTTTTTGTGGAATCTCTGGTTGTCCTTGTGTATTCTTGCAGGCTCCATTTCCCATTTTGCCTTTTATCAAAGTAGCGTTGGATGTGTTGTAGTTTGTTCCTCTAAAGCTTCACTCGTACCTCCAGGAAGGATCTCTCCACCTGTTCAAACGGTGATTTCCAGAGAATCTCTCTCACCTGTGGCTTTTGCACAATCCAATCTCACAGATCAGTATTTGCAGATGAGCCAGAGGGTCAGTATGAAATGGGTGAATCCTCAGGTGTCCGCTCTGTTGAAGGGGAAATCACACAATGGTAACCGCACATATATCTATATATAAACTCACCACCTTGCTCAATTTTCCAAGGTTGTCTTCTGTTGATAATATCTCACAAAGATATCAAAGCTTCTTTCTTGAGACCGCATTTTCATCAATCAAACAATCAATATATTCAATTCAATTTATCCAGTTCAATTTATTCAGTTAAATTTATTCAATTAAATTTATTCAGTTCAATTCAATTATTCAATTTCAATTAATTTATCAATATTCATCAATAAATCAAATTAAGCATTTTGGATGACTCCTTGCATAAGCCCTTTCCCCAATGATGTCAGGACAGGTCCATCCATTGACTGAGATCGAAGCTCATCGGTCGTCACCTCTGGTTCATACCTCATGTCAATTGATGAATCACCGTTCTGTCCTAGGGTCATATCTGACATATTTCCCCATTTTGCCTGGTCTCCACAAATTTTATTTGCAACCACTAAAGGCAACTCATCCTTCATTCGTGAGACCGCCAAAATGGATGGCAGATATTAAAGTTCTTTGGGAAAAATATCTCATCATTTTTCTTTAATAGTACCCAAATCTCTTGGCAATATAAATTTCGTAAAACTCCTGAAATAAGACTGTAAAATTCCTTCAATCATGCTAAATTTTGAAACTCCATCGCTTGTAACACCCAATTTATCCCATAGGGCTTGAAAGTTCTTTCCCAAGTTCATGCAATCATTCTGCATTTGAACCCTATGATATCATTCATAATAATCATCATGATTTTATAGTCACGGTCCTATCATAATCATCTATTTAAAACGAACATTTCCTTTATCACCACAGCTATGTGGTATAATCAACAATAGAATAAAACTGTACATAGCAACAGGCTACCTCATGGCCACTTAGTATACCTATTGACAATAAGTCATAACAATATCGAATAATCATTGAACAATTAAAAAATCGCTTCCACTGCTCCAGCCGCAGCATTCGTCATTTTGTCTGCTCATCCGCGTGACCAAAACGAAATAAAGGGAGCTCAACCATTACACAGCGCTTTTAATGGCGCATGCCATAGGAACTCGTCCACACAAGACCTCTACCAAAATGTTGTTTGTAAAAACAAATCTGGGATTTCTGATTACATGGATGCACACTCTCAGGACATTTTCCGGCTGCTGTTAACAATCCACTACGATAAATTAATTCCTTTACCCACAATCAAATAATTAGTACAAATTGAGGATATTATCCCTATCACATTCTTTTATAGATTCATTATGTTGGATCTAATTTCTTTCCCAATAATTTTCCACTGCTGTAAGGAAGAACAATAGCTCTCATAAGTCTTAGTAATATCATACTTAATTTACCCAGCATCGAATAATTTATTTACTATCCTTTCTCATCTGTTAACCAGTGACTTTGTTTGAACTCCAGAACTCAAAACTCACAATAGTTCAAACCAGCAAAATTTCCTTTACTATTTTCCCATATCATCTATGCCTTATACACATCCATACATACAGCCCAATTTATATTCTGATAAAATTCAAGTTTATATATATATAAAATCCGTGAGCAGAGTACTCTGGGAAGTCAGTGTAAGACCTCTCCAAAATTTGGCTAATTTTGTACTCCCACATTTTTTATGAAGTTCATATCCATAAATAGCTTTGATTCTCATATAAATTCTATCACAATGGAATCCCAAGATTACTTCCAATTTTTTTTTTTTTTTAATGAATAGCTGCTCATAACTCAGCAAATCAAATCTTTATTCTCCATCTCCCTTGACAAAAGTGATAATTTTCATAATCAAATTATATTTCTATTTTTTATTTTACGAATTCTCTCGATATGCGATCCTATCCCCATGGAACTATCTATTTTTCAGACAAGGCACACTGTCGGTGTCAACAATCTTGTAAGATTGATACACAAAAACAAAAACACTGACACACAAAATACCCACACACACATGCATTATGCATATTTGTTTGCGTTGGAACCCTTATTTACAGATCCGGATGGGTGTCAACTTTATTTCAATTTCTCAAAATTTGTCCTTCAATTTTATAAGCGCTAATACACAAATGGACCAAAAAGTTTATTCTTAGAAAACCCCTATGACGTCACATTGACATTACCCTTTCAGTTCCCACAATAATTTATCCAAATTTGACTACCCACCCATTTGTATGTCAGTCGACCACTGACCTATCGTTCGTGTGGAACAATAGTCTGAAATTCCCACCTGATCATGATATGACTCTTGTCACTTGGTTTGCCAAAAATTGCAAAGCAATTGTTCCAAACTTTGTAAATTTAAAATTTTGTGCCCAACATAAAAGATCCAATTTCGGCATTTGATCAATTAATTATCAATTTGCTTACAAGCAAAAGAAAAATGAATAATTCTTGCTCCAAAAACTTTTCAGACCCAAGAATCGTCGACAGTTATTCATGTTTGTCCAGTAATCTAATTTGTTGAGGCCAATCGTCATTTGGGATTTGTCGCAATGAAGGCCTAATCATTGTCTGAGGTATCGGTCAGCACTGGTACCCTTGATCTTGGTTTACCCTATGAACTTGTCTTCCTTTTGGTATACGGACATCCTCTTTTCCAATGTCCCATCCGTCCACACTTGAAACACCGGTTTCTGTCGTTGCCTGGTCTGTGCACCTGTGCACTTGTATTGCTGGGCTGCATCTCTACATCCCTGAGTTGCCACTGCAATCTCTCGTTATCTCCTGAAACACGAAAAAATTCTCTGTACCGTCCTTTTTGGGGAGACAACTGGAAATCAGATGGGACAACTGTCACTTTCATTCCTAATTTCGAGGGCAGTTGTGCATTTGTCTCTTCCACTGTATCCTGTATCCTTTTTATTTTAAGTTCTAGATCCGTTATCCGTTCTTGCTGTTCCCGTTGTCTGGATTCACCATCCCAAAGATGGAATGCAAGCCAGTCTACCGTTAGATTCTGTCTCTTCCTGGCTTTCAATCTTTGTTCCAATCTTTCCAATCGACTTCGCTCAAATGTACCATCTCTTGGAAACTCCTCATCATGTCCCTTTGTCCACAAATACCAATTCTCGACCTGCCTTATAGCTTCGGCACCATAACGGTCGTACATATGATGTGTACAAGTACCTTTTTGTGGAATCTCTGGTTGTCCTTGTGTATTCTTGCAGGCTCCATTTCCCATTTTGCCTTTTATCAAAGTAGCGTTGGATGTGTTGTAGTTTGTTCCTCTAAAGCTTCTCTCGTACCTCCAGGAAGGATCTCTCCACCTGTTCAAACGGTGATTTCCAGAGAATCTCTCTCACCTGTGGCTTTTGCACAATCCAATCTCACAGATCAGTATTTGCAGATGAGCCAGAGGGTCAGTATGAAATGGGTGAATCCTCAGGTGTCCGCTCTGTTGAAGGGGAAATCATACAATGGTAACCGCACATATATATCTATATATAAACTCACCACCTTGCTCAATTTTCCAAGGTTGTCTTCACATTGATAATATCTCACAAAGATATTAAAGCTTCTTTCTTGAGACCGCATTTTCATCAATCAAACGATCAATATATTCAATTTAATTTATTCAATTCAATTTATCCAGTTAAATTTATTCAATTAAATTCAATCAATTAGATTCAATCAATCAACAATTCAATCAATTATTCAATTTCAATTAATTCATCAATATTCATCAATAAATCAAATTAATCATTTTGGATGACTCCTTGCATAAGCCCTTTCCCCAATGATGTCAGGACAGGTCCATCCATTGACTGAGATCGAATCTCATCGGTCGTCACCTCTGGTTCATACCTCATGTCAATTGATGAATCACCGTTCTGTCCTAGGGTCATATCTGACATATTTCCCCATTTTGCCTGGTCTCCACAAATTTTCTTTGCAACCACTAAAGGCAACTCATCCTTCATTCGTGAGACAGCCAACATGGATGGCAGATATTAAAGTTCATTGGGAAAAATATCTCATCATTTTCTTTTAATAGTACCCAAAATCTCTTGGCAATATAAATTTCGTAAAACTCCTGAAATAAGACTGTAAAATTCCTTCAATCATGCTAAATTTTGAAACTCCATCGCTTGTAACACCCAATTTATCCCATAGGGCTTGAAAGTTCTTTCCCAAGTTCATGCAATCATTCTGCATTTGAACCCTATGATATCATTCATAATAATCATCATGATTTTATAGTCACGGTCCTATCATAATCATCTATTTAAAACGAACATTTCCTTTATCACCACAGCTATGTGGTATAATCAACAATAAAATAAAACTGTACATAGCAACAGGCTACCTCATGGCCACTTAGTATACCTATTGACAATAAGTCATAACAATATCGAATAATCATTGAACAATTAAAAAATCGCTTCCACTGCTCCAGCCGCAGCATTCGTCATTTTGTCTGCTCATCCGCGTGACCAAAACGAAATAAAGGGAGCTCAACCATTACACAGCGCTTTTAATGGCGCATGCCATAGGAACTCGTCCACACAAGACCTCTACCAAAATGTTGTTTGTAAAAACAAATCTGGGATTTCTGATTACATGGATGCACACTCTCAGGACATTTTCCGGCTGCTGTTAACAATCCACTACGATAAATTAATTCCTTTACCCACAATCAAATAATTAGTACAAATTGAGGATATTATCCCTATCACATTCTTTTATAGATTCATTATGTTGGATCTAATTTCTTTCCCAATAATTTTCCACTGCTGTAAGGAAGAACAATAGCTCTCATAAGTCTTAGTAATATCATACTTAATTTACCCAGCATCGAATAATTTATTTACTATCCTTTCTCATCTGTTAACCAGTGACTTTGTTTGAACTCCAGAACTCAAAACTCACAATAGTTCAAACCAGCAAAATTTCCTTTACTATTTTCCCATATCATCTATGCCTTATACACATCCATACATACAGCCCAATTTATATTCTGATAAAATTCAAGTTTATATATATATAAAATCCGTGAGCAGAGTACTCTGGGAAGTCAGTGTAAGACCTCTCCAAAATTTGGCTAATTTTGTACTCCCACATTTTTTATGAAGTTCATATCCATAAATAGCTTTGATTCTCATATAAATTCTATCACAATGGAATCCCAAGATTACTTCCAATTTTTTTTTTTTTTTAATGAATAGCTGCTCATAACTCAGCAAATCAAATCTTTATTCTCCATCTCCCTTGACAAAAGTGATAATTTTCATAATCAAATTATATTTCTATTTTTTATTTTACGAATTCTCTCGATATGCGATCCTATCCCCATGGAACTATCTATTTTTCAGACAAGGCACACTGTCGGTGTCAACAATCTTGTAAGATTGATACACAAAAACAAAAACACTGACACACAAAATACCCACACACACATGCATTATGCATATTTGTTTGCGTTGGAACCCTTATTTACAGATCCGGATGGGTGTCAACTTTATTTCAATTTCTCAAAATTTGTCCTTCAATTTTATAAGCGCTAATACACAAATGGACCAAAAAGTTTATTCTTAGAAAACCCCTATGACGTCACATTGACATTACCCTTTCAGTTCCCACAATAATTTATCCAAATTTGACTACCCACCCATTTGTATGTCAGTCGACCACTGACCTATCATTCGTGTGGAACAATAGTCTGAAATTCCCACCTGATCATGATATGACTCTTGTCACTTGGTTTGCCAAAAATTGCAAAGCAATTGTTCCAAACTTTGTAAATTTAAAATTTTGTGCCCAACATAAAAGATCCAATTTCGGCATTTGATCAATTAATTATCAATTTGCTTACAAGCAAAAGAAAAATGAATAATTCTTGCTCCAAAAACTTTTCAGACCCAAGAATCGTCGACAGTTATTCATGTTTGTCCAGTAATCTAATTTGTTGAGGCCAATCGTCATTTGGGATTTGTCGCAATGAAGGCCTAATCATTGTCTGAGGTATCGGTCAGCACTGGTACCCTTGATCTTGGTTTACCCTATGAACTTGTCTTCCTTTTGGTATACGGACATCCTCTTTTCCAATGTCCCATCCGTCCACACTTGAAACACCGGTTTCTGTCGTTGCCTGGTCTGTGCACCTGTGCACTTGTATTGCTGGGCTGCATCTCTACATCCCTGAGTTGCCACTGCAATCTCTCGTTATCTCCTGAAACACGAAAAAATTCTCTGTACCGTCCTTTTTGGGGAGACAACTGGAAATCAGATGGGACAACTGTCACTTTCATTCCTAATTTCGAGGGCAGTTGTGCATTTGTCTCTTCCACTGTATCCTGTATCCTTTTTATTTTAAGTTCTAGATCCGTTATCCGTTCTTGCTGTTCCCGTTGTCTGGATTCACCATCCCAAAGATGGAATGCAAGCCAGTCTACCGTTAGATTCTGTCTCTTCCTGGCTTTCAATCTTTGTTCCAATCTTTCCAATCGACTTCGCTCAAATGTACCATCTCTTGGAAACTCCTCATCATGTCCCTTTGTCCACAAATACCAATTCTCGACCTGCCTTATAGCTTCGGCACCATAACGGTCGTACATATGATGTGTACAAGTACCTTTTTGTGGAATCTCTGGTTGTCCTTGTGTATTCTTGCAGGCTCCATTTCCCATTTTGCCTTTTATCAAAGTAGCGTTGGATGTGTTGTAGTTTGTTCCTCTAAAGCTTCTCTCGTACCTCCAGGAAGGATCTCTCCACCTGTTCAAACGGTGATTTCCAGAGAATCTCTCTCACCTGTGGCTTTTGCACAATCCAATCTCACAGATCAGTATTTGCAGATGAGCCAGAGGGTCAGTATGAAATGGGTGAATCCTCAGGTGTCCGCTCTGTTGAAGGGGAAATCATACAATGGTAACCGCACATATATATCTATATATAAACTCACCACCTTGCTCAATTTTCCAAGGTTGTCTTCACATTGATAATATCTCACAAAGATATTAAAGCTTCTTTCTTGAGACCGCATTTTCATCAATCAAACGATCAATATATTCAATTTAATTTATTCAATTCAATTTATCCAGTTAAATTTATTCAATTAAATTCAATCAATTAGATTCAATCAATCAACAATTCAATCAATTATTCAATTTCAATTAATTCATCAATATTCATCAATAAATCAAATTAATCATTTTGGATGACTCCTTGCATAAGCCCTTTCCCCAATGATGTCAGGACAGGTCCATCCATTGACTGAGATCGAATCTCATCGGTCGTCACCTCTGGTTCATACCTCATGTCAATTGATGAATCACCGTTCTGTCCTAGGGTCATATCTGACATATTTCCCCATTTTGCCTGGTCTCCACAAATTTTCTTTGCAACCACTAAAGGCAACTCATCCTTCATTCGTGAGACAGCCAACATGGATGGCAGATATTAAAGTTCATTGGGAAAAATATCTCATCATTTTCTTTTAATAGTACCCAAAATCTCTTGGCAATATAAATTTCGTAAAACTCCTGAAATAAGACTGCAAAATTCCTTCAATCATGCTAAATTTTGAAACTCCATCGCTTGTAATACCCAATTTATCCCATAGGGCTTGAAAGTTCTTTTCCAAGTTCGTGCAATCATTCTGCATTTGAACCCTATGATATCATTCATAATAATCATCATGATTTTATAGTCATGGTCCTATCATAATCATCTATTTAAAACGAACATTTCCTTTATCACCACAGCTATGTGGTATAATCAACAATAGAATAAAACTGTACATAGCAACAGGCTACCTCATGGCCACTTAGTATACCTATTGACAATAAGTCATAACAATATCGAATAATCATTGAACAATTAAAAAATCGCTTCTACTGCTCCAGCCGCAGCATTCGTCATTTTGTCTGCTCATCTGCGTGACCAAAACGAAATAAAGGGAGCTCAACCATTACACAGCGCTTTTAATGGCGCATGCCATAGGAACTCAACGCCATTTCGACTCGGCCAGAAAAACGAGCAAATTTTGCAGGATGTTAACTGGAATTAGTCGTGAAAATATATCCAAAATACACAAAAATACCCACCCACAAAAATAAACAACAAAACCCAAACAAACCCAAGGTCGACCATATTACACAATTAAATTACACATTAAATTATTCATTAAATTACTCATTAAATTACTCATTAAATTACTCATTAAATTAACTTACATAGTTTCAGCATTGTATTGATTGCTGAAATGTTCATGGGTTTAAACACACCTTAAAAGAGGTATGCTTTGTGGTGTTGCCCACCTACCACGTTTAATTAAATTACATCATTTCAGCATCGTATTGTTGCGAATATGGAATTTGACCTCCATATCCGCTTGTAAATATTCCCCTATCTTCTCCGATACTCCCCAACTCTCCCCTTACCCCATTCCCTAGTCCCATTGTCTGTAAACAACACCCATTAGAGCCGATCTTCCCCTTCATTCCCCCATTAAATGTCGTGCCCAGGTCCCCCGCACCACACGTAGACAATTATAGGACATCTTGCTAGTTATTCTTAATCTATGTCAGTTAAGGACTTGTTTCCATTAATTATGACTCTTCGTTGCACCAGAATGTGATGATATGGCACCAGTAGGAGTTTAGGACCTTCCCATACCTCCCCGCATCTCTTCCCATCATCTCAAGCTCCAACAACAACCACAACAACAGCGGCTTTGCGTCCTCCTTCCGGCTCGGTTAGCCACCATTGAACATGTGCTCGACGGGGTTACCCAGAAGGGGGCTCCCTGTCGGCCCCTCGTCAAGGGCGGAGCCGGTAACCCCCGCACCCAATGAGAAGCCATGGGCCGATGCCATATGGGGCGGAGCTAACGAGCGAGGGCGTGACTCCCCGCCGGATATACGCGGCCCCGCGCCGGACGTGACGTGAGATGCGCCCCGAGCTTGGAAGGACAAGACGCCACCCTCCCGAGCGCTGAGCGACCTCCCCGGCATCTCCACCAAAGTCGCGACCCACGAGCGCTGAGCGACCTCCCCGCATCTGCTGGACACCACCGTACGTGATTCTGTCCCTGAGCCAGGTGCACCTGAGCCATCGACTGCCGCTTTCCTCGCCATCAAATCCCGTGTGAGTCAGCGTTGTCCCGTTTATCTGTGGTCTGTCTAGGGTTAATATAAGGTTGTGTCTAAGTGCCCACCTTCCTATGTTTCCCTCTTGTCCCTGTAATCTAACCTTTTCCGCCTTAATATAACCTCCTCCGGAGGTCTTGAGAACTGAACCCCTGGTGTCGTATTGTGTGATTGTAACCCAGCCGGGTGTCTTCTCTTTCCTATTGAGCCAGCGTAGCGCGATTAGTTAACATTCGGGCACAATCGGGTAACTTGTACGGATACGGCGGCCATCCCGCTCGGCCCACCATACCATCAAAGTCGTATCTGTAACAATTGGTGTCGGGAGTGAGATTCGAGGCCCGACCAAATTTTGAAGAAAAAAAAAAACGAATAGAGGAAAAAAAAAAAATTTGGTCAAAATTTGGAGCGGCCGAAATTTGTTTTGTTTTACGAAACTCGAATTTTGCAAGTCGCGCTATGGCGGATCAAGACGGCTGGGGTCCGGTAGGGGAGAGTGAGGTAGGGTCGATCCAGGACCAAAATGAGGGACGTGAGGAGAGCGAAACAGCGAGGGTAGCAGGCGCGCAAAATGGCGCCTCGCTGGTCACCGCGCCGGCGACCGTGACAGCGCCCCTGGTGGATCCGAACCTTTTCCTCCTGCAAATGGGGGCCCTTATGGACAGGCTAGAAGCCAAAATGGGACAAATGGGGAACCGGATGGATGCTCAGGGTGAGCGATTGGAGGGCCAAATGGGGGTAATGAGGGACGAAGCGAGGGCTCGGAGTGAGCAATTGGGGGTAATGAGGGACGAAGCGAGGGGTACCAGTGAGAAGTTAGACAATAATTTTGAGGAGTTAGACAAGAAAATTGAGAAGTTAGACAATAATTTTGAGGAGTTAGACAAGAAAATTGAGAAGTTAGACAATAATTTTGAGGAGTTAGACAACGGGATAAAAGAAGTAAAGAATGGGTTAACGGGGGTAGAAAACAGAATGGCCGCTCAAGAGAATCAAATGGAAGGGATGCAAAAAGGGTTAGAGGGGTTAGAAAACAGTACGGAAGGCAAATTGAGGGACATGAGGGACCAAGCGGAAAGGGAAGTTAAACAAATGGAGCAGCAGATAGAGGGGGTCAGAATGGGGGTAGAAACCAAACTGGATGCTCACAGGGAGGAAATGGAGCAGATGAGGGTGGCATCTGGGCAGGAGATGCAAGTGATGGGAGAGGAGATCAGAAGAGGAGTGAGTGAGGAGGTCGGAGGAGTGCGCGAGGAGGTGAGGCACTGTGAGGAGCACATGGAAAAGGAGGTGAGAAAGGCGACTGTAAAGTTACAAGGGGGCATAGAGGACCTGACGCAAGAGGTGGAGCAGCTGACGGTGGGACAGACGGAGTTAGTGGAGCAGGTTCAAAGGAACACTGCGGTATTAGGAGGTTTAAAAGCGACACAAAACGACATAAAAAACGACTTGATAGCGACGAAGAGGGAATGTCAGATGGTACGTGAGGGACTGACAACGAGGTTGGACGAGGTGATAGAGGTAATGGAGACGACGGACCGGCAGGTGAGGACGCACATGGAAACGGTCAAGGTAGCCTTGGAGGACGAGCTTGAGGAGACGTACCGGGGAATAAAAGAGGTGAGGCACAAATTAGAAGAAGTGGAAGAAGGGGTGAGCGAAATTAAGAAGCGACGGAGAGGGGATAACAAAGAGATAAAAGAGGAGATAAAAGAATTGGTCCAAAGTCTGTGTTCGGATCGTGATGATGTGCTCATTAACCGGATGAGGGATTCGCAGGTGATGGAGGAGAAGCGAAGAGAAAGAGGACCCGGTGTAAGTGGTGACCAATATGGTCGTGCGTATGATGCGCCAGGGGATTTAAGGAGCTTGGGGGTCGAGATAGACCCGGGTGTTCGTGAGAGGCCGTGGGTGAAGTGTGCGACAGGTCTGGTGTGCGAAAAAGGAGGTGTGCAAGAAAGTCCGACTCTGGGGTGTGTGAGGAAAAAGTGCGTGCCAAGGAGTGAGTGTGCTGGCGAGAGTGAGTCGGTCGTAGCGCGTGTGCGAGGGAGCACGTGGAAGCGCGGGGTGGTGAGTGTTACAGAGGGTGTGACGGGAGAGTGTGCGCAGGAGTGTGCGCGAGAAAGGTGTGTGACGGACAGGTGCATGAGGAAAGAGCGCGCTGTCAGAAGTAAGGAAGAGTGTCCACCTGTGGTGAGTGTTACAGAGGGTGTAACGGGAGAGTGTGCGCGAGAAAGGTGTGTGACGGACAGGTGCATGGGGAAAGAGTGTGCTGTCAAGAGTAAGGGTGAGTGCGTTGTCACGAGTGGAGGTGAAAGTAGTGAGAGTGACATGGAGCGTGAGTTAGTTGTGACAGGTGAGCGAGGATGTACACCTGGGATGGAAGGATGCACACCTGGAATGGTAGAGCGTGAGTGGGAATGCACGCTGGAGTTGGTGGTGAGGCACGTGGTTGGGTGTGCGAATGAGGGCACACCTGTGATTGTCACAGAGGAGGTGACCGAGAAGGGGGCGCGAAGAGGTGTTTTGGTGAGGTGTGCTACGAACGAATGTGTGCCAAAATGTTCGGTGGTCAGGTGTATGACCAAGGCTGTGAGTGGAATGGGTGTACCTGGGTGTGTAAGGAAAGGTACGAGGAGCATGGGCACGGCTGGATGTGTGAGCAAGGAACGGGCTGCGGGATGTAAGCATGCAGGTGAAGCATCGACGTTAGACGGGGTAGAGTTTAGAACGACTTTTAGCCGAAGCAGGCCCTCGGTGCGTGCCGGGCCTCGCTTTGAACGGCCGCGTCCAGGCTCCACTAGGCGGAGCTGGCAGCCCGATAGAAAGGGTCGTCATGGCGACCACTTTTTGGTGAGACGTGCCGGCAGGTCGAGAGCGGGGCATTGGATGGCTCCGTGCCGAGGTGGTGCGTGGGATCTCGGCACGGGTAAGCCCCCGTCCCTGCACCGAGTGCCGGACGCATCCAGCCGCTGGCACAAAACAACCAGCATCCATTGCTTGGCTTTACGAAGCCGGGCTTTGGACAGGAATTGGCGCACCGAGAGGCAGTAGTGAGTAGACTGGGTGATGAGGTTAGTGTTTTGGACCCAAAATTGGAGAAAAACAAAATTTGATGATTGGCAAGGGATTGGCAGTAGTGATTGGCAGATGATGGGCAGTGATTGGCCAAATTTTTGATTTGTTGAAATTTGATGTGCAAAATTGGTAGTGAGAGACCCCCGATGTGGTGGGATGGCAAATCCACCATCCCTCACAGGTGGGGCAAAGGAGCAATAGCTTATGGGGTGTATGGCAGTGAAAACTAGCCCGGGTGGGTTAGGATATGGTGTGTAGGGATCTAGCGAAGATTGACATTAGGTAACGTTAAGATTAGTTAGTGACTGATACCTGTAGTGGGGACGCAGGTAGATTAGTGTGGATTATAATGACGAGGGAGCGCAATAGTTAAAGGGACGACTGGGAAGCGCAAGTTTCAGAAGGGAGTAGTTAGCTGAGATGATGCCGTGTTTGTGAGAATTGAACAGGTGTGATTGCACAGGTGTGCAACTGGACAGGTGTGTGGAGCAGTGTATGAGTAGTGAGTGTGTGGATCAGCGCGAATGCGCTTGGGGAGAGAAGGGTGCAGGTGGCACCAGGTGTGAGAGCACAGGTGTGCAGGTACAGGTGTGTGGAGAGAGTTGGAGTGAGTGGTACGGAGTGGTGTGCATGGTGCGAAGGTGTGGATGGGGGAAGAGTGGACCCCTATCACGGATACCCGGGGCGGGTAGTGTAAGTGTTAGGTAGAGGGTGCAGGTAAATTGTGGTTGGATATTGGCATTTGTGGTGCGGTTGCAGAATGGTGTTGTGAATGGGTGCATTAGTGTTGTGGAAATGGCTGGGCGTGTAGCCTGTTAGTGTGTGTAGTTGGTTGGGCACTCCACCACTGTGAGGATGTCGGCCAGGTGAGGCCGCAGGTGGGCTCTGGGAGCCGGTAGAGTTGTGGATGGGGCCCGAGGATCCGGAGGATGGACCCGGGTAGCCCAGTGCCAGAGAGGGCACCGAGTGGGGAGAGTGCCAGAGGGCCTTCCCCAGGTAGTTAGGTTAGGGCAAGGAGCAGGTAAGCTCGGAGGCAACTGCAGTGGTGGAGGTGTGCAGGTGGGTAGACCCACTGGGAGAGGTACACGCCACAGCCCAGAAATTGTACGAGGGCACCGGGAGATGAATCGGGGGAGTGAGACCCCAAATTGAAGAGCACCACAGTTTGGCCAATGGGAATTGGTTTTTAGAACCCATAGTGTAAGAGGGCCAATGGTTTGGCCGGAGGAAGACCCCGGGTGGTGTAAAGTTGTTAAAGTCATTTAGGAAATAGTTAGGATTGAAGAACCTGTCGCACCATACGCAGCCACTTACCTGTGGTGATGATGATGACTCCACACCTGTGTTTTCTTTGTTTGTGTTGCAGAAATGAGAATTGCTGTTGGATTTGTGAGACGCATCACGACGTGGATGAGACATTGGGGTGATTCCATCTCTCCCTCCCTAGGAGGGACTGATGATGAATTGGTGATGGCAAATTTTGATGTTCAGTTGGAGATGGCAAATTTTGATGAGAGTTGAAAATGGCAAATTTGATTGGTTAGGAGGGAGAGAAGACGAATTTGGTATATGGGAGGAACGGGGAAGACAGTAGGGATGTTTGTGGATTTGTAAAGTAGATGTTTATGGGTAGTGTTGTGTTTTGTGGATACAGTAAGGGGTAAGGGAGGGGCCATGTAGGTTACCTGGTGGGGGGGAGCGTACGATAGGAACGTACCTGTCTCACCTGGTTCCCATGTGCCCCCAGTGTGCATCATCTTGTATTGCGTGCACTTTTGCGCCCTTACCACCTTACTCACTTGTTTCTTCTTTTGTCTCCCACCTCCGAGGATCTGGCTTTGGGGTAGAGAGAGAGGAGAGAGAGGTGCTGGCTACGCAGTTGTGGGCCTGCACTTTCGCTGCTTGTTGCCTGGATCGATACACCATATGGACCGCAATGTTGGTGGCCACCCACAATGGACCGTAGTTCTTTTGCGGCCAAGCACCACCCGGGGATGGACCTATGGGTCAACGGGGCACCTATGCCATACAGGTGAACCACTAATAATTAACACCAAGTGCACCACAAGAAGAGCAAGAGACACCTGCAGGGTTAGGGGTTGTCGAATTTATTTTTATTTCATTGAACAATGGTGACTGCACCGATTGGTGGTGGGGTGGTGCTTTTGATGCGCGGGAAGGGTGCTCTGCACGTTATTAAAGGCCGTCGGCCACAGAGCACTCGTGGGTTGGTGTATCAATGTTGGCAAGCGCGCTCTCTCTATGCATAACATCTGCATGTGTTCCTCCAAAGACAGGTCCTGGATCGTAGTGTAAATATCAGCGTAGTCTTGTAAATAATGCTCCCTACCGGCTGTATGTTTAGTTTGAGGATTCTTTCCGGATTCGGTTATCCTGTGGGTGTGTTTCTGTGAGGAGAAGGGTGCAACGTCGCAGGGGGACATATTTACTCATTTGTGAATATCTGTAAAACTGTCGCACTCAGGGTAGAGTTAATAGTCGAGGGAACTACATTGCGTGCCACACTAAAGTAGGTAAAAATTTATCGGGTCGGGACGCCCCGAGGGTAGAGAAGGGTGCAATGTTGCGAATATGGAATTTGACCTCCATATCCGCTTGTAAATATTCCCCTATCTTCTCCGATACTCCCCAACTCTCCCCTTACCCCATTCCCTAGTCCCATTGTCTGTAAACAACACCCATTAGAGCCGATCTTCCCCTTCATTCCCCCATTAAATGTCGTGCCCAGGTCCCCCGCACCACACGTAGACAATTATAGGACATCTTGCTAGTTATTCTTAATCTATGTCAGTTAAGGACTTGTTTCCATTAATTATGACTCTTCGTTGCACCAGAATGTGATGATATGGCACCAGTAGGAGTTTAGGACCTTCCCATACCTCCCCGCATCTCTTCCCATCATCTCAAGCTCCAACAACAACCACAACAACAGCGGCTTTGCGTCCTCACTCCGGCTCGGTTGGCCGCCATTGAACATGTGCTCGACGGGGTTACCCAGAAGGGGGCTCCCTGTCGGCCCCTCGTCAAGGGCGGAGCCGGTAACCCCCGCACCCAATGAGAAGCCATGGGCCGATGCCATATGGGGCGGAGCTAACGAGCGAGGGCGTGACTCCCCGCCGGATATACGCGGCCCCGCGCCGGACGTGACGTGAGATGCGCCCCGAGCTTGGAAGGACAAGACGCCACCCTCCCGAGCGCTGAGCGACCTCCCCGGCATCTCCACCAAAGTCGCGACCCACGAGCGCTGAGCGACCTCCCCGCATCTGCTGGACACCACCGTACGTGATTCTGTCCCTGAGCCAGGTGCACCTGAGCCATCGACTGCCGCTTTCCTCGCCATCAAATCCCGTGTGAGTCAGCGTTGTCCCGTTTATCTGTGGTCTGTCTAGGGTTAATATAAGGTTGTGTCTAAGTGCCCACCTTCCTATGTTTCCCTCTTGTCCCTGTAATCTAACCTTTTCCGCCTTAATATAACCTCCTCCGGAGGTCTTGAGAACTGAACCCCTGGTGTCGTATTGTGTGATTGTAACCCAGCCGGGTGTCTTCTCTTTCCTATTGAGCCAGCGTAGCGCGATTAGTTAACATTCGGGCACAATCGGGTAACTTGTACGGATACGGCGGCCATCCCGCTCGGCCCACCATACCATCAAAGTCGTATCTGTAACAGTATTGATTGCTGAAATGTTCATGGGTTTGAACACACCTTAAAAGAGGTATGCTTTGTGGTGTTGCCCACCTACCACGTTTAATTAAATTACATCATTTCAGCATCGTATTGATTGCTGAAATGTTCATGGGTTTAAACACACCTTAAAAGAGGTATGCTTTGTGGTGTTGCCCACCTACCACGTTGAATTAAATTACATCATTTCAGCATCGTATTGATTGCTGAAATGTTCATGGGTTTGAACACACCTTAAAAGAGGTATGCTTTGTGGTGTTGCCCACCTACCACGTTTAATTAAATTACATCATTTCAGCATCGTATTGATTGCTGAAATGTTCATGGGTTTAAACACACCTTAAAAGAGGTATGCTTTGTGGTGTTGCCCACCTACCACGTTGAATTAAATTACATCATTTCAATTAAAAAAACATCGCTTCTACTGCTCCAGCCGCAGCATTCGTCACTTTGTCTGCTCATCCGCATGACCAAAACGAAATAAAGGGAGCTCAACCATTACACAGCGCTTTTAATGGCGCATGCCATAGGAACTCAACGCAATTTCGACTCGGCCAGAAAAACGAGCAAATTTTGCAGGATGTTAACTGGAATTAGCCGTGAAAATATAAACAAAATACACAAAAATACACACCCACACAAATAAACAACATTTATTCCGTTCAACAGAACAAACATTTCCTATATCATGACATGCATGTCTTCAAAATTATATGACCAAGAGAAAAAGTAAAACTAATTAAAACTGCGGGCAGTGATGATCCGGGGACCATACCGCTCCATCCTGATTGGACGGGTGCGTGCTAGAGTCGTTAACAACGACAGTCCAGATCCGATTGTTCAAAATTTCAACTCAATCGATCGAAAAATGAACGCAGGGATGCATTTTAAAGGTGCAGTGGCACTAACTGAGTTGCCACGAATATGGCCACGAAATTGCCAATATGGCCATCACAAAATATTTTCCTTAATCAATTGGCTCATAGCATAACCAATCTGCAAGTATTTCATCCGAAGATGTATCTCTGAGGAATTTTAATTAAATAAGTCATTTATAAATCAACGAGTTAATTTATTAAATGATTAATCAATAAATCAAAATTTTCCTTGACAACCACATCACTTGGTCAGTGTCATGTCCAAATATCAGCTTCCTTACTCAAAAGGTGCCTGAGTTAATGTAATGTAATTACTGTAATAAGATTACTGCAATTACTGTAATGATTACTGTAATTACTGTAATTACCGGAACTGTAATTACTGTAATTACCTCAGGTAATTACTGTAATGTAATTACTGTAATGTAATAAGAAATGTAATTAATTAAATAAGTACTTCATTAATCGCTAATAATGAAATAACTCCTGAATTTTCATCCGATTCACTTGACATTCGAATGGGTATTACATATCAGCCACCTAATTCAACCAACAACTATTTTTATTCAACATAGGCCAAAAGTTAACAACAATTTCAAAATTCTCAATTTTCATCCGATTCACTTGACATTCGAATGGGATTTACATATCAGCCACCTAATTCAACCAACAACTATTTTTATTCAACATAGGCCAAAAGTCAACAACAATTTCAAAAATCCTTAATTTTCATTCGATTCACTTGACATTCGAATGGGATTTACATATCAGCCACCTAATTCAACCAACAACTATTTTTATTCAACATAGGCCAAAAGTCAACAACAATTTCAAAATTCTCAATTTTCATCCGATTCACTTGACATTCGAATGGGATTTACATATCAGCCACCTAATTCAACCAACAACTATTTTTATTCAACATAGGCCAAAAGTCAACAACAATTTCAAAAATCCTTAATTTTCATTCGATTCACTTGACATTCGAATGGGATTTACATATCAGCCACCTAATTCAACCAACAACTATTTTTATTCAACATAGGCCAAAAGTCAACAACAATTTCAAAAATCCTTAATTTTCATTCGATTCACTTGACATTCGAATGGGATTTACATATCAGCCACCTAATTCAACCAACAACTATTTTTATTCAACATAGGCCAAAAGTTAACAACAATTTCAAAAATCCTTAATTTTCATTCGATTCACTTGACATTCGAATGGGATTTACATATCAGCCACCTAATTCAACCAACAACTATTTTTATTCAACATAGGCCAAAAGTTAACAACAATTTCAAAAATCCTTAATTTTCATTCGATTCACTTGACATTCGAATGGGATTTACATATCAGCCACCTAATTCAACCAACAACTATTTTTATTCAACATAGGACAAAAGTCAACAACAATTTCAAAAATCCTTAATTTTCATTCGATTCACTTGACATTCGAATGGGATTTACATATCAGCCACCTAATTCAACCAACAACGATTTTTATTCAACATAGGCCAAAAGTCAACAACAATTTCAAAAATCCTTAATTTTCATTCGATTCACTTGACATTCGAATGGGATTTACATATCAGCCACCTAATTCAACCAACAACTATTTTTATTCAACATAGGCCAAAAGTCAACAACAATTTCAAAAATCCTTAATTTTCATTCGATTCACTTGACATTCAAATGGGATTTACATATCAGCCACCTAATTCAACCAACAACTATTTTTATTCAACATAGGCCAAAAGTCAACAACAATTTCAAAAATCCTTAATTTTCATTCGATTCACTTGACATTCGAATGGGATTTACATATCAGCCACCTAATTCAACCAACAACTATTTTTATTCAACATAGGCCAAAAGTTAACAATTTCAAAAATCCTTAATTTTCATTCGATTCACTTGACATTCGAATGGGATTTACATATCAGCCACCTAATTCAACCAACAACTATTTTTATTCAACATAGGCCAAAAGTCAACAACAATTTCAAAAATCCTTAATTTTCATTCGATTCACTTGACATTCGAATGGGATTTACATATCAGCCACCTAATTCAACCAACAACTATTTTTATTCAACATAGGCCAAAAGTTAGCAACAATTTCAAAAATCCTTAATTTTCATTCGATTCACTTGACATTCGAATGGGATTTACATATCAGCCACCTAATTCAACCAACAACTATTTTTATTCAACATAGGCCAAAAGTCAACAACAATTTCAAAAATCCTTAATTTTCATTCGATTCACTTGACATTCGAATGGGATTTACATATCAGCCACCTAATTCAACCAACAACTATTTTTATTCAACATAGGCCAAAAGTCAACAACAATTTCAAAAATCCTTAATTTTCATTCGATTCACTTGACATTCAAATGGGATTTACATATCAGCCACCTAATTCAACCAACAACTATTTTTATTCAACATAGCCCAAAAGTCAACAACAATTTCAAAAATCCTTAATTTTCATTCGATTCACTTGACATTCGAATGGGATTTACATATCAGCCACCTAATTCAACCAACAACTATTTTTATTCAACATAGGCCAAAAGTCAACAACAATTTCAAAAATCCTTAATTTTCATTCGATTCACTTGACATTCGAATGGGATTTACATATCAGCCACCTAATTCAACCAACAACTATTTTTATTCAACATAGGCCAAAAGTTAGCAACAATTTCAAAAATCCTTAATTTTCATTCGATTCACTTGACATTCGAATGGGATTTACATATCAGCCACCTAATTCAACCAACAACTATTTTTATTCAACATAGGCCAAAAGTCAACAACAATTTCAAAAATCCTTAATTTTCATTCGATTCACTTGACATTCGAATGGGATTTACATATCAGCCACCTAATTCAACCAACAACTATTTTTATTCAACATAGGCCAAAAGTCAACAACAATTTCAAAAATCCTTAATTTTCATTCGATTCACTTGACATTCAAATGGGATTTACATATCAGCCACCTAATTCAACCAACAACTATTTTTATTCAACATAGCCCAAAAGTCAACAACAATTTCAAAAATCCTTAATTTTCATTCGATTCACTTGACATTCGAATGGGATTTACATATCAGCCACCTAATTCAACCAACAACTATTTTTATTCAACATAGGCCAAAAGTTAACAATTTCAAAAATCCTTAATTTTCATTCGATTCACTTGACATTCGAATGGGATTTACATATCAGCCACCTAATTCAACCAACAACTATTTTTATTCAACATAGGCCAAAAGTCAACAGCAATTTCAAAAATCCTTAATTTTCATTCGATTCACTTGACATTCGAATGGGATTTACATATCAGCCACCTAATTCAACCAACAACTATTTTTATTCAACATAGGCCAAAAGTTAACAACAATTTCAAAAATCCTTAATTTTCATTAGATTCACTTGACATTCGAATGGGATTTACATATCAGCCACCTAATTCAACCAACAACTATTTTTATTCAACATAGGCCAAAAGTCAACAACAATTTCAAAAATCCTTAATTTTCATCCGATTCACTTGACATTCGAATGGGATTTACATATCAGCCACCTAATTCAACCAACAACTATTTTTATTCAACATAGGCCAAAAGTCAACAACAATTTCAAAAATCCTTAATTTTCATTCGATTCACTTGACATTCAAATGGGATTTACATATCAGCCACCTAATTCAACCAACAACTATTTTTATTCAACATAGGCCAAAAGTCAACAACAATTTCAAAAATCCTTAATTTTCATTCGATTCACTTGACATTCGAATGGGATTTACATATCAGCCACCTAATTCAACCAACAACTATTTTTATTCAACATAGGCCAAAAGTTAACAACAATTTCAAAAATCCTTAATTTTCATTCGATTCACTTGACATTCGAATGGGATTTACATATCAGCCACCTAATTCAACCAACAACTATTTTTATTCAACATAGGCCAAAAGTCAACAACAATTTCAAAAATCCTTAATTTTCATTCGATTCACTTGACATTCGAATGGGATTTACATATCAGCCACCTAATTCAACCAACAACTATTTTTATTCAACATAGGCCAAAAGTCAACAACAATTTCAAAAATCCTTAATTTTCATTCGATTCACTTGACATTCGAATGGGATTTACATATCAGCCACCTAATTCAACCAACAACTATTGTTATTCAACATAGGCCAAAAGGCAACAACAATTTCAAAAATCCTTAATTTTCATTCGATTCACTTGACATTCGAATGGGATTTACATATCAGCCACCTAATTCAACCAACAACTATTTTTATTCAACATAGGCCAAAAGTCAACAACAATTTCAAAAATCCTTAATTTTCATTCGATTCACTTGACATTCGAATGGGATTTACATATCAGCCACCTAATTCAACCAACAACTATATTTATTCAACATAGGCCAAAAGTCAACAACAATTTCAAAAATCCTTAATTTTCATTCGATTCACTTGACATTCGAATGGGATTTACATATCAGCCACCTAATTCAACCAACAACTATTTTTATTCAACATAGGCCAAAAGTTAACAACAATTTCAAAAATCCTTAATTTTCATTCGATTCACTTGACATTCGAATGGGATTTACATATCAGCCACCTAATTCAACCAACAACTATTTTTATTCAACATAGGCCAAAAGTTAACAACAATTTCAAAAATCCTTAATTTTCATTCGATTCACTTGACATTCGAATGGGATTTACATATCAGCCACCTAATTCAACCAACAACTATTTTTATTCAACATAGGCCAAAAGTCAACAACAATTTCAAAAATCCTTAATTTTCATTCGATTCACTTGACATTCGAATGGGATTTACATATCAGCCACCTAATTCAAGCAACAACTATTTTTATTCAACATAGGCCAAAAGTCAACAACAATTTCAAAAATCCTTAATTTTCATTCGATCCACTTGACATTCGAATGGGATTTACATATCAGCCACCTAATTCAACCAACAACTATTTTTATTCAACATAGGCCAAAAGTCAACAACAATTTCAAAAATCCTTAATTTTCATTCGATTCACTTGACATTCAAATGGGATTTACATATCAGCCACCTAATTCAACCAACAACTATTTTTATTCAACATAGGCCAAAAGTCAACAACAATTTCAAAAATCCTTAATTTTCATTCGATTCACTTGACATTCGAATGGGATTTACATATCAGCCACCTAATTCAACCAACAACTATTTTTATTCAACATAGGCCAAAAGTTAACAACAATTTCAAAAATCCTTAATTTTCATTCGATTCACTTGACATTCGAATGGGATTTACATATCAGCCACCTAATTCAACCAACAACTATTTTTATTCAACATGGGCCAAAAGTCAACAACAATTTCAAAAATCCTTAATTTTCATTCGATTCACTTGACATTCGAATGGGATTTACATATCAGCCACCTAATTCAACCAACAACTATTTTTATTCAACATAGGCCAAAAGTCAACAACAGTTTCAAAAATCCTTAATTTTCATTCGATTCACTTGACATTCGAATGGGATTTACATATCAGCCACCTAATTCAACCAACAACTATTTTTATTCAACATAGGCCAAAAGTTAACAACAATTTCAAAAATCCTTAATTTTCATTCGATTCACTTGACATTCGAATGGGATTTACATATCAGCACAGGGAGCAGTGGAAAAACACGAAAAAGCAACAGCCCTGGCTTTGCTTCCTGGAAGTTTCCTGGAAGCTTCCTGCAAAACGCTTTGCTTCTCGCAAAACGTCCGCCAATGGGAACTTGGCGACGTCCACTCGAAATCCCAGCGGTGCCTCCAGATTGTCGTGGAAGTGTAGGTGAGACTCAAGACGCCAATGGTCGGAAACAGGTTTTACAAAAGGTCATGACTTTATTAACTGGTTGTTCACTTTCATTCCAATACCAAATAACTACCGTTTAACTCAATGGACCAGGTCACTCTATCCGCATGGTCCTTCTTGTTCGGCCGATGTTCCTCCGCCATTCCCGTCCTCCTTCCTCCCGTCGGGCAGAGGTTCTGATGATGAGTGCTCCTTGACTCCAAGTCTCTTCTGTTTATATGGGCAAGCTTCAGTTAATCCCCTGTGCGCTGAAATCGTAATCCCTTCTCCGCTGCTTCTAATCCTTTCTCCGCAAACGTTACTCGGTCGCCTCACTGGCACCAGCTCGCTCCCCTCCTGCTGCGAGTTCCATTTACCAAACAATAGGGGGGTGCTCCAGCCTGGGGCTGTGACCAGGTGGACAAGAGATTACCATGTTCGTGCACATTCCTGACACTCATTTACGAAATCGTCTGTCTGCTTCGTTACTAGTCCCAATCAATGAGTTACATTTCCACAGTTCCATTAGCAAGCAGCTCGTGTTCCATTAGCAACCAGCTAGTGCTCCATCAGCAAGCGCCTCGTGTTCCATAAGTAAGCAGCTGGTGTTCCATTTATAGCAAGCAGCTAGTGTTCCATTAGCAAGCACCTCGTGTTCCATGAGCAAGCAGCTCGTGTTCCGTTAGCAAGCACCTAGTGTTCCAACAGTAAGCAGCTAGTGTTCCATAAGTAAGCAGCTAGTGTTCCATACGTAAGCAACTCCTGTTCCATCAGCCAGCAGCTAGTGTTCCATTAGCAAGCAGCTCGTGTGCCATTAGCAAGCAGCTCGTGTTCCGTTAGCAAGCAGCTAGTGTTCCATTAGCAAGCAGCTAGTGTTCCATTGGCAAGCAGCTAGTGTTCCATTAGCAAGCAGGTCGTGTTCCATTAGCAAGCAGCTCGTGTGCCATTGGCAAGCAGCTCGTGTTCCATTAGCAAGCAGCCAGTGTTCCATTAGCAAGCAGCTAGTGCTCCATTAGCAAGCGCCTAGTGTTCCATAAGTAAGCAGCTGGTGTTCCATTTATAGCAAGCAGCTAGTGTTCCATTAGCAAGCACCTAGTGTTCCATTAGCTAGCAGCTCGTGTTCCGTTAGCAAGCACCTCGTGTTCCATAAGTAAGCAGCTAGTGTTCCATAAGTAAGCAGCTCGTGTTCCATAAGTAAGCAACTCGTGTTCCATCAGCCAGCAGCTAGTGTTCCATTAGCAAGCAGCTCGTGTTCCATCAGCAAGCAGCTAGTGTTCCATTAGCAAGCAGCTAGTGTTCCATTAGCAAGCAGCTCGTGTTCCATTAGCAAGCAGCTAGTGTTCCATTAGCAAGCAGCTAGTGTTCCATTCGCAAGCAGCTAGTGTTCCATTAGCAAGCAGCTGGTGTTCCATAAGTAAGCAGCTGGTGTTCCATTAGCAAGCAGCTATTGTTCCATTAGCAAGCAGCTGGTGTTCCATTAGCAAGCAGCTCGTGTTCCATTAGCAAGCAGCTCGTGTTCCGTTAGCAAGCAGCTCGTGTTCCATTAGCAAGCAGCTCGTGTTCCATTAGCAAGTGCCTCGTGTTCCATAAGTAAGCAGCTGGTGTTCCATTAGCAAGCAGGTCGTGTTCCATTAGCAAGCAGCTCGTGTGCCATTGGCAAGCAGCTCGTGTTCCATTAGCAAGCAGCCAGTGTTCCATTAGCAAGCAGCTAGTGCTCCATTAGCAAGCGCCTAGTGTTCCATAAGTAAGCAGCTGGTGTTCCATTTATAGCAAGCAGCTAGTGTTCCATTAGCAAGCACCTAGTGTTCCATTAGCTAGCAGCTCGTGTTCCGTTAGCAAGCACCTAGTGTTCCATAAGTAAGCAGCTAGTGTTCCATAAGTAAGCAGCTCGTGTTCCATAAGTAAGCAACTCGTGTTCCATCAGCCAGCAGCTAGTGTTCCATTAGCAAGCAGCTCGTGTTCCATCAGCAAGCAGCTAGTGTTCCATTAGCAAGCAGCTAGTGTTCCATTAGCAAGCAGCTCGTGTTCCATTAGCAAGCAGCTAGTGTTCCATTAGCAAGCAGCTAGTGTTCCATTCGCAAGCAGCTAGTGTTCCATTAGCAAGCAGCTGGTGTTCCATAAGTAAGCAGCTAGTGTTCCATTAGCAAGCAGCTATTGTTCCATTAGCAAGCAGCTGGTGTTCCATTAGCAAGCAGCTCGTGTTCCATTAGCAAGCAGCTCGTGTTCCGTTAGCAAGCAGCTCGTGTTCCATTAGCAAGCAGCTCGTGTTCCATTAGCAAGTGCCTCGTGTTCCATAAGTAAGCAGCTGGTGTTCCATTAGCAAGCAGCTAGTGTTCCATTAGCAAGCAGCTAGTGTTCCATTAGCAAGCAGCTAGTGCTCCATTAGCAAGTGCCTAGTGCTCCATTAGCAAGCAGCTGGTGTTCCATTTATAGCAAGCAGCTAGTGTTCCATTAGCAAGCACCTAGTGTTCCATTAGCAAGCAGCTCGTGTACCGTTAGCAAGCACCTGGTGTTCCATAAGTAAGCAGCTAGTGTTCCATAAGTAAGCAACTCGTGTTCCATCAGCCAGCAGCTAGTGTTCCATTAGCAAGCAGCTCGTGTTCCATTAGCAAGCAGCTCGTGTTCCGTTAGCAAGGAGCTAGTGTTCCATTAACAAGCAGCTAGTGTTCCATTAGGAGGCGCCTAGTGTTCCATAAGTAAGCAGCTAGTGTTCAATTAGCAAGCAGCTCGTGTTCCATTAGCAAGCAGCTAGTGTTCCATTAGCAAGTGCCTCGTGTTCCATAAGTAAGCAGCTGGTGTTCCATTAGCAAGCAGCTAGTGTTCCATTAGCAAGCACCGCGTGTTCCATTAGCAAGCAGCTCGTGTTCCATTAGCAAGCACCTAGTGTTCCATAAGTATGCAGCTCGTGTTCCGTTAGCAAGCAGCTAGTGTTCCATTAGCAAGCAGCTAGTGTTCCATAAGTAAGCAGCTAGTGTTCCATTAGCAAGCAGCTAGTGTTCCATAAGTAAGCAGCTAGTGTTCCATAAGTAAGCAACTCGTGTTCCATCAGCAAGCAGCTAGTGTTCCATTAGCAATCAGCTAGTGTTCCATTAGCAAGCAGCTCGTGTTCCATCAGCAAGCAGCTAGTGTTCCATTAGCAAGCAGCTCGAGTTCCATTAGCAAGCAACTCGTGTTCCATTACCAAGCAGCTAGTGTTCCATAAGTAAGCAACTCGTGGTCTATTAGCAAGCAACTCGTGTTCCATCAGCAAGCAGCTAGTGTTCCATGAGCAAGCAGCTCGTGTTCCATTAGCAAGCAGCTCGTGTTCCATTAGCAAGCAGCTAGTGTTCCATTCGCAAGCAGCTAGTGTTCCATTAGCAAGCAGCTGGTGTTCCATAAGTAAGCAGCTGGTGTTCCATTAGCAAGCAGCTAGTGTTCCATTAGCAAGCAGCTCGTGTTCCATTAGCAAGCAGCTGGTGTTCCATGAGCACGCCGCTCATGTTCCATTAGCAAGCAGCTCGTGTTCCGTTAGCAAGCAGCTCATGTTCCATTAGCAAGCAGCTCGTGTTCCATTAGCAAGTGCCTCGTGTTCCATAAGTAAGCAGCTGGTGTTCCATTAGCAAGCAGCTAGTGTTCTATTACCAAGCAGCTAGTGTTCCATGAGCAAGCAGCTAGTGCTCCATGAGCAAGTGCCTAGTGTTCCATAAGTAAGCAGCTGGTGTTCCATTTATAGCAAGCAGCTAGTGTTCCATTAGCAAGCACCTAGTGTTCCATGAGCAAGCAGCTCGTGTTCCGTTAGCAAGCACCTAGTGTTCCATAAGTAAGCAGCTAGTGTTCCATACGTAAGCAGCTAGTGTTCCATAGGTAAGCAACTCGTGTTCCATCAGCCAGCAGCTAGTGTTCCATTAGCAAGCAGCTCGTGTTCCATTAGCAAGCAGCTCGTGTTCCGTTAGCAAGCAGCTAGTGTTCCATTAGCAAGCAGCTAGTGTTCCATTAGCAAGCAGCTAGTGTGCCATTAGCAAGCAGCTCGTGTTCCATTAGCAAGCAGCTCGTGTGCCATTGGCAAGCAGCTCGTGTTCCATTAGCAAGCAGCCAGTGTTCCATTAGCAAGCAGCTAGTGTTCCATTAGCAAGCAGCTAGTGTTCCATTAGCAAGCAGCTCGTGTTCCATTAGCAAGCAGCTCGTGTTCCATTAGCAATCGCCTAGTGTTCCATAAGTAAGCAGCTAGTGTTCAATTAGCAAGCAGCTCGTGTTCCATTAGCAAGCAGCTCGTGTTCCATTAGCAAGTGCCTCGTGCTCCATAAGTAAGCAGCTGGTGTTCCATTAGCAAGCAGCTCGTGTTCCATTAGCAAGCACATAGTGTTCCATTAGCAAGCAGCTCGTGTTCCATTAGCAAGCAGCTCGTGCTCCATTAGCAAGCACCTGGTGTTCCATAAGTAAGCAGCTACTGTTCCATCAGCAAGTGCCTCGTGTTCCATTAGCAAGCAGCTCGTGTTCCATTCGCAAGCAGCTCGTGTTCCGTTAGCAAGCAGCTAGTGTTCCATTAGCAAGCAGCTCGTGTTCCATGAGCAAGCAGCTAGTGTTCCATTAGCAAGCAGCTAGTGTTCCGTTAGCACGCAGCTCGTGTTCCATCAGCAAGCAGCTAGGGTTCCATTAGCAAGCAGCTAGAAACACCACCATGACACTATGTACCGTGCATGTGACACACCGCCTTGACACGATGTACCGTGCCTGTGACGCACCGCCATGACACTATGTACCGTGCCTGTGACGCACCGCCATGACACGATGTACCGTGCATGGAACGCACTGCCATGACATGATGTACCGTGCCTGTGATGCACCACCATGACACTATGTACCGTGCCTGTGCCGCACGGCCAAGACACTGTGTACGGTGCCTGTGACGAACAGCCATGACACTCTGTACAGTGCCTGTGACGCACCACAATGACACGTGTACCGTGCCTGTGACGCACCGCCATGACACTATGTACCGTGCCTGTGACGCACCGCCATGACACTATGTGCCGTGCCTGTGACGCATCGCCATGACACGATGTACCGTGCCTGTGACGCACGACCATGACACTATGCACTGTGCCTGTGATGCACTGCCATGACACTATGTACCGTGCCTGTGACGCACGGCCATGACACTATGTACCGTGCCTGTGATGCACTGCCCTGACACGATGTGCCGTGTTTGGACGCACTGCCATGACACTATGTACCATGCAAGTGATGCACCACCATGACACTATGTACCGTGCCTGTGACGCACCACCATGACACAATGTACCATGCATGCGATGCACCACAATGACACTATGTACCGTGCCTGTGACGCACCACCATGACACTATGTACCGTGCCTGTGACGCACCACCATGACACTATGTACCGTGCCTGTGACGCACCACCATGACATTATGTACCGTGCCTGTGACGCACCACCATGACACTGTGTAACGTGCCTGTGATGCACCGCCATGACACGATGTACCCAGCCTGTGACGCATCGCCATGACATGATGTACCATGCCTGTGACGCACTGCCATGACACGATGTACCGCGCCTGTGACACACCACCATGACACGATGTACTGTGCCTGTGACGCACCGCCATGACACTGTGCACCGTGCCTGCGACGCACCACCATGACACTATGCACCGTGCCTGCGACGCACCACCATGACACTATGTACCGTGCCTGTGACGCACCACCATGACACGATGTACCGTGGCTGTGCCGCACCGCCAAGACACTGTGTACGGTGCCTGTGACACACCAGCATGACACTGTGTACGGTGCCTGTGACACACCACCATGACACTATGTACCGTGGCTGTGACGCACCACCATGACACGATGTACCGTGCCTGTGACGCACCGCCATGACACTATGTACCGTGCCTGTGATGCACTGCCCTGACACGATGTGCCGTGTTTGGACGCACTGCCATGACACTATGTACCATGCAAGTGATGCACCACCATGACACTATGTACCGTGCCTGTGACGCACCACCATGACACAATGTACCATGCATGCGATGCACCACAATGACACTATGTACCGTGCCTGTGACGCACCACCATGACACTATGTACCGTGCCTGTGACGCACCACCATGACACTATGTACCGTGCCTGTGACGCACCACCATGACATTATGTACCGTGCCTGTGACGCACCACCATGACACTGTGTAACGTGCCTGTGATGCACCGCCATGACACGATGTACCCAACCTGTGACGCACCACCATGACACTATGTACCGTGCCTGTGACGCACCACCATGACACTATGTACCGTGCCTGTGACGCACCACCATGACATTATGTACCGTGCCTGTGACGCACCACCATGACACTGTGTAACGTGCCTGTGATGCACCGCCATGACACGATGTACCCAACCTGTGACGCATCGCCATGACATGATGTACCATGCCTGTGACGCACTGCCATGACATGATGTACCGTGCCTGTGATGCACCACCATGACACTATGTACCGTGCATGTGACGCACCGCCATGACACTATGTACCATGCCTGTGACACACCGCCATGACACTATGCACCGTGCCTGTGACGCACCGCCATGACACTATGTTCCGTGCCTGTGACGCACCGCCATGATACTATGTACCATGCCTGTGACGCACCACCATGACACTATGTACCGTGGCTGTGACGCACCGCCGTGACACGATGTTTGTCCACGTATCTTTGCCTAATCAGTCATATTCTTTCTTTCTTTATTGTTCATGGCGAGATGATTATGGTGATGAAGAAGATGATGATGTTTATGGTGATGAAGAAGATGATGATGATTATGATGATGGAGAAGATGATGATGATTATGATGATGATTATGGTGATGAAGACCATTCGGCCCCAGCAAGCTGGTCCTCCATTTCGTCCACCTCGGAAGGATGACAGGCTGAGTGAACCTGCCTGGCGCTTTTTAAATTTGACGATCGACCGGGATTCGCACTCGGGATCCTCGGAGCCCCCCCCCCCCCCCCCGTGACCGCCAAAACCAGGCGTACGTTTTCCCACTCACCTTCACTCGAGAGTTAAACATCTATATGCGGCGGGACCGTTCGCGAGATCTTCAGGTGGAGTAGGGGAAAACAGGTGCAAGGGAGCAAGAGGGGACGGGGAAGGAAAAAAAAAAGGGTTGGAAGATCTGCGACCGTTCACTCGCCATAGATGTTGGCGCTGCAAATAATTAAACAAAGAAGAATTGATGAAACATGAAAAAGATGAAAGAAAAAAACAAAAACAAAATTAAACCATAATAATAATAATAATGCATTTATTTTATATAGCGATTTTCAGGAAGCCCAAAGACGCTTAGAAAGAAAAATGTGAAGAATTTAAGAACGAAACGCGGACTTCGTAGGAAACACGGTTCAGGTAATCAATAAACGCGGACTTCGTAGGAAACACGGTTCAGGTTTTCTGCCCGTTTTGTGTTTTCTCTTGAACTTCTCCCACCGCTGGTCGCGTCGTTTGACCTCGCAGGAGTTCAATTCAATGAAGTGATTTTCCCTGAAAGCTCCGGTGACTAATTCTCTGGGCATCCTCCGTCGTGCGAAGTCCTTCCTTGGCACACCTGAGCTCCTCACCACATACAAGGCTTTCATCCGCAGCTCAATAGAATACTGTTCCCCCCTCTGGGCTGGTGCTCCTGCCTCACACCTTGCTCGGCTTCACGCTGTTGAGGCCAAAGCTTTCAGAATCATTGGAATCTCCTGCGATGTAGTCAACGCCGAGGGCCTTTCACTCACTCACCGCAGGCAGGTTGGTGGTCTTTCTGTCTTCTACCGACTCCTCTCCGGCCTTGCTCCCCCAGCTCTCTCTGTGCTCTGTCCCCCCAATATTCCTTCAGGTCGCACAAGATCTGCCTGCAACCCTCTTATGGTTAAACTGCCAAAGTCTAGGCTCTCTGCTCACCTTCACTCTTTCATTCCCCTTTTCTCCCGCCTCTGGAACAAACTCCCCCACTCCCTTCAATCCCACTCCTCCCTCCAGGTCTTTAAAACAGCTGTTCACCACCGTCTCTTATCGTCCCCCATCGAAAACCTTGATCTTTTCTACCCCCGGTAATTCACCCCAGAGTCCTTGCAGTGTTCATATGTTTTAATCCTCTCCCACCTCCCCCCAAGTCCTCCCGATGTCCCTGCTCTCAAATGTTGTGTTTGTGTCCTTCCCCCTCTTCCCCCTCTCTTTTGTGTCCTTCCCCCTCTCTCCCCATCTTGTCTGCCGCTCCCCTTGTTTTTTGTGTTTAGTGTGTCGGTTTGTCTTTTTGTGTGATTAATGTTAGCTCTTTCACGAGCCTCGATCTTGTATACAAAAAAAAAAAAAAAAAAAATCTCAACCGATCTGTTGTTATTATCTTACACGGATTTCAACAACAACATTCACCTCAGCTGAGGGAGAAACCATGACGAGAATTTCGCGCCTTCCGCAGGTTCTTGGAACACTGACCTCGCTTACAAGGGGAATTCTTGTGTTTGGAGAACCCGTCGTCCTGGTTTTAACAGTTTTATTTATGATTCAGCCATTCTGCACTCCATCTGCGGTAACATTCACATTTGTTCTTTGACCAAGTTTCACCTTCACTCCTGATCGCGTCCCCCACTTCCGCCCCTTCTGTTGCCGAGCAACCGTCAGCGTCTTCTGAGGAAAGGGAGGTCGCATGAAGGATTGAGTAGGAAGGAATGAGTGATGGAACGAAGGATGAAGGAAGGAAGTTGGGGTGTGTTCCGTTAGCAAGCAGCTCGTGTTCCGTTAGCAAGCACCTAGTGTTCGTTCCATTAGCAAGCAGCTAGTGTTCCATTAGCAAGCAGCTAGTGTTCCATTAGCAAGCAGCTCGTGTTCCATCAGCAAGCAGCTAGTGTTCCATGAGCAAGCAGCTCGTGTTCCATTAGCAAGCAGCTCGTGTTCCATTAGCAAGCAGCTAGTGCTCCATTAGCAAGTGCCTAGTGCTCCATTAGCAAGCAGCTGGTGTTCCATTTATAGCAAGCAGCTAGTGTTCCATTAGCAAGCACCTAGTGTTCCATTAGCAAGCAGCTCGTGTACCGTTAGCAAGCACCTGGTGTTCCATAAGTAAGCAGCTAGTGTTCCATAAGTAAGCAACTCGTGTTCCATCAGCCAGCAGCTAGTGTTCCATTAGCAAGCAGCTCGTGTTCCATTAGCAAGCAGCTCGTGTTCCGTTAGCAAGGAGCTAGTGTTCCATTAACAAGCAGCTAGTGTTCCATTAGGAGGCGCCTAGTGTTCCATAAGTAAGCAGCTAGTGTTCAATTAGCAAGCAGCTCGTGTTCCATTAGCAAGCAGCTAGTGTTCCATTAGCAAGCACCGCGTGTTCCATTAGCAAGCAGCTCGTGTTCCATTAGCAAGCACCTAGTGTTCCATAAGTATGCAGCTCGTGTTCCGTTAGCAAGCAGCTAGTGTTCCATTAGCAAGCAGCTAGTGTTCCATAAGTAAGCAGCTAGTGTTCCATAAGTAAGCAACTCGTGTTCCATCAGTAAGCAGCTAGTGTTCCATTAGCAATCAGCTAGTGTTCCATTAGCAAGCAGCTCGTGTTCCATCAGCAAGCAGCTAGTGTTCCATTAGCAAGCAGCTCGAGTTCCATTAGCAAGCAACTCGTGTTCCATTACCAAGCAGCTAGTGTTCCATAAGTAAGCAACTCGTGGTCTATTAGCAAGCAGCTCGTGTTCCATTAGCAAGCAGCTAGTGTTCCATTAGCAAGTGCCTCGTGTTCCATAAGTAAGCAGCTGGTGTTCCATTAGCAAGCAGCTAGTGTTCCATTAGCAAGCACCGCGTGTTCCATTAGCAAGCACCTAGTGTTCCATAAGTATGCAGCTCGTGTTCCGTTAGCAAGCAGCTAGTGTTCCATTAGCAAGCAGCTAGTGTTCCATTCGCAAGCAGCTCGTGTTCCGTTAGCAAGCAGCTAGTGTTCCATTAGCAAGCAGCTCGTGTTCCATGAGCAAGCAGCTAGTGTTCCATTAGCAAGCAGCTAGTGTTCCGTTAGCACGCAGCTCGTGTTCCATCAGCAAGCAGCTAGGGTTCCATTAGCAAGCAGCTAGAAACACCACCATGACACTATGTACCGTGCATGTGACACACCGCCTTGACACGATGTACCGTGCCTGTGACGCACCGCCATGACACTATGTACCGTGCCTGTGACGCACCGCCATGACACGATGTACCGTGCATGGAACGCACTGCCATGACATGATGTACCGTGCCTGTGATGCACCACCATGACACTATGTACCGTGCCTGTGCCGCACGGCCAAGACACTGTGTACGGTGCCTGTGACGAACAGCCATGACACTCTGTACAGTGCCTGTGACGCACCACAATGACACGTGTACCGTGCCTGTGACGCACCGCCATGACACTATGTACCGTGCCTGTGACGCACCGCCATGACACTATGTGCCGTGCCTGTGACGCATCGCCATGACACGATGTACCGTGCCTGTGACGCACGACCATGACACTATGCACTGTGCCTGTGATGCACTGCCATGACACTATGTACCGTGCCTGTGACGCACGGCCATGACACTATGTACCGTGCCTGTGATGCACTGCCCTGACACGATGTGCCGTGTTTGGACGCACTGCCATGACACTATGTACCATGCAAGTGATGCACCACCATGACACTATGTACCGTGCCTGTGACGCACCACCATGACACAATGTACCATGCATGCGATGCACCACAATGACACTATGTACCGTGCCTGTGACGCACCACCATGACACTATGTACCGTGCCTGTGACGCACCACCATGACACTATGTACCGTGCCTGTGACGCACCACCATGACATTATGTACCGTGCCTGTGACGCACCACCATGACACTGTGTAACGTGCCTGTGATGCACCGCCATGACACGATGTACCCAACCTGTGACGCACCACCATGACACTATGTACCGTGCCTGTGACGCACCACCATGACACTATGTACCGTGCCTGTGACGCACCACCATGACATTATGTACCGTGCCTGTGACGCACCACCATGACACTGTGTAACGTGCCTGTGATGCACCGCCATGACACGATGTACCCAACCTGTGACGCATCGCCATGACATGATGTACCATGCCTGTGACGCACTGCCATGACATGATGTACCGTGCCTGTGATGCACCACCATGACACTATGTACCGTGCATGTGACGCACCGCCATGACACTATGTACCATGCCTGTGACACACCGCCATGACACTATGCACCGTGCCTGTGACGCACCGCCATGACACTATGTTCCGTGCCTGTGACGCACCGCCATGATACTATGTACCATGCCTGTGACGCACCACCATGACACTATGTACCGTGGCTGTGACGCACCGCCGTGACACGATGTTTGTCCACGTATCTTTGCCTAATCAGTCATATTCTTTCTTTCTTTATTGTTCATGGCGAGATGATTATGGTGATGAAGAAGATGATGATGTTTATGGTGATGAAGAAGATGATGATGATTATGATGATGGAGAAGATGATGATGATTATGATGATGATTATGGTGATGAAGACCATTCGGCCCCAGCAAGCTGGTCCTCCATTTCGTCCACCTCGGAAGGATGACAGGCTGAGTGAACCTGCCTGGCGCTTTTTAAATTTGACGATCGACCGGGATTCGCACTCGGGATCCTCGGAGCCCAAGGGAGCCCCCCCCCCCCCCCGTGACCGCCAAAACCAGGCGTACGTTTTCCCACTCACCTTCACTCGAGAGTTAAACATCTATATGCGGCGGGACCGTTCGCGAGATCTTCAGGTGGAGTAGGGGAAAACAGGTGCAAGGGAGCAAGAGGGGACGGGGAAGGAAAAAAAAAAGGGTTGGAAGATCTGCGACCGTTCACTCGCCATAGATGTTGGCGCTGCAAATAATTAAACAAAGAAGAATTGATGAAACATGAAAAAGATGAAAGAAAAAAACAAAAACAAAATTAAACCATAATAATAATAATAATGCATTTATTTTATATAGCGATTTTCAGGAAGCCCAAAGACGCTTAGAAAGAAAAATGTGAAGAATTTAAGAACGAAACGCGGACTTCGTAGGAAACACGGTTCAGGTAATCAATAAACGCGGACTTCGTAGGAAACACGGTTCAGGTTTTCTGCCCGTTTTGTGTTTTCTCTTGAACTTCTCCCACCGCTGGTCGCGTCGTTTGACCTCGCAGGAGTTCAATTCAATGAAGTGATTTTCCCTGAAAGCTCCGGTGACTAATTCTCTGGGCATCCTCCGTCGTGCGAAGTCCTTCCTTGGCACACCTGAGCTCCTCACCACATACAAGGCTTTCATCCGCAGCTCAATAGAATACTGTTCCCCCCTCTGGGCTGGTGCTCCTGCCTCACACCTTGCTCGGCTTCACGCTGTTGAGGCCAAAGCTTTCAGAATCATTGGAATCTCCTGCGATGTAGTCAACGCCGAGGGCCTTTCACTCACTCACCGCAGGCAGGTTGGTGGTCTTTCTGTCTTCTACCGACTCCTCTCCGGCCTTGCTCCCCCAGCTCTCTCTGTGCTCTGTCCCCCCAATATTCCTTCAGGTCGCACAAGATCTGCCTGCAACCCTCTTATGGTTAAACTGCCAAAGTCTAAGCTCTCTGCTCACCTTCACTCTTTCATTCCCCTTTTCTCCCGCCTCTGGAACAAACTCCCCCACTCCCTTCAATCCCACTCCTCCCTCCAGGTCTTTAAAACAGCTGTTCACCACCATCTCTTATCGTCCCCCATCGAAAACCTTGATCTTTTCTACCCCCGGTAATTCACCCCAGACTCCTTGCAGTGTTCATATGTTTTAATCCTCTCCCACCTCCCCCCAATGTCCCTGCTCTCAAATGTTGTGTTTGTGTCCTTCCCCCTCTTCCCCCTCTCTTTTGTGTCCTTCCCCCTCTCTCCCCATCTTGTCTGCCGCTCCCCTTGTTTTTTGTGTTTTGTGTGTCGGTTTGTCTTTTTGTGTGATTAATGTTAGCTCTTTCACGAGCCTCGATCTTGTATACAAAAAAAAAAAAAAAAAAAAAAAACAACCGATCTGTTGTTATTATCTTACACGGATTTCAACAACAACATTCACCTCAGCTGAGGGAGAAACCATGACGAGAATTTCGCGCCTTCCGCAGGTTCTTGGAACACTGACCTCGCTTACAAGGGGAATTCTTGTGTTTGGAGAACCCGTCGTCCTGGTTTTAACAGTTTTATTTATGATTCAGCCATTCTGCACTCCATCTGCGGTAACATTCACATTTGTTCTTTGACCAAGTTTCACCTTCACTCCTGATCGCGTCCCCCACTTCCGCCCCTTCTGTTGCCGAGCAACCGTCAGCGTCTTCTGAGGAAAGGGAGGTCGCATGAAGGATTGAGTAGGAAGGAATGAGTGATGGAACGAAGGATGAAGGAAGGAAGTTGGGGTGTGTTCCGTTAGCAAGCAGCTCGTGTTCCGTTAGCAAGCACCTAGTGTTCGTTCCATTAGCAAGCAGCTAGTGTTCCATTAGCAAGCAGCTCGTGTTCCATCAGCAAGCAGCTAGTGTTCCATTAGCAAGCAGCTAGTGTTCCATTAGCAAGCAGCTCGTGTTCCATCAGCAAGCAGCTCGTGTTCCATCAGCAAGCACCTAGTGTTCCATTAGCAAGCAGCTAGTGTTCCATTAGCAAGCAGCTAGTGTTCCATAAGTAAGCAGCTAGTGTTCCATAAGTAAGCAACTCGTGTTCCATCAGCAAGCAGCTAGTGTTCCATTAGCAAGCAGCTAGTGTTCCATTAGCAAGCAGCTCGTGTTCCATCAGCAAGCAGCTAGTGTTCCATTAGCAAGCAGCTCGTGTTCCATTAGCAAGCAGCTCGTGTTCCATTACCAAGCAGCTAGTGTTCCATAAGTAAGCAACTCGTGGTCCATTAGCAAGCAACTCGTGTTCCATCAGCAAGCAGCTAGTGTTCCATTCGCAAGCAGCTCGTGTTCCATTAGCAAGCAGCTCGTGTTCCATAAGTAAGCAGCTAGTGTTCCATAAGTAAGCAACTCGTGTTCCATCAGCAAGCAGCTAGTGTTCCATTAGCAATCAGCTAGTGTTCCATTAGCAAGCAGCTCGTGTTCCATCAGCAAGCAGCTAGTGTTCCATTAGCAAGCAGCTCGAGTTCCATTAGCAAGCAACTCGTGTTCCATTACCAAGCAGCTAGTGTTCCATAAGTAAGCAACTCGTGGTCTATTAGCAAGCAACTCGTGTTCCATCAGCAAGCAGCTAGTGTTCCATGAGCAAGCAGCTCGTGTTCCATTAGCAAGCAGCTCGTGTTCCATTAGCAAGCAGCTAGTGTTCCATTAGCAAGCAGCTAGTGTTCCATTCGCAAGCAGCTAGTGTTCCATTAGCAAGCAGCTGGTGTTCCATAAGTAAGCAGCTGGTGTTCCATTAGCAAGCAGCTAGTGTTCCATTAGCAAGCAGCTCGTGTTCCATTAGCAAGCAGCTGGTGTTCCATGAGCACGCAGCTCGTGTTCCATTAGCAAGCAGCTCGTGTTCCGTTAGCAAGCAGCTCATGTTCCATTAGCAAGCAGCTCGTGTTCCATAAGCAAGTGCCTCGTGTTCCATAAGTAAGCAGCTGGTGTTCCATTAGCAAGCAGCTAGTGTTCAATTAGCAAGCAGCTAGTGTTCCATGAGCAAGCAGCTAGTGCTCCATGAGCAAGTGCCTAGTGTTCCATAAGTAAGCAGCTGGTGTTCCATTTATAGCAAGCAGCTAGTGTTCCATTAGCAAGCACCTAGTGTTCCATGAGCAAGCAGCTCGTGTTCCGTTAGCAAGCACCTAGTGTTCCATAAGTAAGCAGCTAGTGTTCCATACGTAAGCAGCTAGTGTTCCATAGGTAAGCAACTCGTGTTCCATCAGCCAGCAGCTGGTGTTCCATTAGCAAGCAGCTCGTGTTCCATTAGCAAGCAGCTCGTGTTCCGTTAGCAAGCAGCTAGTGTTCCATTAGCAAGCAGCTAGTGTTCCATTAGCAAGCAGCTAGTGTGCCATTAGCAAGCAGCTCGTGTTCCATTAGCAAGCAGCTCGTGTGCCATTGGCAAGCAGCTCGTGTTCCATTAGCAAGCAGCCAGTGTTCCATTAGCAAGCAGCTAGTGTTCCATTAGCAAGCAGCTAGTGTTCCATTAGCAAGCAGCTCGTGTTCCATTAGCAAGCAGCTCGTGTTCCATTAGCAATCGCCTAGTGTTCCATAAGTAAGCAGCTAGTGTTCAATTAGCAAGCAGCTCGTGTTCCATCAGCAAGCAGCTCGTGTTCCATCAGCAAGCAGCTAGTGTTCCATTAGCAAGCAGCTAGTGTTCCATTAGCAAGCAGCTAGTGTTCCATAAGTAAGCAGCTAGTGTTCCATAAGTAAGCAACTCGTGTTCCATCAGCAAGCAGCTAGTGTTCCATTAGCAAGCAGCTAGTGTTCCATTAGCAAGCAGCTCGTGTTCCATCAGCAAGCAGCTAGTGTTCCATTAGCAAGCAGCTAGTGTTCCATTCGCAAGCAGCTAGTGTTCCATTAGCAAGCAGCTAGTGCTCCATTAGCAAGTGCCTAGTGCTCCATTAGCAAGCAGCTGGTGTTCCATTAGCAAGCAGCTCGTGTTCCGTTAGCAAGCAGCTCGTGTTCCATGAGCAAGCAGCTCGTGTTCCATTAGCAAGTGCCTCGTGTTCCATAAGTAAGCAGCTGGTGTTCCATTAGCAAGCAGCTAGTGTTCCATTAGCAAGCAGCTAGTGTTCCATTAGCAAGCAGCTAGTGCTCCATTAGCAAGTGCCTAGTGCTCCATTAGCAAGCAGCTGGTGTTCCATTTATAGCAAGCAGCTAGTGTTCCATTAGCAAGCACCTAGTGTTCCATTAGCAAGCAGCTCGTGTTCCGTTAGCAAGCACCTGGTGTTCCATAAGTAAGCAGCTAGTGTTCCATAAGTAACCAACTCGTGTTCCATCAGCCAGCAGCTAGTGTTCCATTAGCAAGCAGCTCGTGTTCCATTAGCAAGCAGCTCGTGTTCCGTTAGCAAGGAGCTAGTGTTCCATTAGCAAGCAGCTAGTGTTCCATTAGGAAGCGCCTAGTGTTCCATAAGTAAGCAGCTAGTGTTCAATTAGCAAGCAGCTCGTGTTCCATTAGCAAGCACCTAGTGTTCCATTAGCAAGTGCCTCGTGTTCCATAAGTAAGCAGCTGGTGTTCCATTAGCAAGCAGCTAGTGTTCCATTAGCAAGCACCGCGTGTTCCATTAGCAAGCAGCTCGTGTTCCATTAGCAAGCACCTAGTGTTCCATAAGTATGCAGCTCGTGTTCCGTTAGCAAGCAGCTAGTGTTCCATTAGCAAGCAGCTAGTGTTCCATAAGTAAGCAGCTAGTGTTCCATGAGCAAGCAGCTAGTGTTCCATAAGTAAGCAGCTAGTGTTCCATAAGTAAGCAACTCGTGTTCCATCAGCAAGCAGCTAGTGTTCCATTAGCAATCAGCGAGTGTTCCATTAGCAAGCAGCTCGAGTTCCATTAGCAAGCAACTCGTGTTCCATTACCAAGCAGCTAGTGTTCCATAAGTAAGCAACTCGTGGTCTATTAGCAAGCAACTCGTGTTCCATCAGCAAGCAGCTAGTGTTCCATGAGCAAGCAGCTCGTGTTCCATTAGCAAGCAGCTCGTGTTCCATTAGCAAGCAGCTAGTGTTCCATTAGCAAGCAGCTAGTGTTCCATTCGCAAGCAGCTAGTGTTCCATTAGCAAGCAGCTGGTGTTCCATAAGTAAGCAGCTGGTGTTCCATTAGCAAGCAGCTAGTGTTCCATTAGCAAGCAGCTCGTGTTCCATTAGCAAGCAGCTGGTGTTCCATGAGCACGCAGCTCGTGTTCCATTAGCAAGCAGCTCGTGTTCCGTTAGCAAGCAGCTCATGTTCCATTAGCAAGCAGCTCGTGTTCCATAAGCAAGTGCCTCGTGTTCCATAAGTAAGCAGCTGGTGTTCCATTAGCAAGCAGCTAGTGTTCTATTAGCAAGCAGCTAGTGTTCCATGAGCAAGCAGCTAGTGCTCCATGAGCAAGTGCCTAGTGTTCCATAAGTAAGCAGCTGGTGTTCCATTTATAGCAAGCAGCTAGTGTTCCATTAGCAAGCACCTAGTGTTCCATGAGCAAGCAGCTCGTGTTCCATTAGCAAGCAGCTCATGTTCCATTAGCAATCGCCTAGTGTTCCATAAGTAAGCAGCTAGTGTTCAATTAGCAAGCAGCTAGTGTTCCATTAGCAAGCAGCTAGTGTTCCATTAGCAAGCAGCTCGTGTTCCATTAGCAAGCAGCTCGTGTTCCATTAGCAATCGCCTAGTGTTCCATAAGTAAGCAGCTAGTGTTCAATTAGCAAGCAGCTCGTGTTCCATCAGCAAGCAGCTCGTGTTCCATCAGCAAGCAGCTAGTGTTCCATTAGCAAGCAGCTAGTGTTCCATTAGCAAGCAGCTAGTGTTCCATAAGTAAGCAGCTAGTGTTCCATAAGTAAGCAACTCGTGTTCCATCAGCAAGCAGCTAGTGTTCCATTAGCAAGCAGCTAGTGTTCCATTAGCAAGCAGCTCGTGTTCCATCAGCAAGCAGCTAGTGTTCCATTAGCAAGCAGCTAGTGTTCCATTCGCAAGCAGCTAGTGTTCCATTAGCAAGCAGCTGGTGTTCCATAAGTAAGCAGCTGGTGTTCCATTAGCAAGCAGCTAGTGTTCCATTAGCAAGCAGCTAGTGTTCCATTAGCAAGCAGCTGGTGTTCCATTAGCAAGCAGCTCGTGTTCCATTAGCAAGCAGCTCGTGTTCCGTTAGCAAGCAGCTCGTGTTCCATTAGCAAGCAGCTCGTGTTCCATTAGCAAGTGCCTCGTGTTCCATAAGTAAGCAGCTGGTGTTCCATTAGCAAGCAGCTAGTGTTCCATTAGCAAGCAGCTAGTGTTCCATTAGCAAGCAGCTAGTGCTCCATTAGCAAGTGCCTAGTGCTCCATTAGCAAGCAGCTGGTGTTCCATTTATAGCAAGCAGCTAGTGTTCCATTAGCAAGCACCTAGTGTTCCATTAGCAAGCAGCTCGTGTACCGTTAGCAAGCACCTGGTGTTCCATAAGTAAGCAGCTAGTGTTCCATAAGTAAGCAACTCGTGTTCCATCAGCCAGCAGCTAGTGTTCCATTAGCAAGCAGCTCGTGTTCCATTAGCAAGCAGCTCGTGTTCCGTTAGCAAGGAGCTAGTGTTCCATTAACAAGCAGCTAGTGTTCCATTAGGAGGCGCCTAGTGTTCCATAAGTAAGCAGCTAGTGTTCAATTAGCAAGCAGCTCGTGTTCCATTAGCAAGCAGCTAGTGTTCCATTAGCAAGTGCCTCGTGTTCCATAAGTAAGCAGCTGGTGTTCCATTAGCAAGCAGCTAGTGTTCCATTAGCAAGCACCGCGTGTTCCATTAGCAAGCAGCTCGTGTTCCATTAGCAAGCACCTAGTGTTCCATAAGTATGCAGCTCGTGTTCCGTTAGCAAGCAGCTAGTGTTCCATTAGCAAGCAGCTAGTGTTCCATAAGTAAGCAGCTAGTGTTCCATTAGCAAGCAGCTAGTGTTCCATAAGTAAGCAGCTAGTGTTCCATAAGTAAGCAACTCGTGTTCCATCAGCAAGCAGCTAGTGTTCCATTAGCAATCAGCTAGTGTTCCATTAGCAAGCAGCTCGTGTTCCATCAGCAAGCAGCTAGTGTTCCATTAGCAAGCAGCTCGAGTTCCATTAGCAAGCAACTCGTGTTCCATTACCAAGCAGCTAGTGTTCCATAAGTAAGCAACTCGTGGTCTATTAGCAAGCAACTCGTGTTCCATCAGCAAGCAGCTAGTGTTCCATGAGCAAGCAGCTCGTGTTCCATTAGCAAGCAGCTCGTGTTCCATTAGCAAGCAGCTAGTGTTCCATTAGCAAGCAGCTAGTGTTCCATTCGCAAGCAGCTAGTGTTCCATTAGCAAGCAGCTGGTGTTCCATAAGTAAGCAGCTGGTGTTCCATTAGCAAGCAGCTAGTGTTCCATTAGCAAGCAGCTCGTGTTCCATTAGCAAGCAGCTCGTGTTCCGTTAGCAAGCAGCTCATGTTCCATTAGCAAGCAGCTCGTGTTCCATTAGCAAGTGCCTCGTGTTCCATAAGTAAGCAGCTGGTGTTCCATTAGCAAGCAGCTAGTGTTCTATTAGCAAGCAGCTAGTGTTCCATGAGCAAGCAGCTAGTGCTCCATGAGCAAGTGCCTAGTGTTCCATAAGTAAGCAGCTGGTGTTCCATTTATAGCAAGCAGCTAGTGTTCCATTAGCAAGCACCTAGTGTTCCATGAGCAAGCAGCTCGTGTTCCGTTAGCAAGCACCTAGTGTTCCATAAGTAAGCAGCTAGTGTTCCATACGTAAGCAGCTAGTGTTCCATAGGTAAGCAACTCGTGTTCCATCAGCCAGCAGCTAGTGTTCCATTAGCAAGCAGCTCGTGTTCCATTAGCAAGCAGCTCGTGTTCCGTTAGCAAGCAGCTAGTGTTCCATTAGCAAGCAGCTAGTGTTCCATTAGCAAGCAGCTAGTGTGCCATTAGCAAGCAGCTCGTGTTCCATTAGCAAGCAGCTCGTGTGCCATTGGCAAGCAGCTCGTGTTCCATTAGCAAGCAGCCAGTGTTCCATTAGCAAGCAGCTAGTGTTCCATTAGCAAGCAGCTAGTGTTCCATTAGCAAGCAGCTCGTGTTCCATTAGCAAGCAGCTCGTGTTCCATTAGCAATCGCCTAGTGTTCCATAAGTAAGCAGCTAGTGTTCAATTAGCAAGCAGCTCGTGTTCCATTAGCAAGCAGCTCGTGTTCCATTAGCAAGTGCCTCGTGCTCCATAAGTAAGCAGCTGGTGTTCCATTAGCAAGCAGCTCGTGTTCCATTAGCAAGCACATAGTGTTCCATTAGCAAGCAGCTCGTGTTCCATTAGCAAGCAGCTCGTGCTCCATTAGCAAGCACCTGGTGTTCCATAAGTAAGCAGCTACTGTTCCATCAGCAAGTGCCTCGTGTTCCATTAGCAAGCAGCTCGTGTTCCATTCGCAAGCAGCTCGTGTTCCGTTAGCAAGCAGCTAGTGTTCCATTAGCAAGCAGCTCGTGTTCCATGAGCAAGCAGCTAGTGTTCCATTAGCAAGCAGCTAGTGTTCCGTTAGCACGCAGCTCGTGTTCCATCAGCAAGCAGCTAGGGTTCCATTAGCAAGCAGCTAGAAACACCACCATGACACTATGTACCGTGCATGTGACACACCGCCTTGACACGATGTACCGTGCCTGTGACGCACCGCCATGACACTATGTACCGTGCCTGTGACGCACCGCCATGACACGATGTACCGTGCATGGAACGCACTGCCATGACATGATGTACCGTGCCTGTGATGCACCACCATGACACTATGTACCGTGCCTGTGCCGCACGGCCAAGACACTGTGTACGGTGCCTGTGACGAACAGCCATGACACTCTGTACAGTGCCTGTGACGCACCACAATGACACGTGTACCGTGCCTGTGACGCACCGCCATGACACTATGTACCGTGCCTGTGACGCACCGCCATGACACTATGTGCCGTGCCTGTGACGCATCGCCATGACACGATGTACCGTGCCTGTGACGCACGACCATGACACTATGCACTGTGCCTGTGATGCACTGCCATGACACTATGTACCGTGCCTGTGACGCACGGCCATGACACTATGTACCGTGCCTGTGATGCACTGCCCTGACACGATGTGACGTGTTTGGACGCACTGCCATGACACTATGTACCATGCAAGTGATGCACCACCATGACACTATGTACCGTGCCTGTGACGCACCACCATGACACAATGTACCATGCATGCGATGCACCACAATGACACTATGTACCGTGCCTGTGACGCACCACCATGACACTATGTACCGTGCCTGTGACGCACCACCATGACACTATGTACCGTGCCTGTGACGCACCACCATGACATTATGTACCGTGCCTGTGACGCACCACCATGACACTGTGTAACGTGCCTGTGATGCACCGCCATGACACGATGTACCCAGCCTGTGACGCATCGCCATGACATGATGTACCATGCCTGTGACGCACTGCCATGACACGATGTACCGCGCCTGTGACACACCACCATGACACGATGTACTGTGCCTGTGACGCACCGCCATGACACTGTGCACCGTGCCTGCGACGCACCACCATGACACTATGCACCGTGCCTGCGACGCACCACCATGACACTATGTACCGTGCCTGTGACGCACCACCATGACACGATGTACCGTGGCTGTGCCGCACCGCCAAGACACTGTGTACGGTGCCTGTGACACACCAGCATGACACTGTGTACGGTGCCTGTGACACACCACCATGACACTATGTACCGTGGCTGTGACGCACCACCATGACACGATGTACCGTGCCTGTGACGCACCGCCATGACACTATGTACCGTGCCTGTGACGCACCGCCATGACACGATGTACCGTGCATGGAACGCACTGCCATGACATGATGTACCGTGCCTGTGATGCACCACCATGACACTATGTACCGTGCATGTGACGCACCGCCATGACACTATGTACCATGCCTGTGACACACCGCCATGACACTATGCACCGTGCCTGTGACGCACCGCCATGACACTATGTTCCGTGCCTGTGACGCACCGCCATGATACTATGTACCATGCCTGTGACGCACCACCATGACACTATGTACCGTGGCTGTGACGCACCGCCGTGACACGATGTTTGTCCACGTATCTTTGCCTAATCAGTCATATTCTTTCTTTCTTTATTGTTCATGGCGAGATGATTATGGTGATGAAGAAGATGATGATGTTTATGGTGATGAAGAAGATGATGATGATTATGATGATGGAGAAGATGATGATGATTATGATGATGATTATGGTGATGAAGACCATTCGGCCCCAGCAAGCTGGTCCTCCATTTCGTCCACCTCGGAAGGATGACAGGCTGAGTGAACCTGCCTGGCGCTTTTTAAATTTGACGATCGACCGGGATTCGCACTCGGGATCCTCGGAGCCCAAGGGAGCCCCCCCCCCCCCCGTGACCGCCAAAACCAGGCGTACGTTTTCCCACTCACCTTCACTCGAGAGTTAAACATCTATATGCGGCGGGACCGTTCGCGAGATCTTCAGGTGGAGTAGGGGAAAACAGGTGCAAGGGAGCAAGAGGGGACGGGGAAGGAAAAAAAAAAGGGTTGGAAGATCTGCGACCGTTCACTCGCCATAGATGTTGGCGCTGCAAATAATTAAACAAAGAAGAATTGATGAAACATGAAAAAGATGAAAGAAAAAAACAAAAACAAAATTAAACCATAATAATAATAATAATGCATTTATTTTATATAGCGATTTTCAGGAAGCCCAAAGACGCTTAGAAAGAAAAATGTGAAGAATTTAAGAACGAAACGCGGACTTCGTAGGAAACACGGTTCAGGTAATCAATAAACGCGGACTTCGTAGGAAACACGGTTCAGGTTTTCTGCCCGTTTTGTGTTTTCTCTTGAACTTCTCCCACCGCTGGTCGCGTCGTTTGACCTCGCAGGAGTTCAATTCAATGAAGTGATTTTCCCTGAAAGCTCCGGTGACTAATTCTCTGGGCATCCTCCGTCGTGCGAAGTCCTTCCTTGGCACACCTGAGCTCCTCACCACATACAAGGCTTTCATCCGCAGCTCAATAGAATACTGTTCCCCCCTCTGGGCTGGTGCTCCTGCCTCACACCTTGCTCGGCTTCACGCTGTTGAGGCCAAAGCTTTCAGAATCATTGGAATCTCCTGCGATGTAGTCAACGCCGAGGGCCTTTCACTCACTCACCGCAGGCAGGTTGGTGGTCTTTCTGTCTTCTACCGACTCCTCTCCGGCCTTGCTCCCCCAGCTCTCTCTGTGCTCTGTCCCCCCAATATTCCTTCAGGTCGCACAAGATCTGCCTGCAACCCTCTTATGGTTAAACTGCCAAAGTCTAGGCTCTCTGCTCACCTTCACTCTTTCATTCCCCTTTTCTCCCGCCTCTGGAACAAACTCCCCCACTCCCTTCAATCCCACTCCTCCCTCCAGGTCTTTAAAACAGCTGTTCACCACCGTCTCTTATCGTCCCCCATCGAAAACCTTGATCTTTTCTACCCCCGGTAATTCACCCCAGAGTCCTTGCAGTGTTCATATGTTTTAATCCTCTCCCACCTCCCCCCAAGTCCTCCCGATGTCCCTGCTCTCAAATGTTGTGTTTGTGTCCTTCCCCCTCTTCCCCCTCTCTTTTGTGTCCTTCCCCCTCTCTCCCCATCTTGTCTGCCGCTCCCCTTGTTTTTTGTGTTTTGTGTGTCGGTTTGTCTTTTTGTGTGATTAATGTTAGCTCTTTCACGAGCCTCGATCTTGTATACAAAAAAAAAAAAAAAAAAAATCTCAACCGATCTGTTGTTATTATCTTACACGGATTTCAACAACAACATTCACCTCAGCTGAGGGAGAAACCATGACGAGAATTTCGCGCCTTCCGCAGGTTCTTGGAACACTGACCTCGCTTACAAGGGGAATTCTTGTGTTTGGAGAACCCGTCGTCCTGGTTTTAACAGTTTTATTTATGATTCAGCCATTCTGCACTCCATCTGCGGTAACATTCACATTTGTTCTTTGACCAAGTTTCACCTTCACTCCTGATCGCGTCCCCCACTTCCGCCCCTTCTGTTGCCGAGCAACCGTCAGCGTCTTCTGAGGAAAGGGAGGTCGCATGAAGGATTGAGTAGGAAGGAATGAGTGATGGAACGAAGGATGAAGGAAGGAGGTTGGGGTGTGTTCCGTTAGCAAGCAGCTCGTGTTCCGTTAGCAAGCACCTAGTGTTCCATTAGCAAGCAGCTAGTGTTCCATTAGCAAGCAGCTCGTGTTCCATCAGCAAGCAGCTATTGTTCCATTAGCAAGCAGCTCGTGTTCCATCAGCAAGCAGCTCGTGTTCCATCAGCAAGCAGCTAGTGTTCCATTAGCAAGCAGCTAGTGTTCCATTAGCAAGCAGCTAGTGTTCCATAAGTAAGCAGCTAGTGTTCCATAAGTAAGCAACTCGTGTTCCATCAGCAAGCAGCTAGTGTTCCATTAGCAAGCAGCTAGTGTTCCATTAGCAAGCAGCTCGTGTTCCATCAGCAAGCAGCTAGTGTTCCATTAGCAAGCAGCTCGTGTTCCATTAGCAAGCAGCTCGTGTTCCATTACCAAGCAGCTAGTGTTCCATAAGTAAGCAACTCGTGGTCCATTAGCAAGCAACTCGTGTTCCATCAGCAAGCAGCTAGTGTTCCATTCGCAAGCAGCTCGTGTTCCATTAGCAAGCAGCTAGTGTTCCATTCGCAAGCAGCAAGTGTTCCATTAGCAAGCAGCTGGTGTTCCATAAGTAAGCAGCTGGTGTTCCATTAGCAAGCAGCTAGTGTTCCATTAGCAAGCAGCTAGTGTTCCATTAGCAAGCAGCTGGTGTTCCATTAGCAAGCAGCTCGTGTTCCATTAGCAAGCAGCTCGTGTTCCGTTAGCAAGCAGCTCGTGTTGCATGAGCAAGCAGCTCGTGTTCCATTAGCAAGTGCCTCGTGTTCCATAAGTAAGCAGCTGGTGTTCCATTAGCAAGCAGCTAGTGTTCCATTAGCAAGCAGCTAGTGTTCCATTAGCAAGCAGCTAGTGCTCCATTAGCAAGTGCCTAGTGCTCCATTAGCAAGCAGCTGGTGTTCCATTTATAGCAAGCAGCTAGTGTTCCATTAGCAAGCACCTAGTGTTCCATTAGCAAGCAGCTCGTGTTCCGTTAGCAAGCACCTGGTGTTCCATAAGTAAGCAGCTAGTGTTCCATAAGTAACCAACTCGTGTTCCATCAGCCAGCAGCTAGTGTTCCATTAGCAAGCAGCTCGTGTTCCGTTAGCAAGCACCTAGTGTTCGTTCCATTAGCAAGCAGCTAGTGTTCCATTAGCAAGCAGCTCGTGTTCCATCAGCAAGCAGCTAGTGTTCCATTAGCAAGCAGCTAGTGTTCCATTAGCAAGCAGCTCGTGTTCCATCAGCAAGCAGCTCGTGTTCCATCAGCAAGCAGCTAGTGTTCCATTAGCAAGCAGCTAGTGTTCCATTAGCAAGCAGCTAGTGTTCCATAAGTAAGCAGCTAGTGTTCCATAAGTAAGCAACTCGTGTTCCATCAGCAAGCAGCTAGTGTTCCATTAGCAAGCAGCTAGTGTTCCATTAGCAAGCAGTTCGTGTTCCATCAGCAAGCAGCTAGTGTTCCATTAGCAAGCAGCTCGTGTTCCATTAGCAAGCAGCTCGTGTTCCATTACCAAGCAGCTAGTGTTCCATAAGTAAGCAACTCGTGGTCCATTAGCAAGCAACTCGTGTTCCATCAGCAAGCAGCTAGTGTTCCATTCGCAAGCAGCTCGTGTTCCATTAGCAAGCAGCTCGTGTTCCATTAGCAAGCAGCTAGTGTTCCATTAGCAAGCAGCTAGTGTTCCATTCGCAAGCAGCTAGTGTTCCATTAGCAAGCAGCTGGTGTTCCATAAGTAAGCAGCTGGTGTTCCATTAGCAAGCAGCTAGTGTTCCATTAGCAAGCAGCTCGTGTTCCATTAGCAAGCAGCTGGTGTTCCATTAGCAAGCAGCTCGTGTTCCATTAGCAAGCAGCTCGTGTTCCGTTAGCAAGCAGCTCGTGTTCCATTAGCAAGCAGCTCGTGTTCCATTAGCAAGTGCCTCGTGTTCCATAAGTAAGCAGCTGGTGTTCCATTAGCAAGCAGCTAGTGTTCCATTAGCAAGCAGCTAGTGTTCCATTAGCAAGCAGCTAGTGCTCCATTAGCAAGTGCCAAGTGCTCCATTAGCAAGCAGCTGGTGTTCCATTTATAGCAAGCAGCTAGTGTTCCATTAGCAAGCACCTAGTGTTCCATTAGCAAGCAGCTCGTGTACCGTTAGCAAGCACCTGGTGTTCCATAAGTAAGCAGCTAGTGTTCCATAAGTAAGCAACTCGTGTTCCATCAGCCAGCAGCTAGTGTTCCATTAGCAAGCAGCTCGTGTTCCATTAGCAAGCAGCTCGTGTTCCGTTAGCAAGGAGCTAGTGTTCCATTAACAAGCAGCTAGTGTTCCATTAGGAGGCGCCTAGTGTTCCATAAGTAAGCAGCTAGTGTTCAATTAGCAAGCAGCTCGTGTTCCATTAGCAAGCAGCTAGTGTTCCATTAGCAAGTGCCTCGTGTTCCATAAGTAAGCAGCTGGTGTTCCATTAGCAAGCAGCTAGTGTTCCATTAGCAAGCACCGCGTGTTCCATTAGCAAGCAGCTCGTGTTCCATTAGCAAGCACCTAGTGTTCCATAAGTATGCAGCTCGTGTTCCGTTAGCAAGCAGCTAGTGTTCCATTAGCAAGCAGCTAGTGTTCCATAAGTAAGCAGCTAGTGTTCCATTAGCAAGCAGCTAGTGTTCCATAAGTAAGCAGCTAGTGTTCCATAAGTAAGCAACTCGTGTTCCATCAGCAAGCAGCTAGTGTTCCATTAGCAATCAGCTAGTGGTCCATTAGCAAGCAGCTCGTGTTCCATCAGCAAGCAGCTAGTGTTCCATTAGCAAGCAGCTCGAGTTCCATTAGCAAGCAACTCGCGTTCCATTACCAAGCAGCTAGTGTTCCATAAGTAAGCAACTCGTGGTCTATTAGCAAGCAACTCGTGTTCCATGAGCAAGCAGCTCGTGTTCCATTAGCAAGCAGCTCGTGTTCCATTAGCAAGCAGCTAGTGTTCCATTAGCAAGCAGCTAGTGTTCCATTCGCAAGCAGCTAGTGTTCCATTAGCAAGCAGCTAATTTCCATAAGTAAGCAGCTGGTGTTCCATTAGCAAGCAGCTAGTGTTCCATTAGCAAGCAGCTCGTGTTCCATTAGCAAGCAGCTGGTGTTCCATGAGCACGCAGCTCATGTTCCATTAGCAAGCAGCTCGTGTTCCGTTAGCAAGCAGCTCATGTTCCATTAGCAAGCAGCTCGTGTTCCATTAGCAAGTGCCTCGTGTTCCATAAGTAAGCAGCTGGTGTTCCATTAGCAAGCAGCTAGTGTTCTATTAGCAAGCAGCTAGTGTTCCATGAGCAAGCAGCTAGTGCTCCATGAGCAAGTGCCTAGTGTTCCATAAGTAAGCAGCTGGTGTTCCATTTATAGCAAGCAGCTAGTGTTCCATTAGCAAGCACCTAGTGTTCCATGAGCAAGCAGCTCGTGTTCCGTTAGCAAGCACCTAGTGTTCCATAAGTAAGCAGCTAGTGTTCCATACGTAAGCAGCTAGTGTTCCATAGGTAAGCAACTCGTGTTCCATCAGCCAGCAGCTAGTGTTCCATTAGCAAGCAGCTCGTGTTCCATTAGCAAGCAGCTCGTGTTCCGTTAGCAAGCAGCTAGTGTTCCATTAGCAAGCAGCTAGTGTTCCATTAGCAAGCAGCTAGTGTGCCATTAGCAAGCAGCTCGTGTTCCATTAGCAAGCAGCTCGTGTGCCATTGGCAAGCAGCTCGTGTTCCATTAGCAAGCAGCCAGTGTTCCATTAGCAAGCAGCTAGTGTTCCATTAGCAAGCAGCTAGTGTTCCATTAGCAAGCAGCTCGTGTTCCATTAGCAAGCAGCTCGTGTTCCATTAGCAATCGCCTCGTGTTCCATAAGTAAGCAGCTAGTGTTCAATTAGCAAGCAGCTCGTGTTCCATTAGCAAGCAGCTCGTGTTCCATTAGCAAGTGCCTCCTGCTCCATAAGTAAGCAGCTGGTGTTCCATTAGCAAGCAGCTCGTGTTCCATTAGCAAGCACATAGTGTTCCATTAGCAAGCAGCTCGTGTTCCATTAGCAAGCAGCTCGTGCTCCATTAGCAAGCACCTGGTGTTCCATAAGTAAGCAGCTACTGTTCCATCAGCAAGTGCCTCGTGTTCCATCAGCAAGCAGCTCGTGTTCCATTCGCAAGCAGCTCGTGTTCCGTTAGCAAGCAGCTAGTGTTCCATTAGCAAGCAGCTCGTGTTCCATGAGCAAGCAGCTAGTGTTCCATTAGCAAGCAGCTAGTGTTCCGTTAGCACGCAGCTCGTGTTCCATCAGCAAGCAGCTAGTGTTCCATTAGCAAGCAGCTAGAAACACCACCATGACACTATGTACCGTGCATGTGACACACCGCCTTGACACGATGTACCGTGCCTGTGACGCACCGCCATGACACTATGTACCGTGCCTGTGACGCACCGCCATGACACGATGTACCGTGCATGGAACGCACTGCCATGACATGATGTACCGTGCCTGTGATGCACCACCATGACACTATGTACCGTGCCTGTGCCGCACGGCCAAGACACTGTGTACGGTGCCTGTGACGAACAGCCATGACACTCTGTACAGTGCCTGTGACGCACCACAATGACACGTGTACCGTGCCTGTGACGCACCGCCATGACACTATGTGCCGTGCCTGTGATGCACAGCCATGACACAATGTACCGTGCCTGTGACGCACCACCATGACACTATGTGCCATGCCTGTGACGCATCGCCATGACACTATGTACCGTGCCTGTGACGCACCGCCATGACACGATGTACCGTGCATGGAACGCACTGCCATGACATGATGTACCGTGCCTGTGATGCACCACCATGACACTATGTACCGTGCCTGTGCCGCACGGCCAAGACACTGTGTACGGTGCCTGTGACGAACAGCCATGACACTCTGTACAGTGCCTGTGACGCACCACAATGACACGTGTACCGTGCCTGTGACGCACCGCCATGACACTATGTACCGTGCCTGTGACGCACCGCCATGACACTATGTGCCGTGCCTGTGACGCATCGCCATGACACGATGTACCGTGCCTGTGACGCACGACCATGACACTATGCACTGTGCCTGTGATGCACTGCCATGACACTATGTACCGTGCCTGTGACGCACGGCCATGACACTATGTACCGTGCCTGTGATGCACTGCCCTGACACGATGTGCCGTGTTTGGACGCACTGCCATGACACTATGTACCATGCAAGTGATGCACCACCATGACACTATGTACCGTGCCTGTGACGCACCACCATGACACAATGTACCATGCATGCGATGCACCACAATGACACTATGTACCGTACCTGTGACGCACCACCATGACACTATGTACCGTGCCTGTGACGCACCACCATGACACTATGTACCGTGCCTGTGACGCACCACCATGACATTATGTACCGTGCCTGTGACGCACCACCATGACACTGTGTAACGTGCCTGTGATGCACCGCCATGACACGATGTACCCAGCCTGTGACGCATCGCCATGACATGATGTACCATGCCTGTGACGCACTGCCATGACACGATGTACCGCGCCTGTGACACACCACCATGACACGATGTACTGTGCCTGTGACGCACCGCCATGACACTGTGCACCGTGCCTGCGACGCACCACCATGACACTATGCACCGTGCCTGCGACGCACCACCATGACACTATGTACCGTGCCTGTGACGCACCACCATGACACGATGTACCGTGGCTGTGCCGCACCGCCAAGACACTGTGTACGGTGCCTGTGACACACCACCATGACACTATGTACCGTGGCTGTGACGCACCGCCAAGACACTGTGTACGGTGCCTGTGACACACCACCATGACACTGTGTACGGTGCCTGTGACACACCACCATGACACTGTGTACGGTGCCTGTGACGCACCACCATGACACTATGTACCGTGGCTGTGACGCACCGCCGTGACACGATGTTTGTCCACGTATCTTTGCCTAATCAGTCATATTCTTTCTTTCTTTATTGTTCATGGCGAGATGATTATGGTGATGAAGAAGATGTTGATGATTATGGTGATGAAGAAGATGATGATGATGATGATGATGGAGAAGATGATGATGATTATGATGATGATTATGGTGATGAAGACCATTCGGCCCCAGCAAGCTGGTCCTCCATTTCGTCCACCTCGGAAGGATGACAGGCTGAGTGAACCTGCCTGGCGCTTTTTAAATTTGACGATCGACCGGGATTCGCACTCGGGATCCTCGGAGCCCAAGGGAGCCCCCCCCCCCCCCCCCCGTGACCGCCAAAACCAGGCGTACGTTTTCCCACTCACCTTCACTCGAGAGTTAAACATCTATATGCGGCGGGACCGTTCGCGAGATCTTCAGGTGGAGTAGGGGAAAACAGGTGCAAGGGAGCAAGAGGGGACGGGGAAGGAAAAAAAAAAGGGTTGGAAGATCTGCGACCGTTCACTCGCCATAGATGTTGGCGCTGCAAATAATTAAACAAAGAAGAATTGATGAAACATGAAAAAGATGAAAGAAAAAAACAAAAACAAAATTAAACCATAATAATAATAATAATGCATTTATTTTATATAGCGATTTTCAGGAAGCCCAAAGACGCTTAGAAAGAAAAATGTGAAGAATTTAAGAACGAAACGCGGACTTCGTAGGAAACACGGTTCAGGTAATCAATAAACGCGGACTTCGTAGGAAACACGGTTCAGGTTTTCTGCCCGTTTTGTGTTTTCTCTTGAACTTCTCCCACCGCTGGTCGCGTCGTTTGACCTCGCAGGAGTTCAATTCAATGAAGTGATTTTCCCTGAAAGCTCCGGTGACTAATTCTCTGGGCATCCTCCGTCGTGCGAAGTCCTTCCTTGGCACACCTGAGCTCCTCACCACATACAAGGCTTTCATCCGCAGCTCAATGGAATACTGTTCCCCCCTCTGGGCTGGTGCTCCTGCCTCACACCTTGCTCGGCTTCACGCTGTTGAGGCCAAAGCTTTCAGAATCATTGGAATCTCCTGCGATGTAGTCAACGCCGAGGGCCTTTCACTCACTCACCGCAGGCAGGTTGGTGGTCTTTCTGTCTTCTACCGACTCCTCTCCGGCCTTGCTCCCCCAGCTCTCTCTGTGCTCTGTCCCCCCAATATTCCTTCAGGTCGCACAAGATCTGCCTGCAACCCTCTTATGGTTAAACTGCCAAAGTCTAGGCTCTCTGCTCACCTTCACTCTTTCATTCCCCTTTTCTCCCGCCTCTGGAACAAACTCCCCCACTCCCTTCAATCCCACTCCTCCCTCCAGGTCTTTAAAACAGCTGTTCACCACCATCTCTTATCGTCCCCCATCGAAAACCTTGATCTTTTCTACCCCCGGTAATTCACCCCAGAGTCCTTGCAGTGTTCATATGTTTTAATCCTCTCCCACCTCCCCCCAAGTCCTCCCGATGTCCCTGCTCTCAAATGTTGTGTTTGTGTCCTTCCCCCTCTTCCCCCTCTCTTTTGTGTCCTTCCCCCTCTCTCCCCATCTTGTCTGCCGCTCCCCTTGTTTTTTGTGTTTTGTGTGTCGGTTTGTCTTTTTGTGTGATTAATGTTAGCTCTTTCACGAGCCTCGATCTTGTATACAAAAAAAAAAAAAAAAAAAATCTCAACCGATCTGTTGTTATTATCTTACACGGATTTCAACAACAACAATCACCTCAGCTGAGGGAGAAACCATGACGAGAATTTCGCGCCTTCCGCAGGTTCTTGGAACACTGACCTCGCTTACAAGGGGAATTCTTGTGTTTGGAGAACCCGTCGTCCTGGTTTTAACAGTTTTATTTATGATTCAGCCATTCTGCACTCCATCTGCGGTAACATTCACATTTGTTCTTTGACCAAGTTTCACCTTCACTCCTGATCGCGTCCCCCACTTCCGCCCCTTCTGTTGCCGAGCAACCGTCAGCGTCTTCTGAGGAAAGGGAGGTCGCATGAAGGATTGAGTAGGAAGGAATGAGTGATGGAACGAAGGATGAAGGAAGGAGGTTGGGGTGTGTTCCGTTAGCAAGCAGCTCGTGTTCCGTTAGCAAGCACCTAGTGTTCCATTAGCAAGCAGCTAGTGTTCCATTAGCAAGCAGCTCGTGTTCCATCAGCAAGCAGCTAGTGTTCCATTAGCAAGCAGCTAGTGTTCCATTAGCAAGCAGCTCGTGTTCCATCAGCAAGCAGCTCGTGTTCCATCAGCAAGCAGCTAGTGTTCCATTAGCAAGCAGCTAGTGTTCCATTAGCAAGCAGCTAGTGTTCCATAAGTAAGCAGCTAGTGTTCCATAAGTAAGCAACTCGTGTTCCATCAGCAAGCAGCTAGTGTTCCATTAGCAAACAGCTAGTGTTCCATTAGCAAGCAGCTCGTGTTCCATCAGCAAGCAGCTAGTGTTCCATTAGCAAGCAGCTGGTGTTCCATTAGCAAGCAGCTCGTGTTCCATTAGCAAGCAGCTCGTGTTCCATTAGCAAGCAGCTGGTGTTCCATTAGCAAGCAGCTCGTGTTCCATTAGCAAGCAGCTCGTGTTCCGTTAGCAAGCAGCTCGTGTTCCATTAGCAAGCAGCTCGTGTTCCATTAGCAAGTGCCTCGTGTTCCATAAGTAAGCAGCTGGTGTTCCATTAGCAAGCAGCTAGTGTTCCATTAGCAAGCAGCTGGTGTTCCATTAGCAAGCAGCTAGTGTTCCATTAGCAAGCAGCTAGTGTTCCATTAGCAAGCAGCTGGTGTTCCATTAGCAAGCAGCTCGTGTTCCATTAGCAAGCAGCTCGTGTTCCGTTAGCAAGCAGCTCGTGTTCCATTAGCAAGCAGCTCGTGTTCCATTAGCAAGTGCCTCGTGTTCCATAAGTAAGCAGCTGGTGTTCCATTAGCAAGCAGCTAGTGTTCCATTAGCAAGCAGCTAGTGTTCCATTAGCAAGCAGCTAGTGCTCCATTAGCAAGTGCCTAGTGCTCCATTAGCAAGCAGCTGGTGTTCCATTTATAGCAAGCAGCTAGTGTTCCATTAGCAAGCACCTAGTGTTCCATTAGCAAGCAGCTCGTGTACCGTTAGCAAGCACCTGGTGTTCCATAAGTAAGCAGCTAGTGTTCCATAAGTAAGCAACTCGTGTTCCATCAGCCAGCAGCTAGTGTTCCATTAGCAAGCAGCTCGTGTTCCATTAGCAAGCAGCTCGTGTTCCGTTAGCAAGGAGCTAGTGTTCCATTAACAAGCAGCTAGTGTTCCATTAGGAGGCGCCTAGTGTTCCATAAGTAAGCAGCTAGTGTTCAATTAGCAAGGAGCTCGTGTTCCATTAGCAAGCAGCTAGTGTTCCATTAGCAAGTGCCTCGTGTTCCATAAGTAAGCAGCTGGTGTTCCATTAGCAAGCAGCTAGTGTTCCATTAGCAAGCACCGCGTGTTCCATTAGCAAGCAGCTCGTGTTCCATTAGCAAGCACCTAGTGTTCCATAAGTATGCAGCTCGTGTTCCGTTAGCAAGCAGCTAGTGTTCCATTAGCAAGCAGCTAGTGTTCCATAAGTAAGCAGCTAGTGTTCCATTAGCAAGCAGCTAGTGTTCCATAAGTAAGCAGCTAGTGTTCCATAAGTAAGCAACTCGTGTTCCATCAGCAAGCAGCTAGTGTTCCATTAGCAATCAGCTAGTGTTCCATTAGCAAGCAGCTCGTGTTCCATCAGCAAGCAGCTAGTGTTCCATTAGCAAGCAGCTCGAGTTCCATTAGCAAGCAACTCGTGTTCCATTACCAAGCAGCTAGTGTTCCATAAGTAAGCAACTCGTGGTCTATTAGCAAGCAACTCGTGTTCCATCAGCAAGCAGCTAGTGTTCCATGAGCAAGCAGCTCGTGTTCCATTAGCAAGCAGCTCGTGTTCCATTAGCAAGCAGCTAGTGTTCCATTAGCAAGCAGCTAGTGTTCCATTCGCAAGCAGCTAGTGTTCCATTAGCAAGCAGCTGGTGTTCCATAAGTAAGCAGCTGGTGTTCCATTAGCAAGCAGCTAGTGTTCCATTAGCAAGCAGCTCGTGTTCCATTAGCAAGCAGCTGGTGTTCCATGAGCACGCCGCTCATGTTCCATTAGCAAGCAGCTCGTGTTCCGTTAGCAAGCAGCTCATGTTCCATTAGCAAGCAGCTCGTGTTCCATTAGCAAGTGCCTCGTGTTCCATAAGTAAGCAGCTGGTGTTCCATTAGCAAGCAGCTAGTGTTCTATTAGCAAGCAGCTAGTGTTCCATGAGCAAGCAGCTAGTGCTCCATGAGCAAGTGCCTAGTGTTCCATAAGTAAGCAGCTGGTGTTCCATTTATAGCAAGCAGCTAGTGTTCCATTAGCAAGCACCTAGTGTTCCATGAGCAAGCAGCTCGTGTTCCGTTAGCAAGCACCTAGTGTTCCATAAGTAAGCAGCTAGTGTTCCATACGTAAGCAGCTAGTGTTCCATAGGTAAGCAACTCGTGTTCCATCAGCCAGCAGCTAGTGTTCCATTAGCAAGCAGCTCGTGTTCCATTAGCAAGCAGCTCGTGTTCCGTTAGCAAGCAGCTAGTGTTCCATTAGCAAGCAGCTAGTGTTCCATTAGCAAGCAGCTAGTGTGCCATTAGCAAGCAGCTCGTGTTCCATTAGCAAGCAGCTCGTGTGCCATTGGCAAGCAGCTCGTGTTCCATTAGCAAGCAGCCAGTGTTCCATTAGCAAGCAGCTAGTGTTCCATTAGCAAGCAGCTAGTGTTCCATTAGCAAGCAGCTCGTGTTCCATTAGCAAGCAGCTCGTGTTCCATTAGCAATCGCCTAGTGTTCCATAAGTAAGCAGCTAGTGTTCAATTAGCAAGCAGCTCGTGTTCCATTAGCAAGCAGCTCGTGTTCCATTAGCAAGTGCCTCGTGCTCCATAAGTAAGCAGCTAGTGTTCCATTAGCAAGCAGCTCGTGTTCCATCAGCAAGCAGCTAGTGTTCCATTAGCAAGCAGCTCGTGTTCCATTAGCAAGCAGCTCGTGTTCCATTACCAAGCAGCTAGTGTTCCATAAGTAAGCAACTCGTGGTCCATTAGCAAGCAACTCGTGTTCCATCAGCAAGCAGCTAGTGTTCCATTCGCAAGCAGCTCGTGTTCCATTAGCAAGCAGCTAGTGTTCCATTCGCAAGCAGCTAGTCTTCCATTAGCAAGCAGCTGGTGTTCCATAAGTAAGCAGCTGGTGTTCCATTAGCAAGCAGCTAGTGTTCCATTAGCAAGCAGCTAGTGTTCCATTAGCAAGCAGCTGGTGTTCCATTAGCAAGCAGCTCGTGTTCCATTAGCAAGCAGCTCGTGTTCCGTTAGCAAGCAGCTCGTGTTCCATGAGCAAGCAGCTCGTGTTCCATTAGCAAGTGCCTCGTGTTCCATAAGTAAGCAGCTGGTGTTCCATTAGCAAGCAGCTAGTGTTCCATTAGCAAGCAGCTAGTGTTCCATTAGCAAGCAGCTAGTGCTCCATTAGCAAGTGCCTAGTGCTCCATTAGCAAGCAGCTGGTGTTCCATTTATAGCAAGCAGCTAGTGTTCCATTAGCAAGCACCTAGTGTTCCATTAGCAAGCAGCTCGTGTTCCGTTAGCAAGCACCTGGTGTTCCATAAGTAAGCAGCTAGTGTTCCATAAGTAACCAACTCGTGTTCCATCAGCCAGCAGCTAGTGTTCCATTAGCAAGCAGCTCGTGTTCCATTAGCAAGCAGCTCGTGTTCCGTTAGCAAGGAGCTAGTGTTCCATTAGCAAGCAGCTAGTGTTCCATTAGGAAGCGCCTAGTGTTCCATAAGTAAGCAGCTAGTGTTCAATTAGCAAGCAGCTCGTGTTCCATTAGCAAGCACCTAGTGTTCCATTAGCAAGTGCCTCGTGTTCCATAAGTAAGCAGCTGGTGTTCCATTAGCAAGCAGCTAGTGTTCCATTAGCAAGCACCGCGTGTTCCATTAGCAAGCAGCTCGTGTTCCATTAGCAAGCACCTAGTGTTCCATAAGTATGCAGCTCGTGTTCCGTTAGCAAGCAGCTAGTGTTCCATTAGCAAGCAGCTAGTGTTCCATAAGTAAGCAGCTAGTGTTCCATGAGCAAGCAGCTAGTGTTCCATAAGTAAGCAGCTAGTGTTCCATAAGCAATCAGCTAGTGTTCCATTAGCAAGCAGCTCGTGTTCCATTAGCAAGCAGCTAGTGTTCCATTAGCAAGCAGCTCGAGTTCCATTAGCAAGCAACTCGTGTTCCATTACCAAGCAGCTAGTGTTCCATAAGTAAGCAACTCGTGGTCTATTAGCAAGCAACTCGTGTTCCATCAGCAAGCAGCTAGTGTTCCATGAGCAAGCAGCTCGTGTTCCATTAGCAAGCAGCTCGTGTTCCATTAGCAAGCAGCTAGTGTTCCATTAGCAAGCAGCTAGTGTTCCATTCGCAAGCAGCTAGTGTTCCATTAGCAAGCAGCTGGTGTTCCATAAGTAAGCAGCTGGTGTTCCATTAGCAAGCAGCTAGTGTTCCATTAGCAAGCAGCTCGTGTTCCATTAGCAAGCAGCTGGTGTTCCATGAGCACGCAGCTCGTGTTCCATTAGCAAGCAGCTCGTGTTCCGTTAGCAAGCAGCTCATGTTCCATTAGCAAGCAGCTCGTGTTCCATAAGCAAGTGCCTCGTGTTCCATAAGTAAGCAGCTGGTGTTCCATTAGCAAGCAGCTAGTGTTCTATTAGCAAGCAGCTAGTGTTCCATGAGCAAGCAGCTAGTGCTCCATGAGCAAGTGCCTAGTGTTCCATAAGTAAGCAGCTGGTGTTCCATTTATAGCAAGCAGCTAGTGTTCCATTAGCAAGCACCTAGTGTTCCATGAGCAAGCAGCTCGTGTTCCGTTAGCAAGCACCTAGTGTTCCATAAGTAAGCAGCTAGTGTTCCATACGTAAGCAGCTAGTGTTCCATAGGTAAGCAACTCGTGTTCCATCAGCCAGCAGCTGGTGTTCCATTAGCAAGCAGCTCGTGTTCCATTAGCAAGCAGCTCGTGTTCCGTTAGCAAGCAGCTAGTGTTCCATTAGCAAGCAGCTAGTGTTCCATTAGCAAGCAGCTAGTGTGCCATTAGCAAGCAGCTCGTGTTCCATTAGCAAGCAGCTCGTGTGCCATTGGCAAGCAGCTCGTGTTCCATTAGCAAGCAGCCAGTGTTCCATTAGCAAGCAGCTAGTGTTCCATTAGCAAGCAGCTAGTGTTCCATTAGCAAGCAGCTCGTGTTCCATTAGCAAGCAGCTCGTGTTCCATTAGCAATCGCCTAGTGTTCCATAAGTAAGCAGCTAGTGTTCAATTAGCAAGCAGCTCGTGTTCCATCAGCAAGCAGCTCGTGTTCCATCAGCAAGCAGCTAGTGTTCCATTAGCAAGCAGCTAGTGTTCCATTAGCAAGCAGCTAGTGTTCCATAAGTAAGCAGCTAGTGTTCCATAAGTAAGCAACTCGTGTTCCATCAGCAAGCAGCTAGTGTTCCATTAGCAAGCAGCTAGTGTTCCATTAGCAAGCAGCTCGTGTTCCATCAGCAAGCAGCTAGTGTTCCATTAGCAAGCAGCTAGTGTTCCATTCGCAAGCAGCTAGTGTTCCATTAGCAAGCAGCTGGTGTTCCATAAGTAAGCAGCTGGTGTTCCATTAGCAAGCAGCTAGTGTTCCATTAGCAAGCAGCTAGTGTTCCATTAGCAAGCAGCTGGTGTTCCATTAGCAAGCAGCTCGTGTTCCATTAGCAAGCAGCTCGTGTTCCGTTAGCAAGCAGCTCGTGTTCCATTAGCAAGCAGCTCGTGTTCCATTAGCAAGTGCCTCGTGTTCCATAAGTAAGCAGCTGGTGTTCCATTAGCAAGCAGCTAGTGTTCCATTAGCAAGCAGCTAGTGTTCCATTAGCAAGCAGCTAGTGCTCCATTAGCAAGTGCCTAGTGCTCCATTAGCAAGCAGCTGGTGTTCCATTTATAGCAAGCAGCTAGTGTTCCATTAGCAAGCACCTAGTGTTCCATTAGCAAGCAGCTCGTGTACCGTTAGCAAGCACCTGGTGTTCCATAAGTAAGCAGCTAGTGTTCCATAAGTAAGCAACTCGTGTTCCATCAGCCAGCAGCTAGTGTTCCATTAGCAAGCAGCTCGTGTTCCATTAGCAAGCAGCTCGTGTTCCGTTAGCAAGGAGCTAGTGTTCCATTAACAAGCAGCTAGTGTTCCATTAGGAGGCGCCTAGTGTTCCATAAGTAAGCAGCTAGTGTTCAATTAGCAAGCAGCTCGTGTTCCATTAGCAAGCAGCTAGTGTTCCATTAGCAAGTGCCTCGTGTTCCATAAGTAAGCAGCTGGTGTTCCATTAGCAAGCAGCTAGTGTTCCATTAGCAAGCACCGCGTGTTCCATTAGCAAGCAGCTCGTGTTCCATTAGCAAGCACCTAGTGTTCCATAAGTATGCAGCTCGTGTTCCGTTAGCAAGCAGCTAGTGTTCCATTAGCAAGCAGCTAGTGTTCCATAAGTAAGCAGCTAGTGTTCCATTAGCAAGCAGCTAGTGTTCCATAAGTAAGCAGCTAGTGTTCCATAAGTAAGCAACTCGTGTTCTATCAGCAAGCAGCTAGTGTTCCATTAGCAATCAGCTAGTGTTCCATTAGCAAGCAGCTCGTGTTCCATCAGCAAGCAGCTAGTGTTCCATTAGCAAGCAGCTCGAGTTCCATTAGCAAGCAACTCGTGTTCCATTACCAAGCAGCTAGTGTTCCATAAGTAAGCAACTCGTGGTCTATTAGCAAGCAACTCGTGTTCCATCAGCAAGCAGCTAGTGTTCCATGAGCAAGCAGCTCGTGTTCCATTAGCAAGCAGCTCGTGTTCCATTAGCAAGCAGCTAGTGTTCCATTAGCAAGCAGCTAGTGTTCCATTCGCAAGCAGCTAGTGTTCCATTAGCAAGCAGCTGGTGTTCCATAAGTAAGCAGCTGGTGTTCCATTAGCAAGCAGCTAGTGTTCCATTAGCAAGCAGCTCGTGTTCCATTAGCAAGCAGCTCGTGTTCCGTTAGCAAGCAGCTCATGTTCCATTAGCAAGCAGCTCGTGTTCCATTAGCAAGTGCCTCGTGTTCCATAAGTAAGCAGCTGGTGTTCCATTAGCAAGCAGCTAGTGTTCTATTAGCAAGCAGCTAGTGTTCCATGAGCAAGCAGCTAGTGCTCCATGAGCAAGTGCCTAGTGTTCCATAAGTAAGCAGCTGGTGTTCCATTTATAGCAAGCAGCTAGTGTTCCATGAGCAAGCAGCTAGTGCTCCATGAGCAAGTGCCTAGTGTTCCATTAGCAAGCACATAGTGTTCCATTAGCAAGCAGCTCGTGTTCCATTAGCAAGCAGCTCGTGCTCCATTAGCAAGCACCTGGTGTTCCATAAGTAAGCAGCTACTGTTCCATCAGCAAGTGCCTCGTGTTCCATTAGCAAGCAGCTCGTGTTCCATTCGCAAGCAGCTCGTGTTCCGTTAGCAAGCAGCTAGTGTTCCATTAGCAAGCAGCTCGTGTTCCATGAGCAAGCAGCTAGTGTTCCATTAGCAAGCAGCTAGAAACACCACAATGACACTATGAACCGTGCCTGTGACGCACCACCATGACACTATGTACCGTGCCTGTGATGCACCACCATGACACTGTGTACCGTGCCTGTGATGCACCGCCATGACACGATGTACCCAGCCTGTGACGCATCGCCATGACATGATGTACCATGCCTGTGACGCACCGCCATGACACTGTGCACCGTGCCTGCGACGCACCACCATGACACTATGCACCGTGCCTGCGACGCACCACCATGACACTGTGTACCGTGCCTGTGACGCACCACCATGACACGATGCACCATGCCTGTGACACAACGCCATGACACTATGCACCGTGCCTGTGACGCACCGCCATGACACGATGCACCGTGCCTGTGACACAACGCCATGACACTATGCACCGTGCCTGTGACGCACCGCCATGACACTATGTCCCGTGCCTGTGACGCACCACCATGACACTATGTACCGTGCATGTGACGCACTGCCATGACACTATGTACCAGGCATTGGACGCACCGCCATGACACTATGTACCGTGCCAGTGACGCACCGCCATGATACTATGTACCGCGCCTGCGATGCACCACCATGACACTATGTACCGTGCCTGTGACGCACAGTCATGACACTATGTACCGTGCCTGTGCCACACCGCCAAGACACTGTGTACGGTGCCTGTGACGCACAGCCATGACACTATGTACCGTGCATGGAACGCACCACCATGACACTATGTACCGTGGCTGTGACGCACCGCCGTGACACGATGTTTGTCCACGTATCTTTGCCTAATCAGTCATATTCTTTCTTTCTTTATTGCTCATGGCGAGATGATTATGGTGATGAAGAAGATGATGATGATTATGGTGATGAAGAAGATGATGATGATTATGATGATGGAGAAGATGATGATGATTATGATGATGATTATGGTGATGAAGACCATTCGGCCCCAGCAAGCTGGTCCTCCATTTCGTCCACCTCGGAAGGATGACAGGCTGAGTGAACCTGCCTGGCGCTTTTTAAATTTGACGATCGACCGGGATTCGCACTCGGGATCCTCGGAGCCCAAGGGAGCCCCCCCCCCCGTGACCGCCAAAACCAGGCGTACGTTTTCCCACTCACCTTCACTCGAGAGTTAAACATCTATATGCGGCGGGACCGTTCGCGAGATCTTCAGGTGGAGTAGGGGAAAACAGGTGCAAGGGAGCAAGAGGGGACGGGGAAGGAAAAAAAAAAGGGTTGGAAGATCTGCGACCGTTCACTCGCCATAGATGTTGGCGCTGCAAATAATTAAACAAAGAAGAATTGATGAAACATGAAAAAGATGAAAGAAAAAAACAAAAACAAAATTAAACCATAATAATAATAATAATGCATTTATTTTATATAGCGATTTTCAGGAAGCCCAAAGACGCTTAGAAAGAAAAATGTGAAGAATTTAAGAACGAAACGCGGACTTCGTAGGAAACACGGTTCAGGTAATCAATAAACGCGGACTTCGTAGGAAACACGGTTCAGGTTTTCTGCCCGTTTTGTGTTTTCTCTTGAACTTCTCCCACCGCTGGTCGCGTCGTTTGACCTCGCAGGAGTTCAATTCAATGAAGTGATTTTCCCTGAAAGCTCCGGTGACTAATTATCAACCGATCTGTTGTTATTATCTTACACGGATTTCAACAACAACATTCACCTCAGATGAGGGAGAAACCATGACGAGAATTTCGCGCCTTCCGCAGGTTCTTGGAACACTGACCTCGCTTAAAAGGGGAATTCTTGTGTTTGGAGAACCCGTCGTCCTGGTTTTAACAGTTTTATTTATGATTCAGCCATTCTGCACTCCATCTGCGGTAACATTCACATTTGTTCTTTGACCAAGTTTCACCTTCACTCCTGATCGCGTCCTCCACTTCCGCCCCTTCTGTTGCCGAGCAACCGTCTTCTGAGGAAAGGGAGGTCAAATGAAGGATTGAGAAGGAAGGAATGAGTGAGGGAACGAAGGATGAAGGAAGGAAGTTGGGGTGTGTTCCGTTAGCAAGCAGCTCGTGTTCCGTTAGCAAGCAGCTAGTGTTCCATAAGTAAGCAACTCGTGTTCCACAAGTAAGCAGCTAGTGTTCCATTAGCAAGCAGCTAGTGTTCCATAAGTAAGCAACTCATGTTCCATAAGTAAGCAGCTAGTGTTCCATTAGCAAACAGCTAGTGTTCCATTAGCAAGCAGCTCGTGTTCCATTGGCAAGCAGCTCGTGTTCCATTAGCAAGCAGCTCGTGTTCCATTAGCAAGCAGCTCGTGTTCCATTAGCAAGCAGCTAGTGTTACATTAGCAAGCAGCTAGTGTTCCATTAGCAAGCAGCTAGTGCTCCATTAGCAAGCGCCTAGTGTTCCATAAGTAAGCAGCTGGTGTTCCATAAGTAAGCAGCTTGTGTTCCATAAGTAAGCAACTCGTGTTCCATCAGCCAGCAGCTAGTGTTCCATAAGCAAGCAGCTCGTGTTCCATCAGCAAGCAGCTAGTGTTCCATTAGCAAGCAGCTAGTGTTCCATAAGTAAGCAGCTAGTGTTCCATTAGCAAGCAGCTAGTGTTCCATAAGTAAGCAACTCGTGTTCCATCAGCCAGCAGCTCGTGTTCCATAAGCAAGCAGCTCGTGTTCCATCAGCAAGCAGCTAGTGTTCCATTAGCAAGCAGCTAGTGTTCCATAAGTAAGCAGCTAGTGTTCCATTAGCAAGCAGCTAGTGTTCCATAAGTAAGCAGCTAGTGTTCCATAAGTAAGCAACTCGTGTTCCATCAGCAAGCAGCTAGTGTTCCATTAGCAAGCAGCAAGTGTTCCATTAGCAAGCAGCTCGTGTTCCATCAGCAAGCAGCTAGTGTTCCATTAGCAAGCAGCTCGAGTTCCATTAGCAAGCAACTCGTGTTCCATTACCAAGCAGCTAGTGTTCCATGAGCAAGCAGCTCGTGTTCCATTAGCAAGCAGCTCGTGTTACATTAGCAAGCAGCTAGTGTTCCATTAGCAAGCAGCTAGTGTTCCATTCGCAAGCAGCTAGTGTTCCATTAGCAAGCAACTCGTGTTCCATTACCAAGCAGCTAGTGTTCCATAAGTAAGCAACTCGTGGTCTATTACCAAGCAGCTCGTGTTCCATCAGCAAGCAGCTAGTGTTCCATTAGCAAGCAGCTCGAGTTCCATTAGCAAGCAACTCGTGTTCCATTACCAAGCAGCTAGTGTTCCATAAGTAAGCAACTCGTGGTCTATTAGCAAGCAACTCGTGTTCCATCAGCAAGCAGCTAGTGTTCCATGAGCAAGCAGCTCGTGTTCCATTAGCAGGCAGCTCGTGTTCCATTAGCAAGCAGCTAGCGTTCCATTAACAAGCAACTAGTGTTCCATTCGCAAGCAGCTAGTGTTCCATTAGCAAGCAGCTGGTGTTCCATAAGTAAGCAGCTGGTGTTCCATTAGCAAGCAGCTAGTGTTCCATTAGCAAGCAGCTCGTGTTCCATTAGCAAGCAGCTGGTGTTCCATGAGCACGCAGCTCGTGTTCCATTAGCAAGCAGCTCGTGTTCCGTTAGCAAGCAGCTCATGTTCCATTAGCAAGCAGTTCGTGTTCCATTAGCAAGTGCCTCGTGTTCCATAAGTAAGCAGCTGGTGTTCCATTAGCAAGCAGCTAGTGTTCCATGAGCAAGCAGCTAGTGCTCCATGAGCAAGTGCCTAGTGTTCCATAAGTAAGCAGCTGGTGTTCCATTTATAGCAAGCAGCTAGTGTTCCATTAGCAAGCACCTAGTGTTCCATTAGCAAGCAGCTAGTGTTCCATTTGGCAAGTAGCTCGTGTTCCATTAGCAAGCAGCTCGTGTTCCATAAGCAAGCAGCTCGTGTTCCATCAGCAAGCAGCTAGTGTTCCATTAGCAAGCAGCTAGTGTTCCATAAGTAAGCAGCTAGTGTTCCATTAGCAAGCAGCTAGTGTTCCATAAGTAAGCAGCTAGTGTTCCATAAGTAAGCAACTCGTGTTCCATCAGCAAGCAGCTAGTGTTCCATTAGCAAGCAGCTCGAGTTCCATTAGCAAGCAACTCGTGTTCCATTACCAAGCAGCTAGTGTTCCATGAGCAAGCAGCTCGTGTTCCATTAGCAAGCAGCTCGTGTTACATTAGCAAGCAGCTAGTGTTCCATTAGCAAGCAGCTAGTGTTCCATTCGCAAGCAGCTAGTGTTCCATTAGCAAGCAACTCGTGTTCCATTACCAAGCAGCTAGTGTTCCATAAGTAAGCAACTCGTGGTCTATTACCAAGCAGCTCGTGTTCCATCAGCAAGCAGCTAGTGTTCCATTAGCAAGCAGCTCGAGTTCCATTAGCAAGCAACTCGTGTTCCATTACCAAGCAGCTAGTGTTCCATAAGTAAGCAACTCGTGGTCTATTAACAAGCAACTCGTGTTCCATCAGCAAGCAGCTAGTGTTCCATGAGCAAGCAGCTCGTGTTCCATTAGCAGGCAGCTCGTGTTCCATTAGCAAGCAGCTAGTGTTCCATTAACAAGCAGCTAGTGTTCCATTCGCAAGCAGCTAGTGTTCCATTAGCAAGCAGCTGGTGTTCCATAAGTAAGCAGCTGGTGTTCCATTAGCAAGCAGCTAGTGTTCCATTAGCAAGCAGCTCGTGTTCCATTAGCAAGCAGCTGGTGTTCCATGAGCACGCAGCTCGTGTTCCATTAGCAAGCAGCTCGTGTTCCGTTAGCAAGCAGCTCATGTTCCATTAGCAAGCAGTTCGTGTTCCATTAGCAAGTGCCTCGTGTTCCATAAGTAAGCAGCTGGTGTTCCATTAGCAAGCAGCTAGTGTTCCATGAGCAAGCAGCTAGTGCTCCATGAGCAAGTGCCTAGTGTTCCATAAGTAAGCAGCTGGTGTTCCATTTATAGCAAGCAGCTAGTGTTCCATTAGCAAGCACCTAGTGTTCCATTAGCAAGCAGCTAGTGTTCCATTTGGCAAGTAGCTCGTGTTCCATTAGCAAGCAGCTCGTGTTCCATGAGCAAGCAGCTCGTGTTCCATTAGCAAGCAGCTATTGTTCCATGAGCAAGCAGCTAGTGTTCCATTAGCAAGCAGCTCGTGTTCCATTAGCAAGCAGCTCGTGTTCTGTTAGCAAGCAGCGAGTGTTCCATTAGCAAGCAGCTGGTGTTCCATTAGCAAGCAGCTAGTGCTCCATCAGCAAGCGCCTCGTGTTCCATAAGTAAGCAGCTGGTGTTCCATTTATAGCAAGCAGCTAGTGTTCCATTAGCAAGCACCTCGTGTTCCATGAGCAAGCAGCTCGTGTTCCGTTAGCAAGCACCTAGTGTTCCAACAGTAAGCAGCTAGTGTTCCATAAGTAAGCAGCAAGTGTTCCATAAGTAAGCAACTCCTGTTCCATCAGCCAGCAGCTAGTGTTCCATTAGCAAGCAGCTCGTGTTCCATTAGCAAGCAGCTCGTGTTCCGTGAGCAAGCAGCTAGTGTTCCATTAGCAAGCAGCTCATGGTCCATCAGCAAGCAGCTAGTGTTCCATTAGCAATCGCCTAGTGTAACAATAAGTAAGCAGCTAGTGTTCAATTAGCAAGCAGCTCGTGTTCCATTAGCAAGCAGCTCGTGTTCCATTAGCAAGTGCCTCGTGCTCCATAAGTAAGCAGCTGGTGTTCCATTAGCAAGCAGCTCGTGTTCCATTAGCAAGCACATAGTGTTCCATTAGCAAGCAGCTCGTGTTCCATTAGCAAGCAGCTCGTGCTCCATTAGCAAGCACCTGGTGTTCCATAAGTAAGCAGCTACTGTTCCATCAGCAAGGGCCTCGTGTTCCATTAGCAAGCAGCTCGTGTTCCATTAGCAAGCAGCTCGTGTTCCGTTAGCAAGCAGCTAGTGTTCCATTAGCAAGCAGCTCGTGTTCCATGAGCAAGCAGCTAGTGTTCCATTAGCAAGCAGCTAGTGTTCCGTTAGCACGCAGCTCGTGTTCCATTAGCACGCAGCTAGTGTTCCATCAGCAAGCAGCTCGTGTTCCGTTAGCACGCAGCTCGTGTTCCATTGGCAAGCAGCTAGTGTTCCATTAGCAAGCAGCTAGAAACACCACCATGACACTATGTACCGTGCATGTGACACACCGCCTTGACACGATGTACCGTGCCTGTGACGCACCGCCATGACACTATGTACCGTGCCTGTGACGCACGGCCATGACACTATGTACCGTGCCTGTGATGCACTGCCATGACACGATGTACCGTGTTTGGACGCACTGCCATGACACTATGTACCATGCAAGTGATGCACCACCATGACACTATGTACCGTGCCTGTGACGCACCACCATGACACAATGTACCATGCATGCGATGCACCACAATGACACTATGTACCGTGCCTGTGACGCACCACCATGACACTATGTACCGTGCCTGTGATGCACCACCATGACACTGTGTACCGTGCCTGTGACGCACCACCATGACACGATGCACCATGCCTGTGACACAACGCCATGACACTATGCACCGTGCCTGTGACGCACCGCCATGACACTATGTCCCGTGCCTGTGACGCACCGCCATGACACGATGTACCCAGCCTGTGACGCATCGCCATGACATGATGTACCATGCCTGTGACGCACCACCATGACACTGTGTACCGTGCTTGTGATGCACCGCCATGACACGATGTACCCAGCCTGTGACGCATCGCCATGACATGATGTACCATGCCTGTGACGCACTGCCATGACACGATGTACTGTGCCTGCGACACACCACCATGACACGATGTACCGTGCCTGTGACGCACCGCCATGACACTGTGCACCGTGCCTGCGACGCACCACCATGACACTATGCACCGTGCCTGTGACACACCGCCATGACACTATGTACCGTGCCTGTGACGCACCACCATGACACGATGCACCATGCCTGTGACACACCGCCATGACACTATGCACCGTGCCTGTGACGCACCGCCATGACACTATGTGCCGTGCCTGTGACGCATCGCCATGACACGATGTACCGTGCCTGTGACGCACGACCATGACACTATGCACTGTGATGCACTGCCATGACACTATGTACCGTGCCTGTGACGCACGGCCATGACACTATGTACCGTGCCTGTGATGCACTGCCCTGACACGATGTACCGTGCCTGTGACGCACCACCATGACACAATGTACCATGCATGCGATGCACCACAATGACACTATGTACCGTGCCTGTGACGCACCACCATGACACTATGTACCGTGCCTGTGACGCACCACCATGACATTATGTACCGTGCCTGTGACGCACCACCATGACACTGTGTACCGTGCCTGTGATGCACCGCCATGACACGATGTACCCAGCCTGTGACGCACTGCCATGACACGATGTACCGTGCCTGTGACACACCACCATGACACGATGTACTGTGCCTGTGACGCACCGCCATGACACTGTGCACCGTGCCTGCGACGCACCACCATGACACTATGCACCGTGCCTGCGACGCACCACCATGACACTATGTACCGTGCCTGTGACGCACCACCATGACACGATGCACCATGCCTGTGACACAACGCCATGACACTATGCACCGTGCCTGTGACGCACCGCCATGACACTATGTCCCGTGCCTGTGACGCACCGCCATGACACGATGTACCATGCATGGAACGCACTGCTATGACATGATGAACCGTGCCTGTGACGCACCACCATGACACTATGTACCGTGCCAGTGACGCACCGCCATGATACTATGTACCATGCCTGTGACGCACAGTCATGACACTATGTACCGTGCCTGTGCCACACCGCCAAGACACTGTGTACGGTGCCTGTGACGCACAGCCATGACACTATGTACCGTGCATGGAACGCACCGCCATGACACTATGTACCGTGGCTGTGCCGCACCGCCAAGACACTGTGTACGGTGCATGTGACACACCACCATGACACTATGTACTGTGGCTGTGACGCACCACCATGACACTATGTACCGTGGCTGTGACGCACCGCCGTGACACGATGTTTGTCCACGTATCTTTGCCTAATCAGTCATATTCTTTCTTTCTTTATTGTTCATGGCGAGATGATTATGGTGATGAAGAAGATGATGATGATTATGGTGATGAAGAAGATGATGATGATTATGATGATGGAGAAGATGATGATGATTATGATGATGATTATGGTGATGAAGACCATTCGGCCCCAGCAAGCTGGTCCTCCATTTCGTCGACCTCGGAAGGATGACAGGCTGAGTGAACCTGCCTGGCGCTTTTTAAATTTGACGATCGACCGGGATTCGCACTCGGGATCCTCGGAGCCCAAGGGAGCCCCCCCCCCCCGTGACCGCCAAAACCAGGCGTACGTTTTCCCACTCACCTTCACTCGAGAGTTAAACATCTATATGCGGCGGGACCGTTCGCGAGATCTTCAGGTGGAGTAGGGGAAAACAGGTGCAAGGGAGCAAGAGGGGACGGGGAAGGAAAAAAAAAAGGGTTGGAAGATCTGCGACCGTTCACTCGCCATAGATGTTGGCGCTGCAAATAATTAAACAAAGAAGAATTGATGAAACATGAAAAAGATGAAAGAAAAAAACAAAAACAAAATTAAACCATAATAATAATAATAATGCATTTATTTTATATAGCGATTTTCAGGAAGCCCAAAGACGCTTAGAAAGAAAAATGTGAAGAATTTAAGAACGAAACGCGGACTTCGTAGGAAACACGGTTCAGGTAATCAATAAACGCGGACTTCGTAGGAAACACGGTTCAGGTTTTCTGCCCGTTTTGTGTTTTCTCTTGAACTTCTCCCACCGCTGGTCGCGTCGTTTGACCTCGCAGGAGTTCAATTCAATGAAGTGATTTTCCCTGAAAGCTCCGGTGACTAATTCTCTGGGCATCCTCCGTCGTGCGAAGTCCTTCCTTGGCACACCTGAGCTCCTCACCACATACAAGGCTTTCATCCGCAGCTCAATGGAATACTGTTCCCCCCTCTGGGCTGGTGCTCCTGCCTCACACCTTGCTCGGCTTCACGCTGTTGAGGCCAAAGCTTTCAGAATCATTGGAATCTCCTGCGATGTAGTCAACGCCGAGGGCCTTTCACTCACTCACCGCAGGCAGGTTGGTGGTCTTTCTGTCTTCTACCGACTCCTCTCCGGCCTTGCTCCCCCAGCTCTCTCTGTGCTCTGTCCCCCCAATATTCCTTCAGGTCGCACAAGATCTGCCTGCAACCCTCTTATGGTTAAACTGCCAAAGTCTAGGCTCTCTGCTCACCTTCACTCTTTCATTCCCCTTTTCTCCCGCCTCTGGAACAAACTCCCCCACTCCCTTCAATCCCACTCCTCCCTCCAGGTCTTTAAAACAGCTGTTCACCACCATCTCTTATCGTCCCCCATCGAAAACCTTGATCTTTTCTACCCCCGGTAATTCACCCCAGAGTCCTTGCAGTGTTCATATGTTTTAATCCTCTCCCACCTCCCCCCAAGTCCTCCCGATGTCCCTGCTCTCAAATGTTGTGTTTGTGTCCTTCCCCCTCTTCCCCCTCTCTTTTGTGTCCTTCCCCCTCTCTCCCCATCTTGTCTGCCGCTCCCCTTGTTTTTTGTGTTTTGTGTGTCGGTTTGTCTTTTTGTGTGATTAATGTTAGCTCTTTCACGAGCCTCGATCTTGTATACAAAAAAAAAAAAAAAAAAAACTCAACCGATCTGTTGTTATTATCTTACACGGATTTCAACAACAACATTCACCTCAGCTGAGGGAGAAACCATGACGAGAATTTCGCGCCTTCCGCAGGTTCTTGGAACACTGACCTCGCTTACAAGGGGAATTCTTGTGTTTGGAGAACCCGTCGTCCTGGTTTTAACAGTTTTATTTATGATTCAGCCATTCTGCACTCCATCTGCGGTAACATTCACATTTGTTCTTTGACCAAGTTTCACCTTCACTCCTGATCGCGTCCCCCACTTCCGCCCCTTCTGTTGCCGAGCAACCGTCAGCGTCTTCTGAGGAAAGGGAGGTCGCATGAAGGATTGAGTAGGAAGGAATGAGTGATGGAACGAAGGATGAAGGAAGGAAGTTGGGGTGTGTTCCGTTAGCAAGCAGCTCGTGTTCCGTTAGCAAGCACCTAGTGTTCGTTCCATTAGCAAGCAGCTAGTGTTCCATTAGCAAGCAGCTCGTGTTCCATCAGCAAGCAGCTAGTGTTCCATTAGCAAGCAGCTAGTGTTCCATTAGCAAGCAGCTCGTGTTCCATCAGCAAGCAGCTCGTGTTCCATCAGCAAGCAGCTAGTGTTCCATTAGCAAGCAGCTAGTGTTCCATTAGCAAGCAGCTAGTGTTCCATAAGTAAGCAGCTAGTGTTCCATAAGTAAGCAACTCGTGTTCCATCAGCAAGCAGCTCGTGTTCCGTTAGCAAGCAGCTAGTGTTCCATTAGCAAGCAGCTCGTGTTCCATCAGCAAGCAGCTAGTGATCCGTTAGCAAGCAAGTAGTGCTCCATTCGCAACCAGCTCGTGTTCTGTTAGCAAGCAGCTCGTATTCCATTAGCAAGCAGCTCATGTTCCGTTTGCAAGCAGCTCATGTTCCATTAGCAAGCAGCTCCTGTTCCGTTAGCAAGCAGCTCGTATTCCATGAGCAAGCAGCTCATGTTCCGTTAGCAAGCAGCTCATGTTCCATTAGCAAGCAACTAGTGTTCCATTAGCAAGCAGCTAGTGTTCCAATGTTCCATGAGTAAGCAGCTCGTGTTCCACTAGCAAGCAGCTAGTGTTCCATTAGCAAGCAGCTAGTGCTCCATTAGCAAGCAGCTCATGTTCCATTAGCAAGCAGCTAGTGTTCCATTAGCAAGCAGCTAGTGTTCCATTAGCAAGCAGCTCATGTTCCATTAGCAAGCAGCTCCTGTTCCGTTAGCAAGCAGCTCGTATTCCATTAGCAAGCAGCTCATGTTCCGTTAGCAAGCAGCTCATGTTCCATTAGCAAGCACCTAGTGTTCCATTAGCAAGCAGCTAGTGTTCCATGAGCAAGCAGCTCGTGTTCCACAAGCAAGTAGCTAGTGTTCCATTAGCAAGCAGCTAGTGCTCCATTAGCAAGCAGCTAGTGTTCCATTAGCAAGCAGCTCGTTTTCCATTCGCAAGCAGCTGGTGTTCCATGAGCAAGCAGCGAGTGTTCCATTACCAAGCAGCTGGTGTTCCACGAGCAAGCAGCTAGTGTTCCATTACCAAGCAGCTCGTGTTCCATTAGCAAGCAGCTCGTTTTCCATTCGCAAGCAGGTGGTGTTCCATTTGCAAGCAGCTGGTATTCCACTAGCAAGCAGCTCGTTTTCCATTCGCAAGCAGCTGGTGTTCCATTACCAAGGCGCTGGTGTTCCACTAGCAAGCAGCTAGTGTTCCATTAGCAAGCAGCTCGTGCTCCATTAGCAAGCAGCCAGTGTTCCATTAGCAAGCAGCTAGTATTCCATTAGCAAGCAGCGAGTGTTCTGTCGTGGAAGTGTAGGTGAGACTCAAGACGCCAATGATCGGAAACAGGTTTTACAAAAGGTCATGACTTTATTAACTGGTTGTTCACTTTCATTCCAATACCAAATAACTACCGTTTAACTCAATGGACCAGGTCACTCTATCCGCATGGTCCTTCTTGTTCGGCCGATGTTCCTCCGCCATTCCCGTCCTCCTTCCTCCCGTCGGGCAGAGGTTCTGATGATGAGTGCTCCTTGACTCCAAGTCTCTTCTGTTTATATGGGCAAGCTTCAGTTAATCCCCTGTGCGCTGAAATCGTAATCCCTTCTCCGCTGCTTCTAATCCTTTCTCCGCAAACGTTACTCGGTCGCCTCACTGGCACCAGCTCGCTCCCCTCCTGCTGCGAGTTCCATTTACCAAACAATAGGGGGGTGCTCCAGCCTGGGGCTGTGACCAGGTGGACAAGAGATTACCATGTTCGTGCACATTCCTGACACTCATTTACGAAATCGTCTATCTGCTTCGTTACTAGTCCCAATCAATGAGTTACATTTCCACAATTCCCCATCTTTTTGTTTTTGTTTATATTTACCATTAATCTAAACATCAATATATGTAAACAATCAATCACTGCAAGTAAACATCAATACAAGTATAAGTAAATAATCAATCACTGCAAGTAAACATCATTACAAGTATCCAAACCATAACTTTGGTAATCAAATTCCCTTAGGCATACACCGTCATCCTGCAAGAATCACAAAACATTTCGTTGGTCATTGACTCCTTCCATATTGTTCAATCTATTGCCTTTGCATCACAAATATCTTTTCAAAACAACACTTCACCATCACCAAGATACAACAATTTCACTTCATTTTCAAGTTTTGTAAAGCATCTGCACCATCTGGCAAAAACGTTTGCCTCCACACAAATGTTGACTTTGTTTGAAAGGAAGGGCTGATCACTTGTGTTTGAATCCAGGTATGAAACATTTTCTCCTAATGTCTTCATAGCACCTGCACTACTTCGTGTAGGATTTCGCTGTTGTGGTAACATTGCGGAGTCATAGACTGACCCTGCTCTCCATGTAGCATTCTTGCCACTTTTTGCTGTAAACCATAGTAATTCCTGAACAAGGCCTTCACCCAGTTGTAGTCGACTTGCCTCCTCCCTCATTGTGAGTGGGCAGCAAGTATTGGTGTGACGTTGATTGGCCAGCAAGATGTGGAACAGGGATGCCGGATGCATCCACAATGATGTTGGGACCATGGTGTTCAGGTCATCCATGGTCCATACCAGGAGTGGCCCGCAGAATCGTGCACAGCTGTTGTGAAAAGGCACAGCCATTGGTTTGCAGCTCCATGCTGGCTCCCCGGAAGTTGGTGAAGTAATAACATATGTCCCCGCATTTCACAGAGGTTGCAGGTAAGGTGTCGTTGTCCTGCAACTTCTGATGTGATGAATGTTCCAAGCCTTCGAACAAGAGTAAGTGATCGCCTTTCTTTCATATGTTGCAGTGTGATCCAGGCAAATGGTCACATAAATTTCCTTGGTGAAGGTAAGCATCCATCTCCAAGTTACACGGGAGAATGTCTTCATCATTCTTTGAGAAAGAGGGTGTATGCCACGTTTAACTTCATTTTTTAGCCACAAATTTTCTTTCTCGAACTTCTTCCCAATTCCGTTAGCACCCCCCTTCAAATGTGATCTCGTCTTATCCTTATGCTCAGTCACATCTGAATCTGCTTTCCACACACACTGAATCAGATAGGGTACATCTTACCATGAAATCAGCATAATCATGTATATCTTCCGACAGTTTCACATTCAACAATTTGTTGTTTTTCCTTAACACAAAAAAGGTTATATTCATTTATATGCGTCACACAAATAATATTCAATCAGGTATGTATTTGACTACTAAACTAAGAATAGCATCCACAATTGCTTTCAGGTTAATATAGTTCAAAAATTAACTCATGCACGTATTTTAGCACTACTCTAAGAAAATAAATTGTATATGATTACAATCACAAACGGGAATATCTAATTCCCAACAACAATTTTCCCAAACCAACAAATTAAGCATAATGTATTATTACCATAATTCCTCTCCACTTTTTCTTTTCCCTTCTTTTTTTTTTTTTTTTTTTTTTTTTCCCTAACAGTGTGTCACTCGTGGTGATATAAGTTCACTGATATTGTAATTGACACAACTCATAACATTGTCGTTATGCCATTATCTTAATTCTACTGTATTCATTTGCAACATCACTTGATTTAATCTTTTAATCTCAGTATTTATGTCGCCTCAAAAGTCTTCCTTTTTTGGTTCCACATTTCTTTCCTCATTTGTCACTTCATGCGTTATCATCGTGTTGTTGGTTACCTTATTCAAACACACCGTCACTAAGGCTTTCAAGCAAGCCACCACTAAAACAATTGCCAATATAACTACTAAACCAACAAACAAATATTGGAGTATCTTAGCTACCACCCCTCCAAATGTGTTTCCCAACCATGCAAAGGCACCCCCTTTTATATAATCGTGGTATCTTGCTCCCTCTTGTCCCACCTGTAGCCATCTGTAAAACATGTGAGCTACCCCTTGTATATGTTCATACCTATAACATAATTATATGTCAATGACATTCAACATTGTATACCAAACTAACAAGCTTCCTAAAAGGTAAATAAAGAAAATCCCTTAATATGTAACATAAATCAGATTATTTGTCTTACCCTGATCCCCCTATCTCCCGGGGTCGAACTAAATCCCCTAATCATGAGTGTAGTTGTGATACATTATCCCTCATGTTGCGCTAATATCAGTAGATAATGGTATGTCATGTAGGCAAATAAATGTCACTATCCCAAGGAGGAATATCACATGTTGAAAAATGTAATGTTTATCAATGCAAGGGGTGTTAAAATGTAATTCAAATGAATGTATATCACGACTATCATTTATCCGCCACTGAATGTTCTGCTGGGCTGCTAGGTGCAGCCTCATTTTCTGTGGGATCGTCCACCTTAGCCCCATGTGCTTGCTTGCAATGAGAGGCATGAATCCAACTTTCTATTTTGGGTCCATATTTGTTTCTATTCTTATCAATCTCCTATGGTTTATCAATTCGTTCCAAGATACCGCAACCAAAGGTTTTAACCAAAGCTCTACCAAACTATTTCCAATGTGAACAAAAATGCCAGTGTAACAATGATTCGAGGAATTAACTTCAAGGGGTCAATAAATTTATTCTATAACCAGATCTAATTTTCCCATCCAATAGTTTGCCTTGCCACATGTCATATTATAACACTTTAATACACCTTCGAAAAATGTTTCCCATCTCAACAAATTTCCTTTTTTACAAATAGCCATGTGTAACTTACGTATTTAACTACAATTTCCTCTCAATTTGTTTGGCCTAACTGGCCGCAAAAGTGGCTGCCAGCATGCAGTACCGTTTTTTATCTACCAAGGAAGTGCTCATCCACACAAGACCTCTACCAAAATGTTGTTTGTAAAAACAAATCTGGGATTTCTGATTACATGGATGCACACTCTCAGGACATTTTCAGGCTGCTGTTAACAATCCACTACGATAAATTAATTCCTTTACCCACAATCAAATAATTAGTACAAATTGAGGATATTATCCCTATCACATTCTTTTATAGATTCATTATGTTGGATCTAATTTTTCCCAATAATTTTCCACTGCTGTAAGGAAGAACAATAGCTCTCATAAGTCTTAGTAATATCGTACTTAATTTGCCCAGCATCGAATAATTTATTTACTATCCTTTCTCATCTGTTAACCAGTGACTTTGTTTGAACTCCAGAACTGAAAACCCACAATAGTTCAAACCAGCAAAATTTTCTTTACTATTTTCCCATATCATCTATGCCTAAAACACATCCATACATACAGCACAATTTATATGCTGATAAAATTCAAGTTTATATATATAAAAATCCATGAGCAGAGTACTCTGGGAAGTCAGTGTAAGACCTCTCCAAAATTTGGCTAATTTTGTCCTCCCACATTTTTATGAAGCTCATATCCATAAATAGCTTTGATTCTCATATAAATTCGATCACAATGGAATCCCAAGATTATTCCCAATTTTTACTATTAATGAATAGCTGCTCATAACTCAGCAAATCAAATCTTTATTCTCCATCTGCCTTGACAAAAGTGATAATTTTCATAATCAAATTATATTTCTATTTTTAAATTTTTTTATTTTACGAATTCTCTCGATATGCGATCCCATCCCCATGGAACTATCTATTTTCCAGACAAGGCACACTGTCGGTGTCAACAATCTTGTAAGATTGATACACAAAAACACTAACATTGACACACAAAATACCCACACACACATGCATTATGCGTATTTGTTTGCGTTGGAACCCTTATTTACAGATCCGGATGGGTGTCAACTTTATTTCAATTTCTCAAAATTTGTCCTTCAATTTTATAAGCGCTAATACAAAACGTTCCCACAAATGGACCAAAAAGTTTATTCTTAGAAAACCCCTATGACGTCACATTGACATTACCCTTTCAGTTCCCACAATAATTTCTCCAAATTTGACTACCCACCCATTTGTATGTCAGTCGACCACTGACCTATCAATCGTGTGGAACAATAGTCCGAAATTCCCACCTGATCATGATGTGACTCTTGTCACTTGGTTTGCCAAAAAAATTGCAAAGCAATTGTTCCAAACTTTGTAAATTTAAAATTTTGTGCCCAACATAAAAGATCCAATTTCGGCATTTGATCAATTAATTATTAATTTGCTTATAAGCAAAAGAAAAATGAATAATTCTTGCTCCGAAAACTTTTCAGACCCAAGACTCATCGACAGTTATTCATGTTTGTCCAGTAATCTAATTTGTTGAGGCCAATCGTCATTTGGGATTTGTCGCAATGAAGGCCTAATCATTGTCTGAGGTATCGGTCAGCACTGGTACCCTTGATCTTGGTTTACCCTATGAACTTGTCTTCCTTTTGGTATACGGACATCCTCTTTTCCAATGTCCCATCCGTCCACACATGAAACATCGGTTTCTGTCGTTGCCTGGTCTGTGCACCTGTGCACTTGTATTGCTGGGCTGCATCTCTACATCCCTGAGTTGCCACTGCAATCTCTCGTTATCTCCTGAACCACGAAAAAATTCTCTGTACCGTCCTTTTTGGGGAGACAACTGGAAATCAGATGGGACAACTGTCACTTTCATTCCTAATTTCGAGGGCAGTTGTGCATTTGTCTCCTCCACTGTATCCTGTATCCTTTTTATTTTAAGTTCTAGATCCGTTATCCGTTCTTGCTGTTCCCGTTGTCTGGATTCACCATCCCAAAGATGGAATGCAAGCCAGTCTACCGTTAGATTCTGTCTCTTCCTGGCTTTCAATCTTTGTTCCAATCTTTCCAATCGACTTCGCTCAAATGTACCATCTCTTGGAAACTCCTCATCATGTCCCTTTGTCCACAAATACCAATTCTCGACCTGCCTTATAGCTTCGGCACCATAACGGTCGTACATATGATGTGTACAAGTACCTTTTTGTGGAATCTCTGGTTGTCCTTGTGTATTCTTGCAGGCTCCATTTCCCATTTTGCCTTTTATCAAAGTAGCGTTGGATGTGTTGTAGTTTGTTCCTCTAAAGCTTCACTCGTACCTCCAGGAAGGATCTCTCCACCTGTTCAAACGGTGATTTCCAGAGAATCTCTCTCACCTGTGGCTTTTGCACAATCCAATCTCACAGATCAGTATTTGCAGATGAGCCAGAGGGTCAGTATGAAATGGGTGAATCCTCAGGTGTCCGCTCTGTTGCAGGGGAAATCACACAATGGTAACCGCACATATATCTATATATAAACTCACCACCTTGCTCAATTTTCCAAGGTTGTCTTCTGTTGATAATATCTCACAAAGATATCAAAGCTTCTTTCTTGAGACCGCATTTTCATCAATCAAACAATCAATATATTCAATTCAATTTATCCAGTTCAATTTATTCAGTTAAATTTATTCAATTAAATTTATTCAGTTCAATTCAATTATTCAATTTCAATTAATTTATCAATATTCATCAATAAATCAAATTAAGCATTTTGGATGACTCCTTGCATAAGCCCTTTCCCCAATGATGTCAGGACAGGTCCATCCATTGACTGAGATCGAAGCTCATCGGTCGTCACCTCTGGTTCATACCTCATGTCAATTGATGAATCACCGTTCTGTCCTAGGGTCATATCTGACATATTTCCCCATTTTGCCTGGTCTCCACAAATTTTATTTGCAACCACTAAAGGCAACTCATCCTTCATTCGTGAGACCGCCAAAATGGATGGCAGATATTAAAGTTCTTTGGGAAAAATATCTCATCATTTTTCTTTAATAGTACCCAAATCTCTTGGCAATATAAATTTCGTAAAACTCCTGAAATAAGACTGTAAAATTCCTTCAATCATGCTAAATTTTGAAACTCCATCGCTTGTAACACCCAATTTATCCCATAGGGCTTGAAAGTTCTTTCCCAAGTTCATGCAATCATTCTGCATTTGAACCCTATGATATCATTCATAATAATCATCATGATTTTATAGTCACGGTCCTATCATAATCATCTATTTAAAACGAACATTTCCTTTATCACCACAGCTATGTGGTATAATCAACAATAGAATAAAACTGTACATAGCAACAGGCTACCTCATGGCCACTTAGTATACCTATTGACAATAAGTCATAACAATATCGAATAATCATTGAACAATTAAAAAATCGCTTCCACTGCTCCAGCCGCAGCATTCGTCATTTTGTCTGCTCATCCGCGTGACCAAAACGAAATAAAGGGAGCTCAACCATTACACAGCGCTTTTAATGGCGCATGCCATAGGAACTCGTCCACACAAGACCTCTACCAAAATGTTGTTTGTAAAAACAAATCTGGGATTTCTGATTACATGGATGCACACTCTCAGGACATTTTCCGGCTGCTGTTAACAATCCACTACGATAAATTAATTCCTTTACCCACAATCAAATAATTAGTACAAATTGAGGATATTATCCCTATCACATTCTTTTATAGATTCATTATGTTGGATCTAATTTCTTTCCCAATAATTTTCCACTGCTGTAAGGAAGAACAATAGCTCTCATAAGTCTTAGTAATATCATACTTAATTTACCCAGCATCGAATAATTTATTTACTATCCTTTCTCATCTGTTAACCAGTGACTTTGTTTGAACTCCAGAACTCAAAACTCACAATAGTTCAAACCAGCAAAATTTCCTTTACTATTTTCCCATATCATCTATGCCTTATACACATCCATACATACAGCCCAATTTATATTCTGATAAAATTCAAGTTTATATATATATAAAATCCGTGAGCAGAGTACTCTGGGAAGTCAGTGTAAGACCTCTCCAAAATTTGGCTAATTTTGTACTCCCACATTTTTTATGAAGTTCATATCCATAAATAGCTTTGATTCTCATATAAATTCTATCACAATGGAATCCCAAGATTACTTCCAATTTTTTTTTTTTTTTAATGAATAGCTGCTCATAACTCAGCAAATCAAATCTTTATTCTCCATCTCCCTTGACAAAAGTGATAATTTTCATAATCAAATTATATTTCTATTTTTTATTTTACGAATTCTCTCGATATGCGATCCTATCCCCATGGAACTATCTATTTTTCAGACAAGGCACACTGTCGGTGTCAACAATCTTGTAAGATTGATACACAAAAACAAAAACACTGACACACAAAATACCCACACACACATGCATTATGCATATTTGTTTGCGTTGGAACCCTTATTTACAGATCCGGATGGGTGTCAACTTTATTTCAATTTCTCAAAATTTGTCCTTCAATTTTATAAGCGCTAATACACAAATGGACCAAAAAGTTTATTCTTAGAAAACCCCTATGACGTCACATTGACATTACCCTTTCAGTTCCCACAATAATTTATCCAAATTTGACTACCCACCCATTTGTATGTCAGTCGACCACTGACCTATCATTCGTGTGGAACAATAGTCTGAAATTCCCACCTGATCATGATATGACTCTTGTCACTTGGTTTGCCAAAAATTGCAAAGCAATTGTTCCAAACTTTGTAAATTTAAAATTTTGTGCCCAACATAAAAGATCCAATTTCGGCATTTGATCAATTAATTATCAATTTGCTTACAAGCAAAAGAAAAATGAATAATTCTTGCTCCAAAAACTTTTCAGACCCAAGAATCGTCGACAGTTATTCATGTTTGTCCAGTAATCTAATTTGTTGAGGCCAATCGTCATTTGGGATTTGTCGCAATGAAGGCCTAATCATTGTCTGAGGTATCGGTCAGCACTGGTACCCTTGATCTTGGTTTACCCTATGAACTTGTCTTCCTTTTGGTATACGGACATCCTCTTTTCCAATGTCCCATCCGTCCACACTTGAAACACCGGTTTCTGTCGTTGCCTGGTCTGTGCACCTGTGCACTTGTATTGCTGGGCTGCATCTCTACATCCCTGAGTTGCCACTGCAATCTCTCGTTATCTCCTGAAACACGAAAAAATTCTCTGTACCGTCCTTTTTGGGGAGACAACTGGAAATCAGATGGGACAACTGTCACTTTCATTCCTAATTTCGAGGGCAGTTGTGCATTTGTCTCTTCCACTGTATCCTGTATCCTTTTTATTTTAAGTTCTAGATCCGTTATCCGTTCTTGCTGTTCCCGTTGTCTGGATTCACCATCCCAAAGATGGAATGCAAGCCAGTCTACCGTTAGATTCTGTCTCTTCCTGGCTTTCAATCTTTGTTCCAATCTTTCCAATCGACTTCGCTCAAATGTACCATCTCTTGGAAACTCCTCATCATGTCCCTTTGTCCACAAATACCAATTCTCGACCTGCCTTATAGCTTCGGCACCATAACGGTCGTACATATGATGTGTACAAGTACCTTTTTGTGGAATCTCTGGTTGTCCTTGTGTATTCTTGCAGGCTCCATTTCCCATTTTGCCTTTTATCAAAGTAGCGTTGGATGTGTTGTAGTTTGTTCCTCTAAAGCTTCTCTCGTACCTCCAGGAAGGATCTCTCCACCTGTTCAAACGGTGATTTCCAGAGAATCTCTCTCACCTGTGGCTTTTGCACAATCCAATCTCACAGATCAGTATTTGCAGATGAGCCAGAGGGTCAGTATGAAATGGGTGAATCCTCAGGTGTCCGCTCTGTTGAAGGGGAAATCATACAATGGTAACCGCACATATATATCTATATATAAACTCACCACCTTGCTCAATTTTCCAAGGTTGTCTTCACATTGATAATATCTCACAAAGATATTAAAGCTTCTTTCTTGAGACCGCATTTTCATCAATCAAACGATCAATATATTCAATTTAATTTATTCAATTCAATTTATCCAGTTAAATTTATTCAATTAAATTCAATCAATTAGATTCAATCAATCAACAATTCAATCAATTATTCAATTTCAATTAATTCATCAATATTCATCAATAAATCAAATTAATCATTTTGGATGACTCCTTGCATAAGCCCTTTCCCCAATGATGTCAGGACAGGTCCATCCATTGACTGAGATCGAATCTCATCGGTCGTCACCTCTGGTTCATACCTCATGTCAATTGATGAATCACCGTTCTGTCCTAGGGTCATATCTGACATATTTCCCCATTTTGCCTGGTCTCCACAAATTTTCTTTGCAACCACTAAAGGCAACTCATCCTTCATTCGTGAGACAGCCAACATGGATGGCAGATATTAAAGTTCATTGGGAAAAATATCTCATCATTTTCTTTTAATAGTACCCAAAATCTCTTGGCAATATAAATTTCGTAAAACTCCTGAAATAAGACTGCAAAATTCCTTCAATCATGCTAAATTTTGAAACTCCATCGCTTGTAATACCCAATTTATCCCATAGGGCTTGAAAGTTCTTTTCCAAGTTCGTGCAATCATTCTGCATTTGAACCCTATGATATCATTCATAATAATCATCATGATTTTATAGTCATGGTCCTATCATAATCATCTATTTAAAACGAACATTTCCTTTATCACCACAGCTATGTGGTATAATCAACAATAGAATAAAACTGTACATAGCAACAGGCTACCTCATGGCCACTTAGTATACCTATTGACAATAAGTCATAACAATATCGAATAATCATTGAACAATTAAAAAATCGCTTCTACTGCTCCAGCCGCAGCATTCGTCATTTTGTCTGCTCATCTGCGTGACCAAAACGAAATAAAGGGAGCTCAACCATTACACAGCGCTTTTAATGGCGCATGCCATAGGAACTCAACGCCATTTCGACTCGGCCAGAAAAACGAGCAAATTTTGCAGGATGTTAACTGGAATTAGTCGTGAAAATATATCCAAAATACACAAAAATACCCACCCACAAAAATAAACAACAAAACCCAAACAAACCCAAGGTCGACCATATTACACAATTAAATTACACATTAAATTATTCATTAAATTACTCATTAAATTACTCATTAAATTACTCATTAAATTAACTTACATAGTTTCAGCATTGTATTGATTGCTGAAATGTTCATGGGTTTAAACACACCTTAAAAGAGGTATGCTTTGTGGTGTTGCCCACCTACCACGTTTAATTAAATTACATCATTTCAGCATCGTATTGATTGCTGAAATGTTCATGGGTTTGAACACACCTTAAAAGAGGTATGCTTTGTGGTGTTGCCCACCTACCACGTTTAATTAAATTACATCATTTCAGCATCGTATTGATTGCTGAAATGTTCATGGGTTTAAACACACCTTAAAAGAGGTATGCTTTGTGGTGTTGCCCACCTACCACGTTGAATTAAATTACATCATTTCAGCATCGTATTGATTGCTGAAATGTTCATGGGTTTGAACACACCTTAAAAGAGGTATGCTTTGTGGTGTTGCCCACCTACCACGTTTAATTAAATTACATCATTTCAGCATCGTATTGATTGCTGAAATGTTCATGGGTTTAAACACACCTTAAAAGAGGTATGCTTTGTGGTGTTGCCCACCTACCACGTTGAATTAAATTACATCATTTCAATTAAAAAAACATCGCTTCTACTGCTCCAGCCGCAGCATTCGTCACTTTGTCTGCTCATCCGCATGACCAAAACGAAATAAAGGGAGCTCAACCATTACACAGCGCTTTTAATGGCGCATGCCATAGGAACTCAACGCAATTTCGACTCGGCCAGAAAAACGAGCAAATTTTGCAGGATGTTAACTGGAATTAGCCGTGAAAATATAAACAAAATACACAAAAATACACACCCACACAAATAAACAACATTTATTCCGTTCAACAGAACAAACATTTCCTATATCATGACATGCATGTCTTCAAAATTATATGACCAAGAGAAAAAGTAAAACTAATTAAAACTGCGGGCAGTGATGATCCGGGGACCATACCGCTCCATCCTGATTGGACGGGTGCGTGCTAGAGTCGTTAACAACGACAGTCCAGATCCGATTGTTCAAAATTTCAACTCAATCGATCGAAAAATGAACGCAGGGATGCATTTTAAAGGTGCAGTGGCACTAACTGAGTTGCCACGAATATGGCCACGAAATTGCCAATATGGCCATCACAAAATATTTTCCTTAATCAATTGGCTCATAGCATAACCAATCTGCAAGTATTTCATCCGAAGATGTATCTCTGAGGAATTTTAATTAAATAAGTCATTTATAAATCAACGAGTTAATTTATTAAATGATTAATCAATAAATCAAAATTTTCCTTGACAACCACATCACTTGGTCAGTGTCATGTCCAAATATCAGCTTCCTTACTCAAAAGGTGCCTGAGTTAATGTAATGTAATTACTGTAATAAGATTACTGCAATTACTGTAATGATTACTGTAATTACTGTAATTACCGGAACTGTAATTACTGTAATTACCTCAGGTAATTACTGTAATGTAATTACTGTAATGTAATAAGAAATGTAATTAATTAAATAAGTACTTCATTAATCGCTAATAATGAAATAACTCCTGAATTTTCATCCGATTCACTTGACATTCGAATGGGTATTACATATCAGCCACCTAATTCAACCAACAACTATTTTTATTCAACATAGGCCAAAAGTTAACAACAATTTCAAAATTCTCAATTTTCATCCGATTCACTTGACATTCGAATGGGATTTACATATCAGCCACCTAATTCAACCAACAACTATTTTTATTCAACATAGGCCAAAAGTCAACAACAATTTCAAAAATCCTTAATTTTCATTCGATTCACTTGACATTCGAATGGGATTTACATATCAGCCACCTAATTCAACCAACAACTATTTTTATTCAACATAGGCCAAAAGTCAACAACAATTTCAAAATTCTCAATTTTCATCCGATTCACTTGACATTCGAATGGGATTTACATATCAGCCACCTAATTCAACCAACAACTATTTTTATTCAACATAGGCCAAAAGTCAACAACAATTTCAAAAATCCTTAATTTTCATTCGATTCACTTGACATTCGAATGGGATTTACATATCAGCCACCTAATTCAACCAACAACTATTTTTATTCAACATAGGCCAAAAGTCAACAACAATTTCAAAAATCCTTAATTTTCATTCGATTCACTTGACATTCGAATGGGATTTACATATCAGCCACCTAATTCAACCAACAACTATTTTTATTCAACATAGGCCAAAAGTTAACAACAATTTCAAAAATCCTTAATTTTCATTCGATTCACTTGACATTCGAATGGGATTTACATATCAGCCACCTAATTCAACCAACAACTATTTTTATTCAACATAGGCCAAAAGTTAACAACAATTTCAAAAATCCTTAATTTTCATTCGATTCACTTGACATTCGAATGGGATTTACATATCAGCCACCTAATTCAACCAACAACTATTTTTATTCAACATAGGACAAAAGTCAACAACAATTTCAAAAATCCTTAATTTTCATTCGATTCACTTGACATTCGAATGGGATTTACATATCAGCCACCTAATTCAACCAACAACTATTTTTATTCAACATAGGCCAAAAGTCAACAACAATTTCAAAAATCCTTAATTTTCATTCGATTCACTTGACATTCGAATGGGATTTACATATCAGCCACCTAATTCAACCAACAACTATTTTTATTCAACATAGGCCAAAAGTCAACAACAATTTCAAAAATCCTTAATTTTCATTCGATTCACTTGACATTCAAATGGGATTTACATATCAGCCACCTAATTCAACCAACAACTATTTTTATTCAACATAGGCCAAAAGTCAACAACAATTTCAAAAATCCTTAATTTTCATTCGATTCACTTGACATTCGAATGGGATTTACATATCAGCCACCTAATTCAACCAACAACTATTTTTATTCAACATAGGCCAAAAGTTAACAATTTCAAAAATCCTTAATTTTCATTCGATTCACTTGACATTCGAATGGGATTTACATATCAGCCACCTAATTCAACCAACAACTATTTTTATTCAACATAGGCCAAAAGTCAACAACAATTTCAAAAATCCTTAATTTTCATTCGATTCACTTGACATTCGAATGGGATTTACATATCAGCCACCTAATTCAACCAACAACTATTTTTATTCAACATAGGCCAAAAGTTAACAACAATTTCAAAAATCCTTAATTTTCATTCGATTCACTTGACATTCGAATGGGATTTACATATCAGCCACCTAATTCAACCAACAACTATTTTTATTCAACATAGGCCAAAAGTCAACAACAATTTCAAAAATCCTTAATTTTCATTCGATTCACTTGACATTCGAATGGGATTTACATATCAGCCACCTAATTCAACCAACAACTATTTTTATTCAACATAGGCCAAAAGTCAACAACAATTTCAAAAATCCTTAATTTTCATTCGATTCACTTGACATTCGAATGGGATTTACATATCAGCCACCTAATTCAACCAACAACTATTTTTATTCAACATAGGCCAAAAGTCAACAACAATTTCAAAAATCCTTAATTTTCATTCGATTCACTTGACATTCAAATGGGATTTACATATCAGCCACCTAATTCAACCAACAACTATTTTTATTCAACATAGGCCAAAAGTCAACAACAATTTCAAAAATCCTTAATTTTCATTCGATTCACTTGACATTCGAATGGGATTTACATATCAGCCACCTAATTCAACCAACAACTATTTTTATTCAACATAGGCCAAAAGTTAACAATTTCAAAAATCCTTAATTTTCATTCGATTCACTTGACATTCGAATGGGATTTACATATCAGCCACCTAATTCAACCAACAACTATTTTTATTCAACATAGGCCAAAAGTCAACAGCAATTTCAAAAATCCTTAATTTTCATTCGATTCACTTGACATTCGAATGGGATTTACATATCAGCCACCTAATTCAACCAACAACTATTTTTATTCAACATAGGCCAAAAGTTAACAACAATTTCAAAAATCCTTAATTTTCATTAGATTCACTTGACATTCGAATGGGATTTACATATCAGCCACCTAATTCAACCAACAACTATTTTTATTCAACATAGGCCAAAAGTCAACAACAATTTCAAAAATCCTTAATTTTCATCCGATTCACTTGACATTCGAATGGGATTTACATATCAGCCACCTAATTCAACCAACAACTATTTTTATTCAACATAGGCCAAAAGTCAACAACAATTTCAAAAATCCTTAATTTTCATTCGATTCACTTGACATTCAAATGGGATTTACATATCAGCCACCTAATTCAACCAACAACTATTTTTATTCAACATAGGCCAAAAGTCAACAACAATTTCAAAAATCCTTAATTTTCATTCGATTCACTTGACATTCGAATGGGATTTACATATCAGCCACCTAATTCAACCAACAACTATTTTTATTCAACATAGGCCAAAAGTTAACAACAATTTCAAAAATCCTTAATTTTCATTCGATTCACTTGACATTCGAATGGGATTTACATATCAGCCACCTAATTCAACCAACAACTATTTTTATTCAACATAGGCCAAAAGTCAACAACAATTTCAAAAATCCTTAATTTTCATTCGATTCACTTGACATTCGAATGGGATTTACATATCAGCCACCTAATTCAACCAACAACTATTTTTATTCAACATAGGCTAAAAGTCAACAACAATTTCAAAAATCCTTAATTTTCATTCGATTCACTTGACATTCGAATGGGATTTACATATCAGCACAGGGAGCAGTGGAAAAACACGAAAAAGCAACAGCCCTGGCTTTGCTTCCTGGAAGATTCCTGGAAGCTTCCTGCAAAACGCTTTGCTTCTCGCAAAACGTCCGCCAATGGGAACTTGGCGACGTCCACTCGAAATCCCAGCGGTGCCTCCAGATTGTCGTGGAAGTGTAGGTGAGACTCAAGACGCCAATGGTCGGAAACAGGTTTTACAAAAGGTCATGACTTTATTAACTGGTTGTTCACTTTCATTCCAATACCAAATAACTACCGTTTAACTCAATGGACAAGGTCACTCTATCCGCATGGTCCTTCTTGTTCGGCCGATGTTCCTCCGCCATTCCCGTCCTCCTTCCTCCCGTCGGGCAGAGGTTCTGATGATGAGTGCTCCTTGACTCCAAGTCTCTTCTGTTTATATGGGCAAGCTTCAGTTAATCCCCTGTGCGCTGAAATCGTAATCCCTTCTCCGCTGCTTCTAATCCTTTCTCCGCAAACGTTACTCGGTCGCCTCACTGGCACCAGCTCGCTCCCCTCCTGCTGCGAGTTCCATTTACCAAACAATAGGGGGGTGCTCCAGCCTGGGGCTGTGACCAGGTGGACAAGAGATTACCATGTTCGTGCACATTCCTGACACTCATTTACGAAATCGTCTGTCTGCTTCGTTACTAGTCCCAATCAATGAGTTACATTTCCACAGTTCCATTAGCAAGCAGCTCGTGTTCCATTAGCAAGCAGCTAGTGCTCCATCAGCAAGCGCCTCGTGTTCCATAAGTAAGCAGCTGGTGTTCCATTTATAGCAAGCAGCTAGTGTTCCATTAGCAAGCACCTCGTGTTCCATGAGCAAGCAGCTCGTGTTCCGTTAGCAAGCACCTAGTGTTCCAACAGTAAGCAGCTAGTGTTCCATAAGTAAGCAGCTAGTGTTCCATACGTAAGCAACTCCTGTTCCATCAGCCAGCAGCTAGTGTTCCATTAGCAAGCAGCTCGTGTTCCATTAGCAAGCAGCTCGTGTTCCGTTAGCAAGCAGCTAGTGTTCCATTAGCAAGCAGCTAGTGTTCCATTAGCAAGCAGCTAGTGTTCCATTAGCAAGCAGGTCGTGTTCCATTAGCAAGCAGCTCGTGTGCCATTGGCAAGCAGCTCGTGTTCCATTAGCAAGCAGCCAGTGTTCCATTAGCAAGCAGCTAGTGCTCCATTAGCAAGCGCCTAGTGTTCCATAAGTAAGCAGCTGGTGTTCCATTTATAGCAAGCAGCTAGTGTTCCATTAGCAAGCACCTAGTGTTCCATTAGCTAGCAGCTCGTGTTCCGTTAGCAAGCACCTAGTGTTCCATAAGTAAGCAGCTAGTGTTCCATAAGTAAGCAGCTCGTGTTCCATAAGTAAGCAACTCGTGTTCCATCAGCCAGCAGCTAGTGTTCCATTAGCAAGCAGCTCGTGTTCCATCAGCAAGCAGCTAGTGTTCCATTAGCAAGCAGCTAGTGTTCCATAAGTAAGCAGCTAGTGTTCCATTAGCAAGCAGCTAGTGTTCCATAAGTAAGCAGCTAGTGTTCCATAAGTAAGCAACTCGTGTTCCATCAGCAAGCAGCTAGTGTTCCATAAGCAAGCAGCTAGTGTTCCATTAGCAAGCAGCTCGTGTTCCATTAGCAAGCAGCTGGTGTTCCATTAGCAAGCAGCTCGTGTTCCATTAGCAAGCAGCTCGTGTTCCGTTAGCAAGCAGCTCGTGTTCCATTAGCAAGCAGCTCGTGTTCCATTAGCAAGTGCCTCGTGTTCCATAAGTAAGCAGCTGGTGTTCCATTAGCAAGCAGCTAGTGTTCCATTAGCAAGCAGCTAGTGTTCCATTAGCAAGCAGCTAGTGCTCCATTAGCAAGTGCCTAGTGCTCCATTAGCAAGCAGCTGGTGTTCCATTTATAGCAAGCAGCTTGTGTTCCATTAGCAAGCACCTAGTGTTCCATTAGCAAGCAGCTCGTGTTCCGTTAGCAAGCACCTGGTGTTCCATAAGTAAGCAGCTAGTGTTCCATAAGTAAGCAACTCGTGTTCCATCAGCCAGCAGCTAGTGTTCCATTAGCAAGCAGCTCGTGTTCCATTAGCAAGCAGCTCGTGTTCCGTTAGCAAGGAGCTAGTGTTCCATTAGCAAGCAGCTAGTGTTCCATTAGGAAGCGCCTAGTGTTCCATAAGTAAGCAGCTAGTGTTCAATTAGCAAGCAGCTCGTGTTCCATTAGCAAGCAGCTAGTGTTCCATTAGCAAGTGCCTCGTGTTCCATAAGTAAGCAGCTGGTGTTCCATTAGCAAGCAGCTAGTGTTCCATTAGCAAGCACCTCGTGTTCCATTAGCAAGCAGCTCGTGTTCCATTTGCAAGCATCTAGTGTTCCATAAGTATGCAGCTCGTGTTCCATTAGCAAGCAGCTAGTGTTCCATCAGCAAGCAGCTCGTGTTCCGTTAGCAAGCAGCTAGTATTCCATTAGCAAGCAGCTCGTGTTCCATCAGCAAGCAGCTAGTGATCCGTTAGCAAGCAGGTAGTGATCCGTTAGCAAGCAGGTAGTGCTCCATTCGCAACCAGCTCGTGTTCCGTTCGCAAGCAGCTCGTGTTCCATTAGCAAGCAGCTAGTGTTCCATTAGCAAGCAGCTAGTGTTCTGTTAGCAAGCAGCTCGTATTCCATTAGCAAGCAGCTCATGTTCCGTTAGCAAGCCGCTCATGTTCCATTAGCAAGCAGCTCCTGTTCCGTTAGCAAGCAGCTCGTATTCCATGAGCAAGCAGCTCATGTTCCGTTAGCAAGCAGCTCATGTTCCATTCGCAAGCAACTAGTGTTCCATTAGCAAGCAGCTAGTGTTCCATGAGCAAGCAGCTAGTGTTCCACTAGCAAGCAGCTAGTGTTCCATTAGCAAGCAGCTAGTGCTCCATTAGCAAGCAGCTGGTGCTCCATAAGCAAGCAGCTCATGTTCCATTAGCAAGCAGCTAGTGTTCCATTAGCAAGCAGCTAGTGTTCCATTAGAAAGCAGCTCATGTTCCATTAGCAAGCAGCTAGTGTTCTGTTAGCAAGCAGCTCATGTTCCATTAGCAAGCAGCTCCTGTTCCGTTAGCAAGCAGCTCGTATTCCATTAGCAAGCAGCTCATGTTCCGTTAGCAAGCAGCTCATGTTCCATTAGCAAGCACCTAGTGTTCCATTAGCAAGCAGCTAGTGTTCCATTAGCAAGCAGCTCGTTTTCCATTCGCAAGCAGCTGGTGTTCCATTAGCAAGCAGCGAGTGTTCCATTACCAAGCAGCTGGTGTTCCACTAGCAAGCAGCTAGTGTTCCATTAGCAAGCAGCTAGTGTTCCATTAGGAAGCAGCTCGTTTTCCATTCGTAAGCAGCTGGTGTTCCATTAGCAAGCAGCGAGTGTTCCATTACCAAGCAGCTGGTGTTCCACCAGCAAGCAGCTCGTGTTCTATTAGCAAGCAGCTAGTGTTCCATTAGCAAGCAGCTAGTGTTCCATTAGCAAGCAGCTCGTGTTCCATTAGCAAACAGCTCGTGTGCCATTGGCAAGCAGCTCGTGTTCCATTAGCAAGCAGCCATTGTTCCATTAGCAAGCAGCTAGTGCTCCATTAGCAAGCAGCTCGTGTTCCATTAGCAAGCAGCTCGTGTTCCATTGGCAAGCGGCTCGTGTTCCATCAGCAAGCAGCTGGTGTTCCATTTGGCAAGCAGCTCGTGTTCCATTAGCAAGCAGCTCGTGTTCCATTAGCAAGCAGCTCGTGTTCCATTAGCAAGCAGCTCGTGTTCCATTGGCAAGCACATAGTGTTCCATTAGCAAGCAGCTCGTGTTCCATTAGCAAGCAGCTCGTGCTCCATTAGCAAGCAGCTAGTGATCCGTTAGCAAGCAGGTAGTGATCCCTTAGCAAGCAGGTAGTGCTCCATTCGCAACCAGCTCGTGTTCCGTTCGCAAGCAGCTCGTGTTCCATTAGCAAGCAGCTAGTGTTCCATTAGCAAGCAGCTAGTGTTATGTTAGCAAGCAGCTCGTATTCCATTAGCAAGCAGCTCATGTTCCGTTAGCAAGCCGCTCATGTTCCATTAGCAAGCAGCTCCTGTTCCGTTAGCAAGCAGCTCGTATTCCATGAGCAAGCAGCTCATGTTCCGTTAGCAAGCAGCTCATGTTCCATTCGCAAGCAACTCGTGTTCCATTAGCAAGCAGCTAGTGTTCCATGAGCAAGCAGCTAGTGTTCCACTAGCAAGCAGCTAGTGTTCCATTAGCAAGCAGCTAGTGCTCCATTAGCAAGCAGCTGGTGCTCCATAAGCAAGCAGCTCATGTTCCATTAGCAAGCAGCTCGTGCTCCATTAGCAAGCACCTGGTGTTCCATAAGTAAGCAGCTACTGTTCCATCAGCAAGTGCCTCGTGTTCCATTAGCAAGCAGCTCGTGTTCCATTAGCAAGCAGCTCGTGTTCCGTTAGCAAGCAGCTAGTGTTCCATTAGCAAGCAGCTCGTGTTCCATGAGCAAGCAGCTAGTGTTCCATTAGCAAGCAGCTAGTGTTCCGTTAGCACGCAGCCCGTGTTCCATTAGCAAGCAGCTCGTGTTCCATGAGCAAGCAGCTAGTGTTCCATTAGCAAGCAGCTAGTGTTCCATTAGCAAGCAGCTCGTGTTCCATGAGCAAGCAGCTCGTGTTCCATTAGCAAGCAGCTCGTGTTCCGTTAGCAAGCAGCTAGTGTTCCATTAGCAAGCAGCTCGTGTTCCATGAGCAAGCAGCTAGTGTTCCATTAGCAAGCAGCTAGTGTTCCGTTAGCACGCAGCTAGTGTTCCATCAGCAAGCAGCTCGTGTTCCGTTAGCACGCAGCTCGTGTTCCATTAGCAAGCAGCTCGTGTTCCATTAGCAAGCAGCTCGTGTTCCATTAGCAAGTGCCTCGTCTTCCATAAGTAAGCAGCTGGTGTTCCATTAGCAAGCAGCTAGTGTTACATTTGCAAGCAGCTAGTGTTCCATTAGCAAGCAGCTAGTGCTCCATTAGCAAGCGCCTCGTGTTCCATAAGTAAGCAGCTGGTGTTCCATTTATAGCAAGCAGCTAGTGTTCCATTAGCAAGCACCTAGTGTTCCATTAGCAAGCAGCTCGTGTTCCATCAGCAAGCAGCCAGTGTTCCATTAGCAAGCAGCTAGTGTTCCATAAGTAAGCAGCTAGTGTTCCATTAGCAAGCAGCTAGTGTTCCATTAGCAAGCAGCTAGTGTTCCATAAGTAAGCAGCTAGTGTTCCATAAGTAAGCAGCTAGTGTTCCATTAGCAAGCAGCTGGTGTTCCATTAGCAATCAGCTAGTGTTCCATTAGCAAGCAGCTCGTGTTCCATCAGCAAGCAGCTAGTGTTCCATTAGCAAGCAGCTCGAGTTCCATTATCAAGCAACTCGTGTTCCATTACCAAGCAGCTAGTGTTCCATAAGTAAGCAACTCGTGGTCTATTAGCAAGCAACTCGTGTTCCATCAGCAAGCAGCTAGTGTTCCATGAGCAAGCAGCTCGTGTTCCATTAGCAAGCAGCTCGTGTTCCATTAGCAAGCAGCTAGTGTTCCATTAGCAAGCAGCTAGTGTTCCATTCGCAAGCAGCTAGTGTTCCATTAGCAAGCAGCTGGTGTTCCATAAGTAAGCAGCTGGTGTTCCATTAGCAAGCAGCTAGTGTTCCATTAGCAAGCAGCTCGTGTTCCATTAGCAAGCAGCTGGTGTTCCATGAGCACGCAGCTCGTGTTCCATTAGCAAGCAGCTCGTGTTCCGTTAGCAAGCAGCTCATGTTCCATTAGCAAGCAGCTCGTGTTCCATTAGCAAGTGCCTCGTGTTCCATAAGTAAGCAGCTGGTGTTCCATTAGCAAGCAGCTAGTGTTCTATTAGCAAGCAGCTAGTGTTCCATGAGCAAGCAGCTAGTGCTCCATGAGCAAGTGCCTAGTGTTCCATAAGTAAGCAGCTGGTGTTCCATTTATAGCAAGCAGCTAGTGTTCCATTAGCAAGCACCTAGTGTTCCATGAGCAAGCAGCTCGTGTTCCGTTAGCAAGCACCTAGTGTTCCATAAGTAAGCAGCTAGTGTTCCATACGTAAGCAGCTAGTGTTCCATAGGTAAGCAACTCGTGTTCCATCAGCCAGCAGCTGGTGTTCCATTAGCAAGCAGCTCGTATTCCATTAGCAAGCAGCTCGTGTTCCGTTAGCAAGCAGCTAGTGTTCCATTAGCAAGCAGCTAGTGTTCCATTAGCAAGCAGCTAGTGTGCCATTAGCAAGCAGCTCGTGTTCCATTAGCAAGCAGCTCGTGTGCCATTGGCAAGCAGCTCGTGTTCCATTAGCAAGCAGCCAGTGTTCCATTAGCAAGCAGCTAGTGTTCCATTAGCAAGCAGCTAGTGTTCCATTAGCAAGCAGCTCGTGTTCCATTAGCAAGCAGCTCGTGTTCCATTAGCAATCGCCTAGTGTTCCATAAGTAAGCAGCTAGTGTTCAATTAGCAAGCAGCTCGTGTTCCATTAGCAAGCAGCACGTGTTCCATTAGCAAGTGCCTCGTGCTCCATAAGTAAGCAGCTGGTGTTCCATTAGCAAGCAGCTCGTGTTCCATTAGCAAGCACATAGTGTTCCATTAGCAAGCAGCTCGTGTTCCATTAGCAAGCAGCTCGTGCTCCATTAGCAAGCACCTGGTGTTCCATAAGTAAGCAGCTACTGTTCCATCAGCAAGTGCCTCGTGTTCCATTAGCAAGCAGCTCGTGTTCCATTCGCAAGCAGCTCGTGTTCCGTTAGCAAGCAGCTAGTGTTCCATGAGCAAGCAGCTCGTGTTCCGTGAGCAAGCAGCTAGTGTTCCATTAGCAAGCAGCTAGTGTTCCGTTAGCACGCAGCTCGTGTTCCATCAGCAAGCAGCTAGTGTTCCATTAGCAAGCAGCTAGAAACACCACCATGACACTATGTACCGTGCATGTGACACACCGCCTTGACACGATGTACCGTGCCTGTGACGCACCGCCATGACACTATGTACCGTGCCTGTGACGCACCGCCATGACACGATGTACCGTGCATGGAACGCACTGCCATGACATGATGTACCGTGCCTGTGATGCACCACCATGACACTATGTACCGTGCATGTGACGCACCGCCATGACACTATGTACCAGGCATGGGACGCACCGCCATGACACTATGTACCGTGCCAGTGACGCACCGACATGATACTATGTACCGTGCCTGTGATGCACCACCATGACACTATGTACTGTGACTGTGCCGCACGGCCAAGACACTGTGTACGGTGCCTGTGACGAACAGCCATGACACTCTGTACAGTGCCTGTGACGCACCACAATGACACGTGTACCGTGCCTCTGACGCACCGCCATGACACTATGTGCCGTGCCTGTGATGCACAGCAATGACACAATGTACCGTGCCTGTGACGCACCACCTTGACACTATGTGCCATGCCTGTGACGCATCGCCATGACACGATGTACCGTGCCTGTGGCGCACGACCATGACACTATGCACTGTGCCTGTGATGCACTGCCATGACACTATGTACCGTGCCTGTGACACACGGCCATGACATTATGTACCGTGCCTGTGACGCACCACCATGACACTGTGTACCGTGCCTGTGATGCACCGCCATGACACGATGTACCCAGCCTGTGAAGCATCGCCATGACATGATGTACCATGCCTGTGACGCACCGCCATGACACTGTGCACCGTGCCTGCGACGCACCACCATGACACTATGCACCGTGCCTGTGACGCACCACCATGACACTATGTACCGTGCCTGTGACGCACCACCATGACACGATGCACCATGCCTGTGACACAACGCCATGACACTATGCACCGTGCCTGTGACGCACCGCGATGACACTATGTCCCGTGCCTGTGACGCACTGCCATGACACGATGTACCATGCATGGAACGCACTGCCATGACATGATGAACCGTGCCTGTGACGCACCACCATGACACTATGTACCGTGCATGTGACGCACTGCCATGACACTATGTACCAGGCATTGGACGCACCGCCATGACACTATGTACCGTGCCAGTGACGCACCGCCATGATACTATGTACCGTGCCTGCGATGCACCACCATGACACTATGTACCGTGCCTGTGACGCACAGTCATGACACTATGTACCGTGCCTGTGCCACACCGCCAAGACACTGTTTACGGTGCCTGTGACGCACAGCCATGACACTATGTACCGTGCATGGAACGCACCGCCATGACACGATGTACCGTGGCTGTGCCGCACCGCCAAGACACTGTGTACGGTGCCTGTGACGCACCACCATGACACTATGTACCGTGGCTGTGACGCACCGCCGTGACACGATGTTTGTCCACGTATCTTTGCCTAATCAGTCATATTCTTTCTTTCTTTATTGTTCATGGCGAGATGATTATGGTGATGAAGAAGATGATGATGATTATGGTGATGAAGAAGATGATGATGATTGTGATGATGGAGAAGATGATGATGATTATGATGATGATTATGGTGATGAAGACCATTCGGCCCCAGCAAGCTGGTCCTCCATTTCGTCCACCTCGGAAGGATGACAGGCTGAGTGAACCTGCCTGGCGCTTTTTAAATTTGACGATCGACCGGGATTCGCACTCGGGATCCTCGGAGCCCAAGGGAGCCCCCCCCCCCCCGTGACCGCTGTGGAAGTGTAACTCAGTGTAACTTATTGATTGGCACTTGTAACTCATTGATTAAAGACTGGTAACGATTTCGTAAATGGATGCCAAGAATGTGCACGAACATGGTAATCTCTTGTCCACCTGGTCACAGCCCCAGGCTGGAGCACCCCGCTATCGTTTGGTAAACGGAACTCGCAGTAGGAGGGGAGCGAGCTGATGCCAGGACTCAGTGCATGCATGACCTCGGGGCATTAGCGGAGAAAGGATTAGCGCGACAAGGCCCATAAAAACCAGAGCAAACGATGAGTCAAGAGACTTGTCACCAGAAGCTCTGACCTACGGTACGGAACGGAACCCTGTGAACAGCGCTGAGAGAGAGCACTCATACTCAGAACCTCTGCCCGACGGGAATGGCGGAGGAACATCGGCCGAACGAGAAGGACCATGCGGATAGAGTGACCTGGTCCATTGAGTTAAACGGTAGTTATTTGGTATTGGAATGAAAGTGAACAACCAGTTAATAATAAAGTCATGACCTTTTGTAAAACCTGTGTCCGGTCATTGGAGTCTTGAGTCTCCCCCACCATTTCCCCTACAATTTGGAGGCACCGCTGGGATCAATTGGACACATACAAGACCTTTAAAGGTGAGTGTGTCTTGTTTTTGTCCAGTATGATTTACGAACTTGGGAATAGTTATGTGTATATACATGGAGGATTTGGTGTGTGGGACTTGTGATTGTCCATAGGTAATCCAAGGATGGAACGTTTTAAATGATTCTATTTATTCGTGAGCTTGCGAGGACATTATACGCTGGGTATTAAAAGCCTTGCTCTGGTCTGCAGGCAAATCGGCTCATGAAGTGCACCATGAGGCGATTTGTTTGCCGGTTCGGTAAGGTTCGGTAAGATCCGTACACGTGTACAATCGTGTACACCCGTTTTTAATAAATAATTTTTTTCAGTTTTCCCACCGTATCTAAAACTCGTTCGATCAACAAATAAATTCATGACAGACAACCCCATCTTATACCGGTCCAGAATTATTATGAAAGATGGCGATTGGATGAAAATTGCATCAAATTTTGTCCAGGTCCATCACTAAGCCTTTGAGACATGCTTCACGGTTGTGCTTTCAACAATGCAAAGGGTGACAAGATATGGGATTGTAATGGGATTTTAATGGGATAAATATAAAAGATATTTGTTTTGTAAAAAAAAAAAAAAGTGACAATTAGCTGAGGAGTCACCGAGGCCAAACTTTAGCCTTTGACGGCAGAGAAATTGTTGTTGACTTTTGGCCTATGTTGAATAAAATAGTTGTTGATTGAACTAGTTGACGGATATATAAATCCCAATTCAAAAGTCAAGTGAATTGGATGAAAATTAAGGATTTTGAAATTGTTGTTGACTTTTGGCCTATGTTGAATAAAATAGTTTTTGATTGAACTAGTTGACGGATATATAAATCCCAATTCAAAAGTCAAGTGAATTGGATGAAAATTAAGGATTTTGAAATTGTTGTTGACTTTTGGCCTATGTTGAATAAAATAGTTGTTGATTGAACTAGTTGACGGATATATAAATCCCAATTCAAAAGTCAAGTGAATTGGATGAAAATTAAGGATTTTGAAATTGTTGTTGACTTTTGGCCTATGTTGAATAAAATAGTTGTTGATTGAACTAGTTGACGGATATATAAATCCCAATTCAAAAGTCAAGTGAATTGGATGAAAATTAAGGATTTTGAAATTGTTGTTGACTTTTGGCCTATGTTGAATAAAATAGTTTTTGATTGAACTAGTTGACGGATATATAAATCCCAATTCAAAAGTCAAGTGAATTGGATGAAAATTAAGGATTTTGAAATTGTTGTTGACTTTTGGCCTATGTTGAATAAAATAGTTGTTGATTGAACTAGTTGACGGATATATAAATCCCAATTCAAAAGTCAAGTGAATTGGATGAAAATTAAGGATTTTGAAATTGTTGTTGACTTTTGGCCTATGTTGAATAAAATAGTTGTTGATTGAACTAGTTGACGGATATATAAATCCCAATTCAAAAGTCAAGTGAATTGGATGAAAATTAAGGATTTTGAAATTGTTGTTGACTTTTGGCCTATGTTGAATAAAATAGTTGTTGAAACGTTTTGGGAACATTCAAATGTTGGGTTTTGCTGACGTTTCCACAACGTCGCCACAACGTTTCACTTTCGTTGTCGCAACGTTTTGCTCCAACGTTTTGGGAACATTCAAATGTTGGGTTTTGCTGACGTATCCACAACGTCGCCACAACGTTTCACTTTCGTTGTTGCAACGTTTTGCTCCAACGTTTTGGGAACATTCAAATGTTGGGTTTTGCTGACGTTTCCACAACGTCGCCACAACGTTTCACTTTCGTTGTTGCAACGTTTTGCTCCAACGTTTTGGGGACACTCAAATGTTAAGTAAATCGGATAAGAATTCACGAGTTATTTAATTATTAGCGATTAAGGAAGTACTTATTTAATTAATTACATTTCGTATTACATTACAGTAATTACATTACAGTAATTACCTGAGGTAATTACAGTAATTACAGTTCCGGTAATTACAGTAATTACAGTAATCATTACAGTAATTGCAGTAATCTTATTACAGTAATTACATTACATTAACTCAGGCACCTTTTGAGTAAGGAAGCTGATATTTGGACATGACACTGACCAAGTGATGTGGCTGTCAGGGAAAATTTTGATTTATTGATTAATCATTTAATAAATTAACTCGTTGATTTATAAATGACTTATTTAATTAAAATTCCTCAGAGATACATCTTCGGATGAAATACTTGCAGATTGGTTATGCTATGAGCCAATTGATTAAGGAAAATATTTTGTGATGGCCATATTGGCAATTTCGTGGCCATATTCGTGGCAACTCAGTTAGTGCCACTGCACCTTTAAAATGCATCCCTGCGTTCATTTTTCGATCGATTGAGTTGAAATTTTGAACAATCGGATCTGGACTGTCGTTGTTAACGACTCTAGCACGCACTCGTCCAATCAGGATGGAGCGGTATGGTCCCCGGATCATCACTGCCCGCAGTTTTTTAATTAGTTTTACTTTTTCTCTTGGTCATATAATTTTGAAGACATGCATGTCATGATATAGGAAATGTTTGTTCTGTTGAACGGAATAAATGTTGTTTATTTGTGTGGGTGTGTATTCTTGTGTATTTTGTATATATTTTCACGGCTAATTCCAGTTAACATCCTGCAAAATTTGCTCGTTTGCTGGCCGAGTCGAAATTGCGTTGAGTTCCTATGGCATGCGCCATTAAAAGCGCTGTGTAATGGTTGAGCTCCCTTTATTTCGTTTTGGTCATGCGGATGAGCAGACAAAGTGACAAATGCTGCGGCTGGAGCAGTAGAAGCGATGTTTTTAATTGAAACGATGTAATTTAATTAAAAGTGGGAGGGGGCAACACCACGCATACCTCTTTTAAGGTGTGTATAAACCCTGGAATAAACGTGGGAGGGGGCAACACCACGCATACCTCTTTTAAGGTGTGTATAAACCCTGGAATATTTCAGCAATCAATACAATGCTGAAACTATGTAAGTTAATTTAATGAGTAATTTAATGAGTAATTTAATGAGTAATTTAATGAGTAATTTAATGAGTAATTTAATAAGTAATTTAATGAGTAATTTAATGAGTAATTTAATGAGTAATTTAATGAGTAATTTAATGAGTAATTTAATGAGTAATTTAATGAGTAATTTAATGAGTAATTTAATAAGTAATTTAATGAGTAATTTAATGAGTAATTTAATGAGTAATTTAATGAGTAATTTAATGAGGAATTTAATGAGGAATTAAAAGTGGGAGGGGGCAACACCACGCATACCTCTTTTAAGGTGTGTATAAACCCTGGAATAAACGTGGGAGGGGGCAACACCACGCATACCTCTTTTAAGGTGTGTATAAACCCTGGAATATTTCAGCAATCAATACGATGCTGAAATGATGTAATTTACTGTGTAAGATGGTCGACCTTGGGTTTGTTTGGGTTTTGTTGTTTATTTTTGTGGGTGTGTATTTTTGTGTATTTTGTATATATTTTCACGGCTAATTCCAGTTAACATCCTGCAAAATTTGCTCGTTTTTCTGGCCGAGTCGAAATTGCGTTGAGTTCCTATGGCATGCGCCATTAAAAGCGCTGTGTAATAGTTGAGCTCCCTTTATTTCGTTTTGGTCACGCGGATGAGCAGACAAAATGACGAATGCTGCGGCTGGAGCAGTGGAAGCGATTTTTTAATTGTTCAATGATTATTCGATATTGTTATGACTTATTGTCAATAGGTATACTAAGTGGCCATGAGGTAGCCTGTTGCTATGTACAGTTTTATTCTATTGTTGATTATACCACATAGCTGTGGTGATAAAGGAAATGTTCGTTTTAAATAGATGATTATGATAGGACCATGACTATAAAATCATGATGATTATTATGAATGATATCATAGGGTTCAAATGCAGAATGATTGCATGAACTTGGGAAAGAACTTTCAAGCCCTATGGGATAAATTGGGTGTTACAAGCGATGGAGTTTCAAAATTTAGCATGATTGAAGGAATTTTACAGTCTTATTTCAGGAGTTTTACGAAATTTATATTGCCAAGAGATTTTGGGTACTATTAAAAGAAAAATGATGAGATATTTTTCCCAATGAACTTTAATATCTGCCATCCATTTTGGCTGTCTCACGAATGAAGGATGAGTTGCCTTTAGTGGTTGCAAAGAAAATTTGTGGAGACCAGGCAAAATGGGGAAATATGTCAGATATGACCCTAGGACAGTACGGTGATTCATCAATTGACATGAGGTATGAACCAGAGGTGACGACCGATGAGATTCGATCTCAGTCAATGGATGGACCTGTCCTGACATCATTGGGGAAAGGGCTTATGCAAGGAGTCATCCAAAATGATTAATTTGATTTATTGATGAATATTGATGAATTAATTGAAATTGAATAATTGATTGAATTGTTGATTGATTGAATCTAATTGATTGAATTTAATTGAATAAATTTAACTGGATAAATTGAATTGAATAAATTAAATTGAATATATTGATCGTTTGATTGATGAAAATGCGGTCTCAAGAAAGAAGCTTTAATATCTTTGTGAGATATTATCAATGTGAAGACAACCTTGGAAAATTGAGCAAGGTGGTGAGTTTATATATAGATATATATGTGCGGTTACCATTGTATGATTTCCCCTTCAACAGAGCGGACACCTGAGGATTCACCCATTTCATACTGACCCTCTGGCTCATCTGCAAATACTGATCTGTGAGATTGGATTGTGCAAAAGCCACAGGTGAGAGAGATTCTCTGGAAATCACCATTTGAACAGGTGGAGAGATCCTTCCTGGAGGTACGAGTGAAGCTTTAGAGGAACAAACTACAACACATCCAACGCTACTTTGATAAAAGGCAAAATGGGAAATGGAGCCTGCAAGAATACACAAGGACAACCAGAGATTCCACAAAAAGGTACTTGTACACATCATATGTACGACCGTTATGGTGCCGAAGCTATAAGGCAGGTCGAGAATTGGTATTTGTGGACAAAGGGACATGATGAGGAGTTTCCAAGAGATGGTACATTTGAGCGAAGTCGATTGGAAAGATTGGAACAAAGATTGAAAGCCAGGAAGAGACAGAATCTAACAGTAGACTGGCTTGCATTCCATCTTTGGGATGGTGAATCCAGACAACGGGAACAGCAAGAACGGATAACGGATCTAGAACTTAAAATAAAAAGGATACAGGATACAGTGGAGGAGACAAATGCACAACTGCCCTCGAAATTAGGAATGAAAGTGTCAGTTGTCCCATCTGATTTCCAGTTGTCTCCCCAAAAAGGACGGTACAGAGAATTTTTCGTGTTTCAGGAGATAACGAGAGATTGCAGTGGCAACTCAGGGATGTAGAGATGCAGCCCAGCAATACAAGTGCACAGGTGCACAGACCAGGCAACGACAGAAACCGGTGTTTCAAGTGTGGACGGATGGGACATTGGAAAAGAGGATGTCCGTATACCAAAAGGAAGACAAGCTCATAGGGTAAACCAAGATCAAGGGTACCAGGGCTGACCGATACCTCAGACAATGATTAGGCCTTCATTGCGACAAATCCCAAATGACGATCGGCCTCAACAAATTAGATTACTGGACAAACATGAATAACTGTCGATGATTCTTGGGTCTGAAAAGTTTTCGGAGCAATAATTATTCATTTTTCTTTTGCTTGTAAGCAAATTGATAATTAATTGATCAAATGCCGAAATTGGATCTTTTATGTTGGGCACAAAATTTTAAATTTACAAAGTTTGGAACAATTGCTTTGCAATTTTTTTGGCAAACCAAGTGACAAGAGTCACATCATGATCAGGTGGGAATTTCCGACTATTGTTCCACACGATTGATAGGTCAGTGGTCGACTGACATACAAATGGGTGGGTAGTCAAATTTGGATAAATTATTGTGGGAACTGAAAGGGTAATGTCAATGTGACGTCATAGGGGTTTTCTAAGAATAAACTTTTTGGTCCATTTGTGTATTAGCGCTTATAAAATTGAAGGACAAATTTTGAGAAATTGAAATAAAGTTGACACCCATCCGGATCTGCAAATAAGGGTTCCAACGCAAACAAATACGCATAATGCATGTGTGTGTGGGTATTTTGTGTGTCAATGTTAGTGTTTTTGTGTTTCAATCTTACAAGATTGTTGACACCGACAGTGTGCCTTGTCTGGAAAATAGATAGTTCCATGGGGATGGGATCGCATATCGAGAGAATTCGTAAAATAAAAAAAATTAGAAATATAATTTGGTTATGAAAATTATCACTTTTGTCAAGGCAGATGGAGAATAAAGATTTGATTTGCTGAGTTATGAGCAGCTATTCATTAATAGTAAAAATTGGGAGTAATCTTGGGATTCCATTGTGATCGAATTTATATGAGAATCAAAGCTATTTATGGATATGAGCTTCATAAAAATGTGGGAGTACAAAATTAGCCAAATTTTGGAGAGGTCTTACACTGACTTCCCAGAGTACTCTGCTCATGGATTTTTATATATATAAACTTGAATTTTATCAGCATATAAATTGTGCTGTATGTATGGATGTGTTTTAGGCATAGATGATATGGGAAAATAGTAAAGAAAATTTTGCTGGTTTGAACTATTATGAGTTTTTCAGTTCTGGAGTTCAAACAAAGTCACTGGTTAACAGATGAGAGAGGATAGTAAATAAATTATTCGATGCTGGGTAAATTAAGTACGATATTACTAAGACTTATGAGAGCTATTGTTCTTCCTTACAGCAGTGGAAAATTATTGGGAAAAAAATTAGATCCAACATAATGAATCTATAAAAGAATGTGATAGGGATAATATCCTCAATTTGTACTAATTATTTGATTGTGGGTAAAGGAATTAATTTATCGTAGTGGATTGTTAACAGCAGCCTGAAAATGTCCTGAGAGTGTGCATCCATGTAATCAGAAATCCCAGATTTGTTTTTACAAACAACATTTTGGTAGAGGTCTTGTGTGGACGAACACTTCCTTGGTAGATAAAAAACGGTACTGCATGCTGGCAGCCACTTTTGCGGCCAGTTAGGCCAAACAAATTGAGAGGAAATTGTAGTTAAATACGTAAGTTACACATGGCTATTTGTAAAAAAAGGAAATTTGTTGAGATGGGAAACATTTTTCGAAGGTGTATTAAAGTGTTATAATATGACATGTGGCAAGGCAAACTATTGGATGGGAAAATTAGATCTGGTTATAGAATAAATTTATTGACCCCTTGAAGTTAATGCCTCGAATCATTGTTTCACTGGCATTTTTGTTCACATTGGAAATAGTTTGGTAGAGCTTTGGTTAAAACCTTTGGTTGCGGTATCTTGGAAAGAATTGATAAACCATAGGAGATTGATAAGAATAGAAACAAATATGGACCCAAAATAGAAAGTTGGATTCATGCCTCTCATTGCAAGCAAGCACATGGGGCGAAGGTGGACAATCCCACAGAAAATGAGGCTGCACCTAGCAGCCCAGCAGAACATTCAGTGGCGGATAAACCATACTCGTGATTTACATTCATTTGAATTACATTTTAACGCCCCTTGTAGTGATTGATTATTTCATCATGTAGTCGTCCTACTTGAGATAGCGACATTTATTTGCCTACATGACATACAATTACCTACTGATATTAGTACAGCATGAGTGATAATGTAGCACAATTACACTCATGATCAAGGGAGTTAGTTCAACCCCGGGAGATAGGGGGATCAGGGTAAGACAAATAATCTGATTTATGTTACATATTAATGGATTTTCTTTATTTACCTTTTAGGAAGCTTGTTAGTTTGGTATATAATGTTGAATGTCATCAACATATAATTATGTCATAGGTATGAATATATACAAGGAGTAGCAGACTTGTTTGTTGGTTTAGTAGTTATATTGGCAATTGTTTTAGTGGTGGCTTGCTTGAAAGCCTTAGTGACGGTGTGCCTGAATAAGGCAACCAACAACACGATGATAACGCATGAAGTGACAAATGAGGAAAGAAATGTGGAACCAGAAAAGGAAGACTTTTATGGCGACATAAATACTGAGATTAAAAGATTAAATCAAGTGATGTTGCAAATGAATACAGTAGAATTAAGATAATGGCATAACGACAATGTTATGAGTTGTGTCAATTACAATATCAGTGAACTCATATCACCACGAGTGACACACTGTTAGAAAAAAAAAAAAAAAAAAAAAGGAAAAAGAAAAGTGGAGAGGAATTATGGTAATAATACATTATGCTTAATTTGTTGGTTTGGGAAAATTGTTGTTGGGAATTAGATATACCCGTTTGTGATTGTAATCATATACAATTTATTTTCTTAGAGTAGTGCTAAAATACCTGCATGAGTTAATTTTTGAACTATATTAATCTGAAAGCAATTGTGGATGCTATTCTTAGTTTAGTAGTGAAATACATACCTGATTGAATATTATTTGTGTGACGCATATAAATGAATATAACTTTTTGAATGTGTTAAGGAAAAACAACAAATTGTTGAATGTGAAACTGTCGGAAGATATACATGATTATGCTGATTTCATGGTAAGATGTACCCTATCTGATTCAGTGTGTGCGGAAAGCAGATTCAGATGTGACTGAGCATAAGGATAAGACGAGATCACATTTTGAAGGGAGTGCTAACGGAATTGGGAAGAAGTTCGAGAAAGAAAATTTGTGGCTAAAAATGAAGTTAATCATGGCATACACCCTCTTTCTCAAAGAATGATGAAGACATTCTCCCGTGTAACTTGGAGATGAATGCTTACCTTCACCAAGGAAATTTATGTGACCATTTGCCTGGATCACACTGCAACATATGAAAGAAAGGCGATCACTTACTCTTGTTCGAAGGCTTCGAACATTCATCACATCAGAAGTTGCAGGACAACGACATTTTACCCGCAACCTCTGTGAAATGCGGGGACATATGTTATTACTTCACCAACTTCCGGGGAGCCAGCATGGAGCTGCAAACCAATGGCTGTGCCTTTTCACAACAGCTGTGCGCGATTCTGCGGGCCACTCCTGGTATGGACCATGGATGACCTGAACACCATGGTCCCAACATCATTGTGGATGCATCCGGCATCCCTGTTCCACATCTTGCTGGCCAATCAACGTCACACCAATACTTGCTGCCCACTCACAATGAGGGAGGAGGCAAGTCGACTACAACTGGGTGAAGGCCTTGTTCAGGAATTACAATGGTTTACAGCAAAAAAAGTGGCAAGAATGCTACAAGGAGAGCAGGGTCAGTCTATGACTCTGCAATGTTACCACAACAGCGAAATCCTACACGAAGTAGTGCAGGAGCTATGAAGACATTAGGAGAAAATGTTTCATACCTGGATTCAAACACAAGTGATCAGCCCTTCCTTTCAAACAAAGTCAACATTTGTGTGGAGGCAAACGTTTTTGCCAGATGGTGCAGATGCTTTACAAAACTTGAAAATGAAGTGAAATTGTTGTATCTTGGTGATGGTGAAGTGTTGTTTTGAAAATATATTTGTGATGCAAATGCAATAGATTGAACAATATGGAAGGAGTCAATGACCAACGAAATGTTTTGTGATTCTTGCAGGATGACGGTGTATGCCTAAGGGAATTTGATTACCAAAGTTATGATTATTTACTTATACTTGTAATGATGTTTACTTGCAGTGATTGATTATTTACTTATACTTGTAATGATGTTTACTTGCAGTGATTGATTATTTACTTATACTTGTAATGATGTTTACTTGTAGTGATTGACTGTTTACTTATATTGATGTTTAGATTAATGGTTAATATAAACAAAAACAAAAAGATGAGGGAATTGTGGAAGTGTAACTCAGTGTAACTTATTGATTGGCACTGGTAACTCATTGATTAAAGACTGGTAACGATTTCGTAAATGGATGCCAAGAATGTGCACAAACATGGTAATCTCTTGTCCACCTGGTCACAGCCCCAGGCTGGAGCACCCCCCTATCGTTTGGTAAACGGAACTCACAGCAGGAGGGGAGCGAGCTGATGCCAGGACTCGGTGCATGCATGACCTCGGGGCATTAGCGGAGAAAGGATTAGCGCGACAAGGCCCATAAAAACCAGAGCAAACGATGAGTCAAGAGACTTGTCACCAGAAGCTCTGACCTACGGTACGGTACGGAACCCTGTGAACAGCGCTGAGAGAGAGCACTCATACTCAGAACCTCTGCCCGACGGGAATGGCGGAGGAACATTGGCCGAACGAGAAGGACCATGCGGATAGAGTGACCTGGTCCATTGAGTTAAACGGTAGTTATTTGGTATTGGAATGAAAGTGAACAACCAGTTAATAATAAAGTCATGACCTTTTGTAAAACCTGTGTCCGGTCATTGGAGTCTTGAGTCTCCCCCACCATTTCCCCTACACCGCCAAAACCAGGCGTACGTTTTCCCACTCACCTTCACTCGAGAGTTAAACATCTATATGCGGCGGGACCGTTCGCGAGATCTTCAGGTGGAGTAGGGGAAAACAGGTGCAAGGGAGCAAGAGGGGACGGGGAAGGAAAAAAAAAGGGTTGGAAGATCTGCGACCGTTCACTCGCCATAGATGTTGGCGCTGCAAATAATTAAACAAAGAAGAATTGATGAAACATGAAAAAGATGAAAGAAAAAAACAAAAACAAAATTAAACCATAGAAAGAAAAATGTGAAGAATTTAAGAACGAAACGCGGACTTCGTAGGAAACACGGTTCAGGTAATCAATAAACGCGGACTTCGTAGGAAACACGGTTCAGGTTTTCTGCCCGTTTTGTGTTTTCTCTTGAACTTCTCCCACCGCTGGTCGCGTCGTTTGACCTCGCAGGAGTTCAATTCAATGAAGTGATTTTCCCTGAAAGCTCCGGTGACTAATTCTCAACCGATCTGTTGTTATTATCTTACACGGATTTCAACAACAACATTCACCTCAGCTGAGGGAGAAACCATGACGAGAATTTCGCGCCTTCCGCAGGTTCTTGGAACACTGACCTCGCTTAAAAGGGGAATTCTTGTGTTTGGAGAACCCGTCGTCCTGGTTTTAACAGTTTTATTTATGATTCAGCCATTCTGCACTCCATCTGCGGTAACATTCACATTTGTTCTTTGACCAAGTTTCACCTTCACTCCTGATCGCGTCCCCCACTTCCGCCCCTTCTGTTGCCGAGCAACCGTCTTCTGAGGAAAGGGAGGTCGCATGAAGGATTGAGTAGGAAGGAATGAGTGATGGAACGAAGGATGAAGGAAGGAAGTTGGGGTGTGTTCCGTTAGCAAGCAGCTCGTGTTCCGTTAGCAAGCACCTAGTGTTCCATAAGTAAGCAGCTAGTGTTCCATAAGTAAGCAACTCGTGTTCCATCAGCAAGCAGCTAGTGTTCCATTAGCAAGCAGCTAGTGTCCCATTAGCAAGCAGCTCGTGTTCCATCAGCAAGCAGCTAGTGTTCCATTAGCAAGCAGCTCGTGTTCCATTAGCAAGCAGCTCGTGTTCCATTACCAAGCAGCTAGTGTTCCATAAGTAAGCAACTCGTGGTCCATTAGCAAGCAACTCGTGTTCCATCAGCAAGCAGCTAGTGTTCCATTCGCAAGCAGCTCGTGTTCCATTAGCAAGCAGCTCGTGTTCCATTAGCAAGCAGCTAGTGTTCCATTAGCAAGCAGCTAGTGTTCCATTCGCAAGCAGCTAGTGTTCCATTAGCAAGCAGCTGGTGTTCCATACGGAAGCAGCTGGTGTTCCATTAGCAAGCAGCTAGTGTTCCATTAGCAAGCAGCTAGTGTTCCATTAGCAAGCAGCTAGTGTTCCATCAGCAAGCAGGTAGTGCTCCATTCGCAACCAGATCGTGTTCCGTTCGCAAGCAGCTCGTGTTCCATTAGCAAGCAGCTAGTGTTCCATTAGCAAGCAGCTAGTGTTCTGTTAGCAAGCAGCTCGTATTCCATTAGCAAGCAGCTCATGTTCCGTTAGCAAGCCGCTCATGTTCCATTAGCAAGCAGCTCCTGTTCCGTCAGCAAGCAGCTCGTATTACATGAGCAAGCAGCTCATGTTCCGTTAGCAAGCAGCTCATGTTCCATTCGCAAGCAACTAGTGTTCCATTAGCAAGCAGCTAGTGTTCCATGAGCAAGCAGCTAGTGTTCCACTAGCAAGCAGCTAGTGTTCCATTAGCAAGCAGCTAGTGCTCCATTAGCAAGCAGCTGGTGCTCCATTAGCAAGCAGCTCATGTTCCATTAGCAAGCAGCTAGTGTTCCATTAGCAAGCAGCTAGTGTTCCATTAGAAAGCAGCTCATGTTCCATTAGCAAGCAGCTAGTGTTCTGTTAGCAAGCAGCTCATGTTCCATTAGCAAGCAGCTCCTGTTCCGTTAGCAAGCAGCTCGTATTCCATTAGCAAGCAGCTCATGTTCCGTTAGCAAGCACCTAGTGTTCCATTAGCAAGCAGCTAGTGTTCCATGAGCAAGCAGCTAGTGTTCCACTAGCAAGCAGCTAGTGTTCCATTAGCAAGCAGCTAGTGCTCCATTAGCAAGCAGCTGGTGCTCCATTAGCAAGCAGCTCATGTTCCATTAGCAAGCAGCTAGTGTTCCATTAGCAAGCAGCTAGTGTTCCATTAGAAAGCAGCTCATGTTCCATTAGCAAGCAGCTAGTGTTCTGTTAGCAAACAGCTCATGTTCCATTAGCAAGCAGCTCCTGTTCCGTTAGCAAGCAGCTCGTATTCCATTAGCAAGCAGCTCATGTTCCGTTAGCAAGCACCTAGTGTTCCATTAGCAAGCAGCTAGTGTTCCATTAGCAAGCAGCTAGTGTTCCATTAGAAAGCAGCTCATGTTCCATTAGCAAGCAGCTAGTGTTCTGTTAGCAAGCAGCTCATGTTCCATTAGCAAGCAGCTCCTGTTCCGTTAGCAAGCAGCTCGTATTCCATTAGCAAGCAGCTCATGTTCCATTAGCAAGCACCTAGTGTTCCATTAGCAAGCAGCTAGTGTTCCATTAGCAAGCAGCTCGTTTTCCATTCGTAAGCAGCTGGTGTTCCATTCGCAAGCAGCGAGTGTTCCATTACCAAGCAGCTGGTGTTCCACCAGCAAGCAGCTAGTGTTCTATTAACAAGCAGCGAGTGTTCCATTAGCAAGCAGCTAGTGTTCCATTAGCAAGCAGCTCGTGTTCCATTAGCAAGCAGCTCGTGTGCCATTGGCAAGCAGCTCGTGTTCCATTAGCAAGCAGCCAGTGTTCCATTAGCAAGCAGCTAGTGCTCCATTAGCAAGCAGCTCGTGTTCCATTAGCAAGCAGCTCGTGTTCCATTGGCAAGCGGCTCGTGTTCCATCAGCAAGCAGCTAGTGTTCCATTTGGCAAGCAGATCGTGTTCCATTAGCAAGCAGCTCGTGTTCCATTAGAAAGCAGCTCGTGTTCCATTAGCAAGCAGCTCGTGTTCCATTGGCAAGCAGCTCGTGTTCCATTAGCAAGCAGCTAGTGTTCCATTTGGCAAGCAGCTCGTGTTCCATTAGCAAGCAGCTCGTGTTCCATTAGCAAGCAGCTATTGTTCCATGAGCAAGCAGCTAGTGTTCCATTAGCAAGCAGCTCGTGTTCCATTAGCAAGCAGCTCGTGTTCTGTTAGCAAGAAGCTAGTGTTCCATTAGCAAGCACATAGTGTTCCATTATCAAGCAGCTCGTGCTCCATTAGCAAGCACCTAGTGTTCCATAAGTAAGCAGCTCGTGTTCCATAAGTAAGCAGCTAGTGTTCCATAAGTAAGCAACTCGTGTTCCATCAGCCAGCAGCTAGTGTTCCATTAGCAAGCAGCTCGTGTTCCATTAGCAAGCAGCTAGTGTTCCATTAGCAAGTGCCTCGTGCTCCATAATTAAGCAGCTGGTGTTCCATTAGCAAGCAGCTAGTGTTCCATTAGCAAGCACATAGTGTTCCATTAGCAAGCAGCTCGTGCTCCATTAGCAAGCACCTTGTGTTCCATAAGTAAGCAGCTAGTGTTCCATCAGCAAGTGCCTCGTGTTCCATTAGCAAGCAGCTCGTGTTCCATTAGCAAGCAGCTAGTGTTCTATCAGCAAGCAGCTCGTGTTCCGTTAGCACGCAGCTTGTGTTCCATTAGCAAGCAGCTAGTGTTCTATCAGCAAGCAGCTCGTGTTCCATTAGCAAGCAGCTCGTGTTCCGTTAGCAAGGAGCTAGTGTTCCATTAGCAAGCAGCTAGTGTTCCATTAGGAAGCGCCTAGTGTTCCATAAGTAAGCAGCTAGTGTTCAATTAGCAAGCAGCTCGTGTTCCATTAGGAAGCAGCTAGTGTTCCATTAGCAAGTGCCTCGTGTTCCATAAGTAAGCAGCTGGTGTTCCATTAGCAAGCAGCTAGTGTTCCATTAGCAAGCACCGCGTGTTCCATTAGCAAGCAGCTCGTGTTCCATTAGCAAGCACCTAGTGTTCCATAAGTATGCAGCTCGTGTTCCGTTAGCAAGCAGCTAGTGTTCCATTAGCAAGCAGCTAGTGTTCCATAAGTAAGCAGCTAGTGTTCCATTAGCAAGCAGCTAGTGTTCCATAAGTAAGCAGCTAGTGTTCCATAAGTAAGCAACTCGTGTTCCATCAGCAAGCAGCTAGTGTTCCATTAGCAATCAGCTAGTGTTCCATTAGCAAGCAGCTCGTGTTCCATCAGCAAGCAGCTAGTGTTCCATTAGCAAGCAGCTCGAGTTCCATTAGCAAGCAACTCGTGTTCCATTACCAAGCAGCTAGTGTTCCATAAGTAAGCAACTCGTGGTCTATTAGCAAGCAACTCGTGTTCCATCAGCAAGCAGCTAGTGTTCCATGAGCAAGCAGCTCGTGTTCCATTAGCAAGCAGCTCGTGTTCCATTAGCAAGCAGCTAGTGTTCCATTAGCAAGCAGCTAGTGTTCCATTCGCAAGCAGCTAGTGTTCCATTAGCAAGCAGCTGGTGTTCCATAAGTAAGCAGCTGGTGTTCCATTAGCAAGTAGCTAGTGTTCCATTAGCAAGCAGCTCGTGTTCCATTAGCAAGCAGCTGGTGTTCCATGAGCACGCAGCTCGTGTTCCATTAGCAAGCAGCTCGTGTTCCGTTAGCAAGCAGCTCATGTTCCATTAGCAAGCAGCTCGTGTTCCATAAGCAAGTGCCTCGTGTTCCATAAGTAAGCAGCTGGTGTTCCATTAGCAAGCAGCTAGTGTTCTATTAGCAAGCAGCAAGTGTTCCATGAGCAAGCAGCTAGTGCTCCATGAGCAAGTGCCTAGTGTTCCATAAGTAAGCAGCTGGTGTTCCATTTATAGCAAGCAGCTAGTGTTCCATTAGCAAGCACCTAGTGTTCCATGAGCAAGCAGCTCGTGTTCCGTTAGCAAGCACCTAGTGTTCCATAAGTAAGCAGCTAGTGTTCCATACGTAAGCAGCTAGTGTTCCATAGGTAAGCAACTCGTGTTCCATCAGCCAGCAGCTGGTGTTCCATTAGCAAGCAGCTAGTGTTCCATAAGTAAGCAGCTAGTGTTCCATAAGTAAGCAACTCGTGTTCCATCAGCAAGCAGCTAGTGTTCCATTAGCAATCAGCTAGTGTTCCATTAGCAAGCAGCTCGTGTTCCATCAGCAAGCAGCTAGTGTTCCATTAGCAAGCAGCTCGAGTTCCATTAGCAAGCAACTCGTGTTCCATTACCAAGCAGCTAGTGTTCCATAAGTAAGCAACTCGTGGTCTATTAGCAAGCAACTCGTGTTCCATCAGCAAGCAGCTAGTGTTCCATGAGCAAGCAGCTCGTGTTCCATTAGCAAGCAGCTCGTGTTCCATTAGCAAGCAGCTAGTGTTCCATTAGCAAGCAGCTAGTGTTCCATTCGCAAGCAGCTAGTGTTCCATTAGCAAGCAGCTGGTGTTCCATAAGTAAGCAGCTGGTGTTCCATTAGCAAGTAGCTAGTGTTCCATTAGCAAGCAGCTCGTGTTCCATTAGCAAGCAGCTGGTGTTCCATGAGCACGCAGCTCGTGTTCCATTAGCAAGCAGCTCGTGTTCCGTTAGCAAGCAGCTCATGTTCCATTAGCAAGCAGCTCGTGTTCCATAAGCAAGTGCCTCGTGTTCCATAAGTAAGCAGCTGGTGTTCCATTAGCAAGCAGCTAGTGTTCTATTAGCAAGCAGCAAGTGTTCCATGAGCAAGCAGCTAGTGCTCCATGAGCAAGTGCCTAGTGTTCCATAAGTAAGCAGCTGGTGTTCCATTTATAGCAAGCAGCTAGTGTTCCATTAGCAAGCACCTAGTGTTCCATGAGCAAGCAGCTCGTGTTCCGTTAGCAAGCACCTAGTGTTCCATAAGTAAGCAGCTAGTGTTCCATACGTAAGCAGCTAGTGTTCCATAGGTAAGCAACTCGTGTTCCATCAGCCAGCAGCTGGTGTTCCATTAGCAAGCAGCTCGTGTTCCATTAGCAAGCAGCTCGTGTTCCGTTAGCAAGCAGCTAGTGTTCCATTAGCAAGCAGCTAGTGTTCCATTAGCAAGCAGCTAGTGTGCCATTAGCAAGCAGCTCGTGTTCCATTAGCAAGCAGCTCGTGTGCCATTGGCAAGCAGCTCGTGTTCCATTAGCAAGCAGCCAGTGTTCCATTAGCAAGCAGCTAGTGTTCCATTAGCAAGCAGCTAGTGTTCCATTAGCAAGCAGCTCGTGTTCCATTAGCAAGCAGCTCGTGTTCCATTAGCAATCGCCTAGTGTTCCATAAGTAAGCAGCTAGTGTTCAATTAGCAAGCAGCTCGTGTTCCATCAGCAAGCAGCTCGTGTTCCATCAGCAAGCAGCTAGTGTTCCATTAGCAAGCAGCTAGTGTTCCATTAGCAAGCAGCTAGTGTTCCATAAGTAAGCAGCTAGTGTTCCATAAGTAAGCAACTCGTGTTCCATCAGCAAGCAGCTAGTGTTCCATTAGCAAGCAGCTAGTGTTCCATTAGCAAGCAGCTCGTGTTCCATCAGCAAGCAGCTAGTGTTCCATTAGCAAGCAGCTCGTGTTCCATTAGCAAGCAGCTCGTGTTCCATTACCAAGCAGCTAGTGTTCCATAAGTAAGCAACTCGTGGTCCATTAGCAAGCAACTCGTGTTCCATCAGCAAGCAGCTAGTGTTCCATTCGCAAGCAGCTCGTGTTCCATTAGCAAGCAGCTAGTGTTCCATTCGCAAGCAGCTAGTGTTCCATTAGCAAGCAGCTGGTGTTCCATAAGTAAGCAGCTGGTGTTCCATTAGCAAGCAGCTAGTGTTCCATTAGCAAGCAGCTAGTGTTCCATTAGCAAGCAGCTGGTGTTCCATTAGCAAGCAGCTCGTGTTCCATTAGCAAGCAGCTCGTGTTCCGTTAGCAAGCAGCTCGTGTTCCATTCGCAAGCAGCTAGTGTTCCATTAGCAAGCAGCTGGTGTTCCATAAGTAAGCAGCTGGTGTTCCATTAGCAAGCAGCTAGTGTTCCATTAGCAAGCAGCTAGTGTTCCATTAGCAAGCAGCTGGTGTTCCATTAGCAAGCAGCTCGTGTTCCATTAGCAAGCAGCTCGTGTTCCATTAGCAAGTGCCTCGTGTTCCATAAGTAAGCAGCTGGTGTTCCATTAGCAAGCAGCTAGTGTTCCATTAGCAAGCAGCTAGTGTTCCATTAGCAAGCAGCTAGTGCTCCATTAGCAAGTGCCTAGTGCTCCATTAGCAAGCAGCTGGTGTTCCATTTATAGCAAGCAGCTAGTGTTCCATTAGCAAGCACCTAGTGTTCCATTAGCAAGCAGCTCGTGTTCCGTTAGCAAGCACCTGGTGTTCCATAAGTAAGCAGCTGGTGTTCCATAAGTAAGCAACTCGTGTTCCATCAGCCAGCAGCTAGTGTTCCATTAGCAAGCAGCTCGTGTTCCATTAGCAAGCAGCTCGTGTTCCGTTAGCAAGGAGCTAGTGTTCCATTAGCAAGCAGCTAGTGTTCCATTAGGAAGCGCCTAGTGTTCCATAAGTAAGCAGCTAGTGTTCAATTAGCAAGCAGCTCGTGTTCCATTAGCAAGCAGCTAGTGTTCCATTAGCAAGTGCCTCGTGTTCCATAAGTAAGCAGCTGGTGTTCCATTAGCAAGCAGCTAGTGTTCCATTAGCAAGCACCGCGTGTTCCATTAGCAAGCAGCTCGTGTTCCATTAGCAAGCACCTAGTGTTCCATAAGTATGCAGCTCGTGTTCCGTTAGCAAGCAGCTAGTGTTCCATTAGCAAGCAGCTAGTGTTCCATAAGTAAGCAACTAGTGTTCCATTAGCAAGCAGCTAGTGTTCCATAAGTAAGCAGCTAGTGTTCCATAAGTAAGCAACTCGTGTTCCATCAGCAAGCAGCTAGTGTTCCATTAGCAATCAGCTAGTGTTCCATTAGCAAGCAGCTCGTGTTCCATCAGCAAGCAGCTAGTGTTCCATTAGCAAGCAGCTCGAGTTCCATTAGCAAGCAACTCGTGTTCCATTACCAAGCAGCTAGTGTTCCATAAGTAAGCAACTCGTGGTCTATTAGCAAGCAACTCGTGTTCCATCAGCAAGCAGCTAGTGTTCCATGAGCAAGCAGCTCGTGTTCCATTAGCAAGCAGCTCGTGTTCCATTAGCAAGCAGCTAGTGTTCCATTAGCAAGCAGCTAGTGTTCCATTAGCAAGCAGCTAGTGTTCCATTCGCAAGCAGCTAGTGTTCCATTAGCAAGCAGCTGGTGTTCCATAAGTAAGCAGCTGGTGTTCCATTAGCAAGCAGCTAGTGTTCCATTAGCAAGCAGCTCGTGTTCCATTAGCAAGCAGCTCGTGTTCCGTTAGCAAGCAGCTCATGTTCCATTAGCAAGCAGCTCGTGTTCCATTAGCAAGTGCCTCGTGTTCCATAAGTAAGCAGCTGGTGTTCCATTAGCAAGCAGCTAGTGTTCTATTAGCAAGCAGCTAGTGTTCCATGAGCAAGCAGCTAGTGCTCCATGAGCAAGTGCCTAGTGTTCCATAAGTAAGCAGCTGGTGTTCCATTTATAGCAAGCAGCTAGTGTTCCATTAGCAAGCACCTAGTGTTCCATGAGCAAGCAGCTCGTGTTCCGTTAGCAAGCACCAATGTTCCATAAGTAAGCAGCTAGTGTTCCATACGTAAGCAGCTAGTGTTCCATAGGTAAGCAACTCGTGTTCCATCAGCCAGCAGCTGGTGTTCCATTAGCAAGCAGCTCGTGTTCCATTAGCAAGCAGCTCGTGTTCCGTTAGCAAGCAGCTAGTGTTCCATTAGCAAGCAGCTAGTGTTCCATTAGCAAGCAGCTAGTGTGCCATTAGCAAGCAGCTCGTGTTCCATTAGCAAGCAGCTCGTGTGCCATTGGCAAGCAGCTCGTGTTCCATTAGCAAGCAGCCAGTGTTCCATTAGCAAGCAGCTAGTGTTCCATTAGCAAGCAGCTAGTGTTCCATTAGCAAGCAGCTCGTGTTCCATTAGCAAGCAGCTCGTGTTCCATTAGCAATCGCCTAGTGTTCCATAAGTAAGCAGCTAGTGTTCAATTAGCAAGCAGCTCGTGTTCCATTAGCAAGCAGCTCGTGTTCCATTAGCAAGTGCCTCGTGCTCCATAAGTAAGCAGCTGGTGTTCCATTAGCAAGCAGCTCGTGTTCCATTAGCAAGCACATAGTGTTCCATTAGCAAGCAGCTCGTGTTCCATTAGCAAGCAGCTCGTGCTCCATTAGCAAGCAGCTCGTGTTCCGTTAGCAAGCAGCTAGTGTTCCATTCGCAAGCAGCTCGTGTTCCATTAGCAATCGCCTAGTGTTCCATAAGTAAGCAGCTAGTGTTCAATTAGCAAGCAGCTCGTGTTCCATTAGCAAGCAGCTCGTGTTCCATTAGCAAGTGCCTCGTGCTCCATAAGTAAGCAGCTGGTGTTCCGTTAGCAAGCAGCTCGTGTTCCATTAGCAAGCACATAGTGTTCCATTAGCAAGCAGCTCGTGTTCCATTAGCAAGCAGCTCGTGCTCCATTAGCAAGCAGCTCGTGTTCCGTTAGCAAGCAGCTAGTGTTCCATTCGCAAGCAGCTCGTGTTCCATTAGCAATCGCCTAGTGTTCCATAAGTAAGCAGCTAGTGTTCAATTAGCAAGCAGCTCGTGTTCCATTAGCAAGCAGCTCGTGTTCCATTAGCAAGTGCCTCGTGCTCCATAAGTAAGCAGCTGGTGTTCCATTAGCAAGCAGCTCGTGTTCCATTAGCAAGCACATAGTGTTCCATTAGCAAGCAGCTCGTGTTCCATAAGTAAGCAGCTACTGTTCCATCAGCAAGTGCCTCGTGTTCCATTAGCAAGCAGCTCGTGTTCCATTCGCAAGCAGCTCGTGTTCCGTTAGCAAGCAGCTAGTGTTCCATTAGCAAGCAGCTCGTGTTCCATGAGCAAGCAGCTAGTGTTCCATTAGCAAGCAGCTAGTGTTCCGTTAGCACGCAGCTCGTGTTCCATCAGCAAGCAGCTAGGGTTCCATTAGCAAGCAGCTAGAAACACCACCATGACACTATGTACCGTGCATGTGACACACCGCCTTGACACGATGTACCGTGCCTGTGACGCACCGCCATGACACTATGTACCGTGCCTGTGACGCACCGCCATGACACGATGTACCGTGCATGGAACGCACTGCCATGACATGATGTACCGTGCCTGTGATGCACCACCATGACACTATGTACCGTGCCTGTGCCGCACGGCCAAGACACTGTGTACGGTGCCTGTGACGAACAGCCATGACACTCTGTACAGTGCCTGTGACGCACCACAATGACACGTGTACCGTGCCTGTGACGCACCGCCATGACACTATGTACCGTGCCTGTGACGCACCGCCATGACACTATGTGCCGTGCCTGTGACGCATCGCCATGACACTATGTACCGTGCCTGTGACGCACCACCATGACACGATGCACCATGCCTGTGACACACCGCCATGACACTATGCACCGTGCCTGTGACGCACCGCCATGACACTATGTGCCGTTCCTGTGACGCATCGCCATGACACGATGTACCGTGCCTGTGAAGCACGACCATGACACTATGCACTGTGCCTGTGATGCACTGCCATGACACTATGTACCGTGCCTGTGACGCACGGCCATGACACTATGTACCGTGCCTGTGATGCACTGCCCTGACACGATGTACCGTGCCTGTGATGCACCACCATGACACAATGTACCATGCATGCGATGCACCACAATGACACTATGTACCGTGCCTGTGACGCACCACCATGACACTATGTACCGTGCCTGTGACGCACCACCATGACATTATGTACCGTGCCTGTGACGCACCGCCATGACACTATGTCCCGTGCCTGTGACGCACCGCCATGACACGATGTACCATGCATGGAACGCACTGCCATGACATGATGAACCGTGCCTGTGACGCACCACCATGACACTATGTACCGTGCATGTGACGCACTGCCATGACACTATGTACCAGGCATTGGACGCACCGCCATGACACTATGTACCGCGCCAGTGACGCACCGCCATGACACTATGTACCGTGCCAGTGACGCACCGCCATGATACTATGTACAATGCCTGTGACGCACAGTCATGACACTATGTACCGTGCCTGTGCCACACCGCCAAGACACTGTGTACGGTGCCTGTGACGCACAGCCATGACACTATGTACCGTGCATGGAACGCACCGCCATGACACTATGTACCGTGGCTGTGCCGCACCGCCAAGACACTGTGTACGGTGCATGTGACACCACCATGACACTATGTACTGTGGCTGTGACGCACCACCATGACACTATGTACCGTGGCTGTGACGCACCGCCGTGACACGATGTTTGTCCACGTATCTTTGCCTTATCAGTCATATTCTTTCTTTCTTTATTGTTCATGGCGAGATGATTATGGTGATGAAGAAGATGATGATGATTATGGTGATGAAGAAGATGATGATGATTATGATGATGGAGAAGATGATGATGATTATGATGATGATTATGGTGATGAAGACCATTCGGCCCCAGCAAGCTGGTCCTCCATTTCGTCCACCTCGGAAGGATGACAGGCTGAGTGAACCTGCCTGGCGCTTTTAAAATTTGACGATCGACCGGGATTCGCACTCGGGATCCTCGGAGCCCAAGGGAGCCCCCCCCCCCCGTGACCGCCAAAACCAGGCGTACGTTTTCCCACTCACCTTCACTCGAGAGTTAAACATCTATATGCGGCGGGACCGTTCGCGAGATCTTCAGGTGGAGTAGGGGAAAACAGGTGCAAGGGAGCAAGAGGGGACGGGGAAGGAAAAAAAAAAGGGTTGGAAGATCTGCGACCGTTCACTCGCCATAGATGTTGGCGCTGCAAATAATTAAACAAAGAAGAATTGATGAAACATGAAAAAGATGAAAGAAAAAAACAAAAACAAAATTAAACCATAATAATAATAATAATGCATTTATTTTATATAGCGATTTTCAGGAAGCCCAAAGACGCTTAGAAAGAAAAATGTGAAGAATTTAAGAACGAAACGCGGACTTCGTAGGAAACACGGTTCAGGTAATCAATAAACGCGGACTTCGTAGGAAACACGGTTCAGGTTTTCCGCCCGTTTTGTGTTTTCTCTTGAACTTCTCCCACCGCTGGTCGCGTCGTTTGACCTCGCAGGAGTTCAATTCAATGAAGTGATTTTCCCTGAAAGCTCCGGTGACTAATTCTCTGGGCATCCTCCGTCGTGCGAAGTCCTTCCTTGGCACACCTGAGCTCCTCACCACATACAAGGCTTTCATCCGCAGCTCAATGGAATACTGTTCCCCCCTCTGGGCTGGTGCTCCTGCCTCACACCTTGCTCGGCTTCACGCTGTTGAGGCCAAAGCTTTCAGAATCATTGGAATCTCCTGCGATGTAGTCAACGCCGAGGGCCTTTCACTCACTCACCGCAGGCAGGTTGGTGGTCTTTCTGTCTTCTACCGACTCCTCTCCGGCCTTGCTCCCCCAGCTCTCTCTGTGCTCTGTCCCCCAAAATATTCCTTCAGGTCGCACAAGATCTGCCTGCAACCCTCTTATGGTTAAACTGCCAAAGTCTAGGCTCTCTGCTCACCTTCACTCTTTCATTCCCCTTTTCTCCCGCCTCTGGAACAAACTCCCCCACTCCCTTCAATCCCACTCCTCCCTCCAGGTCTTTAAAACAGCTGTTCACCACCATCTCTTATCGTCCCCCATCGAAAACCTTGATCTTTTCTACCCCCGGTAATTCACCCCAGAGTCCTTGCAGTGTTCATATGTTTTAATCCTCTCCCACCTCCCCCCAAGTCCTCCCGATGTCCCTGCTCTCAAATGTTGTGTTTGTGTCCTTCCCCCTCTTCCCCCTCTCTTTTGTGTCCTTCCCCCTCTCTCCCCATCTTGTCTGCCGCTCCCCTTGTTTTTTGTGTTTTGTGTGTCGGTTTGTCTTTTTTGTGATTAATGTTAGCTCTTTCACGAGCCTCGATCTTGTATACAAAAAAAAAAAAAAAAAAAAAAAAACTCAACCGATCTGTTGTTATTATCTTACACGGATTTCAACAACAACATTCACCTCAGCTGAGGGAGAAACCATGACGAGAATTTCGCGCCTTCCGCAGGTTCTTGGAACACTGACCTCGCTTACAAGGGGAATTCTTGTGTTTGGAGAACCCGTCGTCCTGGTTTTAACAGTTTTATTTATGATTCAGCCATTCTGCACTCCATCTGCGGTAACATTCACATTTGTTCTTTGACCAAGTTTCACCTTCACTCCTGATCGCGTCCCCCACTTCCGCCCCTTCTGTTGCCGAGCAACCGTCAGCGTCTTCTGAGGAAAGGGAGGTCGCATGAAGGATTGAGTAGGAAGGTATGAGTGATGGAACGAAGGATGACGGAAGGAAGTTGGGGTGTGTTCCGTTAGCAAGCAGCTCGTGTTCCGTTAGCAAGCACCTAGTGTTCCATTAGCAAGCAGCTAGTGTTCCATTAGCAAGCAGCTCGTGTTCCATCAGCAAGCAGCTAGTGTTCCATTAGCAAGCAGCTAGTGTTCCATTAGCAAGCAGCTCGTGTTCCATCAGCAAGCAGCTCGTGTTCCATCAGCAAGCAGCTAGTGTTCCATTAGCAAGCAGCTAGTGTTCCATTAGCAAGCAGCTAGTGTTCCATAAGTAAGCAGCTAGTGTTCCATAAGTAAGCAACTCGTGTTCCATCAGCAAGCAGCTAGTGTTCCATTAGCAAGCAGCTAGTGTTCCATTAGCAAGCAGCTCGTGTTCCATCAGCAAGCAGCTAGTGTTCCATTAGCAAGCAGCTCGTGTTCCGTTAGCAAGCACCTAGTGTTCGTTCCATTAGCAAGCAGCTAGTGTTCCATTAGCAAGCAGCTCGTGTTCCATCAGCAAGCAGCTAGTGTTCCATTAGCAAGCAGCTAGTGTTCCATTAGCAAGCAGCTCGTGTTCCATCAGCAAGCAGCTCGTGTTCCATCAGCAAGCAGCTAGTGTTCCATTAGCAAGCAGCTAGTGTTCCATTAGCAAGCAGCTAGTGTTCCATAAGTAAGCAGCTAGTGTTCCATAAGTAAGCAACTCGTGTTCCATCAGCAAGCAGCTAGTGTTCCATTAGCAAGCAGCTAGTGTTCCATTAGCAAGCAGCTCGTGTTCCATCAGCAAGCAGCTAGTGTTCCATTAGCAAGCAGCTCGTGTTCCATTAGCAAGCAGCTCGTGTTCCATTACCAAGCAGCTAGTGTTCCATAAGTAAGCAACTCGTGGTCCATTAGCAAGCAACTCGTGTTCCATCAGCAAGCAGCTAGTGTTCCATTCGCAAGCAGCTCGTGTTCCATTAGCAAGCAGCTCGTGTTCCATTAGCAAGCAGCTAGTGTTCCATTAGCAAGCAGCTAGTGTTCCATTAGCAAGCAGCTAGTGTTCCATTAGCAAGCAGCTGGTGTTCCATAAGTAAGCAGCTAGTGTTCCATTAGCAAGCAGCTCGTGTTCCATTAGCAAGCAGCTGGTGTTCCATTAGCAAGCAGCTCGTGTTCCATTAGCAAGCAGCTCGTGTTCCGTTAGCAAGCAGCTCGTGTTCCATTAGCAAGCAGCTCGTGTTCCATTAGCAAGTGCCTCGTGTTCCATAAGTAAGCAGCTGGTGTTCCATTAGCAAGCAGCTAGTGTTCCATTAGCAAGCAGCTAGTGTTCCATTAGCAAGCAGCTAGTGCTCCATTAGCAAGTGCCTAGTGCTCCATTAGCAAGCAGCTGGTGTTCCATTTATAGCAAGCAGTTAGTGTTCCATTAGCAAGCACCTAGTGTTCCATTAGCAAGCAGCTCGTGTACCGTTAGCAAGCACCTGGTGTTCCATAAGTAAGCAGCTAGTGTTCCATAAGTAAGCAACTCGTGTTCCATCAGCCAGCAGCTAGTGTTCCATTAGCAAGCAGCTCGTGTTCCATTAGCAAGCAGCTCGTGTTCCGTTAGCAAGGAGCTAGTGTTCCATTAACAAGCAGCTAGTGTTCCATTAGGAGGCGCCTAGTGTTCCATAAGTAAGCAGCTAGTGTTCAATTAGCAAGCAGCTCGTGTTCCATTAGCAAGCAGCTAGTGTTCCATTAGCAAGTGCCTCGTGTTCCATAAGTAAGCAGCTGGTGTTCCATTAGCAAGCAGCTAGTGTTCCATTAGCAAGCACCGCGTGTTCCATTAGCAAGCAGCTCGTGTTCCATTAGCAAGCACCTAGTGTTCCATAAGTATGCAGCTCGTGTTCCGTTAGCAAGCAGCTAGTGTTCCATTAGCAAGCGGCTCGTGTTCCATAAGTAAGCAGCTAGTGTTCCATTAGCAAGCAGCTAGTGTTCCATAAGTAAGCAGCTAGTGTTCCATAAGTAAGCAACTCGTGTTCCATCAGCAAGCAGCTAGTGTTCCATTAGCAATCAGCTCGTGTTCCATTAGCAAGCAGCTCGTGTTCCATCAGCAAGCAGCTAGTGTTCCATTAGCAAGCAGCTCGAGTTCCATTAGCAAGCAACTCGCGTTCCATTACCAAGCAGCTAGTGTTCCATAAGTAAGCAACTCGTGGTCTATTAGCAAGCAACTCGTGTTCCATCAGCAAGCAGCTAGTGTTCCATGAGCAAGCAGCTCGTGTTCCATTAGCAAGCAGCTCGTGTTCCATTAGCAAGCAGCTAGTATTCCATTCGCAAGCAGCTAGTGTTCCATTAGCAAGCAGCTGGTGTTCCATAAGTAAGCAGCTGGTGTTCCATTAGCAAGCAGCTCGTGTTCCATTAGCAAGCAGCTGGTGTTCCATGAGCACGCAGCTCATGTTCCATTAGCAAGCAGCTCGTGTTCCGTTAGCAAGCAGCTCATGTTCCATTAGCAAGCAGCTCGTGTTCCATTAGCAAGTGCCTCGTGTTCCATAAGTAAGCAGCTGGTGTTCCATTAGCAAGCAGCTAGTGTTCTATTAGCAAGCAGCTAGTGTTCCATGAGCAAGCAGCTAGTGCTCCATGAGCAAGTGCCTAGTGTTCCATAAGTAAGCAGCTGGTGTTCCATTTATAGCAAGCAGCTAGTGTTCCATTAGCAAGCACCTAGTGTTCCATGAGCAAGCAGCTCGTGTTCCGTTAGCAAGCACCTAGTGTTCCATAAGTAAGCAGCTAGTGTTCCATACGTAAGCAGCTAGTGTTCCATAGGTAAGCAACTCGTGTTCCATCAGCCAGCAGCTAGTGTTCCATTAGCAAGCAGCTCGTGTTCCATTAGCAAGCAGCTCGTGTTCCGTTAGCAAGCAGCTAGTGTTCCATTAGCAAGCAGCTAGTGTTCCATTAGCAAGCAGCTAGTGTGCCATTAGCAAGCAGCTCGTGTTCCATTAGCAAGCAGCTCGTGTGCCATTGGCAAGCAGCTCGTGTTCCATTAGCAAGCAGCCAGTGTTCCATTAGCAAGCAGCTAGTGTTCCATTAGCAAGCAGCTAGTGTTCCATTAGCAAGCAGCTCGTGTTCCATTAGCAGGCAGCTCGTGTTCCATTAGCATTCGCCTCGTGTTCCATAAGTAAGCAGCTAGTGTTCAATTAGCAAGCAGCTCGTGTTCCATTAGCAAGCAGCTCGTGTTCCATTAGCAAGTGCCTCCTGCTCCATAAGTAAGCAGCTGGTGTTCCATTAGCAAGCAGCTCGTGTTCCATTAGCAAGCACATAGTGTTCCATTAGCAAGCAGCTCGTGTTCCATTAGCAAGCAGCTCGTGCTCCATTAGCAAGCACCTGGTGTTCCATAAGTAAGCAGCTACTGTTCCATCAGCAAGTGCCTCGTGTTCCATTAGCAAGCAGCTCGTGTTCCATTCGCAAGCAGCTCGTGTTCCGTTAGCAAGCAGCTAGTGTTCCATTAGCAAGCAGCTCGTGTTCCATGAGCAAGCAGCTAGTGTTCCATTAGCAAGCAGCTAGTGTTCCGTTAGCACGCAGCTCGTGTTCCATCAGCAAGCAGCTAGTGTTCCATTAGCAAGCAGCTAGAAACACCACCATGACACTATGTACCGTGCATGTGACACACCGCCTTGACACGATGTACCGTGCCTGTGACGCACCGCCATGACACTATGTACCGTGCCTGTGACGCACCGCCATGACACGATGTACCGTGCATGGAACGCACTGCCATGACATGATGTACCGTGCCTGTGATGCACCACCATGACACTATGTACCGTGCCTGTGCCGCACGGCCAAGACACTGTGTACGGTGCCTGTGACGAACAGCCATGACACTCTGTACAGTGCCTGTGACGCACCACAATGACACGTGTACCGTGCCTGTGACGCACCGCCATGACACTATGTGCCGTGCCTGTGATGCACAGCCATGACACAATGTACCGTGCCTGTGACGCACCACCATGACACTATGTGCCATGCCTGTGACGCATCGCCATGACACGATGTACCGTGCCTGTGACGCACGACCATGACACTATGCACTGTGCCTGTGATGCACTGCCATGACACTATGTACCGTGCCTGTGATGCACTGCCATGACACGATGTACCGTGTTTGGATGCACTGCCATGACACTATGTACCATGCAAGTGATGCACCACCATGACACTATGTACCGTGCCTGTGACGCACCACCATGACACAATGTACCATGCATGCGATGCACCACAATGACACTATGTACCGTGCCTGTGACGCACCACCATGACACTATGTACCGTGCCTGTGATGCACCACCATGACACTGTGTACCGTGCCTGTGATGCACCGCCATGACACGATGTACCCAGCCTGTGACGCATCGCCATGACATGATGTACCATGCCTGTGACGCACCGCCATGACACTATGTACCGTGCATGTGACGCACTGCCATGACATTATGTACCAGGCATTGGACGCACCGCCATGACACTATGTACCGTGCCAGTGACGCACCACCATGACACTATGTACCGTGCATGTGACGCACTGCCATGACACGATGTACCATGCATGGAACGCACTGCCATGACATGATGAACCGTGCCTGTGACGCACCACCATGACACTATGTACCGTGCATGTGACGCACTGCCATGACATTATGTACCAGGCATTGGACGCACCGCCATGATACTATGTAGCTACCGTGCCTGCGATGCACCACCATGACACTATGTACCGTGCCTGTGACGCACAGTCATGACACTATGTACCGTGCCTGTGCCACACCGCCAAGACACTGTGTACGGTGCCTGTGACGCACAGCCATGACACTATGTACCGTGCATGGAACGCACCGCCATGACACTATGTACCGTGCCTGTGACGCACCACCATGACACTATGTACCGTGCCTGTGACGCACCACCATGACATTATGTACCGTGCCTGTGACGCACCACCATGACACTGTGTAACGTGCCTGTGATGCACCGCCATGACACGATGTACCCAGCCTGTGACGCATCGCCATGACATGATGTACCATGCCTGTGACGCACTGCCATGACACGATGTACCGCGCCTGTGACACACCACCATGACACGATGTACTGTGCCTGTGACGCACCGCCATGACACTGTGCACCGTGCCTGCGACGCACCACCATGACACTATGCACCGTGCCTGCGACGCACCACCATGACACTATGTACCGTGCCTGTGACGCACCACCATGACACGATGTACCGTGGCTGTGCCGCACCGCCAAGACACTGTGTACGGTGCCTGTGACACACCACCATGACACTGTGTACGGTGCCTGTGACACACCACCATGACACTATGTACCGTGGCTGTGACGCACCACCATGACACGATGTACCGTGCCTGTGACGCACCGCCATGACACTATGTACCGTGCCTGTGACGCACCGCCATGACACGATGTACCGTGCATGGAACGCACTGCCATGACATGATGTACCGTGCCTGTGATGCACCACCATGACACTATGTACCGTGCATGTGACGCACCGCCATGACACTATGTACCATGCCTGTGACACACCGCCATGACACTATGCACCGTGCCTGTGACGCACCGCCATGACACTATGTTCCGTGCCTGTGACGCACCGCCATGATACTATGTACCATGCCTGTGACGCACCACCATGACACTATGTACCGTGGCTGTGACGCACCGCCGTGACACGATGTTTGTCCACGTATCTTTGCCTAATCAGTCATATTCTTTCTTTCTTTATTGTTCATGGCGAGATGATTATGGTGATGAAGAAGATGATGATGATTATGGTGATGAAGAAGATGATGATGATTATGATGATGGAGAAGATGATGATGATTATGATGATGATTATGGTGATGAAGACCATTCGGCCCCAGCAAGCTGGTCCTCCATTTCGTCCACCTCGGAAGGATGACAGGCTGAGTGAACCTGCCTGGCGCTTTTTAAATTTGACGATCGACCGGGATTCGCACTCGGGATCCTCGGAGCCCAAGGGAGCCCCCCCCCCCCCCCCCCCCGTGACCGCCAAAACCAGGCGTACGTTTTCCCACTCACCTTCACTCGAGAGTTAAACATCTATATGCGGCGGGACCGTTCGCGAGATCTTCAGGTGGAGTAGGGGAAAACAGGTGCAAGGGAGCAAGAGGGGACGGGGAAGGAAAAAAAAAAGGGTTGGAAGATCTGCGACCGTTCACTCGCCATAGATGTTGGCGCTGCAAATAATTAAACAAAGAAGAATTGATGAAACATGAAAAAGATGAAAGAAAAAAACAAAAACAAAATTAAACCATAATAATAATAATAATGCATTAATTTTATATAGCGATTTTCAGGAAGCCCAAAGACGCTTAGAAAGAAAAATGTGAAGAATTTAAGAACGAAACGCGGACTTCGTAGGAAACACGGTTCAGGTAATCAATAAACGCGGACTTCGTAGGAAACACGGTTCAGGTTTTCTGCCCGTTTTGTGTTTTCTCTTGAACTTCTCCCACCGCTGGTCGCGTCGTTTGACCTCGCAGGAGTTCAATTCAATGAAGTGATTTTCCCTGAAAGCTCCGGTGACTAATTCTCTGGGCATCCTCCGTCGTGCGAAGTCCTTCCTTGGCACACCTGAGCTCCTCACCACATACAAGGCTTTCATCCGCAGCTCAATGGAATACTGTTCCCCCCTCTGGGCTGGTGCTCCTGCCTCACACCTTGCTCGGCTTCACGCTGTTGAGGCCAAAGCTTTCAGAATCATTGGAATCTCCTGCGATGTAGTGAACGCCGAGGGCCTTTCACTCACTCACCGCAGGCAGGTTGGTGGTCTTTCTGTCTTCTACCGACTCCTCTCCGGCCTTGCTCCCCCAGCTCTCTCTGTGCTCTGTCCCCCCAATATTCCTTCAGGTCGCACAAGATCTGCCTGCAACCCTCTTATGGTTAAACTGCCAAAGTCTAAGCTCTCTGCTCATCTTCACTCTTTCATTCCCCTTTTCTCCCGCCTCTGGAACAAACTCCCCCACTCCCTTCAATCCCACTCCTCCCTCCAGGTCTTTAAAACAGCTGTTCACCACCATCTCTTATCGTCCCCCATCGAAAACCTTGATCTTTTCTACCCCCGGTAATTCACCCCAGAGTCCTTGCAGTGTTCATATGTTTTAATCCTCTCCCACCTCCCCCCAAGTCCTCCCGATGTCCCTGCTCTCAAATGTTGTGTTTGTGTCCTTCCCCCTCTTCCCCCTCTCTTTTGTGTCCTTCCCCCTCTCTCCCCATCTTGTCTGCCGCTCCCCTTGTTTTTTGTGTTTAGTGTGTCGGTTTGTCTTTTTGTGTGATTAATGTTAGCTCTTTCACGAGCCTCGATCTTGTATACAAAAAAAAAAAAAAAAAAAAAAAATCTCAACCGATCTGTTGTTATTATCTTACACGGATTTCAACAACAACATTCACCTCAGCTGAGGGAGAAACCATGACGAGAATTTCGCGCCTTCCGCAGGTTCTTGGAACACTGACCTCGCTTACAAGGGCAATTCTTGTGTTTGGAGAACCCGTCGTCCTGGTTTTAACAGTTTTATTTATGATTCAGCCATTCTGCACTCCATCTGCGGTAACATTCACATTTGTTCTTTGACCAAGTTTCACCTTCACTCCTGATCGCGTCCCCCACTTCCGCCCCTTCTGTTGCCGAGCAACCGTCAGCGTCTTCTGAGGAAAGGGAGGTCGCGTGAAGGATTGAGTAGGAAGGAATGAGTGATGGAACGAAGGATGAAGGAAGGAAGTTGGGGTGTGTTCCATTAGCAAGCAGCTAGTGTTCCATTAGCAAGTGCCTAGTGCTCCATTAGCAAGCAGCTGGTGTTCCATTTATAGCAAGCAGCTAGTGTTCCATTAGCAAGCACCTAGTGTTCCATTAGCAAGCAGCTCGTGTACCGTTAGCAAGCACCTGGTGTTCCATAAGTAAGCAGCTAGTGTTCCATAAGTAAGCAACTCGTGTTCCATCAGCCAGCAGCTAGTGTTCCATTAGCAAGCAGCTCGTGTTCCATTAGCAAGCAGCTCGTGTTCCGTTAGCAAGGAGCTAGTGTTCCATTAACAAGCAGCTAGTGTTCCATGAGCAAGCAGCTAGTGCTCCATGAGCAAGTGCCTAGTGTTCCATAAGTAAGCAGCTGGTGTTCCATTTATAGCAAGCAGCTAGTGTTCCATTAGCAAGCACCTAGTGTTCCATGAGCAAGCAGCTCGTGTTCCGTTAGCAAGCACCTAGTGTTCCATAAGTAAGCAGCTAGTGTTCCATACGTAAGCAGCTAGTGTTCCATAGGTAAGCAACTCGTGTTCCATCAGCCAGCAGCTAGTGTTCCATTAGCAAGCAGCTCGTGTTCCATTAGCAAGCAGCTCGTGTTCCGTTAGCAAGCAGCTAGTGTTCCATTAGCAAGCAGCTAGTGTTCCATTAGCAAGCAGATAGTGTGCCATTAGCAAGCAGCTCGTGTTCCATTAGCAAGCAGCTCGTGTGCCATTGGCAAGCAGCTCGTGTTCCATTAGCAAGCAGCCAGTGTTCCATTAGCAAGCAGCTAGTGTTCCATTAGCAAGCAGCTAGTGTTCCATTAGCAAGCAGCTCGTGTTCCATTAGCAAGCAGCTCGTGTTCCATTAGCAATCGCCTAGTGTTCCATAAGTAAGCAGCTAGTGTTCAATTAGCAAGCAGCTCGTGTTCCATTAGCAAGCAGCTCGTGTTCCATTAGCAAGTGCCTCGTGCTCCATAAGTAAGCAGCTAGTGTTCCATAAGTAAGCAACTCGTGTTCCATCAGCAAGCAGCTAGTGTTCCATTAGCAATCAGCTAGTGTTCCATTAGCAAGCAGCTCGTGTTCCATCAGCAAGCAGCTAGTGTTCCATTAGCAAGCAGCTCGAGTTCCATTAGCAAGCAACTCGTGTTCCATTACCAAGCAGCTAGTGTTCCATAAGTAAGCAACTCGTGGTCTATTAGCAAGCAACTCGTGTTCCATCAGCAAGCAGCTAGTGTTCCATGAGCAAGCAGCTCGTGTTCCATTAGCAAGCAGCTCGTGTTCCATTAGCAAGCAGCTAGTGTTCCATTAGCAAGCAGCTAGTGTTCCATTCGCAAGCAGCTAGTGTTCCATTAGCAAGCAGCTGGTGTTCCATAAGTAAGCAGCTGGTGTTCCATTAGCAAGCAGCTAGTGTTCCATTAGCAAGCAGCTCGTGTTCCATTAGCAAGCAGCTGGTGTTCCATGAGCACGCAGCTCGTGTTCCATTAGCAAGCAGCTCGTGTTCCGTTAGCAAGCAGCTCATGTTCCATTAGCAAGCAGCTCGTGTTCCATAAGCAAGTGCCTCGTGTTCCATAAGTAAGCAGCTGGTGTTCCATTAGCAAGCAGCTGGTGTTCTATTAGCAAGCAGCTAGTGTTCCATGAGCAAGCAGCTAGTGCTCCATGAGCAAGTGCCTAGTGTTCCATAAGTAAGCAGCTGGTGTTCCATTTATAGCAAGCAGCTAGTGTTCCATTAGCAAGCACCTAGTGTTCCATGAGCAAGCAACTCGTGTTCCATCAGCCAGCAGCTAGTGTTCCATTAGCAAGCAGCTCGTGTTCCATTAGCAAGCAGCTCGTGTTCCGTTAGCAAGGAGCTAGTGTTCCATTAACAAGCAGCTAGTGTTCCATTAGGAGGCGCCTAGTGTTCCATAAGTAAGCAGCTAGTGTTCAATTAGCAAGCAGCTCGTGTTCCATTAGCAAGCAGCTAGTGTTCCATTAGCAAGTGCCTCGTGTTCCATAAGTAAGCAGCTGGTGTTCCATTAGCAAGCAGCTAGTGTTCCATTAGCAAGCACCGCGTGTTCCATTAGCAAGCAGCTCGTGTTCCATTAGCAAGCACCTAGTGTTCCATAAGTATGCAGCTCGTGTTCCGTTAGCAAGCAGCTAGTGTTCCATTAGCAAGCAGCTAGTGTTCCATAAGTAAGCAGCTAGTGTTCCATTAGCAAGCAGCTAGTGTTCCATAAGTAAGCAGCTAGTGTTCCATAAGTAAGCAACTCGTGTTCCATCAGCAAGCAGCTAGTGTTCCATTAGCAATCAGCTAGTGTTCCATTAGCAAGCAGCTCGTGTTCCATCAGCAAGCAGCTAGTGTTCCATTAGCAAGCAGCTCGAGTTCCATTAGCAAGCAACTCGCGTTCCATTACCAAGCAGCTAGTGTTCCATAAGTAAGCAACTCGTGGTCTATTAGCAAGCAACTCGTGTTCCATCAGCAAGCAGCTAGTGTTCCATGAGCAAGCAGCTCGTGTTCCATTAGCAAGCAGCTCGTGTTCCATTAGCAAGCAGCTAGTGTTCCATTAGCAAGCAGCTAGTGTTCCATTCGCAAGCAGCTAGTGTTCCATTAGCAAGCAGCTGGTGTTCCATAAGTAAGCAGCTGGTGTTCCATTAGCAAGCAGCTAGTGTTCCATTAGCAAGCAGCTCGTGTTCCATTAGCAAGCAGCTGGTGTTCCATGAGCACGCAGCTCATGTTCCATTAGCAAGCAGCTCGTGTTCCGTTAGCAAGCAGCTCATGTTCCATTAGCAAGCAGCTCGTGTTCCATTAGCAAGTGCCTCGTGTTCCATAAGTAAGCAGCTGGTGTTCCATTAGCAAGCAGCTAGTGTTCTATTAGCAAGCAGCTAGTGTTCCATGAGCAAGCAGCTAGTGCTCCATGAGCAAGTGCCTAGTGTTCCATAAGTAAGCAGCTGGTGTTCCATTTATAGCAAGCAGCTAGTGTTCCATTAGCAAGCACCTAGTGTTCCATGAGCAAGCAGCTCGTGTTCCGTTAGCAAGCACCTAGTGTTCCATAAGTAAGCAGCTAGTGTTCCATACGTAAGCAGCTAGTGTTCCATAGGTAAGCAACTCGTGTTCCATCAGCCAGCAGCTAGTGTTCCATTAGCAAGCAGCTCGTGTTCCATTAGCAAGCAGCTCGTGTTCCGTTAGCAAGCAGCTAGTGTTCCATTAGCAAGCAGCTAGTGTTCCATTAGCAAGCAGATAGTGTGCCATTAGCAAGCAGCTCGTGTTCCATTAGCAAGCAGCTCGTGTGCCATTGGCAAGCAGCTCGTGTTCCATTAGCAAGCAGCCAGTGTTCCATTAGCAAGCAGCTAGTGTTCCATTAGCAAGCAGCTAGTGTTCCATTAGCAAGCAGCTCGTGTTCCATTAGCAAGCAGCTCGTGTTCCATCAGCAAGCAGCTAGTGTTCCATTAGCAATCAGCTAGTGTTCCATTAGCAAGCAGCTCGTGTTCCATCAGCAAGCAGCTAGTGTTCCATTAGCAAGCAGCTCGAGTTCCATTAGCAAGCAACTCGTGTTCCATTACCAAGCAGCTAGTGTTCCATAAGTAAGCAACTCGTGGTCTATTAGCAAGCAACTCGTGTTCCATCAGCAAGCAGCTAGTGTTCCATGAGCAAGCAGCTCGTGTTCCATTAGCAAGCAGCTCGTGTTCCATTAGCAAGCAGCTAGTGTTCCATTAGCAAGCAGCTAGTGTTCCATTCGCAAGCAGCTAGTGTTCCATTAGCAAGCAGCTGGTGTTCCATAAGTAAGCAGCTGGTGTTCCATTAGCAAGCAGCTAGTGTTCCATTAGCAAGCAGCTCGTGTTCCATTAGCAAGCAGCTGGTGTTCCATGAGCACGCAGCTCGTGTTCCATTAGCAAGCAGCTCGTGTTCCGTTAGCAAGCAGCTCATGTTCCATTAGCAAGCAGCTCGTGTTCCATAAGCAAGTGCCTCGTGTTCCATAAGTAAGCAGCTGGTGTTCCATTAGCAAGCAGCTGGTGTTCTATTAGCAAGCAGCTAGTGTTCCATGAGCAAGCAGCTAGTGCTCCATGAGCAAGTGCCTAGTGTTCCATAAGTAAGCAGCTGGTGTTCCATTTATAGCAAGCAGCTAGTGTTCCATTAGCAAGCACCTAGTGTTCCATGAGCAAGCAGCTCGTGTTCCGTTAGCAAGCACCTAGTGTTCCATAAGTAAGCAGCTAGTGTTCCATACGTAAGCAGCTAGTGTTCCATAGGTAAGCAACTCGTGTTCCATCAGCCAGCAGCTGGTGTTCCATTAGCAAGCAGCTCGTGTTCCATTAGCAAGCAGCTCGTGTTCCGTTAGCAAGCAGCTAGTGTTCCATTAGCAAGCAGCTAGTGTTCCATTAGCAAGCAGCTAGTGTGCCATTAGCAAGCAGCTCGTGTTCCATTAGCAAGCAGCTCGTGTGCCATTGGCAAGCAGCTCGTGTTCCATTAGCAAGCAGCCAGTGTTCCATTAGCAAGCAGCTAGTGTTCCATTAGCAAGCAGCTAGTGTTCCATTAGCAAGCAGCTCGTGTTCCATTAGCAAGCAGCTCGTGTTCCATTAGCAATCGCCTAGTGTTCCATAAGTAAGCAGCTAGTGTTCAATTAGCAAGCAGCTCGTGTTCCATCAGCAAGCAGCTCGTGTTCCATCAGCAAGCAGCTAGTGTTCCATTAGCAAGCAGCTAGTGTTCCATAAGTAAGCAGCTAGTGTTCCATAAGTAAGCAACTCGTGTTCCATTAGCAAGCACCTAGTGTTCCATTAGCAAGCAGCTCGTGTTCCATTAGCAAGCAGCTCGTGTTCCATCAGCAAGCAGCTAGTGTTCCATTAGCAAGCAGCTAGTGTTCCATTCGCAAGCAGCTAGTGTTCCATTAGCAAGCAGCTGGTGTTCCATAAGTAAGCAGCTGGTGTTCCATTAGCAAGCAGCTAGTGTTCCATTAGCAAGCAGCTAGTGTTCCATTAGCAAGCAGCTGGTGTTCCATTAGCAAGCAGCTCGTGTTCCATTAGCAAGCAGCTCGTGTTCCGTTAGCAAGCAGCTCGTGTTCCATTAGCAAGCAGCTCGTGTTCCATTAGCAAGTGCCTCGTGTTCCATAAGTAAGCAGCTGGTGTTCCATTAGCAAGCAGCTAGTGTTCCATTAGCAAGCAGCTAGTGTTCCATTAGCAAGCAGCTAGTGCTCCATTAGCAAGTGCCTAGTGCTCCATTAGCAAGCAGCTGGTGTTCCATTTATAGCAAGCAGCTAGTGTTCCATTAGCAAGCACCTAGTGTTCCATTAGCAAGCAGCTCGTGTACCGTTAGCAAGCACCTGGTGTTCCATAAGTAAGCAGCTAGTGTTCCATAAGTAAGCAACTCGTGTTCCATCAGCCAGCAGCTAGTGTTCCATTAGCAAGCAGCTCGTGTTCCATTAGCAAGCAGCTCGTGTTCCGTTAGCAAGGAGCTAGTGTTCCATTAACAAGCAGCTAGTGTTCCATTAGGAGGCGCCTAGTGTTCCATAAGTAAGCAGCTAGTGTTCAATTAGCAAGCAGCTCGTGTTCCATTAGCAAGCAGCTAGTGTTCCATTAGCAAGTGCCTCGTGTTCCATAAGTAAGCAGCTGGTGTTCCATTAGCAAGCAGCTAGTGTTCCATTAGCAAGCACCGCGTGTTCCATTAGCAAGCAGCTCGTGTTCCATTAGCAAGCACCTAGTGTTCCATAAGTATGCAGCTCGTGTTCCGTTAGCAAGCAGCTAGTGTTCCATTAGCAAGCAGCTAGTGTTCCATAAGTAAGCAGCTAGTGTTCCATTAGCAAGCAGCTAGTGTTCCATAAGTAAGCAGCTAGTGTTCCATAAGTAAGCAACTCGTGTTCCATCAGCAAGCAGCTAGTGTTCCATTAGCAATCAGCTAGTGTTCCATTAGCAAGCAGCTCGTGTTCCATCAGCAAGCAGCTAGTGTTCCATTAGCAAGCAGATCGAGTTCCATTAGCAAGCAACTCGTGTTCCATTACCAAGCAGCTAGTGTTCCATAAGTAAGCAACTCGTGGTCTATTAGCAAGCAACTCGTGTTCCATCAGCAAGCAGCTAGTGTTCCATGAGCAAGCAGCTCGTGTTCCATTAGCAAGCAGCTCGTGTTCCATTAGCAAGCAGCTAGTGTTCCATTAGCAAGCAGCTAGTGTTCCATTCGCAAGCAGCTAGTGTTCCATTAGCAAGCAGCTGGTGTTCCATGAGCACGCCGCTCATGTTCCATTAGCAAGCAGCTCGTGTTCCGTTAGCAAGCAGCTCATGTTCCATTAGCAAGCAGCTCGTGTTCCATTAGCAAGTGCCTCGTGTTCCATAAGTAAGCAGCTGGTGTTCCATTAGCAAGCAGCTAGTGTTCTATTAGCAAGCAGCTAGTGTTCCATGAGCAAGCAGCTAGTGCTCCATGAGCAAGTGCCTAGTGTTCCATAAGTAAGCAGCTGGTGTTCCATTTATAGCAAGCAGCTAGTGTTCCATGAGCAAGCAGCTCGTGTTCCGTTAGCAAGCACCTAGTGTTCCATAAGTAAGCAGCTAGTGTTCCATACGTAAGCAGCTAGTGTTCCATAGGTAAGCAACTCGTGTTCCATCAGCCAGCAGCTAGTGTTCCATTAGCAAGCAGCTCGTGTTCCATTAGCAAGCAGCTCGTGTTCCGTTAGCAAGCAGCTAGTGTTCCATTAGCAAGCAGCTAGTGTTCCATTAGCAAGCAGCTAGTGTGCCATTAGCAAGCAGCTCGTGTTCCATTCGCAAGCAGCTCGTGTGCCATTGGCAAGCAGCTCGTGTTCCATTAGCAAGCAGCCAGTGTTCCATTAGCAAGCAGCTAGTGTTCCATTAGCAAGCAGCTAGTGTTCCATTAGCAAGCAGCTCGTGTTCCATTAGCAAGCAGCTCGTGTTCCATTAGCAATCGCCTAGTGTTCCATAAGTAAGCAGCTAGTGTTCAATTAGCAAGCAGCTCGTGTTCCATTAGCAAGCAGCTCGTGTTCCATTAGCAAGTGCCTCGTGCTCCATAAGTAAGCAGCTGGTGTTCCATTAGCAAGCAGCTCGTGTTCCATTAGCAAGCACATAGTGTTCCATTAGCAAGCAGCTCGTGTTCCATTAGCAAGCAGCTCGTGCTCCATTAGCAAGCACCTGGTGTTCCATAAGTAAGCAGCTACTGTTCCATCAGCAAGTGCCTCGTGTTCCATTAGCAAGCAGCTCGTGTTCCATTCGCAAGCAGCTCGTGTTCCGTTAGCAAGCAGCTAGTGTTCCATTAGCAAGCAGCTCGTGTTCCATGAGCAAGCAGCTAGTGTTCCATTAGCAAGCAGCTAGTGTTCCGTTAGCACGCAGCTCGTGTTCCATCAGCAAGCAGCTAGAAACACCACCATGACACTATGTACCGTGCATGTGACACACCGCCTTGACACGATGTACCGTGCCTGTGACGCACCGCCATGACACTATGTACCGTGCCTGTGACGCACCGCCATGACACGATGTACCGTGCATGGAACGCACTGCCATGACATGATGTACCGTGCCTGTGATGCACCACCATGACACTATGTACCGTGCCTGTGCCGCACGGCCAAGACACTGTGTACGGTGCCTGTGACGAACAGCCATGACACTCTGTACAGTGCCTGTGACGCACCACAATGACACGTGTACCGTGCCTGTGACGCACCGCCATGACACTATGTGCCGTGCCTGTGATGCACAGCCATGACACAATGTACCGTGCCTGTGACGCACCACCATGACACTATGTGCCATGCCTGTGACGCATCGCCATGACACGATGTACCGTGCCTGTGACGCACGACCATGACACTATGCACTGTGCCTGTGATGCACTGCCATGACACTATGTACCGTGCCTGTGACGCACGGCCATGACACTATGTACCGTGCCTGTGATGCACTGCCATGACACGATGTACCGTGTTTGGATGCACTGCCATGACACTATGTACCATGCAAGTGATGCACCACCATGACACTATGTACCGTGCCTGTGACGCACCACCATGACACAATGTACCATGCATGCGATGCACCACAATGACACTATGTACCGTGCCTGTGACGCACCACCATGACACTATGTACCGTGCCTGTGATGCACCACCATGACACTGTGTACCGTGCCTGTGATGCACCGCCATGACACGATGTACCCAGCCTGTGACGCATCGCCATGACATGATGTACCATGCCTGTGACGCACCGCCATGACACTGTGCACCGTGCCTGCGACGCACCACCATGACACTATGCACCGTGCCTGTGACGCACCACCATGACACGATGCACCATGCCTGTGACACAACGCCATGACACTATGCACCGTGCCTGCGACGCACCACCATGACACTGTGTACCGTGCCTGTGACGCACCACCATGACACGATGCACCATGCCTGTGACACAACGCCATGACACTATGCACCGTGCCTGTGACGCACCGCCATGACACTATGTCCCGTGCCTGTGACGCACCGCCATGACACGATGTACCATGCATGGAACGCACTGCCATGACATGATGAACCGTGCCTGTGACGCACCACCATGACACTATGTACCGTGCATGTGACGCACTGCCATGACATTATGTACCAGGCATTGGACGCACCGCCATGACACTATGTACCGTGCCAGTGACGCACCACCATGACACTATGTACCGTGCATGTGACGCACTGCCATGACACGATGTACCATGCATGGAACGCACTGCCATGACATGATGAACCGTGCCTGTGACGCACCACCATGACACTATGTACCGTGCATGTGACGCACTGCCATGACATTATGTACCAGGCATTGGACGCACCGCCATGATACTATGTAGCTACCGTGCCTGCGATGCACCACCATGACACTATGTACCGTGCCTGTGACGCACAGTCATGACACTATGTACCGTGCCTGTGCCACACCGCCAAGACACTGTGTACGGTGCCTGTGACGCACAGCCATGACACTATGTACCGTGCATGGAACGCACCGCCATGACACGATGTACCGTGGCTGTGCCGCACCGCCGTGACACGATGTTTGTCCACGTATCTTTGCCTAATCAGTCATATTCTTTCTTTCTTTATTGTTCATGGCGAGATGATTATGGTGATGAAGAAGATGATGATGATTATGGTGATGAAGAAGAAGATGATGATTATGATGATGGAGAAGATGATGATGATTATGATGATGATTATGGTGATGAAGACCATTCGGCCCCAGCAAGCTGGTCCTCCATTTCGTCCACCTCGGAAGGATGACAGGCTGAGTGAACCTGCCTGGCGCTTTTTAAATTTGACGATCGACCGGGATTCGCACTCGGGATCCTCGGAGCCCAAGGGAGCCCCCCCCCCCCCCCCCCCGTGACCGCCAAAACCAGGCGTACGTTTTCCCACTCACCTTCACTCGAGAGTTAAACATCTATATGCGGCGGGACCGTTCGCGAGATCTTCAGGTGGAGTAGGGGAAAACAGGTGCAAGGGAGCAAGAGGGGACGGGGAAGGAAAAAAAAAAGGGTTGGAAGATCTGCGACCGTTCACTCGCCATAGATGTTGGCGCTGCAAATAATTAAACAAAGAAGAATTGATGAAACATGAAAAAGATGAAAGAAAAAAACAAAAACAAAATTAAACCATAATAATAATAATAATGCATTTATTTTATATAGCGATTTTCAGGAAGCCCAAAGACGCTTAGAAAGAAAAATGTGAAGAATTTAAGAACGAAACGCGGACTTCGTAGGAAACACGGTTCAGGTAATCAATAAACGCGGACTTCGTAGGAAACACGGTTCAGGTTTTCTGCCCGTTTTGTGTTTTCTCTTGAACTTCTCCCACCGCTGGTCGCGTCGTTTGACCTCGCAGGAGTTCAATTCAATGAAGTGATTTTCCCTGAAAGCTCCGGTGACTAATTCTCTGGGCATCCTCCGTCGTGCGAAGTCCTTCCTTGGCACACCTGAGCTCCTCACCACATACAAGGCTTTCATCCGCAGCTCAATGGAATACTGTTCCCCCCTCTGGGCTGGTGCTCCTGCCTCACACCTTGCTCGGCTTCACGCTGTTGAGGCCAAAGCTTTCAGAATCATTGGAATCTCCTGCGATGTAGTCAACGCCGAGGGCCTTTCACTCACTCACCGCAGGCAGGTTGGTGGTCTTTCTGTCTTCTACCGACTCCTCTCCGGCCTTGCTCCCCCAGCTCTCTCTGTGCTCTGTCCCCCCAATATTCCTTCAGGTCGCACAAGATCTGCCTGCAACCCTCTTATGGTTAAACTGCCAAAGTCTAGGCTCTCTGCTCACCTTCACTCTTTCATTCCCCTTTTCTCCCGCCTCTGGAACAAACTCCCCCACTCCCTTCAATCCCACTCCTCCCTCCAGGTCTTTAAAACAGCTGTTCACCACCATCTCTTATCGTCCCCCATCGAAAACCTTGATCTTTTCTACCCCCGGTAATTCACCCCAGAGTCCTTGCAGTGTTCATATGTTTTAATCCTCTCCCACCTCCCCCCAAGTCCTCCCGATGTCCCTGCTCTCAAATGTTGTGTTTGTGTCCTTCCCCCTCTTCCCCCTCTCTTTTGTGTCCTTCCCCCTCTCTCCCCATCTTGTCTGCCGCTCCCCTTGTTTTTTGTGTTTAGTGTGTCGGTTTGTCTTTTTGTGTGATTAATGTTAGCTCTTTCACGAGCCTCGATCTTGTATACAAAAAAAAAAAAAAAAAAAAAAATCTCAACCGATCTGTTGTTATTATCTTACACGGATTTCAACAACAACATTCACCTCAGCTGAGGGAGAAACCATGACGAGAATTTCGCGCCTTCCGCAGGTTCTTGGAACACTGACCTCGCTTACAAGGGGAATTCTTGTGTTTGGAGAACCCGTCGTCCTGGTTTTAACAGTTTTATTTATGATTCAGCCATTCTGCACTCCATCTGCGGTAACATTCACATTTGTTCTTTGACCAAGTTTCACCTTCACTCCTGATCGCGTCCCCCACTTCCGCCCCTTCTGTTGCCGAGCAACCGTCAGCGTCTTCTGAGGAAAGGGAGGTCGCATGAAGGATTGAGTAGGAAGGAATGAGTGATGGAACGAAGGATGAAGGAAGGCAGTTGGGGTGTGTTCCGTTAGCAAGCAGCTCGTGTTCCGTTAGCAAGCACCTAGTGTTCGTTCCATTAGCAAGCAGCTAGTGTTCCATTAGCAAGCAGCTCGTGTTCCATCAGCAAGCAGCTAGTGTTCCATAAGTAAGCAGCTAGTGTTCCATAAGTAAGCAACTCGTGTTCCATCAGCAAGCAGCTAGTGTTCCATTAGCAAGCAGCTAGTGTTCCATTAGCAAGCAGCTCGTGTTCCATCAGCAAGCAGCTAGTGTTCCATTAGCAAGCAGCTCGTGTTCCATTAGCAAGCAGCTCGTGTTCCATTACCAAGCAGCTAGTGTTCCATAAGTAAGCAACTCGTGGTCCATTAGCAAGCAGCTCGTGTTCGGTTAGCAAGGAGCTAGTGTTCCATTAACAAGCAGCTAGTGTTCCATTAGGAGGCGCCTAGTGTTCCATAAGTAAGCAGCTAGTGTTCAATTAGCAAGCAGCTCGTGTTCCATTAGCAAGCAGCTAGTGTTCCATTAGCAAGTGCCTCGTGTTCCATAAGTAAGCAGCTGGTGTTCCATTAGCAAGCAGCTAGTGTTCCATTAGCAAGCACCGCGTGTTCCATTAGCAAGGAGCTCGTGTTCCATTAGCAAGCACCTAGTGTTCCATAAGTATGCAGCTCGTGTTCCGTTAGCAAGCAGCTAGTGTTCCATTAGCAAGCAGCCAGTGTTCCATAAGTAAGCAGCTAGTGTTCCATTAGCAAGCAGCTAGTGTTCCATAAGTAAGCAGCTAGTGTTCCATAAGTAAGCAACTCGTGTTCTATCAGCAAGCAGCTAGTGTTCCATTAGCAATCAGCTAGTGTTCCATTAGCAAGCAGCTCGTGTTCCATCAGCAAGCAGCTAGTGTTCCATTAGCAAGCAGCTCGAGTTCCATTAGCAAGCAACTCGCGTTCCATTACCAAGCAGCTAGTGTTCCATAAGTAAGCAACTCGTGGTCTATTAGCAAGCAACTCGTGTTCCATCAGCAAGCAGCTAGTGTTCCATGAGCAAGCAGCTCGTGTTCCATTAGCAAGCAGCTCGTGTTCCATTAGCAAGCAGCTAGTGTTCCATTAGCAAGCAGCTAGTGTTCCATTCGCAAGCAGCTAGTGTTCCATTAGCAAGCAGCTGGTGTTCCATAAGTAAGCAGCTAGTGTTCCATTCGCAAGCAGCTAGTGTTCCATTAGCAAGCAGCTGGTGTTCCATAAGTAAGCAGCTAGTGTTCCATTAGCAAGCAGCTCGTGTTCCATTAGCAAGCAGCTGGTGTTCCATGAGCACGCAGCTCATGTTCCATTAGCAAGCAGCTCGTGTTCCGTTAGCAAGCAGCTCATGTTCCATTAGCAAGCAGCTCGTGTTCCATTAGCAAGTGCCTCGTGTTCCATAAGTAAGCAGCTGGTGTTCCATTAGCAAGCAGCTAGTGTTCTATTAGCAAGCAGCTAGTGTTCCATGAGCAAGCAGCTAGTGCTCCATGAGCAAGCAACTCGTGTTCCATCAGCAAGCAGCTAGTGTTCCATTCGCAAGCAGCTCGTGTTCCATTAGCAAGCAGCTCGTGTTCCATTAGCAAGCACCTAGTGTTCCATAAGTATGCAGCTCGTGTTCCGTTAGCAAGCAGCTAGTGTTCCATTAGCAAGCAGCTAGTGTTCCATAAGTAAGCAGCTAGTGTTCCATTAGCAAGCAGCTAGTGTTCCATAAGTAAGCAGCTAGTGTTCCATAAGTAAGCAACTCGTGTTCCATCAGCAAGCAGCTAGTGTTCCATTAGCAATCAGCTAGTGTTCCATTAGCAAGCAGCTCGTGTTCCATCAGCAAGCAGCTAGTGTTCCATTAGCAAGCAGCTCGAGTTCCATTAGCAAGCAACTCGCGTTCCATTACCAAGCAGCTAGTGTTCCATAAGTAAGCAACTCGTGGTCTATTAGCAAGCAACTCGTGTTCCATCAGCAAGCAGCTAGTGTTCCATGAGCAAGCAGCTCGTGTTCCATTAGCAAGCAGCTCGTGTTCCATTAGCAAGCAGCTAGTGTTCCATTAGCAAGCAGCTAGTGTTCCATTCGCAAGCAGCTAGTGTTCCATTAGCAAGCAGCTGGTGTTCCATAAGTAAGCAGCTGGTGTTCCATTAGCAAGCAGCTAGTGTTCCATTAGCAAGCAGCTCGTGTTCCATTAGCAAGCAGCTGGTGTTCCATGAGCACGCAGCTCATGTTCCATTAGCAAGCAGCTCGTGTTCCGTTAGCAAGCAGCTCATGTTCCATTAGCAAGCAGCTCGTGTTCCATTAGCAAGTGCCTCGTGTTCCATAAGTAAGCAGCTGGTGTTCCATTAGCAAGCAGCTAGTGTTCTATTAGCAAGCAGCTAGTGTTCCATGAGCAAGCAGCTAGTGCTCCATGAGCAAGCAACTCGTGTTCCATCAGCAAGCAGCTAGTGTTCCATTCGCAAGCAGCTCGTGTTCCATTAGCAAGCAGCTCGTGTTCCATTAGCAAGCAGCTGGTGTTCCATGAGCACGCAGCTCATGTTCCATTAGCAAGCAGCTCGTGTTCCGTTAGCAAGCAGCTCATGTTCCATTAGCAAGCAGCTCGTGTTCCATTAGCAAGTGCCTCGTGTTCCATAAGTAAGCAGCTGGTGTTCCATTAGCAAGCAGCTAGTGTTCTATTAGCAAGCAGCTAGTGTTCCATGAGTAAGCAACTCGTGGTCCATTAGCAAGCAACTCGTGTTCCATCAGCAAGCAGCTAGTGTTCCATTCGCAAGCAGCTCGTGTTCCATTAGCAAGCAGCTCGTGTTCCATTAGCAAGCAGCTAGTGTTCCATTAGCAAGCAGCTAGTGTTCCATTCGCAAGCAGCTAGTGTTCCATTAGCAAGCAGCTGGTGTTCCATAAGTAAGCAGCTGGTGTTCCATTAGCAAGCAGCTAGTGTTCCATTAGCAAGCAGCTAGTGTTCCATTAGCAAGCAGCTGGTGTTCCATTAGCAAGCAGCTCGTGTTCCATTAGCAAGCAGCTCGTGTTCCGTTAGCAAGCAGCTCGTGTTCCATTAGCAAGCAGCTCGTGTTCCATTAGCAAGTGCCTCGTGTTCCATAAGTAAGCAGCTGGTGTTCCATTAGCAAGCAGCTAGTGTTCCATTAGCAAGCAGCTAGTGTTCCATTAGCAAGCAGCTAGTGCTCCATTAGCAAGTGCCTAGTGCTCCATTAGCAAGCAGCTGGTGTTCCATTTATAGCAAGCAGCTAGTGTTCCATTAGCAAGCACCTAGTGTTCCATTAGCAAGCAGCTCGTGTACCGTTAGCAAGCACCTGGTGTTCCATAAGTAAGCAGCTAGTGTTCCATAAGTAAGCAACTCGTGTTCCATCAGCCAGCAGCTAGTGTTCCATTAGCAAGCAGCTCGTGTTCCATTAGCAAGCAGCTCGTGTTCCGTTAGCAAGGAGCTAGTGTTCCATTAACAAGCAGCTAGTGTTCCATTAGGAGGCGCCTAGTGTTCCATAAGTAAGCAGCTAGTGTTCAATTAGCAAGCAGCTCGTGTTCCATTAGCAAGCAGCTAGTGTTCCATTAGCAAGTGCCTCGTGTTCCATAAGTAAGCAGCTGGTGTTCCATTAGCAAGCAGCTAGTGTTCCATTAGCAAGCACCGCGTGTTCCATTAGCAAGCAGCTCGTGTTCCATTAGCAAGCACCTAGTGTTCCATAAGTATGCAGCTCGTGTTCCGTTAGCAAGCAGCTAGTGTTCCATTAGCAAGCAGCTAGTGTTCCATAAGTAAGCAGCTAGTGTTCCATTAGCAAGCAGCTAGTGTTCCATAAGTAAGCAGCTAGTGTTCCATAAGTAAGCAACTCGTGTTCCATCAGCAAGCAGCTAGTGTTCCATTAGCAAGCAGCTCGTGTTCCATCAGCAAGCAGCTAGTGTTCCATTAGCAAGCAGCTCGAGTTCCATTAGCAAGCAACTCGCGTTCCATTACCAAGCAGCTAGTGTTCCATAAGTAAGCAACTCGTGGTCTATTAGCAAGCAACTCGTGTTCCATCAGCAAGCAGCTAGTGTTCCATGAGCAAGCAGCTCGTGTTCCATTAGCAAGCAGCTCGTGTTCCATTAGCAAGCAGCTAGTGTTCCATTAGCAAGCAGCTAGTGTTCCATTCGCAAGCAGCTAGTGTTCCATTAGCAAGCAGCTGGTGTTCCATAAGTAAGCAGCTGGTGTTCCATTAGCAAGCAGCTAGTGTTCCATTAGCAAGCAGCTCGTGTTCCATTAGCAAGCAGCTGGTGTTCCATGAGCACGCAGCTCATGTTCCATTAGCAAGCAGCTCGTGTTCCGTTAGCAAGCAGCTCATGTTCCATTAGCAAGCAGCTCGTGTTCCATTAGCAAGTGCCTCGTGTTCCATAAGTAAGCAGCTGGTGTTCCATTAGCAAGCAGCTAGTGTTCTATTAGCAAGCAGCTAGTGTTCCATGAGCAAGCAGCTAGTGCTTCATGAGCAAGTGCCTGGTGTTCCATAAGTAAGCAGCTGGTGTTCCATTTATAGCAAGCAGCTAGTGTTCCATGAGCAAGCACCTAGTGTTCCATGAGCAAGCAGCTCGTGTTCCGTTAGCAAGCACCTAGTGTTCCATAAGTAAGCAGCTAGTGTTCCATACGTAAGCAGCTAGTGTTCCATAGGTAAGCAACTCGTGTTCCATCAGCCAGCAGCTAGTGTTCCATTAGCAAGCAGCTCGTGTTCCATTAGCAAGCAGCTCGTGTTCCGTTAGCAAGCAGCTAGTGTTCCATTAGCAAGCAGCTAGTGTTCCATTAGCAAGCAGCTAGTGTGCCATTAGCAAGCAGCTCGTGTTCCATTAGCAAGCAGCTCGTGTGCCATTGGCAAGCAGCTCGTGTTCCATTAGCAAGCAGCCAGTGTTCCATTAGCAAGCAGCTAGTGTTCCATTAGCAAGCAGCTAGTGTTCCATTAGCAAGCAGCTCGTGTTCCATTAGCAAGCAGCTCGTGTTCCATTAGCAATCGCCTCGTGTTCCATAAGTAAGCAGCTAGTGTTCAATTAGCAAGCAGCTCGTGTTCCATTAGCAAGCAGCTCGTGTTCCATTAGCAAGTGCCTCCTGCTCCATAAGTAAGCAGCTGGTGTTCCATTAGCAAGCAGCTCGTGTTCCATTAGCAAGCACATAGTGTTCCATTAGCAAGCAGCTCGTGTTCCATTAGCAAGCAGCTCGTGCTCCATTAGCAAGCACCTGGTGTTCCATAAGTAAGCAGCTACTGTTCCATCAGCAAGTGCCTCGTGTTCCATTAGCAAGCAGCTCGTGTTCCATTCGCAAGCAGCTCGTGTTCCGTTAGCAAGCAGCTAGTGTTCCATTAGCAAGCAGCTCGTGTTCCATGAGCAAGCAGCTAGTGTTCCATTAGCAAGCAGCTAGTGTTCCGTTAGCACGCAGCTCGTGTTCCATCAGCAAGCAGCTAGAAACACCACCATGACACTATGTACCGTGCATGTGACACACCGCCTTGACACGATGTACCGTGCCTGTGACGCACCGCCATGACACTATGTACCGTGCCTGTGACGCACCGCCATGACACGATGTACCGTGCATGGAACGCACTGCCATGACATGATGTACCGTGCCTGTGATGCACCACCATGACACTATGTACCGTGCCTGTGCCGCACGGCCAAGACACTGTGTACGGTGCCTGTGACGAACAGCCATGACACTCTGTACAGTGCCTGTGACGCACCACAATGACACGTGTACCGTGCCTGTGACGCACCGCCATGACACTATGTGCCGTGCCTGTGATGCACAGCCATGACACAATGTACCGTGCCTGTGACGCACCACCATGACACTATGTGCCATGCCTGTGACGCATCGCCATGACACGATGTACCGTGCCTGTGACGCACGACCATGACACTATGCACTGTGCCTGTGATGCACTGCCATGACACTATGTACCGTGCCTGTGACGCACGGCCATGACACTATGTACCGTGCCTGTGATGCACTGCCATGACACGATGTACCGTGTTTGGATGCACTGCCATGACACTATGTACCATGCAAGTGATGCACCACCATGACACTATGTACCGTGCCTGTGACGCACCACCATGACACAATGTACCATGCATGCGATGCACCACAATGACACTATGTACCGTGCCTGTGACGCACCACCATGACACTATGTACCGTGCCTGTGATGCACCACCATGACACTGTGTACCGTGCCTGTGATGCACCGCCATGACACGATGTACCCAGCCTGTGACGCATCGCCATGACATGATGTACCATGCCTGTGACGCACCGCCATGACACTGTGCACCGTGCCTGCGACGCACCACCATGACACTATGCACCGTGCCTGTGACGCACCACCATGACACGATGCACCATGCCTGTGACACAACGCCATGACACTATGCACCGTGCCTGCGACGCACCACCATGACACTGTGTACCGTGCCTGTGACGCACCACCATGACACGATGCACCATGCCTGTGACACAACGCCATGACACTATGCACCGTGCCTGTGACGCACCGCCATGACACTATGTCCCGTGCCTGTGACGCACCGCCATGACACGATGGACCATGCATGGAACGCACTGCCATGACATGATGAACCGTGCCTGTGACGCACCACCATGACACTATGTACCGTGCATGTGACGCACTGCCATGACATTATGTACCAGGCATTGGACGCACCGCCATGACACTATGTACCGTGCCAGTGACGCACCACCATGACACTATGTACCGTGCATGTGACGCACTGCCATGACACGATGTACCATGCATGGAACGCACTGCCATGACATGATGAACCGTGCCTGTGACGCACCACCATGACACTATGTACCGTGCATGTGACGCACTGCCATGACATTATGTACCAGGCATTGGACGCACCGCCATGATACTATGTAGCTACCGTGCCTGCGATGCACCACCATGACACTATGTACCGTGCCTGTGACGCACAGTCATGACACTATGTACCGTGCCTGTGCCACACCGCCAAGACACTGTGTACGGTGCCTGTGACGCACAGCCATGACACTATGTACCGTGCATGGAACGCACCGCCATGACACGATGTACCGTGGCTGTGCCGCACCGCCGTGACACGATGTTTGTCCACGTATCTTTGCCTAATCAGTCATATTCTTTCTTTCTTTATTGTTCATGGCGAGATGATTATGGTGATGAAGAAGATGATGATGATTATGGTGATGAAGAAGAAGATGATGATTATGATGATGGAGAAGATGATGATGATTATGATGATGATTATGGTGATGAAGACCATTCGGCCCCAGCAAGCTGGTCCTCCATTTCGTCCACCTCGGAAGGATGACAGGCTGAGTGAACCTGCCTGGCGCTTTTTAAATTTGACGATCGACCGGGATTCGCACTCGGGATCCTCGGAGCCCAAGGGAGCCCCCCCCCCCCCCCCCGTGACCGCCAAAACCAGGCGTACGTTTTCCCACTCACCTTCACTCGAGAGTTAAACATCTATATGCGGCGGGACCGTTCGCGAGATCTTCAGGTGGAGTAGGGGAAAACAGGTGCAAGGGAGCAAGAGGGGACGGGGAAGGAAAAAAAAAAGGGTTGGAAGATCTGCGACCGTTCACTCGCCATAGATGTTGGCGCTGCAAATAATTAAACAAAGAAGAATTGATGAAACATGAAAAAGATGAAAGAAAAAAACAAAAACAAAATTAAACCATAATAATAATAATAATGCATTTATTTTATATAGCGATTTTCAGGAAGCCCAAAGACGCTTAGAAAGAAAAATGTGAAGAATTTAAGAACGAAACGCGGACTTCGTAGGAAACACGGTTCAGGTAATCAATAAACGCGGACTTCGTAGGAAACACGGTTCAGGTTTTCTGCCCGTTTTGTGTTTTCTCTTGAACTTCTCCCACCGCTGGTCGCGTCGTTTGACCTCGCAGGAGTTCAATTCAATGAAGTGATTTTCCCTGAAAGCTCCGGTGACTAATTCTCTGGGCATCCTCCGTCGTGCGAAGTCCTTCCTTGGCACACCTGAGCTCCTCACCACATACAAGGCTTTCATCCGCAGCTCAATGGAATACTGTTCCCCCCTCTGGGCTGGTGCTCCTGCCTCACACCTTGCTCGGCTTCACGCTGTTGAGGCCAAAGCTTTCAGAATCATTGGAATCTCCTGCGATGTAGTCAACGCCGAGGGCCTTTCACTCACTCACCGCAGGCAGGTTGGTGGTCTTTCTGTCTTCTACCGACTCCTCTCCGGCCTTGCTCCCCCAGCTCTCTCTGTGCTCTGTCCCCCCAATATTCCTTCAGGTCGCACAAGATCTGCCTGCAACCCTCTTATGGTTAAACTGCCAAAGTCTAGGCTCTCTGCTCACCTTCACTCTTTCATTCCCCTTTTCTCCCGCCTCTGGAACAAACTCCCCCACTCCCTTCAATCCCACTCCTCCCTCCAGGTCTTTAAAACAGCTGTTCACCACCATCTCTTATCGTCCCCCATCGAAAACCTTGATCTTTTCTACCCCCGGTAATTCACCCCAGAGTCCTTGCAGTGTTCATATGTTTTAATCCTCTCCCACCTCCCCCCAAGTCCTCCCGATGTCCCTGCTCTCAAATGTTGTGTTTGTGTCCTTCCCCCTCTTCCCCCTCTCTTTTGTGTCCTTCCCCCTCTCTCCCCATCTTGTCTGCCGCTCCCCTTGTTTTTTGTGTTTAGTGTGTCGGTTTGTCTTTTTGTGTGATTAATGTTAGCTCTTTCACGAGCCTCGATCTTGTATACAAAAAAAAAAAAAAAAAAAAAAATCTCAACCGATCTGTTGTTATTATCTTACACGGATTTCAACAACAACATTCACCTCAGCTGAGGGAGAAACCATGACGAGAATTTCGCGCCTTCCGCAGGTTCTTGGAACACTGACCTCGCTTACAAGGGGAATTCTTGTGTTTGGAGAACCCGTCGTCCTGGTTTTAACAGTTTTATTTATGATTCAGCCATTCTGCACTCCATCTGCGGTAACATTCACATTTGTTCTTTGACCAAGTTTCACCTTCACTCCTGATCGCGTCCCCCACTTCCGCCCCTTCTGTTGCCGAGCAACCGTCAGCGTCTTCTGAGGAAAGGGAGGTCGCATGAAGGATTGAGTAGGAAGGAATGAGTGATGGAACGAAGGATGAAGGAAGGCAGTTGGGGTGTGTTCCGTTAGCAAGCAGCTCGTGTTCCGTTAGCAAGCACCTAGTGTTCGTTCCATTAGCAAGCAGCTAGTGTTCCATTAGCAAGCAGCTCGTGTTCCATCAGCAAGCAGCTAGTGTTCCATAAGTAAGCAGCTAGTGTTCCATAAGTAAGCAACTCGTGTTCCATCAGCAAGCAGCTAGTGTTCCATTAGCAAGCAGCTAGTGTTCCATTAGCAAGCAGCTCGTGTTCCATCAGCAAGCAGCTAGTGTTCCATTAGCAAGCAGCTCGTGTTCCATTAGCAAGCAGCTCGTGTTCCATTACCAAGCAGCTAGTGTTCCATAAGTAAGCAACTCGTGGTCCATTAGCAAGCAGCTCGTGTTCGGTTAGCAAGGAGCTAGTGTTCCATTAACAAGCAGCTAGTGTTCCATTAGGAGGCGCCTAGTGTTCCATAAGTAAGCAGCTAGTGTTCAATTAGCAAGCAGCTCGTGTTCCATTAGCAAGCAGCTAGTGTTCCATTAGCAAGTGCCTCGTGTTCCATAAGTAAGCAGCTGGTGTTCCATTAGCAAGCAGCTAGTGTTCCATTAGCAAGCACCGCGTGTTCCATTAGCAAGCAGCTCGTGTTCCATTAGCAAGCACCTAGTGTTCCATAAGTATGCAGCTCGTGTTCCGTTAGCAAGCAGCTAGTGTTCCATTAGCAAGCAGCCAGTGTTCCATAAGTAAGCAGCTAGTGTTCCATTAGCAAGCAGCTAGTGTTCCATAAGTAAGCAGCTAGTGTTCCATAAGTAAGCAACTCGTGTTCTATCAGCAAGCAGCTAGTGTTCCATTAGCAATCAGCTAGTGTTCCATTAGCAAGCAGCTCGTGTTCCATCAGCAAGCAGCTAGTGTTCCATTAGCAAGCAGCTCGAGTTCCATTAGCAAGCAACTCGCGTTCCATTACCAAGCAGCTAGTGTTCCATAAGTAAGCAACTCGTGGTCTATTAGCAAGCAACTCGTGTTCCATCAGCAAGCAGCTAGTGTTCCATGAGCAAGCAGCTCGTGTTCCATTAGCAAGCAGCTCGTGTTCCATTAGCAAGCAGCTAGTGTTCCATTAGCAAGCAGCTAGTGTTCCATTCGCAAGCAGCTAGTGTTCCATTAGCAAGCAGCTGGTGTTCCATAAGTAAGCAGCTGGTGTTCCATTAGCAAGCAGCTAGTGTTCCATTAGCAAGCAGCTCGTGTTCCATTAGCAAGCAGCTGGTGTTCCATGAGCACGCAGCTCATGTTCCATTAGCAAGCAGCTCGTGTTCCGTTAGCAAGCAGCTCATGTTCCATTAGCAAGCAGCTCGTGTTCCATTAGCAAGTGCCTCGTGTTCCATAAGTAAGCAGCTGGTGTTCCATTAGCAAGCAGCTAGTGTTCTATTAGCAAGCAGCTAGTGTTCCATGAGCAAGCAGCTAGTGCTCCATGAGCAAGCAACTCGTGTTCCATCAGCAAGCAGCTAGTGTTCCATTCGCAAGCAGCTCGTGTTCCATTAGCAAGCAGCTCGTGTTCCATTAGCAAGCAGCTGGTGTTCCATGAGCACGCAGCTCATGTTCCATTAGCAAGCAGCTCGTGTTCCGTTAGCAAGCAGCTCATGTTCCATTAGCAAGCAGCTCGTGTTCCATTAGCAAGTGCCTCGTGTTCCATAAGTAAGCAGCTGGTGTTCCATTAGCAAGCAGCTAGTGTTCTATTAGCAAGCAGCTAGTGTTCCATGAGTAAGCAACTCGTGGTCCATTAGCAAGCAACTCGTGTTCCATCAGCAAGCAGCTAGTGTTCCATTCGCAAGCAGCTCGTGTTCCATTAGCAAGCAGCTCGTGTTCCATTAGCAAGCAGCTAGTGTTCCATTAGCAAGCAGCTAGTGTTCCATTCGCAAGCAGCTAGTGTTCCATTAGCAAGCAGCTGGTGTTCCATAAGTAAGCAGCTGGTGTTCCATTAGCAAGCAGCTAGTGTTCCATTAGCAAGCAGCTAGTGTTCCATTAGCAAGCAGCTGGTGTTCCATTAGCAAGCAGCTCGTGTTCCATTAGCAAGCAGCTCGTGTTCCGTTAGCAAGCAGCTCGTGTTCCATTAGCAAGCAGCTCGTGTTCCATTAGCAAGTGCCTCGTGTTCCATAAGTAAGCAGCTGGTGTTCCATTAGCAAGCAGCTAGTGTTCCATTAGCAAGCAGCTAGTGTTCCATTAGCAAGCAGCTAGTGCTCCATTAGCAAGTGCCTAGTGCTCCATTAGCAAGCAGCTGGTGTTCCATTTATAGCAAGCAGCTAGTGTTCCATTAGCAAGCACCTAGTGTTCCATTAGCAAGCAGCTCGTGTACCGTTAGCAAGCACCTGGTGTTCCATAAGTAAGCAGCTAGTGTTCCATAAGTAAGCAACTCGTGTTCCATCAGCCAGCAGCTAGTGTTCCATTAGCAAGCAGCTCGTGTTCCATTAGCAAGCAGCTCGTGTTCCGTTAGCAAGGAGCTAGTGTTCCATTAACAAGCAGCTAGTGTTCCATTAGGAGGCGCCTAGTGTTCCATAAGTAAGCAGCTAGTGTTCAATTAGCAAGCAGCTCGTGTTCCATTAGCAAGCAGCTAGTGTTCCATTAGCAAGTGCCTCGTGTTCCATAAGTAAGCAGCTGGTGTTCCATTAGCAAGCAGCTAGTGTTCCATTAGCAAGCACCGCGTGTTCCATTAGCAAGCAGCTCGTGTTCCATTAGCAAGCACCTAGTGTTCCATAAGTATGCAGCTCGTGTTCCGTTAGCAAGCAGCTAGTGTTCCATTAGCAAGCAGCTAGTGTTCCATAAGTAAGCAGCTAGTGTTCCATTAGCAAGCAGCTAGTGTTCCATAAGTAAGCAGCTAGTGTTCCATAAGTAAGCAACTCGTGTTCCATCAGCAAGCAGCTAGTGTTCCATTAGCAATCAGCTAGTGTTCCATTAGCAAGCAGCTCGTGTTCCATCAGCAAGCAGCTAGTGTTCCATTAGCAAGCAGCTCGAGTTCCATTAGCAAGCAACTCGCGTTCCATTACCAAGCAGCTAGTGTTCCATAAGTAAGCAACTCGTGGTCTATTAGCAAGCAACTCGTGTTCCATCAGCAAGCAGCTAGTGTTCCATGAGCAAGCAGCTCGTGTTCCATTAGCAAGCAGCTCGTGTTCCATTAGCAAGCAGCTAGTGTTCCATTAGCAAGCAGCTAGTGTTCCATTCGCAAGCAGCTAGTGTTCCATTAGCAAGCAGCTGGTGTTCCATAAGTAAGCAGCTGGTGTTCCATTAGCAAGCAGCTAGTGTTCCATTAGCAAGCAGCTCGTGTTCCATTAGCAAGCAGCTGGTGTTCCATGAGCACGCAGCTCATGTTCCATTAGCAAGCAGCTCGTGTTCCGTTAGCAAGCAGCTCATGTTCCATTAGCAAGCAGCTCGTGTTCCATTAGCAAGTGCCTCGTGTTCCATAAGTAAGCAGCTGGTGTTCCATTAGCAAGCAGCTAGTGTTCTATTAGCAAGCAGCTAGTGTTCCATGAGCAAGCAGCTAGTGCTCCATGAGCAAGTGCCTGGTGTTCCATAAGTAAGCAGCTGGTGTTCCATTTATAGCAAGCAGCTAGTGTTCCATGAGCAAGCACCTAGTGTTCCATGAGCAAGCAGCTCGTGTTCCGTTAGCAAGCACCTAGTGTTCCATAAGTAAGCAGCTAGTGTTCCATACGTAAGCAGCTAGTGTTCCATAGGTAAGCAACTCGTGTTCCATCAGCCAGCAGCTAGTGTTCCATTAGCAAGCAGCTCGTGTTCCATTAGCAAGCAGCTCGTGTTCCGTTAGCAAGCAGCTAGTGTTCCATTAGCAAGCAGCTAGTGTTCCATTAGCAAGCAGCTAGTGTGCCATTAGCAAGCAGCTCGTGTTCCATTAGCAAGCAGCTCGTGTGCCATTGGCAAGCAGCTCGTGTTCCATTAGCAAGCAGCCAGTGTTCCATTAGCAAGCAGCTAGTGTTCCATTAGCAAGCAGCTAGTGTTCCATTAGCAAGCAGCTCGTGTTCCATTAGCAAGCAGCTCGTGTTCCATTAGCAATCGCCTCGTGTTCCATAAGTAAGCAGCTAGTGTTCAATTAGCAAGCAGCTCGTGTTCCATTAGCAAGCAGCTCGTGTTCCATTAGCAAGTGCCTCCTGCTCCATAAGTAAGCAGCTGGTGTTCCATTAGCAAGCAGCTCGTGTTCCATTAGCAAGCACATAGTGTTCCATTAGCAAGCAGCTCGTGTTCCATTAGCAAGCAGCTCGTGCTCCATTAGCAAGCACCTGGTGTTCCATAAGTAAGCAGCTACTGTTCCATCAGCAAGTGCCTCGTGTTCCATTAGCAAGCAGCTCGTGTTCCATTCGCAAGCAGCTCGTGTTCCGTTAGCAAGCAGCTAGTGTTCCATTAGCAAGCAGCTCGTGTTCCATGAGCAAGCAGCTAGTGTTCCATTAGCAAGCAGCTAGTGTTCCGTTAGCACGCAGCTCGTGTTCCATCAGCAAGCAGCTAGTGTTCCATTAGCAAGCAGCTAGAAACACCACCATGACACTATGTACCGTGCATGTGACACACCGCCTTGACACGATGTACCGTGCCTGTGACGCACCGCCATGACACTATATACCGTGCCTGTGACGCACCGCCATGACACGATGTACCGTGCATGGAACGCACTGCCATGACATGATGTACCGTGCCTGTGATGCACCACCATGACACTATGTACCGTGCCTGTGCCGCACGGCCAAGACACTGTGTACGGTGCCTGTGACGAACAGCCATGACACTCTGTACAGTGCCTGTGACGCACCACAATGACACGTGTACCGTGCCTGTGACGCACCGCCATGACACTATGTGCCGTGCCTGTGATGCACAGCCATGACACAATGTACCGTGCCTGTGACGCACCACCATGACACTATGTGCCATGCCTGTGACGCATCGCCATGACACGATGTACCGTGCCTGTGACGCACGACCATGACACTATGCACTGTGCCTGTGATGCACTGCCATGACACTATGTACCGTGCCTGTGACGCACGGCCATGACACTATGTACCGTGCCTGTGATGCACTGCCATGACACGATGTACCGTGTTTGGATGCACTGCCATGACACTATGTACCATGCAAGTGATGCACCACCATGACACTATGTACCGTGCCTGTGACGCACCACCATGACACAATGTACCATGCATGCGATGCACCACAATGACACTATGTACCGTGCCTGTGACGCACCACCATGACACTATGTACCGTGCCTGTGATGCACCACCATGACACTGTGTACCGTGCCTGTGATGCACCGCCATGACACGATGTACCCAGCCTGTGACGCATCGCCATGACATGATGTACCATGCCTGTGACGCACCGCCATGACACTGTGCACCGTGCCTGCGACGCACCACCATGACACTATGCACCGTGCCTGCGACGCACCACCATGACACTGTGTACCGTGCCTGTGACGCACCACCATGACACGATGCACCATGCCTGTGACACAACGCCATGACACTATGCACCGTGCCTGTGACGCACCGCCATGACACTATGTCCCGTGCCTGTGACGCACCGCCATGACACGATGTACCATGCATGGAACGCACTGCCATGACATGATGAACCGTGCCTGTGACGCACCACCATGACACTATGTACCGTGCATGTGACGCACTGCCATGACATTATGTACCAGGCATTGGACGCACCGCCATGACACTATGTACCGTGCCAGTGACGCACCACCATGACACTATGTACCGTGCATGTGACGCACTGCCATGACACGATGTACCATGCATGGAACGCACTGCCATGACATGATGAACCGTGCCTGTGACGCACCACCATGACACTATGTACCGTGCATGTGACGCACTGCCATGACATTATGTACCAGGCATTGGACGCACCGCCATGATACTATGTAGCTACCGTGCCTGCGATGCACCACCATGACACTATGTACCGTGCCTGTGACGCACAGTCATGACACTATGTACCGTGCCTGTGCCACACCGCCAAGACACTGTGTACGGTGCCTGTGACGCACAGCCATGACACTATGTACCGTGCATGGAACGCACCGCCATGACACTATGTACCGTGGCTGTGCCGCACCGCCAAGACACTGTGTACGGTGCATGTGACACACCACCATGACACTATGTACTGTGGCTGTGACGCACCACCATGACACTATGTACCGTGGCTGTGACGCACCGCCGTGACACGATGTTTGTCCACGTATCTTTGCCTAATCAGTCATATTCTTTCTTTCTTTATTGTTCATGGCGAGATGATTATGGTGATGAAGAAGATGATGATGATTATGGTGATGAAGAAGATGATGATGATTATGATGATGGAGAAGATGATGATGATTATGATGATGATTATGGTGATGAAGACCATTCGGCCCCAGCAAGCTGGTCCTCCATTTCGTCCACCTCGGAAGGATGACAGGCTGAGTGAACCTGCCTGGCGCTTTTTAAATTTGACGATCGACCGGGATTCGCACTCGGGATCCTCGGAGCCCAAGGGAGCCCCCCCCCCGTGACCGCCAAAACCAGGCGTACGTTTTCCCACTCACCTTCACTCGAGAGTTAAACATCTATATGCGGCGGGACCGTTCGCGAGATCTTCAGGTGGAGTAGGGGAAAACAGGTGCAAGGGAGCAAGAGGGGACGGGGAAGGAAAAAAAAAAGGGTTGGAAGATCTGCGACCGTTCACTCGCCATAGATGTTGGCGCTGCAAATAATTAAACAAAGAAGAATTGATGAAACATGAAAAAGATGAAAGAAAAAAACAAAAACAAAATTAAACCATAATAATAATAATAATGCATTTATTTTATATAGCGATTTTCAGGAAGCCCAAAGACGCTTAGAAAGAAAAATGTGAAGAATTTAAGAACGAAACGCGGACTTCGTAGGAAACACGGTTCAGGTAATCAATAAACGCGGACTTCGTAGGAAACACGGTTCAGGTTTTCTGCCCGTTTTGTGTTTTCTCTTGAACTTCTCCCACCGCTGGTCGCGTCGTTTGACCTCGCAGGAGTTCAATTCAATGAAGTGATTTTCCCTGAAAGCTCCGGTGACTAATTCTCTGGGCATCCTCCGTCGTGCGAAGTCCTTCCTTGGCACACCTGAGCTCCTCACCACATACAAGGCTTTCATCCGCAGCTCAATGGAATACTGTTCCCCCCTCTGGGCTGGTGCTCCTGCCTCACACCTTGCTCGGCTTCACGCTGTTGAGGCCAAAGTTTTCAGAATCATTGGAATCTCCTGCGATGTAGTCAACGCCGAGGGCCTTTCACTCACTCACCGCAGGCAGGTTGGTGGTCTTTCTGTCTTCTACCGACTCCTCTCCGGCCTTGCTCCCCCAGCTCTCTCTGTGCTCTGTCCCCCCAATATTCCTTCAGGTCGCACAAGATCTGCCTGCAACCCTCTTATGGTTAAACTGCCAAAGTCTAAGCTCTCTGCTCACCTTCACTCTTTCATTCCCCTTTTCTCCCGCCTCTGGAACAAACTCCCCCACTCCCTTCAATCCCACTCCTCCCTCCAGGTCTTTAAAACAGCTGTTCACCACCATCTCTTATCGTCCCCCATCGAAAACCTTGATCTTTTCTACCCCCGGTAATTCACCCCAGAGTCCTTGCAGTGTTCATATGTTTTAATCCTCTCCCACCTCCCCCCAAGTCCTCCCGATGTCCCTGCTCTCAAATGTTGTGTTTGTGTCCTTCCCCCTCTTCCCCCTCTCTTTTGTGTCCTTCCCCCTCTCTCCTCATCTTGTCTGCCGCTCCCCTTGTTTTTTGTGTTTTGTGTGTCGGTTTGTCTTTTTGTGTGATTAATGTTAGCTCTTTCACGAGCCTCGATCTTGTATACAAAAAAAAAAAAAAAAAAATCTCAACCGATCTGTTGTTATTATCTTACACGGATTTCAACAACAACATTCACCTCAGCTGAGGGAGAAACCATGACGAGAATTTCGCGCCTTCCGCAGGTTCTTGGAACACTGACCTCGCTTACAAGGGGAATTCTTGTGTTTGGAGAACCCGTCGTCCTGGTTTTAACAGTTTTATTTATGATTCAGCCATTCTGCACTCCATCTGCGGTAACATTCACATTTGTTCTTTGACCAAGTTTCACCTTCACTCCTGATCGCGTCCCCCACTTCCGCCCCTTCTGTTGCCGAGCAACCGTCAGCGTCTTCTGAGGAAAGGGAGGTCGCATGAAGGATTGAGTAGGAAGGAATGAGTGATGGAACGAAGGATGAAGGAAGGCAGTTGGGGTGTGTTCCGTTAGCAAGCACCTAGTGTTCGTTCCATTAGCAAGCAGCTAGTGTTCCATTAGCAAGCAGCTCGTGTTCCATCAGCAAGCAGCTAGTGTTCCATAAGTAAGCAGCTAGTGTTCCATAAGTAAGCAACTCGTGTTCCATCAGCAAGCAGCTAGTGTTCCATTAGCAAGCAGCTAGTGTTCCATTAGCAAGCAGCTCGTGTTCCATCAGCAAGCAGCTAGTGTTCCATTAGCAAGCAGCTCGTGTTCCATTAGCAAGCAGCTCGTGTTCCATTACCAAGCAGCTAGTGTTCCATAAGTAAGCAACTCGTGGTCCATTAGCAAGCAACTCGTGTTCCATCAGCAAGCAGCTAGTGTTCCATTCGCAAGCAGCTCGTGTTCCATTAGCAAGCAGCTCGTGTTCCATTAGCAAGCAGCTAGTGTTCCATTAGCAAGCAGCTAGTGTTCCATTCGCAAGCAGCTAGTGTTCCATTAGCAAGCAGCTGGTGTTCCATAAGTAAGCAGCTGGTGTTCCATTAGCAAGCAGCTAGTGTTCCATTAGCAAGCAGCTCGTGTTCCATTAGCAAGCAGCTGGTGTTCCATTAGCAAGCAGCTCGTGTTCCATTAGCAAGCAGCTCGTGTTCCGTTAGCAAGCAGCTCGTGTTCCATTAGCAAGCAGCTCGTGTTCCATTAGCAAGTGCCTCGTGTTCCATAAGTAAGCAGCTGGTGTTCCATTAGCAAGCAGCTAGTGTTCCATTAGCAAGCAGCTAGTGTTCCATTAGCAAGCAGCTAGTGCTCCATTAGCAAGTGCCTAGTGCTCCATTAGCAAGCAGCTGGTGTTCCATTTATAGCAAGCAGCTAGTGTTCCATTAGCAAGCACCTAGTGTTCCATTAGCAAGCAGCTCGTGTACCGTTAGCAAGCACCTGGTGTTCCATAAGTAAGCAGCTAGTGTTCCATAAGTAAGCAACTCGTGTTCCATCAGCCAGCAGCTAGTGTTCCATTAGCAAGCAGCTCGTGTTCCATTAGCAAGCAGCTCGTGTTCCGTTAGCAAGGAGCTAGTGTTCCATTAACAAGCAGCTAGTGTTCCATTAGGAGGCGCCTAGTGTTCCATAAGTAAGCAGCTAGTGTTCAATTAGCAAGCAGCTCGTGTTCCATTAGCAAGCAGCTAGTGTTCCATTAGCAAGTGCCTCGTGTTCCATAAGTAAGCAGCTGGTGTTCCATTAGCAAGCAGCTAGTGTTCCATTAGCAAGCACCGCGTGTTCCATTAGCAAGCAGCTCGTGTTCCATTAGCAAGCACCTAGTGTTCCATAAGTATGCAGCTCGTGTTCCGTTAGCAAGCAGCTAGTGTTCCATTAGCAAGCAGCTCGTGTTCCATAAGTAAGCAGCTAGTGTTCCATTAGCAAGCAGCTAGTGTTCCATAAGTAAGCAGCTAGTGCTCCATAAGTAAGCAACTCGTGTTCCATCAGCAAGCAGCTAGTGTTCCATTAGCAATCAGCTCGTGTTCCATTAGCAAGCAGCTCGTGTTCCATCAGCAAGCAGCTAGTGTTCCATTAGCAAGCAGCTCGAGTTCCATTAGCAAGCAACTCGCGTTCCATTACCAAGCAGCTAGTGTTCCATAAGTAAGCAACTCGTGGTCTATTAGCAAGCAACTCGTGTTCCATCAGCAAGCAGCTAGTGTTCCATGAGCAAGCAGCTCGTGTTCCATTAGCAAGCAGCTCGTGTTCCATTAGCAAGCAGCTAGTATTCCATTAGCAAGCAGCTAGTGTTCCATTCGCAAGCAGCTAGTGTTCCATTAGCAAGCAGCTGGTGTTCCATAAGTAAGCAGCTGGTGTTCCATTAGCAAGCAGCTAGTGTTCCATTAGCAAGCAGCTCGTGTTCCATTAGCAAGCAGCTGGTGTTCCATGAGCACGCAGCTCATGTTCCATTAGCAAGCAGCTCGTGTTCCGTTAGCAAGCAGCTCATGTTCCATTAGCAAGCAGCTCGTGTTCCATTAGCAAGTGCCTCGTGTTCCATAAGTAAGCAGCTGGTGTTCCATTAGCAAGCAGCTAGTGTTCTATTAGCAAGCAGCTAGTGTTCCATGAGCAAGCAGCTAGTGCTCCATGAGCAAGTGCCTGGTGTTCCATAAGTAAGCAGCTGGTGTTCCATTTATAGCAAGCAGCTAGTGTTCCATTAGCAAGCACCTAGTGTTCCATGAGCAAGCAGCTCGTGTTCCGTTAGCAAGCACCTAGTGTTCCATAAGTAAGCAGCTAGTGTTCCATACGTAAGCAGCTAGTGTTCCATAGGTAAGCAACTCGTGTTCCATCAGCCAGCAGCTAGTGTTCCATTAGCAAGCAGCTCGTGTTCCATTAGCAAGCAGCTCGTGTTCCGTTAGCAAGCAGCTAGTGTTCCATTAGCAAGCAGCTAGTGTGCCATTAGCAAGCAGCTCGTGTTCCATTAGCATTCGCCTCGTGTTCCATAAGTAAGCAGCTAGTGTTCAATTAGCAAGCAGCTCGTGTTCCATTAGCAAGCAGCTCGTGTTCCATTAGCAAGTGCCTCCTGCTCCATAAGTAAGCAGCTGGTGTTCCATTAGCAAGCAGCTCGTGTTCCATTAGCAAGCACATAGTGTTCCATTAGCAAGCAGCTCGTGTTCCATTAGCAAGCAGCTCGTGCTCCATTAGCAAGCACCTGGTGTTCCATAAGTAAGCAGCTACTGTTCCATCAGCAAGTGCCTCGTGTTCCATTAGCAAGCAGCTCGTGTTCCATTCGCAAGCAGCTCGTGTTCCGTTAGCAAGCAGCTAGTGTTCCATTAGCAAGCAGCTCGTGTTCCATGAGCAAGCAGCTAGTGTTCCATTAGCAAGCAGCTAGTGTTCCGTTAGCACGCAGCTCGTGTTCCATCAGCAAGCAGCTAGTGTTCCATTAGCAAGCAGCTAGAAACACCACCATGACACTATGTACCGTGCATGTGACACACCGCCTTGACACGATGTACCGTGCCTGTGACGCACCGCCATGACACTATGTACCGTGCCTGTGACGCACCGCCATGACACGATGTACCGTGCATGGAACGCACTGCCATGACATGATGTACCGTGCCTGTGATGCACCACCATGACACTATGTACCGTGCCTGTGCCGCACGGCCATGACACTGTGTACGGTGCCTGTGACGAACAGCCATGACACTCTGTACAGTGCCTGTGACGCACCACAATGACACGTGTACCGTGCCTGTGACGCACCGCCATGACACTATGTGCCGTGCCTGTGATGCACAGCCATGACACAATGTACCGTGCCTGTGACGCACCACCATGACACTATGTGCCATGCCTGTGACGCATCGCCATGACACGATGTACCGTGCCTGTGACGCACGACCATGACACTATGCACTGTGCCTGTGATGCACTGCCATGACACTATGTACCGTGCCTGTGACGCACGGCCATGACACTATGTACCGTGCCTGTGATGCACTGCCATGACACGATGTACCGTGTTTGGATGCACTGCCATGACACTATGTACCATGCAAGTGATGCACCACCATGACACTATGTACCGTGCCTGTGACGCACCACCATGACACAATGTACCATGCATGCGATGCACCACAATGACACTATGTACCGTGCCTGTGACGCACCACCATGACACTATGTACCGTGCCTGTGATGCACCACCATGACACTGTGTACCGTGCCTGTGATGCACCGCCATGACACGATGTACCCAGCCTGTGACGCATCGCCATGACATGATGTACCATGCCTGTGACGCACCGCCATGACACTGTGCACCGTGCCTGCGACGCACCACCATGACACTATGCACCGTGCCTGCGACGCACCACCATGACACTGTGTACCGTGCCTGTGACGCACCACCATGACACGATGCACCATGCCTGTGACACAACGCCATGACACTATGCACCGTGCCTGTGACGCACCGCCATGACACTATGTCCCGTGCCTGTGACGCACCGCCATGACACGATGTACCATGCATGGAACGCACTGCCATGACATGATGAACCGTGCCTGTGACGCACCACCATGACACTATGTACCGTGCATGTGACGCACTGCCATGACATTATGTACCAGGCATTGGACGCACCGCCATGACACTATGTACCGTGCCAGTGACGCACCACCATGACACTATGTACCGTGCATGTGACGCACTGCCATGACACGATGTACCATGCATGGAACGCACTGCCATGACATGATGAACCGTGCCTGTGACGCACCACCATGACACTATGTACCGTGCATGTGACGCACTGCCATGACATTATGTACCAGGCATTGGACGCACCGCCATGATACTATGTAGCTACCGTGCCTGCGATGCACCACCATGACACTATGTACCGTGCCTGTGACGCACAGTCATGACACTATGTACCGTGCCTGTGCCACACCGCCAAGACACTGTGTACGGTGCCTGTGACGCACAGCCATGACACTATGTACCGTGCATGGAACGCACCGCCATGACACGATGTACCGTGGCTGTGCCGCACCGCCGTGACACGATGTTTGTCCACGTATCTTTGCCTAATCAGTCATATTCTTTCTTTCTTTATTGTTCATGGCGAGATGATTATGGTGATGAAGAAGATGATGATGATTATGGTGATGAAGAAGATGATGATGATTATGATGATGGAGAAGATGATGATGATTATGATGATGATTATGGTGATGAAGACCATTCGGCCCCAGCAAGCTGGTCCTCCATTTCGTCCACCTCGGAAGGATGACAGGCTGAGTGAACCTGCCTGGCGCTTTTTAAATTTGACGATCGACCGGGATTCGCACTCGGGATCCTCGGAGCCCAAGGGAGCCCCCCCCCCCGTGACCGCTGTGGAAGTGTAACTCAGTGTAACTTATTGATTGGCACTTGTAACTCATTGATTAAAGACTGGTAACGATTTCGTAAATGGATGCCAAGAATGTGCACGAACATGGTAATCTCTTGTCCACCTGGTCACAGCCCCAGGCTGGAGCACCCCCCTATCGTTTGGTAAACGGAACTCGCAGTAGGAGGGGAGCGAGCTGATGCCAGGACTCAGTGCATGCATGACCTCGGGGCATTAGCGGAGAAAGGATTAGCGCGACAAGGCCCATAAAAACCAGAGCAAACGATGAGTCAAGAGACTTGTCACCAGAAGCTCTGACCTACGGTACGGAACGGAACCCTGTGAACAGCGCTGAGAGAGAGCACTCATACTCAGAACCTCTGCCCGACGGGAATGGCGGAGGAACATCGGCCGAACGAGAAGGACCATGCGGATAGAGTGACCTGGTCCATTGAGTTAAACGGTAGTTATTTGGTATTGGAATGAAAGTGAACAACCAGTTAATAATAAAGTCATGACCTTTTGTAAAACCTGTGTCCGGTCATTGGAGTCTTGAGTCTCCCCCACCATTTCCCCTACAATTTGGAGGCACCGCTGGGATCAATTGGACACATACAAGACCTTTAAAGGTGAGTGTGTCTTGTTTTTGTCCAGTATGATTTACGAACTTGGGAATAGTTATGTGTATATACATGGAGGATTTGGTGTGTGGGACTTGTGATTGTCCATAGGTAATCCAAGGATGGAACGTTTTAAATGATTCTATTTATTCGTGAGCTTGCGAGGACATTATACGCTGGGTATTAAAAGCCTTGCTCTGGTCTGCAGGCAAATCGGCTCATGAAGTGCACCATGAGGCGATTTGTTTGCCGGTTCGGTAAGGTTCGGTAAGATCCGTACATGTGTACAATCGTGTACACCCGTTTTTAATAAATAATTTTTTTCAGTTTTCCCACCGTATCTAAAACTCGTTCGATCAACAAATAAATTCATGACAGACAACCCCATCTTATACCGGTCCAGAATTATTATGAAAGATGGCGATTGGATGAAAATTGCATCAAATTTTGTCCAGGTCCATCACTAAGCCTTTGAGACATGCTTCACGGTTGTGCTTTCAACAATGCAAAGGGTGACAAGATATGGGATTGTAATGGGATTTTAATGGGATAAATATAAAAGATATTTGTTTTGTAAAAAAAAAAAAAAGTGACAATTAGCTGAGGAGTCACCGAGGCCAAACTTTAGCCTTTGACGGCAGAGAAATTGTTGTTGACTTTTGGCCTATGTTGAATAAAATAGTTGTTGATTGAACTAGTTGACGGATATATAAATCCCAATTCAAAAGTCAAGTGAATTGGATGAAAATTAAGGATTTTGAAATTGTTGTTGACTTTTGGCCTATGTTGAATAAAATAGTTTTTGATTGAACTAGTTGACGGATATATAAATCCCAATTCAAAAGTCAAGTGAATTGGATGAAAATTAAGGATTTTGAAATTGTTGTTGACTTTTGGCCTATGTTGAATAAAATAGTTGTTGATTGAACTAGTTGACGGATATATAAATCCCAATTCAAAAGTCAAGTGAATTGGATGAAAATTAAGGATTTTGAAATTGTTGTTGACTTTTGGCCTATGTTGAATAAAATAGTTGTTGATTGAACTAGTTGACGGATATATAAATCCCAATTCAAAAGTCAAGTGAATTGGATGAAAATTAAGGATTTTGAAATTGTTGTTGACTTTTGGCCTATGTTGAATAAAATAGTTTTTGATTGAACTAGTTGACGGATATATAAATCCCAATTCAAAAGTCAAGTGAATTGGATGAAAATTAAGGATTTTGAAATTGTTGTTGACTTTTGGCCTATGTTGAATAAAATAGTTGTTGATTGAACTAGTTGACGGATATATAAATCCCAATTCAAAAGTCAAGTGAATTGGATGAAAATTAAGGATTTTGAAATTGTTGTTGACTTTTGGCCTATGTTGAATAAAATAGTTGTTGATTGAACTAGTTGACGGATATATAAATCCCAATTCAAAAGTCAAGTGAATTGGATGAAAATTAAGGATTTTGAAATTGTTGTTGACTTTTGGCCTATGTTGAATAAAATAGTTGTTGAAACGTTTTGGGAACATTCAAATGTTGGGTTTTGCTGACGTTTCCACAACGTCGCCACAACGTTTCACTTTCGTTGTCGCAACGTTTTGCTCCAACGTTTTGGGAACATTCAAATGTTGGGTTTTGCTGACGTATCCACAACGTCGCCACAACGTTTCACTTTCGTTGTTGCAACGTTTTGCTCCAACGTTTTGGGAACATTCAAATGTTGGGTTTTGCTGACGTTTCCACAACGTCGCCACAACGTTTCACTTTCGTTGTTGCAACGTTTTGCTCCAACGTTTTGGGGACACTCAAATGTTAAGTAAATCGGATAAGAATTCACGAGTTATTTAATTATTAGCGATTAAGGAAGTACTTATTTAATTAATTACATTTCGTATTACATTACAGTAATTACATTACAGTAATTACCTGAGGTAATTACAGTAATTACAGTTCCGGTAATTACAGTAATTACAGTAATCATTACAGTAATTGCAGTAATCTTATTACAGTAATTACATTACATTAACTCAGGCACCTTTTGAGTAAGGAAGCTGATATTTGGACATGACACTGACCAAGTGATGTGGCTGTCAGGGAAAATTTTGATTTATTGATTAATCATTTAATAAATTAACTCGTTGATTTATAAATGACTTATTTAATTAAAATTCCTCAGAGATACATCTTCGGATGAAATACTTGCAGATTGGTTATGCTATGAGCCAATTGATTAAGGAAAATATTTTGTGATGGCCATATTGGCAATTTCGTGGCCATATTCGTGGCAACTCAGTTAGTGCCACTGCTCCTTTAAAATGCATCCCTGCGTTCATTTTTCGATCGATTGAGTTGAAATTTTGAACAATCGGATCTGGACTGTCGTTGTTAACGACTCTAGCACGCACTCGTCCAATCAGGATGGAGCGGTATGGTCCCCGGATCATCACTGCCCGCAGTTTTTTAATTAGTTTTACTTTTTCTCTTGGTCATATAATTTTGAAGACATGCATGTCATGATATAGGAAATGTTTGTTCTGTTGAACGGAATAAATGTTGTTTATTTGTGTGGGTGTGTATTCTTGTGTATTTTGTATATATTTTCACGGCTAATTCCAGTTAACATCCTGCAAAATTTGCTCGTTTGCTGGCCGAGTCGAAATTGCGTTGAGTTCCTATGGCATGCGCCATTAAAAGCGCTGTGTAATGGTTGAGCTCCCTTTATTTCGTTTTGGTCATGCGGATGAGCAGACAAAGTGACAAATGCTGCGGCTGGAGCAGTAGAAGCGATGTTTTTAATTGAAACGATGTAATTTAATTAAAAGTGGGAGGGGGCAACACCACGCATACCTCTTTTAAGGTGTGTATAAACCCTGGAATAAACGTGGGAGGGGGCAACACCACGCATACCTCTTTTAAGGTGTGTATAAACCCTGGAATATTTCAGCAATCAATACAATGCTGAAACTATGTAAGTTAATTTAATGAGTAATTTAATGAGTAATTTAATGAGTAATTTAATGAGTAATTTAATGAGTAATTTAATAAGTAATTTAATGAGTAATTTAATGAGTAATTTAATGAGTAATTTAATGAGTAATTTAATGAGTAATTTAATGAGTAATTTAATGAGTAATTTAATGAGTAATTTAATAAGTAATTTAATGAGTAATTTAATGAGTAATTTAATGAGTAATTTAATGAGTAATTTAATGAGGAATTTAATGAGGAATTAAAAGTGGGAGGGGGCAACACCACGCATACCTCTTTTAAGGTGTGTATAAACCCTGGAATAAACGTGGGAGGGGGCAACACCACGCATACCTCTTTTAAGGTGTGTATAAACCCTGGAATATTTCAGCAATCAATACGATGCTGAAATGATGTAATTTACTGTGTAAGATGGTCGACCTTGGGTTTGTTTGGGTTTTGTTGTTTATTTTTGTGGGTGTGTATTTTTGTGTATTTTGTATATATTTTCACGGCTAATTCCAGTTAACATCCTGCAAAATTTGCTCGTTTTTCTGGCCGAGTCGAAATTGCGTTGAGTTCCTATGGCATGCGCCATTAAAAGCGCTGTGTAATAGTTGAGCTCCCTTTATTTCGTTTTGGTCACGCGGATGAGCAGACAAAATGACGAATGCTGCGGCTGGAGCAGTGGAAGCGATTTTTTAATTGTTCAATGATTATTCGATATTGTTATGACTTATTGTCAATAGGTATACTAAGTGGCCATGAGGTAGCCTGTTGCTATGTACAGTTTTATTCTATTGTTGATTATACCACATAGCTGTGGTGATAAAGGAAATGTTCGTTTTAAATAGATGATTATGATAGGACCATGACTATAAAATCATGATGATTATTATGAATGATATCATAGGGTTCAAATGCAGAATGATTGCATGAACTTGGGAAAGAACTTTCAAGCCCTATGGGATAAATTGGGTGTTACAAGCGATGGAGTTTCAAAATTTAGCATGATTGAAGGAATTTTACAGTCTTATTTCAGGAGTTTTACGAAATTTATATTGCCAAGAGATTTTGGGTACTATTAAAAGAAAAATGATGAGATATTTTTCCCAATGAACTTTAATATCTGCCATCCATTTTGGCTGTCTCACGAATGAAGGATGAGTTGCCTTTAGTGGTTGCAAAGAAAATTTGTGGAGACCAGGCAAAATGGGGAAATATGTCAGATATGACCCTAGGACAGTACGGTGATTCATCAATTGACATGAGGTATGAACCAGAGGTGACGACCGATGAGATTCGATCTCAGTCAATGGATGGACCTGTCCTGACATCATTGGGGAAAGGGCTTATGCAAGGAGTCATCCAAAATGATTAATTTGATTTATTGATGAATATTGATGAATTAATTGAAATTGAATAATTGATTGAATTGTTGATTGATTGAATCTAATTGATTGAATTTAATTGAATAAATTTAACTGGATAAATTGAATTGAATAAATTAAATTGAATATATTGATCGTTTGATTGATGAAAATGCGGTCTCAAGAAAGAAGCTTTAATATCTTTGTGAGATATTATCAATGTGAAGACAACCTTGGAAAATTGAGCAAGGTGGTGAGTTTATATATAGATATATATGTGCGGTTACCATTGTATGATTTCCCCTTCAACAGAGCGGACACCTGAGGATTCACCCATTTCATACTGACCCTCTGGCTCATCTGCAAATACTGATCTGTGAGATTGGATTGTGCAAAAGCCACAGGTGAGAGAGATTCTCTGGAAATCACCATTTGAACAGGTGGAGAGATCCTTCCTGGAGGTACGAGTGAAGCTTTAGAGGAACAAACTACAACACATCCAACGCTACTTTGATAAAAGGCAAAATGGGAAATGGAGCCTGCAAGAATACACAAGGACAACCAGAGATTCCACAAAAAGGTACTTGTACACATCATATGTACGACCGTTATGGTGCCGAAGCTATAAGGCAGGTCGAGAATTGGTATTTGTGGACAAAGGGACATGATGAGGAGTTTCCAAGAGATGGTACATTTGAGCGAAGTCGATTGGAAAGATTGGAACAAAGATTGAAAGCCAGGAAGAGACAGAATCTAACAGTAGACTGGCTTGCATTCCATCTTTGGGATGGTGAATCCAGACAACGGGAACAGCAAGAACGGATAACGGATCTAGAACTTAAAATAAAAAGGATACAGGATACAGTGGAGGAGACAAATGCACAACTGCCCTCGAAATTAGGAATGAAAGTGTCAGTTGTCCCATCTGATTTCCAGTTGTCTCCCCAAAAAGGACGGTACAGAGAATTTTTCGTGTTTCAGGAGATAACGAGAGATTGCAGTGGCAACTCAGGGATGTAGAGATGCAGCCCAGCAATACAAGTGCACAGGTGCACAGACCAGGCAACGACAGAAACCGGTGTTTCAAGTGTGGACGGATGGGACATTGGAAAAGAGGATGTCCGTATACCAAAAGGAAGACAAGCTCATAGGGTAAACCAAGATCAAGGGTACCAGGGCTGACCGATACCTCAGACAATGATTAGGCCTTCATTGCGACAAATCCCAAATGACGATCGGCCTCAACAAATTAGATTACTGGACAAACATGAATAACTGTCGATGATTCTTGGGTCTGAAAAGTTTTCGGAGCAATAATTATTCATTTTTCTTTTGCTTGTAAGCAAATTGATAATTAATTGATCAAATGCCGAAATTGGATCTTTTATGTTGGGCACAAAATTTTAAATTTACAAAGTTTGGAACAATTGCTTTGCAATTTTTTTGGCAAACCAAGTGACAAGAGTCACATCATGATCAGGTGGGAATTTCCGACTATTGTTCCACACGATTGATAGGTCAGTGGTCGACTGACATACAAATGGGTGGGTAGTCAAATTTGGATAAATTATTGTGGGAACTGAAAGGGTAATGTCAATGTGACGTCATAGGGGTTTTCTAAGAATAAACTTTTTGGTCCATTTGTGTATTAGCGCTTATAAAATTGAAGGACAAATTTTGAGAAATTGAAATAAAGTTGACACCCATCCGGATCTGCAAATAAGGGTTCCAACGCAAACAAATACGCATAATGCATGTGTGTGTGGGTATTTTGTGTGTCAATGTTAGTGTTTTTGTGTTTCAATCTTACAAGATTGTTGACACCGACAGTGTGCCTTGTCTGGAAAATAGATAGTTCCATGGGGATGGGATCGCATATCGAGAGAATTCGTAAAATAAAAAAAATTAGAAATATAATTTGGTTATGAAAATTATCACTTTTGTCAAGGCAGATGGAGAATAAAGATTTGATTTGCTGAGTTATGAGCAGCTATTCATTAATAGTAAAAATTGGGAGTAATCTTGGGATTCCATTGTGATCGAATTTATATGAGAATCAAAGCTATTTATGGATATGAGCTTCATAAAAATGTGGGAGTACAAAATTAGCCAAATTTTGGAGAGGTCTTACACTGACTTCCCAGAGTACTCTGCTCATGGATTTTTATATATATAAACTTGAATTTTATCAGCATATAAATTGTGCTGTATGTATGGATGTGTTTTAGGCATAGATGATATGGGAAAATAGTAAAGAAAATTTTGCTGGTTTGAACTATTATGAGTTTTTCAGTTCTGGAGTTCAAACAAAGTCACTGGTTAACAGATGAGAGAGGATAGTAAATAAATTATTCGATGCTGGGTAAATTAAGTACGATATTACTAAGACTTATGAGAGCTATTGTTCTTCCTTACAGCAGTGGAAAATTATTGGGAAAAAAATTAGATCCAACATAATGAATCTATAAAAGAATGTGATAGGGATAATATCCTCAATTTGTACTAATTATTTGATTGTGGGTAAAGGAATTAATTTATCGTAGTGGATTGTTAACAGCAGCCTGAAAATGTCCTGAGAGTGTGCATCCATGTAATCAGAAATCCCAGATTTGTTTTTACAAACAACATTTTGGTAGAGGTCTTGTGTGGACGAACACTTCCTTGGTAGATAAAAAACGGTACTGCATGCTGGCAGCCACTTTTGCGGCCAGTTAGGCCAAACAAATTGAGAGGAAATTGTAGTTAAATACGTAAGTTACACATGGCTATTTGTAAAAAAAGGAAATTTGTTGAGATGGGAAACATTTTTCGAAGGTGTATTAAAGTGTTTTAATATGACATGTGGCAAGGCAAACTATTGGATGGGAAAATTAGATCTGGTTATAGAATAAATTTATTGACCCCTTGAAGTTAATGCCTCGAATCATTGTTTCACTGGCATTTTTGTTCACATTGGAAATAGTTTGGTAGAGCTTTGGTTAAAACCTTTGGTTGCGGTATCTTGGAAAGAATTGATAAACCATAGGAGATTGATAAGAATAGAAACAAATATGGACCCAAAATAGAAAGTTGGATTCATGCCTCTCATTGCAAGCAAGCACATGGGGCTAAGGTGGACGATCCCACAGAAAATGAGGCTGCACCTAGCAGCCCAGCAGAACATTCAGTGGCGGATAAACCATACTCGTGATTTACATTCATTTGAATTACATTTTAACGCCCCTTGTAGTGATTGATTATTTCATCATGTAGTAGTCCTACTTGAGATAGCGACATTTATTTGCCTACATGACATACAATTACCTACTGATATTAGTACAGCATGAGTGATAATGTAGCACAATTACACTCATGATCAAGGGAGTTAGTTCAACCCCGGGAGATAGGGGGATCAGGGTAAGACAAATAATCTGATTTATGTTACATATTAATGGATTTTCTTTATTTACCTTTTAGGAAGCTTGTTAGTTTGGTATATAATGTTGAATGTCATCAACATATAATTATGTCATAGGTATGAATATATACAAGGAGTAGCAGACTTGTTTGTTGGTTTAGTAGTTATATTGGCAATTGTTTTAGTGGTGGCTTGCTTGAAAGCCTTAGTGACGGTGTGCCTGAATAAGGCAACCAACAACACGATGATAACGCATGAAGTGACAAATGAGGAAAGAAATGTGGAACCAGAAAAGGAAGACTTTTATGGCGACATAAATACTGAGATTAAAAGATTAAATCAAGTGAGGTTGCAAATGAATACAGTAGAATTAAGATAATGGCATAACGACAATGTTATGAGTTGTGTCAATTACAATATCAGTGAACTCATATCACCACGAGTGACACACTGTTAGAAAAAAAAAAAAAAAAAAAAAAGGAAAAAGAAAAGTGGAGAGGAATTATGGTAATAATACATTATGCTTAATTTGTTGGTTTGGGAAAATTGTTGTTGGGAATTAGATATACCCGTTTGTGATTGTAATCATATACAATTTATTTTCTTAGAGTAGTGCTAAAATACCTGCATGAGTTAATTTTTGAACTATATTAATCTGAAAGCAATTGTGGATGCTATTCTTAGTTTAGTAGTGAAATACATACCTGATTGAATATTATTTGTGTGACGCATATAAATGAATATAACTTTTTGAATGTGTTAAGGAAAAACAACAAATTGTTGAATGTGAAACTGTCGGAAGATATACATGATTATGCTGATTTCATGGTAAGATGTACCCTATCTGATTCAGTGTGTGCGGAAAGCAGATTCAGATGTGACTGAGCATAAGGATAAGACGAGATCACATTTTGAAGGGAGTGCTAACGGAATTGGGAAGAAGTTCGAGAAAGAAAATTTGTGGCTAAAAATGAAGTTAATCATGGCATACACCCTCTTTCTCAAAGAATGATGAAGACATTCTCCCGTGTAACTTGGAGATGAATGCTTACCTTCACCAAGGAAATTTATGTGACCATTTGCCTGGATCACACTGCAACATATGAAAGAAAGGCGATCACTTACTCTTGTTCGAAGGCTTCGAACATTCATCACATCAGAAGTTGCAGGACAACGACATTTTACCCGCAACCTCTGTGAAATGCGGGGACATATGTTATTACTTCACCAACTTCCGGGGAGCCAGCATGGAGCTGCAAACCAATGGCTGTGCCTTTTCACAACAGCTGTGCGCGATTCTGCGGGCCACTCCTGGTATGGACCATGGATGACCTGAACACCATGGTCCCAACATCATTGTGGATGCATCCGGCATCCCTGTTCCACATCTTGCTGGCCAATCAACGTCACACCAATACTTGCTGCCCACTCACAATGAGGGAGGAGGCAAGTCGACTACAACTGGGTGAAGGCCTTGTTCAGGAATTACAATGGTTTACAGCAAAAAAAGTGGCAAGAATGCTACAAGGAGAGCAGGGTCAGTCTATGACTCTGCAATGTTACCACAACAGCGAAATCCTACACAAAGTAGTGCAGGAGCTATGAAGACATTAGGAGAAAATGTTTCATACCTGGATTCAAACACAAGTGATCAGCCCTTCCTTTCAAACAAAGTCAACATTTGTGTGGAGGCAAACGTTTTTGCCAGATGGTGCAGATGCTTTACAAAACTTGAAAATGAAGTGAAATTGTTGTATCTTGGTGATGGTGAAGTGTTGTTTTGAAAATATATTTGTGATGCAAATGCAATAGATTGAACAATATGGAAGGAGTCAATGACCAACGAAATGTTTTGTGATTCTTGCAGGATGACGGTGTATGCCTAAGGGAATTTGATTACCAAAGTTATGATTATTTACTTATACTTGTAATGATGTTTACTTGCAGTGATTGATTATTTACTTATACTTGTAATGATGTTTACTTGCAGTGATTGATTATTTACTTATACTTGTAATGATGTTTACTTGTAGTGATTGACTGTTTACTTATATTGATGTTTAGATTAATGGTTAATATAAACAAAAACAAAAAGATGAGGGAATTGTGGAAGTGTAACTCAGTGTAACTTATTGATTGGCACTGGTAACTCATTGATTAAAGACTGGTAACGATTTCGTAAATGGATGCCAAGAATGTGCACAAACATGGTAATCTCTTGTCCACCTGGTCACAGCCCCAGGCTGGAGCACCCCCCTATCGTTTGGTAAACGGAACTCACAGCAGGAGGGGAGCGAGCTGATGCCAGGACTCGGTGCATGCATGACCTCGGGGCATTAGCGGAGAAAGGATTAGCGCGACAAGGCCCATAAAAACCAGAGCAAACGATGAGTCAAGAGACTTGTCACCAGAAGCTCTGACCTACGGTACGGTACGGAACCCTGTGAACAGCGCTGAGAGAGAGCACTCATACTCAGAACCTCTGCCCGACGGGAATGGCGGAGGAACATTGGCCGAACGAGAAGGACCATGCGGATAGAGTGACCTGGTCCATTGAGTTAAACGGTAGTTATTTGGTATTGGAATGAAAGTGAACAACCAGTTAATAATAAAGTCATGACCTTTTGTAAAACCTGTGTCCGGTCATTGGAGTCTTGAGTCTCCCCCACCATTTCCCCTACACCGCCAAAACCAGGCGTACGTTTTCCCACTCACCTTCACTCGAGAGTTAAACATCTATATGCGGCGGGACCGTTCGCGAGATCTTCAGGTGGAGTAGGGGAAAACAGGTGCAAGGGAGCAAGAGGGGACGGGGAAGGAAAAAAAAAGGGTTGGAAGATCTGCGACCGTTCACTCGCCATAGATGTTGGCGCTGCAAATAATTAAACAAAGAAGAATTGATGAAACATGAAAAAGATGAAAGAAAAAAACAAAAACAAAATTAAACCATAGAAAGAAAAATGTGAAGAATTTAAGAACGAAACGCGGACTTCGTAGGAAACACGGTTCAGGTAATCAATAAACGCGGACTTCGTAGGAAACACGGTTCAGGTTTTCTGCCCGTTTTGTGTTTTCTCTTGAACTTCTCCCACCGCTGGTCGCGTCGTTTGACCTCGCAGGAGTTCAATTCAATGAAGTGATTTTCCCTGAAAGCTCCGGTGACTAATTCTCAACCGATCTGTTGTTATTATCTTACACGGATTTCAACAACAACATTCACCTCAGCTGAGGGAGAAACCATGACGAGAATTTCGCGCCTTCCGCAGGTTCTTGGAACACTGACCTCGCTTAAAAGGGGAATTCTTGTGTTTGGAGAACCCGTCGTCCTGGTTTTAACAGTTTTATTTATGATTCAGCCATTCTGCACTCCATCTGCGGTAACATTCACATTTGTTCTTTGACCAAGTTTCACCTTCACTCCTGATCGCGTCCCCCACTTCCGCCCCTTCTGTTGCCGAGCAACCGTCTTCTGAGGAAAGGGAGGTCGCATGAAGGATTGAGTAGGAAGGAATGAGTGATGGAACGAAGGATGAAGGAAGGAAGTTGGGGTGTGTTCCGTTAGCAAGCAGCTCGTGTTCCGTTAGCAAGCACCTAGTGTTCCATAAGTAAGCAGCTAGTGTTCCATAAGTAAGCAACTCGTGTTCCATCAGCAAGCAGCTAGTGTTCCATTAGCAAGCAGCTAGTGTCCCATTAGCAAGCAGCTCGTGTTCCATCAGTAAGCAGCTAGTGTTCCATTAGCAAGCAGCTCGTGTTCCATTAGCAAGCAGCTCGTGTTCCATTACCAAGCAGCTAGTGTTCCATAAGTAAGCAACTCGTGGTCCATTAGCAAGCAACTCGTGTTCCATCAGCAAGCAGCTAGTGTTCCATTCGCAAGCAGCTCGTGTTCCATTAGCAAGCAGCTCGTGTTCCATTAGCAAGCAGCTAGTGTTCCATTAGCAAGCAGCTAGTGTTCCATTAGAAAGCAGCTCATGTTCCATTAGCAAGCAGCTAGTGTTCTGTTAGCAAACAGCTCATGTTCCATTAGCAAGCAGCTCCTGTTCCGTTAGCAAGCAGCTCGTATTCCATTAGCAAGCAGCTCATGTTCCGTTACCAAGCACCTAGTGTTCCATTAGCAAGCAGCTAGTGTTCCATTAGCAAGCAGCTAGTGTTCCATTAGAAAGCAGCTCATGTTCCATTAGCAAGCAGCTAGTGTTCTGTTAGCAAGCAGCTCATGTTTCATTAGCAAGCAGCTCCTGTTCCGTTAGCAAGCAGCTCGTATTCCATTAGCAAGCAGCTCATGTTCCATTAGCAAGCACCTAGTGTTCCATTAGCAAGCAGCTAGTGTTCCATTAGCAAGCAGCTCGTTTTCCATTCGTAAGCAGCTGGTGTTCCATTCGCAAGCAGCGAGTGTTCCATTACCAAGCAGCTGGTGTTCCACCAGCAAGCAGCTAGTGTTCTATTAACAAGCAGCGAGTGTTCCATTAGCAAGCAGCTAGTGTTCCATTAGCAAGCAGCTCGTGTTCCATTAGCAAGCAGCTCGTGTGCCATTGGCAAGCAGCTCGTGTTCCATTAGCAAGCAGCCAGTGTTCCATTAGCAAGCAGCTAGTGCTCCATTAGCAAGCAGCTCGTGTTCCATTAGCAAGCAGCTCGTGTTCCATTGGCAAGCGGCTCGTGTTCCATCAGCAAGCAGCTAGTGTTCCATTTGGCAAGCAGATCGTGTTCCATTAGCAAGCAGCTCGTGTTCCATTAGAAAGCAGCTCGTGTTCCATTAGCAAGCAGCTCGTGTTCCATTGGCAAGCAGCTCGTGTTCCATTAGCAAGCAGCTAGTGTTCCATTTGGCAAGCAGCTCGTGTTCCATTAGCAAGCAGCTCGTGTTCCATTAGCAAGCAGCTATTGTTCCATGAGCAAGCAGCTAGTGTTCCATTAGCAAGCAGCTCGTGTTCCATTAGCAAGCAGCTCGTGTTCTGTTAGCAAGAAGCTAGTGTTCCATTAGCAAGCACATAGTGTTCCATTATCAAGCAGCTCGTGCTCCATTAGCAAGCACCTAGTGTTCCATAAGTAAGCAGCTCGTGTTCCATAAGTAAGCAGCTAGTGTTCCATAAGTAAGCAACTCGTGTTCCATCAGCCAGCAGCTAGTGTTCCATTAGCAAGCAGCTCGTGTTCCATTAGCAAGCAGCTAGTGTTCCATTAGCAAGTGCCTCGTGCTCCATAATTAAGCAGCTGGTGTTCCATTAGCAAGCAGCTAGTGTTCCATTAGCAAGCACATAGTGTTCCATTAGCAAGCAGCTCGTGCTCCATTAGCAAGCACCTTGTGTTCCATAAGTAAGCAGCTAGTGTTCCATCAGCAAGTGCCTCGTGTTCCATTAGCAAGCAGCTCGTGTTCCATTAGCAAGCAGCTAGTGTTCTATCAGCAAGCAGCTCGTGTTCCGTTAGCACGCAGCTTGTGTTCCATTAGCAAGCAGCTAGTGTTCTATCAGCAAGCAGCTCGTGTTCCATTAGCAAGCAGCTCGTGTTCCGTTAGCAAGGAGCTAGTGTTCCATTAGCAAGCAGCTAGCGTTCCATTAGGAAGCGCCTAGTGTTCCATAAGTAAGCAGCTAGTGTTCAATTAGCAAGCAGCTCGTGTTCCATTAGGAAGCAGCTAGTGTTCCATTAGCAAGTGCCTCGTGTTCCATAAGTAAGCAGCTGGTGTTCCATTAGCACGCAGCTAGTGTTCCATTAGCAAGCACCGCGTGTTCCATTAGCAAGCAGCTCGTGTTCCATTAGCAAGCACCTAGTGTTCCATAAGTATGCAGCTCGTGTTCCGTTAGCAAGCAGCTAGTGTTCCATTAGCAAGCAGCTAGTGTTCCATAAGTAAGCAGCTAGTGTTCCATTAGCAAGCAGCTAGTGTTCCATAAGTAAGCAGCTAGTGTTCCATAAGTAAGCAACTCGTGTTCCATCAGCAAGCAGCTAGTGTTCCATTAGCAATCAGCTAGTGTTCCATTAGCAAGCAGCTCGTGTTCCATCAGCAAGCAGCTAGTGTTCCATTAGCAAGCAGCTCGAGTTCCATTAGCAAGCAACTCGTGTTCCATTACCAAGCAGCTAGTGTTCCATAAGTAAGCAACTCGTGGTCTATTAGCAAGCAACTCGTGTTCCATCAGCAAGCAGCTAGTGTTCCATGAGCAAGCAGCTCGTGTTCCATTAGCAAGCAGCTCGTGTTCCATTAGCAAGCAGCTAGTGTTCCATTAGCAAGCAGCTGGTGTTCCATTCGCAAGCAGCTAGTGTTCCATTAGCAAGCAGCTGGTGTTCCATAAGTAAGCAGCTGGTGTTCCATTAGCAAGTAGCTAGTGTTCCATTAGCAAGCAGCTCGTGTTCCATTAGCAAGCAGCTGGTGTTCCATGAGCACGCAGCTCGTGTTCCATTAGCAAGCAGCTCGTGTTCCCTTAGCAAGCAGCTCATGTTCCATTAGCAAGCAGCTCGTGTTCCATAAGCAAGTGCCTCGTGTTCCATAAGTAAGCAGCTGGTGTTCCATTAGCAAGCAGCTAGTGTTCTATTAGCAAGCAGCAAGTGTTCCATGAGCAAGCAGCTAGTGCTCCATGAGCAAGTGCCTAGTGTTCCATAAGTAAGCAGCTGGTGTTCCATTTATAGCAAGCAGCTAGTGTTCCATTAGCAAGCACCTAGTGTTCCATGAGCAAGCAGCTCGTGTTCCGTTAGCAAGCACCTAGTGTTCCATAAGTAAGCAGCTAGTGTTCCATACGTAAGCAGCTAGTGTTCCATAGGTAAGCAACTCGTGTTCCATCAGCCAGCAGCTGGTCTTCCATTAGCAAGCAGCTCGTGTTCCATTAGCAAGCAGCTCGTGTTCCGTTAGCAAGCAGCTAGTGTTCCATTAGCAAGCAGCTAGTGTTCCATTAGCAAGCAGCTAGTGTGCCATTAGCAAGCAGCTCGTGTTCCATTAGCAAGCAGCTCGTGTGCCATTGGCAAGCAGCTCGTGTTCCATTAGCAAGCAGCCAGTGTTCCATTAGCAAGCAGCTAGTGTTCCATTAGCAAGCAGCTAGTGTTCCATTAGCAAGCAGCTCGTGTTCCATTAGCAAGCAGCTCGTGTTCCATTAGCAATCGCCTAGTGTTCCATAAGTAAGCAGCTAGTGTTCAATTAGCAAGCAGCTCGTGTTCCATCAGCAAGCAGCTCGTGTTCCATCAGCAAGCAGCTAGTGTTCCATTAGCAAGCAGCTAGTGTTCCATTAGCAAGCAGCTAGTGTTCCATAAGTAAGCAGCTAGTGTTCCATAAGTAAGCAACTCGTGTTCCATCAGCAAGCAGCTAGTGTTCCATTAGCAAGCAGCTAGTGTTCCATTAGCAAGCAGCTCGTGTTCCATCAGCAAGCAGCTAGTGTTCCATTAGCAAGCAGCTCGTGTTCCATTAGCAAGCAGCTCGTGTTCCATTACCAAGCAGCTAGTGTTCCATAAGTAAGCAACTCGTGGTCCATTAGCAAGCAACTCGTGTTCCATCAGCAAGCAGCTAGTGTTCCATTCGCAAGCAGCTCGTGTTCCATTAGCAAGCAGCTAGTGTTCCATTCGCAAGCAGCTAGTGTTCCATTAGCAAGCAGCTGGTGTTCCATAAGTAAGCAGCTGGTGTTCCATTAGCAAGCAGCTAGTGTTCCATTAGCAAGCAGCTAGTGTTCCATTAGCAAGCAGCTGGTGTTCCATTAGCAAGCAGCTCGTGTTCCATTAGCAAGCAGCTCGTGTTCCGTTAGCAAGCAGCTCGTGTTCCATTCGCAAGCAGCTAGTGTTCCATTAGCAAGCAGCTGGTGTTCCATAAGTAAGCAGCTGGTGTTCCATTAGCAAGCAGCTAGTGTTCCATTAGCAAGCAGCTAGTGTTCCATTAGCAAGCAGCTGGTGTTCCATTAGCAAGCAGCTCGTGTTCCATTAGCAAGCACCGCGTGTTCCATTAGCAAGCAGCTCGTGTTCCATTAGCAAGCACCTAGTGTTCCATAAGTATGCAGCTCGTGTTCCGTTAGCAAGCAGCTAGTGTTCCATTAGCAAGCAGCTAGTGTTCCATAAGTAAGCAACTAGTGTTCCATTAGCAAGCAGCTAGTGTTCCATAAGTAAGCAGCTAGTGTTCCATAAGTAAGCAACTCGTGTTCCATCAGCAAGCAGCTAGTGTTCCATTAGCAATCAGCTAGTGTTCCATTAGCAAGCAGCTCGTGTTCCATCAGCAAGCAGCTAGTGTTCCATTAGCAAGCAGCTCGAGTTCCATTAGCAAGCAACTCGTGTTCCATTACCAAGCAGCTAGTGTTCCATAAGTAAGCAACTCGTGGTCTATTAGCAAGCAACTCGTGTTCCATCAGCAAGCAGCTAGTGTTCCATGAGCAAGCAGCTCGTGTTCCATTAGCAAGCAGCTCGTGTTCCATTAGCAAGCAGCTAGTGTTCCATTAGCAAGCAGCTAGTGTTCCATTCGCAAGCAGCTAGTGTTCCATTAGCAAGCAGCTGGTGTTCCATAAGTAAGCAGCTGGTGTTCCATTAGCAAGCAGCTAGTGTTCCATTAGCAAGCAGCTCGTGTTCCATTAGCAAGCAGCTCGTGTTCCGTTAGCAAGCAGCTCATGTTCCATTAGCAAGCAGCTCGTGTTCCATTAGCAAGTGCCTCGTGTTCCATAAGTAAGCAGCTGGTGTTCCATTAGCAAGCAGCTAGTGTTCTATTAGCAAGCAGCTAGTGTTCCATGAGCAAGCAGCTAGTGCTCCATGAGCAAGTGCCTAGTGTTCCATAAGTAAGCAGCTGGTGTTCCATTTATAGCAAGCAGCTAGTGTTCCATTAGCAAGCACCTAGTGTTCCATGAGCAAGCAGCTCGTGTTCCGTTAGCAAGCACCAATGTTCCATAAGTAAGCAGCTAGTGTTCCATACGTAAGCAGCTAGTGTTCCATAGGTAAGCAACTCGTGTTCCATCAGCCAGCAGCTGGTGTTCCATTAGCAAGCAGCTCGTGTTCCATTAGCAAGCAGCTCGTGTTCCGTTAGCAAGCAGCTAGTGTTCCATTAGCAAGCAGCTAGTGTTCCATTAGCAAGCAGCTAGTGTGCCATTAGCAAGCAGCTCGTGTTCCATTAGCAAGCAGCTCGTGTGCCATTGGCAAGCAGCTCGTGTTCCATTAGCAAGCAGCCAGTGTTCCATTAGCAAGCAGCTAGTGTTCCATTAGCAAGCAGCTAGTGTTCCATTAGCAAGCAGCTCGTGTTCCATTAGCAAGCAGCTCGTGTTCCATTAGCAATCGCCTAGTGTTCCATAAGTAAGCAGCTAGTGTTCAATTAGCAAGCAGCTCGTGTTCCATTAGCAAGCAGCTCATGTTCCATTAGCAAGTGCCTCGTGCTCCATAAGTAAGCAGCTGGTGTTCCATTAGCAAGCAGCTCGTGTTCCATTAGCAAGCACATAGTGTTCCATTAGCAAGCAGCTCGTGTTCCATTAGCAAGCAGCTCGTGCTCCATTAGCAAGCACCTGGTGTTCCATAAGTAAGCAGCTACTGTTCCATCAGCAAGTGCCTCGTGTTCCATTAGCAAGCAGCTCGTGTTCCATTCGCAAGCAGCTCGTGTTCCGTTAGCAAGCAGCTAGTGTTCCATTAGCAAGCAGCTCGTGTTCCATGAGCAAGCAGCTAGTGTTCCATTAGCAAGCAGCTAGTGTTCCGTTAGCACGCAGCTCGTGTTCCATCAGCAAGCAGCTAGGGTTCCATTAGCAAGCAGCTAGAAACACCACCATGACACTATGTACCGTGCATGTGACACACCGCCTTGACACGATGTACCGTGCCTGTGACGCACCGCCATGACACTATGTACCGTGCCTGTGACGCACCGCCATGACACGATGTACCGTGCATGGAACGCACTGCCATGACATGATGTACCGTGCCTGTGATGCACCACCATGACACTATGTACCGTGCCTGTGCCGCACGGCCAAGACACTGTGTACGGTGCCAGTGACGAACAGCCATGACACTCTGTACAGTGCCTGTGACGCACCACAATGACACGTGTACCGTGCCTGTGACGCACCGCCATGACACTATGTACCGTGCCTGTGACGCACCGCCATGACACTATGTGCCGTGCCTGTGACGCATCGCCATGACACTATGTACCGTGCCTGTGACGCACCACCATGACACTGTGTACCGTGCCTGTGATGCACCGCCATGACACGATGTACCCAGCCTGTGACGCATCGCCATGACATGATGTACCATGCCTGTGACGCACCGCCATGACACTGTGCACCGTGCCTGCGACGCACCACCATGACACTATGCACCGTGCCTGCGACGCACCACCATGACACTGTGTACCGTGCCTGTGACGCACCACCATGACACGATGCACCATGCCTGTGACACAACGCCATGACACTATGCACCGTGCCTGTGACGCACCGCCATGACACTATGTACCAGGCATTGGACGCACCGCCATGACACTATGTACCGTGCCAGTGACGCACCACCATGACACTATGTACCGTGCATGTGACGCACTGCCATGACACGATGTACCATGCATGGAACGCACTGCCATGACATGATGAACCGTGCCTGTGACGCACCACCATGACACTATGTACCGTGCATGTGACGCACTGCCATGACATTATGTACCAGGCATTGGACGCACCGCCATGACACTATGTACCGTGCCAGTGACGCACCACCATGACACTATGTACCGTGCATGTGACGCACTGCCATGACACGATGTACCATGCATGGAACGCACTGCCATGACATGATGAACCGTGCCTGTGACGCACCACCATGACACTATGTACCGTGCATGTGACGCACTGCCATGACATTATGTACCAGGCATTGGACGCACCGCCATGATACTATGTAGCTACCGTGCCTGCGATGCACCACCATGACACTATGTACCGTGCCTGTGACGCACAGTCATGACACTATGTACCGTGCCTGTGCCACACCGCCAAGACACTGTGTACGGTGCCTGTGACGCACAGCCATGACACTATGTACCGTGCATGGAACGCACCGCCATGACACGATGTACCGTGGCTGTGCCGCACCGCCGTGACACGATGTTTGTCCACGTATCTTTGCCTAATCAGTCATATTCTTTCTTTCTTTATTGTTCATGGCGAGATGATTATGGTGATGAAGAAGATGATGATGATTATGGTGATGAAGAAGATGATGATGATTATGATGATGGAGAAGATGATGATGATTATGATGATGATTATGGTGATGAAGACCATTCGGCCCCAGCAAGCTGGTCCTCCATTTCGTCCACCTCGGAAGGATGACAGGCTGAGTGAACCTGCCTGGCGCTTTTTAAATTTGACGATCGACCGGGATTCGCACTCGGGATCCTCGGAGCCCAAGGGAGCCCCCCCCCCGTGACCGCCAAAACCAGGCGTACGTTTTCCCACTCACCTTCACTCGAGAGTTAAACATCTATATGCGGCGGGACCGTTCGCGAGATCTTCAGGTGGAGTAGGGGAAAACAGGTGCAAGGGAGCAAGAGGGGACGGGGAAGGAAAAAAAAAAGGGTTGCAAGATCTGCGACCGTTCACTCGCCATAGATGTTGGCGCTGCAAATAATTAAACAAAGAAGAATTGATGAAACATGAAAAAGATGAAAGAAAAAAACCAAAACAAAATTAAACCATAATAATAATAATAATGCATTTATTTTATATAGCGATTTTCAGGAAGCCCAAAGACGCTTAGAAAGAAAAATGTGAAGAATTTAAGAACGAAACGCGGACTTCGTAGGAAACACGGTTCAGGTAATCAATAAACGCGGACTTCGTAGGAAACACGGTTCAGGTTTTCTGCCCGTTTTGTGTTTTCTCTTGAACTTCTCCCACCGCTGGTCGCGTCGTTTGACCTCGCAGGAGTTCAATTCAATGAAGTGATTTTCCCTGAAAGCTCCGGTGACTAATTCTCTGGGCATCCTCCGTCGTGCGAAGTCCTTCCTTGGCACACCTGAGCTCCTCACCACATACAAGGCTTTCATCCGCAGCTCAATGGAATACTGTTCCCCCCTCTGGGCTGGTGCTCCTGCCTCACACCTTGCTCGGCTTCACGCTGTTGAGGCCAAAGCTTTCAGAATCATTGGAATCTCCTGCGATGTAGTCAACGCCGAGGGCCTTTCACTCACTCACCGCAGGCAGGTTGGTGGTCTTTCTGTCTTCTACCGACTCCTCTCCGGCCTTGCTCCCCCAGCTCTCTCTGTGCTCTGTCCCCCCAATATTCCTTCAGGTCGCACAAGATCTGCCTGCAACCCTCTTATGGTTAAACTGCCAAAGTCTAGGCTCTCTGCTCACCTTCACTCTTTCATTCCCCTTTTCTCCCGCCTCTGGAACAAACTCCCCCACTCCCTTCAATCCCACTCCTCCCTCCAGGTCTTTAAAACAGCTGTTCACCACCATCTCTTATCGTCCCCCATCGAAAACCTTGATCTTTTCTACCCCCGGTAATTCACCCCAGAGTCCTTGCAGTGTTCATATGTTTTAATCCTCTCCCACCTCCCCCCAAGTCCTCCCGATGTCCCTGCTCTCAAATGTTGTGTTTGTGTCCTTCCCCCTCTTCCCCCTCTCTTTTGTGTCCTTCCCCCTCTCTCCCCATCTTGTCTGCCGCTCCCCTTGTTTTTTGTGTTTAGTGTGTCGGTTTGTCTTTTTGTGTGATTAATGTTAGCTCTTTCACGAGCCTCGATCTTGTATACAAAAAAAAAAAAAAAAAAAAAAAATCTCAACCGATCTGTTGTTATTATCTTACACGGATTTCAACAACAACAATCACCTCAGCTGAGGGAGAAACCATGACGAGAATTTCGCGCCTTCCGCAGGTTCTTGGAACACTGACCTCGCTTACAAGGGGAATTCTTGTGTTTGGAGAACCCGTCGTCCTGGTTTTAACAGTTTTATTTATGATTCAGCCATTCTGCACTCCATCTGCGGTAACATTCACATTTGTTCTTTGACCAAGTTTCACCTTCACTCCTGATCGCGTCCCCCACTTCCGCCCCTTCTGTTGCCGAGCAACCGTCAGCGTCTTCTGAGGAAAGGGAGGTCGCATGAAGGATTGAGTAGGAAGGAATGAGTGATGGAACGAAGGATGAAGGAAGGCAGTTGGGGTGTGTTCCGTTAGCAAGCAGCTCGTGTTCCGTTAGCAAGCACCTAGTGTTCGTTCCATTAGCAAGCAGCTAGTGTTCCATTAGCAAGCAGCTCGTGTTCCATCAGCAAGCAGCTAGTGTTCCATAAGTAAGCAGCTAGTGTTCCATAAGTAAGCAACTCGTGTTCCATCAGCAAGCAGCTAGTGTTCCATTAGCAAGCAGCTAGTGTTCCATTAGCAAGCAGCTCGTGTTCCATCAGCAAGCAGCTAGTGTTCCATTAGCAAGCAGCTCGTGTTCCATTAGCAAGCAGCTCGTGTTCCATTACCAAGCAGCTAGTGTTCCATAAGTAAGCAACTCGTGGTCCATTAGCAAGCAACTCGTGTTCCATCAGCAAGCAGCTAGTGTTCCATTCGCAAGCAGCTCGTGTTCCATTAGCAAGCAGCTCGTGTTCCATTAGCAAGCAGCTAGTGTTCCATTAGCAAGCAGCTAGTGTTCCATTAGCAAGCAGCTAGTGTTCCATTAGCAAGCAGCTCGTGTTCCATTAGCAAGCAGCTCGTGTTCCGTTAGCAAGGAGCTAGTGTTCCATTAACAAGCAGCTAGTGTTCCATTAGGAGGCGCCTAGTGTTCCATAAGTAAGCAGCTAGTGTTCAATTAGCAAGCAGCTCGTGTTCCATTAGCAAGCAGCTAGTGTTCCATTAGCAAGTGCCTCGTGTTCCATAAGTAAGCAGCTGGTGTTCCATTAGCAAGCAGCTAGTGTTCCATTAGCAAGCACCGCGTGTTCCATTAGCAAGCAGCTCGTGTTCCATTAGCAAGCACCTAGTGTTCCATAAGTATGCAGCTCGTGTTCCGTTAGCAAGCAGCTAGTGTTCCATTAGCAAGCAGCTCGTGTTCCATAAGTAAGCAGCTAGTGTTCCATTAGCAAGCAGCTAGTGTTCCATAAGTAAGCAGCTAGTGCTCCATAAGTAAGCAACTCGTGTTCCATCAGCAAGCAGCTAGTGTTCCATTAGCAATCAGCTCGTGTTCCATTAGCAAGCAGCTCGTGTTCCATCAGCAAGCAGCTAGTGTTCCATTAGCAAGCAGCTCGAGTTCCATTAGCAAGCAACTCGCGTTCCATTACCAAGCAGCTAGTGTTCCATAAGTAAGCAACTCGTGGTCTATTAGCAAGCAACTCGTGTTCCATCAGCAAGCAGCTAGTGTTCCATGAGCAAGCAGCTCGTGTTCCATTAGCAAGCAGCTCGTGTTCCATTAGCAAGCAGCTAGTATTCCATTAGCAAGCAGCTAGTGTTCCATTCGCAAGCAGCTAGTGTTCCATTAGCAAGCAGCTGGTGTTCCATAAGTAAGCAGCTGGTGTTCCATTAGCAAGCAGCTAGTGTTCCATTAGCAAGCAGCTCGTGTTCCATTAGCAAGCAGCTGGTGTTCCATGAGCACGCAGCTCATGTTCCATTAGCAAGCAGCTCGTGTTCCGTTAGCAAGCAGCTCATGTTCCATTAGCAAGCAGCTCGTGTTCCATTAGCAAGTGCCTCGTGTTCCATAAGTAAGCAGCTGGTGTTCCATTAGCAAGCAGCTAGTGTTCTATTAGCAAGCAGCTAGTGTTCCATGAGCAAGCAGCTAGTGCTCCATGAGCAAGTGCCTGGTGTTCCATAAGTAAGCAGCTGGTGTTCCATTTATAGCAAGCAGCTAGTGTTCCATTAGCAAGCACCTAGTGTTCCATGAGCAAGCAGCTCGTGTTCCGTTAGCAAGCACCTAGTGTTCCATAAGTAAGCAGCTAGTGTTCCATACGTAAGCAGCTAGTGTTCCATAGGTAAGCAACTCGTGTTCCATCAGCCAGCAGCTAGTGTTCCATTAGCAAGCAGCTCGTGTTCCATTAGCAAGCAGCTCGTGTTCCGTTAGCAAGCAGCTAGTGTTCCATTAGCAAGCAGCTAGTGTTCCATTAGCAAGCAGCTAGTGTGCCATTAGCAAGCAGCTCGTGTTCCATTAGCAAGCAGCTCGTGTGCCATTGGCAAGCAGCTCGTGTTCCATTAGCAAGCAGCCAGTGTTCCATTAGCAAGCAGCTAGTGTTCCATTAGCAAGCAGCTAGTGTTCCATTAGCAAGCAGCTCGTGTTCCATTAGCAGGCAGCTCGTGTTCCATTAGCATTCGCCTCGTGTTCCATAAGTAAGCAGCTAGTGTTCAATTAGCAAGCAGCTCGTGTTCCATTAGCAAGCAGCTCGTGTTCCATTAGCAAGTGCCTCCTGCTCCATAAGTAAGCAGCTGGTGTTCCATTAGCAAGCAGCTCGTGTTCCATTAGCAAGCACATAGTGTTCCATTAGCAAGCAGCTCGTGTTCCATTAGCAAGCAGCTCGTGCTCCATTAGCAAGCACCTGGTGTTCCATAAGTAAGCAGCTACTGTTCCATCAGCAAGTGCCTCGTGTTCCATTAGCAAGCAGCTCGTGTTCCATTCGCAAGCAGCTCGTGTTCCGTTAGCAAGCAGCTAGTGTTCCATTAGCAAGCAGCTCGTGTTCCATGAGCAAGCAGCTAGTGTTCCATTAGCAAGCAGCTAGTGTTCCGTTAGCACGCAGCTCGTGTTCCATCAGCAAGCAGCTAGTGTTCCATTAGCAAGCAGCTAGAAACACCACCATGACACTATGTACCGTGCATGTGACACACCGCCTTGACACGATGTACCGTGCCTGTGACGCACCGCCATGACACTATGTACCGTGCCTGTGACGCACCGCCATGACACGATGTACCGTGCATGGAACGCACTGCCATGACATGATGTACCGTGCCTGTGATGCACCACCATGACACTATGTACCGTGCCTGTGCCGCACGGCCATGACACTGTGTACGGTGCCTGTGACGAACAGCCATGACACTCTGTACAGTGCCTGTGACGCACCACAATGACACGTGTACCGTGCCTGTGACGCACCGCCATGACACTATGTGCCGTGCCTGTGATGCACAGCCATGACACAATGTACCGTGCCTGTGATGCACCACCATGACACTATGTGCCATGCCTGTGACGCATCGCCATGACACGATGTACCGTGCCTGTGACGCACGACCATGACACTATGCACTGTGCCTGTGATGCACTGCCATGACACTATGTACCGTGCCTGTGACGCACGGCCATGACACTATGTACCGTGCCTGTGATGCACTACCATGACACGATGTACCGTGTTTGGATGCACTGCCATGACACTATGTACCATGCAAGTGATGCACCACCATGACACTATGTACCGTGCCTGTGACGCACCACCATGACACAATGTACCATGCATGCGATGCACCACAATGACACTATGTACCGTGCCTGTGACGCACCACCATGACACTATGTACCGTGCCTGTGATGCACCACCATGACACTGTGTACCGTGCCTGTGATGCACCGCCATGACACGATGTACCCAGCCTGTGACGCATCGCCATGACATGATGTACCATGCCTGTGACGCACCGCCATGACACTGTGCACCGTGCCTGCGACGCACCACCATGACACTATGCACCGTGCCTGCGACGCACCACCATGACACTGTGTACCGTGCCTGTGACGCACCACCATGACACGATGCACCATGCCTGTGACACAACGCCATGACACTATGCACCGTGCCTGTGACGCACCGCCATGACACTATGTCCCGTGCCTGTGACGCACCGCCATGACACGATGTACCATGCATGGAACGCACTGCCATGACATGATGAACCGTGCCTGTGACGCACCACCATGACACTATGTACCGTGCATGTGACGCACTGCCATGACATTATGTACCAGGCATTGGACGCACCGCCATGACACTATGTACCGTGCCAGTGACGCACCACCATGACACTATGTACCGTGCATGTGACGCACTGCCATGACACGATGTACCATGCATGGAACGCACTGCCATGACATGATGAACCGTGCCTGTGACGCACCACCATGACACTATGTACCGTGCATGTGACGCACTGCCATGACATTATGTACCAGGCATTGGACGCACCGCCATGATACTATGTAGCTACCGTGCCTGCGATGCACCACCATGACACTATGTACCGTGCCTGTGACGCACAGTCATGACACTATGTACCGTGCCTGTGCCACACCGCCAAGACACTGTGTACGGTGCCTGTGACGCACAGCCATGACACTATGTACCGTGCATGGAACGCACCGCCATGACACGATGTACCGTGGCTGTGCCGCACCGCCGTGACACGATGTTTGTCCACGTATCTTTGCCTAATCAGTCATATTCTTTCTTTCTTTATTGTTCATGGCGAGATGATTATGGTGATGAAGAAGATGATGATGATTATGGTGATGAAGAAGATGATGATGATTATGATGATGGAGAAGATGATGATGATTATGATGATGATTATGGTGATGAAGACCATTCGGCCCCAGCAAGCTGGTCCTCCATTTCGTCCACCTCGGAAGGATGACAGGCTGAGTGAACCTGCCTGGCGCTTTTTAAATTTGACGATCGACCGGGATTCGCACTCGGGATCCTCGGAGCCCAAGGGAGCCCCCCCCCCGTGACCGCCAAAACCAGGCGTACGTTTTCCCACTCACCTTCACTCGAGAGTTAAACATCTATATGCGGCGGGACCGTTCGCGAGATCTTCAGGTGGAGTAGGGGAAAACAGGTGCAAGGGAGCAAGAGGGGACGGGGAAGGAAAAAAAAAAGGGTTGGAAGATCTGCGACCGTTCACTCGCCATAGATGTTGGCGCTGCCAATAATTAAACAAAGAAGAATTGATGAAACATGAAAAAGATGAAAGAAAAAAACAAAAACAAAATTAAACCATAATAATAATAATAATGCATTTATTTTATATAGCGATTTTCAGGAAGCCCAAAGACGCTTAGAAAGAAAAATGTGAAGAATTTAAGAACGAAACGCGGACTTCGTAGGAAACACGGTTCAGGTAATCAATAAACGCGGACTTCGTAGGAAACACGGTTCAGGTTTTCTGCCCGTTTTGTGTTTTCTCTTGAACTTCTCCCACCGCTGGTCGCGTCGTTTGACCTCGCAGGAGTTCAATTCAATGAAGTGATTTTCCCTGAAAGCTCCGGTGACTAATTCTCTGGGCATCCTCCGTCGTGCGAAGTCCTTCCTTGGCACACCTGAGCTCCTCACCACATACAAGGCTTTCATCCGCAGCTCAATGGAATACTGTTCCCCCCTCTGGGCTGGTGCTCCTGCCTCACACCTTGCTCGGCTTCACGCTGTTGAGGCCAAAGCTTTCAGAATCATTGGAATCTCCTGCGATGTAGTCAACGCCGAGGGCCTTTCACTCACTCACCGCAGGCAGGTTCATACGTAAGCAGCTAGTGTTCCATAGGTAAGCAACTCGTGTTCCATCAGCCAGCAGCTAGTGTCCCATTAGCAAGCAGCTCGTGTTCCATTAGCAAGCAGCTCGTGTTCCGTTAGCAAGCAGCTAGTGTTCCATTAGCAAGCAGCTAGTGTTCCATGAGCAAGCAGCTCGTGTTCCATTAGCAAGCAGCTCGTGTTCCATTAGCAAGCACCTAGTGTTCCATAAGTATGCAGCTCGTGTTCCGTTAGCAAGCAGCTAGTGTTCCATTAGCAAGCAGCCAGTGTTCCATAAGTAAGCAGCTAGTGTTCCATTAGCAAGCAGCTAGTGTTCCATAAGTAAGCAGCTAGTGTTCCATAAGTAAGCAACTCGTGTTCTATCAGCAAGCAGCTAGTGTTCCATTAGCAATCAGCTAGTGTTCCATTAGCAAGCAGCTCGTGTTCCATCAGCAAGCAGCTAGTGTTCCATTAGCAAGCAGCTCGAGTTCCATTAGCAAGCAACTCGCGTTCCATTACCAAGCAGCTAGTGTTCCATAAGTAAGCAACTCGTGGTCTATTAGCAAGCAACTCGTGTTCCATCAGCAAGCAGCTAGTGTTCCATGAGCAAGCAGCTCGTGTTCCATTAGCAAGCAGCTCGTGTTCCATTAGCAAGCAGCTAGTGTTCCATTAGCAAGCAGCTAGTGTTCCATTCGCAAGCAGCTAGTGTTCCATTAGCAAGCAGCTGGTGTTCCATAAGTAAGCAGCTGGTGTTCCATTAGCAAGCAGCTAGTGTTCCATTAGCAAGCAGCTCGTGTTCCATTAGCAAGCAGCTGGTGTTCCATGAGCACGCAGCTCATGTTCCATTAGCAAGCAGCTCGTGTTCCGTTAGCAAGCAGCTCATGTTCCATTAGCAAGCAGCTCGTGTTCCATTAGCAAGTGCCTCGTGTTCCATAAGTAAGCAGCTGGTGTTCCATTAGCAAGCAGCTAGTGTTCTATTAGCAAGCAGCTAGTGTTCCATGAGCAAGCAGCTAGTGCTCCATGAGCAAGCAACTCGTGTTCCATCAGCAAGCAGCTAGTGTTCCATTCGCAAGCAGCTCGTGTTCCATTAGCAAGCAGCTCGTGTTCCATTAGCAAGCAGCTGGTGTTCCATGAGCACGCAGCTCATGTTCCATTAGCAAGCAGCTCGTGTTCCGTTAGCAAGCAGCTCATGTTCCATTAGCAAGCAGCTCGTGTTCCATTAGCAAGTGCCTCGTGTTCCATAAGTAAGCAGCTGGTGTTCCATTAGCAAGCAGCTAGTGTTCTATTAGCAAGCAGCTAGTGTTCCATGAGTAAGCAACTCGTGGTCCATTAGCAAGCAACTCGTGTTCCATCAGCAAGCAGCTAGTGTTCCATTCGCAAGCAGCTCGTGTTCCATTAGCAAGCAGCTCGTGTTCCATTAGCAAGCAGCTAGTGTTCCATTCGCAAGCAGCTAGTGTTCCATTAGCAAGCAGCTGGTGTTCCATAAGTAAGCAGCTGGTGTTCCATTAGCAAGCAGCTAGTGTTCCATTAGCAAGCAGCTAGTGTTCCATTAGCAAGCAACTCGTGTTCCATCAGCAAGCAGCTAGTGTTCCATTCGCAAGCAGCTCGTGTTCCATTAGCAAGCAGCTCGTGTTCCATTAGCAAGCAGCTAGTGTTCCATTCGCAAGCAGCTAGTGTTCCATTAGCAAGCAGCTGGTGTTCCATAAGTAAGCAGCTGGTGTTCCATTAGCAAGCAGCTAGTGTTCCATTAGCAAGCAGCTAGTGTTCCATTAGCAAGCAGCTGGTGTTCCATTAGCAAGCAGCTCGTGTTCCATTAGCAAGCAGCTCGTGTTCCGTTAGCAAGCAGCTCGTGTTCCATTAGCAAGCAGCTCGTGTTCCATTAGCAAGTGCCTCGTGTTCCATTAGCAAGCAGCTCGTGTTCCATTAGCAAGTGCCTCGTGTTCCATAAGTAAGCAGCTGGTGTTCCATTAGCAAGCAGCTAGTGTTCCATTAGCAAGCAGCTAGTGTTCCATTAGCAAGCAGCTAGTGCTCCATTAGCAAGTGCCTAGTGCTCCATTAGCAAGCAGCTGGTGTTCCATTTATAGCAAGCAGCTAGTGTTCCATTAGCAAGCACCTAGTGTTCCATTAGCAAGCAGCTCGTGTACCGTTAGCAAGCACCTGGTGTTCCATAAGTAAGCAGCTAGTGTTCCATAAGTAAGCAACTCGTGTTCCATCAGCCAGCAGCTAGTGTTCCATTAGCAAGCAGCTCGTGTTCCATTAGCAAGCAGCTCGTGTTCCGTTAGCAAGGAGCTAGTGTTCCATTAACAAGCAGCTAGTGTTCCATTAGGAGGCGCCTAGTGTTCCATAAGTAAGCAGCTAGTGTTCAATTAGCAAGCAGCTCGTGTTCCATTAGCAAGCAGCTAGTGTTCCATTAGCAAGTGCCTCGTGTTCCATAAGTAAGCAGCTGGTGTTCCATTAGCAAGCAGCTAGTGTTCCATTAGCAAGCACCGCGTGTTCCATTAGCAAGCAGCTCGTGTTCCATTAGCAGCTACCTAGTGTTCCATAAGTATGCAGCTCGTGTTCCGTTAGCAAGCAGCTAGTGTTCCATTAGCAAGCAGCTAGTGTTCCATAAGTAAGCAGCTAGTGTTCCATTAGCAAGCAGCTAGTGTTCCATAAGTAAGCAGCTAGTGTTCCATAAGTAAGCAACTCGTGTTCCATCAGCAAGCAGCTAGTGTTCCATTAGCAAGCAGCTAGTGTTCCATTAGCAAGCAGCTCGTGTTCCATCAGCAAGCAGCTAGTGTTCCATTAGCAAGCAGCTCGTGTTCCATTAGCAAGCAGCTCGTGTTCCATTACCAAGCAGCTAGTGTTCCATAAGTAAGCAACTCGTGGTCCATTAGCAAGCAGCTCGTGTTCCGTTAGCAAGGAGCTAGTGTTCCATTAACAAGCAGCTAGTGTTCCATTAGGAGGCGCCTAGTGTTCCATAAGTAAGCAGCTAGTGTTCAATTAGCAAGCAGCTCGTGTTCCATTAGCAAGCAGCTAGTGTTCCATTAGCAAGTGCCTCGTGTTCCATAAGTAAGCAGCTGGTGTTCCATTAGCAAGCAGCTAGTGTTCCATTAGCAAGCACCGCGTGTTCCATTAGCAAGCAGCTCGTGTTCCATTAGCAAGCACCTAGTGTTCCATAAGTATGCAGCTCGTGTTCCGTTAGCAAGCAGCTAGTGTTCCATTAGCAAGCAGCCAGTGTTCCATAAGTAAGCAGCTAGTGTTCCATTAGCAAGCAGCTAGTGTTCCATAAGTAAGCAGCTAGTGTTCCATAAGTAAGCAACTCGTGTTCTATCAGCAAGCAGCTAGTGTTCCATTAGCAATCAGCTAGTGTTCCATTAGCAAGCAGCTCGTGTTCCATCAGCAAGCAGCTAGTGTTCCATTAGCAAGCAGCTCGAGTTCCATTAGCAAGCAACTCGCGTTCCATTACCAAGCAGCTAGTGTTCCATAAGTAAGCAACTCGTGGTCTATTAGCAAGCAACTCGTGTTCCATCAGCAAGCAGCTAGTGTTCCATGAGCAAGCAGCTCGTGTTCCATTAGCAAGCAGCTCGTGTTCCATTAGCAAGCAGCTAGTGTTCCATTAGCAAGCAGCTAGTGTTCCATTCGCAAGCAGCTAGTGTTCCATTAGCAAGCAGCTGGTGTTCCATAAGTAAGCAGCTGGTGTTCCATTAGCAAGCAGCTAGTGTTCCATTAGCAAGCAGCTCGTGTTCCATTAGCAAGCAGCTGGTGTTCCATGAGCACGCAGCTCATGTTCCATTAGCAAGCAGCTCGTGTTCCGTTAGCAAGCAGCTCATGTTCCATTAGCAAGCAGCTCGTGTTCCATTAGCAAGTGCCTCGTGTTCCATAAGTAAGCAGCTGGTGTTCCATTAGCAAGCAGCTAGTGTTCTATTAGCAAGCAGCTAGTGTTCCATGAGCAAGCAGCTAGTGCTCCATGAGCAAGCAACTCGTGTTCCATCAGCAAGCAGCTAGTGTTCCATTCGCAAGCAGCTCGTGTTCCATTAGCAAGCAGCTCGTGTTCCATTAGCAAGCAGCTGGTGTTCCATGAGCACGCAGCTCATGTTCCATTAGCAAGCAGCTCGTGTTCCGTTAGCAAGCAGCTCATGTTCCATTAGCAAGCAGCTCGTGTTCCATTAGCAAGTGCCTCGTGTTCCATAAGTAAGCAGCTGGTGTTCCATTAGCAAGCAGCTAGTGTTCTATTAGCAAGCAGCTAGTGTTCCATGAGTAAGCAACTCGTGGTCCATTAGCAAGCAACTCGTGTTCCATCAGCAAGCAGCTAGTGTTCCATTCGCAAGCAGCTCGTGTTCCATTAGCAAGCAGCTCGTGTTCCATTAGCAAGCAGCTAGTGTTCCATTCGCAAGCAGCTAGTGTTCCATTAGCAAGCAGCTGGTGTTCCATAAGTAAGCAGCTGGTGTTCCATTAGCAAGCAGCTAGTGTTCCATTAGCAAGCAGCTAGTGTTCCATTAGCAAGCAACTCGTGTTCCATCAGCAAGCAGCTAGTGTTCCATTCGCAAGCAGCTCGTGTTCCATTAGCAAGCAGCTCGTGTTCCATTAGCAAGCAGCTAGTGTTCCATTCGCAAGCAGCTAGTGTTCCATTAGCAAGCAGCTGGTGTTCCATAAGTAAGCAGCTGGTGTTCCATTAGCAAGCAGCTAGTGTTCCATTAGCAAGCAGCTAGTGTTCCATTAGCAAGCAGCTGGTGTTCCATTAGCAAGCAGCTCGTGTTCCATTAGCAAGCAGCTCGTGTTCCGTTAGCAAGCAGCTCGTGTTCCATTAGCAAGCAGCTCGTGTTCCATTAGCAAGTGCCTCGTGTTCCATTAGCAAGCAGCTCGTGTTCCATTAGCAAGTGCCTCGTGTTCCATAAGTAAGCAGCTGGTGTTCCATTAGCAAGCAGCTAGTGTTCCATTAGCAAGCAGCTAGTGTTCCATTAGCAAGCAGCTAGTGCTCCATTAGCAAGTGCCTAGTGCTCCATTAGCAAGCAGCTGGTGTTCCATTTATAGCAAGCAGCTCGTGTTCCATTAGCAAGCACCTAGTGTTCCATTAGCAAGCAGCTCGTGTACCGTTAGCAAGCACCTGGTGTTCCATAAGTAAGCAGCTAGTGTTCCATAAGTAAGCAACTCGTGTTCCATCAGCCAGCAGCTAGTGTTCCATGAGCAAGCAGCTCGTGTTCCATTAGCAAGCAGCTCGTGTTCCGTTAGCAAGGAGCTAGTGTTCCATTAACAAGCAGCTAGTGTTCCATTAGGAGGCGCCTAGTGTTCCATAAGTAAGCAGCTAGTGTTCAATTAGCAAGCAGCTCGTGTTCCATTAGCAAGCAGCTAGTGTTCCATTAGCAAGTGCCTCGTGTTCCATAAGTAAGCAGCTGGTGTTCCATTAGCAAGCAGCTAGTGTTCCATTAGCAAGCACCGCGTGTTCCATTAGCAAGCAGCTCGTGTTCCATTAGCAAGCACCTAGTGTTCCATAAGTATGCAGCTCGTGTTCCGTTAGCAAGCAGCTAGTGTTCCATTAGCAAGCAGCTAGTGTTCCATAAGTAAGCAGCTAGTGTTCCATTAGCAAGCAGCTAGTGTTCCATAAGTAAGCAGCTAGTGTTCCATAAGTAAGCAACTCGTGTTCCATCAGCAAGCAGCTAGTGTTCCATTAGCAATCAGCTAGTGTTCCATTAGCAAGCAGCTCGTGTTCCATCAGCAAGCAGCTAGTGTTCCATTAGCAAGCAGCTCGAGTTCCATTAGCAAGCAACTCGCGTTCCATTACCAAGCAGCTAGTGTTCCATAAGTAAGCAACTCGTGGTCTATTAGCAAGCAACTCGTGTTCCATCAGCAAGCAGCTAGTGTTCCATGAGCAAGCAGCTCGTGTTCCATTAGCAAGCAGCTCGTGTTCCATTAGCAAGCAGCTAGTGTTCCATTAGCAAGCAGCTAGTGTTCCATTCGCAAGCAGCTAGTGTTCCATTAGCAAGCAGCTGGTGTTCCATAAGTAAGCAGCTGGTGTTCCATTAGCAAGCAGCTAGTGTTCCATTAGCAAGCAGCTCGTGTTCCATTAGCAAGCAGCTGGTGTTCCATGAGCACGCAGCTCATGTTCCATTAGCAAGCAGCTCGTGTTCCGTTAGCAAGCAGCTCATGTTCCATTAGCAAGCAGCTCGTGTTCCATTAGCAAGTGCCTCGTGTTCCATAAGTAAGCAGCTGGTGTTCCATTAGCAAGCAGCTAGTGTTCTATTAGCAAGCAGCTAGTGTTCCATGAGCAAGCAGCTAGTGCTCCATGAGCAAGTGCCTGGTGTTCCATAAGTAAGCAGCTGGTGTTCCATTTATAGCAAGCAGCTAGTGTTCCATGAGCAAGCACCTAGTGTTCCATGAGCAAGCAGCTCGTGTTCCGTTAGCAAGCACCTAGTGTTCCATAAGTAAGCAGCTAGTGTTCCATACGTAAGCAGCTAGTGTTCCATAGGTAAGCAACTCGTGTTCCATCAGCCAGCAGCTAGTGTTCCATTAGCAAGCAGCTCGTGTTCCATTAGCAAGCAGCTCGTGTTCCGTTAGCAAGCAGCTAGTGTTCCATTAGCAAGCAGCTAGTGTTCCATTAGCAAGCAGCTAGTGTGCCATTAGCAAGCAGCTCGTGTTCCATTAGCAAGCAGCTCGTGTGCCATTGGCAAGCAGCTCGTGTTCCATTAGCAAGCAGCCAGTGTTCCATTAGCAAGCAGCTAGTGTTCCATTAGCAAGCAGCTAGTGTTCCATTAGCAAGCAGCTCGTGTTCCATTAGCAAGCAGCTCGTGTTCCATTAGCAATCGCCTCGTGTTCCATAAGTAAGCAGCTAGTGTTCAATTAGCAAGCAGCTCGTGTTCCATTAGCAAGCAGCTCGTGTTCCATTAGCAAGTGCCTCCTGCTCCATAAGTAAGCAGCTGGTGTTCCATTAGCAAGCAGCTCGTGTTCCATTAGCAAGCACATAGTGTTCCATTAGCAAGCAGCTCGTGTTCCATTAGCAAGCAGCTCGTGCTCCATTAGCAAGCACCTGGTGTTCCATAAGTAAGCAGCTACTGTTCCATCAGCAAGTGCCTCGTGTTCCATTAGCAAGCAGCTCGTGTTCCATTCGCAAGCAGCTCGTGTTCCGTTAGCAAGCAGCTAGTGTTCCATTAGCAAGCAGCTCGTGTTCCATGAGCAAGCAGCTAGTGTTCCATTAGCAAGCAGCTAGTGTTCCGTTAGCACGCAGCTCGTGTTCCATCAGCAAGCAGCTAGTGTTCCATTAGCAAGCAGCTAGAAACACCACCATGACACTATGTACCGTGCATGTGACACACCGCCTTGACACGATGTACCGTGCCTGTGACGCACCGCCATGACACTATGTACCGTGCCTGTGACGCACCGCCATGACACGATGTACCGTGCATGGAACGCACTGCCATGACATGATGTACCGTGCCTGTGATGCACCACCATGACACTATGTACCGTGCCTGTGCCGCACGGCCAAGACACTGTGTACGGTGCCTGTGACGAACAGCCATGACACTCTGTACAGTGCCTGTGACGCACCACAATGACACGTGTACCGTGCCTGTGACGCACCGCCATGACACTATGTGCCGTGCCTGTGATGCACAGCCATGACACAATGTACCGTGCCTGTGACGCACCACCATGACACTATGTGCCATGCCTGTGACGCATCGCCATGACACGATGTACCGTGCCTGTGACGCACGACCATGACACTATGCACTGTGCCTGTGATGCACTGCCATGACACTATGTACCGTGCCTGTGACGCACGGCCATGACACTATGTACCGTGCCTGTGATGCACTGCCATGACACGATGTACCGTGTTTGGATGCACTGCCATGACACTATGTACCATGCAAGTGATGCACCACCATGACACTATGTACCGTGCCTGTGACGCACCACCATGACACAATGTACCATGCATGCGATGCACCACAATGACACTATGTACCGTGCCTGTGACGCACCACCATGACACTATGTACCGTGCCTGTGATGCACCACCATGACACTGTGTACCGTGCCTGTGATGCACCGCCATGACACGATGTACCCAGCCTGTGACGCATCGCCATGACATGATGTACCATGCCTGTGACGCACCGCCATGACACTGTGCACCGTGCCTGCGACGCACCACCATGACACTATGCACCGTGCCTGCGACGCACCACCATGACACTGTGTACCGTGCCTGTGACGCACCACCATGACACGATGCACCATGCCTGTGACACAACGCCATGACACTATGCACCGTGCCTGTGACGCACCGCCATGACACTATGTCCCGTGCCTGTGACGCACCGCCATGACACGATGTACCATGCATGGAACGCACTGCCATGACATGATGAACCGTGCCTGTGACGCACCACCATGACACTATGTACCGTGCATGTGACGCACTGCCATGACATTATGTACCAGGCATTGGACGCACCGCCATGACACTATGTACCGTGCCAGTGACGCACCACCATGACACTATGTACCGTGCATGTGACGCACTGCCATGACACGATGTACCATGCATGGAACGCACTGCCATGACATGATGAACCGTGCCTGTGACGCACCACCATGACACTATGTACCGTGCATGTGACGCACTGCCATGACATTATGTACCAGGCATTGGACGCACCGCCATGATACTATGTAGCTACCGTGCCTGCGATGCACCACCATGACACTATGTACCGTGCCTGTGACGCACAGTCATGACACTATGTACCGTGCCTGTGCCACACCGCCAAGACACTGTGTACGGTGCCTGTGACGCACAGCCATGACACTATGTACCGTGCATGGAACGCACCGCCATGACACGATGTACCGTGGCTGTGCCGCACCGCCGTGACACGATGTTTGTCCACGTATCTTTGCCTAATCAGTCATATTCTTTCTTTCTTTATTGTTCATGGCGAGATGATTATGGTGATGAAGAAGATGATGATGATTATGGTGATGAAGAAGATGATGATGATTATGATGATGGAGAAGATGATGATGATTATGATGATGATTATGGTGATGAAGACCATTCGGCCCCAGCAAGCTGGTCCTCCATTTCGTCCACCTCGGAAGGATGACAGGCTGAGTGAACCTGCCTGGCGCTTTTTAAATTTGACGATCGACCGGGATTCGCACTCGGGATCCTCGGAGCCCAAGGGAGCCCCCCCCCCCCCCCGTGACCGCCAAAACCAGGCGTACGTTTTCCCACTCACCTTCACTCGAGAGTTAAACATCTATATGCGGCGGGACCGTTCGCGAGATCTTCAGGTGGAGTAGGGGAAAACAGGTGCAAGGGAGCAAGAGGGGACGGGGAAGGAAAAAAAAAAGGGTTGGAAGATCTGCGACCGTTCACTCGCCATAGATGTTGGCGCTGCAAATAATTAAACAAAGAAGAATTGATGAAACATGAAAAAGATGAAAGAAAAAAACAAAAACAAAATTAAACCATAATAATAATAATAATGCATTTATTTTATATAGCGATTTTCAGGAAGCCCAAAGACGCTTAGAAAGAAAAATGTGAAGAATTTAAGAACGAAACGCGGACTTCGTAGGAAACACGGTTCAGGTAATCAATAAACGCGGACTTCGTAGGAAACACGGTTCAGGTTTTCTGCCCGTTTTGTGTTTTCTCTTGAACTTCTCCCAGCGCTGGTCGCGTCGTTTGACCTCGCAGGAGTTCAATTCAATGAAGTGATTTTCCCTGAAAGCTCCGGTGACTAATTCTCTGGGCATCCTCCGTCGTGCGAAGTCCTTCCTTGGCACACCTGAGCTCCTCACCACATACAAGGCTTTCATCCGCAGCTCAATGGAATACTGTTCCCCCCTCTGGGCTGGTGCTCCTGCCTCACACCTTGCTCGGCTTCACGCTGTTGAGGCCAAAGTTTTCAGAATCATTGGAATCTCCTGCGATGTAGTCAACGCCGAGGGCCTTTCACTCACTCACCGCAGGCAGGTTGGTGGTCTTTCTGTCTTCTACCGACTCCTCTCCGGCCTTGCTCCCCCAGCTCTCTCTGTGCTCTGTCCCCCCAATATTCCTTCAGGTCGCACAAGATCTGCCTGCAACCCTCTTATGGTTAAACTGCCAAAGTCTAAGCTCTCTGCTCACCTTCACTCTTTCATTCCCCTTTTCTCCCGCCTCTGGAACAAACTCCCCCACTCCCTTCAATCCCACTCCTCCCTCCAGGTCTTTAAAACAGCTGTTCACCACCATCTCTTATCGTCCCCCATCGAAAACCTTGATCTTTTCTACCCCCGGTAATTCACCCCAGAGTCCTTGCAGTGTTCATATGTTTTAATCCTCTCCCACCTCCCCCCAAGTCCTCCCGATGTCCCTGCTCTCAAATGTTGTGTTTGTGTCCTTCCCCCTCTTCCCCCTCTCTTTTGTGTCCTTCCCCCTCTCTCCTCATCTTGTCTGCCGCTCCCCTTGTTTTTTGTGTTTAGTGTGTCGGTTTGTCTTTTTGTGTGATTAATGTTAGCTCTTTCACGAGCCTCGATCTTGTATACAAAAAAAAAAAAAAAAAAATCTCAACCGATCTGTTGTTATTATCTTACACGGATTTCAACAACAACATTCACCTCAGCTGAGGGAGAAACCATGACGAGAATTTCGCGCCTTCCGCAGGTTCTTGGAACACTGACCTCGCTTACAAGGGGAATTCTTGTGTTTGGAGAACCCGTCGTCCTGGTTTTAACAGTTTTATTTATGATTCAGCCATTCTGCACTCCATCTGCGGTAACATTCACATTTGTTCTTTGACCAAGTTTCACCTTCACTCCTGATCGCGTCCCCCACTTCCGCCCCTTCTGTTGCCGAGCAACCGTCAGCGTCTTCTGAGGAAAGGGAGGTCGCATGAAGGATTGAGTAGGAAGGAATGAGTGATGGAACGAAGGATGAAGGAAGGCAGTTGGGGTGTGTTCCGTTAGCAAGCACCTAGTGTTCGTTCCATTAGCAAGCAGCTAGTGTTCCATTAGCAAGCAGCTCGTGTTCCATCAGCAAGCAGCTAGTGTTCCATAAGTAAGCAGCTAGTGTTCCATAAGTAAGCAACTCGTGTTCCATCAGCAAGCAGCTAGTGTTCCATTAGCAAGCAGCTAGTGTTCCATTAGCAAGCAGCTCGTGTTCCATCAGCAAGCAGCTAGTGTTCCATTAGCAAGCAGCTCGTGTTCCATTAGCAAGCAGCTCGTGTTCCATTACCAAGCAGCTAGTGTTCCATAAGTAAGCAACTCGTGGTCCATTAGCAAGCAACTCGTGTTCCATCAGCAAGCAGCTAGTGTTCCATTCGCAAGCAGCTCGTGTTCCATTAGCAAGCAGCTCGTGTTCCATTAGCAAGCAGCTAGTGTTCCATTAGCAAGCAGCTAGTGTTCCATTCGCAAGCAGCTAGTGTTCCATTAGCAAGCAGCTGGTGTTCCATAAGTAAGCAGCTGGTGTTCCATTAGCAAGCAGCTGGTGTTCCATTAGCAAGCAGCTCGTGTTCCATTAGCAAGCAGCTCGTGTTCCGTTAGCAAGCAGCTCGTGTTCCATGAGCAAGCAGCTCGTGTTCCATTAGCAAGTGCCTCGTGTTCCATAAGTAAGCAGCTGGTGTTCCATTAGCAAGCAGCTAGTGTTCCATTAGCAAGCAGCTAGTGTTCCATTAGCAAGCAGCTAGTGCTCCATTAGCAAGTGCCTAGTGCTCCATTAGCAAGCAGCTGGTGTTCCATTTATAGCAAGCAGCTAGTGTTCCATTAGCAAGCACCTAGTGTTCCATTAGCAAGCAGCTCGTGTTCCGTTAGCAAGCACCTGGTGTTCCATAAGTAAGCAGCTAGTGTTCCATAAGTAAGCAACTCGTGTTCCATCAGCCAGCAGCTAGTGTTCCATTAGCAAGCAGCTCGTTATCCATTAGCAAGCAGCTCGTGTTCCGTTAGCAAGGAGCTAGTGTTCCATTAGCAAGCAGCTAGTGTTCCATTAGGAAGCGCCTAGTGTTCCATAAGTAAGCAGCTAGTGTTCAATTAGCAAGCAGCTCGTGTTCCATTAGCAAGCAGCTAGTGTTCCATTAGCAAGTGCCTCGTGTTCCATAAGTAAGCAGCTGGTGTTCCATTAGCAAGCAGCTAGTGTTCCATTAGCAAGCACCGCGTGTTCCATTAGCAAGCAGCTCGTGTTCCATTAGCAAGCACCTAGTGTTCCATAAGTATGCAGCTCGTGTTCCGTTAGCAAGCAGCTAGTGTTCCATTAGCAAGCAGCTAGTGTTCCATAAGTAAGCAGCTAGTGTTCCATTAGCAAGCAGCTAGTGTTCCATAAGTAAGCAGCTAGTGTTCCATAAGTAAGCAACTCGTGTTCCATCAGCAAGCAGCTAGTGTTCCATTAGCAATCAGCTAGTGTTCCATTAGCAAGCAGCTCGTGTTCCATCAGCAAGCAGCTAGTGTTCCATTAGCAAGCAGCTCGAGTTCCATTAGCAAGCAACTCGTGTTCCATTACCAAGCAGCGAGTGTTCCATAAGTAAGCAACTCGTGGTCTATTAGCAAGCAACTCGTGTTCCATCAGCAAGCAGCTAGTGTTCCATGAGCAAGCAGCTCGTGTTCCATTAGCAAGCAGCTCGTGTTCCATTAGCAAGCAGCTAGTGTTCCATTAGCAAGCAGCTAGTGTTCCATTCGCAAGCAGCTAGTGTTCCATTAGCAAGCAGCTGGTGTTCCATAAGTAAGCAGCTGGTGTTCCATTCGCAAGCAGCTAGTGTTCCATTAGCAAGCAGCTGGTGTTCCATGAGCACGCAGCTCGTGTTCCATTAGCAAGCAGCTCGTGTTCCGTTAGCAAGCAGCTCATGTTCCATTAGCAAGCAGCTCGTGTTCCATAAGCAAGTGCCTCGTGTTCCATAAGTAAGCAGCTGGTGTTCCATTAGCAAGCAGCTAGTGTTCTATTAGCAAGCAGCAAGTGTTCCATGAGCAAGCAGCTAGTGTTCCATTAGCAAGCAGCTAGTGTTCCATTCGCAAGCAGCTAGTGTTCCATTAGCAAGCAGCTGGTGTTCCATAAGTAAGCAGCTGGTGTTCCATTAGCAAGCAGCTAGTGTTCCATTAGCAAGCAGCTGGTGTTCCATGAGCACGCAGCTCGTGTTCCATTAGCAAGCAGCTCGTGTTCCGTTAGCAAGCAGCTCATGTTCCATTAGCAAGCAGCTCGTGTTCCATAAGCAAGTGCCTCGTGTTCCATAAGTAAGCAGCTGGTGTTCCATTAGCAAGCAGCTAGTGTTCTATTAGCAAGCAGCAAGTGTTCCATGAGCAAGCAGCTAGTGCTCCATGAGCAAGTGCCTAGTGTTCCATAAGTAAGCAGCTGGTGTTCCATTTATAGCAAGCAGCTAGTGTTCCATTAGCAAGCACCTAGTGTTCCATGAGCAAGCAGCTCGTGTTCCGTTAGCAAGCACCTAGTGTTCCATAAGTAAGCAGCTAGTGTTCCATACGTAAGCAGCTAGTGTTCCATAGGTAAGCAACTCGTGTTCCATCAGCCAGCAGCTGGTGTTCCATTAGCAAGCAGCTCGTGTTCCATTAGCAAGCAGCTCGTGTTCCGTTAGCAAGCAGCTAGTGTTCCATTAGCAAGCAGCTAGTGTTCCATTAGCAAGCAGCTAGTGTGCCATTAGCAAGCAGCTCGTGTTCCATTAGCAAGCAGCTCGTGTGCCATTGGCAAGCAGCTCGTGTTCCATTAGCAAGCAGCCAGTGTTCCATTAGCAAGCAGCTAGTGTTCCATTAGCAAGCAGCTAGTGTTCCATTAGCAAGCAGCTCGTGTTCCATTAGCAAGCAGCTCGTGTTCCATTAGCAATCGCCTAGTGTTCCGTAAGTAAGCAGCTAGTGTTCAATTAGCAAGCAGCTCGTGTTCCATCAGCAAGCAGCTCGTGTTCCATCAGCAAGCAGCTAGTGTTCCATTAGCAAGCAGCTAGTGTTCCATTAGCAAGCAGCTAGTGTTCCATAAGTAAGCAGCTAGTGTTCCATAAGTAAGCAACTCGTGCTCCATCAGCAAGCAGCTAGTGTTCCATTAGCAAGCAGCTAGTGTTCCATTAGCAAGCAGCTCGTGTTCCATCAGCAAGCAGCTAGTGTTCCATTAGCAAGCAGCTCGTGTTCCATTAGCAAGCAGCTCGTGTTCCATTACCAAGCAGCTAGTGTTCCATAAGTAAGCAACTCGTGGTCCATTAGCAAGCAACTCGTGTTCCATCAGCAAGCAGCTAGTGTTCCATTCGCAAGCAGCTCGTGTTCCATTAGCAAGCAGCTAGTGTTCCATTCGCAAGCAGCTAGTGTTCCATTAGCAAGCAGCTGGTGTTCCATAAGTAAGCAGCTGGTGTTCCATTAGCAAGCAGCTAGTGTTCCATTAGCAAGCAGCTAGTGTTCCATTAGCAAGCAGCTGGTGTTCCATTAGCAAGCAGCTCGTGTTCCATTAGCAAGCAGCTCGTGTTCCGTTAGCAAGCAGCTCGTGTTCCATGAGCAAGCAGCTCGTGTTCCATTAGCAAGTGCCTCGTGTTCCATAAGTAAGCAGCTGGTGTTCCATTAGCAAGCAGCTAGTGTTCCATTAGCAAGCAGCTAGTATTCCATTAGCAAGCAGCTAGTGCTCCATTAGCAAGTGCCTAGTGCTCCATTAGCAAGCAGCTGGTGTTCCATTTATAGCAAGCAGCTAGTGTTCCATTAGCAAGCACCTAGTGTTCCATTAGCAAGCAGCTCGTGTTCCGTTAGCAAGCACATGGTGTTCCATAAGTAAGCAGCTAGTGTTCCATAAGTAAGCAACTCGTGTTCCATCAGCCAGCAGCTAGTGTTCCATTAGCAAGCAGCTCGTGTTCCATTAGCAAGCAGCTCGTGTTCCGTTAGCAAGGAGCTAGTGTTCCATTAGCAAGCAGCTAGTGTTCCATTAGGAAGCGCCTAGTGTTCCATAAGTAAGCAGCTAGTGTTCAATTAGCAAGCAGCTCGTGTTCCATTAGCAAGCAGCTAGTGTTCCATTAGCAAGTGCCTCGTGTTCCATAAGTAAGCAGCTGGTGTTCCATTAGCAAGCAGCTAGTGTTCCATTAGCAAGCACCGCGTGTTCCATTAGCAAGCAGCTCGTGTTCCATTAGCAAGCACCTAGTGTTCCATAAGTATGCAGCTCGTGTTCCGTTAGCAAGCAGCTAGTGTTCCATTAGCAAGCAGCTAGTGTTCCATAAGTAAGCAACTAGTGTTCCATTAGCAAGCAGCTAGTGTTCCATAAGTAAGCAGCTAGTGTTCCATAAGTAAGCAACTCGTGTTCCATCAGCAAGCAGCTAGTGTTCCATTAGCAATCAGCTAGTGTTCCATTAGCAAGCAGCTCGTGTTCCATCAGCAAGCAGCTAGTGTTCCATTAGCAAGCAGCTCGAGTTCCATTCGCAAGCAACTCGTGTTCCATTACCAAGCAGCTAGTGTTCCATAAGTAAGCAACTCGTGGTCTATTAGCAAGCAACTCGTGTTCCATCAGCAAGCAGCTAGTGTTCCATGAGCAAGCAGCTCGTGTTCCATTAGCAAGCAGCTCGTGTTCCATTAGCAAGCAGCTAGTGTTCCATTAGCAAGCAGCTAGTGTTCCATTCGCAAGCAGCTAGTGTTCCATTAGCAAGCAGCTGGTGTTCCATAAGTAAGCAGCTGGTGTTCCATTAGCAAGCAGCTAGTGTTCCATTAGCAAGCAGCTCGTGTTCCATTAGCAAGCAGCTCGTGTTCCGTTAGCAAGCAGCTCATGTTCCATTAGCAAGCAGCTCGTGTTCCATTAGCAAGTGCCTCGTGTTCCATAAGTAAGCAGCTGGTGTTCCATTAGCAAGCAGCTAGTGTTCTATTAGCAAGCAGCTAGTGTTCCATGAGCAAGCAGCTAGTGCTCCATGAGCAAGTGCCTAGTGTTCCATAAGTAAGCAGCTGGTGTTCCATTTATAGCAAGCAGCTAGTGTTCCATTAGCAAGCACCTCGTGTTCCATGAGCAAGCAGCTCGTGTTCCGTTAGCAAGCACCTAGTGTTCCATAAGTAAGCAGCTAGTGTTCCATACGTAAGCAGCTAGTGTTCCATAGGTAAGCAACTCGTGTTCCATCAGCCAGCAGCTGGTGTTCCATTAGCAAGCAGCTCGTGTTCCATTAGCAAGCAGCTCGTGTTCCGTTAGCAAGCAGCTAGTGTTCCATTAGCAAGCAGCTAGTGTTCCATAAGTAAGCAGCTAGTGTTCCATTAGCAAGCAGCTAGTGTTCCATAAGTAAGCAGCTAGTGTTCCATAAGTAAGCAACTCGTGTTCCATCAGCAAGCAGCTAGTGTTCCATTAGCAATCAGCTAGTGTTCCATTAGCAAGCAGCTCGTGTTCCATCAGCAAGCAGCTAGTGTTCCATTAGCAAGCAGCTCGAGTTCCATTAGCAAGCAACTCGTGTTCCATTACCAAGCAGCTAGTGTTCCATAAGTAAGCAACTCGTGGTCTATTAGCAAGCAACTCGTGTTCCATCAGCAAGCAGCTAGTGTTCCATGAGCAAGCAGCTCGTGTTCCATTAGCAAGCAGCTCGTGTTCCATTAGCAAGCAGCTAGTGTTCCATTAGCAAGCAGCTAGTGTTCCATTCGCAAGCAGCTAGTGTTCCATTAGCAAGCAGCTGGTGTTCCATAAGTAAGCAGCTGGTGTTCCATTAGCAAGCAGCTAGTGTTCCATTAGCAAGCAGCTGGTGTTCCATGAGCACGCAGCTCGTGTTCCATTAGCAAGCAGCTCGTGTTCCGTTAGCAAGCAGCTCATGTTCCATTAGCAAGCAGCTCGTGTTCCATAAGCAAGTGCCTCGTGTTCCATAAGTAAGCAGCTGGTGTTCCATTAGCAAGCAGCTAGTGTTCTATTAGCAAGCAGCAAGTGTTCCATGAGCAAGCAGCTAGTGTTCCATTAGCAAGCAGCTAGTGTTCCATTCGCAAGCAGCTAGTGTTCCATTAGCAAGCAGCTGGTGTTCCATAAGTAAGCAGCTGGTGTTCCATTAGCAAGCAGCTAGTGTTCCATTAGCAAGCAGCTGGTGTTCCATGAGCACGCAGCTCGTGTTCCATTAGCAAGCAGCTCGTGTTCCGTTAGCAAGCAGCTCATGTTCCATTAGCAAGCAGCTCGTGTTCCATAAGCAAGTGCCTCGTGTTCCATAAGTAAGCAGCTGGTGTTCCATTAGCAAGCAGCTAGTGTTCTATTAGCAAGCAGCTCGTGTTCCATTAGCAAGCAGCTGGTGTTCCATGAGCACGCAGCTCGTGTTCCATTAGCAAGCAGCTCGTGTTCCGTTAGCAAGCAGCTCATGTTCCATTAGCAAGCAGCTCGTGTTCCATAAGCAAGTGCCTCGTGTTCCATAAGTAAGCAGCTGGTGTTCCATTAGCAAGCAGCTAGTGTTCTATTAGCAAGCAGCAAGTGTTCCATGAGCAAGCAGCTAGTGCTCCATGAGCAAGTGCCTAGTGTTCCATAAGTAAGCAGCTGGTGTTCCATTTATAGCAAGCAGCTAGTGTTCCATTAGCAAGCACCTAGTGTTCCATGAGCAAGCAGCCCGTGTTCCGTTAGCAAGCACCTAGTGTTCCATAAGTAAGCAGCTAGTGTTCCATACGTAAGCAGCTAGTGTTCCATAGGTAAGCAACTCGTGTTCCATCAGCCAGCAGCTGGTGTTCCATTAGCAAGCAGCTCGTGTTCCATTAGCAAGCAGCTCGTGTTCCGTTAGCAAGCAGCTAGTGTTCCATTAGCAAGCAGCTAGTGTTCCATTAGCAAGCAGCTAGTGTGCCATTAGCAAGCAGCTCGTGTTCCATTAGCAAGCAGCTCGTGTGCCATTGGCAAGCAGCTCGTGTTCCATTAGCAAGCAGCCAGTGTTCCATTAGCAAGCAGCTAGTGTTCCATTAGCAAGCAGCTAGTGTTCCATTAGCAAGCAGCTCGTGTTCCATTAGCAAGCAGCTCGTGTTCCATTAGCAATCGCCTAGTGTTCCATAAGTAAGCAGCTAGTGTTCAATTAGCAAGCAGCTCGTGTTCCATCAGCAAGCAGCTCGTGTTCCATCAGCAAGCAGCTAGTGTTCCATTAGCAAGCAGCTAGTGTTCCATTAGCAAGCAGCTAGTGTTCCATAAGTAAGCAGCTAGTGTTCCATAAGTAAGCAACTCGTGTTCCATCAGCAAGCAGCTAGTGTTCCATTAGCAAGCAGCTAGTGTTCCATTAGCAAGCAGCTCGTGTTCCATCAGCAAGCAGCTAGTGTTCCATTAGCAAGCAGCTCGTGTTCCATTAGCAAGCAGCTCGTGTTCCATTACCAAGCAGCTAGTGTTCCATAAGTAAGCAACTCGTGGTCCATTAGCAAGCAACTCGTGTTCCATCAGCAAGCAGCTAGTGTTCCATTCGCAAGCAGCTCGTGTTCCATTAGCAAGCAGCTGGTGTTCCATTCGCAAGCAGCTAGTGTTCCATTAGCAAGCAGCTGGTGTTCCATAAGTAAGCAGCTGGTGTTCCATTAGCAAGCAGCTAGTGTTCCATTAGCAAGCAGCTAGTGTTCCATTAGCAAGCAGCTGGTGTTCCATTAGCAAGCAGCTCGTGTTCCATTAGCAAGCAGCTCGTGTTCCGTTAGCAAGCAGCTCGTGTTCCATGAGCAAGCAGCTCGTGTTCCATTAGCAAGTGCCTCGTGTTCCATAAGTAAGCAGCTGGTGTTCCATTAGCAAGCAGCTAGTGTTCCATTAGCAAGCAGCTAGTGTTCCATTAGCAAGCAGCTAGTGCTCCATTAGCAAGTGCCTAGTGCTCCATTAGCAAGCAGCTGGTGTTCCATTTATAGCAAGCAGCTAGTGTTCCATTAGCAAGCACCTAGTGTTCCATTAGCAAGCAGCTCGTGTTCCGTTAGCAAGCACCTGGTGTTCCATAAGTAAGCAGCTAGTGTTCCATAAGTAAGCAACTCGTGTTCCATCAGCCAGCAGCTAGTGTTCCATTAGCAAGCAGCTCGTGTTCCATTAGCAAGCAGCTCGTGTTCCGTTAGCAAGGAGCTAGTGTTCCATTAGCAAGCAGCTAGTGTTCCATTAGGAAGCGCCTAGTGTTCCATAAGTAAGCAGCTAGTGTTCAATTAGCAAGCAGCTCGTGTTCCATTAGCAAGCAGCTAGTGTTCCATTAGCAAGTGCCTCGTGTTCCATAAGTAAGCAGCTGGTGTTCCATTAGCAAGCAGCTAGTGTTCCATTAGCAAGCACCGCGTGTTCCATTAGCAAGCAGCTCGTGTTCCATTAGCAAGCACCTAGTGTTCCATAAGTATGCAGCTCGTGTTCCGTTAGCAAGCAGCTAGTGTTCCATTAGCAAGCAGCTAGTGTTCCATAAGTAAGCAGCTAGTGTTCCATTAGCAAGCAGCTAGTGTTCCATAAGTAAGCAGCTAGTGTTCCATAAGTAAGCAACTCGTGTTCCATCAGCAAGCAGCTAGTGTTCCATTAGCAATCAGCTAGTGTTCCATTAGCAAGCAGCTCGTGTTCCATCAGCAAGCAGCTCGTGTTCCATCAGCAAGCAGCTAGTGTTCCATTAGCAAGCAGCTCGAGTTCCATTCGCAAGCAACTCGTGTTCCATTACCAAGCAGCTAGTGTTCCATAAGTAAGCAACTCGTGGTCTATTAGCAAGCAACTCGTGTTCCATCAGCAAGCAGCTAGTGTTCCATTAGCAAGCAGCTCGTGTTCCATTAGCAAGCAGCTAGTGTTCCATTAGCAAGCAGCTAGTGTTCCATTCGCAAGCAGCTAGTGTTCCATTAGCAAGCAGCTGGTGTTCCATAAGTAAGCAGCTGGTGTTCCATTAGCAAGCAGCTAGTGTTCCATTAGCAAGCAGCTGGTGTTCCATGAGCACGCAGCTCGTGTTCCATTAGCAAGCAGCTCGTGTTCCGTTAGCAAGCAGCTCATGTTCCATTAGCAAGCAGCTCGTGTTCCATAAGCAAGTGCCTCGTGTTCCATAAGTAAGCAGCTGGTGTTCCATTAGCAAGCAGCTAGTGTTCTATTAGCAAGCAGCAAGTGTTCCATGAGCAAGCAGCTAGTGTTCCATTAGCAAGCAGCTAGTGTTCCATTCGCAAGCAGCTAGTGTTCCATTAGCAAGCAGCTGGTGTTCCATAAGTAAGCAGCTGGTGTTCCATTAGCAAGCAGCTAGTGTTCCATTAGCAAGCAGCTGGTGTTCCATGAGCACGCAGCTCGTGTTCCATTAGCAAGCAGCTCGTGTTCCGTTAGCAAGCAGCTCATGTTCCATTAGCAAGCAGCTCGTGTTCCATAAGCAAGTGCCTCGTGTTCCATAAGTAAGCAGCTGGTGTTCCATTAGCAAGCAGCTAGTGTTCTATTAGCAAGCAGCTCGTGTTCCATTAGCAAGCAGCTGGTGTTCCATGAGCACGCAGCTCGTGTTCCATTAGCAAGCAGCTCGTGTTCCGTTAGCAAGCAGCTCATGTTCCATTAGCAAGCAGCTCGTGTTCCATAAGCAAGTGCCTCGTGTTCCATAAGTAAGCAGCTGGTGTTCCATTTATAGCAAGCAGCTAGTGTTCCATTAGCAAGCACCTAGTGTTCCATGAGCAAGCAGCTCGTGTTCCGTTAGCAAGCACCTAGTGTTCCATAAGTAAGCAGCTAGTGTTCCATACGTAAGCAGCTAGTGTTCCATAGGTAAGCAACTCGTGTTCCATCAGCCAGCAGCTGGTGTTCCATTAGCAAGCAGCTCGTGTTCCATTAGCAAGCAGCTCGTGTTCCGTTAGCAAGCAGCTAGTGTTCCATTAGCAAGCAGCTACTGTTCCATTAGCAAGCAGCTAGTGTGCCATTAGCAAGCAGCTCGTGTTCCATTAGCAAGCAGCTCGTGTGCCATTGGCAAGCAGCTCGTGTTCCATTAGCAAGCAGCCAGTGTTCCATTAGCAAGCAGCTAGTGTTCCATTAGCAAGCAGCTAGTGTTCCATTAGCAAGCAGCTCGTGTTCCATTAGCAAGCAGCTCGTGTTCCATTAGCAATCGCCTAGTGTTCCATAAGTAAGCAGCTAGTGTTCAATTAGCAAGCAGCTCGTGTTCCATCAGCAAGCAGCTCGTGTTCCATCAGCAAGCAGCTAGTGTTCCATTAGCAAGCAGCTAGTGTTCCATTAGCAAGCAGCTAGTGTTCCATAAGTAAGCAGCTAGTGTTCCATAAGTAAGCAACTCGTGTTCCATCAGCAAGCAGCTAGTGTTCCATTAGCAAGCAGCTAGTGTTCCATTAGCAAGCAGCTCGTGTTCCATCAGCAAGCAGCTAGTGTTCCATTAGCAAGCAGCTCGTGTTCCATTAGCAAGCAGCTCGTGTTCCATTACCAAGCAGCTAGTGTTCTATTAGCAAGCAGCAACTCGTGGTCCATTAGCAAGCAACTCGTGTTCCATCAGCAAGCAGCTAGTGTTCCATTCGCAAGCAGCTCGTGTTCCATTAGCAAGCAGCTAGTGTTCCATTCGCAAGCAGCTAGTGTTCCATTAGCAAGCAGCTGGTGTTCCATAAGTAAGCAGCTGGTGTTCCATTAGCAAGCAGCTAGTGTTCCATTAGCAAGCAGCTAGTGTTCCATTAGCAAGCAGCTGGTGTTCCATTAGCAAGCAGCTGGTGTTCCATTAGCAAGCAGCTAGTGTTCTATTAGCAAGCAGCAAGTGTTCCATGAGCAAGCAGCTAGTGTTCCATTAGCAAGCAGCTAGTGTTCCATTCGCAAGCAGCTAGTGTTCCATTAGCAAGCAGCTGGTGTTCCATAAGTAAGCAGCTGGTGTTCCATTAGCAAGCAGCTAGTGTTCCATTAGCAAGCAGCTGGTGTTCCATGAGCACGCAGCTCGTGTTCCATTAGCAAGCAGCTCGTGTTCCGTTAGCAAGCAGCTCATGTTCCATTAGCAAGCAGCTCGTGTTCCATAAGCAAGTGCCTCGTGTTCCATAAGTAAGCAGCTGGTGTTCCATTAGCAAGCAGCTAGTGTTCTATTAGCAAGCAGCTCGTGTTCCATTAGCAAGCAGCTGGTGTTCCATGAGCACGCAGCTCGTGTTCCATTAGCAAGCAGCTCGTGTTCCGTTAGCAAGCAGCTCATGTTCCATTAGCAAGCAGCTCGTGTTCCATAAGCAAGTGCCTCGTGTTCCATAAGTAAGCAGCTGGTGTTCCATTAGCAAGCAGCTAGTGTTCTATTAGCAAGCAGCAAGTGTTCCATGAGCAAGCAGCTAGTGCTCCATGAGCAAGTGCCTAGTGTTCCATAAGTAAGCAGCTGGTGTTCCATTTATAGCAAGCAGCTAGTGTTCCATTAGCAAGCACCTAGTGTTCCATGAGCAAGCAGCTCGTGTTCCGTTAGCAAGCACCTAGTGTTCCATAAGTAAGCAGCTAGTGTTCCATACGTAAGCAGCTAGTGTTCCATAGGTAAGCAACTCGTGTTCCATCAGCCAGCAGCTGGTGTTCCATTAGCAAGCAGCTCGTGTTCCATTAGCAAGCAGCTCGTGTTCCGTTAGCAAGCAGCTAGTGTTCCATTAGCAAGCAGCTAGTGTTCCATTAGCAAGCAGCTAGTGTGCCATTAGCAAGCAGCTCGTGTTCCATTAGCAAGCAGCTCGTGTGCCATTGGCAAGCAGCTCGTGTTCCATTAGCAAGCAGCCAGTGTTCCATTAGCAAGCAGCTAGTGTTCCATTAGCAAGCAGCTAGTGTTCCATTAGCAAGCAGCTCGTGTTCCATTAGCAAGCAGCTCGTGTTCCATTAGCAATCGCCTAGTGTTCCATAAGTAAGCAGCTAGTGTTCAATTAGCAAGCAGCTCGTGTTCCATCAGCAAGCAGCTCGTGTTCCATCAGCAAGCAGCTAGTGTTCCATTAGCAAGCAGCTAGTGTTCCATTAGCAAGCAGCTAGTGTTCCATAAGTAAGCAGCTAGTGTTCCATAAGTAAGCAACTCGTGCTCCATCAGCAAGCAGCTAGTGTTCCATTAGCAAGCAGCTAGTGTTCCATTAGCAAGCAGCTCGTGTTCCATCAGCAAGCAGCTAGTGTTCCATTAGCAAGCAGCTCGTGTTCCATTAGCAAGCAGCTCGTGTTCCATTACCAAGCAGCTAGTGTTCCATAAGTAAGCAACTCGTGGTCCATTAGCAAGCAACTCGTGTTCCATCAGCAAGTAGCTAGTGTTCCATTCGCAAGCAGCTCGTGTTCCATTAGCAAGCAGCTAGTGTTCCATTCGCAAGCAGCTAGTGTTCCATTAGCAAGCAGCTGGTGTTCCATAAGTAAGCAGCTGGTGTTCCATTAGCAAGCAGCTAGTGTTCCATTAGCAAGCAGCTAGTGTTCCATTAGCAAGCAGCTGGTGTTCCATTAGCAAGCAGCTCGTGTTCCATTAGCAAGCAGCTCGTGTTCCGTTAGCAAGCAGCTCGTGTTCCATGAGCAAGCAGCTCGTGTTCCATTAGCAAGTGCCTCGTGTTCCATAAGTAAGCAGCTGGTGTTCCATTAGCAAGCAGCTAGTGTTCCATTAGCAAGCAGCTAGTGTTCCATTAGCAAGCAGCTAGTGCTCCATTAGCAAGTGCCTAGTGCTCCATTAGCAAGCAGCTGGTGTTCCATTTATAGCAAGCAGCTAGTGTTCCATTAGCAAGCACCTAGTGTTCCATTAGCAAGCAGCTCGTGTTCCGTTAGCAAGCACCTGGTGTTCCATAAGTAAGCAGCTAGTGTTCCATAAGTAAGCAACTCGTGTTCCATCAGCCAGCAGCTAGTGTTCCATTAGCAAGCAGCTCGTGTTCCATTAGCAAGCAGCTCGTGTTCCGTTAGCAAGGAGCTAGTGTTCCATTAGCAAGCAGCTAGTGTTCCATTAGGAAGCGCCTAGTGTTCCATAAGTAAGCAGCTAGTGTTCAATTAGCAAGCAGCTCGTGTTCCATTAGCAAGCAGCTAGTGTTCCATTAGCAAGTGCCTCGTGTTCCATAAGTAAGCAGCTGGTGTTCCATTAGCAAGCAGCTAGTGTTCCATTAGCAAGCACCGCGTGTTCCATTAGCAAGCAGCTCGTGTTCCATTAGCAAGCACCTAGTGTTCCATAAGTATGCAGCTCGTGTTCCGTTAGCAAGCAGCTAGTGTTCCATTAGCAAGCAGCTAGTGTTCCATAAGTAAGCAACTAGTGTTCCATTAGCAAGCAGCTAGTGTTCCATAAGTAAGCAGCTAGTGTTCCATAAGTAAGCAACTCGTGTTCCATCAGCAAGCAGCTAGTGTTCCATTAGCAATCAGCTAGTGTTCCATTAGCAAGCAGCTCGTGTTCCATCAGCAAGCAGCTAGTGTTCCATTAGCAAGCAGCTCGAGTTCCATTCGCAAGCAACTCGTGTTCCATTACCAAGCAGCTAGTGTTCCATAAGTAAGCAACTCGTGGTCTATTAGCAAGCAACTCGTGTTCCATCAGCAAGCAGCTAGTGTTCCATGAGCAAGCAGCTCGTGTTCCATTAGCAAGCAGCTCGTGTTCCATTAGCAAGCAGCTAGTGTTCCATTAGCAAGCAGCTAGTGTTCCATTCGCAAGCAGCTAGTGTTCCATTAGCAAGCAGCTGGTGTTCCATAAGTAAGCAGCTGGTGTTCCATTAGCAAGCAGCTAGTGTTCCATTAGCAAGCAGCTCGTGTTCCATTAGCAAGCAGCTCGTGTTCCGTTAGCAAGCAGCTCATGTTCCATTAGCAAGCAGCTCGTGTTCCATTAGCAAGTGCCTCGTGTTCCATAAGTAAGCAGCTGGTGTTCCATTAGCAAGCAGCTAGTGTTCTATTAGCAAGCAGCTAGTGTTCCATGAGCAAGCAGCTAGTGCTCCATGAGCAAGTGCCTAGTGTTCCATAAGTAAGCAGCTGGTGTTCCATTTATAGCAAGCAGCTAGTGTTCCATTAGCAAGCACCTAGTGTTCCATGAGCAAGCAGCTCGTGTTCCGTTAGCAAGCACCTAGTGTTCCATAAGTAAGCAGCTAGTGTTCCATACGTAAGCAGCTAGTGTTCCATAGGTAAGCAACTCGTGTTCCATCAGCCAGCAGCTGGTGTTCCATTAGCAAGCAGCTCGTGTTCCATTAGCAAGCAGCTCGTGTTCCGTTAGCAAGCAGCTAGTGTTCCATTAGCAAGCAGCTCGTGTTCCATTAGCAAGCACATAGTGTTCCATTAGCAAGCAGCTCGTGTTCCATTAGCAAGCAGCTCGTGCTCCATTAGCAAGCAGCTCGTGTTCCGTTAGCAAGCAGCTAGTGTTCCATTAGCAAGCAGCTCGTGTTCCATGAGCAAGCAGCTAGTGTTCCATTAGCAAGCAGCTAGTGTTCCGTTAGCACGCAGCTCGTGTTCCATCAGCAAGCAGCTAGGGTTCCATTAGCAAGCAGCTAGAAACACCACCATGACACTATGTACCGTGCATGTGACACACCGCCTTGACACGATGTACCGTGCCTGTGACGCACCGCCATGACACTATGTACCGTGCCTGTGACGCACCGCCATGACACGATGTACCGTGCATGGAACGCACTGCCATGACATGATGTACCGTGCCTGTGATGCACCACCATGACACTATGTACCGTGCCTGTGCCGCACGGCCAAGACACTGTGTACGGTGCCTGTGACGAACAGCCATGACACTCTGTACAGTGCCTGTGACGCACCACAATGACACGTGTACCGTGCCTGTGACGCACCGCCATGACACTATGTACCGTGCCTGTGACGCACCGCCATGACACTATGTGCCGTGCCTGTGACGCATCGCCATGACACTATGTACCGTGCCTGTGACGCACCACCATGACACGATGCACCATGCCTGTGACACACCGCCATGACACTATGCACCGTGCCTGTGACGCACCGCCATGACACTATGTGCCGTTCCTGTGACGCATCGCCATGACACGATGTACCGTGCCTGTGAAGCACGACCATGACACTATGCACTGTGCCTGTGATGCACTGCCATGACACTATGTACCGTGCCTGTGACGCACGGCCATGACACTATGTACCGTGCCTGTGATGCACTGCCCTGACACGATGTACCGTGCCTGTGATGCACCACCATGACACAATGTACCATGCATGCGATGCACCACAATGACACTATGTACCGTGCCTGTGACGCACCACCATGACACTATGTACCGTGCCTGTGACGCACCACCATGACATTATGTACCGTGCCTGTGACGCACCACCATGACACTGTGTACCGTGCCTGTGATGCACCGCCATGACACGATGTACCCAGCCTGTGACGCATCGCCATGACATGATGTACCATGCCTGTGACGCACTGCCATGACACGATGTACCGTGCCTGTGACACACCACCATGACACGATGTACTGTGCCTGTGACGCACCGCCATGACACTGTGCACCGTGCCTGCGACGCACCACCATGACACTATGCACCGTGCCTGCGACGCACCACCATGACACTATGTACCGTGCCTGTGACGCACCACCATGACACGATGCACCATGCCTGTGACACAACGCCATGACACTATGCACCGTGCCTGTGACGCACCGCCATGACACTATGTCCCGTGCCTGTGACGCACCGCCATGACACGATGTACCATGCATGGAACGCACTGCCATGACATGATGAACCGTGCCTGTGACGCACCACCATGACACTATGTACCGTGCATGTGACGCACTGCCATGACACTATGTACCAGGCATTGGACGCACCGCCATGACACTATGTACCGCGCCAGTGACGCACCGCCATGACACTATGTACCGTGCCAGTGACGCACCGCCATGATACTATGTACCATGCCTGTGACGCACAGTCATGACACTATGTACCGTGCCTGTGCCACACCGCCAAGACACTGTGTACGGTGCCTGTGACGCACAGCCATGACACTATGTACCGTGCATGGAACGCACCGCCATGACACTATGTACCGTGGCTGTGCCGCACCGCCAAGACACTGTGTACGGTGCATGTGACACACCACCATGACACTATGTACTGTGGCTGTGACGCACCACCATGACACTATGTACCGTGGCTGTGACGCACCGCCGTGACACGATGTTTGTCCACGTATCTTTGCCTTATCAGTCATATTCTTTCTTTCTTTATTGTTCATGGCGAGATGATTATGGTGATGAAGAAGATGATGATGATTATGGTGATGAAGAAGATGATGATGATTATGATGATGGAGAAGATGATGATGATTATGATGATGATTATGGTGATGAAGACCATTCGGCCCCAGCAAGCTGGTCCTCCATTTCGTCCACCTCGGAAGGATGACAGGCTGAGTGAACCTGCCTGGCGCTTTTTAAATTTGACGATCGACCGGGATTCGCACTCGGGATCCTCGGAGCCCAAGGGAGCCCCCCCCCCGTGACCGCCAAAACCAGGCGTACGTTTTCCCACTCACCTTCACTCGAGAGTTAAACATCTATATGCGGCGGGACCGTTCGCGAGATCTTCAGGTGGAGTAGGGGAAAACAGGTGCAAGGGAGCAAGAGGGGATGGGGAAGGAAAAAAAAAAGGGTTGGAAGATCTGCGACCGTTCACTCGCCATAGATGTTGGCGCTGCAAATAATTAAACAAAGAAGAATTGATGAAACATGAAAAAGATGAAAGAAAAAAACAAAAACAAAATTAAACCATAATAATAATAATAATGCATTTATTTTATATAGCGATTTTCAGGAAGCCCAAAGACGCTTAGAAAGAAAAATGTGAAGAATTTAAGAACGAAACGCGGACTTCGTAGGAAACACGGTTCAGGTAATCAATAAACGCGGACTTCGTAGGAAACACGGTTCAGGTTTTCTGCCCGTTTTGTGTTTTCTCTTGAACTTCTCCCACCGCTGGTCGCGTCGTTTGACCTCGCAGGAGTTCAATTCAATGAAGTGATTTTCCCTGAAAGCTCCGGTGACTAATTCTCTGGGCATCCTCCGTCGTGCGAAGTCCTTCCTTGGCACACCTGAGCTCCTCACCACATACAAGGCTTTCATCCGCAGCTCAATGGAATACTGTTCCCCCCTCTGGGCTGGTGCTCCTGCCTCACACCTTGCTCGGCTTCACGCTGTTGAGGCCAAAGCTTTCAGAATCATTGGAATCTCCTGCGATGTAGTCAACGCCGAGGGCCTTTCACTCACTCACCGCAGGCAGGTTGGTGGTCTTTCTGTCTTCTACCGACACCTCTCCGGCCTTGCTCCCCCAGCTCTCTCTGTGCTCTGTCCCCCCAATATTCCTTCAGGTCGCACAAGATCTGCCTGCAACCCTCTTATGGTTAATCTGCCAAAGTCTAGGCTCTCTGCTCACCTTCACTCTTTCATTCCCCTTTTCTCCCGCCTCTGGAACAAACTCCCCCACTCCCTTCAATCCCACTCCTCCCTCCAGGTCTTTAAAACAGCTGTTCACCACCATCTCTTATCGTCCCCCATCGAAAACCTTGATCTTTTCTACCCCCGGTAATTCACCCCAGAGTCCTTGCAGTGTTCATATGTTTTAATCCTCTCCCACCTCCCCCCAAGTCCTCCCGATGTCCCTGCTCTCAAATGTTGTGTTTGTGTCCTTCCCCCTCTTCCCCCTCTCTTTTGTGTCCTTCCCCCTCTCTCCCCATCTTGTCTGCCGCTCCCCTTGTTTTTTGTGTTTTGTGTGTCGGTTTGTCTTTTTGTGTGATTAATGTTAGCTCTTTCACGAGCCTCGATCTTGTATACAAAAAAAAAAAAAAAAAAAAAAATCTCAACCGATCTGTTGTTATTATCTTACACGGATTTCAACAACAACATTCACCTCAGCTGAGGGAGAAACCATGACGAGAATTTCGCGCCTTCCGCAGGTTCTTGGAACACTGACCTCGCTTACAAGGGGAATTCTTGTGTTTGGAGAACCCGTCGTCCTGGTTTTAACAGTTTTATTTATGATTCAGCCATTCTGCACTCCATCTGCGGTAACATTCACATTTGTTCTTTGACCAAGTTTCACCTTCACTCCTGATCGCGTCCCCCACTTCCGCCCCTTCTGTTGCCGAGCAACCGTCAGCGTCTTCTGAGGAAAGGGAGGTCGCATGAAGGATTGAGTAGGAAGGAATGAGTGATGGAACGAAGGATGAAGGAAGGCAGTTGGGGTGTGTTCCGTTAGCAAGCAGCTCGTGTTCCGTTAGCAAGCACCTAGTGTTCGTTCCATTAGCAAGCAGCTAGTGTTCCATTAGCAAGCAGCTCGTGTTCCATCAGCAAGCAGCTAGTGTTCCATTAGCAAGCAGCTAGTGTTCCATTAGCAAGCAGCTCGTGTTCCATCACCAAGCAGCTCGTGTTCCATCAGCAAGCAGCTAGTGTTCCATTAGCAAGCAGCTAGTGTTCCATTAGCAAGCAGCTAGTGTTCCATAAGTAAGCAGCTAGTGTTCCATAAGTAAGCAACTCGTGTTCCATCAGCAAGCAGCTAGTGTTCCATTAGCAAGCAGCTAGTGTTCCATTAGCAAGCAGCTCGTGTTCCATCAGCAAGCAGCTAGTGTTCCATTAGCAAGCAGCTCGTGTTCCATTAGCAAGCAGCTCGTGTTCCATTACCAAGCAGCTAGTGTTCCATAAGTAAGCAACTCGTGGTCCATTAGCAAGCAACTCGTGTTCCATCAGCAAGCAGCTAGTGTTCCATTCGCAAGCAGCTCGTGTTCCATTAGCAAGCAGCTAGTGTTCCATTCGCAAGCAGCTAGTGTTCCATTAGCAAGCAGCTGGTGTTCCATAAGTAAGCAGCTGGTGTTCCATTAGCAAGCAGCTAGTGTTCCATTAGCAAGCAGCTAGTGTTCCATTAGCAAGCAGCTGGTGTTCCATTAGCAAGCAGCTCGTGTTCCATTAGCAAGCAGCTCGTGTTCCGTTAGCAAGCAGCTCGTGTTCCATGAGCAAGCAGCTCGTGTTCCATTAGCAAGTGCCTCGTGTTCCATAAGTAAGCAGCTGGTGTTCCATTAGCAAGCAGCTAGTGTTCCATTAGCAAGCAGCTAGTGTTCCATTAGCAAGCAGCTAGTGCTCCATTAGCAAGTGCCTAGTGCTCCATTAGCAAGCAGCTGGTGTTCCATTTATAGCAAGCAGCTAGTGTTCCATTAGCAAGCACCTAGTGTTCCATTAGCAAGCAGCTCGTGTTCCGTTAGCAAGCACCTGGTGTTCCATAAGTAAGCAGCTAGTGTTCCATAAGTAAGCAACTCGTGTTCCATCAGCCAGCAGCTAGTGTTCCATTAGCAAGCAGCTCGTGTTCCATTAGCAAGCAGCTCGTGTTCCGTTAGCAAGGAGCTAGTGTTCCATTAGCAAGCAGCTAGTGTTCCATTAGGAAGCGCCTAGTGTTCCATAAGTAAGCAGCTAGTGTTCAATTAGCAAGCAGCTCGTGTTCCATTAGCAAGCAGCTAGTGTTCCATTAGCAAGTGCCTCGTGTTCCATAAGTAAGCAGCTGGTGTTCCATTAGCAAGCAGCTAGTGTTCCATTAGCAAGCACCGCGTGTTCCATTAGCAAGCAGCTCGTGTTCCATTAGCAAGCACCTAGTGTTCCATAAGTATGCAGCTCGTGTTCCGTTAGCAAGCAGCTAGTGTTCCATTAGCAAGCAGCTAGTGTTCCATAAGTAAGCAGCTAGTGTTCCATTAGCAAGCAGCTAGTGTTCCATAAGTAAGCAGCTAGTGTTCCATAAGTAAGCAACTCGTGTTCCATCAGCAAGCAGCTAGTGTTCCATTAGCAATCAGCTAGTGTTCCATTAGCAAGCAGCTCGTGTTCCATCAGCAAGCAGCTAGTGTTCCGTTAGCAAGCAGCTAGTGTTCCATTAGCAAGCAGCTAGTGTTCCATTAGCAAGCAGCTAGTGTGCCATTAGCAAGCAGCTCGTGTTCCATTAGCAAGCAGCTCGTGTGCCATTGGCAAGCAGCTCGTGTTCCATTAGCAAGCAGCCAGTGTTCCATTAGCAAGCAGCTAGTGTTCCATTAGCAAGCAGCTAGTGTTCCATTAGCAAGCAGCTCGTGTTCCATTAGCAAGCAGCTCGTGTTCCATTAGCAATCGCCTAGTGTTCCATAAGTAAGCAGCTAGTGTTCAATTAGCAAGCAGCTCGTGTTCCATCAGCAAGCAGCTCGTGTTCCATCAGCAAGCAGCTAGTGTTCCATTAGCAAGCAGCTAGTGTTCCATTAGCAAGCAGCTAGTGTTCCATAAGTAAGCAGCTAGTGTTCCATAAGTAAGCAACTCGTGCTCCATCAGCAAGCAGCTAGTGTTCCATTAGCAAGCAGCTAGTGTTCCATTAGCAAGCAGCTCGTGTTCCATCAGCAAGCAGCTAGTGTTCCATTAGCAAGCAGCTCGTGTTCCATTAGCAAGCAGCTCGTGTTCCATTACCAAGCAGCTAGTGTTCCATAAGTAAGCAACTCGTGGTCCATTAGCAAGCAACTCGTGTTCCATCAGCAAGTAGCTAGTGTTCCATTCGCAAGCAGCTCGTGTTCCATTAGCAAGCAGCTAGTGTTCCATTCGCAAGCAGCTAGTGTTCCATTAGCAAGCAGCTGGTGTTCCATAAGTAAGCAGCTGGTGTTCCATTAGCAAGCAGCTAGTGTTCCATTAGCAAGCAGCTAGTGTTCCATTAGCAAGCAGCTGGTGTTCCATTAGCAAGCAGCTCGTGTTCCATTAGCAAGCAGCTCGTGTTCCGTTAGCAAGCAGCTCGTGTTCCATGAGCAAGCAGCTCGTGTTCCATTAGCAAGTGCCTCGTGTTCCATAAGTAAGCAGCTGGTGTTCCATTAGCAAGCAGCTAGTGTTCCATTAGCAAGCAGCTAGTGTTCCATTAGCAAGCAGCTAGTGCTCCATTAGCAAGTGCCTAGTGCTCCATTAGCAAGCAGCTGGTGTTCCATTTATAGCAAGCAGCTAGTGTTCCATTAGCAAGCACCTAGTGTTCCATTAGCAAGCAGCTCGTGTTCCGTTAGCAAGCACCTGGTGTTCCATAAGTAAGCAGCTAGTGTTCCATAAGTAAGCAACTCGTGTTCCATCAGCCAGCAGCTAGTGTTCCATTAGCAAGCAGCTCGTGTTCCATTAGCAAGCAGCTCGTGTTCCGTTAGCAAGGAGCTAGTGTTCCATTAGCAAGCAGCTAGTGTTCCATTAGGAAGCGCCTAGTGTTCCATAAGTAAGCAGCTAGTGTTCAATTAGCAAGCAGCTCGTGTTCCATTAGCAAGCAGCTAGTGTTCCATTAGCAAGTGCCTCGTGTTCCATAAGTAAGCAGCTGGTGTTCCATTAGCAAGCAGCTAGTGTTCCATTAGCAAGCACCACGTGTTCCATTAGCAAGCAGCTCGTGTTCCATTAGCAAGCACCTAGTGTTCCATAAGTATGCAGCTCGTGTTCCGTTAGCAAGCAGCTAGTGTTCCATTAGCAAGCAGCTAGTGTTCCATAAGTAAGCAACTAGTGTTCCATTAGCAAGCAGCTAGTGTTCCATAAGTAAGCAGCTAGTGTTCCATAAGTAAGCAACTCGTGTTCCATCAGCAAGCAGCTAGTGTTCCATTAGCAATCAGCTAGTGTTCCATTAGCAAGCAGCTCGTGTTCCATCAGCAAGCAGCTAGTGTTCCATTAGCAAGCAGCTCGAGTTCCATTCGCAAGCAACTCGTGTTCCATTACCAAGCAGCTAGTGTTCCATAAGTAAGCAACTCGTGGTCTATTAGCAAGCAACTCGTGTTCCATCAGCAAGCAGCTAGTGTTCCATGAGCAAGCAGCTCGTGTTCCATTAGCAAGCAGCTCGTGTTCCATTAGCAAGCAGCTAGTGTTCCATTAGCAAGCAGCTAGTGTTCCATTCGCAAGCAGCTAGTGTTCCATTAGCAAGCAGCTGGTGTTCCATAAGTAAGCAGCTGGTGTTCCATTAGCAAGCAGCTAGTGTTCCATTAGCAAGCAGCTCGTGTTCCATTAGCAAGCAGCTCGTGTTCCGTTAGCAAGCAGCTCATGTTCCATTAGCAAGCAGCTCGTGTTCCATTAGCAAGTGCCTCGTGTTCCATAAGTAAGCAGCTGGTGTTCCATTAGCAAGCAGCTAGTGTTCTATTAGCAAGCAGCTAGTGTTCCATGAGCAAGCAGCTAGTGCTCCATGAGCAAGTGCCTAGTGTTCCATAAGTAAGCAGCTGGTGTTCCATTTATAGCAAGCAGCTAGTGTTCCATTAGCAAGCACCTAGTGTTCCATGAGCAAGCAGCTCGTGTTCCGTTAGCAAGCACCTAGTGTTCCATAAGTAAGCAGCTAGTGTTCCATACGTAAGCAGCTAGTGTTCCATAGGTAAGCAACTCGTGTTCCATCAGCCAGCAGCTGGTGTTCCATTAGCAAGCAGCTCGTGTTCCATTAGCAAGCAGCTCGTGTTCCGTTAGCAAGCAGCTAGTGTTCCATTAGCAAGCAGCTCGTGTTCCATTAGCAAGCACATAGTGTTCCATTAGCAAGCAGCTCGTGTTCCATTAGCAAGCAGCTCGTGCTCCATTAGCAAGCAGCTCGTGTTCCGTTAGCAAGCAGCTAGTGTTCCATTAGCAAGCAGCTCGTGTTCCATGAGCAAGCAGCTAGTGTTCCATTAGCAAGCAGCTAGTGTTCCGTTAGCACGCAGCTCGTGTTCCATCAGCAAGCAGCTAGGGTTCCATTAGCAAGCAGCTAGAAACACCACCATGACACTATGTACCGTGCATGTGACACACCGCCTTGACACGATGTACCGTGCCTGTGACGCACCGCCATGACACTATGTACCGTGCCTGTGACGCACCGCCATGACACGATGTACCGTGCATGGAACGCACTGCCATGACATGATGTACCGTGCCTGTGATGCACCACCATGACACTATGTACCGTGCCTGTGCCGCACGGCCAAGACACTGTGTACGGTGCCTGTGACGAACAGCCATGACACTCTGTACAGTGCCTGTGACGCACCACAATGACACGTGTACCGTGCCTGTGACGCACCGCCATGACACTATGTACCGTGCCTGTGACGCACCGCCATGACACTATGTGCCGTGCCTGTGACGCATCGCCATGACACTATGTACCGTGCCTGTGACGCACCACCATGACACGATGCACCATGCCTGTGACACACCGCCATGACACTATGCACCGTGCCTGTGACGCACCGCCATGACACTATGTGCCGTTCCTGTGACGCATCGCCATGACACGATGTACCGTGCCTGTGAAGCACGACCATGACACTATGCACTGTGCCTGTGATGCACTGCCATGACACTATGTACCGTGCCTGTGACGCACGGCCATGACACTATGTACCGTGCCTGTGATGCACTGCCCTGACACGATGTACCGTGCCTGTGATGCACCACCATGACACAATGTACCATGCATGCGATGCACCACAATGACACTATGTACCGTGCCTGTGACGCACCACCATGACACTATGTACCGTGCCTGTGACGCACCACCATGACATTATGTACCGTGCCTGTGACGCACCACCATGACACTGTGTACCGTGCCTGTGATGCACCGCCATGACACGATGTACCCAGCCTGTGACGCATCGCCATGACATGATGTACCATGCCTGTGACGCACTGCCATGACACGATGTACCGTGCCTGTGACACACCACCATGACACGATGTACTGTGCCTGTGACGCACCGCCATGACACTGTGCACCGTGCCTGCGACGCACCACCATGACACTATGCACCGTGCCTGCGACGCACCACCATGACACTATGTACCGTGCCTGTGACGCACCACCATGACACGATGCACCATGCCTGTGACACAACGCCATGACACTATGCACCGTGCCTGTGACGCACCGCCATGACACTATGTCCCGTGCCTGTGACGCACCGCCATGACACGATGTACCATGCATGGAACGCACTGCCATGACATGATGAACCGTGCCTGTGACGCACCACCATGACACTATGTACCGTGCATGTGACGCACTGCCATGACACTATGTACCAGGCATTGGACGCACCGCCATGACACTATGTACCGCGCCAGTGACGCACCGCCATGACACTATGTACCGTGCCAGTGACGCACCGCCATGATACTATGTACCATGCCTGTGACGCACAGTCATGACACTATGTACCGTGCCTGTGCCACACCGCCAAGACACTGTGTACGGTGCCTGTGACGCACAGCCATGACACTATGTACCGTGCATGGAACGCACCGCCATGACACTATGTACCGTGGCTGTGCCGCACCGCCAAGACACTGTGTACGGTGCATGTGACACACCACCATGACACTATGTACTGTGGCTGTGACGCACCACCATGACACTATGTACCGTGGCTGTGACGCACCGCCGTGACACGATGTTTGTCCACGTATCTTTGCCTTATCAGTCATATTCTTTCTTTCTTTATTGTTCATGGCGAGATGATTATGGTGATGAAGAAGATGATGATGATTATGGTGATGAAGAAGATGATGATGATTATGATGATGGAGAAGATGATGATGATTATGATGATGATTATGGTGATGAAGACCATTCGGCCCCAGCAAGCTGGTCCTCCATTTCGTCCACCTCGGAAGGATGACAGGCTGAGTGAACCTGCCTGGCGCTTTTTAAATTTGACGATCGACCGGGATTCGCACTCGGGATCCTCGGAGCCCAAGGGAGCCCCCCCCCCCCCGTGACCGCCAAAACCAGGCGTACGTTTTCCCACTCACCTTCACTCGAGAGTTAAACATCTATATGCGGCGGGACCGTTCGCGAGATCTTCAGGTGGAGTAGGGGAAAACAGGTGCAAGGGAGCAAGAGGGGATGGGGAAGGAAAAAAAAAAGGGTTGGAAGATCTGCGACCGTTCACTCGCCATAGATGTTGGCGCTGCAAATAATTAAACAAAGAAGAATTGATGAAACATGAAAAAGATGAAAGAAAAAAACAAAAACAAAATTAAACCATAATAATAATAATAATGCATTTATTTTATATAGCGATTTTCAGGAAGCCCAAAGACGCTTAGAAAGAAAAATGTGAAGAATTTAAGAACGAAACGCGGACTTCGTAGGAAACACGGTTCAGGTAATCAATAAACGCGGACTTCGTAGGAAACACGGTTCAGGTTTTCTGCCCGTTTTGTGTTTTCTCTTGAACTTCTCCCACCGCTGGTCGCGTCGTTTGACCTCGCAGGAGTTCAATTCAATGAAGTGATTTTCCCTGAAAGCTCCGGTGACTAATTCTCTGGGCATCCTCCGTCGTGCGAAGTCCTTCCTTGGCACACCTGAGCTCCTCACCACATACAAGGCTTTCATCCGCAGCTCAATGGAATACTGTTCCCCCCTCTGGGCTGGTGCTCCTGCCTCACACCTTGCTCGGCTTCACGCTGTTGAGGCCAAAGCTTTCAGAATCATTGGAATCTCCTGCGATGTAGTCAACGCCGAGGGCCTTTCACTCACTCACCGCAGGCAGGTTGGTGGTCTTTCTGTCTTCTACCGACACCTCTCCGGCCTTGCTCCCCCAGCTCTCTCTGTGCTCTGTCCCCCCAATATTCCTTCAGGTCGCACAAGATCTGCCTGCAACCCTCTTATGGTTAATCTGCCAAAGTCTAGGCTCTCTGCTCACCTTCACTCTTTCATTCCCCTTTTCTCCCGCCTCTGGAACAAACTCCCCCACTCCCTTCAATCCCACTCCTCCCTCCAGGTCTTTAAAACAGCTGTTCACCACCATCTCTTATCGTCCCCCATCGAAAACCTTGATCTTTTCTACCCCCGGTAATTCACCCCAGAGTCCTTGCAGTGTTCATATGTTTTAATCCTCTCCCACCTCCCCCCAAGTCCTCCCGATGTCCCTGCTCTCAAATGTTGTGTTTGTGTCCTTCCCCCTCTTCCCCCTCTCTTTTGTGTCCTTCCCCCTCTCTCCCCATCTTGTCTGCCGCTCCCCTTGTTTTTTGTGTTTTGTGTGTCGGTTTGTCTTTTTGTGTGATTAATGTTAGCTCTTTCACGAGCCTCGATCTTGTATACAAAAAAAAAAAAAAAAAAAAAAATCTCAACCGATCTGTTGTTATTATCTTACACGGATTTCAACAACAACATTCACCTCAGCTGAGGGAGAAACCATGACGAGAATTTCGCGCCTTCCGCAGGTTCTTGGAACACTGACCTCGCTTACAAGGGGAATTCTTGTGTTTGGAGAACCCGTCGTCCTGGTTTTAACAGTTTTATTTATGATTCAGCCATTCTGCACTCCATCTGCGGTAACATTCACATTTGTTCTTTGACCAAGTTTCACCTTCACTCCTGATCGCGTCCCCCACTTCCGCCCCTTCTGTTGCCGAGCAACCGTCAGCGTCTTCTGAGGAAAGGGAGGTCGCATGAAGGATTGAGTAGGAAGGAATGAGTGATGGAACGAAGGATGAAGGAAGGCAGTTGGGGTGTGTTCCGTTAGCAAGCAGCTCGTGTTCCGTTAGCAAGCACCTAGTGTTCGTTCCATTAGCAAGCAGCTAGTGTTCCATTAGCAAGCAGCTCGTGTTCCATCAGCAAGCAGCTAGTGTTCCATTAGCAAGCAGCTAGTGTTCCATTAGCAAGCAGCTCGTGTTCCATCAGCAAGCAGCTCGTGTTCCATCAGCAAGCAGCTAGTGTTCCATTAGCAAGCAGCTAGTGTTCCATTAGCAAGCAGCTAGTGTTCCATAAGTAAGCAGCTAGTGTTCCATAAGTAAGCAACTCGTGTTCCATCAGCAAGCAGCTAGTGTTCCATTAGCAAGCAGCTAGTGTTCCATTAGCAAGCAGCTCGTGTTCCATCAGCAAGCAGCTAGTGTTCCATTAGCAAGCAGCTCGTGTTCCATTAGCAAGCAGCTCGTGTTCCATTACCAAGCAGCTAGTGTTCCATAAGTAAGCAACTCGTGGTCCATTAGCAAGCAACTCGTGTTCCATCAGCAAGCAGCTAGTGTTCCATTCGCAAGCAGCTCGTGTTCCATTAGCAAGCAGCTAGTGTTCCATTCGCAAGCAGCTAGTGTTCCATTAGCAAGCAGCTGGTGTTCCATAAGTAAGCAGCTGGTGTTCCATTAGCAAGCAGCTAGTGTTCCATTAGCAAGCAGCTAGTGTTCCATTAGCAAGCAGCTGGTGTTCCATTAGCAAGCAGCTCGTGTTCCATTAGCAAGCAGCTCGTGTTCCGTTAGCAAGCAGCTCGTGTTCCATGAGCAAGCAGCTCGTGTTCCATTAGCAAGTGCCTCGTGTTCCATAAGTAAGCAGCTGGTGTTCCATTAGCAAGCAGCTAGTGTTCCATTAGCAAGCAGCTAGTGTTCCATTAGCAAGCAGCTAGTGCTCCATTAGCAAGTGCCTAGTGCTCCATTAGCAAGCAGCTGGTGTTCCATTTATAGCAAGCAGCTAGTGTTCCATTAGCAAGCACCTAGTGTTCCATTAGCAAGCAGCTCGTGTTCCGTTAGCAAGCACCTGGTGTTCCATAAGTAAGCAGCTAGTGTTCCATAAGTAAGCAACTCGTGTTCCATCAGCCAGCAGCTAGTGTTCCATTAGCAAGCAGCTCGTGTTCCATTAGCAAGCAGCTCGTGTTCCGTTAGCAAGGAGCTAGTGTTCCATTAGCAAGCAGCTAGTGTTCCATTAGGAAGCGCCTAGTGTTCCATAAGTAAGCAGCTAGTGTTCAATTAGCAAGCAGCTCGTGTTCCATTAGCAAGCAGCTAGTGTTCCATTAGCAAGTGCCTCGTGTTCCATAAGTAAGCAGCTGGTGTTCCATTAGCAAGCAGCTAGTGTTCCATTAGCAAGCACCGCGTGTTCCATTAGCAAGCAGCTCGTGTTCCATTAGCAAGCACCTAGTGTTCCATAAGTATGCAGCTCGTGTTCCGTTAGCAAGCAGCTAGTGTTCCATTAGCAAGCAGCTAGTGTTCCATAAGTAAGCAGCTAGTGTTCCATTAGCAAGCAGCTAGTGTTCCATAAGTAAGCAGCTAGTGTTCCATAAGTAAGCAACTCGTGTTCCATCAGCAAGCAGCTAGTGTTCCATTAGCAATCAGCTAGTGTTCCATTAGCAAGCAGCTCGTGTTCCATCAGCAAGCAGCTAGTGTTCCATTAGCAAGCAGCTCGAGTTCCATTAGCAAGCAACTCGTGTTCCATTACCAAGCAGCTAGTGTTCCATAAGTAAGCAACTCGTGGTCTATTAGCAAGCAACTCGTGTTCCATCAGCAAGCAGCTAGTGTTCCATGAGCAAGCAGCTCGTGTTCCATTAGCAAGCAGCTCGTGTTCCATTAGCAAGCAGCTAGTGTTCCATTAGCAAGCAGCTAGTGTTCCATTCGCAAGCAGCTAGTGTTCCATTAGCAAGCAGCTGGTGTTCCATAAGTAAGCAGCTGGTGTTCCATTAGCAAGCAGCTAGTGTTCCATTAGCAAGCAGCTCGTGTTCCATTAGCAAGCAGCTGGTGTTCCATGAGCACGCAGCTCGTGTTCCATTCGCAAGCAGCTCGTGTTCCGTTAGCAAGCAGCTCATGTTCCATTAGCAAGCAGCTCGTGTTCCATAAGCAAGTGCCTCGTGTTCCATAAGTAAGCAGCTGGTGTTCCATTAGCAAGCAGCTAGTGTTCTATTAGCAAGCAGCAAGTGTTCCATGAGCAAGCAGCTAGTGCTCCATGAGCAAGTGCCTAGTGTTCCATAAGTAAGCAGCTGGTGTTCCATTTATAGCAAGCAGCTAGTGTTCCATTAGCAAGCACCTAGTGTTCCATGAGCAAGCAGCTCGTGTTCCGTTAGCAAGCACCTAGTGTTCCATAAGTAAGCAGCTAGTGTTCCATACGTAAGCAGCTAGTGTTCCATAGGTAAGCAACTCGTGTTCCATCAGCCAGCAGCTGGTGTTCCATTAGCAAGCAGCTCGTGTTCCATTAGCAAGCAGCTCGTGTTCCGTTAGCAAGCAGCTAGTGTTCCATTAGCAAGCAGCTAGTGTTCCATTAGCAAGCAGCTAGTGTGCCATTAGCAAGCAGCTCGTGTTCCATTAGCAAGCAGCTCGTGTGCCATTGGCAAGCAGCTCGTGTTCCATTAGCAAGCAGCCAGTGTTCCATTAGCAAGCAGCGAGTGTTCCATTAGCAAGCAGCTAGTGTTCCATTAGCAAGCAGCTCGTGTTCCATTAGCAATCGCCTAGTGTTCCATAAGTAAGCAGCTAGTGTTCAATTAGCAAGCAGCTCGTGTTCCATCAGCAAGCAGCTCGTGTTCCATCAGCAAGCAGCTAGTGTTCCATTAGCAAGCAGCTAGTGTTCCATTAGCAAGCAGCTAGTGTTCCATAAGTAAGCAGCTAGTGTTCCATAAGTAAGCAACTCGTGTTCCATCAGCAAGCAGCTCGTGTTCCATTAGCAAGCAGCTAGTGTTCCATTAGCAAGCAGCTCGTGTTCCATCAGCAAGCAGCTAGTGTTCCATTAGCAAGCAGCTCGTGTTCCATTAGCAAGCAGCTCGTGTTCCATTACCAAGCAGCTAGTGTTCCATAAGTAAGCAACTCGTGGTCCATTAGCAAGCAACTCGTGTTCCATCAGCAAGCAGCTAGTGTTCCATTCGCAAGCAGCTCGTGTTCCATTAGCAAGCAGCTAGTGTTCCATTCGCAAGCAGCTAGTGTTCCATTAGCAAGCAGCTGGTGTTCCATAAGTAAGCAGCTGGTGTTCCATTAGCAAGCAGCTAGTGTTCCATTAGCAAGCAGCTAGTGTTCCATTAGCAAGCAGCTGGTGTTCCATTAGCAAGCAGCTCGTGTTCCATTAGCAAGCAGCTCGTGTTCCGTTAGCAAGCAGCTCGTGTTCCATGAGCAAGCAGCTCGTGTTCCATTAGCAAGTGCCTCGTGTTCCATAAGTAAGCAGCTGGTGTTCCATTAGCAAGCAGCTAGTGTTCCATTAGCAAGCAGCTAGTGTTCCATTAGCAAGCAGCTAGTGCTCCATTAGCAAGTGCCTAGTGCTCCATTAGCAAGCAGCTGGTGTTCCATTTATAGCAAGCAGCTAGTGTTCCATTAGCAAGCACCTAGTGTTCCATTAGCAAGCAGCTCGTGTTCCGTTAGCAAGCACCTGGTGTTCCATAAGTAAGCACCTAGTGTTCCATAAGTAAGCAACTCGTGTTCCATCAGCCAGCAGCTAGTGTTCCATTAGCAAGCAGCTCGTGTTCCATTAGCAAGCAGCTCGTGTTCCGTTAGCAAGGAGCTAGTGTTCCATTAGCAAGCAGCTAGTGTTCCATTAGGAAGCGCCTAGTGTTCCATAAGTAAGCAGCTAGTGTTCAATTAGCAAGCAGCTCGTGTTCCATTAGCAAGCAGCTAGTGTTCCATTAGCAAGTGCCTCGTGTTCCATAAGTAAGCAGCTGGTGTTCCATTAGCAAGCAGCTAGTGTTCCATTAGCAAGCACCGCGTGTTCCATTAGCAAGCAGCTCGTGTTCCATTAGCAAGCACCTAGTGTTCCATAAGTATGCAGCTCGTGTTCCGTTAGCAAGCAGCTAGTGTTCCATTAGCAAGCAGCTAGTGTTCCATTAGCAAGCAGCTCGTGTTCCATCAGCAAGCAGCTAGTGTTCCATTAGCAAGCAGCTCGTGTTCCATTAGCAAGCAGCTCGTGTTCCATTACCAAGCAGCTAGTGTTCCATAAGTAAGCAACTCGTGGTCCATTAGCAAGCAACTCGTGTTCCATCAGCAAGCAGCTAGTGTTCCATTCGCAAGCAGCTCGTGTTCCATTAGCAAGCAGCTAGTGTTCCATTCGCAAGCAGCTAGTGTTCCATTAGCAAGCAGCTGGTGTTCCATAAGTAAGCAGCTGGTGTTCCATTAGCAAGCAGCTAGTGTTCCATTAGCAAGCAGCTAGTGTTCCATTAGCAAGCAGCTGGTGTTCCATTAGCAAGCAGCTCGTGTTCCATTAGCAAGCAGCTCGTGTTCCGTTAGCAAGCAGCTCGTGTTCCATGAGCAAGCAGCTCGTGTTCCATTAGCAAGTGCCTCGTGTTCCATAAGTAAGCAGCTGGTGTTCCATTAGCAAGCAGCTAGTGTTCCATTAGCAAGCAGCTAGTGTTCCATTAGCAAGCAGCTAGTGCTCCATTAGCAAGTGCCTAGTGCTCCATTAGCAAGCAGCTGGTGTTCCATTTATAGCAAGCAGCTAGTGTTCCATTAGCAAGCACCTAGTGTTCCATTAGCAAGCAGCTCGTGTTCCGTTAGCAAGCACCTGGTGTTCCATAAGTAAGCACCTAGTGTTCCATAAGTAAGCAACTCGTGTTCCATCAGCCAGCAGCTAGTGTTCCATTAGCAAGCAGCTCGTGTTCCATTAGCAAGCAGCTCGTTTTCCGTTAGCAAGGAGCTAGTGTTCCATTAGCAAGCAGCTAGTGTTCCATTAGGAAGCGCCTAGTGTTCCATAAGTAAGCAGCTAGTGTTCAATTAGCAAGCAGCTCGTGTTCCATTAGCAAGCAGCTAGTGTTCCATTAGCAAGTGCCTCGTGTTCCATAAGTAAGCAGCTGGTGTTCCATTAGCAAGCAGCTAGTGTTCCATTAGCAAGCACCGCGTGTTCCATTAGCAAGCAGCTCGTGTTCCATTAGCAAGCACCTAGTGTTCCATAAGTATGCAGCTCGTGTTCCGTTAGCAAGCAGCTAGTGTTCCATTAGCAAGCAGCTAGTGTTCCATAAGTAAGCAACTAGTGTTCCATTAGCAAGCAGCTAGTGTTCCATAAGTAAGCAGCTGGTGTTCCATAAGTAAGCAACTCGTGTTCCATCAGCAAGCAGCTAGTGTTCCATTAGCAATCAGCTAGTGTTCCATTAGCAAGCAGCTCGTGTTCCATCAGCAAGCAGCTAGTGTTCCATTAGCAAGCAGCTCGAGTTCCATTAGCAAGCAACTCGTGTTCCATTACCAAGCAGCTAGTGTTCCATAAGTAAGCAACTCGTGGTCTATTAGCAAGCAACTCGTGTTCCATCAGCAAGCAGCTAGTGTTCCATGAGCAAGCAGCTCGTGTTCCATTAGCAAGCAGCTCGTGTTCCATTAGCAAGCAGCTAGTGTTCCATTAGCAAGCAGCTAGTGTTCCATTCGCAAGCAGCTAGTGTTCCATTAGCAAGCAGCTGGTGTTCCATAAGTAAGCAGCTGGTGTTCCATTAGCAAGCAGCTAGTGTTCCATTAGCAAGCAGCTCGTGTTCCATTAGCAAGCAGCTCGTGTTCCGTTAGCAAGCAGCTCATGTTCCATTAGCAAGCAGCTCGTGTTCCATTAGCAAGTGCCTCGTGTTCCATAAGTAAGCAGCTGGTGTTCCATTAGCAAGCAGCTAGTGTTCTATTAGCAAGCAGCTAGTGTTCCATGAGCAAGCAGCTAGTGCTCCATGAGCAAGTGCCTAGTGTTCCATAAGTAAGCAGCTGGTGTTCCATTTATAGCAAGCAGCTAGTGTTCCATTAGCAAGCACCTAGTGTTCCATGAGCAAGCAGCTCGTGTTCCGTTAGCAAGCACCTAGTGTTCCATAAGTAAGCAGCTAGTGTTCCATACGTAAGCAGCTAGTGTTCCATAGGTAAGCAACTCGTGTTCCATCAGCCAGCAGCTGGTGTTCCATTAGCAAGCAGCTCGTGTTCCATTAGCAAGCAGCTCGTGTTCCGTTAGCAAGCAGCTAGTGTTCCATTAGCAAGCAGCTAGTGTTCCATTAGCAAGCAGCTAGTGTGCCATTAGCAAGCAGCTCGTGTTCCATTAGCAAGCAGCTCGTGTGCCATTGGCAAGCAGCTCGTGTTCCATTAGCAAGCAGCCAGTGTTCCATTAGCAAGCAGCTAGTGTTCCATTAGCAAGCAGCTAGTGTTCCATTAGCAAGCAGCTCGTGTTCCATTAGCAAGCAGCTCGTGTTCCATTAGCAATCGCCTAGTGTTCCATAAGTAAGCAGCTAGTGTTCAATTAGCAAGCAGCTCGTGTTCCATTAGCAAGCAGCTCGTGTTCCATTAGCAAGTGCCTCGTGCTCCATAAGTAAGCAGCTGGTGTTCCATTAGCAAGCAGCTCGTGTTCCATTAGCAAGCACATAGTGTTCCATTAGCAAGCAGCTCGTGTTCCATTAGCAAGCAGCTCGTGCTCCATTAGCAAGCACCTGGTGTTCCATAAGTAAGCAGCTACTGTTCCATCAGCAAGTGCCTCGTGTTCCATTAGCAAGCAGCTCGTGTTCCATTCGCAAGCAGCTCGTGTTCCGTTAGCAAGCAGCTAGTGTTCCATTAGCAAGCAGCTCGTGTTCCATGAGCAAGCAGCTAGTGTTCCATTAGCAAGCAGCTAGTGTTCCGTTAGCACGCAGCTCGTGTTCCATCAGCAAGCAGCTAGGGTTCCATTAGCAAGCAGCTAGAAACACCACCATGACACTATGTACCGTGCATGTGACACACCGCCTTGACACGATGTACCGTGCCTGTGACGCACCGCCATGACACTATGTACCGTGCCTGTGACGCACCGCCATGACACGATGTACCGTGCATGGAACGCACTGCCATGACATGATGTACCGTGCCTGTGATGCACCACCATGACACTATGTACCGTGCCTGTGCCGCACGGCCAAGACACTGTGTACGGTGCCTGTGACGAACAGCCATGACACTCTGTACAGTGCCTGTGACGCACCACAATGACACGTGTACCGTGCCTGTGACGCACCGCCATGACACTATGTACCGTGCCTGTGACGCACCGCCATGACACTATGTGCCGTGCCTGTGACGCATCGCCATGACACGATGTACCGTGCCTGTGACGCACGACCATGACACTATGCACTGTGCCTGTGATGCACTGCCATGACACTATGTACCGTGCCTGTGACGCACGGCCATGACACTATGTACCGTGCCTGTGATGCACTGCCCTGACACGATGTGCCGTGTTTGGACGCACTGCCATGACACTATGTACCATGCAAGTGATGCACCACCATGACACTATGTACCGTGCCTGTGACGCACCACCATGACACAATGTACCATGCATGCGATGCACCACAATGACACTATGTACCGTGCCTGTGACGCACCACCATGACACTATGTACCGTGCCTGTGACGCACCACCATGACACTATGTACCGTGCCTGTGACGCACCACCATGACATTATGTACCGTGCCTGTGACGCACCACCATGACACTGTGTAACGTGCCTGTGATGCACCGCCATGACACGATGTACCCAGCCTGTGACGCATCGCCATGACATGATGTACCATGCCTGTGACGCACTGCCATGACACGATGTACCGCGCCTGTGACACACCACCATGACACGATGTACTGTGCCTGTGACGCACCGCCATGACACTGTGCACCGTGCCTGCGACGCACCACCATGACACTATGCACCGTGCCTGCGACGCACCACCATGACACTATGTACCGTGCCTGTGACGCACCACCATGACACGATGTACCGTGGCTGTGCCGCACCGCCAAGACACTGTGTACGGTGCCTGTGACACACCACCATGACACTGTGTACGGTGCCTGTGACACACCACCATGACACTATGTACCGTGGCTGTGACGCACCACCATGACACGATGTACCGTGCCTGTGACGCACCGCCATGACACTATGTACCGTGCCTGTGACGCACCGCCATGACACGATGTACCGTGCATGGAACGCACTGCCATGACATGATGTACCGTGCCTGTGATGCACCACCATGACACTATGTACCGTGCATGTGACGCACCGCCATGACACTATGTACCATGCCTGTGACACACCGCCATGACACTATGCACCGTGCCTGTGACGCACCGCCATGACACTATGTTCCGTGCCTGTGACGCACCGCCATGATACTATGTACCATGCCTGTGACGCACCACCATGACACTATGTACCGTGGCTGTGACGCACCGCCGTGACACGATGTTTGTCCACGTATCTTTGCCTAATCAGTCATATTCTTTCTTTCTTTATTGTTCATGGCGAGATGATTATGGTGATGAAGAAGATGATGATGATTATGGTGATGAAGAAGATGATGATGATTATGATGATGGAGAAGATGATGATGATTATGATGATGATTATGGTGATGAAGACCATTCGGCCCCAGCAAGCTGGTCCTCCATTTCGTCCACCTCGGAAGGATGACAGGCTGAGTGAACCTGCCTGGCGCTTTTTAAATTTGACGATCGACCGGGATTCGCACTCGGGATCCTCAGAGCCCAAGGGAGCCCCCCCCCCCCCGTGACCGCCAAAACCAGGCGTACGTTTTCCCACTCACCTTCACTCGAGAGTTAAACATCTATATGCGGCGGGACCGTTCGCGAGATCTTCAGGTGGAGTAGGGGAAAACAGGTGCAAGGGAGCAAGAGGGGACGGAGAAGGGAAAAAAAAAGGGTTGGAAGATCTGCGACCGTTCACTCGCCATAGATGTTGGCGCTGCAAATAATTAAACAAAGAAGAATTGATGAAACATGAAAAAGATGAAAGAAAAAAACAAAAACAAAATTAAACCATAATAATAATAATAATGCATTTATTTTATATAGCGATTTTCAGGAAGCCCAAAGACGCTTAGAAAGAAAAATGTGAAGAATTTAAGAACGAAACGCGGACTTCGTAGGAAACACGGTTCAGGTAATCAATAAACGCGGACTTCGTAGGAAACACGGTTCAGGTTTTCTGCCCGTTTTGTGTTTTCTCTTGAACTTCTCCCACCGCTGGTCGCGTCGTTTGACCTCGCAGGAGTTCAATTCAATGAAGTGATTTTCCCTGAAAGCTCCGGTGACTAATTCTCTGGGCATCCTCCGTCGCGCGAAGTCCTTCCTTGGCACACCTGAGCTCCTCACCACATACAAGGCTTTCATCCGCAGCTCAATGGAATACTGTTCCCCCCTCTGGGCTGGTGCTCCTGCCTCACACCTTGCTCGGCTTCACGCTGTTGAGGCCAAAGCTTTCAGAATCATTGGAATCTCCTGCGATGTAGTCAACGCCGAGGGCCTTTCACTCACTCACCGCAGGCAGGTTGGTGGTCTTTCTGTCTTCTACCGACTCCTCTCCGGCCTTGCTCCCCCAGCTCTCTCTGTGCTCTGTCCCCCCAATATTCCTTCAGGTCGCACAAGACCTGCCTGCAACCCTCTTATGGTTAAACTGCCAAAGTCTAGGCTCTCTGCTCACCTTCACTCTTTCATTCCCCTTTTCTCCCGCCTCTGGAACAAACTCCCCCACTCCCTTCAATCCCACTCCTCCCTCCAGGTCTTTAAAACAGCTGTTCACCACCATCTCTTATCGTCCCCCATCGAAAACCTTGATCTTTTCTACCCCCGGTAATTCACCCCAGAGTCCTTGCAGTGTTCATATGTTTTAATCCTCTCCCACCTCCCCCCAAGTCCTCCCGATGTCCCTGCTCTCAAATGTTGTGTTTGTGTCCTTCCCCCTCTTCCCCCTCTCTTTTGTGTCCTTCCCCCTCTCTCCCCATCTTGTCTGCCGCTCCCCTTGTTTTTTGTGTTTTGTGTGTCGGTTTGTCTTTTTGTGTGATTAATGTTAGCTCTTTCACGAGCCTCGATCTTGTATACAAAAAAAAAAAAAAAAAAAAAAAAATCTCAACCGATCTGTTGTTATTATCTTACACGGATTTCAACAACAACATTCACCTCAGCTGAGGGAGAAACCATGACGAGAATTTCGCGCCTTCCGCAGGTTCTTGGAACACTGACCTCGCTTACAAGGGGAATTCTTGTGTTTGGAGAACCCGTCGTCCTGGTTTTAACAGTTTTATTTATGATTCAGCCATTCTGCACTCCATCTGCGGTAACATTCACATTTGTTCTTTGACCAAGTTTCACCTTCACTCCTGATCGCGTCCCCCACTTCCGCCCCTTCTGTTGCCGAGCAACCGTCTTCTGAGGAAAGGGAGGTCGCATGAAGGATTGAGTAGGAAGGAATGAGTGATGGAACGAAGGCTGAAGGAAGGCAGTTGGGGTTTGTTCCGTTAGCAAGCAGCTCGTGTTCCGTTAGCAAGCACCTAGTGTTCCATTAGCAAGCAGCTAGTGTTCCATTAGCAAGCAGCTCGTGTTCCATCAGCAAGCAGCTAGTGTTCCATTAGCAAGCAGCTAGTGTTCCATGAGCAAGCAGCTCGTGTTCCATTAGCAAGCAGCTAGTGTTCCATTAGCAAGCAGCTAGTGTTCCATTCGCAAGCAGGTAGTGTTCCATTAGCAAGCAGCTGGTGTTCCATAAGTAAGCAGCTGGTGTTCCATTAGCAAGCAGCTAGTGTTCCATCAGCAAGCAGCTGGTGTTCCATTAGCAAGCAGCTCGTGTTCCATTAGCAAGCAGCTCGTGTTCCGTTAGCAAGCAGCTCGTGTTCCATTAGCAAGCAGCTCGTGTTCCATTAGCAAGTGCCTCGTGTTCCATAAGTAAGCAGCTGGTGTTCCATTAGCAAGCAGCTAGTGTTCCATTAGCAAGCAGCTAGTGTTCCATTAGCAAGCAGCTAGTGCTCCATTAGCAAGTGCCTAGTGCTCCATTAGCAAGCAGCTGGTGTTCCATTTATAGCAAGCAGCTAGTGTTCCATTAGCAAGCACCTAGTGTTCCATTAGCAAGCAGCTCGTGTTCCGTTAGCAAGCACCTGGTGTTCCATAAGTAAGCAGCTAGTGTTCCATAAGTAAGCAACTGGTGTTCCATCAGCCAGCAGCTAGTGTTCCATTAGCAAGCAGCTCGTGTTCCATTAGCAAGCAACTCGTGTTCCGTTAGCAAGGAGCTAGTGTTCCATTAGCAAGCAGCTAGTGTTCCATTAGGAAGCGCCTAGTGTTCCATAAGTAAGCAGCTAGTGTTCAATTAGCAAGCAGCTCGTGTTCCATTAGCAAGCAGCTTGTGTTCCATTAGCAAGTGCCTCGTGTTCCGTTAGCAAGGAGCTAGTGTTCCATTAGCAAGCAGCTAGTGTTCCATTAGGAAGCGCCTAGTGTTCCATAAGTAAGCAGCTAGTGTTCAATTAGCAAGCAGCTCGTGTTCCATTAGCAAGCAGCTAGTGTTCCATTAGCAAGCACCGCGTGTTCCATTAGCAAGCAGCTCGTGTTCCATTAGCAAGCACCTAGTGTTCCATAAGTATGCAGCTCGTGTTCCGTTAGCAAGCAGCTAGTGTTCCATCAGCAAGCAGCTCGTGTTCCGTTAGCAAGCAGCTAGTATTCCATTAGCAAGCAGCTCGTGTTCCATCAGCAAGCAGCTAGTGATCCGTTAGCAAGCAGGTAGTGATCCGTTAGCAAGCAGGTAGTGCTCCATTCGCAACCAGCTCGTGTTCCGTTCGCAAGCAGCTCGTGTTCCATTAGCAAGCAGCTAGTGTTCCATTAGCAAGCAGCTAGTGTTCTGTTAGCAAGCAGCTCGTATTCCATTAGCAAGCAGCTCATGTTCCGTTAGCAAGCCGCTCATGTTCCATTAGCAAGCAGCTCCTGTTCCGTTAGCAAGCAGCTCGTATTCCATGAGCAAGCAGCTCATGTTCCGTTAGCAAGCAGCTCATGTTCCATTCGCAAGCAACTAGTGTTCCATTAGCAAGCAGCTAGTGTTCCATGAGCAAGCAGCTAGTGTTCCACTAGCAAGCAGCTAGTGTTCCATTAGCAAGCAGCTAGTGCTCCATTAGCAAGCAGCTGGTGCTCCATTAGCAAGCAGCTCATGTTCCATTAGCAAGCAGCTAGTGTTCCATTAGCAAGCAGCTAGTGTTCCATTAGAAAGCAGCTCATGTTCCATTAGCAAGCAGCTAGTGTTCTGTTAGCAAGCAGCTCATGTTCCATTAGCAAGCAGCTCCTGTTCCGTTAGCAAGCAGCTCGTATTCCATTAGCAAGCAGCTCACGTTCCGTTAGCAAGCAGCTCATGTTCCATTAGCAAGCACCTAGTGTTCCATTAGCAAGCAGCTAGTGTTACATTAGCAAGCAGCTCGTTTTCCATTCGCAAGCAGCTGGTGTTCCATTAGCAAGCAGCGGGTGTTCCATTACCAAGCAGCTGGTGTTCCACGAGCAAGCAGCTAGTGTTCCATTAGCAAGCAGCTAGTGTTCCATTAGGAAGCAGCTCGTTTTCCATTCGTAAGCAGCTGGTGTTCCATTAGCAAGCAGCGAGTGTTCCATTACCAAGCAGCTGGTGTTCCACCAGCAAGCAGCTAGTGTTCTATTAGCAAGCAGCTCGTGTTCCATTAGCAAGCAGCTAGTGTTCCATTAGCAAGCAGCTCGTGTTCCATTAGCAAGCAGCTCGTGTGCCATTGGCAAGCAGCTCGTGTTCCATTAGCAAGCAGCCAGTGTTCCATTAGCAAGCAGCTAGTGTTCCATTAGCAAGCAGCTCGTGTTCCATTAGCAAGCAGCTCGTGTTCCATTGGCAAGCGGCTCGTGTTCCATCAGCAAGCAGCTAGTGTTCCATTTGGCAAGCAGCTCGTGTTCCATTAGCAAGCAGCTCGTGTTCCATTAGCAAGCAGCTCGTGTTCCATTAGCAAGCAGCTCGTGTTCCATTGGCAAGCAGCTCGTGTTCCATAAGTAAGCAGCTGGTGTTCCATTAGCAAGCAGCTAGTGTTCTATTAGCAAGCAGCTAGTGTTCCATGAGCAAGCAGCTAGTGCTCCATGAGCAAGTGCCTAGTGTTCCATAAGTAAGCAGCTGGTGTTCCATTTATAGCAAGCAGCTCGTGTTCCATTAGCAAGCAGCTCGTGTTCCATTAGCAAGTGCCTCGTGCTCCATAAGTAAGCAGCTGGTGTTCCATTAGCAAGCAGCTCGTGTTCCATTAGCAAGCACATCGTGTTCCATTAGCAAGCAGCTCGTGTTCCATTAGCAAGCAGCTCGTGCTCCATTAGCAAGCACCTGGTGTTCCATAAGTAAGCAGCTACTGTTCCATCAGCAAGTGCCTCGTGTTCCATTAGCAAGCAGCTCGTGTTCCATTAGCAAGCAGCTCGTGTTCCGTTAGCAAGCAGCTAGTGTTCCATTAGCAAGCAGCTCGTGTTCCACGAGCAAGCAGCTAGTGTTCCATTAGCAAGCAGCTAGTGTTCCGTTAGCACGCAGCTCGTGTTCCATTAGCACGCAGCTAGTGTTCCATCAGCAAGCAGCTCGTGTTCCGTTAGCACGCAGCTCGTGTTCCATTAGCAAACAGCTAGTGTTCCATTAGCAAGCAGCTAGAAACACCACCATGACACTATGTACCGTGCATGTGACACACCGCCTTGACACGATGTACCGTGCCTGTGACGCACCGCCATGACACTATGTACCGTGCCTGTGACGCACCGCCATGACACGATGTACCGTGCATGGAACGCACTGCCATGACATGATGTACCGTGCCTGTGATGCACCACCATGACACTATGTACCGTGCATGTGACGCACCGCCATGACACTATGTACCAGGCATGGGACGCACCGCCATGACACTATGTACCGTGCCAGTGACGCACCGACATGATACTATGTTCCGTGCCTGTGATGCACCACCATGAAACTATGTACCGTGCCTGTGCCGCACGGCCAAGACACTGTGTACGGTGCCTGTGACGAACAGCCATGACACTCTGTACAGTGCCTGTGACGCACCACAATGACACGTGTGCCGTGCCTGTGACGCACCGCCATGACACTATGTGCCGTGCCTGTGATGCACCACCATGACACTATGTACCATGCATGTGACGCACTGCCATGACACTATGTAGGGGAAGGTGGGGCAAAATGGCACACTTAAGCTTTCTTTGAAATTTTATCCAAAATGATGCAGTATCTATCTATAATTCCAGTAATCTCTGTACGTTTGTACGTCTGTACGTTTGTTTGTCTGTGACCGCTGTTTCTCGACAACCACGGGTCCGATATACTTTTAACTTGCCAGGTATATTGCTGGGGACCCGAGGATGTGCCTTTTCAAGGTTTCATATTAATCGGACAATTACTTACCGAGCTATGTCCAAAAAACGATTCAACCAATCAGAGAGCAGCGAACGATCGCGTGTGCCGAACGTGGAGGACACACTCTGCCTCGGATGGCACATTTGAGAGCGTATTCATTTATTTCACGTTTGCAAACTATGTTGGCGTTAAACTATGTTTTAAAACTAATAAAACCGAATTTGCGATTCATTCGCTTTCCTGCGCGTTTGTGCACGCGATGGCGATTTCTTTACCAAACTCCGGAAGCCGTTCGCTTTGGACCAAACCATTGCATGTAAATAGAGGGGGGGGATTGTCACCACTCGCAAGCCGTTCGCTTTGGACCAAACCATTTCATGTAAATAGAGGGGGGGGGATATAATTTTAGATATAGATATAGTACGGGCAATGCCCTAGTATCTGAAATCAGACAGTGTCTTTACAATCATTATTCCATTATAAATACACAAATTACTTGGTATTAGAATCAAATCAACCATTCACTGGTGAGAACCAAAGACCAAAAATGTGCTAAGTGGGCCATTTTGTACACCACGTTGGGCAAAATGGCCCCCACATATGGGGCAATATGGTCCACCCGTGGGGCAATATGGTCACCCCATTGAAAAACATAATAATTACCCTCAGAGTCACCAATCAAAACACTTTGAACCTGAAATAATATTTATTGTGAAAAATTACAGACTACAAGGTGAGATTATGCACATAATTAGGCACAAAAGTCACAGATGAAATTCACATCTTCTTCATCCACACCTGCACAACCATCATGGGCCCAAAGACGACAGACTGTGCACTTTATCCATCCTTCTCCTATCACACTATAACTTTCCCGGCAGAATAAGCACATTGTTCCATCATCATCCTCAGACTCGCTAGATTCTTCTGGTGCCGTAAATATAGCCCGTTTACCCTTCACTATCTTCTTTTTTGGCTTTTCTGCAACTTTCTTTTGCTTCTGAAGTTTTTTTTCAGCTCTCTGCTTTGCCTTCTCTGCCTTCTGTGCTTCCTGTCTTTTCTTTTCTTCAGCTGCATCAGCAAGTCGTTTCTTGTATGGGCTTGATGTTAAATGCTCTGACATTGACCTTTTTGATTGACGTGTTGTAGGCCTACCCTTAGCAGGAGTAGCCTTAGGTGGGGGACTGATTTGAAAGGGTGAAATGAACTCCCTACTGGTGCTTGCAACAGCAGGTCTTGGAACAGCAGCATGTCTTTGAGTGTTACCAATGGGTCTCACAGCATTTTCGGGGCCTCTCACAGCATTAGCATCAGGTGCAGGACCACCAACAGGTCTCACAGCATTTTCAGGGCCTCTCACAGCATTAACGTTAGGTGCAGGACCACCAACAGGTCTCACAGCATTTTCAGGGCCTCTTGCAGCAGATGTCGCTTCAGGCTGACGGATGGAAAGGTCTTGATGTCGTGAAAAAAAGCCTCGCAACCAATCTTTTCCAGCGATTGCATTCTTGAAAGGATGCTGGAGGTGATTCTGTTCTGCCATCTGGTACGCCAATCGACGGACCTCCACTGTGGTCATCCCAAACATCATCTGCTCCATACTCAATATATACTGCACTAGTGCTGTTTCCATTTCTGTGGAGAAGACCATCTTGTAACGACCAAGAGTTTTTGATGAGCCCTTCGCACTCGCAGTCTTGTTCCCACCCTTGTGGCGTCGTTTAAGTGTGGTTTTGGGGACTCCAAATTCTTTCGCAGCCTTTTTATACCCCATGTCACCATTCTCTATTGCTTGAAGGGCTGCCTCCATTGCCTCCACAGTCCAAGACTGCCTGGTTGATTTCCGTACATAATTGCGGGGCATCTTCACCTGCAAATACACAAATGTGTGTATAAATACTCATGCATTGTTCCAACTAGGCAATTGTACACGGGTGCCCTCTCAGATTTCTTATAATCACCCTGCCCCTTTGTGAGAGTAAGGTCCAATGTTTCTATCTTACTTCCACAGAAAATCAAAATTCAAACAGTGACCATTTTGATGACCCATAATCCCTTATTCCTAACCCTCATTACCCGACTTGGTGAGAACAGCACTAACTAAAGCAGACAACAATCATGAAGCACCCTGCCCAATAGATGAACTTATATTTCAGTGCATAAAATGACATGGTATAAGTAGATATGTATAAGTTACATGCATGCATGCAGCCAGCCAGCATGCAAGCATGCATACATACAGACATACATACATACATACATATAGGGTAGGCCTACATGTATACATAGGCCTACATATTTGTAACAAAAATAAGAAACATGTATGGGGTAAAATGGCCCACTAAAGGGTAAAATGGTACCCCACGGGCCATTTTACCCCAGGGAAATGGACCGTTTTGCCCCATGAACGACCTCCATGAAAACCTGACATCATTGGAAACCACATGTACTGGGCAGAATGTTTCAAAGGTCAATTTTAGTGACTGACTTATACTCTAAAAGCATGCAGTAACACTAGGAAATATGAGTCACTCTGTCACCACAAACACAATTTTCTCACATACCTACCGATAGATCCTAGTAGGTGTCAAAATGTTGGATGGTTCAGCTCGAGTTCAAGACTGGATAGGGATGGCCACCATGTTGTTACTTTCTGCTAATCCACAAAGGAATGTTTTAACATGAACAGCCACAAGATGGCAGCAGCTGCTGGTGGAATATACCAAGGGGTCCATATGACCCAAGGGGTCCATTTTGTACCACTTTCCCCTACCGTGCCTGTGATGCACCACCATGACACTATGTACCGTGCCTGTGACGCACCACCATGACACTATGTACCCAGCCTGTGACGCATCGCCATGACACTATTTACCGTGCCCGTGACGCGCCGCCATGACACGATGTACCGTCCCTGTGATGCACCGCCATGACACTATGTACCGTGCCTGTGACACACCGCCATGACACTATGTACCGTGTCTGTGACGCACCGCCATGACACGATGTACCGTGCCTGTGACGCACGGCCATGACACTATGTACCGTGCCTGTGACGCACCGCCATGACACTATGTACCGTGCCTGTGACGCACAGCCATGATACTATGTACCGTGCCTGTGACGCACCACCATGACACTATGTACCGTGCCTGTGACGCACCGCCATGACACTATGCACCGTGCCTGTGATGCACCGCCATGACACTATGTACCGTGCCTGTGACACACCGCCATGACACTATGTACCGTGCCTGTGACGCACCACCATGACACTATGTACCATGCATGTGACGCACCACCATGACACTATGTACCGTGCCTGTGACCCACCACCATGACACTGTGTACCGTGCCTGTGACGCACCACCATGACACTATGTACCGTGCCTGTGACGCACCACCATGACACTGTGTACCGTGCATGTGACGCACCGCCATGACACTATGTACCAGGCATGGGACGCACCGCCATGACACTATGTACCGTGCCTGTGACGCACCGCCATGATACTATGTACCGTGCCTGTGATGCACCACCATGACACTATGTACCATGCCTGTGACGCACAGTCATGACACTATGTACCGTGCCAGTGACACACCGTCATGACACTTTGTACCTTGCCTGTGGCGCACCACCATGACACTATGCACCGTGCCTGTGATGCACAGCCATGACACTATGTATCGTGCCTGTGACACACCGCCATGACACTATGTACCGTGCCTGTGACGCACCACCATGACACTATGTACCATGCATGTGACGCACCACCATGACACTATGTACCGTGCCTGTGACGCACCGCCATGACACTATGTACCGTGCCTGTGACGCATCGCCATGACACTATGTACAGTGCCTGTGACGCACCGCCATGACACTATGTACCGTGCCTGTGATGCACTGCCATGACACTATGTACCGTGCCTGTGACGCACCACCATGACATTATATACCGTGCCTGTGACGCATCGCCATGACACTATGTACAGTGCCTGTGACGCACCGCCATGACACTATTTACCGTGCCTGTGATGCGCCGCCATGACACTATGTACCGTGCCTGTGACGCACCGCAATGACACGATGTATATCCACGTATCTTTGCCTTATCAGTCATATTCTTTCTTTCTTTATTATTCATGGCGAGATGATTATGGTGATGAAGAAGATGAGGATGATTATGGTGATGAAGAAGATGATGATGATTATGATGATGATTCTGGTGATGAAGACCATTCGGCCCCAGCAAGCTGGTCCTCCATTTCGTCCACCTCGGAAGGATGACAGGCTGAGTGAACCTGCCTGGCGCTTTTTTAATTTGACGATCGACCGGGATTCGCACTCGGGATCCTCGGAGCCCAAGGGAGCCCCGTGACCGCCAAAACCATGCGTACGTTTTCCCACTCACCTTCACTCGAGAGTTAAACATCTAGATGCGGCGGGACCGTTCGCGAGATCTTCAGGTGGAGTAGGGGAAAACAGGTGCAAGGGAGCAAGAGGGGACGGGGAAGGAAAAAAAAAAGGGTTGGAAGATCTGCGACCGTTCACTCGCCATAGATGTTGGCGCTGCAAATAATTAAACAAAGATGCATTGATGAAACATGAATAAGGTGAAAAAAAACGAAAGAAAAAAACAAAAACAAAATTAAAGCATAGAAAGAAAAATGTGAAGAATTTAACAACGAAACGCGGACTTCGCAGGAAACACAGTTCAGGTAATTAATAAACGCGGACTTCGTAGGAAACACGGTTCAGGTAATTAATAAACGCGGACTTCGTAGGAAACACGGTTCAGGTTTTCCGCCCGTTTTGTGTTTTCTCTTGAACTTCTCCCACCGCTGGTCGCGTCGTTTGACCTCGCAGGAGTTCAATTCAATGAAGTGATTTTCCCTGAAAGCTCCGGTGACGAATTCTCAACCGATCTGTTGTTATTATCTTGCACGGATTTCAACAACAACATTCACCTCAGCTGAGGGAGAAACCATGACGAGAATTTCGCGCCTTCCGCAGGTTCTTGGAACACTGACCTCGCTTACAAGGGGAATTCTTGTGTTTTGGAGAACTCGTCGTCCTGGGTTTAACAGTTTTATTTATGATTCAGCCATTCTGCACTCCATCTGCGGTAACATTCACATTTGTTCTTTGACCAAGTTTCACCTTCACTCCTGATCGCGTCTGCCACTTCCGCCCCTTCTGTTGCCGAGCAACCGTCTTCTGAGGTAAGGGAGGTCAAATGAAGGATTGAGTAGGAAGGAATGAGTGATGGAACGAAGGATGCAGGAAGGAAGTTGGGGTGTGTTCCATTAGCAAGCAGCTCGTGTTCCGTTAGCAAGCACCTAGTGTTCCATAAGTAAGCAACTCGTGTTCCATCAGCAAGCAGCTAGTGTTCCATGAGCAAGCAGCTCGTGTTCCATTAGCAAGCAGCTCGTGTTCCGTTAGCAAGCACCTAGTGTTCCATAAGTAAGCAGCTAGTGTTCCATAAGTAAGCAGCTAGTGTTCCATAAGTAAGCAACTCGTGTTCCATCAGCAAGTAGCTGGTGTTCCATGAGCAAGCAGCTCGTGTTACATTTGCAAGCAGCTCGTGTTCCATTAGCAAGCAGCTCGTGTTCCGTTAGCAAGCAGCTAGTGTTCCATTAGCAAGCAGCTGGTGTTCCATTTATAGCAAGCAGCTAGTGTTCCATTAGCAAGCACCTAGTGTTCCATTAGTAAGCAGCTCGTGTTCCGTTAGCAAGCACCTAGTGTTCCATAAGTAAGCAGGTAGTGTTCCATAAGTAAGCAGCTAGTGTTCCATAAGTAAGCAACTCGTGTTCCATCAGCCAGCAGCTAGTGTTCCATTAGCAAGCAGCTCGTGTTCCATTAGCAAGCAGCTCGTGTTCCGTTAGCAAGCAGCTAGTGTTCCATTAGCAAGCAGCTCATGGTCCAATAGCAAGCAGCTAGTGTTCCATTAGCAATCGCATAGTGTTCCATAAGTAAGAAGCTAGTGTTCAATTAGCAAGCAGCTCGTGTTCCATTAGCAAGCACCTGGTGTTCCATAAGTAAGCAGCTAGTGTTCCATCAGCAAGTGCCTCGTGTTCCATTAGCAAGCAGCTCGTGTTCCATCAGCAAGCAGCTAGTGTTCCGTTAGCAAGCACGTAGTGCTCCATTCGCAACCAGCTCGTGTTCCGTTAGCAAGCAGCTCGTGTTCCATTAGCAAGCAGCTTGTGTTCCATTAGCAAGCAGCTAGACACACCACCATGACACATGTACCGTGCATGTGACACACCGCCTTGACACGATGTACTGTGCCTGTGACGCACCGCCATGACACGATGTACCGTGCCTGTGATGCACCGTCATGACACTATGTACCGTGCATGTGACGCACCGCCATGACACTATGTACCAGGCATGGGACGCACCGCCATGACATGTTGTACCGTGCCTGTGATGCACCACCGTGACACTATGTACCGTGCATGTGACGCACCGCCATGACACTATGTACCAGGCATGGGACGCACCGCCATGACATGTTGTACCGTGCCTGTGACGCACCACCGTGACACTATGTACCGTGCCTGTGACGCACCGCCATGACACTATGTACAGTGCCTGTGACGCACCACCATGACACTATGTACTGTGCATGTGACGCACCGCCATGACACTATGTACCAGGCATGGAACGCACTGCCATGACATGTTGTACTGTGCCTGTGACGCACCACCGTGGCACTATGTACCGTGCATGTGACGCACCGCCATGACACTATGTACCAGGCATGGGACGCACCGCCATGACACTATGTACCGTGCCAGTGACACACCGCCATGATACTATGTACCGTGCCTGTGATGCACCACCATGACACTATGTACCGTGCCTGTGACGCACCACCATGACACTATGTACCCAGCCTGTGACGCATCGCCATGACATGATGTACCATGTCTGTGACGCACTGCCATGACATGATGTACCGTGCCTGTGACGCACCACCATGACACTATGTACCATGCATGTGACGCACCACCATGACACTATGTACCGTGCCTGTGACGCACCGCCATGACACTATGTACCGTGCCTGTGACGCATCGCCATGACACTATGTACAGTGCCTGTGACGCACCGCCATGACACAATGTACCATGCATGCGATGCACCACAATGACACTATGTACCGTGCCTGTGACGCACCACCATGACACTATGAACCGTGCCTGTGACGTCCCACCATGACAGAATGTACCAGGCATGGGACGCACCGACATGACACTATGCAATGTGCCTGTGACGCACCGCCATGACACTATGCACCGTGCCTGTGATGCACCGCCATGACACTATGCACCGTGCCTGTGATGCACCGCCATGACACGATGCACTGTGCCTGTGACGCACCGCCATGACACTGTGCACCGTGCCTGTGATGCACCGCCATGACACTATGTACCGTGCCTGTGACGCACCACCATGACACAATGTACCGTGCATGTGACGCACCACCATGACACTATGTACCGTACCTGTGATCCACCACCATCACGCTATGTACCGTGCCTGTGACGCACCACCATGACATTATGTGCCGTGCCTGTGACGCACCGCCATGACACTATGCACCGTGCCTGTGACACACCGCCATGACACTATGTACCGTGCCTGTGACGCACCACCATGACACGATGCACCATGCCTGTGACACACCACCATGACACTATGCACCGTGCCTGTGACGCACAGCCATGATACTATGTACCGTGCCTGTGACGCACCACCATGACGCTATGTGCCGTGCCTGTGACGCACCGCCATGACACTATGCACCGTGCCTGTGATGCACCGCCATGACACTATGTACCGTGCCTGTGACACACCGCCATGACACTATGTACCGTGCCTGTGACGCACCACCATGACACTATGTACCATGCATGTGACGCACCACCATGACACTATGTACCGTGCCTGTGACCCACCACCATGACACTGTGTACCGTGCCTGTGACGCACCACCATGACACTATGTACCGTGCCTGTGATGCACCGCCATGACACGATGTACCGTGCCTGTGATGCACCGTCATGACACTATGTACCGTGCATGTGACGCACCGCCATGACACTATGTACCAGGCATGGGACGCACCGCCATGACATGTTGTACCATGCCTGTGATGCACCACCGTGACACTATGTACCGTGCATGTGACGCACCGCCATGACACTATGTACCAGGCATGGGACGCACCGCCATGACATGTTGTACCGTGCCTGTGACGCACCACCGTGACACTATGTACCGTGCCTGTGACGCACCGCCATGACACTATGTACAGTGCCTGTGACGCACCACCATGACACTATGTACTGTGCATGTGACGCACCGCCATGACACTATGTACCAGGCATGGAACGCACTGCCATGACATGTTGTACTGTGCCTGTGACGCACCACCGTGGCACTATGTACCGTGCATGTGACGCACCGCCATGACACTATGTACCAGGCATGGGACGCACCGCCATGACACTATGTACCGTGCCAGTGACACACCGCCATGATACTATGTACCGTGCCTGTGATGCACCACCATGACACTATGTACCGTGCCTGTGACGCACCACCATGACACTATGTACCCAGCCTGTGACGCATCGCCATGACATGATGTACCATGTCTGTGACGCACTGCCATGACATGATGTACCGTGCCTGTGACGCACCGCCATGACACTATGTACCGTGCCTGTGACGCACAGCCATGACACGATGCACCATGCCTGTGACACACCGCCATGACACTATGCACTGTGCCTGTGACGCACCGCCATGACACTATGTACCGTGCCTGTGACGCACCACCATGACACGATGTACCATGCCTGTGACGCACAGCCATGACACTATGCACCGTGCCTGTGACGCACCGCCATGACACTATGTACCGTGCCTGTGACGCACCACCATGACGCTATGTGCCGTGCCTGTGACGCACCGCCATGACACTATGCACCGTGCCTGTGATGCACCGCCATGACACTATGTACCGTGCCTGTGACACACCGCCATGACACTATGTACTGTGCCTGTGACACACCGCCATGACACTATGTACCGTGCCTGTGAAGCACTGCCATGACACTGTGTACCGTGCATGTGACGCACCACCATGACATTATATACCGTGCCTGTGATGCACCACCATGACACAATGTACCGTGCCTGTGACGCACCGCCATGACACTATTTTCCGTGCCCGTGACGCGCCGCCATGACACGATGTACCGTCCCTGTGATGCACCGCCATGACACTATGTACCGTGCCTGTGACACACCGCCATGACACTATGTACCGTGTCTGTGACGCACCGCCATGACACGATGTACCGTGCCTGTGACGCACGGCCATGACACTATGTACCGTGCCTGTGACGCACCGCCATGACACTATGTACCGTGCCAGTGACACACCGCCATGATACTATGTACCGTGCCTGTGATGCACCACCATGACACTATGTACCGTGCCTGTGACGCACCACCATGACACTATGTACCCAGACTGTGACGCATCGCCATGACATGATGTACCATGTCTGTGACGCACTGCCATGACATGATGTACCGTGCCTGTGACGTACCGCCATGACACTATGTACCGTGCCTGTGACGCACAGCCATGACACGATGCACCGTGCCTGTGACACACCGCCATGACACTATGCACTGTGCCTGTGACGCACCGCCATGACACTATGTACCGTGCCTGTGACGCACCGCCATGACACGATGTACCATGCCTGTGACGCACAGCCATGACACTATGCACCGTGCCTGTGACGCACCGCCATGACACTATGTACCGTGCCTGTGACGCACCGCCATGACGCTATGTGCCGTGCCTGTGACGCACCGCCATGACACTATGCACCGTGCCTGTGATGCACCGCCATGACACTATGTACCGTGCCTGTGACACACCGCCATGACACTATGTACTGTGCCTGTGACACACCGCCATGACACTATGTACCGTGCCTGTGAAGCACTGCCATGACACTGTGTACCGTGCATGTGACGCACCACCATGACATTATATACCGTGCCTGTGATGCACCACCATGACACAATGTACCGTGCCTGTGACGCACCGCCATGACACTATTTACCGTGCCCGTGACGCGCCGCCATGACACGATGTACCGTCCCTGTGATGCACCGCCATGACACTATGTACCGTGCCTGTGACACACCGCCATGACACTATGTACCGTGTCCGTGACGCACCGCCATGACACGATGTACCGTGCCTGTGACGCACGGCCATGACACTATGTACCGTGCCTGTGACGCACCGCCATGACACTATGTACCGTGCCTGTGACGCACAGCCATGATACTATGTACCGTGCCTGTGACGCACCACCATGACACTATGTACCGTGCCTGTGACGCACCGCCATGACACTATGCACCGTGCCTGTGATGCACCGCCATGACACTATGTACCGTGCCTGTGACACACCGCCATGACACTATGTACCGTGCCTGTGACGCACCACCATGACACTATGTACCATGCATGTGACGCACCACCATGACACTATGTACCGTGCCTGTGACCCACCACCATGACACTGTGTACCGTGCCTGTGACGCACCACCATGACACTATGTACCGTGCCTGTGACGCACCACCATGACACTGTGTACCGTGCATGTGACGCACCGCCATGACACTATGTACCAGGCATGGGACGCACCGCCATGACACTATGTACCGTGCCTGTGACGCACCGCCATGATACTATGTACCGTGCCTGTGATGCACCACCATGACACTATGTACCATGCCTGTGACGCACAGTCATGACACTATGTACCGTGCCAGTGACACACCGTCATGACACTTTGTACCTTGCCTGTGGCGCACCACCATGACACTATGCACCGTGCCTGTGATGCACAGCCATGACACTATGTATCGTGCCTGTGACACACCGCCATGACACTATGTACCGTGCCTGTGACGCACCACCATGACACTATGTACCATGCATGTGACGCACCACCATGACACTATGTACCGTGCCTGTGACGCACCGCCATGACACTATGTACCGTGCCTGTGACGCATCGCCATGACACTATGTACAGTGCCTGTGACGCACCGCCATGACACTATGTACCGTGCCTGTGATGCACTGCCATGACACTATGTACCGTGCCTGTGACGCACCACCATGACATTATATACCGTGCCTGTGACGCATCGCCATGACACTATGTACTGTGCCTGTGACACACCGCCATGACACTATGTACCGTGCCTGTGAAGCACTGCCATGACACTGTGTACCGTGCCTGTGACGCACCACCATGACGCTATGTGCCGTGCCTGTGACGCACCGCCATGACACTATGCACCGTGCCTGTGATGCACCGCCATGACACTATGTACCGTGCCTGTGACACACCGCCATGACACTATGTACCGTGCCTGTGACACACCGCCATGACACTATGTACCGTGCCTGTGAAGCACTGCCATGACACTGTGTACCGTGCATGTGACGCACCACCATGACATTATATACCGTGCCTGTGATGCACCACCATGACACAATGTACCGTGCCTGTGACGCACCGCCATGACACTATTTACCGTGCCCGTGACGCGCCGCCATGACACGATGTACCGTCCCTGTGATGCACCGCCATGACACTATGTACCGTGCCTGTGACACACCGCCATGACACTATGTACCGTGTCTGTGACGCACCGCCATGACACGATGTACCGTGCCTGTGACGCACGGCCATGACACTATGTACCGTGCCCGTGACGCACCGCCATGACACTATGTACCGTGCCTGTGACGCACGACCATGACACTATGTGCCGTGCCTGTGACGCACCGCCATGACACTATGTACCGTGCCTGTGACGCACGACCATGACACTATGTGCCGTGCCTGTGATGCACCGCCATGACACTATGTACCGTGCCTGTGACACACCGCCATGACACTATGTACCGTGTCTGTGACGCACCGCCATGACACTATTTACCGTGCCCGTGACGCGCCGCCATGACACGATGTACCGTCCCTGTGATGCACCGCCATGACACTATGTACCGTGCCTGTGACACACCGCCATGACACTATGTACCGTGTCTGTGACGCACCGCCATGACACGATGTACCGTGCCTGTGACGCACGGCCATGACACTATGTACCGTGCCTGTGACGCACCGCCATGACACTATGTACCGTGCCTGTGACGCACGACCATGACACTATGTGCCGTGCCTGTGACGCACCGCCATGACACTATGTACCGTGCCTGTGACGCACGACCATGACACTATGTGCCGTGCCTGTGATGCACTACCATGACACTATGTACCATGTTTGGACGCACTGCCATGACACTATGTACCGTGCATGTAATGCACCACCATGACACTATGTACCGTGCCTGTGACGCACCACCATGACACAATGTACCATGCATGCGATGCACCACAATGACACTATGTACCGTGCCTGTGACGCACCACCATGACACTATGAACCGTGCCTGTGACGTCCCACCATGACAGAATGTACCAGGCATGGGACGCACCGCCATGACACTATGTAATGTGCCTGTGACGCACCGCCATGACACTATGCACCGTGCCTGTGATGCACCGCCATGACACTATGCACCGTGCCTGTGATGCACCGCCATGACACGATGCACTGTGCCTGTGACGCACCGCCATGACACTGTGCACCGTGCCTGTGATGCACCGCCATGACACTATGTACCGTGCCTGTGACACACAGCCATGACACTATGTACCGTGCCTGTGACGCACCACCATGACACAATGTACCGTGCATGTGACGCACCACCATGACACTATGTACCGTACCTGTGATCCACCACCATCACGCTATGTACCGTGCCTGTGACGCACCACCATGACATTATGTGCCGTGCCTGTGACGCACCGCCATGACACTATGCACCGTGCCTGTGACACACCGCCATGACACTATGTACCGTGCCTGTGACGCACCACCATGACACGATGCACCATGCCTGTGACACACCGCCATGACACTATGCACCGTGCCTGTGACGCACAGCCATGATACTATGTACCGTGCCTGTGACGCACCACCATGACGCTATGTGCCGTGCCTGTGACGCACCGCCATGACACTATGCACCGTGCCTGTGATGCACCGCCATGACACTATGTACCGTGCCTGTGACACACCGCCATGACACTATGTACCGTGCCTGTGACGCACCACCATGACACTATGTACCATGCATGTGACGCACCACCATGACACTATGTACCGTGCCTGTGACCCACCACCATGACACTGTGTACCGTGCCTGTGACGCACCACCATGACACTATGTACCGTGCCTGTGACGCACCACCATGACACTGTGTACCGTGCATGTGACGCACCGCCATGACACTATGTACCAGGCATGGGACGCACCGCCATGACACTATGTACCGTGCCTGTGACGCACCGCCATGATACTATGTACCGTGCCTGTGATGCACCACCATGACACTATGTACCGTGCCTGTGACGCACAGTCATGACACTATGTACCGTGCCAGTGACACACCGTCATGACACTTTGTACCTTGCCTGTGGCGCACCACCATGACACTATGCACCGTGCCTGTGATGCACAGCCATGACACTATGTACCGTGCCTGTGACACACCGCCATGACACTATGTACCGTGCCTGTGACGCACCACCATGACACTATGTACCATGCATGTGACGCACCACCATGACACTATGTACCGTGCCTGTGACGCACCGCCATGACACTATGTACCGTGCCTGTGACGCATCGCCATGACACTATGTACAGTGCCTGTGACGCACCGCCATGACACTATGTACCGTGCCTGTGATGCACTGCCATGACACTATGTACCGTGCCTGTGACGCACCACCATGACATTATATACCGTGCCTGTGACGCATCGCCATGACACTATGTACAGTGCCTGTGACGCACCGCCATGACACTATTTACCGTGCCTGTGATGCGCCGCCATGACACTATGTACCGTGCCTGTGACGCACCGCAATGACACGATGTATATCCACGTATCTTTGCCTTATCAGTCATATTCTTTCTTTCTTTATTATTCATGGCGAGATGATTATGGTGATGAAGAAGATGAGGATGATTATGGTGATGAAGAAGATGATGATGATTATGATGATGATTCTGGTGATGAAGACCATTCGGCCCCAGCAAGCTGGTCCTCCATTTCGTCCACCTCGGAAGGATGACAGGCTGAGTGAACCTGCCTGGCGCTTTTTTAATTTGACGATCGACCGGGATTCGCACTCGGGATCCTCGGAGCCCAAGGGAGCCCCGTGACCGCCAAAACCATGCGTACGTTTTCCCACTCACCTTCACTCGAGAGTTAAACATCTAGATGCGGCGGGACCGTTCGCGAGATCTTCAGGTGGAGTAGGGGAAAACAGGTGCAAGGGAGCAAGAGGGGACGGGGAAGGAAAAAAAAAAGGGTTGGAAGATCTGCGACCGTTCACTCGCCATAGATGTTGGCGCTGCAAATAATTAAACAAAGATGCATTGATGAAACATGAATAAGGTGAAAAAAAACGAAAGAAAAAAACAAAAACAAAATTAAAGCATAGAAAGAAAAATGTGAAGAATTTAACAACGAAACGCGGACTTCGCAGGAAACACGGTTCAGGTAATTAATAAACGCGGACTTCGTAGGAAACACGGTTCAGGTTTTCCGCCCGTTTTGTGTTTTCTCTTGAACTTCTCCCACCGCTGGTCGCGTCGTTTGACCTCGCAGGAGTTCAATTCAATGAAGTGATTTTCCCTGAAAGCTCCGGTGACTAATTCTCAACCGATCTGTTGTTATTATCTTGCACGGATTTCAACAACAACATTCACCTCAGCTGAGGGAGAAACCATGACGAGAATTTCGCGCCTTCCGCAGGTTCTTGGAACACTGACCTCGCTTACAAGGGGAATTCTTGTGTTTTGGAGAACTCGTCGTCCTGGTTTTAACAGTTTTATTTATGATTCAGCCATTCTGCACTCCATCTGCGGTAACATTCACATTTGTTCTTTGACCAAGTTTCACCTTCACTCCTGATCGCGTCTGCCACTTCCGCCCCTTCTGTTGCCGAGCAACCGTCTTCTGAGGTAAGGGAGGTCAAATGAAGGATTGAGTAGGAAGGAATGAGTGATGGAACGAAGGATGCAGGAAGGAAGTTGGGGTGTGTTCCATTAGCAAGCAGCTCGTGTTCCGTTAGCAAGCACCTAGTGTTCCATAAGTAAGCAACTCGTGTTCCATCAGCAAGCAGCTAGTGTTCCATGAGCAAGCAGCTCGTGTTCCATTAGCAAGCAGCTCGTGTTCCGTTAGCAAGCACCTAGTGTTCCATAAGTAAGCAGCTAGTGTTCCATAAGTAAGCAGCTAGTGTTCCATAAGTAAGCAACTCGTGTTCCATCAGCAAGTAGCTGGTGTTCCATGAGCAAGCAGCTCGTGTTACATTTGCAAGCAGCTCGTGTTCCATTAGCAAGCAGCTCGTGTTCCGTTAGCAAGCAGCTAGTGTTCCATTAGCAAGCAGCTGGTGTTCCATTTATAGCAAGCAGCTAGTGTTCCATTAGCAAGCACCTAGTGTTCCATTAGTAAGCAGCTCGTGTTCCGTTAGCAAGCACCTAGTGTTCCATAAGTAAGCAGCTAGTGTTCCATAAGTAAGCAGCTAGTGTTCCATAAGTAAGCAACTCGTGTTCCATCAGCCAGCAGCTAGTGTTCCATTAGCAAGCAGCTCGTGTTCCATTAGCAAGCAGCTCGTGTTCCGTTAGCAAGCAGCTAGTGTTCCATTAGCAAGCAGCTCATGGTCCAATAGCAAGCAGCTAGTGTTCCATTAGCAATCGCATAGTGTTCCATAAGTAAGAAGCTAGTGTTCAATTAGCAAGCAGCTCGTGTTCCATTAGCAAGCACCTGGTGTTCCATAAGTAAGCAGCTAGTGTTCCATCAGCAAGTGCCTCGTGTTCCATTAGCAAGCAGCTCGTGTTCCATCAGCAAGCAGCTAGTGTTCCGTTAGCAAGCACGTAGTGCTCCATTCGCAACCAGCTCGTGTTCCGTTAGCAAGCAGCTCGTGTTCCATTAGCAAGCAGCTTGTGTTCCATTAGCAAGCAGCTAGACACACCACCATGACACATGTACCGTGCATGTGACACACCGCCTTGACACGATGTACTGTGCCTGTGACGCACCGCCATGACACGATGTACCGTGCCTGTGATGCACCGTCATGACACTATGTACCGTGCATGTGACGCACCGCCATGACACTATGTACCAGGCATGGGACGCACCGCCATGACATGTTGTACCGTGCCTGTGATGCACCACCGTGACACTATGTACCGTGCATGTGACGCACCGCCATGACACTATGTACCAGGCATGGGACGCACCGCCATGACATGTTGTACCGTGCCTGTGACGCACCACCGTGACACTATGTACCGTGCCTGTGACGCACCGCCATGACACTATGTACAGTGCCTGTGACGCACCACCATGACACTATGTACTGTGCATGTGACGCACCGCCATGACACTATGTACCAGGCATGGAACGCACTGCCATGACATGTTGTACTGTGCCTGTGACGCACCACCGTGGCACTATGTACCGTGCATGTGACGCACCGCCATGACACTATGTACCAGGCATGGGACGCACCGCCATGACACTATGTACCGTGCCAGTGACACACCGCCATGATACTATGTACCGTGCCTGTGATGCACCACCATGACACTATGTACCGTGCCTGTGACGCACCACCATGACACTATGTACCCAGCCTGTGACGCATCGCCATGACATGATGTACCATGTCTGTGACGCACTGCCATGACATGATGTACCGTGCCTGTGACGCACCACCATGACACTATGTACCATGCATGTGACGCACCACCATGACACTATGTACCGTGCCTGTGACGCACCGCCATGACACTATGTACCGTGCCTGTGACGCATCGCCATGACACTATGTACAGTGCCTGTGACGCACCGCCATGACACAATGTACCATGCATGCGATGCACCACAATGACACTATGTACCGTGCCTGTGACGCACCACCATGACACTATGAACCGTGCCTGTGACGTCCCACCATGACAGAATGTACCAGGCATGGGACGCACCGACATGACACTATGCAATGTGCCTGTGACGCACCGCCATGACACTATGCACCGTGCCTGTGATGCACCGCCATGACACTATGCACCGTGCCTGTGATGCACCGCCATGACACGATGCACTGTGCCTGTGACGCACCGCCATGACACTGTGCACCGTGCCTGTGATGCACCGCCATGACACTATGTACAGTGCCTGTGACGCACCACCATGACACAATGTACCGTGCATGTGACGCACCACCATGACACTATGTACCGTACCTGTGATCCACCACCATCACGCTATGTACCGTGCCTGTGACGCACCACCATGACATTATGTGCCGTGCCTGTGACGCACCGCCATGACACTATGCACCGTGCCTGTGACACACCGCCATGACACTATGTACCGTGCCTGTGACGCACCACCATGACACGATGCACCATGCCTGTGACACACCACCATGACACTATGCACCGTGCCTGTGACGCACAGCCATGATACTATGTACCGTGCCTGTGACGCACCACCATGACGCTATGTGCCGTGCCTGTGACGCACCGCCATGACACTATGCACCGTGCCTGTGATGCACCGCCATGACACTATGTACCGTGCCTGTGACACACCGCCATGACACTATGTACCGTGCCTGTGACGCACCACCATGACACTGTGTACCGTGCCTGTGACGCACCACCATGACACTATGTACCGTGCCTGTGATGCACCGCCATGACACGATGTACCGTGCCTGTGATGCACCGTCATGACACTATGTACCGTGCATGTGACGCACCGCCATGACACTATGTACCAGGCATGGGACGCACCGCCATGACATGTTGTACCATGCCTGTGATGCACCACCGTGACACTATGTACCGTGCATGTGACGCACCGCCATGACACTATGTACCAGGCATGGGACGCACCGCCATGACATGTTGTACCGTGCCTGTGACGCACCACCGTGACACTATGTACCGTGCCTGTGACGCACCGCCATGACACTATGTACAGTGCCTGTGACGCACCACCATGACACTATGTACTGTGCATGTGACGCACCGCCATGACACTATGTACCAGGCATGGAACGCACTGCCATGACATGTTGTACTGTGCCTGTGACGCACCACCGTGGCACTATGTACCGTGCATGTGACGCACCGCCATGACACTATGTACCAGGCATGGGACGCACCGCCATGACACTATGTACCGTGCCAGTGACACACCGCCATGATACTATGTACCGTGCCTGTGATGCACCACCATGACACTATGTACCGTGCCTGTGACGCACCACCATGACACTATGTACCCAGCCTGTGACGCATCGCCATGACATGATGTACCATGTCTGTGACGCACTGCCATGACATGATGTACCGTGCCTGTGACGCACCGCCATGACACTATGTACCGTGCCTGTGACGCACAGCCATGACACGATGCACCATGCCTGTGACACACCGCCATGACACTATGCACTGTGCCTGTGACGCACCGCCATGACACTATGTACCGTGCCTGTGACGCACCACCATGACACGATGTACCATGCCTGTGACGCACAGCCATGACACTATGCACCGTGCCTGTGACGCACCGCCATGACACTATGTACCGTGCCTGTGACGCACCACCATGACGCTATGTGCCGTGCCTGTGACGCACCGCCATGACACTATGCACCGTGCCTGTGATGCACCGCCATGACACTATGTACCGTGCCTGTGACACACCGCCATGACACTATGTACTGTGCCTGTGACACACCGCCATGACACTATGTACCGTGCCTGTGAAGCACTGCCATGACACTGTGTACCGTGCATGTGACGCACCACCATGACATTATATACCGTGCCTGTGATGCACCACCATGACACAATGTACCGTGCCTGTGACGCACCGCCATGACACTATTTTCCGTGCCCGTGACGCGCCGCCATGACACGATGTACCGTCCCTGTGATGCACCGCCATGACACTATGTACCGTGCCTGTGACACACCGCCATGACACTATGTACCGTGTCTGTGACGCACCGCCATGACACGATGTACCGTGCCTGTGACGCACGGCCATGACACTATGTACCGTGCCTGTGACGCACCGCCATGACACTATGTACCGTGCCAGTGACACACCGCCATGATACTATGTACCGTGCCTGTGATGCACCACCATGACACTATGTACCGTGCCTGTGACGCACCACCATGACACTATGTACCCAGACTGTGACGCATCGCCATGACATGATGTACCATGTCTGTGACGCACTGCCATGACATGATGTACCGTGCCTGTGACGTACCGCCATGACACTATGTACCGTGCCTGTGACGCACAGCCATGACACGATGCACCGTGCCTGTGACACACCGCCATGACACTATGCACTGTGCCTGTGACGCACCGCCATGACACTATGTACCGTGCCTGTGACGCACCGCCATGACACGATGTACCATGCCTGTGACGCACAGCCATGACACTATGCACCGTGCCTGTGACGCACCGCCATGACACTATGTACCGTGCCTGTGACGCACCGCCATGACGCTATGTGCCGTGCCTGTGACGCACCGCCATGACACTATGCACCGTGCCTGTGATGCACCGCCATGACACTATGTACCGTGCCTGTGACACACCGCCATGACACTATGTACTGTGCCTGTGACACACCGCCATGACACTATGTACCGTGCCTGTGAAGCACTGCCATGACACTGTGTACCGTGCATGTGACGCACCACCATGACATTATATACCGTGCCTGTGATGCACCACCATGACACAATGTACCGTGCCTGTGACGCACCGCCATGACACTATTTACCGTGCCCGTGACGCGCCGCCATGACACGATGTACCGTCCCTGTGATGCACCGCCATGACACTATGTACCGTGCCTGTGACACACCGCCATGACACTATGTACCGTGTCTGTGACGCACCGCCATGACACGATGTACCGTGCCTGTGACGCACGGCCATGACACTATGTACCGTGCCTGTGACGCACCGCCATGACACTATGTACCGTGCCTGTGACGCACAGCCATGATACTATGTACCGTGCCTGTGACGCACCACCATGACACTATGTACCGTGCCTGTGACGCACCGCCATGACACTATGCACCGTGCCTGTGATGCACCGCCATGACACTATGTACCGTGCCTGTGACACACCGCCATGACACTATGTACCGTGCCTGTGACGCACCACCATGACACTATGTACCATGCATGTGACGCACCACCATGACACTATGTACCGTGCCTGTGACCCACCACCATGACACTGTGTACCGTGCCTGTGACGCACCACCATGACACTATGTACCGTGCCTGTGACGCACCACCATGACACTGTGTACCGTGCATGTGACGCACCGCCATGACACTATGTACCAGGCATGGGACGCACCGCCATGACACTATGTACCGTGCCTGTGACGCACCGCCATGATACTATGTACCGTGCCTGTGATGCACCACCATGACACTATGTACCATGCCTGTGACGCACAGTCATGACACTATGTACCGTGCCAGTGACACACCGTCATGACACTTTGTACCTTGCCTGTGGCGCACCACCATGACACTATGCACCGTGCCTGTGATGCACAGCCATGACACTATGTATCGTGCCTGTGACACACCGCCATGACACTATGTACCGTGCCTGTGACGCACCACCATGACACTATGTACCATGCATGTGACGCACCACCATGACACTATGTACCGTGCCTGTGACGCACCGCCATGACACTATGTACCGTGCCTGTGACGCATCGCCATGACACTATGTACAGTGCCTGTGACGCACCGCCATGACACTATGTACCGTGCCTGTGATGCACTGCCATGACACTATGTACCGTGCCTGTGACGCACCACCATGACATTATATACGGTGCCTGTGACGCATCGCCATGACACTATGTATGTACCGTGCCTGTGATGCACTGCCATGACACTATGTACCGTGCCTGTGACGCACCACCATGACATTATATACCGTGCCTGTGACGCATCGCCATGACACTATGTACAGTGCCTGTGACGCACCGCCATGACACTATTTACCGTGCCTGTGATGCGCCGCCATGACACTATGTACCGTGCCTGTGACGCACCGCAATGACACGATGTATATCCACGTATCTTTGCCTTATCAGTCATATTCTTTCTTTCTTTATTATTCATGGCGAGATGATTATGGTGATGAAGAAGATGAGGATGATTATGGTGATGAAGAAGATGATGATGATTATGATGATGATTCTGGTGATGAAGACCATTCGGCCCCAGCAAGCTGGTCCTCCATTTCGTCCACCTCGGAAGGATGACAGGCTGAGTGAACCTGCCTGGCGCTTTTTTAATTTGACGATCGACCGGGATTCGCACTCGGGATCCTCGGAGCCCAAGGGAGCCCCGTGACCGCCAAAACCATGCGTACGTTTTCCCACTCACCTTCACTCGAGAGTTAAACATCTAGATGCGGCGGGACCGTTCGCGAGATCTTCAGGTGGAGTAGGGGAAAACAGGTGCAAGGGAGCAAGAGGGGACGGGGAAGGAAAAAAAAAAGGGTTGGAAGATCTGCGACCGTTCACTCGCCATAGATGTTGGCGCTGCAAATAATTAAACAAAGATGCATTGATGAAACATGAATAAGGTGAAAAAAAACGAAAGAAAAAAACAAAAACAAAATTAAAGCATAGAAAGAAAAATGTGAAGAATTTAACAACGAAACGCGGACTTCGCAGGAAACACAGTTCAGGTAATTAATAAACGCGGACTTCGCAGGAAACACGGTTCAGGTAATTAATAAACGCGGACTTCGTAGGAAACACGGTTCAGGTTTTCCGCCCGTTTTGTGTTTTCTCTTGAACTTCTCCCACCGCTGGTCGCGTCGTTTGACCTCGCAGGAGTTCAATTCAATGAAGTGATTTTCCCTGAAAGCTCTGGTGACTAATTCTCAACCGATCTGTTGTTATTATCTTGCACGGATTTCAACAACAACATTCACCTCAGCTGAGGGAGAAACCATGATGAGAATTTCGCGCCTTCCGCAGGTTCTTGGAACACTGACCTCGCTTAAAAGGGGAATTCTTGTGTTTTGGAGAACTCGTCGTCCTGGTTTTAACAGTTTTATTTATGATTCAGCCATTCTGCACTCCATCTGCGGTAACATTCACATTTGTTCTTTGACCAAGTTTCACCTTCACTCCTGATCGCGTCTGCCACTTCCGCCCCTTCTGTTGCCGAGCAACCGTCTTCTGAGGTAAGGGAGGTCAAATGAAGGATTGAGTAGGAAGGAATGAGTGATGGAACGAAGGATGCAGGAAGGAAGTTGGGGTGTGTTCCGTTAGCAAGCAGCTCGTGTTCCGTTAGCAAGCACCTAGTGTTCCATAAGTAAGCAACTCGTGTTCCATCAGCAAGCAGCTAGTGTTCCATGAGCAAGCAGCTCGTGTTCCATTAGCAAGCAGCTCGTGTTCCGTTAGCAAGCACCTAGTGTTCCATAAGTAAGCAGCTAGTGTTCCATAAGTAAGCAGCTAGTGTTCCATAAGTAAGCAACTCGTGTTCCATCAGCAAGTAGCTGGTGTTCCATGAGCAAGCAGCTCGTGTTACATTTGCAAGCAGCTCGTGTTCCATTAGCAAGCAGCTCGTGTTCCGTTAGCAAGCAGCTAGTGTTCCATTAGCAAGCAGCTGGTGTTCCATTTATAGCAAGCAGCTAGTGTTCCATTAGCAAGCACCTAGTGTTCCATTAGTAAGCAGCTCGTGTTCCGTTAGCAAGCACCTAGTGTTCCATAAGTAAGCAGCTAGTGTTCCATAAGTAAGCAGCTAGTGTTCCATAAGTAAGCAACTCGTGTTCCATCAGCCAGCAGCTAGTGTTCCATTAGCAAGCAGCTCGTGTTCCATTAGCAAGCAGCTCGTGTTCCGTTAGCAAGCAGCTAGTGTTCCATTAGCAAGCAGCTCATGGTCCAATAGCAAGCAGCTAGTGTTCCATTAGCAATCGCATAGTGTTCCATAAGTAAGAAGCTAGTGTTCAATTAGCAAGCAGCTCGTGTTCCATTAGCAAGCACCTGGTGTTCCATAAGTAAGCAGCTAGTGTTCCATCAGCAAGTGCCTCGTGTTCCATTAGCAAGCAGCTCGTGTTCCATCAGCAAGCAGCTAGTGTTCCGTTAGCAAGCACGTAGTGCTCCATTCGCAACCAGCTCGTGTTCCGTTAGCAAGCAGCTCGTGTTCCATTAGCAAGCAGCTTGTGTTCCATTAGCAAGCAGCTAGACACACCACCATGACACATGTACCGTGCATGTGACACACCGCCTTGACACGATGTACTGTGCCTGTGACGCACCGCCATGACACGATGTACCGTGCCTGTGATGCACCGTCATGACACTATGTACCGTGCATGTGACGCACCGCCATGACACTATGTACCAGGCATGGGACGCACCGCCATGACATGTTGTACCGTGCCTGTGATGCACCACCGTGACACTATGTACCGTGCATGTGACGCACCGCCATGACACTATGTACCAGGCATGGGACGCACCGCCATGACATGTTGTACCGTGCCTGTGACGCACCACCGTGACACTATGTACCGTGCCTGTGACGCACCGCCATGACACTATGTACAGTGCCTGTGACGCACCACCATGACACTATGTACTGTGCATGTGACGCACCGCCATGACACTATGTACCAGGCATGGAACGCACTGCCATGACATGTTGTACTGTGCCTGTGACGCACCACCGTGGCACTATGTACCGTGCATGTGACGCACCGCCATGACACTATGTACCAGGCATGGGACGCACCGCCATGACACTATGTACCGTGCCAGTGACACACCGCCATGATACTATGTACCGTGCCTGTGATGCACCACCATGACACTATGTACCGTGCCTGTGACGCACCACCATGACACTATGTACCCAGCCTGTGACGCATCGCCATGACATGATGTACCATGTCTGTGACGCACTGCCATGACATGATGTACCGTGCCTGTGACGCACCACCATGACACTATGTACCATGCATGTGACGCACCACCATGACACTATGTACCGTGCCTGTGACGCACCGCCATGACACTATGTACCGTGCCTGTGACGCATCGCCATGACACTATGTACAGTGCCTGTGACGCACCGCCATGACACAATGTACCATGCATGCGATGCACCACAATGACACTATGTACCGTGCCTGTGACGCACCACCATGACACTATGAACCGTGCCTGTGACGTCCCACCATGACAGAATGTACCAGGCATGGGACGCACCGACATGACACTATGTAATGTGCCTGTGACGCACCGCCATGACACTATGCACCGTGCCTGTGATGCACCGCCATGACACTATGCACCGTGCCTGTGATGCACCGCCATGACACGATGCACTGTGCCTGTGACGCACCGCCATGACACTGTGCACCGTGCCTGTGATGCACCGCCATGACACTATGTACCGTGCCTGTGACGCACCACCATGACACAATGTACCGTGCATGTGACGCACCACCATGACACTATGTACCGTACCTGTGATCCACCACCATCACGCTATGTACCGTGCCTGTGACGCACCACCATGACATTATGTGCCGTGCCTGTGACGCACCGCCATGACACTATGCACCGTGCCTGTGACACACCGCCATGACACTATGTACCGTGCCTGTGACGCACCACCATGACACGATGCACCATGCCTGTGACACACCACCATGACACTATGCACCGTGCCTGTGACGCACAGCCATGATACTATGTACCGTGCCTGTGACGCACCACCATGACGCTATGTGCCGTGCCTGTGACGCACCGCCATGACACTATGCACCGTGCCTGTGATGCACCGCCATGACACTATGTACCGTGCCTGTGACACACCGCCATGACACTATGTACCGTGCCTGTGACGCACCACCATGACACTATGTACCATGCATGTGACGCACCACCATGACACTATGTACCGTGCCTGTGACCCACCACCATGACACTGTGTACCGTGCCTGTGACGCACCACCATGACACTATGTACCGTGCCTGTGATGCACCGCCATGACACGATGTACCGTGCCTGTGATGCACCGTCATGACACTATGTACCGTGCATGTGACGCACCGCCATGACACTATGTACCAGGCATGGGACGCACCGCCATGACGTGTTGTACCGTGCCTGTGACGCACCACCGTGACACTATGTACCGTGCCTGTGACGCACCGCCATGACACTATGTACAGTGCCTGTGACGCACCACCATGACACTATGTACTGTGCATGTGACGCACCGCCATGACACTATGTACCAGGCATGGAACGCACTGCCATGACATGTTGTACTGTGCCTGTGACGCACCACCGTGGCACTATGTACCGTGCATGTGACGCACCGCCATGACACTATGTACCAGGCATGGGACGCACCGCCATGACACTATGTACCGTGCCAGTGACACACCGCCATGATACTATGTACCGTGCCTGTGATGCACCACCATGACACTATGTACCGTGCCTGTGACGCACCACCATGACACTATGTACCCAGCCTGTGACGCATCGCCATGACATGATGTACCATGTCTGTGACGCACTGCCATGACATGATGTACCGTGCCTGTGACGCACCGCCATGACACTATGTACCGTGCCTGTGACGCACAGCCATGACACGATGCACCATGCCTGTGACACACCGCCATGACACTATGCACTGTGCCTGTGACGCACCGCCATGACACTATGTACCGTGCCTGTGACGCACCACCATGACACGATGTACCATGCCTGTGACGCACAGCCATGACACTATGCACCGTGCCTGTGACGCACCGCCATGACACTATGTACCGTGCCTGTGATGCACCGCCATGACACTATGTACCGTGCCTGTGACACACCGCCATGACACTATGTACTGTGCCTGTGACACACCGCCATGACACTATGTACCGTGCCTGTGAAGCACTGCCATGACACTGTGTACCGTGCATGTGACGCACCACCATGACATTATATACCGTGCCTGTGATGCACCACCATGACACAATGTACCGTGCCTGTGACGCACCGCCATGACACTGTGTACCGTGCCTGTGACGCACCACCATGACACTATGTACCGTGCCTGTGACGCACCACCATGACACTGTGTACCGTGCATGTGACGCACCGCCATGACACTATGTACCAGGCATGGGACGCACCGCCATGACACTATGTACCGTGCCTGTGACGCACCGCCATGATACTATGTACCGTGCCTGTGATGCACCACCATGACACTATGTACCGTGCCTGTGACGCACAGTCATGACACTATGTACCGTGCCAGTGACACACCGTCATGACACTTTGTACCTTGCCTGTGGCGCACCACCATGACACTATGCACCGTGCCTGTGATGCACCACCATGACGCTATGTGCCGTGCCTGTGACGCACCGCCATGACACTATGCACCGTGCCTGTGATGCACCGCCATGACACTATGTACCGTGCCTGTGACACACCGCCATGACACTATGTACTGCGCCTGTGACACACCGCCATGACACTATGTACCGTGCCTGTGAAGCACTGCCATGACACTGTGTACCGTGCATGTGACGCACCACCATGACATTATATACCGTGCCTGTGATGCACCACCATGACACAATGTACCGTGCCTGTGACGCACCGCCATGACACTATTTACCGTGCCCGTGACGCGCCGCCATGACACGATGTACCGTCCCTGTGATGCACCGCCATGACACTATGTACCGTGCCTGTGACACACCGCCATGACACTATGTACCGTGTCTGTGACGCACCGCCATGACACGATGTACCGTGCCTGTGACGCACGGCCATGACACTATGTACCGTGCCTGTGACGCACCGCCATGACACTATGTACCATGCCTGTGACGCACAGCCATGATACTATGTACCGTGCCTGTGACGCACCACCATGACACTATGTACCGTGCCTGTGACGCACCGCCATGACACTATGCACCGTGCCTGTGATGCACCGCCATGACACTATGTACCGTGCCTGTGACACACCGCCATGACACTATGTACCGTGCCTGTGACGCACCACCATGACACTATGTACCATGCATGTGACGCACCACCATGACACTATGTACCGTGCCTGTGACCCACCACCATGACACTGTGTACCGTGCCTGTGACGCACCACCATGACACTATGTACCGTGCCTGTGACGCACCACCATGACACTGTGTACCGTGCATGTGACGCACCGCCATGACACTATGTACCAGGCATGGGACGCACCGCCATGACACTATGTACCGTGCCTGTGACGCACCGCCATGATACTATGTACCGTGCCTGTGATACACCACCATGACACTATGTACCATGCCTGTGACGCACAGTCATGACACTATGTACCGTGCCAGTGACACACCGTCATGACACTTTGTACCTTGCCTGTGGCGCACCACCATGACACTATGCACCGTGCCTGTGATGCACAGCCATGACACTATGTATCGTGCCTGTGACACACCGCCATGACACTATGTACCGTGCCTGTGACGCACCACCATGACACTATGTACCATGCATGTGACGCACCACCATGACACTATGTACCGTGCCTGTGACGCACCGCCATGACACTATGTACCGTGCCTGTGACGCATCGCCATGACACTATGTACAGTGCCTGTGACGCACCGCCATGACACTATGTACCGTGCCTGTGATGCACTGCCATGACACTATGTACCGTGCCTGTGACGCACCACCATGACATTATATACCGTGCCTGTGACGCATCGCCATGACACTATGTACAGTGCCTGTGACGCACCGCCATGACACTATTTACCGTGCCTGTGATGCGCCGCCATGACACTATGTACCGTGCCTGTGACGCACCGCAATGACACGATGTATATCCACGTATCTTTGCCTTATCAGTCATATTCTTTCTTTCTTTATTATTCATGGCGAGATGATTATGGTGATGAAGAAGATGAGGATGATTATGGTGATGAAGAAGATGATGATGATTATGATGATGATTCTGGTGATGAAGACCATTCGGCCCCAGCAAGCTGGTCCTCCATTTCGTCCACCTCGGAAGGATGACAGGCTGAGTGAACCTGCCTGGCGCTTTTTTAATTTGACGATCGACCGGGATTCGCACTCGGGATCCTCGGAGCCCAAGGGAGCCCCGTGACCGCCAAAACCATGCGTACGTTTTCCCACTCACCTTCACTCGAGAGTTAAACATCTAGATGCGGCGGGACCGTTCGCGAGATCTTCAGGTGGAGTAGGGGAAAACAGGTGCAAGGGAGCAAGAGGGGACGGGGAAGGAAAAAAAAAAGGGGTTGGAAGATCTGCGACCGTTCACTCGCCATAGATGTTGGCGCTGCAAATAATTAAACAAAGATGCATTGATGAAACATGAATAAGGTGAAAAAAAACGAAAGAAAAAAACAAAAACAAAATTAAAGCATAGAAAGAAAAATGTGAAGAATTTAACAACGAAACGCGGACTTCGCAGGAAACACGGTTCAGGTAATTAATAAACGCGGACTTCGTAGGAAACACGGTTCAGGTTTTCCGCCCGTTTTGTGTTTTCTCTTGAACTTCTCCCACCGCTGGTCGCGTCGTTTGACCTCGCAGGAGTTCAATTCAATGAAGTGATTTTCCCTGAAAGCTCCGGTGACTAATTCTCAACCGATCTGTTGTTATTATCTTGCACGGATTTCAACAACAACATTCACCTCAGCTGAGGGAGAAACCATGACGAGAATTTCGCGCCTTCCGCAGGTTCTTGGAACACTGACCTCGCTTACAAGGGGAATTCTTGTGTTTTGGAGAACTCGTCGTCCTGGTTTTAACAGTTTTATTTATGATTCAGCCATTCTGCACTCCATCTGCGGTAACATTCACATTTGTTCTTTGACCAAGTTTCACCTTCACTCCTGATCGCGTCTGCCACTTCCGCCCCTTCTGTTGCCGAGCAACCGTCTTCTGAGGTAAGGGAGGTCAAATGAAGGATTGAGTAGGAAGGAATGAGTGATGGAACGAAGGATGCAGGAAGGAAGTTGGGGTGTGTTCCATTAGCAAGCAGCTCGTGTTCCGTTAGCAAGCACCTAGTGTTCCATAAGTAAGCAACTCGTGTTCCATCAGCAAGCAGCTAGTGTTCCATGAGCAAGCAGCTCGTGTTCCATTAGCAAGCAGCTCGTGTTCCGTTAGCAAGCACCTAGTGTTCCATAAGTAAGCAGCTAGTGTTCCATAAGTAAGCAGCTAGTGTTCCATAAGTAAGCAACTCGTGTTCCATCAGCAAGTAGCTGGTGTTCCATGAGCAAGCAGCTCGTGTTACATTTGCAAGCAGCTCGTGTTCCATTAGCAAGCAGCTCGTGTTCCGTTAGCAAGCAGCTAGTGTTCCATTAGCAAGCAGCTGGTGTTCCATTTATAGCAAGCAGCTAGTGTTCCATTAGCAAGCACCTAGTGTTCCATTAGTAAGCAGCTCGTGTTCCGTTAGCAAGCACCTAGTGTTCCATAAGTAAGCAGCTAGTGTTCCATAAGTAAGCAGCTAGTGTTCCATAAGTAAGCAACTCGTGTTCCATCAGCCAGCAGCTAGTGTTCCATTAGCAAGCAGCTCGTGTTCCATTAGCAAGCAGCTCGTGTTCCGTTAGCAAGCAGCTAGTGTTCCATTAGCAAGCAGCTCATGGTCCAATAGCAAGCAGCTAGTGTTCCATTAGCAATCGCATAGTGTTCCATAAGTAAGAAGCTAGTGTTCAATTAGCAAGCAGCTCGTGTTCCATTATCAAGCACCTGGTGTTCCATAAGTAAGCAGCTAGTGTTCCATCAGCAAGTGCCTCGTGTTCCATTAGCAAGCAGCTCGTGTTCCATCAGCAAGCAGCTAGTGTTCCGTTAGCAAGCACGTAGTGCTCCATTCGCAACCAGCTCGTGTTCCGTTAGCAAGCAGCTCGTGTTCCATAAGCAAGCAGCTAGTGTTCCATTAGCAAGCAGCTAGACACACCACCATGACACATGTACCGTGCATGTGACACACCGCCTTGACACGATGTACTGTGCCTGTGACGCACCGCCATGACACGATGTACCGTGCCTGTGATGCACCGTCATGACACTATGTACCGTGCATGTGACGCACCGCCATGACACTATGTACCAGGCATGGGACGCACCGCCATGACATGTTGTACCGTGCCTGTGATGCACCACCGTGACACTATGTACCGTGCATGTGACGCACCGCCATGACACTATGTACCAGGCATGGGACGCACCGCCATGACATGTTGTACCGTGCCTGTGACGCACCACCGTGACACTATGTACCGTGCCTGTGACGCACCGCCATGACACTATGTACAGTGCCTGTGACGCACCACCATGACACTATGTACTGTGCATGTGACGCACCGCCATGACACTATGTACCAGGCATGGAACGCACTGCCATGACATGTTGTACTGTGCCTGTGACGCACCACCGTGGCACTATGTACCGTGCATGTGACGCACCGCCATGACACTATGTACCAGGCATGGGACGCACCGCCATGACACTATGTACCGTGCCAGTGACACACCGCCATGATACTATGTACCGTGCCTGTGATGCACCACCATGACACTATGTACCGTGCCTGTGACGCACCACCATGACACTATGTACCCAGCCTGTGACGCATCGCCATGACATGATGTAACATGTCTGTGACGCACTGCCATGACATGATGTACCGTGCCTGTGACGCACCGCCATGACACTATGTACCGTGCCTGTGACGCACAGCCATGACACGATGCACCATGCCTGTGACACACCGCCATGACACTATGCACTGTGCCTGTGACGCACCGCCATGACACTATGTACCGTGCCTGTGATGCACCACCATGACACGATGTACCATGCCTGTGATGCACAGCCATGACACTATGCACCGTGCCTGTGACGCACCGCCATGACACTATGTACCGTGCCTGTGACGCACCACCATGACGCTATGTGCCGTGCCTGTGACGCACCGCCATGACACTATGCACCGTGCCTGTGATGCACCGCCATGACACTATGTACCGTGCCTGTGACACACCGCCATGACACTATGTACCGTGCCTGTGACACACCGCCATGACACTATGTACCGTGCCTGTGAAGCACTGCCATGACACTGTGTACCGTGCATGTGACGCACCACCATGACATTATATACCGTGCCTGTGATGCACCACCATGACACAATGTACCGTGCCTGTGACGCACCGCCATGACACTATTTACCGTGCCCGTGACGCGCCGCCATGACACGATGTACCGTCCCTGTGATGCACCGCCATGACACTATGTACCGTGCCTGTGACACACCGCCATGACACTATGTACCGTGTCTGTGACGCACCGCCATGACACGATGTACCGTGCCTGTGACGCACGGCCATGACACTATGTACCGTGCCTGTGACGCACCGCCATGACACTATGTACCGTGCCTGTGACGCACGACCATGACACTATGTGCCGTGCCTGTGACGCACCGCCATGACACTATGTACCGTGCCTGTGACGCACGACCATGACACTATGTGCCGTGCCTGTGATGCACCGCCATGACACTATGTACCGTGCCTGTGACACACCGCCATGACACTATGTACCGTGTCTGTGACGCACCGCCATGACACTATTTACCGTGCCCGTGACGCGCCGCCATGACACGATGTACCGTCCCTGTGATGCACCGCCATGACACTATGTACCGTGCCTGTGACACACCGCCATGACACTATGTACCGTGTCTGTGACGCACCGCCATGACACGATGTACCGTGCCTGTGACGCACGGCCATGACACTATGTACCGTGCCTGTGACGCACCGCCATGACACTATGTACCGTGCCTGTGACGCACGACCATGACACTATGTGCCGTGCCTGTGACGCACCGCCATGACACTATGTACCGTGCCTGTGACGCACGACCATGACACTATGTGCCGTGCCTGTGATGCACTACCATGACACTATGTACCATGTTTGGACGCACTGCCATGACACTATGTACCGTGCATGTAATGCACCACCATGACACTATGTACCGTGCCTGTGACGCACCACCATGACACAATGTACCATGCATGCGATGCACCACAATGACACTATGTACCGTGCCTGTGACGCACCACCATGACACTATGAACCGTGCCTGTGACGTCCCACCATGACAGAATGTACCAGGCATGGGACGCACCGCCATGACACTATGTAATGTGCCTGTGACGCACCGCCATGACACTATGCACCGTGCCTGTGATGCACCGCCATGACACTATGCACCGTGCCTGTGATGCACCGCCATGACACGATGCACTGTGCCTGTGACGCACCGCCATGACACTGTGCACCGTGCCTGTGATGCACCGCCATGACACTATGTACCGTGCCTGTGACACACAGCCATGACACTATGTACCGTGCCTGTGACGCACCACCATGACACAATGTACCGTGCATGTGACGCACCACCATGACACTATGTACCGTACCTGTGATCCACCACCATCACGCTATGTACCGTGCCTGTGACGCACCACCATGACATTATGTGCCGTGCCTGTGACGCACCGCCATGACACTATGCACCGTGCCTGTGACACACCGCCATGACACTATGTACCGTGCCTGTGACGCACCACCATGACACGATGCACCATGCCTGTGACACACCGCCATGACACTATGCACCGTGCCTGTGACGCACAGCCATGATACTATGTACCGTGCCTGTGACGCACCACCATGACGCTATGTGCCGTGCCTGTGACGCACCGCCATGACACTATGCACCGTGCCTGTGATGCACCGCCATGACACTATGTACCGTGCCTGTGACACACCGCCATGACACTATGTACCGTGCCTGTGACGCACCACCATGACACTATGTACCATGCATGTGACGCACCACCATGACACTATGTACCGTGCCTGCGACCCACCACCATGACACTGTGTACCGTGCCTGTGACGCACCACCATGACACTATGTACCGTGCCTGTGACGCACCACCATGACACTGTGTACCGTGCATGTGACGCACCGCCATGACACTATGTACCAGGCATGGGACGCACCGCCATGACACTATGTACAGTGCCTGTGACGCACCGCCATGATACTATGTACCGTGCCTGTGATGCACCACCATGACACTATGTACCGTGCCTGTGACGCACAGTCATGACACTATGTACCGTGCCAGTGACACACCATCATGACACTTTGTACCTTGCCTGTGGCGCACCACCATGACACTATGCACCGTGCCTGTGATGCACAGCCATGACACTATGTACCGTGCCTGTGACACACCGCCATGACACTATGTACCGTGCCTGTGACGCACCACCATGACACTATGTACCATGCATGTGACGCACCACCATGACACTATGTACCGTGCCTGTGACGCACCGCCATGACACTATGTACCGTGCCTGTGACGCATCGCCATGACACTATGTACAGTGCCTGTGACGCACCGCCATGACACTATGTACCGTGCCTGTGATGCACTGCCATGACACTATGTACCGTGCCTGTGACGCACCACCATGACATTATATACCGTGCCTGTGACGCATCGCCATGACACTATGTACAGTGCCTGTGACGCACCGCCATGACACTATTTACCGTGCCTGTGATGCGCCGCCATGACACTATGTACTGTGCCTGTGACGCACCGCAATGACACGATGTATATCCACGTATCTTTGCCTTATCAGTCATATTCTTTCTTTCTTTATTATTCATTGCGAGATGATTATGGTGATGAAGAAGATGATGATGATTATGATGATGATTATGGTGATGAAGACCATTCGGCCCCAGCAAGCTGGTCCTCCATTTCGTCCACCTCGGAAGGATGACAGGCTGAGTAAACCTGCCTGGCGCTTTTTTAATTTGACGATCGACCGGGATTCGCACTCGGGATCCTCGGAGCCCAAGGGAGCCCCGTGACCGCCAAAACCATGCGTACGTTTTCCCACTCACCTTCACTCGAGAGTTAAACATCTAGATGCGGCGGGACCGTTCGCGAGATCTTCAGGTGGAGTAGGGGAAAACAGGTGCAAGGGAGCAAGAGGGGACGGGGAAGGAAAAAAAAAAGGGTTGGAAGATCTGCGACCGTTCACTCGCCATAGATGTTGGCGCTGCAAATAATTAAACAAAGATGCATTGATGAAACATGAATAAGGTGAAAAAAAACGAAAGAAAAAAACAAAAACAAAATTAAAGCATCTATCTATAATTCCAGTAATCTCTGTCTGTCTGTCTGTCTGTACGTTTGTTTGTCTGTGACCGCTGTTTCTCGACAACCACGGGTCCGATATACTTTTAACTTGCCAGGTATATTGCTGGGGACCCGAGGATGTGCCTTTTCAAGGTTTCATATTAATCGGACAATTACTTACCGAGCTATGTCCAAAAAACGATTCAACCAATCAGAGAGCAGCGAACGATCGCGTGTGCCGAACGTGGCGGGCACACTCTGCCTCGGATGGCACATTTGAGAGCGTATTCATTTATTTCACGTTTGCAAACTATGTTGGCGTTAAACTATGTTTTACAACTAATAAAAACGAATTTGCGATTCATTCGCTTTCCTGCGCGTTTGTGCACGCGATGGCGATTTCTTTACCAAACTCCGGAAGCCGTTCGCTTTGGACCAAACCATTGCATGTAAATAGAGGGGGGGGATTGTCACCACTCGCAAGCCGTTCGCTTTGGACCAAACCATTTCATGTAAATAGAGGGGGGGGGGATATAATTTTAGATATAGATATAGTACGGGCATGCCCTAGTAGAAAGAAAAATGTGAAGAATTTAACAACGAAACGCGGACTTCGCAGGAAACACGGTTCAGGTAATTAATAAACGCGGACTTCGTAGGAAACACGGTTCAGGTTTTCCGCCCGTTTTGTGTTTTCTCTTGAACTTCTCCCACCGCTGGTCGCGTCGTTTGACCTCGCAGGAGTTCAATTCAATGAAGTGATTTTCCCTGAAAGCTCCGGTGACTAATTCTCAACCGATCTGTTGTTATTATCTTGCACGGATTTCAACAACAACATTCACCTCAGCTGAGGGAGAAACCATGACGAGAATTTCGCGCCTTCCGCAGGTTCTTGGAACACTGACCTCGCTTAAAAGGGGAATTCTTGTGTTTTGGAGAACTCGTCGTCCTGGTTTTAACAGTTTTATTTATGATTCAGCCATTCTGCACTCCATCTGCGGTAACATTCACATTTGTTCTTTGACCAAGTTTCACCTTCACTCCTGATCGCGTCACGTCTGCCACTTCCGCCCCTTCTGTTGCCGAGCAACCGTCTTCTGAGGTAAGGGAGGTCAAATGAAGGATTGAGTAGGAAGGAATGAGTGATGGAACGAAGGATGCAGGAAGGAAGTTGGGGTGTGTTCCGTTAGCAAGCAGCTCGTGTTCCGTTAGCAAGCACCTAGTGTTCCATAAGTAAGCAACTCGTGTTCCATCAGCAAGCAGCTAGTGTTCCATGAGCAAGCAGCTCGTGTTCCATTAGCAAGCAGCTCGTGTTCCGTTAGCAAGCACCTAGTGTTCCATAAGTAAGCAGCTAGTGTTCCATAAGTAAGCAGCTAGTGTTCCATAAGTAAGCAACTCGTGTTCCATCAGCAAGTAGCTGGTGTTCCATGATCAAGCAGCTCGTGTTACATTTGCAAGCAGCTCGTGTTCCATTAGCAAGCAGCTCGTGTTCCGTTAGCAAGCAGCTAGTGTTCCATTAGCAAGCAGCTGGTGTTCCATTTATAGCAAGCAGCTAGTGTTCCATTAGCAAGCACGTAGTGTTCCATTAGTAAGCAGCTCGTGTTCCGTTAGCAAGCACCTATTGTTCCATAAGTAAGCAGCTAGTGTTCCATAAGTAAGCAGCTAGTGTTCCATAAGTAAGCAACTCGTGTTCCATCAGCCAGCAGCTAGTGTTCCATTAGCAAGCAGCTCGTGTTCCATTAGCAAGCAGCTCGTGTTCCGTGAGCAAGGAGCTAGTGTTCCATTAGCAAGCAGCTCATGGTCCAATAGCAAGCAACGAGTGTTCCATTAGCAATCGCCTAGTGTTCCATAAGTAAGAAGCTAGTGTTCAATTAGCAAGCAGCTCGTGTTCCATTAGCAAGCACCTGGTGTTCCATAAGTAAGCAGCTAGTGTTCCATCAGCAAGTGCCTCGTGTTCCATTAGCAAGCAGCTCGTGTTCCATCAGCAAGCAGCTAGTGTTCCGTTAGCAAGCAGGTAGTGCTCCATTCGCAACCAGCTCGTGTTCCGTTAGCAAGCAGCTCGTGTTCCATTAGCAAGCAGCTAGTGTTCCATTAGCAAGCAGCTAGACACACCACCATGACAGTATGTACCGTGCATGTGACACACCGCCATGACACTATTTACCGTGCCTGTGACGCGCCGCCATGACACGATGTACCGTGCCTGTGATGCACCGTCATGACACTATTTACCGTGCATGTGACGCACCGCCATGACACTATGTACCAGGCATGGGACGCACCGCCATGACATGTTGTACCGTGCCTGTGACGCACCACCGTGACACGATGTACCGTGCCTGTGACGCACCGCCATGATACTATGTACAATGCCTGTGACGCACCACCATGACACTATGTACTGTGCATGTGACGCACCGCCATGACACTATGTACCAGGCATGGAACGCACTGCCATGACATTTTGTACTGTGCCTGTGACGCACCACCGTGGCACTATGTACCGTGCATGTGACGCACCGCCATGACACTATGTACCAGGCATGGGACGCACCGCCATGACACTATGTACCGTGCCAGTGACACACCGCCATGATACTATGTACCGTGCCTGTGATGCACCACCATGACACTATGTACCGTGCCTGTGACGCACTACCATGACACTATGTACCCAGCCTGTGACGCATCGCCATGACATGATGTACCATGTCTGTGACGCACTGCCATGACATGATGTACCGTGCCTGTGACGCACCGCCATGACACTATGTACCGTGCCTGTGACGCACAGCCATGACACGATGCACCATGCCTGTGACACACCGCCGTGACACTATGCACTGTGCCTGTGACGCACCGCCATGACACTATGTACCGTGCCTGTGACGCACCACCATGACACGATGTACCATGCCTGTGACGCACCGCCATGACACTATGCACCGTGCCTGTGACGCACCGCCATGACACTATGTACCGTGCCTGTGACGCACCACCATGACGCTATGTGTCGTGCCTGTGACGCACCGCCATGACACTATGCACCGTGCCTGTGATGCACCGCCATGACACTATGTACCGTGCCTGTGACACACCGCCATGACACTATGTACCGTGCCTGTGACACACCGCCATGACACTATGTACCGTGCCTGTGAAGCACTGCCATGACACTGTGTACCGTGCCTGTGACGCACCACCATGACATTATATACCGTGCCTGTGATGCACCACCATGACACAATGTACCGTGCCTGTGACGCACCGCCATGACACTATTTACCGTGCCTGTGACGCGCCGCCATGACACGATGTACCGTCCCTGTGATGCACCGCCATGACACTATGTACCGTGCCTGTGACACACCGCCATGACACTATGTACCGTGTCTGTGATGCACCGCCATGACACGATGTACCGCGCCTGTGACGCATGGCCATGACACTATGTACCGTGCCTGTGACGCACCGCCATGACACTATGTACCGTGCCTGTGACGCACGACCATGATACTATGCGCCGTGCCTGTGACGCACTGCCATGACACTATGTACCGTGCCTGTGAAGCACGGCCATGACACTATGTACCGTGCCTGTGACGCACTACCATGACACTATGTACCATGTTTGGACGCACTGCCATGACACTATGTACCGTGCATGTAATGCACCACCATGACACTATGTACCGTGCCTGTGACGCACCACCATGACACAATGTACCATGCATGCGATGCACCACAATGACACTATGTACCGTGCCTGTGACGCACCACCATGACACTATGAACCGTGCCTGTGACGTCCCACCATGACAGAATGTACCAGGCATGGGACGCACCGCCATGACACTATGTACCGTGCCAGTGACACACCGCCATGATACTATGTACCGTGCCTGTGATGCACCACCATGACACTATGTACCGTGCCTGTGACGCACCACCATGACACTATGTACCCAGCCTGTGACGCATCGCCATGACATGATGTACCATGTCTGTGACGCACTGCCATGACATGATGTACCGTGCCTGTGACGCACCGCCATGACACTATGTACCGTGCCTGTGACGCACAGCCATGACACGATGCACCATGCCTGTGACACACCGCCATGACACTATGCACTGTGCCTGTGACGCACCGCCATGACACTATGTACCGTGCCTGTGACGCACCACCATGACACGATGTACCATGCCTGTGACGCACAGCCATGACACTATGCACCGTGCCTGTGACGCACCGCCATGACACTATGTACCGTGCCTGTGACGCACCACCATGACGCTATGTGCCGTGCCTGTGACGCACCGCCATGACACTATGCACCGTGCCTGTGATGCACCGCCATGACACTATGTACCGTGCCTGTGACACACCGCCATGACACTATGTACTGTGCCTGTGACACACCGCCATGACACTATGTACCGTGCCTGTGAAGCACTGCCATGACACTGTGTACCGTGCATGTGACGCACCACCATGACATTATATACCGTGCCTGTGATGCACCACCATGACACAATGTACCGTGCCTGTGACGCACCGCCATGACACTATTTACCGTGCCCGTGACGCGCCGCCATGACACGATGTACAGTCCCTGTGATGCACCGCCATGACACTATGTACCGTGCCTGTGACACACCGCCATGACACTATGTACCGTGTCTGTGACGCACCGCCATGACACGATGTACCGTGCCTGTGACGCACGGCCATGACACTATGTACCGTGCCTGTGACGCACCGCCATGACACTATGTACCGTGCCTGTGACGCACGACCATGACACTATGTGCCGTGCCTGTGACGCACTGCCATGACACTATGTACCGTGCCTGTGACGCACGGCCATGACACTATGTACCGTGCCTGTGACGCACTACCATGACACTATGTACCATGTTTGGACGCACTGCCATGACACTATGTACCGTGCATGTAATGCACCACCATGACACTATGTACCGTGCCTGTGACGCACCACCATGACACAATGTACCATGCATGCGATGCACCACAATGACACTATGTACCGTGCCTGTGACGCACCACCATGACACTATGAACCGTGCCTGTGACGTCCCACCATGACAGAATGTACCAGGCATGGGACGCACCGCCATGACACTATGTAATGTGCCTGTGACGCACCGCCATGACACTATGCACCGTGCCTGTGATGCACCGCCATGACACTATGCACCGTGCCTGTGATGCACCGCCATGACACGATGCACTGTGCCTGTGACGCACCACCATGACACTGTGCACCGTGCCTGTGATGCACCGCCATGACACTATGTACCGTGCCTGTGACACACAGCCATGACACTATGTACCGTGCCTGTGACGCACCACCATGACACAATGTACCGTGCATGTGACGCACCACCATGACACTATGTACCGTACCTGTGATCCACCACCATCACGCTATGTACCGTGCCTGTGACGCACCACCATGACATTATTTGCCGTGCCTGTGACGCACCGCCATGACACTATGCACCGTGCCTGTGACACACCGCCATGACACTATGTACCGTGCCTGTGACGCACCACCATGACACGATGCACCATGCCTGTGACACACCGCCATGACACTATGCACCGTGCCTGTGACGCACAGCCATGATACTATGTACCGTGCCTGTGACGCACCACCATGACGCTATGTGCCGTGCCTGTGACGCACCGCCATGACACTATGCACCGTGCCTGTGATGCACCGCCATGACACTATGTACCGTGCCTGTGACACACCGCCATGACACTATGTACCGTGCCTGTGACGCACCACCATGACACTATGTACCATGCATGTGACGCACCACCATGACACTATGTACCGTGCCTGTGACCCACCACCATGACACTGTGTACCGTGCCTGTGACGCACCGCCATGACACTATGCACCGTGCCTGTGACACACCGCCATGACACTATGTACCGTGCCTGTGACGCACCACCATGACACGATGCACCATGCCTGTGACACACCACCATGACACTATGCACCGTGCCTGTGACGCACAGCCATGATACTATGTACCGTGCCTGTGACGCACCACCATGACGCTATGTGCCGTGCCTGTGACGCACCGCCATGACACTATGCACCGTGCCTGTGATGCACCACCATGACACTATGTACCGTGCCTGTGACGCACAGTCATGACACTATGTACCGTGCCAGTGACACACCGTCATGACACTTTGTACCTTGCCTGTGGCGCACCACCATGACACTATGCACCGTGCCTGTGATGCACAGCCATGACACTATGTACCGTGCCTGTGACACACCGCCATGACACTATGTACCGTGCCTGTGACGCACCACCATGACACTATGTACCATGCATGTGACGCACCACCATGACACTATGTACCGTGCCTGTGACGCACCGCCATGACACTATGTACCGTGCCTGTGACGCATCGCCATGACACTATGTACAGTGCCTGTGACGCACCGCCATGACACTATGTACCGTGCCTGTGATGCACTGCCATGACACTATGTACCGTGCCTGTGACGCACCACCATGACATTATATACCGTGCCTGTGACGCATCGCCATGACACTATGTACAGTGCCTGTGACGCACCGCCATGACACTATTTACCGTGCCTGTGATGCGCCGCCATGACACTATGTACTGTGCCTGTGACGCACCGCAATGACACGATGTATATCCACGTATCTTTGCCTTATCAGTCATATTCTTTCTTTCTTTATTATTCATTGCGAGATGATTATGGTGATGAAGAAGATGATGATGATTATGATGATGATTATGGTGATGAAGACCATTCGGCCCCAGCAAGCTGGTCCTCCATTTCGTCCACCTCGGAAGGATGACAGGCTGAGTGAACCTGCCTGGCGCTTTTTTAATTTGACGATCGACCGGGATTCGCACTCGGGATCCTCGGAGCCCAAGGGAGCCCCGTGACCGCCAAAACCATGCGTACGTTTTCCCACTCACCTTCACTCGAGAGTTAAACATCTAGATGCGGCGGGACCGTTCGCGAGATCTTCAGGTGGAGTAGGGGAAAACAGGTGCAAGGGAGCAAGAGGGGACGGGGAAGGAAAAAAAAAAGGGTTGGAAGATCTGCGACCGTTCACTCGCCATAGATGTTGGCGCTGCAAATAATTAAACAAAGATGCATTGATGAAACATGAATAAGGTGAAAAAAAACGAAAGAAAAAAACAAAAACAAAATTAAAGCATAGAAAGAAAAATGTGAAGAATTTAACAACGAAACGCGGACTTCGCAGGAAACACGGTTCAGGTAATTAATAAACGCGGACTTCGCAGGAAACACGGTTCAGGTAATTAATAAACGCGGACTTCGTAGGAAACACGGTTCAGGTTTTCCGCCCGTTTTGTGTTTTCTCTTGAACTTGTCCCACCGCTGGTCGCGTCGTTTGACCTCGCAGGAGTTCAATTCAATGAAGTGATTTTCCCTGAAAGCTCCGGTGACTAATTCTCAACCGATCTGTTGTTATTATCTTGCACGGATTTCAACAACAACATTCACCTCAGCTGAGGGAGAAACCATGACGAGAATTTCGCGCCTTCCGCAGGTTCTTGGAACACTGACCTCGCTTACAAGGGGAATTCTTGTGTTTTGGAGAACTCGTCGTCCTGGTTTTAACAGTTTTATTTATGATTCAGCCATTCTGCACTCCATCTGCGGTAACATTCACATTTGTTCTTTGACCAAGTTTCACCTTCACTCCTGATCGCGTCTGCCACTTCCGCCCCTTCTGTTGCCGAGCAACCGTCTTCTGAGGTAAGGGAGGTCAAATGAAGGATTGAGTAGGAAGGAATGAGTGATGGAACGAAGGATGCAGGAAGGAAGTTGGGGTGTGTTCCATTAGCAAGCAGCTCGTGTTCCGTTAGCAAGCACCTAGTGTTCCATAAGTAAGCAACTCGTGTTCCATCAGCAAGCAGCTAGTGTTCCATGAGCAAGCAGCTCGTGTTCCATTAGCAAGCAGCTCGTGTTCCGTTAGCAAGCACCTAGTGTTCCATAAGTAAGCAGCTAGTGTTCCATAAGTAAGCAGCTAGTGTTCCATAAGTAAGCAACTCGTGTTCCATCAGCAAGTAGCTGGTGTTCCATGAGCAAGCAGCTCGTGTTACATTTGCAAGCAGCTCGTGTTCCATTAGCAAGCAGCTCGTGTTCCGTTAGCAAGCAGCTAGTGTTCCATTAGCAAGCAGCTGGTGTTCCATTTATAGCAAGCAGCTAGTGTTCCATTAGCAAGCACCTAGTGTTCCATTAGTAAGCAGCTCGTGTTCCGTTAGCAAGCACCTAGTGTTCCATAAGTAAGCAGCTAGTGTTCCATAAGTAAGCAGCTAGTGTTCCATAAGTAAGCAACTCGTGTTCCATCAGCCAGCAGCTAGTGTTCCATTAGCAAGCAGCTCGTGTTCCATTAGCAAGCAGCTCGTGTTCCGTTAGCAAGCAGCTAGTGTTCCATTAGCAAGCAGCTCATGGTCCAATAGCAAGCAGCTAGTGTTCCATTAGCAATCGCATAGTGTTCCATAAGTAAGAAGCTAGTGTTCAATTAGCAAGCAGCTCGTGTTCCATTAGCAAGCACCTGGTGTTCCATAAGTAAGCAGCTAGTGTTCCATCAGCAAGTGCCTCGTGTTCCATTAGCAAGCAGCTCGTGTTCCATCAGCAAGCAGCTAGTGTTCCGTTAGCAAGCACGTAGTGCTCCATTCGCAACCAGCTCGTGTTCCGTTAGCAAGCAGCTCGTGTTCCATTAGCAAGCAGCTAGTGTTCCATTAGCAAGCAGCTAGACACACCACCATGACACATGTACCGTGCATGTGACACACAGCCATGACACGATGCACCATGCCTGTGACACACCGCCATGACACTATGCACTGTGCCTGTGACGCACCGCCATGACACTATGTACCGTGCCTGTGACGCACCACCATGACACGATGCACTGTGCCTGTGACGCACCGCCATGACACGATGTACCATGCCTGTGATGCACAGCCATGACACTATGCACCGTGCCTGTGACGCACCGCCATGACACTATGTACCGTGCCTGTGACGCACCACCATGACGCTATGTGCCGTGCCTGTGACGCACCGCCATGACACTATGCACCGTGCCTGTGATGCACCGCCATGACACTATGTACCGTGCCTGTGACACACCGCCATGACACTATGTACCGTGCCTGTGACACACCGCCATGACACTATGTACCGTGCCTGTGAAGCACTGCCATGACACTGTGTACCGTGCATGTGACGCACCACCATGACATTATATACCGTGCCTGTGATGCACCACAATGACACTATGTACCGTGCCTGTGACGCACCACCATGACACTATGAACCGTGCCTGTGACGTCCCACCATGACAGAATGTACCAGGCATGGGACGCACCGCCATGACACTATGTAATGTGCCTGTGACGCACCGCCATGACACTATGCACCGTGCCTGTGATGCACCGCCATGACACTATGCACCGTGCCTGTGATGCACCGCCATGACACGATGCACTGTGCCTGTGACGCACCGCCATGACACTGTGCACCGTGCCTGTGATGCACCGCCATGACACTATGTACCGTGCCTGTGACACACAGCCATGACACTATGTACCGTGCCTGTGACGCACCACCATGACACAATGTACCGTGCATGTGACGCACCACCATGACACTATGTACCGTACCTGTGATCCACCACCATCACGCTATGTACCGTGCCTGTGACGCACCACCATGACATTATGTGCCGTGCCTGTGACGCACCACCATGACGCTATGTGCCGTGCCTGTGACGCACCGCCATGACACTATGCACCGTGCCTGTGATGCACCGCCATGACACTATGTACCGTGCCTGTGACACACCGCCATGACACTATGTACCGTGCCTGTGACGCACCACCATGACACTATGTACCATGCATGTGACGCACCACCATGACACTATGTACCGTGCCTGTGACCCACCACCATGACACTGTGTACCGTGCCTGTGACGCACCACCATGACACTATGTACCGTGCCTGTGACGCACCACCATGACACTGTGTACCGTGCATGTGACGCACCGCCATGACACTATGTACCAGGCATGGGACGCACCGCCATGACACTATGTACCGTGCCTGTGACGCACCGCCATGATACTATGCACCGTGCCTGTGATGCACCACCATGACACTATGTACCGTGCCTGTGACGCACAGTCATGACACTATGTACCGTGCCAGTGACACACCGTCATGACACTTTGTACCTTGCCTGTGGCGCACCACCATGACACTATGCACCGTGCCTGTGATGCACAGCCATGACACTATGTACCGTGCCAGTGACACACCGCCACGACACTATGTACCGTGCCTGTGACGCACCACCATGACACTATGTACCATGCATGTGACGCACCACCATGACACTATGTACCGTGCCTGTGACGCACCGCCATGACACTATGTACCGTGCCTGTGACGCATCGCCATGACACTATGTACAGTGCCTGTGACGCACCGCCATGACACTATGTACCGTGCCTGTGATGCACTGCCATGACACTATGTACCGTGCCTGTGACGCACCACCATGACATTATATACCGTGCCTGTGACGCATCGCCATGACACTATGTACAGTGCCTGTGACGCACCGCCATGACACTATTTACCGTGCCTGTGATGCGCCGCCATGACACTATGTACTGTGCCTGTGACGCACCGCAATGACACGATGTATATCCACGTATCTTTGCCTTATCAGTCATATTCTTTCTTTCTTTATTATTCATTGCGAGATGATTATGGTGATGAAGAAGATGATGATGATTATGATGATGATTATGGTGATGAAGACCATTCGGCCCCAGCAAGCTGGTCCTCCATTTCGTCCACCTCGGAAGGATGACAGGCTGAGTGAACCTGCCTGGCGCTTTTTTAATTTGACGATCGACCGGGATTCGCACTCGGGATCCTCGGAGCCCAAGGGAGCCCCGTGACCGCCAAAACCATGCGTACGTTTTCCCACTCACCTTCACTCGAGAGTTAAACATCTAGATGCGGCGGGACCGTTCGCGAGATCTTCAGGTGGAGTAGGGGAAAACAGGTGCAAGGGAGCAAGAGGGGACGGGGAAGGAAAAAAAAAAGGGTTGGAAGATCTGCGACCGTTCACTCGCCATAGATGTTGGCGCTGCAAATAATTAAACAAAGATGCATTGATGAAACATGAATAAGGTGAAAAAAAACGAAAGAAAAAAACAAAAACAAAATTAAAGCATAGAAAGAAAAATGTGAAGAATTTAACAACGAAACGCGGACTTCGCAGGAAACACGGTTCAGGTAATTAATAAACGCGGACTTCGTAGGAAACACGGTTCAGGTTTTCCGCCCGTTTTGTGTTTTCTCTTGAACTTCTCCCACCGCTGGTCGCGTCGTTTGACCTCGCAGGAGTTCAATTCAATGAAGTGATTTTCCCTGAAAGCTCCGGTGACTAATTCTCAACCGATCTGTTGTTATTATCTTACACGGATTTCAACAACAACATTCACCTCAGCTGAGGGAGAAACCATGACGAGAATTTCGCGCCTTCCGCAGGTTCTTGGAACACTGACCTCGCTTACAAGGGGAATTCTTGTGTTTTGGAGAACTCGTCGTCCTGGTTTTAACAGTTTTATTTATGATTCAGCCATTCTGCACTCCATCTGCGGTAACATTCACATTTGTTCTTTGACCAAGTTTCACCTTCACTCCTGATCGCGTCACGTCTGCCACTTCCGCCCCTTCTGTTGCCGAGCAACCGTCTTCTGAGGTAAGGGAGGTCAAATGAAGGATTGAGTAGGAAGGAATGAGTGATGGAACGAAGGATGCAGGAAGGAAGTTGGGGTGTGTTCCGTTAGCAAGCAGCTCGTGTTCCGTTAGCAAGCACCTAGTGTTCCATAAGTAAGCAACTCGTGTTCCATCAGCAAGCAGCTAGTGTTCCATGAGCAAGCAGCTCGTGTTCCATTAGCAAGCAGCTCGTGTTCCATTAGCAAGCACCTAGTGTTCCATAAGTAAGCAGCTAGTGTTCCATAAGTAAGCAGCTAGTGTTCCATAAGTAAGCAACTCGTGTTCCATCAGCAAGTAGCTGGTGTTCCATGATCAAGCAGCTCGTGTTACATTTGCAAGCAGCTCGTGTTCCATTAGCAAGCAGCTCGTGTTCCGTTAGCAAGCAGCTAGTGTTCCATTAGCAAGCAGCTGGTGTTCCATTTATAGCAAGCAGCTAGTGTTCCATTAGCAAGCACGTAGTGTTCCATTAGTAAGCAGCTCGTGTTCCGTTAGCAAGCACCTAGTGTTCCATAAGTAAGCAGCTAGTGTTCCATAAGTAAGCAACTCGTGTTCCATCAGCCAGCAGCTAGTGTTCCATTAGCAAGCAGCTCGTGTTCCATTAGCAAGCAGCTCGTGTTCCGTGAGCAAGGAGCTAGTGTTCCATTAGCAAGCAGCTCATGGTCCAATAGCAAGCAACGAGTGTTCCATTAGCAATCGCCTAGTGTTCCATAAGTAAGAAGCTAGTGTTCAATTAGCAAGCAGCTCGTGTTCCATTAGCAAGCACCTGGTGTTCCATAAGTAAGCAGCTAGTGTTCCATCAGCAAGTGCCTCGTGTTCCATTAGCAAGCAGCTCGTGTTCCATCAGCAAGCAGCTAGTGTTCCGTTAGCAAGCAGGTAGTGCTCCATTCGCAACCAGCTCGTGTTCCGTTAGCAAGCAGCTCGTGTTCCATTAGCAAGCAGCTAGTGTTCCATTAGCAAGCAGCTAGACACACCACCATGACACTATGTACCGTGCATGTGACACACCGCCTTGACACGATGTACTGTGCCTGTGACGCACCGCCATGACACGATGTACCGTGCCTGTGATGCACCGTCATGACACTATGTACCGTGCATGTGACGCACCGCCATGACACTATGTACCAGGCATGGGACGCACCGCCATGACATGTTGTACCGTGCCTGTGACGCACCACCGTGACACGATGTACCGTGCCTGTGACGCACCGCCATGATACTATGTACAATGCCTGTGACGCACCACCATGACACTATGTACTGTGCATGTGACGCACCGCCATGACACTATGTACCAGGCATGGAACGCACTGCCATGACATTTTGTACTGTGCCTGTGACGCACCACCGTGGCACTATGTACCGTGCATGTGACGCACCGCCATGACACTATGTACCAGGCATGGGACGCACCGCCATGACACTATGTACCGTGCCAGTGACACACCGCCATGATACTATGTACCGTGCCTGTGATGCACCACCATGACACTATGTACCGTGCCTGTGACGCACCACCATGACACTATGTACCCAGCCTGTGACGCATCGCCATGACATGATGTACCATGTCTGTGACGCACTGCCATGACATGATGTACCGTGCCTGTGACGCACCGCCATGACACTATGTACCGTGCCTGTGACGCACAGCCATGACACGATGCACCATGCCTGTGACACACCGCCGTGACACTATGCACTGTGCCTGTGACGCACCGCCATGACACTATGTACCGTGCCTGTGACGCACCACCATGACACGATGTACCATGCCTGTGACGCACCGCCATGACACTATGCACCGTGCCTGTGACGCACCGCCATGACACTATGTACCGTGCCTGTGACGCACCACCATGACGCTATGTGTCGTGCCTGTGACGCACCGCCATGACACTATGCACCGTGCCTGTGATGCACCGCCATGACACTATGTACCGTGCCTGTGACACACCGCCATGACACTATGTACCGTGCCTGTGACACACCGCCATGACACTATGTACCGTGCCTGTGAAGCACTGCCATGACACTGTGTACCGTGCCTGTGACGCACCACCATGACATTATATACCGTGCCTGTGATGCACCACCATGACACAATGTACCGTGCCTGTGACGCACCGCCATGACACTATTTACCGTGCCTGTGACGCGCCGCCATGACACGATGTACCGTCCCTGTGATGCACCGCCATGACACTATGTACCGTGCCTGTGATACACCGCCATGACACTATGTACCGTGTCTGTGATGCACCGCCATGACACGATGTACCGCGCCTGTGACGCATGGCCATGACACTATGTACCGTGCCTGTGACGCACCGCCATGACACTATGTACCGTGCCTGTGACGCACGACCATGATACTATGCGCCGTGCCTGTGACGCACTGCCATGACACTATGTACCGTGCCTGTGAAGCACAGCCATGACACTATGTACCGTGCCTGTGACGCACTACCATGACACTATGTACCATGTTTGGACGCACTGCCATGACACTATGTACCGTGCATGTAATGCACCACCATGACACTATGTACCGTGCCTGTGACGCACCACCATGACACAATGTACCATGCATGCGATGCATCACAATGACACTATGTACCGTGCCTGTGACGCACCACCATGACACTATGAACCGTGCCTGTGACGTCCCACCATGACAGAATGTACCAGGCATGGGACGCACCGCCATGACACTATGTACCGTGCCAGTGACACACCGCCATGATACTATGTACCGTGCCTGTGATGCACCACCATGACACTATGTACCGTGCCTGTGACGCACCACCATGACACTATGTACCCAGCCTGTGACGCATCGCCATGACATGATGTACTATGTCTGTGACGCACTGCCATGATATGATGTACCGTGCCTGTGACGCACCGCCATGACACTATGTACCGTGCCTGTGACGCACAGCCATGACACGATGCACCATGCCTGTGACACACCGCCATGACACTATGCACTGTGCCTGTGACGCACCGCCATGACACTATGTACCGTGCCTGTGACGCACCACCATGACACGATGTACCATGCCTGTGACGCACAGCCATGACACTATGCACCGTGCCTGTGACGCACCGCCATGACACTATGTACCGTGCCTGTGACGCACCACCATGACGCTATGTGCCGTGCCTGTGACGCACCGCCATGACACTATGCACCGTGCCTGTGATGCACCGCCATGACACTATGTACCGTGCCTGTGACACACCGCCATGACACTATGTACTGTGCCTGTGACACACCGCCATGACACTATGTACCGTGCCTGTGAAGCACTGCCATGACACTGTGTACCGTGCATGTGACGCACCACCATGACATTATATACCGTGCCTGTGATGCACCACCATGACACAATGTACCGTGCCTGTGACGCACCGCCATGACACTATTTACCGTGCCCGTGACGCGCCGCCATGACACGATGTACCGTCCCTGTGATGCACCGCCATGACACTATGTACCGTGCCTGTGACACACCGCCATGACACTATGTACCGTGTCTGTGACGCACCGCCATGACACGATGTACCGTGCCTGTGACGCACCGCCATGACACTATGTACCAGGCATGGAACGCACTGCCATGACATTTTGTACTGTGCCTGTGACGCACCACCGTGGCACTATGTACCGTGCATGTGACGCACCGCCATGACACTATGTACCAGGCATGGGACGCACCGCCATGACACTATGTACCGTGCCAGTGACACACCGCCATGATACTATGTACCGTGCCTGTGATGCACCACCATGACACTATGTACCGTGCCTGTGACGCACCACCATGACACTATGTACCCAGCCTGTGACGCATCGCCATGACATGATGTACCATGTCTGTGACGCACTGCCATGACATGATGTACCGTGCCTGTGACGCACCGCCATGACACTATGTACCGTGCCTGTGACGCACAGCCATGACACGATGCACCATGCCTGTGACACACCGCCGTGACACTATGCACTGTGCCTGTGACGCACCGCCATGACACTATGTACCGTGCCTGTGACGCACCACCATGACACGATGTACCATGCCTGTGACGCACCGCCATGACACTATGCACCGTGCCTGTGACGCACCGCCATGACACTATGTACCGTGCCTGTGACGCACCACCATGACGCTATGTGTCGTGCCTGTGACGCACCGCCATGACACTATGCACCGTGCCTGTGATGCACCGCCATGACACTATGTACCGTGCCTGTGACACACCGCCATGACACTATGTACCGTGCCTGTGACACACCGCCATGACACTATGTACCGTGCCTGTGAAGCACTGCCATGACACTGTGTACCGTGCCTGTGACGCACCACCATGACACAATGTACCGTGCCTGTGACGCACCGCCATGACACTATTTACCGTGCCTGTGACGCGCCGCCATGACACGATGTACCGTCCCTGTGATGCACCGCCATGACACTATTTACCGTGCCTGTGATGCGCCGCCATGACACTATGTACTGTGCCTGTGACGCACCGCCATGACACTATTTACCGTGCCTGTGATGCGCCGCCATGACACTATGTACTGTGCCTGTGACGCACCGCAATGACACGATGTATATCCACGTATCTTTGCCTTATCAGTCATATTCTTTCTTTCTTTATTATTCATTGCGAGATGATTATGGTGATGAAGAAGATGATGATGATTATGATGATGATTATGGTGATGAAGACCATTCGGCCCCAGCAAGCTGGTCCTCCATTTCGTCCACCTCGGAAGGATGACAGGCTGAGTGAACCTGCCTGGCGCTTTTTTAATTTGACGATCGACCGGGATTCGCACTCGGGATCCTCGGAGCCCAAGGGAGCCCCGTGACCGCCAAAACCATGCGTACGTTTTCCCACTCACCTTCACTCGAGAGTTAAACATCTAGATGCGGCGGGACCGTTCGCGAGATCTTCAGGTGGAGTAGGGGAAAACAGGTGCAAGGGAGCAAGAGGGGACGGGGAAGGAAAAAAAAAAGGGTTGGAAGATCTGCGACCGTTCACTCGCCATAGATGTTGGCGCTGCAAATAATTAAACAAAGATGCATTGATGAAACATGAATAAGGTGAAAAAAAACGAAAGAAAAAAACAAAAACAAAATTAAAGCATAGAAAGAAAAATGTGAAGAATTTAACAACGAAACGCGGACTTCGCAGGAAACACGGTTCAGGTAATTAATAAACGCGGACTTCGTAGGAAACACGGTTCAGGTTTTCCGCCCGTTTTGTGTTTTCTCTTGAACTTCTCCCACCGCTGGTCGCGTCGTTTGACCTCGCAGGAGTTCAATTCAATGAAGTGATTTTCCCTGAAAGCTCCGGTGACTAATTCTCAACCGATCTGTTGTTATTATCTTGCACGGATTTCAACAACAACATTCACCTCAGCTGAGGGAGAAACCATGACGAGAATTTCGCGCCTTCCGCAGGTTCTTGGAACACTGACCTCGCTTACAAGGGGAATTCTTGTGTTTTGGAGAACTCGTCGTCCTGGTTTTAACAGTTTTATTTATGATTCAGCCATTCTGCACTCCATCTGCGGTAACATTCACATTTGTTCTTTGACCAAGTTTCACCTTCACTCCTGATCGCGTCACGTCTGCCACTTCCGCCCCTTCTGTTGCCGAGCAACCGTCTTCTGAGGTAAGGGAGGTCAAATGAAGGATTGAGTAGGAAGGAATGAGTGATGGAACGAAGGATGCAGGAAGGAAGTTGGGGTGTGTTCCGTTAGCAAGCAGCTCGTGTTCCGTTAGCAAGCACCTAGTGTTCCATAAGTAAGCAACTCGTGTTCCATCAGCAAGCAGCTAGTGTTCCATGAGCAAGCAGCTCGTGTTCCATTAGCAAGCAGCTCGTGTTCCATTAGCAAGCACCTAGTGTTCCATAAGTAAGCAGCTAGTGTTCCATAAGTAAGCAGCTAGTGTTCCATAAGTAAGCAACTCGTGTTCCATCAGCAAGTAGCTGGTGTTCCATGATCAAGCAGCTCGTGTTACATTTGCAAGCAGCTCGTGTTCCATTAGCAAGCAGCTCGTGTTCCGTTAGCAAGCAGCTAGTGTTCCATTAGCAAGCAGCTGGTGTTCCATTTATAGCAAGCAGCTAGTGTTCCATTAGCAAGCACGTAGTGTTCCATTAGTAAGCAGCTCGTGTTCCGTTAGCAAGCACCTAGTGTTCCATAAGTAAGCAGCTAGTGTTCCATAAGTAAGCAACTCGTGTTCCATCAGCCAGCAGCTAGTGTTCCATTAGCAAGCAGCTCGTGTTCCATTAGCAAGCAGCTCGTGTTCCGTGAGCAAGGAGCTAGTGTTCCATTAGCAAGCAGCTCATGGTCCAATAGCAAGCAACGAGTGTTCCATTAGCAATCGCCTAGTGTTCCATAAGTAAGAAGCTAGTGTTCAAGTAGCAAGCAGCTCGTGTTCCATTAGCAAGCACCTGGTGTTCCATAAGTAAGCAGCTAGTGTTCCATCAGCAAGTGCCTCGTGTTCCATTAGCAAGCAGCTCGTGTTCCATCAGCAAGCAGCTAGTGTTCCGTTAGCAAGCAGGTAGTGCTCCATTCGCAACCAGCTCGTGTTCCGTTAGCAAGCAGCTCGTGTTCCATTAGCAAGCAGCTAGTGTTCCATTAGCAAGCAGCTAGACACACCACCATGACACTATGTACCGTGCATGTGACACACCGCCTTGACACGATGTACTGTGCCTGTGACGCACCGCCATGACACGATGTACCGTGCCTGTGATGCACCGTCATGACACTATGTACCGTGCATGTGACGCACCGCCATGACACTATGTACCAGGCATGGGACGCACCGCCATGACATGTTGTACCGTGCCTGTGACGCACCACCGTGACACGATGTACCGTGCCTGTGACGCACCGCCATGATACTATGTACAATGCCTGTGACGCACCACCATGACACTATGTACTGTGCATGTGACGCACCGCCATGACACTATGTACCAGGCATGGAACGCACTGCCATGACATTTTGTACTGTGCCTGTGACGCACCACCGTGGCACTATGTACCGTGCATGTGACGCACCGCCATGACACTATGTACCAGGCATGGGACGCACCGCCATGACACTATGTACCGTGCCAGTGACACACCGCCATGATACTATGTACCGTGCCTGTGATGCACCACCATGACACTATGTACCGTGCCTGTGACGCACCACCATGACACTATGTACCCAGCCTGTGACGCATCGCCATGACATGATGTACCATGTCTGTGACGCACTGCCATGACATGATGTACCGTGCCTGTGACGCACCGCCATGACACTATGTACCGTGCCTGTGACGCACAGCCATGACACGATGCACCATGCCTGTGACACACCGCCGTGACACTATGCACTGTGCCTGTGACGCACCGCCATGACACTATGTACCGTGCCTGTGACGCACCACCATGACACGATGTACCATGCCTGTGACGCACCGCCATGACACTATGCACCGTGCCTGTGACGCACCGCCATGACACTATGTACCGTGCCTGTGACGCACCACCATGACGCTATGTGTCGTGCCTGTGACGCACCGCCATGACACTATGCACCGTGCCTGTGATGCACCGCCATGACACTATGTACCGTGCCTGTGACACACCGCCATGACACTATGTACCGTGCCTGTGACACACCGCCATGACACTATGTACCGTGCCTGTGAAGCACTGCCATGACACTGTGTACCGTGCCTGTGACGCACCACCATGACATTATATACCGTGCCTGTGATGCACCACCATGACACAATGTACCGTGCCTGTGACGCACCGCCATGACACTATTTACCGTGCCTGTGACGCGCCGCCATGACACGATGTACCGTCCCTGTGATGCACCGCCATGACACTATGTACCGTGCCTGTGATACACCGCCATGACACTATGTACCGTGTCTGTGATGCACCGCCATGACACGATGTACCGCGCCTGTGACGCATGGCCATGACACTATGTACCGTGCCTGTGACGCACCGCCATGACACTATGTACCGTGCCTGTGACGCACGACCATGATACTATGCGCCGTGCCTGTGACGCACTGCCATGACACTATGTACCGTGCCTGTGAAGCACAGCCATGACACTATGTACCGTGCCTGTGACGCACTACCATGACACTATGTACCATGTTTGGACGCACTGCCATGACACTATGTACCGTGCATGTAATGCACCACCATGACACTATGTACCGTGCCTGTGACGCACCACCATGACACAATGTACCATGCATGCGATGCATCACAATGACACTATGTACCGTGCCTGTGACGCACCACCATGACACTATGAACCGTGCCTGTGACGTCCCACCATGACAGAATGTACCAGGCATGGGACGCACCGCCATGACACTATGTACCGTGCCAGTGACACACCGCCATGATACTATGTACCGTGCCTGTGATGCACCACCATGACACTATGTACCGTGCCTGTGACGCACCACCATGACACTATGTACCCAGCCTGTGACGCATCGCCATGACATGATGTACCATGTCTGTGACGCACTGCCATGATATGATGTACCGTGCCTGTGACGCACCGCCATGACACTATGTACCGTGCCTGTGACGCACAGCCATGACACGATGCACCATGCCTGTGACACACCGCCATGACACTATGCACTGTGCCTGTGACGCACCGCCATGACACTATGTACCGTGCCTGTGACGCACCACCATGACACGATGTACCATGCCTGTGACGCACAGCCATGACACTATGCACCGTGCCTGTGACGCACCGCCATGACACTATGTACCGTGCCTGTGACGCACCACCATGACGCTATGTGCCGTGCCTGTGACGCACCGCCATGACACTATGCACCGTGCCTGTGATGCACCGCCATGACACTATGTACCGTGCCTGTGACACACCGCCATGACACTATGTACTGTGCCTGTGACACACCGCCATGACACTATGTACCGTGCCTGTGAAGCACTGCCATGACACTGTGTACCGTGCATGCGACGCACCACCATGACATTATATACCGTGCCTGTGATGCACCACCATGACACAATGTACCGTGCCTGTGACGCACCGCCATGACACTATTTACCGTGCCCGTGACGCGCCGCCATGACACGATGTACCGTCCCTGTGATGCACCGCCATGACACTATGTACCGTGCCTGTGACACACCGCCATGACACTATGTACCGTGTCTGTGACGCACCGCCATGACACGATGTACCGTGCCTGTGACGCACCGCCATGACACTATGTACCAGGCATGGAACGCACTGCCATGACATTTTGTACTGTGCCTGTGACGCACCACCGTGGCACTATGTACCGTGCATGTGACGCACCGCCATGACACTATGTACCAGGCATGGGACGCACCGCCATGACACTATGTACCGTGCCAGTGACACACCGCCATGATACTATGTACCGTGCCTGTGATGCACCACCATGACACTATGTACCGTGCCTGTGACGCACCACCATGACACTATGTACCCAGCCTGTGACGCATCGCCATGACATGATGTACCATGTCTGTGACGCACTGCCATGACATGATGTACCGTGCCTGTGACGCACCGCCATGACACTATGTACCGTGCCTGTGACGCACAGCCATGACACGATGCACCATGCCTGTGACACACCGCCGTGACACTATGCACTGTGCCTGTGACGCACCGCCATGACACTATGTACCGTGCCTGTGACGCACCACCATGACACGATGTACCATGCCTGTGACGCACCGCCATGACACTATGCACCGTGCCTGTGACGCACCGCCATGACACTATGTACCGTGCCTGTGACGCACCACCATGACGCTATGTGTCGTGCCTGTGACGCACCGCCATGACACTATGCACCGTGCCTGTGATGCACCGCCATGACACTATGTACCGTGCCTGTGACACACCGCCATGACACTATGTACCGTGCCTGTGACACACCGCCATGACACTATGTACCGTGCCTGTGAAGCACTGCCATGACACTGTGTACCGTGCCTGTGACGCACCACCATGACATTATATACCGTGCCTGTGATGCACCACCATGACACAATGTACCGTGCCTGTGACGCACCGCCATGACACTATTTACCGTGCCTGTGACGCGCCGCCATGACACGATGTACCGTCCCTGTGATGCACCGCCATGACACTATTTACCGTGCCTGTGATGCGCCGCCATGACACTATGTACTGTGCCTGTGACGCACCGCCATGACACTATTTACCGTGCCTGTGATGCGCCGCCATGACACTATGTACTGTGCCTGTGACGCACCGCAATGACACGATGTATATCCACGTATCTTTGCCTTATCAGTCATATTCTTTCTTTCTTTATTATTCATTGCGAGATGATTATGGTGATGAAGAAGATGATGATGATTATGATGATGATTATGGTGATGAAGACCATTCGGCCCCAGCAAGCTGGTCCTCCATTTCGTCCACCTCGGAAGGATGACAGGCTGAGTGAACCTGCCTGGCGCTTTTTTAATTTGACGATCGACCGGGATTCGCACTCGGGATCCTCGGAGCCCAAGGGAGCCCCGTGACCGCCAAAACCATGCGTACGTTTTCCCACTCACCTTCACTCGAGAGTTAAACATCTAGATGCGGCGGGACCGTTCGCGAGATCTTCAGGTGGAGTAGGGGAAAACAGGTGCAAGGGAGCAAGAGGGGACGGGGAAGGAAAAAAAAAAGGGTTGGAAGATCTGCGACCGTTCACTCGCCATAGATGTTGGCGCTGCAAATAATTAAACAAAGATGCATTGATGAAACATGAATAAGGTGAAAAAAAACGAAAGAAAAAAACAAAAACAAAATTAAAGCATAGAAAGAAAAATGTGAAGAATTTAACAACGAAACGCGGACTTCGCAGGAAACACGGTTCAGGTAATTAATAAACGCGGACTTCGTAGGAAACACGGTTCAGGTTTTCCGCCCGTTTTGTGTTTTCTCTTGAACTTCTCCCACCGCTGGTCGCGTCGTTTGACCTCGCAGGAGTTCAATTCAATGAAGTGATTTTCCCTGAAAGCTCCGGTGACTAATTCTCAACCGATCTGTTGTTATTATCTTGCACGGATTTCAACAACAACATTCACCTCAGCTGAGGGAGAAACCATGACGAGAATTTCGCGCCTTCCGCAGGTTCTTGGAACACTGACCTCGCTTACAAGGGGAATTCTTGTGTTTTGGAGAACTCGTCGTCCTGGTTTTAACAGTTTTATTTATGATTCAGCCATTCTGCACTCCATCTGCGGTAACATTCACATTTGTTCTTTGACCAAGTTTCACCTTCACTCCTGATCGCGTCACGTCTGCCACTTCCGCCCCTTCTGTTGCCGAGCAACCGTCTTCTGAGGTAAGGGAGGTCAAATGAAGGATTGAGTAGGAAGGAATGAGTGATGGAACGAAGGATGCAGGAAGGAAGTTGGGGTGTGTTCCGTTAGCAAGCAGCTCGTGTTCCGTTAGCAAGCACCTAGTGTTCCATAAGTAAGCAACTCGTGTTCCATCAGCAAGCAGCTAGTGTTCCATGAGCAAGCAGCTCGTGTTCCATTAGCAAGCAGCTCGTGTTCCATTAGCAAGCACCTAGTGTTCCATAAGTAAGCAGCTAGTGTTCCATAAGTAAGCAGCTAGTGTTCCATAAGTAAGCAACTCGTGTTCCATCAGCAAGTAGCTGGTGTTCCATGATCAAGCAGCTCGTGTTACATTTGCAAGCAGCTCGTGTTCCATTAGCAAGCAGCTCGTGTTCCGTTAGCAAGCAGCTAGTGTTCCATTAGCAAGCAGCTGGTGTTCCATTTATAGCAAGCAGCTAGTGTTCCATTAGCAAGCACGTAGTGTTCCATTAGTAAGCAGCTCGTGTTCCGTTAGCAAGCACCTAGTGTTCCATAAGTAAGCAGCTAGTGTTCCATAAGTAAGCAACTCGTGTTCCATCAGCCAGCAGCTAGTGTTCCATTAGCAAGCAGCTCGTGTTCCATTAGCAAGCAGCTCGTGTTCCGTGAGCAAGGAGCTAGTGTTCCATTAGCAAGCAGCTCATGGTCCAATAGCAAGCAACGAGTGTTCCATTAGCAATCGCCTAGTGTTCCATAAGTAAGAAGCTAGTGTTCAATTAGCAAGCAGCTCGTGTTCCATTAGCAAGCACCTGGTGTTCCATAAGTAAGCAGCTAGTGTTCCATCAGCAAGTGCCTCGTGTTCCATTAGCAAGCAGCTCGTGTTCCATCAGCAAGCAGCTAGTGTTCCGTTAGCAAGCAGGTAGTGCTCCATTCGCAACCAGCTCGTGTTCCGTTAGCAAGCAGCTCGTGTTCCATTAGCAAGCAGCTAGTGTTCCATTAGCAAGCAGCTAGACACACCACCATGACACTATGTACCGTGCATGTGACACACCGCCTTGACACGATGTACTGTGCCTGTGACGCACCGCCATGACACGATGTACCGTGCCTGTGATGCACCGTCATGACACTATGTACCGTGCATGTGACGCACCGCCATGACACTATGTACCAGGCATGGGACGCACCGCCATGACATGTTGTACCGTGCCTGTGACGCACCACCGTGACACGATGTACCGTGCCTGTGACGCACCGCCATGATACTATGTACAATGCCTGTGACGCACCACCATGACACTATGTACTGTGCATGTGACGCACCGCCATGACACTATGTACCAGGCATGGAACGCACTGCCATGACATTTTGTACTGTGCCTGTGACGCACCACCGTGGCACTATGTACCGTGCATGTGACGCACCGCCATGACACTATGTACCAGGCATGGGACGCACCGCCATGACACTATGTACCGTGCCAGTGACACACCGCCATGATACTATGTACCGTGCCTGTGATGCACCACCATGACACTATGTACCGTGCCTGTGACGCACCACCATGACACTATGTACCCAGCCTGTGACGCATCGCCATGACATGATGTACCATGTCTGTGACGCACTGCCATGACATGATGTACCGTGCCTGTGACGCACCGCCATGACACTATGTACCGTGCCTGTGACGCACAGCCATGACACGATGCACCATGCCTGTGACACACCGCCGTGACACTATGCACTGTGCCTGTGACGCACCGCCATGACACTATGTACCGTGCCTGTGACGCACCACCATGACACGATGTACCATGCCTGTGACGCACCGCCATGACACTATGCACCGTGCCTGTGACGCACCGCCATGACACTATGTACCGTGCCTGTGACGCACCACCATGACGCTATGTGTCGTGCCTGTGACGCACCGCCATGACACTATGCACCGTGCCTGTGATGCACCGCCATGACACTATGTACCGTGCCTGTGACACACCGCCATGACACTATGTACCGTGCCTGTGACACACCGCCATGACACTATGTACCGTGCCTGTGAAGCACTGCCATGACACTGTGTACCGTGCCTGTGACGCACCACCATGACATTATATACCGTGCCTGTGATGCACCACCATGACACAATGTACCGTGCCTGTGACGCACCGCCATGACACTATTTACCGTGCCTGTGACGCGCCGCCATGACACGATGTACCGTCCCTGTGATGCACCGCCATGACACTATGTACCGTGCCTGTGATACACCGCCATGACACTATGTACCGTGTCTGTGATGCACCGCCATGACACGATGTACCGCGCCTGTGACGCATGGCCATGACACTATGTACCGTGCCTGTGACGCACCGCCATGACACTATGTACCGTGCCTGTGACGCACGACCATGATACTATGCGCCGTGCCTGTGACGCACTGCCATGACACTATGTACCGTGCCTGTGAAGCACAGCCATGACACTATGTACCGTGCCTGTGACGCACTACCATGACACTATGTACCATGTTTGGACGCACTGCCATGACACTATGTACCGTGCATGTAATGCACCACCATGACACTATGTACCGTGCCTGTGACGCACCACCATGACACAATGTACCATGCATGCGATGCATCACAATGACACTATGTACCGTGCCTGTGACGCACCACCATGACACTATGAACCGTGCCTGTGACGTCCCACCATGACAGAATGTACCAGGCATGGGACGCACCGCCATGACACTATGTACCGTGCCAGTGACACACCGCCATGATACTATGTACCGTGCCTGTGATGCACCACCATGACACTATGTACCGTGCCTGTGACGCACCACCATGACACTATGTACCCAGCCTGTGACGCATCGCCATGACATGATGTACCATGTCTGTGACGCACTGCCATGATATGATGTACCGTGCCTGTGACGCACCGCCATGACACTATGTACCGTGCCTGTGACGCACAGCCATGACACGATGCACCATGCCTGTGACACACCGCCATGACACTATGCACTGTGCCTGTGACGCACCGCCATGACACTATGTACCGTGCCTGTGACGCACCACCATGACACGATGTACCATGCCTGTGACGCACAGCCATGACACTATGCACCGTGCCTGTGACGCACCGCCATGACACTATGTACCGTGCCTGTGACGCACCACCATGACGCTATGTGCCGTGCCTGTGACGCACCGCCATGACACTATGCACCGTGCCTGTGATGCACCGCCATGACACTATGTACCGTGCCTGTGACACACCGCCATGACACTATGTACTGTGCCTGTGACACACCGCCATGACACTATGTACCGTGCCTGTGAAGCACTGCCATGACACTGTGTACCGTGCATGTGACGCACCACCATGACATTATATACCGTGCCTGTGATGCACCACCATGACACAATGTACCGTGCCTGTGACGCACCGCCATGACACTATTTACCGTGCCCGTGACGCGCCGCCATGACACGATGTACCGTCCCTGTGATGCACCGCCATGACACTATGTACCGTGCCTGTGACACACCGCCATGACACTATGTACCGTGTCTGTGACGCACCGCCATGACACGATGTACCGTGCCTGTGACGCACCGCCATGACACTATGTACCAGGCATGGAACGCACTGCCATGACATTTTGTACTGTGCCTGTGACGCACCACCGTGGCACTATGTACCGTGCATGTGACGCACCGCCATGACACTATGTACCAGGCATGGGACGCACCGCCATGACACTATGTACCGTGCCAGTGACACACCGCCATGATACTATGTACCGTGCCTGTGATGCACCACCATGACACTATGTACCGTGCCTGTGACGCACCACCATGACACTATGTACCCAGCCTGTGACGCATCGCCATGACATGATGTACCATGTCTGTGACGCACTGCCATGACATGATGTACCGTGCCTGTGACGCACCGCCATGACACTATGTACCGTGCCTGTGACGCACAGCCATGACACGATGCACCATGCCTGTGACACACCGCCGTGACACTATGCACTGTGCCTGTGACGCACCGCCATGACACTATGTACCGTGCCTGTGACGCACCACCATGACACGATGTACCATGCCTGTGACGCACCGCCATGACACTATGCACCGTGCCTGTGACGCACCGCCATGACACTATGTACCGTGCCTGTGACGCACCACCATGACGCTATGTGTCGTGCCTGTGACGCACCGCCATGACACTATGCACCGTGCCTGTGATGCACCGCCATGACACTATGTACCGTGCCTGTGACACACCGCCATGACACTATGTACCGTGCCTGTGACACACCGCCATGACACTATGTACCGTGCCTGTGAAGCACTGCCATGACACTGTGTACCGTGCCTGTGACGCACCACCATGACATTATATACCGTGCCTGTGATGCACCACCATGACACAATGTACCGTGCCTGTGACGCACCGCCATGACACTATTTACCGTGCCTGTGACGCGCCGCCATGACACGATGTACCGTCCCTGTGATGCACCGCCATGACACTATGTACCGTGCCTGTGATACACCGCCATGACACTATGTACCGTGTCTGTGATGCACCGCCATGACACGATGTACCGCGCCTGTGACGCATGGCCATGACACTATGTACCGTGCCTGTGACGCACCGCCATGACACTATGTACCGTGCCTGTGACGCACGACCATGATACTATGCGCCGTGCCTGTGACGCACTGCCATGACACTATGTACCGTGCCTGTGAAGCACAGCCATGACACTATGTACCGTGCCTGTGACGCACTACCATGACACTATGTACCATGTTTGGACGCACTGCCATGACACTATGTACCGTGCATGTAATGCACCACCATGACACTATGTACCGTGCCTGTGACGCACCACCATGACACAATGTACCATGCATGCGATGCATCACAATGACACTATGTACCGTGCCTGTGACGCACCACCATGACACTATGAACCGTGCCTGTGACGTCCCACCATGACAGAATGTACCAGGCATGGGACGCACCGCCATGACACTATGTACCGTGCCAGTGACACACCGCCATGATACTATGTACCGTGCCTGTGATGCACCACCATGACACTATGTACCGTGCCTGTGACGCACCACCATGACACTATGTACCCAGCCTGTGACGCATCGCCATGACATGATGTACCATGTCTGTGACGCACTGCCATGATATGATGTACCGTGCCTGTGACGCACCGCCATGACACTATGTACCGTGCCTGTGACGCACAGCCATGACACGATGCACCATGCCTGTGACACACCGCCATGACACTATGCACTGTGCCTGTGACGCACCGCCATGACACTATGTACCGTGCCTGTGACGCACCACCATGACACGATGTACCATGCCTGTGACGCACAGCCATGACACTATGCACCGTGCCTGTGACGCACCGCCATGACACTATGTACCGTGCCTGTGACGCACCACCATGACGCTATGTGCCGTGCCTGTGACGCACCGCCATGACACTATGCACCGTGCCTGTGATGCACCGCCATGACACTATGTACCGTGCCTGTGACACACCGCCATGACACTATGTACTGTGCCTGTGACACACCGCCATGACACTATGTACCGTGCCTGTGAAGCACTGCCATGACACTGTGTACCGTGCATGTGACGCACCACCATGACATTATATACCGTGCCTGTGATGCACCACCATGACACAATGTACCGTGCCTGTGACGCACCGCCATGACACTATTTACCGTGCCCGTGACGCGCCGCCATGACACGATGTACCGTCCCTGTGATGCACCGCCATGACACTATGTACCGTGCCTGTGACACACCGCCATGACACTATGTACCGTGTCTGTGACGCACCGCCATGACACGATGTACCGTGCCTGTGACGCACCGCCATGACACTATGTACCAGGCATGGAACGCACTGCCATGACATTTTGTACTGTGCCTGTGACGCACCACCGTGGCACTATGTACCGTGCATGTGACGCACCGCCATGACACTATGTACCAGGCATGGGACGCACCGCCATGACACTATGTACCGTGCCAGTGACACACCGCCATGATACTATGTACCGTGCCTGTGATGCACCACCATGACACTATGTACCGTGCCTGTGATGCACCACCATGACACTATGTACCCAGCCTGTGACGCATCGCCATGACATGATGTACCATGTCTGTGACGCACTGCCATGACATGATGTACCGTGCCTGTGACGCACCGCCATGACACTATGTACCGTGCCTGTGACGCACAGCCATGACACGATGCACCATGCCTGTGACACACCGCCGTGACACTATGCACTGTGCCTGTGACGCACCGCCATGACACTATGTACCGTGCCTGTGACGCACCACCATGACACGATGTACCATGCCTGTGACGCACCGCCATGACACTATGCACCGTGCCTGTGACGCACCGCCATGACACTATGTACCGTGCCTGTGACGCACCACCATGACGCTATGTGTCGTGCCTGTGACGCACCGCCATGACACTATGCACCGTGCCTGTGATGCACCGCCATGACACTATGTACCGTGCCTGTGACACACCGCCATGACACTATGTACCGTGCCTGTGACACACCGCCATGACACTATGTACCGTGCCTGTGAAGCACTGCCATGACACTGTGTACCGTGCCTGTGACGCACCACCATGACATTATATACCGTGCCTGTGATGCACCACCATGACACAATGTACCGTGCCTGTGACGCACCGCCATGACACTATTTACCGTGCCTGTGACGCGCCGCCATGACACGATGTACCGTCCCTGTGATGCACCGCCATGACACTATGTACCGTGCCTGTGATACACCGCCATGACACTATGTACCGTGTCTGTGATGCACCGCCATGACACGATGTACCGCGCCTGTGACGCATGGCCATGACACTATGTACCGTGCCTGTGACGCACCGCCATGACACTATGTACCGTGCCTGTGACGCACGACCATGATACTATGCGCCGTGCCTGTGACGCACTGCCATGACACTATGTACCGTGCCTGTGAAGCACAGCCATGACACTATGTACCGTGCCTGTGACGCACTACCATGACACTATGTACCATGTTTGGACGCAATGCCATGACACTATGTACCGTGCATGTAATGCACCACCATGACACTATGTACCGTGTCTGTGACGCACCGCCATGACACGATGTACCGTGCCTGTGACGCACCGCCATGACACTATGTACCAGGCATGGAACGCACTGCCATGACATTTTGTACTGTGCCTGTGACGCACCACCGTGGCACTATGTACCGTGCATGTGACGCACCGCCATGACACTATGTACCAGGCATGGGACGCACCGCCATGACACTATGTACCGTGCCAGTGACACACCGCCATGATACTATGTACCGTGCCTGTGATGCACCACCATGACACTATGTACCGTGCCTGTGACGCACCACCATGACACTATGTACCCAGCCTGTGACGCATCGCCATGACATGATGTACCATGTCTGTGACGCACTGCCATGACATGATGTACCGTGCCTGTGACGCACCGCCATGACACTATGTACCGTGCCTGTGACGCACAGCCATGACACGATGCACCATGCCTGTGACACACCGCCGTGACACTATGCACTGTGCCTGTGACGCACCGCCATGACACTATGTACCGTGCCTGTGACGCACCACCATGACACGATGTACCATGCCTGTGACGCACCGCCATGACACTATGCACCGTGCCTGTGACGCACCGCCATGACACTATGTACCGTGCCTGTGACGCACCACCATGACGCTATGTGTCGTGCCTGTGACGCACCGCCATGACACTATGCACCGTGCCTGTGATGCACCGCCATGACACTATGTACCGTGCCTGTGACACACCGCCATGACACTATGTACCGTGCCTGTGACACACCGCCATGACACTATGTACCGTGCCTGTGAAGCACTGCCATGACACTGTGTACCGTGCCTGTGACGCACCACCATGACATTATATACCGTGCCTGTGATGCACCACCATGACACAATGTACCGTGCCTGTGACGCACCGCCATGACACTATTTACCGTGCCTGTGACGCGCCGCCATGACACGATGTACCGTCCCTGTGATGCACCGCCATGACACTATTTACCGTGCCTGTGATGCGCCGCCATGACACTATGTACTGTGCCTGTGACGCACCGCCATGACACTATTTACCGTGCCTGTGATGCGCCGCCATGACACTATGTACTGTGCCTGTGACGCACCGCAATGACACGATGTATATCCACGTATCTTTGCCTTGTCAGTCATATTCTTTCTTTCTTTATTATTCATTGCGAGATGATTATGGTGATGAAGAAGATGATGATGATTATGATGATGATTCTGGTGATGAAGACCATTCGGCCCCAGCAAGCTGGTCCTCCATTTCGTCCACCTCGGAAGGATGACAGGCTGAGTGAACCTGCCTGGCGCTTTTTTAATTTGACGATCGACCGGGATTCGCACTCGGGATCCTCGGAGCCCAAGGGAGCCCCGTGACCGCCAAAACCATGCGTACGTTTTCCCACTCACCTTCACTCGAGAGTTAAACATCTAGATGCGGCGGGACCGTTCGCGAGATCTTCAGGTGGAGTAGGGGAAAACAGGTGCAAGGGAGCAAGAGGGGACGGGGAAGGAAAAAAAAAAGGGTTGGAAGATCTGCGACCGTTCACTCGCCATAGATGTTGGCGCTGCAAATAATTAAACAAAGATGCATTGATGAAACATGAATAAGGTGAAAAAAAACGAAAGAAAAAAACAAAAACAAAATTAAAGCATAGAAAGAAAAATGTGAAGAATTTAACAACGAAACGCGGACTTCGCAGGAAACACGGTTCAGGTAATTAATAAACGCGGACTTCGTAGGAAACACGGTTCAGGTTTTCCGCCCGTTTTGTGTTTTCTCTTGAACTTCTCCCACCGCTGGTCGCGTCGTTTGACCTCGCAGGAGTTCAATTCAATGAAGTGATTTTCCCTGAAAGCTCCGGTGACTAATTCTCAACCGATCTGTTGTTATTATCTTGCACGGATTTCAACAACAACATTCACCTCAGCTGAGGGAGAAACCATGACGAGAATTTCGCGCCTTCCGCAGGTTCTTGGAACACTGACCTCGCTTACAAGGGGAATTCTTGTGTTTTGGAGAACTCGTCGTCCTGGTTTTAACAGTTTTATTTATGATTCAGCCATTCTGCACTCCATCTGCGGTAACATTCACATTTGTTCTTTGACCAAGTTTCACCTTCACTCCTGATCGCGTCACGTCTGCCACTTCCGCCCCTTCTGTTGCCGAGCAACCGTCTTCTGAGGTAAGGGAGGTCAAATGAAGGATTGAGTAGGAAGGAATGAGTGATGGAACGAAGGATGCAGGAAGGAAGTTGGGGTGTGTTCCGTTAGCAAGCAGCTCGTGTTCCGTTAGCAAGCACCTAGTGTTCCATAAGTAAGCAACTCGTGTTCCATCAGCAAGCAGCTAGTGTTCCATGAGCAAGCAGCTCGTGTTCCATTAGCAAGCAGCTCGTGTTCCATTAGCAAGCACCTAGTGTTCCATAAGTAAGCAGCTAGTGTTCCATAAGTAAGCAGCTAGTGTTCCATAAGTAAGCAACTCGTGTTCCATCAGCAAGTAGCTGGTGTTCCATGATCAAGCAGCTCGTGTTACATTTGCAAGCAGCTCGTGTTCCATTAGCAAGCAGCTCGTGTTCCGTTAGCAAGCAGCTAGTGTTCCATTAGCAAGCAGCTGGTGTTCCATTTATAGCAAGCAGCTAGTGTTCCATTAGCAAGCACGTAGTGTTCCATTAGTAAGCAGCTCGTGTTCCGTTAGCAAGCACCTAGTGTTCCATAAGTAAGCAGCTAGTGTTCCATAAGTAAGCAACTCGTGTTCCATCAGCCAGCAGCTAGTGTTCCATTAGCAAGCAGCTCGTGTTCCATTAGCAAGCAGCTCGTGTTCCGTGAGCAAGGAGCTAGTGTTCCATTAGCAAGCAGCTCATGGTCCAATAGCAAGCAACGAGTGTTCCATTAGCAATCGCCTAGTGTTCCATAAGTAAGAAGCTAGTGTTCAATTAGCAAGCAGCTCGTGTTCCATTAGCAAGCACCTGGTGTTCCATAAGTAAGCAGCTAGTGTTCCATCAGCAAGTGCCTCGTGTTCCATTAGCAAGCAGCTCGTGTTCCATCAGCAAGCAGCTAGTGTTCCGTTAGCAAGCAGGTAGTGCTCCATTCGCAACCAGCTCGTGTTCCGTTAGCAAGCAGCTCGTGTTCCATTAGCAAGCAGCTAGTGTTCCATTAGCAAGCAGCTAGACACACCACCATGACACTATGTACCGTGCATGTGACACACCGCCTTGACACGATGTACTGTGCCTGTGACGCACCGCCATGACACGATGTACCGTGCCTGTGATGCACCGTCATGACACTATGTACCGTGCATGTGACGCACCGCCATGACACTATGTACCAGGCATGGGACGCACCGCCATGACATGTTGTACCGTGCCTGTGACGCACCACCGTGACACGATGTACCGTGCCTGTGACGCACCGCCATGATACTATGTACAATGCCTGTGACGCACCACCATGACACTATGTACTGTGCATGTGACGCACCGCCATGACACTATGTACCAGGCATGGAACGCACTGCCATGACATTTTGTACTGTGCCTGTGACGCACCACCGTGGCACTATGTACCGTGCATGTGACGCACCGCCATGACACTATGTACCAGGCATGGGACGCACCGCCATGACACTATGTACCGTGCCAGTGACACACCGCCATGATACTATGTACCGTGCCTGTGATGCACCACCATGACACTATGTACCGTGCCTGTGACGCACCACCATGACACTATGTACCCAGCCTGTGACGCATCGCCATGACATGATGTACCATGTCTGTGACGCACTGCCATGACATGATGTACCGTGCCTGTGACGCACCGCCATGACACTATGTACCGTGCCTGTGACGCACAGCCATGACACGATGCACCATGCCTGTGACACACCGCCGTGACACTATGCACTGTGCCTGTGACGCACCGCCATGACACTATGTACCGTGCCTGTGACGCACCACCATGACACGATGTACCATGCCTGTGACGCACCGCCATGACACTATGCACCGTGCCTGTGACGCACCGCCATGACACTATGTACCGTGCCTGTGACGCACCACCATGACGCTATGTGTCGTGCCTGTGACGCACCGCCATGACACTATGCACCGTGCCTGTGATGCACCGCCATGACACTATGTACCGTGCCTGTGACACACCGCCATGACACTATGTACCGTGCCTGTGACACACCGCCATGACACTATGTACCGTGCCTGTGAAGCACTGCCATGACACTGTGTACCGTGCCTGTGACGCACCACCATGACATTATATACCGTGCCTGTGATGCACCACCATGACACAATGTACCGTGCCTGTGACGCACCGCCATGACACTATTTACCGTGCCTGTGACGCGCCGCCATGACACGATGTACCGTCCCTGTGATGCACCGCCATGACACTATGTACCGTGCCTGTGATACACCGCCATGACACTATGTACCGTGTCTGTGATGCACCGCCATGACACGATGTACCGCGCCTGTGACGCATGGCCATGACACTATGTACCGTGCCTGTGACGCACCGCCATGACACTATGTACCGTGCCTGTGACGCACGACCATGATACTATGCGCCGTGCCTGTGACGCACTGCCATGACACTATGTACCGTGCCTGTGAAGCACAGCCATGACACTATGTACCGTGCCTGTGACGCACTACCATGACACTATGTACCATGTTTGGACGCACTGCCATGACACTATGTACCGTGCATGTAATGCACCACCATGACACTATGTACCGTGCCTGTGACGCACCACCATGACACAATGTACCATGCATGCGATGCATCACAATGACACTATGTACCGTGCCTGTGACGCACCACCATGACACTATGAACCGTGCCTGTGACGTCCCACCATGACAGAATGTACCAGGCATGGGACGCACCGCCATGACACTATGTACCGTGCCAGTGACACACCGCCATGATACTATGTACCGTGCCTGTGATGCACCACCATGACACTATGTACCGTGCCTGTGACGCACCACCATGACACTATGTACCCAGCCTGTGACGCATCGCCATGACATGATGTACCATGTCTGTGACGCACTGCCATGATATGATGCACCGTGCCTGTGACGCACCGCCATGACACTATGTACCGTGCCTGTGACGCACCACCATGACGCTATGTGCCGTGCCTGTGACGCACCGCCATGACACTATGCACCGTGCCTGTGATGCACCGCCATGACACTATGTACCGTGCCTGTGACACACCGCCATGACACTATGTACTGTGCCTGTGACACACCGCCATGACACTATGTACCGTGCCTGTGAAGCACTGCCATGACACTGTGTACCGTGCATGTGACGCACCACCATGACATTATATACCGTGCCTGTGATGCACCACCATGACACAATGTACCGTGCCTGTGACGCACCGCCATGACACTATTTACTGTGCCCGTGACGCGCCGCCATGACACGATGTACCGTCCCTGTGATGCACCGCCATGACACTATGTACCGTGCCTGTGACACACCGCCATGACACTATGTACCGTGTCTGTGACGCACCGCCATGACACGATGTACCGTGCCTGTGACGCACCGCCATGACACTATGTACCAGGCATGGAACGCACTGCCATGACATTTTGTACTGTGCCTGTGACGCACCACCGTGGCACTATGTACCGTGCATGTGACGCACCGCCATGACACTATGTACCAGGCATGGGACGCACCGCCATGACACTATGTACCGTGCCAGTGACACACCGCCATGATACTATGTACCGTGCCTGTGATGCACCACCATGACACTATGTACCGTGCCTGTGACGCACCACCATGACACTATGTACCCAGCCTGTGACGCATCGCCATGACATGATGTACCATGTCTGTGACGCACTGCCATGACATGATGTACCGTGCCTGTGACGCACCGCCATGACACTATGTACCGTGCCTGTGACGCACAGCCATGACACGATGCACCATGCCTGTGACACACCGCCGTGACACTATGCACTGTGCCTGTGACGCACCGCCATGACACTATGTACCGTGCCTGTGACGCACCACCATGACACGATGTACCATGCCTGTGACGCACCGCCATGACACTATGCACCGTGCCTGTGACGCACCGCCATGACACTATGTACCGTGCCTGTGACGCACCACCATGACGCTATGTGTCGTGCCTGTGACGCACCGCCATGACACTATGCACCGTGCCTGTGATGCACCGCCATGACACTATGTACCGTGCCTGTGACACACCGCCATGACACTATGTACCGTGCCTGTGACACACCGCCATGACACTATGTACCGTGCCTGTGAAGCACTGCCATGACACTGTGTACCGTGCCTGTGACGCACCACCATGACATTATATACCGTGCCTGTGATGCACCACCATGACACAATGTACCGTGCCTGTGACGCACCGCCATGACACTATTTACCGTGCCTGTGACGCGCCGCCATGACACGATGTACCGTCCCTGTGATGCACCGCCATGACACTATGTACCGTGCCTGTGATACACCGCCATGACACTATGTACCGTGTCTGTGATGCACCGCCATGACACGATGTACCGCGCCTGTGACGCATGGCCATGACACTATGTACCGTGCCTGTGACGCACCGCCATGACACTATGTACCGTGCCTGTGACGCACGACCATGATACTATGCGCCGTGCCTGTGACGCACTGCCATGACACTATGTACCGTGCCTGTGAAGCACAGCCATGACACTATGTACCGTGCCTGTGACGCACTACCATGACACTATGTACCATGTTTGGACGCACTGCCATGACACTATGTACCGTGCATGTAATGCACCACCATGACACTATGTACCGTGCCTGTGACGCACCACCATGACACAATGTACCATGCATGCGATGCATCACAATGACACTATGTACCGTGCCTGTGACGCACCACCATGACACTATGAACCGTGCCTGTGACGTCCCACCATGACAGAATGTACCAGGCATGGGACGCACCGCCATGACACTATGTACCGTGCCAGTGACACACCGCCATGATACTATGTACCGTGCCTGTGATGCACCACCATGACACTATGTACCGTGCCTGTGACGCACCACCATGACACTATGTACCCAGCCTGTGACGCATCGCCATGACATGATGTACCATGTCTGTGACGCACTGCCATGATATGATGTACCGTGCCTGTGACGCACCGCCATGACACTATGTACCGTGCCTGTGACGCACAGCCATGACACGATGCACCATGCCTGTGACACACCGCCATGACACTATGCACTGTGCCTGTGACGCACCGCCATGACACTATGTACCGTGCCTGTGACGCACCACCATGACACGATGTACCATGCCTGTGACGCACAGCCATGACACTATGCACCGTGCCTGTGACGCACCGCCATGACACTATGTACCGTGCCTGTGACGCACCACCATGACGCTATGTGCCGTGCCTGTGACGCACCGCCATGACACTATGCACCGTGCCTGTGATGCACCGCCATGACACTATGTACCGTGCCTGTGAAACACCGCCATGACACTATGTACTGTGCCTGTGACACACCGCCATGACACTATGTACCGTGCCTGTGAAGCACTGCCATGACACTGTGTACCGTGCATGTGACGCACCACCATGACATTATATACCGTGCCTGTGATGCACCACCATGACACAATGTACCGTGCCTGTGACGCACCGCCATGACACTATTTACCGTGCCCGTGACGCGCCGCCATGACACGATGTACCGTCCCTGTGATGCACCGCCATGACACTATGTACCGTGCCTGTGACACACCGCCATGACACTATGTACCGTGTCTGTGACGCACCGCCATGACACGATGTACCGTGCCTGTGACGCACGGCCATGACACTATGTACCGTGCCTGTGACGCACCGCCATGACACTATGTACCGTGCCTGTGACGCACGACCATGACACTATGTGCCGTGCCTGTGACGCACTGCCATGACACTATGTACCGTGCCTGTGACGCACGGCCATGACACTATGTACCGTGCCTGTGACGCACTACGATGACACTATGTACCATGTTTGGACGCACTGCCATGACACTATGTACCGTGCATGTAATGCACCACCATGACACTATGTACCGTGCCTGTGACGCACCACCATGACACAATGTACCATGCATGCGATGCACCACAATGACACTATGTACCGTGCCTGTGACGCACCACCATGACACTATGAACCGTGCCTGTGACGTCCCACCATGACAGAATGTACCAGGCATGGGACGCACCGCCATGACACTATGTAATGTGCCTGTGACGCACCGCCATGACACTATGCACCGTGCCTGTGATGCACCGCCATGACACTATGCACCGTGCCTGTGATGCACCGCCATGACACGATGCACTGTGCCTGTGACGCACCACCATGACACTGTGCACCGTGCCTGTGATGCACCGCCATGACACTATGTACCGTGCCTGTGACACACAGCCATGACACTATGTACCGTGCCTGTGACGCACCACCATGACACAATGTACCGTGCATGTGACGCACCACCATGACACTATGTACCGTACCTGTGATCCACCACCATCACGCTATGTACCGTGCCTGTGACGCACCACCATGACATTATTTGCCGTGCCTGTGACGCACCGCCATGACACTATGCACCGTGCCTGTGACACACCGCCATGACACTATGTACCGTGCATGTGACGCACCACCATGACACGATGCACCATGCCTGTGACACACCGCCATGACACTATGCACCGTGCCTGTGACGCACAGCCATGATACTATGTACCGTGCCTGTGACGCACCACCATGACGCTATGTGCCGTGCCTGTGACGCACCGCCATGACACTATGCACCGTGCCTGTGATGCACCGCCATGACACTATGTACCGTGCCTGTGACACACCGCCATGACACTATGTACCGTGCCTGTGACGCACCACCATGACACTATGTACCATGCATGTGACGCACCACCATGACACTATGTACCGTGCCTGTGACCCACCACCATGACACTGTGTACCGTGCCTGTGACGCACCGCCATGACACTATGCACCGTGCCTGTGACACACCGCCATGACACTATGTACCGTGCCTGTGACGCACCACCATGACACGATGCACCATGCCTGTGACACACCACCATGACACTATGCACCGTGCCTGTGACGCACAGCCATGATACTATGTACCGTGCCTGTGACGCACCACCATGACGCTATGTGCCGTGCCTGTGACGCACCGCCATGACACTATGCACCGTGCCTGTGATGCACCACCATGACACTATGTACCGTGCCTGTGACGCACAGTCATGACACTATGTACCGTGCCAGTGACACACCGTCATGACACTTTGTACCTTGCCTGTGGCGCACCACCATGACACTATGCACCGTGCCTGTGATGCACAGCCATGACACTATGTACCGTGCCTGTGACACACCGCCATGACACTATGTACCGTGCCTGTGACGCACCACCATGACACTATGTACCATGCATGTGACGCACCACCATGACACTATGTACCGTGCCTGTGACGCACCGCCATGACACTATGTACCGTGCCTGTGACGCATCGCCATGACACTATGTACAGTGCCTGTGACGCACCGCCATGACACTATGTACCGTGCCTGTGCTGCACTGCCATGACACTATGTACCGTGCCTGTGACGCACCACCATGACATTATATACCGTGCCTGTGACGCATCGCCATGACACTATGTACAGTGCCTGTGACGCACCGCCATGACACTATTTACCGTGCCTGTGATGTGCCGCCATGACACTATGTACTGTGCCTGTGACGCACCGCAATGACACGATGTATATCCACGTATCTTTGCCTTATCAGTCATATTCTTTCTTTCTTTATTATTCATTGCGAGATGATTATGGTGATGAAGAAGATGATGATGATTATGGTGATGAAGACCATTCGGCCCCAGCAAGCTGGTCCTCCATTTCGTCCACCTCGGAAGGATGACAGGCTGAGTGAACCTGCCTGGCGCTTTTTTAATTTGACGATCGACCGGGATTCGCACTCGGGATCCTCGGAGCCCAAGGGAGCCCCGTGACCGCCAAAACCATGCGTACGTTTTCCCACTCACCTTCACTCGAGAGTTAAACATCTAGATGCGGCGGGACCGTTCGCGAGATCTTCAGGTGGAGTGGGGGAAAACAGGTGCAAGGGAGCAAGAGGGGACGGGGAAGGAAAAAAAAAAGGGTTGGAAGATCTGCGACCGTTCACTCGCCATAGATGTTGGCGCTGCAAATAATTAAACAAAGATGCATTGATGAAACATGAATAAGGTGAAAAAAAACGAAAGAAAAAAACAAAAACAAAATTAAAGCATAGAAAGAAAAATGTGAAGAATTTAACAACGAAACGCGGACTTCGCAGGAAACACGGTTCAGGTAATTAATAAACGCGGACTTCGTAGGAAACACGGTTCAGGTTTTCCGCCCGTTTTGTGTTTTCTCTTGAACTTCTCCCACCGCTGGTCGCGTCGTTTGACCTCGCAGGAGTTCAATTCAATGAAGTGATTTTCCCTGAAAGCTCCGGTGACTAATTCTCAACCGATCTGTTGTTATTATCTTGCACGGATTTCAACAACAACATTCACCTCAGCTGAGGGAGAAACCATGACGAGAATTTCGCGCCTTCCGCAGGTTCTTGGAACACTGACCTCGCTTACAAGGGGAATTCTTGTGTTTTGGAGAACTCGTCGTCCTGGTTTTAACAGTTTTATTTATGATTCAGCCATTCTGCACTCCATCTGCGGTAACATTCACATTTGTTCTTTGACCAAGTTTCACCTTCACTCCTGATCGCGTCTGCCACTTCCGCCCCTTCTGTTGCCGAGCAACCGTCTTCTGAGGTAAGGGAGGTCAAATGAAGGATTGAGTAGGAAGGAATGAGTGATGGAACGAAGGATGCAGGAAGGAAGTTGGGGTGTGTTCCATTAGCAAGCAGCTCGTGTTCCGTTAGCAAGCACCTAGTGTTCCATAAGTAAGCAACTCGTGTTCCATCAGCAAGCAGCTAGTGTTCCATGAGCAAGCAGCTCGTGTTCCATTAGCAAGCAGCTCGTGTTCCGTTAGCAAGCACCTAGTGTTCCATAAGTAAGCAGCTAGTGTTCCATAAGTAAGCAGCTAGTGTTCCATAAGTAAGCAACTCGTGTTCCATCAGCAAGTAGCTGGTGTTCCATGAGCAAGCAGCTCGTGTTACATTTGCAAGCAGCTCGTGTTCCATTAGCAAGCAGCTCGTGTTCCGTTAGCAAGCAGCTAGTGTTCCATTAGCAAGCAGCTGGTGTTCCATTTATAGCAAGCAGCTAGTGTTCCATTAGCAAGCACCTAGTGTTCCATTAGTAAGCAGCTCGTGTTCCGTTAGCAAGCACCTAGTGTTCCATAAGTAAGCAGCTAGTGTTCCATAAGTAAGCAGCTAGTGTTCCATAAGTAAGCAACTCGTGTTCCATCAGCCAGCAGCTAGTGTTCCATTAGCAAGCAGCTCGTGTTCCATTAGCAAGCAGCTCGTGTTCCGTTAGCAAGCAGCTAGTGTTCCATTAGCAAGCAGCTCATGGTCCAATAGCAAGCAGCTAGTGTTCCATTAGCAATCGCATAGTGTTCCATAAGTAAGAAGCTAGTGTTCAATTAGCAAGCAGCTCGTGTTCCATTAGCAAGCACCTGGTGTTCCATAAGTAACCAGCTAGTGTTCCATCAGCAAGTGCCTCGTGTTCCATTAGCAAGCAGCTCGTGTTCCATCAGCAAGCAGCTAGTGTTCCGTTAGCAAGCACGTAGTGCTCCATTCGCAACCAGCTCGTGTTCCGTTAGCAAGCGGCTCGTGTTCCATTAGCAAGCAGCTAGTGTTCCATTAGCAAGCAGCTAGACACACCACCATGACACATGTACCGTGCATGTGACACACTGCCTTGACACGATGTACTGTGCCTGTGACGCACCGCCATGACACGATGTACCGTGCCTGTGATGCACCGTCATGACACTATGTACCGTGCATGTGACGCACCGCCATGACACTATGTACCAGGCATGGGACGCACCGCCATGACATGTTGTACCGTGCCTGTGATGCACCACCGTGACACTATGTACCGTGCATGTGACGCACCGCCATGACACTATGTACCAGGCATGGGACGCACCGCCATGACATGTTGTACCGTGCCTGTGACGCACCACCGTGACACTATGTACCGTGCCTGTGACGCACCGCCATGACACTATGTACAGTGCCTGTGACGCACCACCATGACACTATGTACTGTGCATGTGACGCACCGCCATGACACTATGTACCAGGCATGGAACGCACTGCCATGACATGTTGTACTGTGCCTGTGACGCACCACCGTGGCACTATGTACCGTGCATGTGACGCACCGCCATGACACTATGTACCAGGCATGGGACGCACCGCCATGACACTATGTACCGTGCCAGTGACACACCGCCATGATACTATGTACCGTGCCTGTGATGCACCACCATGACACTATGTACCGTGCCTGTGACGCACCACCATGACACTATGTACCCAGCCTGTGACGCATCGCCATGACATGATGTACCATGTCTGTGACGCACTGCCATGACATGATGTACCGTGCCTGTGACGCACCGCCATGACACTATGTACCGTGCCTGTGACGCACAGCCATGACACGATGCACCATGCCTGTGACACACCGCCATGACACTATGCACTGTGCCTGTGACGCACCGCCATGACACTATGTACCGTGCCTGTGACGCACCACCATGACACGATGTACCATGCCTGTGATGCACAGCCATGACACTATGCACCGTGCCTGTGACGCACCGCCATGACACTATGTACCGTGCCTGTGACGCACCACCATGACGCTATGTGCCGTGCCTGTGACGCACCGCCATGACACTATGCACCGTGCCTGTGATGCACCGCCATGACACTATGTACCGTGCCTGTGACACACCGCCATGACACTATGTACCGTGCCTGTGACACACCGCCATGACACTATGTACCGTGCCTGTGAAGCACTGCCATGACACTGTGTACCGTGCATGTGACGCACCACCATGACATTATATACCGTGCCTGTGATGCACCACCATGACACAATGTACCGTGCCTGTGACGCACCGCCATGACACTATTTACCGTGCCCGTGACGCGCCGCCATGACACGATGTACCGTCCCTGTGATGCACCGCCATGACACTATGTACCGTGCCTGTGACACACCGCCATGACACTATGTACCGTGTCTGTGACGCACCGCCATGACACGATGTACCGTGCCTGTGACGCACGGCCATGACACTATGTACCGTGCCTGTGACGCACCGCCATGACACTATGTACCGTGCCTGTGACGCACGACCATGACACTATGTGCCGTGCCTGTGACGCACCGCCATGACACTATGTACCGTGCCTGTGACGCACGACCATGACACTATGTGCCGTGCCTGTGATGCACCGCCATGACACTATGTACCGTGCCTGTGACACACCGCCATGACACTATGTACCGTGTCTGTGACGCACCGCCATGACACTATTTACCATGCCCGTGACGCGCCGCCATGACACGATGTACCGTCCCTGTGATGCACCGCCATGACACTATGTACCGTGCCTGTGACGCACGACCATGACACTATGTACCATGTTTGGACGCACTGCCATGACACTATGTACCGTGCATGTAATGCACCACCATGACACTATGTACCGTGCCTGTGACGCACCACCATGACACAATGTACCATGCATGCGATGCACCACAATGACACGATGTACCGTGCCTGTGACGCACCACCATGACACTATGAACCGTGCCTGTGACGTCCCACCATGACAGAATGTACCAGGCATGGGACGCACCGCCATGACACTATGTAATGTGCCTGTGACGCACCGCCATGACACTATGCACCGTGCCTGTGATGCACCGCCATGACACTATGCACCGTGCCTGTGATGCACCGCCATGACACGATGCACTGTGCCTGTGACGCACCGCCATGACACTGTGCACCGTGCCTGTGATGCACCGCCATGACACTATGTACCGTGCCTGTGACACACAGCCATGACACTATGTACCGTGCCTGTGACGCACCACCATGACACAATGTACCGTGCATGTGACGCACCACCATGACACTATGTACCGTACCTGTGATCCACCACCATCACGCTATGTACCGTGCCTGTGACGCACCACCATGACATTATGTGCCGTGCCTGTGACGCACCGCCATGACACTATGCACCGTGCCTGTGACACACCGCCATGACACTATGTACCGTGCCTGTGACGCACCACCATGACACGATGCACCATGCCTGTGACACACCGCCATGACACTATGCACCGTGCCTGTGACGCACAGCCATGATACTATGTACCGTGCCTGTGACGCACCACCATGACGCTATGTGCCGTGCCTGTGACGCACCGCCATGACACTATGCACCGTGCCTGTGATGCACCGCCATGACACTATGTACCGTGCCTGTGACACACCGCCATGACACTATGTACCGTGCCTGTGACGCACCACCATGACACTATGTACCATGCATGTGACGCACCACCATGACACTATGTACCGTGCCTGTGACCCACCACCATGACACTGTGTACCGTGCCTGTGACGCACCACCATGACACTATGTACCGTGCCTGTGACGCACCACCATGACATTGTGTACCGTGCATGTGACGCACCGCCATGACACTATGTACCAGGCATGGGACGCACCGCCATGACACTATGTACCGTGCCTGTGACGCACCGCCATGATACTATGTACCGTGCCTGTGATGCACCACCATGACACTATGTACCGTGCCTGTGACGCACAGTCATGACACTATGTACCGTGCCAGTGACACACCGTCATGACACTTTGTACCTTGCCTGTGGCGCACCACCATGACACTATGCACCGTGCCTGTGATGCACAGCCATGACACTATGTACCGTGCCTGTGACACACCGCCATGACACTATGTACCGTGCCTGTGACGCACCACCATGACACTATGTACCATGCATGTGACGCACCACCATGACACTATGTACCGTGCCTGTGACGCACCGCCATGACACTATGTACCGTGCCTGTGACGCATCGCCATGACACTATGTACAGTGCCTGTGACGCACCGCCATGACACTATGTACCGTGCCTGTGATGCACTGCCATGACACTATGTACCGTGCCTGTGACGCACCACCATGACATTATATACCGTGCCTGTGACGCATCGCCATGACACTATGTACAGTGCCTGTGACGCACCGCCATGACACTATTTACCGTGCCTGTGATGCGCCGCCATGACACTATGTACTGTGCCTGTGACGCACCGCAATGACACGATGTATATCCACGTATCTTTGCCTTATCAGTCATATTCTTTCTTTCTTTATTATTCATTGCGATGAAGGAGCTGTGGCTCCCACGTCGATCGAAAGAATGGACGCGACAAAAAGCTTGAATTCATCTGAGCTGCTTTATTAGAATCAAACACTCAGGCACTCTGGGAAAAACGTTTTACGGTCGGCAATATATATCTATTCCGCCAGGGGGTTTGCCCAGGCCTGGCGCCAGGGGGCGTGGCCCCGCGGGCCGGCTGCGGCCTGGCAAGCCGAGGGCGAGCCTGCCCGGGCGTCCCGACCGAGGCCTGGCAAGTCGAGCGCGGGCCTGCCCGGGCGTCCTGGACGAGCCCGGCCTGGTGATCGCTCCGCGTCCTTGATAGGTGCAAGGCGATTGTGTAACCCCAGCGGCAGCCGCTACACACGTCCCCCCAGAATCGACTTGCACCGACAGGGTCAACTTGAGGGGGGTCCTGATGACCCGGCCGAAGCGACCCCTGGTGGGTCGTGGGAGGGGGTCCGGTGAGGTGGTGGGCGGTCGAGTGGGGGGCACCGTGGACGGGGGGCGGCCTCGCCGCGGCGGGAGGGCCACCCGTGGTGGGTGGTCGACGTCCACGTGCGCCGGCTTGAGGCGGTCCACTGCAATCCGGTCCGACCTGCCGCCGATGTCGATGACGAACGACTTGTCGTCCCGTCGCAGCACCCGGAAGGGCCCGTCGTACGGCGGCTGGAGTGGCCGCCGATGTGCGTCGTGACGCACAAAAACATACTCCGCGGTGCGGAGTGCTGGGGGGACGTAGGACTGGGGGTCACCGTGGTGGGATGTCGGCACGGGGGCAAACCGTCGGGCGGCCTCCTGGAGGTCCGAGCGCTGGCGAGCTGCGGACCAGGGGCTGGTAGCGTCGGGCACGAATTCGCCCGGGACGCGTAGCACCTGGCCATAGACCAGCTCGGCGGTGGATGCCTGGAGGTCCTCCTTGGGGGCCGTGCGAAGGCCCAAAAGGACCCACGGCAGCCGGTCGGCCCAACCGCCGTCTTGAAGGCCGGCCATGAGCGCGGCCTTCATGGAGCGGTGGAATCGCTCGCACAACCCGTTTGCTTGGGGGTGGTAGGCCGTAGTACGGTGGAGCTTGACCCCCAGGTTGCGGGCGACCGCGCCCCACAGCTCGGAGGTGAACTGTGGTCCGCGGTCTGACGAGATGTCCGCCGGTGCGCCGAAGCGGGCGACCCAGGTGGCGATGAAGGCCTGCGCCACGTCGGCGGTGGTGGTGGAGACGAGGGGAACGGCCTCCGGCCACCTGGTGGTCCTGTCCACCATGGTGAGCAGGTGTGTGAACCCTCGTGATGGGGGAAGGGGGCCCACCAGATCCACGTTGACGTGGTCGAAACGTCGTTCGGGCACGGTGAAAGGTGCCAGCGGGGCCTGGGTGTGTCGGTGGACCTTGGCCCGTTGGCAGGCGGTGCAGGCGCTGGTCCAATCGCGGACGTCCCGACGAAGGCCGTGCCAGACGAAACGCGCCGACACCAGCTTCTGGGAAGCTTTCCGGCCCGGGTGGGAAAGGCCGTGGAGGGAGGCGAAGATGCGGCGTTGCCAGGTGACGGGCACGATGGGGCGAGGCCGGCCTTGGGAGACGTCGCAGAGCAGGACAGTGTCCGCGCAGGGGATGTCGGCCAGGCGGAGGCCCGTGTCCGCCGCCCGGAGGGCTTGCACCGTGGTGTCGGTGGTTTGGTCCGCCGCCATGAGCGCAAAATCCACGCCCAGGTGGACCGCGTTCGCGCTGGCCCGGGAAAGACAGTCGGCCACGGCGTTGTTTTTGCCGGCGACGTGCCGGATGTCCGTGGTAAACTCCGACACGGCGGAGAGGTGGCGCTGTTGGCGGGCCGACCATGGCTCCGTGACCTTGGCCATGGCGTAAACCAACGGCTTGTGGTCGACGAACGCCGTGAAAGGTCGGCCCTCCAGGAGGTGGCGGAAATGGCGGACGGCCAGGTGTAGACCGAGGAGCTCCCGGTCAAACGTACTGTATTTGAGCTCGTTCGGCCGGAGCTGCCGGCTGAAAAAAGCGAGTGGCTGCCAAACCCCGTTCACCCATTGCTCATGTACGGCGCCCACCGCGTAGTCGGAGGCATCCGTGGTGAGGGCGATGGGAGCGTTGAGCACCGGGTGAGCGAGCAGTGTTGCGTCGGCGAGGGCCCGCTTTGAGCTTTGGAAGGCCGCATCCATTGCTGCGGACCAGGCGATGTCGTGCTTGGCCGGCTTGCCCCGGAGGGCTTCGTAGAGGGGCCGCATGAGTTGAGCAGCGCGGGGCACGAAGCGGTGATAAAAATTCACCATTCCCAGGAATTCCTGCAGGGCCTTTATGGTGCGGGGACGCGGGAAAGTGGTGATGGCCTCGACCTTGGTTGGCAGCGGCACAGCCCCGTTCTTGGTGATGTGGTGGCCCAAAAAATCAACGGCCGTCGTGCCGAAGTGGCATTTGGCCGGGTTGACGATGAGGCCGTGCTCGCTGAGGCGCCCGAACAGTGTTCGGAGGTGGAGGAGGTGCTCGGCCCGGGACGTGCTGGCGACGAGGATGTCGTCCAGGTAAACGAAAAGGAACGGCAGGTCACGCAGCACGCCGTCCATCAAGCGCTGGAACGCCTGAGCCGCGTTCTTGAGACCAAACGGCATCCGCAAGAACTCGAATAAGCCGAACGGCGTGATGACTGCCGTTTTAGGGACGTCGGCCGCCCTGACAGGTACCTGGTGATATCCCCGTATGAGATCAATTTTTGAAAAAATGACCCGTCCCGCCAGACGGGCGGAGAAGTCTTGGATATGCGGGATCGGGTACCTGTCGGGTGTTGTAGCGTCATTAAGACGGCGGTAGTCGCCACACGGGCGCCATCCACCCCCCGGCTTTGGCACGATGTGCAGTGGCGAGGCCCACGCGCTATCGGAGCGCCGCACGATGCCGAGGTGCTCCAACGCGTCGAATTCGGCCTTCGCAACGGCAAGCTTGGCTGGGTCGAGGCGGCGGGCCCTGGCGTAGACCGGCGGGCCCGTGGTTGGTATGTGGTGCTCGATCCCATGCCGTACTGCGACGGCCGAAAACGTCGGCCGCGTGAGGGCCGGGAACTCCGCGAGCAGGCGAGCAAACTCGTTCGCCGCCGGGACGGTGCATGCCAGCTCGGTCGGCGCGGAGCTGCTCAATGTGCATACCAGGGAGCTGAAGGTTTCAGCGTTGATTAAACGACGCCGTTGGACGTCCACCAGCAGTCCGTGTGCGCAGAGGAAGTCGGCGCCGAGCAGAGCCATGGGCACGTTGGCGGTTACAAACGTCCAAGCGAAGCGTTGGCCGCCGAAGCAGAGGGTGACGTTGCGCGGGCCGAAGGTGCGGATAGTCGATCCGTTGGCCGCAACCAAGGAGGGGCCGCAAACCGCGGATTGCCTGTCCTGGTCAGAGGCGGGCATGACGCTCACTTGGGCGCCGGTGTCGCACAGGAAGCGCCGTCCGGACGCTTTATCCGTGATGAACAGTAAGTTGCCCGTGTGACTGTGGCCGGCGTTCATGGCAGGTAATGAACGCCGGCCTGGCCGTTTCCCGACCCGCCGAAGGTGCACGGGGGTCGGCATGTCCGGGCCTTCTGTCCGAACCTGGCATGATAGGAACACCACGCTTGGTCGGGTGGAGGCTTCGGACGTCGTGCTGAACGTGGTCGGCTCGGTATAGCGGCCGCCAATTGCGTCGGCAGTTCGGCCGTCGAACGCGCCGGGTGCTCGGGCGCCATGGATGGTGCATCAGGCGGCGGCGGGTCCCATGTCGCCGCTGCGATGCGCTGTCCCGCGGCGGAGATTTTGTCGGCTTCTCTGGCAAGGGCCCGGGGATCTGTGATCGTCGTGCTTGCCAGGGCGAGGCGTACCGGGTTAGGCAGCTGACGGAGGAACAGCTCCCGGAACAGGAATGCCGGAGAGTGCTCGCCGAGCAGCGAAAGCATGTAGTCCATTCGCTCGGAAGGGCGCGTGTCGCCGAGCTCCGGCAAATCGAGCAGGCGCCGTGCGCGTTCCGCCGCTGGGAGGGCGAAAGCATCGAGGAGAAGCTTCTTAATCGCGCCGTATTTGTCCGCGGCTGGCGGTCTCTCGAGGAGGCTCAGGGCGCGGGCTGCGGTGGCTGAACCGAGCGCAGCGACCACGTGGTGGAAGCGGGTGTCGTCCGCCGTGATGCCTCGCAGGGCGAACAGGGACTCCGCTTGTGCGAACCAAACCGCCGCGTGAGCCTCCCAGAAGGTAGGCAGTTTAAGGGCGACTGCCATGTCCATGTCGATAGGTCACCAATGAAGGAGCTGTGGCTCCCACGTCGATCGAAAGAATGGACGCGACAAAAAGCTTGAATTCATCTGAGCTGCTTTATTAGAATCAAACACTCAGGCACTCTGGGAAAAACGTTTTACGGTCGGCAATATATATCTATTCCGCCAGGGGGTTTGCCCAGGCCTGGCGCCAGGGGGCGTGGCCCCGCGGGCCGGCTGCGGCCTGGCAAGCCGAGGGCGAGCCTGCCCGGGCGTCCCGACCGAGGCCTGGCAAGTCGAGCGCGGGCCTGCCCGGGCGTCCTGGACGAGCCCGGCCTGGTGATCGCTCCGCGTCCTTGATAGGTGCAAGGCGATTGTGTAACCCCAGCGGCAGCCGCTACAGCGAGATGATTATGGTGATGAAGAAGATGATGATGATTATGATGATGATTATGGTGATGAAGACCATTCGGCCCCAGCAAGCTGGTCCTCCATTTCGTCCACCTCGGAAGGATGACAGGCTGAGTTAACCTGCCTGGCGCTTTTTTAATTTGACGATCGACCGGGATTCGCACTCGGGATCCTCGGAGCCCAAGGGAGCCCCGTGACCGCCAAAACCATGCGTACGTTTTCCCACTCACCTTCACTCGAGAGTTAAACATCTAGATGCGGCGGGACCGTTCGCGAGATCTTCAGGTGGAGTAGGGGAAAACAGGTGCAAGGGAGCAAGAGGGGACGGGGAAGGAAAAAAAAAAGGGTTGGAAGATCTGCGACCGTTCACTCGCCATAGATGTTGGCGCTGCAAATAATTAAACAAAGATGCATTGATGAAACATGAATAAGGTGAAAAAAAACGAAAGAAAAAAACAAAAACAAAATTAAAGCATAGAAAGAAAAATGTGAAGAATTTAACAACGAAACGCGGACTTCGTAGGAAACACGGTTCAGGTTTTCCGCCCGTTTTGTGTTTTCTCTTGAACTTCTCCCACCGCTGGTCGCGTCGTTTGACCTCGCAGGAGTTCAATTCAATGAAGTGATTTTCCCTGAAAGCTCCGGTGACTAATTCTCAACCGATCTGTTGTTATTATCTTGCACGGATTTCAACAACAACATTCACCTCAGCTGAGGGAGAAACCATGACGAGAATTTCGCGCCTTCCGCAGGTTCTTGGAACACTGACCTCGCTTAAAAGGGGAATTCTTGTGTTTTGGAGAACTCGTCGTCCTGGTTTTAACAGTTTTATTTATGATTCAGCCATTCTGCACTCCATCTGCGGTAACATTCACATTTGTTCTTTGACCAAGTTTCACCTTCACTCCTGATCGCGTCACGTCTGCCACTTCCGCCCCTTCTGTTGCCGAGCAACCGTCTTCTGAGGTAAGGGAGGTCAAATGAAGGATTGAGTAGGAAGGAATGAGTGATGGAACGAAGGATGCAGGAAGGAAGTTGGGGTGTGTTCCGTTAGCAAGCAGCTCGTGTTCCGTTAGCAAGCACCTAGTGTTCCATAAGTAAGCAACTCGTGTTCCATCAGCAAGCAGCTAGTGTTCCATGAGCAAGCAGCTCGTGTTCCATTAGCAAGCAGCTCGTGTTCCGTTAGCAAGCACCTAGTGTTCCATAAGTAAGCAGCTAGTGTTCCATAAGTAAGCAGCTAGTGTTCCATAAGTAAGCAACTCGTGTTCCATCAGCAAGTAGCTGGTGTTCCATGATCAAGCAGCTCGTGTTACATTTGCAAGCAGCTCGTGTTCCATTAGCAAGCAGCTCGTGTTCCGTTAGCAAGCAGCTAGTGTTCCATTAGCAAGCAGCTGGTGTTCCATTTATAGCAAGCAGCTAGTGTTCCATTAGCAAGCACGTAGTGTTCCATTAGTAAGCAGCTCGTGTTCCGTTAGCAAGCACCTAGTGTTCCATAAGTAAGCAGCTAGTGTTCCATAAGTAAGCAGCTAGTGTTCCATAAGTAAGCAACTCGTGTTCCATCAGCCAGCAGCTAGTGTTCCATTAGCAAGCAGCTCGTGTTCCATTAGCAAGCAGCTCGTGTTCCGTGAGCAAGGAGCTAGTGTTCCATTAGCAAGCAGCTCATGGTCCAATAGCAAGCAACGAGTGTTCCATTAGCAATCGCCTAGTGTTCCATAAGTAAGAAGCTAGTGTTCAATTAGCAAGCAGCTCGTGTTCCATTAGCAAGCACCTGGTGTTCCATAAGTAAGCAGCTAGTGTTCCATCAGCAAGTGCCTCGTGTTCCATTAGCAAGCAGCTCGTGTTCCATCAGCAAGCAGCTAGTGTTCCGTTAGCAAGCAGGTAGTGCTCCATTCGCAACCAGCTCGTGTTCCGTTAGCAAGCAGCTCGTGTTCCATTAGCAAGCAGCTAGTGTTCCATTAGCAAGCAGCTAGACACACCACCATGACACTATGTACCGTGCATGTGACACACCGCCTTGACACGATGTACTGTGCCTGTGACGCACCGCCATGACACGATGTACCGTGCCTGTGATGCACCGTCATGACACTATGTACCGTGCATGTGACGCACCGCCATGACACTATGTACCAGGCATGGGACGCACCGCCATGACATGTTGTACCGTGCCTGTGACGCACCACCGTGACACGATGTACCGTGCCTGTGACGCACCGCCATGATACTATGTACAATGCCTGTGACGCACCACCATGACACTATGTACTGTGCATGTGACGCACCGCCATGACACTATGTACCAGGCATGGAACGCACTGCCATGACATTTTGTACTGTGCCTGTGACGCACCACCGTGGCACTATGTACCGTGCATGTGACGCACCGCCATGACACTATGTACCAGGCATGGGACGCACCGCCATGACACTATGTACCGTGCCAGTGACACACCGCCATGATACTATGTACCGTGCCTGTGATGCACCACCATGACACTATGTACCGTGCCTGTGACGCACCACCATGACACTATGTACCCAGCCTGTGACGCATCGCCATGACATGATGTACCATGTCTGTGACGCACTGCCATGACATGATGTACCGTGCCTGTGACGCACCGCCATGACACTATGTACCGTGCCTGTGACGCACAGCCATGACACGATGCACCATGCCTGTGACACACCGCCGTGACACTATGCACTGTGCCTGTGACGCACCGCCATGACACTATGTACCGTGCCTGTGACACACCACCATGACACGATGTACCATGCCTGTGACGCACCGCCATGACACTATGCACCGTGCCTGTGACGCACCGCCATGACACTATGTACCGTGCCTGTGACGCACCACCATGACGCTATGTGTCGTGCCTGTGACGCACCGCCATGACACTATGCACCGTGCCTGTGATGCACCGCCATGACACTATGTACCGTGCCTGTGACACACCGCCATGACACTATGTACCGTGCCTGTGACACACCGCCATGACACTATGTACCATGCCTGTGAAGCACTGCCATGACACTGTGTACCGTGCCTGTGACGCACCACCATGACATTATATACCGTGCCTGTGATGCACCACCATGACACAATGTACCGTGCCTGTGACGCACCGCCATGACACTATTTACCGTGCCTGTGACGCGCCGCCATGACACGATGTACCGTCCCTGTGATGCACCGCCATGACACTATGTACCGTGCCTGTGACACACCGCCATGACACTATGTACCGTGTCTGTGATGCACCGCCATGACACGATGTACCGCGCCTGTGACGCATGGCCATGACACTATGTACCGTGCCTGTGACGCACCGCCATGACACTATGTACCGTGCCTGTGACGCACGACCATGATACTATGCGCCGTGCCTGTGACGCACTACCATGACACTATGTACCATGTTTGGACGCACTGCCATGACACTATGTACCGTGCATGTAATGCACCACCATGACACTATGTACCGTGCCTGTGACGCACCACCATGACACAATGTACCATGCATGCGATGCACCACAATGACACTATGTACCGTGCCTGTGACGCACCACCATGACACTATGAACCGTGCCTGTGACGTCCCACCATGACAGAATGTACCAGGCATGGGACGCACCGCCATGACACTATGTACCGTGCCAGTGACACACCGCCATGATACTATGTACCGTGCCTGTGATGCACCACCATGACACTATGTACCGTGCCTGTGACGCACCACCATGACACTATGTACCCAGCCTGTGACGCATCGCCATGACATGATGTACCATGTCTGTGACGCACTGCCATGATATGATGTACCGTGCCTGTGACGCACCGCCATGACACTATGTACCGTGCCTGTGACGCACAGCCATGACACGATGCACCATGCCTGTGACACACCGCCATGACACTATGCACTGTGCCTGTGACGCACCGCCATGACACTATGTACCGTGCCTGTGACGCACCACCATGACACGATGTACCATGCCTGTGACGCACAGCCATGACACTATGCACCGTGCCTGTGACGCACCGCCATGACACTATGTACCGTGCCTGTGACGCACCACCATGACGCTATGTGCCGTGCCTGTGACGCACCGCCATGACACTATGCACCGTGCCTGTGATGCACCGCCATGACACTATGTACCGTGCCTGTGACACACCGCCATGACACTATGTACTGTGCCTGTGACACACCGCCATGACACTATGTACCGTGCCTGTGAAGCACTGCCATGACACTGTGTACCGTGCATGTGACGCACCACCATGACATTATATACCGTGCCTGTGATGCACCACCATGACACAATGTACCGTGCCTGTGACGCACCGCCATGACACTATTTACCGTGCCCGTGACGCGCCGCCATGACACGATGTACCGTCCCTGTGATGCACCGCCATGACACTATGTACCGTGCCTGTGACACACCGCCATGACACTATGTACCGTGTCTGTGACGCACCGCCATGACACGATGTACCGTGCCTGTGACGCACGGCCATGACACTATGTACCGTGCCTGTGACGCACCGCCATGACACTATGTACCGTGCCTGTGACGCACGACCATGACACTATGTGCCGTGCCTGTGACGCACTGCCATGACACTATGTACCGTGCCTGTGACGCACGGCCATGACACTATGTACCGTGCCTGTGACGCACTACCATGACACTATGTACCATGTTTGGACGCACTGCCATGACACTATGTACCGTGCATGTAATGCACCACCATGACACTATGTACCGTGCCTGTGACGCACCACCATGACACAATGTACCATGCATGCGATGCACCACAATGACACTATGTACCGTGCCTGTGACGCACCACCATGACACTATGAACCGTGCCTGTGACGTCCCACCATGACAGAATGTACCAGGCATGGGACGCACCGCCATGACACTATGTAATGTGCCTGTGACGCACCGCCATGACACTATGCACCGTGCCTGTGATGCACCGCCATGACACTATGCACCGTGCCTGTGATGCACCGCCATGACACGATGCACTGTGCCTGTGACGCACCGCCATGACACTGTGCACCGTGCCTGTGATGCACCGCCATGACACTATGTACCGTGCCTGTGACACACAGCCATGACACTATGTACCGTGCCTGTGACGCACCACCATGACACAATGTACCGTGCATGTGACGCACCACCATGACACTATGTACCGTACCTGTGATCCACCACCATCACGCTATGTACCGTGCCTGTGACGCACCACCATGACATTATTTGCCGTGCCTGTGACGCACCGCCATGACACTATGCACCGTGCCTGTGACACACCGCCATGACACTATGTACCGTGCCTGTGACGCACCACCATGACACGATGCACCATGCCTGTGACACACCGCCATGACACTATGCACCGTGCCTGTGACGCACAGCCATGATACTATGTACCGTGCCTGTGACGCACCACCATGACGCTATGTGCCGTGCCTGTGACGCACCGCCATGACACTATGCACCGTGCCTGTGATGCACCGCCATGACACTATGTACCGTGCCTGTGACACACCGCCATGACACTATGTACCGTGCCTGTGACGCACCACCATGACACTATGTACCATGCATGTGACGCACCACCATGACACTATGTACCGTGCCTGTGACCCACCACCATGACACTGTGTACCGTGCCTGTGACGCACCGCCATGACACTATGCACCGTGCCTGTGACACACCGCCATGACACTATGTACCGTGCCTGTGACGCACCACCATGACACGATGCACCATGCCTGTGACACACCACCATGACACTATGCACCGTGCCTGTGACGCACAGCCATGATACTATGTACCGTGCCTGTGACGCACCACCATGACGCTATGTGCCGTGCCTGTGACGCACCGCCATGACACTATGCACCGTGCCTGTGATGCACCACCATGACACTATGTACCGTGCCTGTGACGCACAGTCATGACACTATGTACCGTGCCAGTGACACACCGTCATGACACTTTGTACCTTGCCTGTGGCGCACCACCATGACACTATGCACCGTGCCTGTGATGCACAGCCATGACACTATGTACCGTGCCTGTGACACACTGCCATGACACTATGTACCGTGCCTGTGACGCACCACCATGACACTATGTACCATGCATGTGACGCACCACCATGACACTATGTACCGTGCCTGTGACGCACCGCCATGACACTATGTACCGTGCCTGTGACGCATCGCCATGACACTATGTACAGTGCCTGTGACGCACCGCCATGACACTATGTACCGTGCCTGTGATGCACTGCCATGACACTATGTACCGTGCCTGTGACGCACCACCATGACATTATATACCGTGCCTGTGACGCATCGCCATGACACTATGTACAGTGCCTGTGACGCACCGCCATGACACTATGTACTGTGCCTGTGACGCACCGCAATGACACGATGTATATCCACGTATCTTTGCCTTATCAGTCATATTCTTTCTTTCTTTATTATTCATTGCGAGATGATTATGGTGATGAAGAAGATGATGATGATTATGATGATGATTATGGTGATGAAGACCATTCGGCCCCAGCAAGCTGGTCCTCCATTTCGTCCACCTCGGAAGGATGACAGGCTGAGTGAACCTGCCTGGCGCTTTTTAAATTTGACGATCGACCGGGATTCGCACTCGGGATCCTCGGAGCCCAAGGGAGCCCCGTGACCGCCAAAACCATGCGTACGTTTTCCCACTCACCTTCACTCGAGAGTTAAACATCTAGATGCGGCGGGACCGTTCGCGAGATCTTCAGGTGGAGTAGGGGAAAACAGGTGCAAGGGAGCAAGAGGGGACGGGGAAGGAAAAAAAAAAGGGTTGGAAGATCTGCGACCGTTCACTCGCCATAGATGTTGGTGCTGCAAATAATTAAACAAAGATGCATTGATGAAACATGAATAAGGTGAAAAAAAACGAAAGAAAAAAACAAAAACAAAATTAAAGCATAGAAAGAAAAATGTGAAGAATTTAAGAACGAAACGCGGACTTCGCAGGAAACACGGTTCAGGTAATTAATAAACGCGGACTTCGTAGGAAACACGGTTCAGGTTTTCCGCCCGTTTTGTGTTTTCTCTTGAACTTCTCCCACCGCTGGTCGCGTCGTTTGACCTCGCAGGAGTTCAATTCAATGAAGTGATTTTCCCTGAAAGCTCCGGTGACTAATTCTCAACCGATCTGTTGTTATTATCTTGCACGGATTTCAACAACAACATTCACCTCAGCTGAGGGAGAAACCATGACGAGAATTTCGCGCCTTCCGCAGGTTCTTGGAACACTGACCTCGCTTAAAAGGGGAATTCTTGTGTTTTAGAGAACTCGTCGTCCTGGTTTTAACAGTTTTATTTATGATTCAGCCATTCTGCACTCCATCTGCGGTAACATTCACATTTGTTCTTTGACCAAGTTTCACCTTCACTCCTGATCGCGTCACGTCTGCCACTTCCGCCCCTTCTGTTGCCGAGCAACCGTCTTCTGAGGTAAGGGAGGTCAAATGAAGGATTGAGTAGGAAGGAATGAGTGATGGAACGAAGGATGCAGGAAGGAAGTTGGGGTGTGTTCCGTTAGCAAGCAGCTCGTGTTCCGTTAGCAAGCACCTAGTGTTCCATAAGTAAGCAACTCGTGTTCCATCAGCAAGCAGCTAGTGTTCCATGAGCAAGCAGCTCGTGTTCCATTAGCAAGCAGCTCGTGTTCCGTTAGCAAGCACCTAGTGTTCCATAAGTAAGCAGCTAGTGTTCCATAAGTAAGCAGCTAGTGTTCCATAAGTAAGCAACTCGTGTTCCATCAGCAAGTAGCTGGTGTTCCATGATCAAGCAGCTCGTGTTACATTTGCAAGCAGCTCGTGTTCCATTAGCAAGCAGCTCGTGTTCCGTTAGCAAGCAGCTAGTGTTCCATTAGCAAGCAGCTGGTGTTCCATTTATAGCAAGCAGCTAGTGTTCCATTAGCAAGCACGTAGTGTTCCATTAGTAAGCAGCTCGTGTTCCGTTAGCAAGCACCTAGTGTTCCATAAGTAAGCAGCTAGTGTTCCATAAGTAAGCAGCTAGTGTTCCATAAGTAAGCAACTCGTGTTCCATCAGCCAGCAGCTAGTGTTCCATTAGCAAGCAGCTCGTGTTCCATAGCAAGCAGCTCGTGTTCCGTGAGCAAGGAGCTAGTGTTCCATTAGCAAGCAGCTCATGGTCCAATAGCAAGCAACGAGTGTTCCATTAGCAATCGCCTAGTGTTCCATAAGTAAGAAGCTAGTGTTCAATTAGCAAGCAGCTCGTGTTCCATTAGCAAGCACCTGGTGTTCCATAAGTAAGCAGCTAGTGTTCCATCAGCAAGTGCCTCGTGTTCCATCAGCAAGCAGCTAGTGTTCCGTTAGCAAGCAGGTAGTGCTCCATTCGCAACCAGCTCGTGTTCCGTTAGCAAGCAGCTCGTGTTCCATTAGCAAGCAGCTAGTGTTCCATTAGCAAGCAGCTAGACACACCACCATGACACTATGTACCGTGCATGTGACACACCGCCTTGACACGATGTACTGTGCCTGTGACGCACCGCCATGACACGATGTACCGTGCCTGTGATGCACCGTCATGACACTATGTACCGTGCATGTGACGCACCGCCATGACACTATGTACCAGGCATGGGACGCACCGCCATGACATGTTGTACCGTGCCTGTGACGCACCACCGTGACACGATGTACCGTGCCTGTGACGCACCGCCATGATACTATGTACAATGCCTGTGACGCACCACCATGACACTATGTACTGTGCATGTGACGCACCGCCATGACACTATGTACCAGGCATGGAACGCACTGCCATGACATTTTGTACTGTGCCTGTGACGCACCACCGTGGCACTATGTACCGTGCATGTGACGCACCGCCATGACACTATGCACCGTGCCTGTGACGCACCGCCATGACACTATGTACCGTGCCTGTGACGCACCACCATGACGCTATGTGTCGTGCCTGTGACGCACCGCCATGACACTATGCACCGTGCCTGTGATGCACCGCCATGACACTATGTACCGTGCCTGTGACACACCGCCATGACACTATGTACCGTGCCTGTGACACACCGCCATGACACTATGTACCGTGCCTGTGAAGCACTGCCATGACACTGTGTACCGTGCCTGTGACGCACCACCATGACATTATATACCGTGCCTGTGATGCACCACCATGACACAATGTACCGTGCCTGTGACGCACCGCCATGACACTATTTACCGTGCCTGTGACGCGCCGCCATGACACGATGTACCGTCCCTGTGATGCACCGCCATGACACTATGTACCGTGCCTGTGACACACCGCCATGACACTATGTACCGTGTCTGTGATGCACCGCCATGACACGATGTACCGCGCCTGTGACGCATGGCCATGACACTATGTACCGTGCCTGTGACGCACCGCCATGACACTATGTACCGTGCCTGTGACGCACGACCATGATACTATGCGCCGTGCCTGTGACGCACTGCCATGACACTATGTACCGTGCCTGTGAAGCACGGCCATGACACTATGTACCGTGCCTGTGACGCACTACCATGACACTATGTACCATGTTTGGACGCACTGCCATGACACTATGTACCGTGCATGTAATGCACCACCATGACACTATGTACCGTGCCTGTGACGCACCACCATGACACAATGTACCATGCATGCGATGCACCACAATGACACTATGTACCGTGCCTGTGACGCACCACCATGACACTATGAACCGTGCCTGTGACGTCCCACCATGACAGAATGTACCAGGCATGGGACGCACCGCCATGACACTATGTACCGTGCCAGTGACACACCGCCATGATACTATGTACCGTGCCTGTGATGCACCACCATGACACTATGTACCGTGCCTGTGACGCACCACCATGACACTATGTACCCAGCCTGTGACGCATCGCCATGACATGATGTACCATGTCTGTGACGCACTGCCATGATATGATGTACCGTGCCTGTGACGCACCGCCATGACACTATGTACCGTGCCTGTGACGCACAGCCATGACACGATGCACCATGCCTGTGACACACCGCCATGACACTATGCACTGTGCCTGTGACGCACCGCCATGACACTATGTACCGTGCCTGTGACGCACCACCATGACACGATGTACCATGCCTGTGACGCACAGCCATGACACTATGCACCGTGCCTGTGACGCACCGCCATGACACTATGTACCGTGCCTGTGACGCACCACCATGACGCTATGTGCCGTGCCTGTGACGCACCGCCATGACACTATGCACCGTGCCTGTGATGCACCGCCATGACACTATGTACCGTGCCTGTGACACACCGCCATGACACTATGTACTGTGCCTGTGACACACCGCCATGACACTATGTACCGTGCCTGTGAAGCACTGCCATGACACTGTGTACCGTGCATGTGACGCACCACCATGACATTATATACCGTGCCTGTGATGCACCACCATGACACAATGTACCGTGCCTGTGACGCACCGCCATGACACTATTTACCGTGCCCGTGACGCGCCGCCATGACACGATGTACCGTCCCTGTGATGCACCGCCATGACACTATGTACCGTGCCTGTGACACACCGCCATGACACTATGTACCGTGTCTGTGACGCACCGCCATGACACGATGTACCGTGCCTGTGACGCACGGCCATGACACTATGTACCGTGCCTGTGACGCACCGCCATGACACTATGTACCGTGCCTGTGACGCACGACCATGACACTATGTGCCGTGCCTGTGACGCACTGCCATGACACTATGTACCGTGCCTGTGACGCACGGCCATGACACTATGTACCGTGCCTGTGACGCACTACCATGACACTATGTACCATGTTTGGACGCACTGCCATGACACTATGTACCGTGCATGTAATGCACCACCATGACACTATGTACCGTGCCTGTGACGCACCACCATGACACAATGTACCATGCATGCGATGCACCACAATGACACTATGTACCGTGCCTGTGACGCACCACCATGACACTATGAACCGTGCCTGTGACGTCCCACCATGACAGAATGTACCAGGCATGGGACGCACCGCCATGACACTATGTAATGTGCCTGTGACGCACCGCCATGACACTATGCACCGTGCCTGTGATGCACCGCCATGACACTATGCACCGTGCCTGTGATGCACCGCCATGACACGATGCACTGTGCCTGTGACGCACCGCCATGACACTGTGCACCGTGCCTGTGATGCACCGCCATGACACTATGTACCGTGCCTGTGACACACAGCCATGACACTATGTACCGTGCCTGTGACGCACCACCATGACACAATGTACCGTGCATGTGACGCACCACCATGACACTATGTACCGTACCTGTGATCCACCACCATCACGCTATGTACCGTGCCTGTGACGCACCACCATGACATTATTTGCCGTGCCTGTGACGCACCGCCATGACACTATGCACCGTGCCTGTGACACACCGCCATGACACTATGTACCGTGCCTGTGACGCACCACCATGACACGATGCACCATGCCTGTGACACACCGCCATGACACTATGCACCGTGCCTGTGACGCACAGCCATGATACTATGTACCGTGCCTGTGACGCACCACCATGACGCTATGTGCCGTGCCTGTGACGCACCGCCATGACACTATGCACCGTGCCTGTGATGCACCGCCATGACACTATGTACCGTGCCTGTGACACACCGCCATGACACTATGTACCGTGCCTGTGACGCACCACCATGACACTATGTACCATGCATGTGACGCACCACCATGACACTATGTACCGTGCCTGTGACCCACCACCATGACACTGTGTACCGTGCCTGTGACGCACCGCCATGACACTATGCACCGTGCCTGTGACACACCGCCATGACACTATGTACCGTGCCTGTGACGCACCACCATGACACGATGCACCATGCCTGTGACACACCACCATGACACTATGCACCGTGCCTGTGACGCACAGCCATGATACTATGTACCGTGCCTGTGACGCACCACCATGACGCTATGTGCCGTGCCTGTGACGCACCGCCATGACACTATGCACCGTGCCTGTGATGCACCACCATGACACTATGTACCGTGCCTGTGACGCACAGTCATGACACTATGTACCGTGCCAGTGACACACCGTCATGACACTTTGTACCTTGCCTGTGGCGCACCACCATGACACTATGCACCGTGCCTGTGATGCACAGCCATGACACTATGTACCGTGCCTGTGACACACCGCCATGACACTATGTACCGTGCCTGTGACGCACCACCATGACACTATGTACCATGCATGTGACGCACCACCATGACACTATGTACCGTGCCTGTGACGCACCGCCATGACACTATGTACCGTGCCTGTGACGCATCGCCATGACACTATGTACAGTGCCTGTGACGCACCGCCATGACACTATGTACCGTGCCTGTGATGCACTGCCATGACACTATGTACCGTGCCTGTGACGCACCACCATGACATTATATACCGTGCCTGTGACGCATCGCCATGACACTATGTACAGTGCCTGTGACGCACCGCCATGACACTATGTACTGTGCCTGTGACGCACCGCAATGACACGATGTATATCCACGTATCTTTGCCTTATCAGTCATATTCTTTCTTTCTTTATTATTCATTGCGAGATGATTATGGTGATGAAGAAGATGATGATGATTATGATGATGATTATGGTGATGAAGACCATTCGGCCCCAGCAAGCTGGTCCTCCATTTCGTCCACCTCGGAAGGATGACAGGCTGAGTGAACCTGCCTGGCGCTTTTTAAATTTGACGATCGACCGGGATTCGCACTCGGGATCCTCGGAGCCCAAGGGAGCCCCGTGACCGCCAAAACCATGCGTACGTTTTCCCACTCACCTTCACTCGAGAGTTAAACATCTAGATGCGGCGGGACCGTTCGCGAGATCTTCAGGTGGAGTAGGGGAAAACAGGTGCAAGGGAGCAAGAGGGGACGGGGAAGGAAAAAAAAAAGGGTTGGAAGATCTGCGACCGTTCACTCGCCATAGATGTTGGTGCTGCAAATAATTAAACAAAGATGCATTGATGAAACATGAATAAGGTGAAAAAAAACGAAAGAAAAAAACAAAAACAAAATTAAAGCATAGAAAGAAAAATGTGAAGAATTTAAGAACGAAACGCGGACTTCGCAGGAAACACGGTTCAGGTAATTAATAAACGCGGACTTCGTAGGAAACACGGTTCAGGTTTTCCGCCCGTTTTGTGTTTTCTCTTGAACTTCTCCCACCGCTGGTCGCGTCGTTTGACCTCGCAGGAGTTCAATTCAATGAAGTGATTTTCCCTGAAAGCTCCGGTGACTAATTCTCAACCGATCTGTTGTTATTATCTTGCACGGATTTCAACAACAACATTCACCTCAGCTGAGGGAGAAACCATGACGAGAATTTCGCGCCTTCCGCAGGTTCTTGGAACACTGACCTCGCTTAAAAGGGGAATTCTTGTGTTTTGGAGAACTCGTCGTCCTGGTTTTAACAGTTTTATTTATGATTCAGCCATTCTGCACTCCATCTGCGGTAACATTCACATTTGTTCTTTGACCAAGTTTCACCTTCACTCCTGATCGCGTCTGCCACTTCCGCCCCTTCTGTTGCCGAGCAACCGTCTTCTGAGGTAAGGGAGGTCAAATGAAGGATTGGGTAGGAAGGAATGAGTGATGGAACGAAGGATGCAGGAAGGAAGTTGGGGTGTGTTCCGTTAGCAAGCAGCTCGTGTTCCGTTAGCAAGCACCTAGTGTTCCATAAGTAAGCAACTCGTGTTCCATCAGCAAGCAGCTAGTGTTCTGTGGTAGAATTTTGTGTATGACTCACAGGACTCCAATGACCGGACTCAGGTTTACAAAAGGTCTGGTTTATTATTCACTTCATTCCATTTACCAAATAATACCGCATTATTCAATGGCTGAGATTAACTCTTTTCCATGGTCCTTTTCGTTCGGCTGATATTCTTCCGCAGCGCCGTACTCGTTCATTCCATCGTTCCGTCGGGCAGGGCTTCTGAGGACAAGTCTACTTTACTCAACGTTTGCTCTCGTTTATATCGCCCAAACTGGACTTAATCTCCTCTCCGCTAATGTCCCGAGGTCATGCATCGCACCGAGTCCTGGCATCAGCTCGCTCCCCTCCTGCTGTGATTTCCATTTACACAGCAGGGGGGGGTGCTCTAGCCTGGGGCCTTGACCAGGTGTTTCAAGAGATTACATTGTTCATACACATTCTGACACTCATTTGCAAACTCGTCTTTAACAGAGTTTGCATGTAAAATGTATCTGCTTTGTTACCAGGTTAATTAATAAGTTACCAGGGCCAATCAATATGTTACACTGAGTTACACTTCCACAATTCCCTCATCTTTTTGTTTTTGTTTATATTAACCATTAATCTAAACATCAATATAAGTAAACAATCAATCACTACTAGTCAACATCATTACAAGTATAAGTAAATAATCAATCACTTTGGTAATCAAATTCCCTTAGGCATACACCGTCATCCTGCAAGAATCACAAAACATTTCGTTGGTCATTGACTTCTTCCATATCGTTCAATCTATTGCATTTGCATCACAAATATATTTTCAAAACAACACTTCACCATCACCAAGATACAACAATTTCACTTCATTTTCAAGTTTTGTAAAGCATCTGCACCATCTGGCAAAAAACGTTTGCCCTCCACACAAATGTTGACTTTGTTTGAAAGGAAGGGCTGATCACTTGTGTTTGAATCCAGGTATGAAACATTTTCTCCTAATGTCTTCATAGCTCCTGCACTACTTCGTGTAGGATTTCGCTGTTGTGGTAACACTGCGGAGTCATAGACTGACCCTTCTCTCCATGTAGCATTCTTGCCACTTTTTGCTGTGAACCATAATGATTCCTTGAACAAGGCCTTCACCCAGTTGTAGTCGACTTGCCTCCTCCCTCATTGTGAGTGGGCAGCAAGTATTGGTGTGACGTTGATTGGCCAGCAAGATGTGGAACAGGGATGCCGGATGCATCCACACTGATGTTGGGACCATGATGTTCAGGTCATTCATGGTCCTTACCAGGAGCAACCAGCAGAATCGTGCACAGCTGTTGTGACAAGGGCACAGCCGTTTTTGCAGCTCCATGCTGGTTCCCCGGACGTTGGTGAAGTAATAACATATGTCCCCGCATTTCACAGAGGTTGCAGGTAAAATGTCGTTGTCCTGCAACTTCTGATGTGGTGAATGTTCGAAGTCTTCGAACAAGAGTAAGTGATCGCCTTTCTTTCATATGTTGCAGTGTGATCCAGGCAAATGGTCACATAAATTTCCTTGGTGAAGGTAAGCATTCATCTCCAAGTTACACGGGAGAATGTCTTCATCATTCTTTGAGAAAGAGGGTGTATGCCACGATTAACTTCATTTTTTAGCCACAAATTTTCTTTCTCGAACTTCTTCCCAATTCCGTTAGCAATCCCTCCAAAATGTGATCTCGTCTTATCTTTATGCTCAGTCATATCTGAATCTGCTTTCCGCACACACTGAATCAGATAGGGTACATCTTACCATGAAATCAGCATAATCATGTATATCTTCCGACAGTTTCACATTCAACAATTTGTTGTTTTTCCTTAACTCAAAAAGTTATATTCATTTATATGCGTCACACAAATAATATTCAATCAGGTATGTATTTTATTACTAAACTAAGAATAGCATTGTATATGATTACAATCACAAACGGGAATACCTAATTCCCAACAACAATTTTCCCAAACCAACAAATTAAGCATAATGTATTATTACCATAATTCCTCTCCACTTTTTCTTTTCCCTCTTTTTTTTTTTTTTAACAGTGTGTCACTCGTGGTGATATGAGTTCATTGATATTGTAATTGACACAACTCATAACATTGTCGTTATGCCATTATCTTAATTCTACTGTTTATGTTGCCATAAAAGTCTTCCTTTTCTGGTTCCACATTTCTTTCCTCATTTGTCACTTCATGCGTTATCATCGTGTTGTTGGTTACCTTATTCAAACACACCGTCACTAAGGCTTTCAAGCAAGCCACCACTAAAACAATTGCCAATATAACTACTAAACCAACAAACAAGTCTGCTACTCCTTGTATATGTTCATACCTATGACATAGTTATATGTCGATGACATTTAACATTATATACCAAACTAACAAGCTTCCTAAAAGGTAAATAAAGAAAATCCCTTAATATGTAACATAATCAGATTATTTGTCTTACCCTGATCCCCCTATCTCCCGGGGTTGAACTCAATCCCCTGATCATGAGTGTAGTTGTGATACATTTTTTTTCACTCATGCTGTATTAATATCAGTAGATAATTGTATGTCATGTAGGCAAATAAATGTCACTATTCCAAGTAGGAATATCACATGTTGAAAATGTAATGTTTATCAATGCAAGGGGTGTTAAAATGTAATTCAAATGACTGTAAATCACGACTATCATTTTTCTACCACTGAATGTTCTGCTGGGCTGCTAGGTGCAGCCTCATTTTCTGTGGGATCGTCCACCTTAGCCCCATGTGCTTGCTTGCAATGAGGGGCATGAATCCAACTTTCTATTTTGGGTCCATATTTGTTTCTATTCTTATCAATCTCCTATGGTTTATCAATTCGTTCCAAGATACCGCAACCAAAGGTTTTAACCAAAGCTCTACCAAACTATTTCCAATTTGAACAAAAATGCCAGTGAAACAATGATTCGAAGGATTAACTTCAAGGGGTCAATAAATTTATTCTATAGCCAGATCTAATTTTCCCATCCAATAGTTTGCCTTGCCACATGTCATATTATAACACCTTAATAAACCTTCGAAAAATGTTTCCCATCTCAACAAATTTCCTTTTTTTACAAATAGCCATGTGTAACTTACGTATTTAATTACAATTTCCTCTCAATTTGTTTGGCCTAACTGGCCGCAAAAGTGGCTGCCAGCATGCAGTACCGTTTTTTATCTACCAAGGAAGTGTTCCACACAAGACCTCTACCAAAATGTTGTTTGTAAAAACAAATCTGGGATTTCTGATTACATGGATGCACACTCTCAGGACATTTTCAGGCTGCTGTTAACAATCCACTACGATGACTTAATTCCTTTACCCACAATCAAATAATTAGTACAAATTGAGGATATTATCCCTATCACATTCTTTTATAGATTCATTATGTTGGATCTAATTTTTTCCAATAATTTTCCACTGCTGTAAGGCGGAACAATAGCTCTCATAAGTCTTAGTAATATCGTACTTAATTTGCCCAGCAGAGAATAATTTATTTACTATCCTTTCTCATCTGTTAACCAGTGACTTTGTTTAAACTCCAGAACTGAAAACCCACAATAGTTCAAACCAGCAAAATTTTCTTTACTCTTTTCCCATATCATCTATGCCTAAAACACATCCATACATACAGCACAATTTATATGCTGATAAAATTCAAGTTTATATATATAAAATCCATGAGCAGAGTATTCTGGGAAGTCAGTGTAAGACCTCTCCCAAATTTGGATGATTTTGTACTTCCTCATTTCCTTTTATGAAGCTCATATCCATAAATAGATGTTATTCTCATATACATTCTATCAAAAATGGAATCCCAAAATTACTCACAATTTTACTATTAATTAATGGCTGCTCATAACCCAGCACATCAAATTTTTTATATTCCATTTCCCTTGACAAAAGAGATAATGTTCATAATCAAATTATATTTCTATTTTATTTTACGGATTCTCTGGATATTCAATCCCATCCACATATCCCAATCCCATCCACATATAACTATCCATTTCCAGACAGGCACACTGTCGGTGTCAACAATCTTGTAAGATTGATACACAAAAACACACACACACATGCATTATGCATATTTGTTTGCGTTGGAACCATTATTTACAGATCAGATAGGTGTCAATTTTATTTCAATTTCATAAAATTTGTCAATCAAATTCAAAATGCTTATAGACAAATGAACCAAAAGTCCATTCTTAGAAAACCTTTATGATGTCAAATTGAAATTACCCTTTCTGCCTTCACAATAATCTATCCAAATTTTGACTACACACCCATTTGCATGTCAGTCGACCATTGACCTATCAATTGTGCGGAACAATAGTCCGAAATTCCCACCTGATCATCATGTGACTCTTGTTACTTGGTTTGCCAACAATTGCAACGCAATTGTTCCAAACTTTGTAAATTTAAAATTGCTGTGCCCAAAATAGAAGATCCAATTTTGGCATTTGATCAATTAATTATTAATTTGTTAACAAGCAAAAAGAAAAATGAATCATTCTTGCTCTGAAAGCTTTTCAGACACAAGAATCATCGACAGTTATTCATGTTTGTCCAGTAATCTAATTTGTTGAGGCCAATCGTCATTTGGGATTTGTCGCAATGAAGGCCTAATCATTGTCTGAGGTATCGGTCAGCACTGGTACCCTTGATCTTGGTTTCTTTGTCCTTGGTTTCTTTGTCCTTGGTTTCCCTGTCGAAATTGTCTTCTGCTCAGATATGGGCATCTCCTTATCCAGTGTCCCATCTCTCCACAGTTGAAGCACCGGCTTCTGTCGTTACCTGGGCTGTGCACCTGTGCACTTGTATTGCTGGGCTGCATCTCTACATCCCTGAGTTGCCACTGCAATCTCTCGTTATCTCCTGAAACACGAAAAAATTCTCTGTACCGTCCTTTTTGGGGAGACAACTGGAAATCAGATGGGACAACTGTCACTTTCATTCCTAATTTCGAGGGCAGTTGTGCATTTGTCTCCTCCACTGTATCCTGTATCCTTTTTATTTTAAATTCTACATCCGTTATCTGTTCTTGCTGTTCCCGTTGTCTGGATTCACCATCCCAAAGATGGAATGCAAGCCAGTCTACCGTTAGATTCTGTCTCTTTCTGGCTTTCAATCTTTGTTCTAATCTTTCCAATCGACTTCGCTCAACTGTACCATCTCTTGGAAACTCCTCATCATGTCCCTTTGTCCACAAATACCAATTCTCGACCTGCCTTATAGCTTTGGCACCATAACGGTCGTACATATGATGTGTACAAGTACCTTTTTGTGGAATCTCTGGTTGTCCTTGTGTATTCTTGTAGGCTCCATTTCCCATTCTGCCTTTTATCAAAGTAGCGTTGGATGTGTTGTAGTTTGTTCCTCTAAAGCTTCACTCGTACCTCCAGGAAGGGTCTCTCCACCTGTTCACACGGTGATTTCCAGAGAATCTCCCTCAGCTGTGGCTTTTGCACAATCCAATCTCACAGATCAGTATTTGCAGATGAGCCGGAGGGTCAGTATGAAATGGGTGAATCCTCAGGTGTCCGCTCTGTTTGACGGGGAAATCACACAATGGTAACCGCACATATATATCTGTATATAAACTCACCACCTTGCTCAATTTTCCCAGGTTGTCTCCACATTGATAATATCTCGCAAAGATATCAAAGCTTCTTTCTTGAGACCGCATTTTCATTAATCAAACAATCAATATATTCAATTCAATTTATTCAGTTCAATTTATTCAGTTAAATTTATTCAATTAAATTCAATCAATTAGATTCAATCAATTAACAATTCAATCAATTATTCAATTTCAATTAATTCATCAATATTCATCAATAAATCAAATTAATCATTTTGGATGACTCCTTGCATAAGCCCTTTCCCCAATGATGTCAGGACAGGTCCATCCATTGACTGAGATCGAATCTCATCGGTCGTCACCTCTGGTTCGTACCTCATGTTAATTGATGAATCACCGTCCTGTCCTAGGGTCATATCTGACATATTTCCCCATTTTGCCTGGTCTCCACAAATTTTCTTTGCAACCACTAAAGGCAACTCATCCTTCATTCGTGAGACAGCCAAAATGGATGGCAGATATTAAAGTTCATTGGGAAAAACATCTCATCATTTTTCTTTTAATAGTATCCAAAATCTCTTGGCAATATAAATTTCGTAAAACTCCTGAAATAAGACTGTAAAATTTCTTCAATCATGCTAAATTTTGAAACTCCATCGCTTGTAATACCCAATTTATCCCATAGGGCTTGAAAGTTCTTTCCCAAGTTCATGCAGCATTCTGCATTTGAACCCTATGATATCATTCATAATAATCATCATGATTTTATAGTCATGGTCCTATCATAATCATCTATTTAAAACAAACATTTCCTTTATCACCACAGCTATGTGGTATAATCAACAATAGAATAAAACTGTACATAGCAACAGGCTACCTCATGGCCACTTAGTATACCTATTGACAATGAGTCATAACAATATCGAATAATCACTGAACAATTCAAAAATCGCTTCCCCTGCTCCAGCCGCAGCATCCGTGATATTTGTTTGCTCATTCACTATTCCTGATTCGTCATCAAGGATCTCCATCATCACACAGCGTACTTAATTCCGCATTCTAATGAGAATTCAACAGGATTTTACGACTCAAAGGAAAAGAACGAGCAGACCTTTTGCAGGATGATCGTTACAAAAATTGTTACATATATTAAAGTATTTATGATGTCGACAAATCATATCTTAATTCTTCCAAGATTTTGGTTCTTTGAATAAATCACAGCACCGGGAGAACCAGCTCCAAAAATGGATCTTTGTGTTTATTCAGCACCCTAGTAATTGGTTCTTTGTGTACTAATTACACAGCACCCAGGCCCCGCTCATATGGATCTTTGTGCAGCGCTACACAGCACCTGAGCAAAAGGGGTTTCATCTACATTTTCCCTATCTGGTGTACCATCCGTGATATTTGTCTGCTCATTCACTATTCCTGATTCGTCATCAAGGATCTCCATCATCACACAGCGTACTTAATTCCGCTTTTTAATGAGAGTTCAACAGGAATTTACGACTCAAAGGAAAAGAACGAGCAGACCTTTTGCAGGACGATAACTGGAATTAGTCATGAAAATATATCCAAAATACTCAAAAATAGACACCCACAAAAATAAACAACAAACCCAAACAAACCCAAGGTCGACCATATTACACAATAAATTACATCATTTCAGCATCGTATTGATTGCTGAAATATTCCAGGGTTTATACACACCTCAAAAGAGGTATGCGTGGTGTTGCCCCCTCCCACGTTTATTCCAGGGTTTATACACACCTTAAAAGAGGTATGCGTGGTGTTGCCCCCTCCCACTTTTAATTCCTCATTAAATCGTTTCCATTTAAAAAACATCGCCTTTACTGCTCCAGTCGCAGCATTTGTCACTTTGTTTGCTCATCCGCATGACCAAAACGAAATAAAGGGAGCTCAACCATTACACAGCGCTTTTAATGGCGCATGCCATAGAAACTCAACGCAATTTCGACTCGGCCAGCAAACGAGCAAATTGTGCAGGATGTTAACTGGAATTAGTCGTGAAAAATATATCCAAATACACAAAAATACACACCCACACAAATAAACAACATTTATTCCGTTTAACAGAACAAACATTTCCTCTATCATGACATGCATGTCTTCAAAATTATATGCCCAAGAGAAAAAGTAAAATTAATTAAAACTGCGGGCAGTGATGATCCGGGGACCATACCGCTCCATCCTGATTGGACGAGTGCGTGCTAGAGTCGTTAACAACGACAGTCCAGATCCGATTGTTCAAAATTTCAACTCAATCGATCGAAAAATGAACGCAGGGATGCATTTTAAAGGTGCAGTGGCACTAACTGAGTTGCCACGAATATGGCCATGAAATTGCCAATATGGCCATCACAAAATATTTTCCTTAATCAATTGGCTCATAGCATAACCAATCTGCAAGTATTTCATCCGAAGATGTGTCTCTGAGGACTTTTAATTAAATAAGTCATTTATAAATCAACGAGTTAATTTATTAAATGATTAATCAATAAATCAAATTTTTCCCTGACAGCCATATCACTCGGTCAGTGTCATGTCCAAATATCAGCTTCCTTACTCAAAAGGTGCCTGAGTTAATGTAATGTAATTACTGTAATAAGATTACTGCAATTACTGTAATGATTACTGTAATTACTGTAATTACCGGAACTGTAATTACTGTAATTACCTCAGGTAATTACTGTAATGTAATTACTGTAATGTAATAAGAAATGTAATTAATTAAATAAGTACTTCATTAATCGTTAATAATGAAATAATTCCTGAATTCTCATTCGATTCACTTGACATTCGAATGTCCCCAAAACGTTGGAGCAAAACGTTGCAACAACGAAAGTGAAACGTTGTAGCGACGTTGTGGAAACGTCAGCAAAACCCAACATTTAAATGTTCACAAAACGTTGGAGCAAAACGTTGCAACAACGAAAGTGAAACGTTGTAGCGACGTTGTGGAAACGTTAGCACAACCCAACCTTTGAATGGTCCCAAACGTTTCGACAACAAATGGTCACAAGTCATTATCACATTGCAATGACCTCTAAACATTCCTAAACCAATATCCCATTAAAAAATCCCATTAAAATCCCATATTTTGTCACCCTTTGCATTGTTGAAAGCAATTAATTCCATAACTTAATATTACCTCAATTTATATATACTAGGGCGTGCCCGCACGTACGTGCTCGCCCGTACGTGCTTGCAAAAAACATGCGTGCAAACAACAACAACAAAACTTTGAAACCACGTGGCAGTAACGACCACAGAACCCCCCCTTCTATTTACATGCAATGGTTTGGTCCATTCGCAAAGCCAAAGCGAACGACCACAGAACCCCCCTTCTATTTACATGCAATGGTTCGGTCCATCCGCAGAGCCAAAGCGAACGACCACAGAACCCCCCTTCTATTTACATGCAATGGTTCGGTCCATCCGCAGAGCCAAAGCGAACGACCACAGAACCCCCCTTCTATTTACATGCAATGGTTCGGTCCATCCGCAGAGCCAAAGCGAACGGCCCGCGAGCACGGCGACCACACCCTGGGACCCACCCGTCCGATTAATTTCAAACCTTGAAAAGGCACATCCTCGGGTCCCCACCAATATAACTGGCAAGTTTCAAGTATATCGGACCGGTAGTTGTTGAGAAACAGCGGTCGCATACAGACAGACCGACACACACACCGAGATTACTGGAATTATAGATAGATAAAAATCCGATCTCATTAAAACCTTCAGACAAACCACTAGCATATATTATTCCTAGGACTAAAATCACCAGGACCATTATCAAACATTTATCAAAATATTAGGACCATCATCAAACCAATGAATGACTCAATCCTTTAATGACTCCATCCAAACCCAGACATTTTGAGTTCCGTAACTTTAATACTTCAAATTTTCCATTCCTTCCCTTCCTGATCCTTCGATGTAGGGATGGGTTCTTTTTAGGATCATGTTGCATCGAGCATTATTTTCCAAACAGTGTGACTATTAAGCCCACGCCAAAACCTCTGACATCCCACCATTAACACCTATTTTAAGCGTGCCGAATCAGTAAGCATCACCCCTTCTATGAGCCTCGACCAGAGGGTGGTTGTTACCCACAAATTTAGGTTGAGGTTGTTGACGAGTCGTTGACAACAGCCCGGATCCGATTGTTCAAAGTTTGAACTGAATCGGTCAGGATAAATTTTGCTAGCTGAACAGCTAGCAACGAAACGTCACCCGGTGACCTGGGTCTTCACCAAAATCCAATCATTTCGTCGTGCCACTCATGCTATTTATCTGGCAAATTTCGTCAAAAAAAAACAACAACACTGGTTCCGTGTCAGAATGGACATGAGGGACAATGAGGGACAGTGAGGGAGTGTTTTTTTTTTTTTTTTTTTTTAATCCAATCTCCATCTTTCACAGTAATTCTGGACCGGCATGAGGTGGGATTGTCTGTCATGAATTTATTTGTTGATCGAACGAGTTTTAATTTGTCTAAATCCGACCAGTCGTTCCCAAGATATAAGCCTTTTTGTCGCAATACCATAATCAGGATAAATTTGGAACAGCCCTTAAACTAACACCAAGCAGATCAATTTTTATATTTAGGTTGAGGTTTCACACAAACTGGTTAACTAAATAATACAGAATTATTATTATTATTATATCTCCGCCTTGGTGACCAGTTTATGTTTTGTATCCCACTGATAGGCCGGATCTGGATTCGGACCTGAACCAAAATCCAATCATTTCGTCGTGTAGCGATGGACCTGGACAAAATTTGATGCAATTTTTTTCCATCGCCATCTTTCATCATAATTTTGGACCGGCATGAGGGGGGGTTGTCTGTCATGAATTTATAGGCATGGCGGGAAAACTGAAAAAAAATTATTTATTTAAAACGGGTGTACACGATTGTACACGTGTACGGACGGACCTTACCGAACCGGCAAACAAGTCGCTTCATGCACATCAGTGGTGCGTTTCTTCGTGGCGCGTGTCAGAAGAATTACACAGCGCAGGAAAAATACGTATTTACAGAAATCGTTAAAAAAAAACTCGGATAATCGCTAAAATCGTTGTGGCCGGTGTACCATATTGGAAATATATATATATATAAATATAATTCCGTTTCCCGGTTCCCTGTCGCTCGCCGAGCGCCGAGCAAGTCAAGTGCTTCGAACAAGTGCAAAAAAAAAGTAGTACTTTATACGTGTGCGGATGGGTAAACGAGTGTACCGGCCTTACACGTCCTGGAAGCAAGCGGTCGCAAGGTGCACACTTGCTCCGTTTGCTTCCAGGTCACAGTAAGGCCCTTTAATAACCAGCGCAAAAATACGTATTTACAGAAATCATTTAGAAAAAAACGAATAAATTGCTACAGTCGTTTATCGAAATCCCATTCGTGATGGCTCACGCCACCTATATCGCGGCATCGGTGCGCAAAGAAGCCCCAGACCACCTGCTCCCCCATGTATGTACACATAACTTCCAAGTTCGTAAATCATATTGGACTAAACAAGACACACTCACCTTTTACTTGCTTGTACAATTGATTTCAGCGGTGCCTCCATATTGTGGTAGAATTTTGTGTATGACTCACAGGACTCCAATGACCGGACTCAGGTTTACAAAAGGTCTGGTTTATTATTCACTTCATTCCATTTACCAAATAATACCGCATTATTCAATGGCTGAGATTAACTCTTTTCCATGGTCCTTTTCGTTCGGCTGATATTCTTCCGCAGCGCCGTACTCGTTCATTCCATCGTTCCGTCGGGCAGGGCTTCTGAGGACAAGTCTACTTTACTCAACGTTTGCTCTCGTTTATATCGCCCAAACTGGACTTAATCTCCTCTCCGCTAATGTCCCGAGGTCATGCATCGCACCGAGTCCTGGCATCAGCTCGCTCCCCTCCTGCTGTGATTTCCATTTACACAGCAGGGGGGGGTGCTCTAGCCTGGGGCCTTGACCAGGTGTTTCAAGAGATTACATTGTTCATACACATTCTGACACTCATTTACAAACTCGTCTTTAACAGAGTTTGCATGTAAAATGTATCTGCTTTGTTACCAGGTTAATTAATAAGTTACCAGGGCCAATCAATATGTTACACTGAGTTACACTTCCACAGTTCCATGAGCAAGCAGCTCGTGTTCCATTAGCAAGCAGCTCGTGTTCCGTTAGCAAGCACCTAGTGTTCCATAAGTAAGCAGCTAGTGTTCCATAAGTAAGCAGCTAGTGTTCCATAAGTAAGCAACTCGTGTTCCATCAGCAAGTAGCTGGTGTTCCATGAGCAAGCAGCTCGTGTTACATTTGCAAGCAGCTCGTGTTCCATTAGCAAGCAGCTCGTGTTCCGTTAGCAAGCAGCTAGTGTTCCATTAGCAAGCAGCTGGTGTTCCATTTATAGCAAGCAGCTAGTGTTCCATTAGCAAGCACGTAGTGTTCCATTAGTAAGCAGCTCGTGTTCCGTTAGCAAGCACCTAGTGTTCCATAAGTAAGCACCTAGTGTTCCATAAGTAAGCAGCTAGTGTTCCATAAGTAAGCAACTCGTGTTCCATTAGCAAGCAGCTCGTGTTCCATTAGCAAGCAGCTCGTGTTCCGTTAGCAAGCAGCTAGTGTTCCATTAGCAAGCAGCTCATGGTCCAATAGCAAGCAGCTAGTGTTCCATTAGCAATCGCCTAGTGTTCCATAAGTAAGAAGCTAGTGTTCAATTAGCAAGCAGCTCGTGTTCCATTAGCAAGCACCTGGTGTTCCATAAGTAAGCAGCTAGTGTTCCATCAGCAAGTGCCTCGTGTTCCATTAGCAAGCAGCTCGTGTTCCATCAGCAAGCAGCTAGTGTTCCGTTAGCAAGCAGGTAGTGCTCCATTCGCAACCAGCTCGTGTTCCGTTAGCAAGCAGCTCGTGTTCCATTAGCAAGCAGCTAGTGTTCCATTAGCAAGCAGCTAGACACACCACCATGACACTATGTACCGTGCATGTGACACACCGCCTTGACACGATGTACTGTGCCTGTGACGCACCGCCATGACACGATGTACCGTGCCTGTGATGCACCGTCATGACACTATGTACCGTGCATGTGACGCACCGCCATGACACTATGTACCAGGCATGGGACGCACCGCCATGACATGTTGTACCGTGCCTGTGATGCACCACCGTGACACTATGTACCGTGCATGTGACGCACCGCCATGACACTATGTACCAGGCATGGGACGCACCGCCATGACATGTTGTACCGTGCCTGTGACGCACCAGCGTGACACTATGTACCGTGCCTGTGACGCACCGCCATGACACTATGTACAGTGCCTGTGACGCACCGCCATGACACTATGTACTGTGCATGTGACGCACCGCCATGACACTATGTACCAGGCATGGAACGCACTGCCATGACATGTTGTACTGTGCCTGTGACGCACCACCGTGGCACTATGTACCGTGCATGTGACGCACCGCCATGACACTATGTACCAGGCATGGGACGCACCGCCATGACACTATGTACCGTGCTAGTGACACACCGCCATGATACTATGTACCGTGCCTGTGATGCACCACCATGACACTATGTACCGTGCCTGTGACGCACCACCATGACACTATGTACCCAGCCTGTGACGCATCGCCATGACATGATGTACCATGTCTGTGACGCACTGCCATGACATGATGTACCGTGCCTGTGACGCACCGCCATGACACTATGTACCGTGCCTGTGACGCACAGCCATGACACGATGCACCATGCCTGTGACACACCGCCATGACACTATGCACTGTGCCTGTGACGCACCGCCATGACACTATGTACCGTGCCTGTGACGCACCACCATGACACGATGTACCATGCCTGTGACGCACCGCCATGACACTATGCACCGTGCCTGCGATGCACCGCCATGACACTATGCACCGTGCCTGTGACACACTGCCATGACACTATGTACCGTGCCTGTGACGCACCACCATGACACTATGTACAGTGCCTGTGACGCTCCGCCATGACACTATGTACCGTGCCTGTGACGCACCACCATGACACTATTGACTGTGCATGGGACGCACCGCCATGACACTATGTACAGTGCCTGTGACGCTCCGCTATGACACTATGTACCGTGCCTGTGATGCATCGCCATGACACAATGTACAGTGCCTGTGACGCACCGCCATGACACTATTTACCGTGCCTGTGACGCGCCGCCATGACACTATGCACCGTCCCTGTGATGCACCGCCATGACACTGTGCACCGTGCCTGTGATGCAGCGCCATGACACTATGTACCGTGCCTGTGACACACCGCCATGACACTATGTACCGTGCCTGTGACGCACCACCATGACACTATGTACCGTGCATGTGATGCACCACCATGACACTATGTACCGTACCTGTGATCCACCACCATCACACGATGTACCGTGCTTGTGACGCACCACCATGACATTATGTGCCGTGCCTGTGACGCACCGCCATGACACTATGCACCGTGCCTGTGACACACCGCCATGACACTATGTACCGTGCCTGTGACGCACCACCATGACACGATGCACAATGCCTGTGACACACCGCCATGACACTATGCACCGTGCCTGTGACGCACAGCCATGACACTATGTACCGTGCCTGTGACGCACCACCATGACGCTATGTGCCGTGCCTGTGACGCACCGCCATGACACTATGCGCCGTGCCTGTGATGCACCGCCATGACACTATGTACCGTGCCTGTGACACACCGCCATGACACTATGTACCGTGCCTGTGACGCACCACCATGACACTATGTACCATGCATGTGACGCACCACCATGACACTATGTACCGTGCCTGTGACCCACCACCATGACACTGTGTACCGTGCCTGTGACGCACCACCATGACACTATGTACCGTGCATGTGACGCACCACCATGACACTATGTACCATGCCTGTGACCCACCACCATGACACTGTGTACCGTGCCTGTGATGCATCGCAATGACACGATGTACCGTGCCTGTGACGCACCGCCATGACACTCTGTACCGTGCCTGTGACGCATCGCCATGACACGATGTACCGTGCCTGTGACGCACCGCCATGACACTCTGTACCGTGTCTGTGACGCACCGCCATGACACGATGTACCGTGCCTGTGACGCACGGCCATGACACTATGCACCGTGCCTGTGACGCACCGCCATGACACTATGTACCGTGCCTGTGACGCACGACCATGACACTATGCGCCGTGCCGGTGACGCACTGCCATGACACTATGTACCGTGCCTGTGACGCACGGCCATGACACTATGTACCGTGCCTGTGACGCACTACCATGACACTATGTACCATGTTTGGACGCACTGCCATGACACTATGTACCGTGCATGTAATGCACCACCATGACACTATGTACCGTGCCTGTGACGCACCACCATGACACAATGTACCATGCATGCGATGCACCACAATGACACTATGTACCGTGCCTGTGACGCACCACCATGACACTATGAACCGTGCCTGTGACGTCCCACCATGACAGAATGTACCAGGCATGGGACGCACCGCCATGACACTATGTAATGTGCCTGTGACGCACCGCCATGACACTATGCACCGTGCCTGTGATGCACAGCCATGACACTATGCACCGTGCCTGTGATGCACCGCCATGACACGATGCACTGTGCCTGTGACGCACCGCCATGACACTGTGCACCGTGCCTGTGATGCACCGCCATGACACTATGTACCGTGCCTGTGACACACAGCCATGACACTATGTACCGTGCCTGTGACGCACCACCATGACACAATGTACCGTTCATGTGACGCACCACCATGACACTATGTACCGTACCTGTGATCCACCACCATCACGCTATGTACCGTGCCTGTGACGCACCACCATGACATTATGTGCCGTGCCTGTGACGCACCGCCATGACACTATGCACCGTGCCTGTGACACACCGCCATGACACTATGTACCGTGCCTGTGACGCACCACCATGACACTATGCACCGTGCCTGTGATGCACCGCCATGACACTATGTACCGTGCCTGTGACACACCGCCATGACACTATGTACCGTGCCTGTGACGCACCACCATGACACTATGTACCGTGCCTGTGATGCACTGCCATGACACTATGTACCGTGCCTGTGACGCACCACCATGACATTATATACCGTGCCTGTGACGCATCGCCATGACACTATGTACAGTGCCTGTGACGCACCGCCATGACACTATTTACCGTGCCTGTGATGCGCCGCCATGACACTATGTACCGTGCCTGTGACGCACCGCAATGACACGATGTATATCCACGTATCTTTGCCTTATCAGTCATATTCTTTCTTTCTTTATTATTCATGGCGAGATGATTATGGTGATGAAGAAGATGAGGATGATTATGGTGATGAAGAAGATGATGATGATTATGATGATGATTATGGTGATGAAGACCATTCGGCCCCAGCAAGCTGGTCCTCCATTTCGTCCACCTCGGAAGGATGACAGGCTGAGTGAACCTGCCTGGCGCTTTTTTAATTTGACGATCGACCGGGATTCGCACTCGGGATCCTCGGAGCCCAAGGGAGCCCCGTGACCGCCAAAACCATGCGTACGTTTTCCCACTCACCTTCACTCGAGAGTTAAACATCTAGATGCGGCGGGACCGTTCGCGAGATCTTCAGGTGGAGTAGGGGAAAACAGGTGCAAGGGAGCAAGAGGGGACGGGGAAGGAAAAAAAAAAGGGTTGGAAGATCTGCGACCGTTCACTCGCCATAGATGTTGGCGCTGCAAATAATTAAACAAAGATGCATTGATGAAACATGAATAAGGTGAAAAAAAACGAAAGAAAAAAACAAAAACAAAATTAAAGCATAGAAAGAAAAATGTGAAGAATTTAACAACGAAACGCGGACTTCGCAGGAAACACGGTTCAGGTAATTAATAAACGCGGACTTCGTAGGAAACACGGTTCAGGTTTTCCGCCCGTTTTGTGTTTTCTCTTGAACTTCTCCCACCGCTGGTCGCGTCGTTTGACCTCGCAGGAGTTCAATTCAATGAAGTGATTTTCCCTGAAAGCTCCGGTGACTAATTCTCAACCGATCTGTTGTTATTATCTTGCACGGATTTCAACAACAACATTCACCTCAGCTGAGGGAGAAACCATGACGAGAATTTCGCGCCTTCCGCAGGTTCTTGGAACACTGACCTCGCTTAAAAGGGGAATTCTTGTGTTTTGGAGAACTCGTCGTCCTGGTTTTAACAGTTTTATTTATGATTCAGCCATTCTGCACTCCATCTGCGGTAACATTCACATTTGTTCTTTGACCAAGTTTCACCTTCACTCCTGATCGCGTCTGCCACTTCCGCCCCTTCTGTTGCCGAGCAACCGTCTTCTGAGGTAAGGGAGGTCAAATGAAGGATTGAGTAGGAAGGAATGAGTGATGGAACGAAGGATGCAGGAAGGAAGTTGGGGTGTGTTCCGTTAGCAAGCAGCTCGTGTTCCGTTAGCAAGCACCTAGTGTTCCATAAGTAAGCAGCTAGTGTTCCATAAGTAAGCAGCTAGTGTTCCATAAGTAAGCAACTCGTGTTCCATCAGCAAGTAGCTGGTGTTCCATGAGCAAGCAGCTCGTGTTACATTTGCAAGCAGCTCGTGTTCCATTAGCAAGCAGCTCGTGTTCCGTTAGCAAGCAGCTAGTGTTCCATTAGCAAGCAGCTGGTGTTCCATTTATAGCAAGCAGCTAGTGTTCCATTAGCAAGCACCTAGTGTTCCATTAGTAAGCAGCTCGTGTTCCGTTAGCAAGCACCTAGTGTTCCATAAGTAAGCAGCTAGTGTTCCATAAGTAAGCAACTCGTGTTCCATCAGCCAGCAGCTAGTGTTCCATTAGCAAGCAGCTCGTGTTCCATTAGCAAGCAGCTCGTGTTTCGTTAGCAAGCAGCTAGTGTTCCATTAGCAAGCAGCTCATGGTCCAATAGCAAGCAGCTAGTGTTCCATTAGCAATCACCTAGTGTTCCATAAGTAAGAAGCTAGTGTTCAATTAGCAAGCAGCTCGTGTTCCATTAGCAAGCACCTGGTGTTCCATAAGTAAGCAGCTAGTGTTCCATCAGCAAGTGCCTCGTGTTCCATTAGCAAGCAGCTCGTGTTCCATCAGCAAGCAGCTAGTGTTCCGTTAGCAAGCAGGTAGTGCTCCATTCGCAACCAGCTCGTGTTCCGTTAGCAAGCAGCTCGTGTTCCATTAGCAAGCAGCTAGTGTTCCATTAGCAAGCAGCTAGACACACCACCATGACACTATGTACCGTGCATGTGACACACCGCCTTGACACGATGTACTGTGCCTGTGACGCACCGCCATGACACGATGTACCGTGCCTGTGATGCACCGTCATGACACTATGTACCGTGCATGTGACGCACCGCCATGACACTATGTACCAGGCATGGGACGCACCGCCATGACATGTTGTACCGTGCCTGTGATGCACCACCGTGACACTATGTACCGTGCATGTGACGCACCGCCATGACACTATGTACCAGGCATGGGACGCACCGCCATGACATGTTGTACCGTGCCTGTGACGCACCACCGTGACACTATGTACCGTGCCTGTGACGCACCGCCATGACACTATGTACAGTGCCTGTGACGCACCGCCATGACACTATGTACAGTGCCTGTGACGCACCACCATGACACTATGTACTGTGCATGTGACGCACCGCCATGACACTATGTACCAGGCATGGAACGCACTGCCATGACATGTTGTACTGTGCCTGTGACGCACCACCGTGGCACTATGTACCGTGCATGTGACGCACCGCCATGACACTATGTACCAGGCATGGGACGCACCGCCATGACACTATGTACCGTGCCAGTGACACACCGCCATGATACTATGTACCGTGCCTGTGACGCACCACCATGACACTATGTACCCAGCCTGTGACGCATCGCCATGACATGATGTACCATGTCTGTGACGCACTGCCATGACATGATGTACCGTGCCTGTGACGCACCGCCATGACACTATGTACCGTGCCTGTGACGCACAGCCATGACATGATGCACCATGCCTGTGACACACCGCCATGACACTATGCACTGTGCCTGTGACGCACCGCCATGACACTATGTACAGTGCCTGTGACGCTCCGCTATGACACTATGTACCGTGCCTGTGAAGCACTGCCATGACACTATGTACCGTGCCTGTGACGCACCACCATGACATTATATACCGTGCCTGTGATGCATCGCCATGACACAATGTACAGTGCCTGTGACGCACCACCATGACACTATTTACCGTGCCTGTGACGCGCCGCCATGACACTATGCACCGTCCCTGTGATGCACCGCCATGACACTGTGCACCGTGCCTGTGATGCACCGCCATGATACTATGTACCGTGCCTGTGACACACCGCCATGACACTATGTACCATGCCTGTGACGCACCACCATGACACTATGTACCGTGCATGTGACGCACCACCATGACACTATGTACCGTACCTGTGATCCACCACCATCACACGATGTAGCGTGCCTGTGACGCACCACCATGACATTATGTGCCGTGCCTGTGACGCACCGCCATGACACTATGCACCGTGCCTGTGACACACCGCCATGACACTATGTACCAGGCATGGGACGCACCGCCATGACATGTTGTACCGTGCCTGTGATGCACCACCGTGACACTATGTACCGTGCATGTGAACCACCGCCATGACACTATGTACCAGGCATGGGACGCACCGCCATGACATGTTGTACCGTGCCTGTGACGCACCACCGTGACACTATGTACCGTGCCTGTGACGCACCGCCATGACACTATGTACAGTGCCTGTGACGCACCACCATGACACTGTGTACCGTGCATGTGACGCACCGCCATGACACTATGTACCAGGCATGGGACGCACCGCCATGACACTATGTACCGTGCCTGTGACGCACCGCCATGATACTATGTACCATGCCTGTGATGCACCACCATGACACTATGTACCGTGCCTGTGACGCACAGTCATGACACTATGTACCGTGCCAGTGACACACCGTCATGACACTATGTACCTTGCCTGTGGCGCACCACCATGACACTATGCACCGTGCCTGTGATGCACCGCCATGACACTATGTACCATGCCTGTGACACACCGCCGTGACACTATGCACTGTGCCTGTGACGCACCGCCATGACACTATGTACCGTGCCTGTGACGCACCACCATGACACGATGTACCATGCCTGTGACGCACCGCCATGACACTATGCACCGTGCCTGTGACGCACCGCCATGACACTATGTACCGTGCCTGTGACGCACCACCATGACGCTATGTGTCGTGCCTGTGACGCACCGCCATGACACTATGCACCGTGCCTGTGATGCACCGCCATGACACTATGTACCGTGCCTGTGACACACCGCCATGACACTATGTACCGTGCCTGTGACACACCGCCATGACACTATGTACCGTGCCTGTGAAGCACTGCCATGACACTGTGTACCGTGCCTGTGACGCACCACCATGACATTATATACCGTGCCTGTGATGCACCACCATGACACAATGTACCGTGCCTGTGACGCACCGCCATGACACTATTTACCGTGCCTGTGACGCGCCGCCATGACACGATGTACCGTCCCTGTGATGCACCGCCATGACACTATGTACCGTGCCTGTGACACACCGCCATGACACTATGTACCGTGTCTGTGATGCACCGCCATGACACGATGTACCGCGCCTGTGACGCATGGCCATGACACTATGTACCGTGCCTGTGACGCACCGCCATGACACTATGTACCGTGCCTGTGACGCACGACCATGACACTATGCGCCGTGCCTGTGACGCACTGCCATGACACTATGTACTGTGCCTGTGAAGCACGGCCATGACACTATGTACCGTGCCTGTGACGCACGACCATGACACTATGTACCATGTTTGGACGCACTGCCATGACACTATGTACCGTGCATGTAATGCACCACCATGACACTATGTACCGTGCCTGTGACGCACCACCATGACACAATGTACCATGCATGCGATGCACCACAATGACACTATGTACCGTGCCTGTGACGCACCACCATGACACTATGAACCGTGCCTGTGACGTCCCACCATGACAGAATGTACCAGGCATGGGACGCACCGCCATGACACTATGTACCGTGCCAGTGACACACCGCCATGATACTATGTACCGTGCCTGTGATGCACCACCATGACACTATGTACCGTGCCTGTGACGCACCACCATGACACTATGTACCCAGCCTGTGACGCATCGCCATGACATGATGTACCATGTCTGTGACGCACTGCCATGACATGATGTACCGTGCCTGTGACGCACCGCCATGACACTATGTACCGTGCCTGTGACGCACAGCCATGACACGATGCACCATGCCTGTGACACACCGCCATGACACTATGCACTGTGCCTGTGACGCACCGCCATGACACTATGTACCGTGCCTGTGACGCACCACCATGACACGATGTACCATGCCTGTGACGCACAGCCATGACACTATGCACCGTGCCTGTGACGCACCGCCATGACACTATGTACCGTGCCTGTGACGCACCACCATGACGCTATGTGCCGTGCCTGTGACGCACCGCCATGACACTATGCACCGTGCCTGTGATGCACCGCCATGACACTATGTACCGTGCCTGTGACACACCGCCATGACACTATGTACTGTGCCTGTGACACACCGCCATGACACTATGTACCGTGCCTGTGAAGCACTGCCATGACACTGTGTACCGTGCATGTGACGCACCACCATGACATTATATACCGTGCCTGTGATGCACCACCATGACACAATGTACCGTGCCTGTGACGCACCGCCATGACACTATTTACCGTGCCCGTGACGCGCCGCCATGACACGATGTACCGTCCCTGTGATGCACCGCCATGACACTATGTACCGTGCCTGTGACACACCGCCATGACACTATGTACCGTGTCTGTGACGCACCGCCATGACACGATGTACCGTGCCTGTGACGCACGGCCATGACACTATGTACCGTGCCTGTGACGCACCGCCATGACACTATGTACCGTGCCTGTGACGCACGACCATGACACTATGTGCCGTGCCTGTGACGCACTGCCATGACACTATGTACCGTGCCTGTGACGCACGGCCATGACACTATGTACCGTGCCTGTGACGCACTACCATGACACTATGTACCATGTTTGGACGCACTGCCATGACACTATGTACCGTGCATGTAATGCACCACCATGACACTATGTACCGTGCCTGTGACGCACCACCATGACACAATGTACCATGCATGCGATGCACCACAATGACACTATGTACCGTGCCTGTGACGCACCACCATGACACTATGAACCGTGCCTGTGACGTCCCACCATGACAGAATGTACCAGGCATGGGACGCACCGCCATGACACTATGTAATGTGCCTGTGACGCACCGCCATGACACTATGCACCGTGCCTGTGATGCACCGCCATGACACTATGTACCGTGCCTGTGACACACAGCCATGACACTATGTACCGTGCCTGTGACGCACCACCATGACACAATGTACCGTGCATGTGACGCACCACCATGACACTATGTACCGTGCCTGTGACGTCCCACCATGACAGAATGTACCAGGCATGGGACGCACCGCCATGACACTATGTAATGTGCCTGTGACGCACCGCCATGACACTATGTACCGTGCCTGTGACGCACCACCATGACACAATGTACCGTGCATGTGACGCACCACCATGACACTATGAACCGTGCCTGTGACGTCCCACCATGACAGAATGTACCAGGCATGGGACGCACCGCCATGACACTATGTAATGTGCCTGTGACGCACCGCCATGACACTATGTACCGTGCCTGTGACGCACCACCATGACACAATGTACCGTGCATGTGACGCACCACCATGACACTATGTACCGTACCTGTGATCCACCACCATCACGCTATGTACCGTGCCTGTGACGCACCACCATGACATTATTTGCCGTGCCTGTGATGCACCGCCATGACACTATGCACCGTGCCTGTGACACACCGCCATGACACTATGTACCGTGCCTGTGACGCACCACCATGACACGATGCACCATGCCTGTGACACACCGCCATGACACTATGCACCGTGCCTGTGACGCACAGCCATGATACTATGTACCGTGCCTGTGACGCACCACCATGACGCTATGTGCCGTGCCTGTGACGCACCGCCATGACACTATGCACCGTGCCTGTGATGCACCGCCATGACACTATGTACCGTGCCTGTGACACACCGCCATGACACTATGTACCGTGCCTGTGACGCACCACCATGACACTATGTACCATGCATGTGACGCACCACCATGACACTATGTACCGTGCCTGTGACCCACCACCATGACACTGTGTACCGTGCCTGTGACGCACCGCCATGACACTATGCACCGTGCCTGTGACACACCGCCATGACACTATGTACCGTGCCTGTGACGCACCACCATGACACGATGCACCATGCCTGTGACACACCACCATGACACTATGCACCGTGCCTGTGACGCACAGCCATGATACTATGTACCGTGCCTGTGACGCACCACCATGACGCTATGTGCCGTGCCTGTGACGCACCGCCATGACACTATGCACCGTGCCTGTGATGCACCGCCATGACACTATGTACCGTGCCTGTGACACACCGCCATGACACTATGTACCGTGCCTGTGACGCACCACCATGACACTATGTACCATGCATGTGACGCACCACCACGACACTATGTACCGTGCCTGTGACCCACCACCATGACACTGTGTACCGTGCCTGTGACGCACCACCATGACACTATGTACCGTGCCTGTGACGCACCACCATGACACTGTGTACCGTGCATGTGACGCACCGCCATGACACTATGTACCAGGCATGGGACGCACCGCCATGACACTATGTACCGTGCCTGTGACGCACCGCCATGATACTATGTACCATGCCTGTGATGCACCACCATGACACTATGTACCGTGCCTGTGACGCACAGTCATGACACTATGTACCGTGCCAGTGACACACCGTCATGACACTATGTACCTTGCCTGTGGCGCACCACCATGACACTATGCACCGTGCCTGTGATGCACCGCCATGACACTATGTACCGTGCCTGTGACACACCGCCATGACACTATGTACCGTGCCTGTGACGCACCACCATGACACTATGTACCATGCATGTGACGCACCACCATGACACTATGTACCGTGCCTGTGACGCACCGCCATGACACTATGTACCGTGCCTGTGACGCATCGCCATGACACTATGTACAGTGCCTGTGACGCACCGCCATGACACTATGTACCGTGCCTGTGATGCACTGCCATGACACTATGTACCGTGCCTGTGACGCACCACCATGACATTATATACCGTGCCTGTGACGCATCGCCATGACACTATGTACAGTGCCTGTGACGCACCGCCATGACACTATTTACCGTGCCTGTGATGCGCCGCCATGACACTATGTACCGTGCCTGTGACGCACCGCAATGACACGATGTATATCCACGTATCTTTGCCTTATCAGTCATATTCTTTCTTTCTTTATTATTCATGGCGAGATGATTATGGTGATGAAGAAGATGAGGATGATTATGGTGATGAAGAAGATGATGATGATTATGATGATGATTATGGTGATGAAGACCATTCGGCCCCAGCAAGCTGGTCCTCCATTTCGTCCACCTCGGAAGGATGACAGGCTGAGTGAACCTGCCTGGCGCTTTTTTAATTTGACGATCGACCGGGATTCGCACTCGGGATCCTCGGAGCCCAAGGGAGCCCCGTGACCGCCAAAACCATGTGTACGTTTTCCCACTCACCTTCACTCGAGAGTTAAACATCTAGATGCGGCGGGACCGTTCGCGAGATCTTCAGGTGGAGTAGGGGAAAACAGGTGCAAGGGAGCAAGAGGGGACGGGGAAGGAAAAAAAAAAGGGTTGGAAGATCTGCGACCGTTCACTCGCCATAGATGTTGGCGCTGCAAATAATTAAACAAAGATGCATTGATGAAACATGAATAAGGTGAAAAAAAACGAAAGAAAAAAACAAAAACAAAATTAAAGCATAGAAAGAAAAATGTGAAGAATTTAACAACGAAACGCGGACTTCGCAGGAAACACGGTTCAGGTAATTAATAAACGCGGACTTCGTAGGAAACACGGTTCAGGTTTTCCGCCCGTTTTGTGTTTTCTCTTGAACTTCTCCCACCGCTGGTCGCGTCGTTTGACCTCGCAGGAGTTCAATTCAATGAAGTGATTTTCCCTGAAAGCTCCGGTGACTAATTCTCAACCGATCTGTTGTTATTATCTTGCACGGATTTCAACAACAACATTCACCTCAGCTGAGGGAGAAACCATGACGAGAATTTCGCGCCTTCCGCAGGTTCTTGGAACACTGACCTCGCTTAAAAGGGGAATTCTTGTGTTTTGGAGAACTCGTCGTCCTGGTTTTAACAGTTTTATTTATGATTCAGCCATTCTGCACTCCATCTGCGGTAACATTCACATTTGTTCTTTGACCAAGTTTCACCTTCACTCCTGATCGCGTCACGTCTGCCACTTCCGCCCCTTCTGTTGCCGAGCAACCGTCTTCTGAGGTAAGGGAGGTCAAATGAAGGATTGAGTAGCAAGGAATGAGTGATGGAACGAAGGATGCAGGAAGGAAGTTGGGGTGTGTTCCGTTAGCAAGCAGCTCGTGTTCCGTTAGCAAGCACCTAGTGTTCCATAAGTAAGCAACTCGTGTTCCATCAGCAAGCAGCTAGTGTTCCATGAGCAAGCAGCTCGTGTTCCATTAGCAAGCAGCTCGTGTTCCGTTAGCAAGCACCTAGTGTTCCATAAGTAAGCAGCTAGTGTTCCATAAGTAAGCAGCTAGTGTTCCATAAGTAAGCAACTCGTGTTCCATCAGCAAGTAGCTGGTGTTCCATGAGCAAGCAGCTCGTGTTACATTTGCAAGCAGCTCGTGTTCCATTAGCAAGCAGCTCGTGTTCCGTTAGCAAGCAGCTGGTGTTCCATTTATAGCAAGCAGCTAGTGTTCCATTAGCAAGCACCTAGTGTTCCATTAGTAAGCAGCTCGTGTTCCGTTAGCAAGCACCTAGTGTTCCATAAGTAAGCAGCTAGTGTTCCATAAGTAAGCAGCTAGTGTTCCATAAGTAAGCAACTCGTGTTCCATCAGCCAGCAGCTAGTGTTCCATTAGCAAGCAGCTCGTGTTCCATTAGCAAGCAGCTCGTGTTCCGTTAGCAAGCAGCTAGTGTTCCATTAGCAAGCAGCTCATGGTCCAATAGCAAGCAGCTAGTGTTCCATTAGCAATCGCATAGTGTTCCATAAGTAAGAAGCTAGTGTTCAATTAGCAAGCAGCTCGTGTTCCATTAGCAAGCACCTGGTGTTCCATAAGTAAGCAGCTAGTGTTCCATCAGCAAGTGCCTCGTGTTCCATTAGCAAGCAGCTCGTGTTCCATCAGCAAGCAGCTAGTGTTCCGTTAGCAAGCAGCTCGTGTTCCATTAGCAAGCAGCTAGACACACCACCATGACACTATGTACCGTGCATGTGACACACCGCCTTGACACGATGTACTGTGCCTGTGATGCACCGCCATGACACGATGTACCGTGCCTGTGATGCACCGTCATGACACTATGTACCGTGCATGTGACGCACCGCCATGACACTATGTACCAGGCATGGGACGCACCGCCATGACATGTTGTACCGTGCCTGTGATGCACCACCGTGACACTATGTACCGTGCATGTGACGCACCGCCATGACACTATGTACCAGGCATGGGACGCACCGCCATGACATGTTGTACCGTGCCTGTGACGCACCACCGTGACACTATGTACCGTGCCTGTGACGCACCGCCATGACACTATGTACAGTGCCTGTGACGCACCACCATGACACTATGTACTGTGCATGTGACGCACCGCCATGACACTATGTACCAGGCATGGAACGCACTGCCATGACATGTTGTACTGTGCCTGTGACGCACCACCGTGGCACTATGTACCGTGCATGTGACGCACCGCCATGACACTATGTACCAGGCATGGGACGCACCGCCATGACACTATGTACCGTGCCAGTGACACACCGCCATGATACTATGTACCGTGCCTGTGATGCACCACTATGACACTATGTACCGTGCCTGTGACGCACCACCATGACACTATGTACCCAGCCTGTGACGCATCGCCATGACATGATGTACCATGTCTGTGACGCACTGCCATGACATGATGTACCGTGCCTGTGACGCACCGCCATGACACTATGTACCGTGCCTGTGACGCACAGCCATGACACGATGCACCATGCCTGTGACACACCGCCATGACACTATGCACTGTGCCTGTGACGCACCGCCATGACACTATGTACCGTGCCTGTGACGCACCACCATGACACGATGTACCATGCCTGTGACGCACAGCCATGACACTATGCACCGTGCCTGTGACGCACCGCCATGACACTATGTACCGTGCCTGTGACGCACCACCATGACGCTATGTGCCGTGCCTGTGACGCACCGCCATGACACTATGCACCGTGCCTGTGATGCACCGCCATGACACTATGTACCGTGCCTGTGACACACCGCCATGACACTATGTACTGTGCCTGTGACACACCGCCATGACACTATGTACCGTGCCTGTGAAGCACTGCCATGACACTGTGTACCGTGCATGTGACGCACCACCATGACATTATATACCGTGCCTGTGATGCACCACCATGACACAATGTACCGTGCCTGTGACGCACCGCCATGACACTATTTACCGTGCCCGTGACGCGCCGCCATGACACGATGTACCGTCCCTGTGATGCACCGCCATGACACTATGTACCGTGCCTGTGACACACCGCCATGACACTATGTACCGTGTCTGTGACGCACCGCCATGACACGATGTACCGTGCCTGTGACGCACGGCCATGACACTATGTACCGTGCCTGTGACGCACCGCCATGACACTATGTACCGTGCCTGTGACGCACGACCATGACACTATGTGCCGTGCCTGTGACGCACTGCCATGACACTATGTACTGTTATGAATTTGGTAGAGCAACATCTAGAGCTAGGTAGATCTGAATAGGTAGGTATTCGGCTGTCGTGACAGGGACTCTACATGTAATAAGTTATTGATGTTTAGGCGTTTGTCGGGGTAAGATGTACGATTGTGGTTCTACCTGGAGATTCGAGTGTTAAATAGTGAGGGGTTAAAGGTAACGCCCCTGTGAGTCTCACCTAGTAGTCAAACCTTTGTCCATTATGGCACTGCAAACCACATAAACATTAGTTAGGTCCTTAGCGCAACATTAAATAATTCCTTTCCCTGACAATGACTTCGTAATAAATGGACACCACCAGGCCAAAAACACTGCCACCGTTTACACCTCCAAGGCCTACAAACCTCGCCTGGCACGTGTTACACAAGGACCGCGGGGGTCGGTGAGCGAGAGTGGAGCATGCCGCAGAGGGCGTGGCCGGGGCGAGCCGGCGAGTTGGGAGGCTGTGATTGGCTGAGGAGTGCGCCAATGTGACGTCATCGGCCACCAATATTAGCGACGGTCGGACGCCATTTCGGGCAGTTGGTGGAGAGTTCGTTCGCACACCGAGCACACAGAGTTGGGAGTTGAGGCAGTTCGTGGAACAGTGGCAGTTCGGAGAGAGAGAGTTCGGTAGCACACAGAGCACACGGGAGTTCGCAACAGTTCGTGAGCAGTTCGAGGTTCGTTGGTCGCAGTTCGTTGGCAGTTGGCACTTGGCTGCCAGCACTCCCAAAAGAGAGTCGAGCCAAGTGGAGTTCGCTTGCTTTGTGCAGCTTACGTCGAACCTTTGGTGCACGGACCTTGTGGAGATCGGCCTCGTGTGGAGCCGCTGGCCTGCGTCGGACGCGTGGTGCTTGGAGGAGGCCTTGTGGAACTTGGAGCGAGGGACCTCGTGGTGTGCGATCGGGCCGAAAGGAGCGGTGCTGGGCGGCCGCCACAAAGGCGACGAAAGACAGACAAGATAAGCCGCATCCGCGTACATTTTGAACGACGAGACGTGTTATTTTCGTATTCACCTCCCTCGTATCGTGTTTGATATCTGTTGTGTCTGGGATCCCAATTTAGGCTTATTCGATTTATTAGATTTACCGGCGGGCTTTTTCACTGGCTTTACTTTTCCATAATAAATCCTTGTATTATTTTATATATATATCTGAACGCAGTTTCCTGGGTGTTTGATTGTAATAGATAAGGCGGCGGGGGGGGAGCTTCGCCGTGCGCCATTCCGCGCGCTTAACTTTGTGTTGAGCTTGAATCCGCCATTGAGTTTTCGCCTCGGGAGTTAAAGTCTCGCAAATCGGCCATCCGTAACTGTGGTGTTAATCACGGTTACGTGACAATATTTTCAAAAACAACACTTCACCATCACCAAGATACAACAATTTCACTTCATTTTCAAGTTTTGTAAAGCATCTGCACCATCTGGTAAAAAACGTTTGCCTCCACACAAATGTTGACTTTGTTTGAAAGGAAGGGCTGATCACTTGTGTTTGAATCCTGGTATGAAACATTTTCTCCTCATGTCTTCATAGCTCCTGCACTACTTCGTGTAGGATTTCGCTGTTGTGGTAACATTGCGGAGTCATAGACTGACCCTGCTCTCCTTGTAGCATTCTTGCCACTTTTTGCTGTAAACCATAGTAATTCCTGAACACGGCCTTCACCCAGTTGTAGTCGACTTGCCTCCTCCCTCATTGTGAGTGGGCAGCAAGTATTGGTGTGACGTTGATTGGCCAGCAAGATGTGGAACAGGGATGCCGGATGCATCCACAATGATGTTGGGACCATGGTGTTCAGGTCATTCATGGTCCTTACCAGGAGCAACCAGCAGAATCGTGCACAGCTGTTGTGACAAGGGCACAGCCGTTTTTTGCAGCTCCATGCTGGTTCCCCGGACGTTGGTGAAGTAATAACATATGTCCCCGCATTTCACAGAGGTTGCAGGTAACATGTCGTTGTCCTGCAACTTCTGATGTGGTGAATGTTCGAAGTCTTCGAACAAGAGTAAGTGATCGCCTTTCTTTCATATGTTGCAGTGTGATCCAGGCAAATGGTCACATAAATTTCCTTGGTGAAGGTAATGTCAGGGAATTTACTGGGGGACTCACAGGACTCCAACGACCGGACACAGGTTACAAAGGTCTAGTTTATTAAACTGTATTCACTTCATCCAATTACCAAAATGATACCGCATAATATAATGGATCAGGTTAACTCTTTTCGCTGGTCCTTCTCGTTCATCCGACACTCCCGTTCGGTCAGCGCTTCACGTAGCAAGTCCTCGTTCATTCCATCGTTCCGTCGGGCAGGGCTTCTGAGGACAAGTGTACTTTACTCAACGTTTGCTCTCGTTATATCGCCAAACTGGACTTAATCTCCTCTCCGCTAATGTCCCGAGGTCATGCATCGCACCGAGTCCTGGCATCAGCTCGCTCCCCTCCTGCTGTGTAAATGGAAATCACAGCAGGGGGGGGTGCTCTAGCCTGGGGCCTTGACCAGGTGTTTCAAGAGATTACATTGTTCATACACATAAAATGTATCTGCTTTGTTACCAGGTTAATTAATAAGTTACCAGGGCCAATCAATATGTTACACTGAGTTACACTTCCACAATTCCCTCATCTTTTTGTTTTTGTTTATATTAACCATTAATCTAAACATCAATATAAGTAAACAATCAATCACTACTAGTAAACATCATTACAAGTATAAGTAAATTAATCAATCACTTTGGTAATCAAATTCCCTTAGGCATACACCGTCATCCTGCAAGAATCACAAAACATTTCGTTGGTCATTGACTTCTTCCATATCGTTCAATCTATTGCATTTGCATCACAAATATATTTTCAAAACAACACTTCACCATCACCAAGATACAACAATTTCACTTCATTTTCAAGTTTTGTACAGCATCTGCACCATCTGGCAAAAACGTTTGCCTCCACACAAATGTTGACTTTGTTTGAAAGGAAGGGCTGATCACTTGTGTTTGAATCCAGGTATGAAACATTTTCTCCTAATGTCTTCATAGCTCCTGCACTACTTCGTGTAGGATTTCGCTGTTGTGGTAACATTGCGGAGTCATAGACTGACCCTGCTCTCCTTGTAGCATTCTTGCCACTTTTTGCTGTAAACCATAGTAATTCCTGAACAAGGCCTTCACCCAGTTGTAGTCGACTTGCCTCCTCCCTTATTGTGAGTGGGCAGCAAGTATTGGTGTGACATTGATTGGCCAGCAAGATGTGGAACAGGGATGCCGGATGCATCCACAATGATGTTGGGACCATGGTGTTCAGGTCATTCATGGTCCTTACCAGGAGCAATCCAGCAGAATCGTGCACAGCTGTTGTGACAAGGGCACAGCCGTTTTTTGCAGCTCCATGCTGGTTCCCCGGACGTTGGTGAAGTAATAACATATGTCCCCGCATTTCACAGAGGTTGCAGGTAAAATGTCGTTGTCCTGCAACTTCTGATGTGGTGAATGTTCGAAGTCTTCGAACAAGAGTAAGTGATCGCCTTTCTTTCATATGTTGCAGTGTGATCCAGGCAAATGGTCACATAAATTTCCTTGGTGAAGGTAAGCATTCATCTCCAAGTTACACGGGAGAATGTCTTCATCATTCTTTGAGAAAGAGGGTGTATGCCACGATTAACTTCATTTTTTAGCCACAAATTTTCTTTCTTTCTTCTTCCCAATTCCGTTAGCAATCCCTCCAAAATGTGATCTCGTCTTATCCTTATGCTCAGTCATATCTGAATCTGCTTTCCGCACACACTGAATCAGATAGGGTACATCTTACCATGAAATCAGCATAATCATGTATATCTTCCGACAGTTTCACATTCAACAATTTGTTGTTTTTCCTTAACTCAAAAAGTTATATTCATTTATATGCGTCACACAAATAATATTCAATCAGGTATGTATTTTATTACTAAACTAAGAATAGCATTGTATATGATTACAATCACAAACGGGAATACCTAATTCCCAACAACAATTTTCCCAAACCAACAAATTAAGCATAATGTATTATTACCATAATTCCTCTCCACTTTTTCTTTTCCCTCTTTTTCCTAACAGTGTGTCACTCGTGGTGATATGAGTTCATTGATATTGTAATTGACACAACTCATAACATTGTCGTTATGCCATTATCTTAATTCTACTGTTTATGTCGCCATAAAAGTCTTCCTTTTCTGGTTCCACATTTCTTTCCTCATTTGTCACTTCATGTGTTATCATCGTGTTGTTGGTTACCTTATTCAAACACACCGTCACTAAGGCTTTCAAGCAAGCCACCACTAAAACAATTGCCAATATAACTACTAAACCAACAAACAAGTCTGCTACTCCTTGTATATATTCATATCTATGACATAGTTATATGTCGATGACATTTAACATTATATACCAAACTAACAAGCTTCCTAAAAGGTAAATAAAGAAAATCCCTTAATATGTAACATAATCAGATTATTTGTCTTACCCTGATCCCCCTATCTCCCGGGGTTGAACTCAATCCCCTGGTCATGAGTGTAGTTGTGATACATTTTTTCACTCATGCTGTATTAATATCAGCAGGTAATTGTATGTCATGTAGGCAAATAAATGTCACTATTCCAAGTAGGAATATCACATGTTGAAAATGTAATGTTTATCAATGCAAGGGGTGTTAAAATGTAATTCAAATGACTGTAAATCATGACTATCATTTTTCTACCACTGAATGTTCTGCTGGGCTGCTAGGTGCAGCCTCATTTTCTGTGGGATCGTCCACCTTAGCCCCATGTGCTTGCTTGCAATGAGAGGCATGAATCCAACTTTCTATTTTGGGTCCATATTTGTTTCTATTCTTATCAATCTCCTATGGTTTATCAATTCGTTCCAAGATACCGCAACCAAAGGTTTTAACCAAAGCTCTACCAAACTATTTCCAATTTGAACAAAAAATGCCAGTGAAACAATGATTCGAAGGATTAACTTCAAGGGGTCAATAAATTTATTCTATAGCCAGATCTAATTTTCCCATCCAATAGTTTGCCTTGCCACATGTCATATTATAACACCTTAATAAACCTTCGAAAAAATGTTTCCCATCTCAACAAATTTCCTTTTTTACAAATAGCCATGTGTAACTTACGTATTTAACTACAATTTCCTCTCAATTTGTTTGGCCTAACTGGCCGCAAAAGTGGCTGCCAGCATGCAGTACCGTTTTTATCTACCAAGGAAGTGCTCATCCACACAAGACCTCTACCAAAATGTTGTTTGTAAAAACAAATCTGGGATTTCTGATTACATGGATGCACACTCTCAGGACATTTTCAGGCTGCTGTTAACAATCCACTACGATGACTTAATTCCTTTACCCACAATCAAATAATTAGTACAAATTGAGGATATTATCCCTATCACATTCTTTTATAGATTCATTATGTTGGATCTAATTTTTTCCAATAATTTTCCACTGCTGTAAGGCGGAACAATAGCTCTCATAAGTCTTAGTAATATCGTACTTAATTTGCCCAGCAGAGAATAATTTATTTACTATCCTTTCTCATCTGTTAACCAGTGACTTTGTTTAAACTCCAGAACTGAAAAACCCACAATAGTTCAAACCAGCAAAATTTTCTTTCCTCTTTTCCCATATCATCTATGCCTAAAACACATCCATACATACAGCACAATTTATATGCTGATAAAATTCAAGTTTATATATATAAAATCAATGAGCAGAGTATTCTGGGAAGTCAGTGTAAGACCTCTCCCAAATTTGGATGATTTTGTACTTCCTCATTTCCTTTTATGAAGCTCATATCCATAAATAGATGTTATTCTCATATACATTCTATCAAAAATGGAATCCCAAAATTACTCACAATTTTACTATTAATTAATGGCTGCTCATAACCCAGCACATCAAATTTTTTTTATATTCCATTTCCCTTGACAAAAGAGATAATGTTCATAATCAAATTATATTTCTATTTTATTTTACGGATTCTCTGGATATTCAATCCCATCCACATATCCCAATCCCATCCACATATAACTATCCATTTCCAGACAAGCACACTGTCGGTGTCAACAATCTTGTAAGATTGATACACAAAAACACACACACACATGCATTATGCATATTTGTTTGCGTTGGAACCATTATTTACAGATCAGATGGGTGTCAATTTTATTTCAATTTCATAAAATTTGTCAATCAAATTCAAAATGCTTATAGACAAATAAACCAAAAGTCCATTCTTAGAAAACCCTTATGATGTCAAATTGAAATTACCCTTTCTGCCTTCACAATAATCTATCCAAATTTTGACTACACACCCATTTGCATGTCAGTCGACCATTGACCTATCAATCGTGCGGAACAATAGTCCGAAATTCCCACCTGATCATCATGTGACTCTTGTTACTTGGTTTGCTAAAAATTGCAACGCAATTGTTCCAAACTTTGTAAATTTAAAATTGCTGTGCCCAAAATAGAAGATCCAATTTTGGCATTTGATCAATTAATTATTAATTTGTTAACAAGCAAAAAGAAAAATGAATCATTCTTGCTCTGAAAACTTTTCAGACACAAGAATCATCGACAGTTATTCATGTTTGTCCAGTAATCTAATTTGTTGAGGCCAATCGTCATTTGGGATTTGTTGCAATGAAGGCCTAATCATTGTCTGAGGTATCGGTCAGCACTGGTACCCTTGATCTTGGTTTACCCTATTAACTTGTCTTCCTTTTGGTATACGGACATCCTCTTTTCCAATGTCCCATCCGTCCACATTTGAAACACCGGTTTCTGTCGTTGTCTGATCTGTGCACCTGTGCACTTGTATTGCTGGGCTGCATCTCTACATCCCTGAGTTGCCACTGCAATCTCTCGTTATCTCCTGAAACACGAAAAAATTCTCTGTACCGTCCTTTTTGGGGAGACAACTGGAAATCTGATGGGACAACTGTCACTTTCGTTCCTAATTTCGAGGGCAGTTGTGCATTTGTCTCCTCCACTGTATCCTGTATCCTTTTTATTTTAAGTTCTAGATCCGTTATCCGTTCTTGCTGTTCCCGTTGTCTGGATTCACCATCCCAAAGATGGAATGCAAGCCAGTCTACCGTTAGATTCTGTCTCTTCCTGGCTTTCAATCTTTGTTCCAATCTTTCCAATCGACTTCGCTCGAATGTACCATCTCTTGGAAACTCCTCATCATGTCCCTTTGTCCACAAATACCAATTCTCGACCTGCCTTATAGCTTCGGCACCATAACGGTCGTACATATGATGTGTACAAGTACCTTTTTGTGGAATTTCTGGTTGTCCTTGTGTATTCTTGCAGGCTCCATTTCCCATTCTGCCTTTTATCAAAGTAGCGTTGGATGTGTTGTAGCTTGTTCCAGGTTCCTCTAAAGCTTCACTCGTACCTCCAGGAAGGATCTCTCCACCTGTTCACACGGTGATTTCCAGAGAATCTCCCTCAGCTGTGGCTTTTGCACAATCCAATCTCACAGATCAGTATTTGCAGATGAGCCGGAGGGTCAGTATGAAATGGGTGAATCCTCAGGTGTCCGCTCTGTTTGACGGGGAAATCACACAATGGTAACCGCACATATATATCTGTATATAAACTCACCACCTTGCTCAATTTTCCCAGGTTGTCTCCACATTGATAATATCTCGCAAATATATCAAAGCTTCTTTCTTGAGACCGCATTTTCATCAATCAAACAATCAATATATTCAATTCAATTTATTCAGTTCAATTTATGCAATTAAATTCAATCAATTAGATTCAATCAATTAACAATTCAATCAATTATTCAATTTCAATTAATTCATCAATATTCATCAATAAATCAAATTAATCATTTTGGATGTCTCCTTGCATAAGCCCTTTCCCCAATGATGTCAGGACAGGTCCATCCATTGACTGAGATCGAATTTCATCGGTCGTCACCTCAGATTCGTACCTCATGTCAATTGATGAATCACCGTCCTGTCCTAGGGTCATATCTGACATATTTTCCCATTTTGCCTGGTCTCCACAAATTTTCTTTGCAACCACTAAAGGCAACTCATCCTTCATTCGTGAGACAGCCAAAATGGATGGCAGATATTAAAGTTCTTTGGGAAAAATATCTCATCATTTTCCTTTTAATAGTACCCAAAATCTCTTGGCAATTTAAATTTCGTAAAACTCCTGAAATAAGACTGTAAAATTCCTTCAATCATGCTAAATTTTGAAGCTCCATCGCTTGTAACACCCAATTTATCCCATAGGGCTTGAAAGTTCTTTCCCAAGTTCATGCAATCATTCTGCATTTGAACCCTATGATATCATTCATAATAATCATCATGATTTTATAGTCATGGTCATATCATAATCATCTATTTAAAACGAACATTTCCTTTATCACCACAGTTATGTGGTATAATCAACAATAGAATAAAACTGTACATAGCAACAGGCTACCTCATGGCCACTTAGTATACCTATTGACAATAAGTCATAACAGTATCGAATAATCATTGAACAATTCAAAAATCGCTTCCACTGCTCCAGCCGCAGCATTCGTCATTTTGTCTGCTCATCCGCATGACCAAAACGAAATAAAAGGAGCTCAACCATTACACAGCGCTTTTAATGGCGCATGCCATAGAAACTCAACGCAATTTCGACTCGGCCAGAAAACGAGCAAATTTTGCAGGATGTTAACTGGAATTAGTCGTGAAAATATATCCAAAATACACAAAAATACACACCCACAAAAATAAACAACAAACCCAAACAAACCCAAGGTCGACCCTCTTACACAGTAAATTACATCATTTCAGCATCGTATTGATTGCTGAAATATTCCAGGGTTTATACATACCTTAAAAGAGGTATGCGTGGTGTTGCCCCCTCCCACGTTTATTCCAGGGTTTATACACACCTTAAAAGAGGTATGCGTGGTGTTGCCCCCTCCCACTTTTAATTCCTCATTAAATTCCTCATTAAATTCCTTATTAAATTACTCATTAAATTACTCATTAAATTACTCATTAAATTACTCATTAAATTACTCATTAAATTACTCATTAAATTACTCATTAAATTACTCATTAAATTACTCATTAAATTACTCACATAGTTTCAGCATTGTATTGATTGCTGAAATATTCCAGGGTTTATACACACCTTAAAAGAGGTATGCGTGGTGTTGCCCCCTCCCACGTTTATTCCAGGGTTTATACACACCTTAAAAGAGGTATGCGTGGTGTTGCCCCCTCCCACTTTTAATTCCTCATTAAATTCCTCATTAAATTCCTTATTAAATTACTCATTAAATTACTCATTAAATTACTCATTAAATTACTCATTAAATTACTCATTAAATTACTCATTAAATTACTCATTAAATTACTCATTAAATTACTCATTAAATTACTCACATAGTTTCAGCATTGTATTGATTGCTGAAATATTCCAGGGTTTATACACACCTTAAAAGAGGTATGCGTGGTGTTGCCCCCTCCCACGTTTATTCCAGGGTTTATACACACCTTAAAAGAGGTATGCGTGGTGTTGCCCCCTCCCACTTTTAATTACTCATTACATCGTTTCCATTAAAAAAAAACATCGCTTCTACTGCTCCAGCCGCAGCATTTGTCACTTTGTTTGCTCATCCGCATGACCAAACCGAAATAAAAGGAGCTCAACCATTACACAGCGCTTTTAATGGCGCATGCCATAGAAACTCAACGCAATTTCGACTCGGCCAGCAAACGAGCAAATTTTGCAGGATGTTAACTGGAATTAGTCGTGAAAATATATCCAAAATACACAAGAAATACACAAAAATACACTCCCACACAAATAAACAACATTTATTCCGTTCAACAGAACAAACATTTCCTCTATCATGACACGCATGTCTTCAAAATTATATGACCAAGAGAAAAAGTAAAATTAATTAAAACTGCGGGCAGTGATGATCCGGGGACCATACCGCTCCATCCTGATTGGACGAGTGCGTGCTAGAGTCGTTAACAACGACAGTCCAGATCCGATTGTTCAAAATTTCAACTCAATCGATCGAAAAATGAACGCAGGGATGCATTTTAAAGGTGCAGTGGCACTAACTGAGTTGCCACGAATATGGCCACGAAATTGCCAATATGGCCATCACAAAATATTTTCCTTAATCAATTGGCTCATAGCATAACCAATCTGCAAGTATTTCATCCGAAGATGTATCTCTCAGGAATTTTAATTAAATAAGTCATTTATAAATCAACGAGTTAATTTATTAAATGATTAATCAATAAATCAATATTTTCCTTGACAGCCACATCACTTGGTCAGTGTCATGTCCAAATATCAGCTTCCTTACTCAAAAGGTGCCTGAGTTAATGTAATGTAATTACTGTAATAAGATTACTGCAATTACTGTAATGATTACTGTAATTACTGTAATTACCGGAACTGTAATTACTGTAATTACCTCAGGTAATTACTGTAATGTAATTACTGTAATGTAATAAGAAATGTAATTAATTAAATAAGTACGGGTTCCAACAACAAGTTCCAACAACAAGTTCCAACAACAAGTTCCAACAGCAAGTTCCAACAACAAGTTCCAACAAGTTCCAACAGCAAGTTCCAACAGCAAGTTCCAACAACAAGTTCCAACAAGTTCCAACAACAAGTTCCAACAGCAAGTTCCAACAACAAGTTCCAACAGCAAGTTCCAACAGCAAGTTCCAACAACAAGTTCCAACAAGTTCCAACAAGTGCCAACAGCAAGTTCCAACAACAAGTTCCAACAACAAGTTCCAACAAGTTCCAACAGCAAGTTCCAACAACAAGTTCCAACAAGTTCCAACAGCAAGTTCCAACAACAAGTTCCAACAACAAGTTCCAACAACAAGTTCCAACAACAAGTTCCAACAACAAGTTCCAACAACAAGTTCCAACAACAAGTTCCAACAGCAAGTTCCAACAAGTTCCAACAACAAGTTCCAACAACAAGTTCCAACAACAAGTTCCAACAGCAAGTTCCAACAACAAGTTCCAACAAGTTCCAACAACAAGTTCCAACAGCAAGTTCCAACAACAAGTTCCAACAACAAGTTCCAACAACAAGTTCCAACAACAAGTTCCAACAGAAAGTTCCAACAACAAGTTCCAACAAGTTCCAACAGCAAGTTCCAACAGCAAGTTGCAACAACAAGTTCCAACAAGTTCCAACAACAAGTTCCAACAACAAGTTCCAACAACAAGTTCCAACAGCAAGTTCCAACAGCAAGTTCCAACAACAAGTTCCAACAACAAGTTCCAACAACAAGTTCCAACAGCAAGTTCCAACAACAAGTTCCAACAACAAGTTCCAACAAGTTCCAACAGCAAGTTCCAACAGCAAGTTGCAACAACAAGTTCCAACAACAAGTTCCAACAACAAGTTCCAACAAGTTCCAACAGCAAGTTCCAACAGCAAGTTGCAACAACAAGTTCCAACAACAAGTTCCAACAACAAGTTCCAACAAGTTCCAACAGCAAGTTCCAACAACAAGTTCCAACAACAAGTTCCAACAACAAGTTCCAACAACAAGTTCCAACAGCAAGTTCCAACAACAAGTTCCAACAACAAGTTCCAACAAGTTCCAACAGCAAGTTCCAACAGCAAGTTGCAACAACAAGTTCCAACAACAAGTTCCAACAACAAGTTCCAACAAGTTCCAACAGCAAGTTCCAACAACAAGTTCCAACAGCAAGTTCCAACAACAAGTTCCAACAAGTTCCAACAGCAAGTTCCAACAGCAAGTTGCAACAACAAGTTCCAACAAGTTCCAACAACAAGTTCCAACAACAAGTTCCAACAAGTTATTATCACATTGCAATGACCTCTAAACATTCCGAAACCAATATCCCATTAAAAAATCCCATTAAAATCCCATATTTTATCACCCTTTGCATTGTTGAAAGCAATTAATTCCATAACTTAATATTACCTCAATTTATATATACTAGGGCGTGCCCGCACGTACGTGCTCGCCCGTACGTGCTTGCAAAAAAACATGCGTGCAAGCAACAACAAAAACTTTGAAACCACGTGGCAGTTACGACCACAGAACCACCCTCCTATTTGCATGGAATGGTTTGGTCCATTCGCAAAGCCAAAACGAACGACTTGCGAGTACGGTGACCATACCTTGGGACCCCCTTGTCCGATTAATTTCAAACCTTGACAAATTTTCCATTCCTTCCCTTCCTGATCTTTCGTGGCATCTCTGCCATTAAAATCCCATATTTTGTGAGCGTGCCGAATCAGTAAGCATCACCCCTTCTATGAGCCTCGACCAGAGGGTGGTTGTTACTCACAAACACCATTTCCTGTAACTATCTCTCACTAGGGCATGCCCGTACTATATATATATCTAAAATTATATCCCCCGCCGAGCAAGTCGCTGGCTCCAAGTCGAGTGCTTTGAACAAAAAAAAGAAGTACTCTAAACGGTGGTTTTTTTATTCAACCGTGAAGCATGTCTCAAAGGCTTCTTGATGGACCTGGACAAAATTTGATGCAATTTTTTTTTCTCAATCGCCATCTTTCATCATAATTCTGGACCGGCATGAGGGGGGTTGTCTGTCATGAATTTATAGGCATGGCGGGAAAACTGAAAAAAATTATTTATTTAAAACGGGTGTACACGATTGTACACGTGTACGGAAGGACCTTACCGAACCGGCAAACAAGTCGCTTCATGCACATCAGTGGTGCGTTTCTTCGTGGCGCGTGTCAGAAGAATTACACAGCGCAGGAAAAATACGTATTTACAGAAATCGTTAAAAAAAAAAACTTGGATAATCGCTAAAATCGTTGTGGCCGGTGTACCATATTGGAAATATATATATATATAAGTATAATTCCGTTTCCCGGTTCCCTGTCGCTCGCCAAGCGCCGATCAAGTCAAGTGCTTCGAACAAGTGCAAAAAAAAAAGTAGTACTTTATCCGTGTGCTGGTGGGTAAACGAGTGTACCGGCCTTACACGTCCTGGAAGCAAGCGGTCGCAAGGTGCACACTTGCTCCGCCCGCTTCCAGGTCACAGTAAGGCCCTTTAATAACCAGCGTAAAAATACGTATTTACAGAAATCATTTAGAAAAAAAAACGAATAAATTGCTACAGTCGTTTATCGAAATCCCATTCGTGATGGCTCACGCCACCTATATCGCGGCATCGGTGCGCAAAGAAGCCCCAGATCTTCTGCTCCCCCATGTATGTACCCATAACTTCCAAGTTCGTAAATCATATTGGACAAGACAAGACACACTCACCTTTTAAAGAAGACTTGCTTGTACAATTGATCGCAGCGGTGCCTCCAAGATTGTCAGGGAATTTACTGGGGGACTCACAGGACTCCAACGACCGGACACAGGTTACAAAGGTCTAGTTTATTAAACTGTATTCACTTCATCCAATTACCAAAATGATACCGCATAATATAATGGATCAGGTTAACTCTTTTCGCTGGTCCTTCTCGTTCATCCGACACTCCCGTTCGGTCAGCGCTTCACGTAGCAAGTCCTCGTTCATTCCATCGTTCCGTCGGGCAGGGCTTCTGAGGACAAGTGTACTTTACTCAACGTTTGCTCTCGTTATATCGCCAAACTGGACTTAATCTCCTCTCCGCTAATGTCCCGAGGTCATGCATCGCACCGAGTCCTGGCATCAGCTCGCTCCCCTCCTGCTGTGTAAATGGAAATCACAGCAGGGGGGGGGTGCTCTAGCCTGGGGCCTTGACCAGGTGTTTCAAGAGATTACATTGTTCATACACATAAAATGTATCTGCTTTGTTACCAGGTTAATTAATAAGTTACCAGGGCCAATCAATATGTTACACTGAGTTACACTTCCACAGTAAGCATTCATCTCCAAGTTACACGGGAGAATGTCTTCATCATTCTTTGAGAAAGAGGGTGTATGCCACGATTAACTTCATTTTTTTTTTAGCCACAAATTTTCTTTCTCGAACTTCTTCCCAATTCCGTTAGCAATCCCTCCAAAATGTGATCTCGTCTTATCCTTATGCTCAGTCACATCTGAATCTGCTTTCCGCACACACTGAATCAGATAGGGTACATCTTACCATGAAATCAGCATAATCATGTATATCTTCCGACAGTTTCACATTCAACAATTTGTTGTTTTTCCTTAACACAAAAGTTATATTCATTTATATGCGTCACACAAATAATATTCAATCAGGTATGTATTTTATTACTAAACTAAGAATAGCATTGTATATGATTACAATCACAAACGGGAATACCTAATTCCCAACAACAATTTTTTTCAAACCAACAAATTAAACATAATGTATTATTACCATAATTCCTCTCCACATTTTCTTTTCCCTCTTTTTCCTAACAGTGTGTCACTCGTGGTGATATGAGTTCACTGATATTGTAATTGACACAACTCATAACCTTGTCGTTATGCCATTATCTTAATTCTACTGTTTCATTTGCAACATCACTTGATTTAATCTTTTAATCTCAGTATTTATTCATATCATCATAACAATCTTTCTATTTTAGGTCCATATTTGTTTCTATTCTTATCAACCTCCTACGGTTTATCAATTTGTTCCAAAACACTGCAACCAAAGGTTTTAACCAAAGCTCTACCAAACTATTTCCAATTTGAACTCAACATGCTAATTAAACAACAATTCAAAGAATTAACTTCAATGGGTCAACAAAACTCATTTTATAAACAGATCTAATTTTCCCATCCAATATTTTCCTTGCCAAATGTCATATTGCAACACTTTAATAAACCTTCGAAAAATGTCTCCCAAATCAATAAATTCCCTTTTTACTTCCCAAATACTCATCTGTAAATTACATATTCAATTACAGTTTTTCCCTATTTGTTCGGCCTAAATGGCCACTGAAGTGGCTGCCAACATGCAGTACCGTTTTATCTACCAAGCAAGTATTCGTCCACATAAGATCTCTACCAAAATGTTGTTTGTAAAAACAAATCTGGGATTTCTGATTACATGGATGCACACTCTCAGGACATTTCAGGCTGCTTGTTAACAATCCACTACGATTAATTAATTCCTTTACCCACAATCAAATAATTAGTACAAATTGAGGATATTATCCCTATCACATTCATTTATAGATTCATTATGTTGGATCTAAATTTTCTCCCACTGCTGCAAGGAAGAACAATAGCTCTAATAAGTCTTTGTAATATCTCACTTCATTTACCCAGCATCGAAGAATTTATTTACTATCCATTCCCATCTGTTAACCAGTGACTTTGTTTGAACTCCAAAACTTAATTTGATGAATCCCATGTGTATGGTACCACTTATTGAAACCCCTACTTTTGTAGAAAATATCCAAGTAAGTGTTTTTTTTACACCCCCTTAACTGTTGCTCATCCATTTCTATGCACCCAGTGAGTACTACTGACACCAGTATGCCAATATAGGTGTGCGAGATTAACAAATATGTTGCAGGTACACGTAACAGCGCGTTCTGAGTATAAATAACGTAACAGCGCGTTCATGGCTGCCCCTTGGTTTAAGATGCACAATGCATTCCGTTTTAAAACTCACAATAGTTCAAATCAGCAAGATTTTCTTTACTATTTTCCCATATCATCTATGCCTAATACACATCCATACATGCAGCACAATTTATATGCTGATAAAATTCAAGTTTATATATATATATATAAATCCATGAGCAGAGTATTCTGGGAAGTCAGTGTAAGACCTCTCCCAAATTTGGATAATTTTGTACTCCCTCATTTCTTTTTATGAAGCTCATATCCATAAATAGCTGTTATTCTCATATAAATTCTATCAAAAATGGAATCCCCAAATTACTCACAATTTTACTATTAATTAATGGCTGCTCATAACCCAGCACATCAAATCTTTATATTCCATCTCCCTTGACAAAAGAGATAATGTTCATAATCAAATTTTATTTCTATTTTATTTTACGGATTCTCTGCATATTCAATCCCATCCACATAAAACTATCCATTTCCAGACAGGCACACTGTCGGTGTCAACAATCTTGTAAGATTGATACACAAAACAATAAAAAAACACAAACATTGACACACAAAAAAAAATACACACACACATGCATTATGCGTATTTGTTTGCGTTGGAACTATTATTTACAGATCAAGATGGGTGTCAATTTTATTTCAATTTCATAAAATTTGTCCTTCAATTTTTTATAAATGCTAATACACAAATGGACCAAAAAGTTTATTCTTAGAAAACCCCTATGATGTCACATTGAAATTACCCTTTCAGTTCCCACAATAATTTATCCAAATTTGACTACACACCCATTTACATGTCAGTCGACCACTGACTTATCAATCGTGTGGAACAATAGTCCGACATTCCCACCTGATCATCATGTGACCCTTGTCCCTTGGTTTAAAATTTGCAAAGCAATTGTTCCAACTTTGTAAATTTAAAATTGTGTGCCCAACATAAAAGATCCAATTTCGGCATTTGATCAATTAATTATCAATTTGCTTACAAGCAAAAGAAAAAATGAATAATTCTTGCTCCGAAAACTTTTCAGACCCAAGAATCATCGACAGTTATTCATGTTTGTCCAGTAATCTAATTTGTTGAGGCCAATCGTCATTTGGGATTTGTCGCAATGAAGGCCTAATCATTGTCTGAGGTATCGGTCAGCACTGGTACCCTTGATCTTGGTTTCTTTGTCCTTGGTTTCTTTGTCCTTGGTTTCCCTGTCGAAATTGTCTTCTGCTCAGATATGGGCATCTCCTTATCCAGTGTCCCATCTCTCCACAGTTGAAGCACCGGCTTCTGTCGTTACCTGCTCTGTCCACTTGTTGACTTGTCTTTCTGGGCTGCATGTCTGGGTCTTTGGGTTGCCATTCTGACCTCTGGTTATCTCCTGATTCATAGTTGTTGTCTGTTGCATTGTTACGTTGTTGCATAGAAAACCTATTGCGTTGGTTCGTAGTCATCAGGGCTTGTGTCTGTAGTTGCATCAATTTTTCGGCATTTATAGCACTGTTCCTGGCCTGAATTCGCTGATGATGCAAAGCATAATTCAATATTTCTTGCATCGGCTTGCCTTCCCAAGCAATACACTGTCTTTCCACTTCACTCTTCAATTTCGGCAACAGACCATTAATAAAAAGGGGTTTTAGGGCATTGTCGATTTGTGCCCGGTCTATTCCCGAATATAGTCGAAAAACATCTCGCAATCTGTCTAAATAATCACTAGCATCCTCTCCTGTTTTCTGTTTGCACGTAACCACTTTATTCCAATCAGTCACGGGCGGCAATTTTTGTATGGCCTCTATTAATTTATTTATCTGTGTCATTTTAGCCTCCGTGGGTATGTCTAATTCTCCATTTACTGCATGTACCCAGTTTGCCTCACTCATTAATGTCTTCAAAGTGGTGGTATTAGGAATTACCCACTTTAAGAGTATTTCTATGTCTCTTATAGTCGGCAATTGTGTTTCCACAATCAATCGTAGCTCTTCTGCGAATTGAAGTGGATCTGTTTTGATTGATGGCATATCGCTCTGTAATGCCTTCAATTGGTGTATTTGCCAAGGTCTATACATCAAATCTGGGCGTTCCTCATTTGCCCCTGGAAATTGCCGTTGCGGGAAATTCATAACGCCACATTGTTCAAAACCTCCCTGTGGGAGAGTCAAGTTTTGAATGTTCATTGGCAGATCATATTGATCGTTGGATAGATTGGCATTCATCACAGAACCCTTACTCCTTGTATGGTGGTATGGGACGTATGTTGAAGTTGTTGCAGCTGGTTGTATTGCTTGCCCACTTTGAGTCGGTTCCTGTCCTCCAGTTGCACCCTCTGGGGTAGTCACCTCAACTGGGGCACTGCTTTCACCTGTCTTCTGTCGGCTAGAGCCAATCGTTTCACTCTGTACTGGCCCTTCGGCAGGTAGAGGTACAGGTACCTGTACTTCCTGTGGCTGATATACACTATTTCGCCGATAGGGTGGAGGAGTTTCCTCTTCTATTTCATTTATCTCATATGACCTTGCGTCTGGGTACAATCTGAACTGGGATCGCTTTCCATTGCTAACTTCAAGAGGCATTTGGGTGGATACCTTTTCCAACCTATGTTGTATCTGCTTCATTTCTTTCTTCACACCCCCCATTTTCGTTTTGGTCTCCCTGTCTCTAGACTCGATGTCCCAGTAATAAAATGGTTTCCAATCCACCTTCAACTTCTGTCTGTCTCTTGCTTCTAATTCTTCTCTGAGTGTTTCCAATGTGTTCCTGTCAAACGTGCCATCCTTGGGGAATTCCTTCTTTCTCCCTTTTGTCCATTCATGCCAAGATTCCAAATCTTTAAGTGAATGTGGACCATATTGCTGATACATGTGGTTGACGCAAGCGCCTCTTTGGGACAAGTCTAGCTGACCTTGTTTGCCCTTGCAGACTCCATTTCCCATTTTGCCTGTATGTGAATACCACTCAATATTCCCTCAATGTACCAGGTAGATTACTAGGATCTGCGCTTTGGAATGCACCTGTACACACCTGTACTATATGTCCTATAAATAAAATCTACTGGAGTTTGTTCCACCTTTTATCAAAGTAACGTTGGATGCGTTGTAGCTTGTTCCAGGTTCCTCTAAAGCTTCACTCGTACCTCCAGGAAGGATCTCTCCACCTGTTCACACGGTGATTTCCAGAAAATCTCCCTCAGCTGTGGCTTTGCACAATCCAATCTCACAGATCAGTATTTGCAGATGAGCCGGAGGGTCAGTATGAAATGGGTGAATCCTCAGGTGTCCGCTCTGTTGACGGGGAAATCACACAATGGTAACCGCACATATATATCTGTATATAAACTCACCACCTTGCTCAATTTTCCCAGGTTGTCTCCACATTGTTAATATCTCGCAAAGATATCAAAGCTTCTTTCTTGAGACCGCATTTTCATCAATCAAACAATCAATATATTCAATTCAATTTATTCAGTTCAATTTATTCAGTTAAATTTATTCAGTTAAATTTATTCAATTAAATTCAATCAATTAGATTCAATCAATTAATAATTCAATCAATTATTCAATTTCAATTAATTCATCAATATTCATCAATAAATCAAATTAATCATTTTGGATGACTCCTTGCATAAGCCCTTTCCCCAATGATGTCAGGACAGGTCCATCCATTGACCGTCACCTCTGGTTCGTACCTCATGTTAATTGATGAATCACCGTCCTGTCCTAGGGTCATATCTGACATATTTCCCCATTTTGCCTGGTCTCCACAAATTTTCTTTGCAACCACTAAAGGCAACTCATCCTTCATTCGTGAGACAGCCAAAATGGATGGCAGATATTAAAGTTCTTTGGGAAAAATATCTCATCATTTTTCTTTTAATAGTACCCAAATCTCTTGGCAATATAAATTTCGTAAAACTCCTGAAATGGGACTGTCAAATTCCTTCAATCATGCTAAATTTTGAAACTCCATCGCTTGTAATACCCAATTTATCCCATAGGGCTTGAAAGTTCTTTCCCAAGTTCATGCAGCATTCTGCATTTGAACCCTATGATATCATTCATAATAATCATCATGATTTTATAGTCATGGTCCTATCATAATCATATATTTAAACGAACATTTCCTTTATCACCACAGCTATGTGGTATAATCAACAATAGAATAAAACTGTACATAGCAACAGGCTACCTCATGGCCACTTAGTATACCTATTGACAATAAGTCATAACAATATCGAATAATCATTGAACAATTCAAAAATCGCTTCCACTGCTCTAGCCGCAGCATCCGTGATATTTGTTTGCTCATTCACTATTCCTGATTCGTCATCAAGGATCTCCATCATCACACAGCGTACTTAATTCCGCATTCTAATGAGAATTCAACAGGAATTTACGACTCAAAGGAAAAAGATCGAGCAGACCTTTTGCAGGATGATCGTTACAAAAATCGTTACATATATTAAAGTATTTATAATGTCGACAAATCATATCTTAATTCTTACAAGATTTGGTTCTTTGAATAAATCACAGCACCGGGAGAACCAGCTCCAAAAATGGATCTTTGTGTTTATTCAGCACCCTAGTAATTGGTTCGTGTACTAATTACACAGCACCCAGGCCCCGCTCATATGGATCTTTGTGCAGCGCTACACAGCACCTGAGCAAAAGGGGTTTCATCTACATTTTCCCTATCCGGTGTACCATCCGTGATATTTGTTTGCTCATTCACTATTCCTGATTCGTCATCAAGGATCTCCATCATCACACAGCGTACTTAATTCCGCATTTTAATGAGAGTTCAACAGGAATTTACGACTCAAAGGAAAAGAACGAGCAGACATTTTGCAGGACGATAACTGGAATTAGTCGTGAAAATATATCCAAATACACAAAAATACACACCCACACAAATAAACAACATTTATTCCGTTTAACAGAACAAACATTTCCTCTATCATGACATGCATGTCTTCAAAATTATATGACCAAGAGAAAAAAGTAAATTTAATTAAAACTGCGGGCAGTGATAATCCGGGGACCATACCGCTCCATCCTGATTGGACGAGTGCGTGCTAGAGTCGTTAACAGCGACAGTCCAGATCCGATTGTTCAAAATTTCAACTCAATCGATCGAAAAATGAACGCAGGGATGCATTTTAAAGGTGCAGTGGCACTAACTGAGTTGCCACGAATATGGCCACGAAATTGCCAATATGGCCATCACAAAATATTTTCCTTAATCAATTGGCTCATAGCATAACCAATCTGTAAGTATTTCATCCGAAGATGTATCTCTGAGGACTTTTAATTAAATAAGTCATTTATAAATCAACGAGTTAATTTATTAAATGATTAATCAATAAATCAATATTTTCCTTGACAGCCACATCACTTGGTCAGTGTCATGTCCAAATATCAGCTTCCTTACTCAAAAGGTGCCTGAGTTAATGTAATGTAATTACTGTAATAAGATTACTGCAATTACTGTAATGATTACTGTAATTACTGTAATTACCGGAACTGTAATTACTGTAATTACCTCAGGTAATTACTGTAATGTAATTACTGTAATTTAATAAGAAATGTAATTAATTAAATAAGTACTTCATTAATCGCTCATAATTAAATAACTCGTGAATTCTTATCCGATTTATTTAATATTTGAGTGTCCCCAAAACGTTGGAGCAAAACGTTGCAACAACGAAAGTGAAACGTTGTAGATTATCCCAATGGATAATCCCAATGAATCACAATGCAATCCCATTAAAATCCCATTAAAATCCCATTAAAATCCCATATCTTGTCACCCTTTGCATTGTTGAAAGCAATTAATTCCATAACTCAATATTACCTCTATTTATATATACTAGGGCGTGCCCGCACGTACGTGCTTGCCCGTACGTGCTTGCAAAAAAAAACAACATGCGTGCAAGCAACAACAAAAACTTTGAAACCACGTGGCAGTAACGACCACAGAACCCCCCTTCTATTTACATGCAATGGTTTGGTCCATTCGCAAAGCCAAAGCGAACGACCACAGAACCCCCCCTCTATTTACATGAAATGGTTTGGTCCATTCGCAGAGCCAAAGCGAACGGCTTGCGAGTACGGTGACCATACCTTGGGACCCACTTGTCCGATTAATTTCAAACCTTGACAAATTTTCCATTCCTTCCCTTCCTGATCTTTCGATGTAGGGCTGGGTTCTTTTTTTAGGATCATGTTGCATCGAGCATTATTTTCCAAAACAGTGTGAACATTAAACCACACCAAAACCTCTGACATCCCACCATTAACACCTATTGTAAGCGTGCCGAATCAGTAAGCATCACCCCTTCTATGAGCCTCGACCAGAGGGTGGTTGTTACTCACAAACACTCGTCGCTAGCTGTTCCATTGTCTGCCGATTCCCACTCTGCTGTTTTTGTCTCATAATCACCAAGCAAGAATTCCTGTAATTATCTCTCATAATCAGGATAAATTTGGAACAGCCCTTAAACTAACACCAAGCAGATCAATTTTTATATTTAGGTTGAGGTTTCACACAAACTGGTTAACTAAATAATACAGAATTATTATTATTATTATATCTCCGCCTTGGTGAACAGTTTATGTTTTGTATCCCACTGATAGGCCGGATCTGGATTCGGACCTGAACCAAAAATGGAATCGGCGTGTTTTTGTCACTTTTTTTTTTTTTTGAATAATATTAAAATAATAACATTAATAAGTATATTATGTTAAATATCATGTATATCGCTTTTCACCCGATCTCTTTATGGTGAAGAATCACTTTAAACAATTCTCGTAGCCAGATTCGCACCTGGGTCTTCACCAAAATCCAATCATTTCGTCGTGTCACCCATGCTATTTATCTGGCAAATTTCGTTAAAAAAACACACAGCACTGGTTCCGTGTCACCCATGCTATTTATCTGGCAAATTTCGTTAAAAAAAAACAACAGCACTGGTTCCGTGTCACCCATGCTATTTATCTGGCAAATTTCGTTAAAAAAAACAACAGCACTGGTTCCGTGTCACCCATGCTATTTATCTGGCAAATTTCGTTAAAAAAAACACACAGCACTGGTTCCGTGTCACCCATGCTATTTATCTGGCAAATTTCGTTTAAAAAAAACAACAGCACTGGTTCCGTGTCACCCATGCTATTTATCTGGCAAATTTCGTTAAAAAAAACAACAGCACTGGTTCCGTGTCACCCATGCTATTTATCTGGCAAATTTCGTTAAAAAAAACACACAGCACTGGTTCCGTGTCACCCATGCTATTTATCTGGCAAATTTCGTTTAAAAAAAACAACAGCACTGGTTCCGTGTCACCCATGCTATTTATCTGGCAAATTTCGTTAAAAAAAACAACAGCACTGGTTCCGTGTCACCCATGCTATTTATCTGGCAAATTTCGTCAAAAAAAACAACAGCACTGGTTCCGTGTCACCCATGCTATTTATCTGGCAAATTTCGTCAAAAAAAACAACAGCACTGGTTCCTTGTCACCCATGCTATTTATCTGGCAAATTTCGTTAAAAAAAACACACAGCACTGGTTCCGTGTCACCCATGCTATTTATCTGGCAAATTTCGTTAAAAAAAACAACAGCACTGGTTTTGTTTCACCCATGCTATTTATCTGGCAAATTTCGTTAAAAAAAAACAACAGCACTGGTTCCGTGTCACCCATGCTATTTATCTGGCAAATTTCGTTAAAAAAAAACAACAGCACTGGTTTTGTTTCCTGGAAGCGTCCTGCAAAACGCTTTGCTTCTCACAAAACGTCCGCCAATGGGAAGTAAAGGGAGGGAAAAGGAGCGGGAGGAAGAGACAGGGTGCCGGAATGGACATGAGGGACAATGAGGGACAGTGAGGGAGTGTTGGTATGCAATTTTTTATCCAATCGCCATCTTTCACAGTAATTCTGGACCGGCATGAGGTGGGATTGTCTGTCATGAATTTATTTGTTGATCGAACGAGGTTTAGGCATGGCGGGAAAACTGAAAAAAAATTATTTATTTAAAACGGGTGTACACGATTGTACACGTGTACGGACCTTACCGAACCGACAAACAAATCGCTTCATGGTGCACTTCATGAGCCGACTTGCCTGCAGACCAGAGTAAGGCTTTTAATACCCAGCGTATACTGTACATATACTCGCAAGCCCACGAATAATTAGAATCATTTAAAACGTTCCATCCTGATTTTACCTATGGACAATCACAAGTCCCACACACCAAATCCTTCATGTATATACACATAACTATTCCCAAGTTCGTAAATCATACTGGACCAAAAACAAGACACACTTACCTTTTAAAGACTTGTTTGTGTCCAGTTGATGTCAGCGGTGCCTCCAAATTGTAGAAGAATTTTGTGTGATGACTCACAGGACTCCAATGACCGGACACAGGTTTACAAAAGGTCTGGTTTATTAACTGGTTATTCACTTCATTCCATTTACCAAATAATACCGCATAATATAATGGATCAGGTTAACTCTTTTCCAATGTCCTTCTCGTTCGGCTGATGTTCCTCCGCCATTCCCGTCGGGCAGAGGTTCTGATGATGGGCGCTCGTTCGCTCCGTCGAGCAGGAGTTATCGTGGCAAGTCCTCCTCGACTCCACGTTTGCTCTCGTTTATATTGGACAAACTGGAGTTAATCCCCTGTCCGCTGAAGGTTAATCCTTTCTCCGCTAATGCCCCGAGGTCATGCATGCACTGAGTCCTGGCATCAGCTCGCTCCCCTCCTGCTGTGATTTCCGTTTACCAAACGATAGGGGGGTGCTTCAGCCAGGGGCTGTGACCAGGTGGACAAGAGATTATCATGTTCGGGCGCATTCCTGACTCATTTACAAACTCGTCTTTCACAGAGTTTGCATGTAAAATGTATCTGCTTTGTTACCAGGTTAATTAATAAGTTACCAGTGCCAATTAATAAGTTACACTGAGTTACACTTCCACACTGTGATGCACCGCCATGACACGATGCACTGTGCCTGTGACGCACCGCCATGACACTGTGCACCGTGCCTGTGATGCACCGCCATGACACTATGTACCGTGCCTGTGACACACAGCCATGACACTATGTACCGTGCCTGTGACGCACCACCATGACACAATGTACCGTGCATGTGACGCACCACCATGACACTATGTACCGTACCTGTGATCCACCACCATCACGCTATGTACCGTGCCTGTGACGCACCACCATGACATTATGTGCCGTGCCTGTGACGCACCGCCATGACACTATGCACCGTGCCTGTGACACACCGCCATGACACTATGCACCGTGCCTGTGACGCACAGCCATGACACTATGTACCGTGCCTGTGACGCACCACCATGACGCTATGTGCCGTGCCTGTGACGCACCGCCATGACACTATGCACCGTGCCTGTGATGCACCGCCATGACACTATGTACTGTGCCTGTGACACACCGCCATGACACTATGTACCGTGCCTGTGACGCACCACCATGACACTATGTACCATGCATGTGACGCACCACCATGACACTATGTACCGTGCCTGTGACCCACCACCATGACACTGTGTACCGTGCCTGTGACGCACCACCATGACACTATGTACCGTGCATGTGACGCACCACCATGACACTATGTACCGTGCCTGTGACCCACCACCATGACACTGTGTACCGTGCCTGTGATGCATCGCCATGACACGATGTACCGTGCCTGTGACGCACCGCCATGACACTCTGTACCGTGCCTGTGACGCATCGCCATGACACGATGTACCGTGCCTGTGACGCACCGCCATGACACTCTGTACCGTGTCTGTGACGCACCGCCATGACACGATGTACCGTGCCTGTGACGCACGGCCATGACACTATGCACCGTGCCTGTGACGCACCGCCATGACACTATGTACCGTGCCTGTGACGCACGACCATGACACTATGCGCCGTGCCGGTGACGCACTGCCATGACACTATGTACCGTGCCTGTGACGCACGGCCATGACACTATGTACCGTGCCTGTGACGCACTACCATGACACTATGTACCATGTTTGGACGCACTGCCATGACACTATGTACCGTGCATGTAATGCACCACCATGACACTATGTACCGTGCCTGTGACGCACCACCATGACACAATGTACCATGCATGCGATGCACCACAATGACACTATGTACCGTGCCTGTGACGCACCACCATGACACTATGAACCGTGCCTGTGACGTCCCACCATGACAGAATGTACCAGGCATGGGACGCACCGCCATGACACTATGTAATGTGCCTGTGACGCACTGCCATGACACTATGCACCGTGCCTGTGATGCACCGCCATGACACTATGCACCGTGCCTGTGATGCACCGCCATGACACGATGCACTGTGCCTGTGACGCACCGCCATGACACTGTGCACCGTGCCTGTGATGCACCGCCATGACACTATGTACCGTGCCTGTGACACACAGCCATGACACTATGGACCGTGCCTGTGACGCACCACCATGACACAATGTACCGTGCATGTGACGCACCACCATGACACTATGTACCGTACCTGTGATCCACCACCATCACGCTATGTACCGTGCCTGTGACGCACCACCATGACATTATGTGCCGTGCCTGTGATGCACCGCCATGACACTATGCACCGTGCCTGTGACACACCACCATGACACTATGTACCGTGCCTGTGACGCACCACCATGACACGATGCACCGTGCCTGTGACACACCGCCATGACACTATGCACCGTGCCTGTGACGCACAGCCATGATACTATGTACCGTGCCTGTGACGCACCACCATGATGCTATGTGCCGTGCCTGTGACGCACCGCCATGACACTATGCACCGTGCCTGTGATGCACCGCCATGACACTATGTACCGTGCCCGTGACACACCGCCATGACACTATGTACCGTGCCTGTGACGCACCACCATGACACTATGTACCATGCATGTGACGCACCACCATGACACTATGTACCGTGCCTGTGACCCACCACCATGACACTGTGTACCGTGCCTGTGACGCACCACCATGACACTATGTACCGTGCATGTGACGCACCACCATGACACTGTGTACCGTGCATGTGACGCACCGCCATGACACTATGTACCAGGCATGGGACGCACCGCCATGACACTATGTACCGTGCCTGTGACGCACCGCCATGATACTATGTACTGTGCCTGTGATGCACCACCATGACACTATGTACCGTGCCTGTGACGCACAGTCATGACACTATGTACCGTGCCAGTGACACACCGTCATGACACTATGTACCTTGCCTGTGGCGCACCACCATGACACTATGCACCGTGCCTGTGATGCACCGCCATGACACTATGTACCGTGCCTGTGACACACCGCCATGACACTATGTACCATGCCTGTGATGCACCACCATGACACTATGTACCATGCATGTGACGCACCACCATGACACTATGTACTGTGCCTGTGACGCACCACCATGACACTATGTTCCGTGCCTGTGACGCATCGCCATGACACTATGTACAGTGCCTGTGACGCACCGCCATGACACTATGTACCGTGCCTGTGATGCACTGCCATGACACTATGTACCGTGCCTGTGACGCACCACCATGACATTATATACCGTGCCTGTGACGCATCGCCATGACACTATGTACAGTGCCTGTGACGCACCGCCATGACACTATTTACCGTGCCTGTGATGCGCCGCCATGACACTATGTACCGTGCCTGTGACGCACCGCAATGACACGATGTATATCCACGTATCTTTGTCTTATCAGTCATATTCTTTCTTTCTTTATTATTCATGGCGAGATGATTATGGTGATGAAGAAGATGAGGATGATTATGGTGATGAAGAAGATGATGATGATTATGATGATGATTATGGTGATAAAGACCATTCGGCCCCAGCAAGCTGGTCCTCCATTTCGTCCACCTCGGAAGGATGACAGGCTGAGTGAACCTGCCTGGCGCTTTTTTAATTTGACGATCGACCGGGATTCGCACTCGGAATCCTCGGAGCCCAAGGGAGCCCCCCCCCCCGTGACCGCCAAAACCATGCGTACGTTTTCCCACTCACCTTCACTCGAGAGTTAAACATCTAGATGCGGCGGGACCGTTCGCGAGATCTTCAGGTGGAGTAGGGGAAAACAGGTGCAAGGGAGCAAGAGGGGACGGGGAAGGAAAAAAAAAGGGTTGGAAGATCTGCGACCGTTCACTCGCCATAGATGTTGGCGCTGCAAATAATTAAACAAAGATGCATTGATGAAACATGAATAAGGTGAAAAAAAACGAAAGAAAAAAACAAAAACAAAATTAAAGCATAGAAAGAAAAATGTGAAGAATTTAACAACGAAACGCGGACTTCGCAGGAAACACGGTTCAGGTAATTAATAAACGCGGACTTCGTAGGAAACACGGTTCAGGTTTTCCGCCCGTTTTGTGTTTTCTCTTGAACTTCTCCCACCGCTGGTCGCGTCGTTTGACCTCGCAGGAGTTCAATTCAATGAAGTGATTTTCCCTGAAAGCTCCGGTGACTAATTCTCAACCGATCTGTTGTTATTATCTTGCACGGATTTCAACAACAACATTCACCTCAGCTGAGGGAGAAACCATGACGAGAATTTCGCGCCTTCCGCAGGTTCTTGGAACACTGACCTCGCTTAAAAGGGGAATTCTTGTGTTTTGGAGAACTCGTCGTCCTGGTTTTAACAGTTTTATTTATGATTCAGCCATTCTGCACTCCATCTGCGGTAACATTCACATTTGTTCTTTGACCAAGTTTCACCTTCACTCCTGATCGCGTCTGCCACTTCCGCCCCTTCTGTTGCCGAGCAACCGTCTTCTGAGGTAAGGGAGGTCAAATGAAGGATTGAGTAGGAAGGAATAAGTGATGGAACGAAGGATGCAGGAAGGAAGTTGGGGTGTGTTCCGTTAGCAAGCAGCTCGTGTTCCGTTAGCAAGCACCTAGTGTTCCATAAGTAAGCAACTCGTGTTCCATCAGCAAGCAGCTAGTGTTCCATGAGCAAGCAGCTCGTGTTCCATTAGCAAGCAGCTCGTGTTCCTTTAGCAAGCACCTAGTGTTCCATAAGTAAGCAGCTAGTGTTCCATAAGTAAGCAGCTAGTGTTCCATAAGTAAGCAACTCGTGTTCCATCAGCAAGTAGTTGGTGTTCCATGAGCAAGCAGCTCGTGTTACATTTGCAAGCAGCTCGTGTTCCATTAGCAAGCAGCTCGTGTTCCATTAGCAAGCAGCTCGTGTTCCGTTAGCAAGCAGCTAGTGTTCCATTCGCAAGCAGCTGGTGTTCCATTAGCAAGCAGCTGGTGTTCCATTTATAGCAAGCAGCTAGTGTTCCATTAGCAAGCACCTAGTGTTCCATTAGTAAGCAGCTCGTGTTCCGTTAGCAAGCACCTAGTGTTCCATAAGTAAGCAGCTAGTGTTCCATAAGTAAGCAGCTAGTGTTCCATAAGTAAGCAACTCGTGTTCCATCAGCCAGCAGTTAGTGTTCCATTAGCAAGCAGCTCGTGTTCCATTAGCAAGCAGCTCGTGTTCCATTAGCAAGCACCTAGTGTTCCATTAGCAAGCAGCTCGTGTTCCATTAGCAAGCAGCTCATGTTCCATTAGCAAGCAGCTTGTGTTCTATTAGCAAACAGCTCGTGTTCCATTAGCAAGCAGCTCGTGTTCCATTAGCAAGCAGCTCGTGTTCCATTAGCAAGCACCTAGTGTTCCATTAGCAAGCAGCTCGTGTTCCATTAGCAAGCAGCTCATGTTCCATTAGCAAGCAGCTTGTGTTCCATTAGCAAGCAGCTTGTGTTCCGTTAGCAAGCAGCTAGTGTTCCATTAGCAAGCAGCTAAGCAGCTTTACATATCGGCTAACTGAATTCAACCACCAACTATTTTTGAGATCGCCACAGGCCAAAAGAGCAACATAGGCCAAAAGTCAACAACAATTTCAAATTTCTAAAATCCTCAATTTTCATACGATTCACTTGAAATTTGAATGGGATATGCACATCAGTTAACTGAATTCAACCAACTATTGATGAGATCAACATAGGCCAAAAGGTCAACATAGGCCAAAGGTCAACAACAATTTCAAATTTCTAAAATCCTCAATTTTCATCCGATTCACTTGAAATTTGTTTGCGGATTTACATATCAGCAAACTATATTCAACCACCAACTATTTTTGGGATCACCATAGGTCAAAGGTCATCAACAATTTCAAATTTCGAAAATCGTTAATTTTCATCTGATTAGCTTGAAATTTAAAAAGGATTTTCATATCACCTTACTGAAAGCAACCACCAGCAATTTTTGAGGTCAACATAGGCCAAAAGGTCATCATAGGCCGAATTTCTAAAATTGTAAATTTTCATCCGATTAACCTAAACTTTGAAGACGGTTTGCATATCAGGTCACTGAATTCAAACACTAATTATTTTTGAGGTCAAAAGGATGCCCCACTGAGTGCCATGCTACTTTGTTCTGTTTTGGCAAGTGTCACTCTCTCAGTGATTTTTCATTTGTTTGTCTGTCTGCTCACTTATACTTGCCTACAGGTCACAATTTTAATCAGATCTTCACGAAACTTCACCAAATGGTGGAGTTTGTGGTCCGACAATATCCTATATATTTTTGAAGTCAAAAGGTCAAAAGGTCAATATAGGCCAAAGGTCAACCACCTTTTTCAAAATTCTAAAATCCTCAGTTTTCATCCGATTGACTTGAAATTTGAATAGGATTTACATATCGGCTTACTGAATTCAATCACCAACTATTTTTGAAATCAGCTTAGGCCAAAAGGTCAACGTAGGCGAAAGGTCAACCACTTTTTTTTGAATTTCAAAAATCCTCAATTTTCATCCGATTCACTTGAAATTTGAATGGGATTTACATATCAGCAAACTGAATTCAACCACCAACTATTTTTGAGATCACCATAGGCCAAAAGAGCAACATCGGCGAAAAGTCAACAACAGTTTCAAATTTCTAAAATCCTCAATTTTCATACAATTCACTTGAAATTTGAATGGGATATGCACATCACTTAATGTGATGACCTTTGGACGATGTTAGTATATGCACATATGTTGGGAATGGGATATGCACATCACTTAACTGAATTAAACGAACAACAATTTTTGAGATCAGCATAGTCCAAAATAGCAACATAGGCCAAAAGTCAACAACAATTTCAAATCTCTAAAATCCTCAATTTTCATCCGATTCACTTGAAATTTGAATGGGATTTACAGATCGGCACACTGAATTCAAACACCAACTATTTTTGAGGTGAAAAACGATGCTCTACTGAGTGCTATTCCACTTTGTTCTGTTTTGCCAAGTGTCGCTCTATGAGTTGTTGCTCCATGAAAATATTTCACCTGTCTGTTTGTCCGCACAGAATAAATATGATTTTCTCTGCAACCTTTGGTCCGATTGACAGGAAATTTTCACCATAGGTGCAACTCCACATGTAGAATGTTTTAATGATAATTATGACGTCATATGTCACGTGGTTCGGCCGCCATCTTGGAAAAACCGAAAACATTTGCACCTCCATATCTCAGAAGGCGCTGAATAGAAAAAATTGGGATCAATGTAAAGAACGCTCCATGAGGAATAAAATATGTTAATGATGATGTCATCGGTGCCTCCATTATGACGTCATAATTCGACAAGTACAAAACTTCATCCGATCAAGATGAAATTTCTTGAGCATCATCTAGGAATAAATTAGTTTAGAAAAGAAATAATGACGTCGTCGGTCACGTGGTTCGGCCGCCATATTTGTTTGAACACAATATCCTTAAAAACCACTGAAAATACATCCTGGCGAGGGTTTGCAATCTCTGATTGCTCTTTTTTGTTATGATTGTTTTAGACTTGTGGCTGTTTGTACCATGGGACTGAATAAACGCAATATGTTCTAGCACCGCATGCCATGAGCGGAGATTGCTTTGCACAGCCCTACTTCACTTTACTCAAGGTTATTTACAAAGGAAGCAACATTTAAATGTTCAGCGAATTTTGACTGGGTGTGTTTTTCTTTGTGAATACAACCTGGATTGTGCTCTGTATGGCTCCATTTGTGATCTGTATGATCTGTATCTATTGTGCTCTGTATGATTGTGCTCCACCACTAAAGGTGGACGGAGGTTGTTTTCACCCACGTCTGTCTCTCTGTTTGTCTGCAAGCATGATATGTCAAGAGGTTGTGGACAGATTTGGATAAATCTTGGTGAACATGTTGGGTGTTTGACGAGGACAAATTGATTCGATTTTGGCGAAGATCTGGATTCGAAAATTTGTTTAAATTCTCAAGTGATTCTTCACCAAGAAGAACTTGAGGCCAAAACGATATATAGCGTGATGTTTTAAAAAGTTGTGGACGAGTTATGACCAGACAAGGTGGACGAGTTTGCTCGGTGACGAGAACAAGGCGATTTGATTTTGGTTCAGGTCCCGAAACAGATGCAGCCAATCGGTGGGATGCAGAACGTAGCTATTCAACTTGGTGGAGGTATGTGCTCTACCAAATGCAGTCGTAGTTATTCGTGTAAACAGATATTCTAATTTGTGTCGGTGAAGAACTTGATCACCATGACTAACAAATACCCGGCCGACGGATGGAATATTTCCTCGTTCCTGCAGAAGGCTTTGTCTGGGTCCTCAGTCCAGTTGCTCTCCCACCAGATATTATCCTTACTCTACATGATTCCAAAGTGGAGTTTTCACACTGGGCACATGAGATTTAATTTGGATGGAAGTTTAAATTACAGGATTTCTGGATAGATTGTATTATCACAATCATATTCAGTTTTGTTTTCAAATTTGGTTTTTGGAGTTGACAACACGATAGCACCGCTGATCCAACTCTAGAGTTTGCCACTGCATCATACTGCCCAGGAGAGAACATTTGTGCTGGCAGGTAAATTCCAATTGAGACTGGTTTGTGAAGGAAATTAAGACTGGAATGAAATCTTTCCATCGTATGAGCATCGACAACTTCAACTGCAGAATTTGTTGGTGTGACTATTTCCCTGGTAGCTGGCTAGCCATTCATGATCCTGGTAGTTTCCATTGAGGCCATCGAAGCCAAAGTGGCAGAGATTGGCAAGGCCTTGTTCCAGACGCAACTCCTTTGGAATGACAACTTTGTACTTCCTGATTTCAGAGACGATTGGTACGGTTCCAGAGCCGATATCTTGCAGGTATTTGTTGAAAACTTCACCTTCTGAGCCTTGAGAAGCATTGGCAACATATATTTAACTGTGAGCTCCAAAGGTTCCATATATTGCCACGAATGTGATGGTTTGAGAGTTGCTTCCACAATTTGTGCTCCACCAACATGTCACATTAAAGGCAGCATCTGCTTCCAGTCAAAAGAACTGTGAATCCCCTGAGATTTTTCAGCTTTGTCCTTCGATGAACAATCAACACACTCAGAGATGTAATGGTGGCCCATGGAGATTTCATCAATCGGCAAAAGGTGAGCTTCCTGCATCCGTTTTCCAGTGGAATCTCTTGTGAAGCTGCACAATGATTCTTCCTTGATATCCAAGGGTATGTTCAAGTGTAAATTAAGTGCCGGATCATTGTTCAACAAAGTAGCTGCTCCGCCTGACATTGCAATAGTCACGGCAATTCTTTTCTCTGATCTCACTTTGGCCAAGATCAAGTTTATTGGAAGTCTTTCCTGTTCCATTGGATGGTTTCAAATTGCATTGAAACAAAGTTCTTCCATCTTCTTCATTGACTGACGCAATCACTTTGTCAAATGCTTCTCTCTGCTGAGGATTGAGGGAGGGAATTTTTGGGGAAATGTTTTTCTGATGTTCTACATCAATTTGGTTTCTTCTCGAAAAACTCTGGGAATTTTTGCTTGAGTGGCAACTGCAGGATCAGGTTAGGAACCACCTTCAGAGGCCATTTTCCCTGCAGAGCAGTGTTTGGCCTTTTTGGGGCACCTTGGTCCCCTTTTTTGAAGCAATGTTTTATGGCCGGATGTCCTTCCTGCCTCCAACCCTGTTAGTCGCCTCTTGCGACACACAGGGAATTACCCGTGAACTGGTACTCAATTTGCCGACCTCGGAAGGAAGACAGGCTGAGTCAACCCCCCTGGTGTTAATTCAGCGATCGACCGGGATTCAAACCCAGGTTCCCAAGCCGGCACCCTAACCGCTAAGCCAACAGCAGGCTGTAGGATCAGGTAAGGGCAGTCCAAAATTTTGTTGCAAATCGAGACCTCGTTCAACACGTTCATGAATTTGCAACAGTATTGTATGTTTGATGACGTAACGCATTTCATGGAGTCTTTGTTGTTGCATCAGATCATACACCAGTTTGCTGCCACCTTTCCCAAATTGCAACCGGTTCAGTCGCGCTGCAGCAGATTATAAGAGTGGCAAAGATGTCATGCAGCTGTGGACCAAATTTGAGGATTGATGCCTTTCATTTCATCGCCTTGTCCTTTTCTGCATCATCTAACAGAAGGCCCAGCCTGACACGGGCTGCTTGCAGCGATTCACATTGCTCTCGTTGGCTGCAACCTCGATATGCAAAAATCTCCATCAATCATCAGGAGATATTGCTCCAGGCCTATGGTGTAGTAGCATGTGAAGGAAGTCAACCTCTGACTGGTGTCTGCTCAGGGAAGCGGTTGGAATTGTACCGTGTTTCTGCCGCAAACTTGTGATCTTCATCGAGATTCTAGAACACCTCACTTCCTCTGCCACATTTTCTTTCCTTGATTCCAGGTGTATCGCTTGAGTACATCCGGATAGGGAACGTTTTTTGCCTCGGTATCTCGCTGATTGAGTGGAAGGTAAGCAGTCAGTTATGTCACTGGTTGCCCCTGGTTCATCACATTTCCTGCTTCCCTCTCTGCAAACATGACAGACTGTCATCTGGTAATTGGCCGGATAACTTTTCATTTGCTGGCTTTCTGCCACGAACTGGGAACTGATAGACATCCCAAAAAGCTTCGCTTGCTGAGATGTACCTGGACCTGGTATTGATTGTTTCCATTTCATCATGAACATGTTTCTCGCCAGACCCACCACTGACTGTGACCACTCTGACCCTATCAAAATGTATTTGTACAGCTATTTGTACAGGAGTTATCAACTGTCTTGGACCATCATGGTGACTGTTCTTCCTGCCATTTGAAGTGTTCTTTGTCTGTATTCTGCAAACATCTTGTTGAACAATTGCTGCTTGCCTGAACGTCTTTGGAAACTCCTTGGCGCAATGTCTGCTCCCACCTTGACTTTCTATGCAAGGGCTTTCCATTTAATACTTTGTAGAATGAAGAACTAGTCTTGCTGATGAAGACTGGTGTCTATCTGCGTCCGTCGGCAGATGGGAAGGACTATAGATGATCGAGCTATGCTAACCGTCGCAGGAAGCAAGGAGAAGCTGCCATTCTGGTTTTAACCCTTAAACAGAGTGAAAAAACAAAGGGATAGTGCCAAGGGTTGATTATGGGATGGGGGTGTTGGTGGGGTCAGGGGTCAGAGCATATGGGGTGGGGAAGGGGAGGAGTTTGTTTTCAATGGTTAATGGTCAAGGCAATGGAAGAAAAGTGAAAATATTGGAGGAACCAAATGAATGGGTTTGTCGTTTGAAACCACATTTCAAATCTGGCCTCCAAAGCCAGTCGCCGACTGGGCATCCTCCGTCGTGCGAAGTCCTTCCTTGGCACACCTGAGCTCCTCACCACATACAAGGCTTTCATCCGCAGCTCAATGGAATACTGCTCTCCCCTCTGGGCTGGTGCTCCTGCCTCACACCTAGCTCGTCTTCACGCTGTTGAAACCAAAGCGTTCAGAATCATTGGAATCTCCCGCGATGACGCTATCTCCGAGGGCCTCTCACTCACTCACCGCAGGCAGGTTGGTGGTCTTTCCGTCTTCTACCGAATCCTCTCCGGCCTTGCCCCCCCATCTCTCTCTGGGCTCTGTCCCCCAAATATTCCTACAGGTTGCACAAGATCTGCCTGCAACCCTCTTATGGTTAAACTGCCAAAATCAAGACTCTCTGCTCACCTTCACTCCTTCATTCCTCTTTTCTCCTGCCTCTGGAACAAACTCCCTCACTCTCTTCAATCCCACTCCACCCTCCAGGTCTTTAAAACAGCTGTTCACCACCATTTCTTATCTTCCCCCATCCAAAACCTTGATCTTTTCTACCCCCGCTAATTTCACCCCAATTCCACTTTTTTGAAATACCAACTTCTGTCCTGGAAGTCATTGGTGTCCTTGTGTTTTATACTTCTCCCACCCCCCACCCCCCCTTCCCACGCCTCCTCCCCCCAAGCCCTCTCCCTCCCACACATCTCCCTGCTCTCAAATGTTGTGTTTGTGTGCTTCCCCTTCTCTCCCCATCTTGTCTTCCGCTCCCTCTTTTTATATATTTTGTTTGTCTGGTTGATTTGTTTGTGAAGTAAATGTTAGCTCTTTCACGAGCCTCGATTCAGTGTACAAAAAAGAAAAAAAAATGATTGGGTGAATTAAAAACTTTAAAACTTTAAACTTTAACTTTAAAAAACTTTTAACTTTAAACTTTAACTTTAATTTTAACTTATTAATTTTTTAATAATTATTAATTATTAACTTTAATTTTTAATTTAATTTAATTTTTAACTTTTAATTAAGTTAAAATTAAGTTAATTAAGTTAATTTTTAAATTAAATTTTAAATAAATTAAATTTAAGTTAAATTAAAAATTAAGTTAATTTTAACTTTAAAATTAACTTTAACTTTAACTTTAACTTTAACTTTAAAAAAAAACTTTTTAAAAAACTTAAAACTAAAACTTAAAAAAAATAAAACAAAGCAACTTTAAAAATTGCTAAAAAATAAAATAGTGAATAAAATGCATAATTAAAATAAGGGGAAAAATCACTTCTTTCATTTAGTTCTTCCATCGCTTCCAACTTTTTTTTTTGTATACGTAGTCAAGGCTCATGGAAGAGCTAGTATTCGTACACTGAATGGATCAGGATGCGACAGGACAAAAGTAACAGGAAAGAGAGAGAGGGGGGCTGGGGGGGAGAGAAGGGGAAACACCAACAGCAGCTCTGAGACCAAGACGGGGATGCAGACAAACAGTGGGTGTGGGGAGGAATGCGGGACAGGAGAGGAGTATGCATGGGGTGGACAAGAGGCCAAGGTTACAGAGGGGAACTCTGAGGAGGGAAAACTTGAAATTTGGAAGAGGTATTGGGGTCGGGGTGGGGTTGGTCGACAAGGAGGGTAGAACCCGAAGGGGTTGCTGCGAGACTATCTTAACGTGTCTGTGTGTGTCTGTGTCTATATTTTTTCCACTTAAAAAAATGTTTTTCTCTTCAACCACTTGTCCGGCAATTGCAAAACTTTCAACATATGAGGGACTCCCCATGGAGAATATTTTATTGATAGGTTACATGGTACGGCGGCCATATTGGATGAAACAAAACATTTGGACATATTTTCCTCAGAAACCATTCAACGGAAAAATTTAAACCTGGTATTTTTCATTAACTCCCCATGGCATATCAGTATGAACGACAACCGGATTTAGATTCGGAAGGGGTCTTGGTTTCTGCTTTTTCTGTGCTAGATCCTCTGGAGTTGCGTCCCGAGACGAGACGCCGCACTGCATTGCTGGTGATGTATGGCATCAGCAGCTGGAAGGTCACGTACCTGCATTAGTCTGGCACCTACACTAGTAGCCCACTCATCATCTCTCACCTGAAATTCATCTAACAGAGTTCGTTTTGCACCTTTTGTCACTACTGTATGAACTTCCGTTCCTCTTTTCCTTGTGTGTTCCGCAAAAGACGATCTGTTTTGAAGCTGAAAGGTTTATCTGATGACCGGCGTTTACACCTGGTTGTGGTACTTGTATCCCATGTGCTTCTGTTTGCTTTTGCTGTATTCGAAGGATGACATTCCTGATGGGCCGTTTGTCCTGGCTCTGTTCTGATATCATCTCTCTGTTGGCTCCACATACACGAGTGGCCCACTCATCATCGAGATGGAAATACCAGGGGCCAAACGTAGTTTATATTTTTGATTAAGCTATTTGTGTGGAACACACAAAAACATGCTGGATTGTCGGAGCTGTAGCTTTGTGTCTGAAAGTAGGTCACCAGATCCACCAGAATGCCGAGTACATGTGTATCTTATTTTAATGGAGCAATCGTATATGGTTATGTCGTTATGTCGCTATGTTTGTCGTTATGCTTATATGCGACGAAAACGTCTTCTTAGTCTTCAAATAATATTAGCACCCTCTTCATTGACCCTCTTAATTATTTATGTTTAGACTGCTGAGACCCTCAGACCTTTGATGACCCTTTAATTCCCCCAAGACCCTTAAGACAACCAAGACCCCTGAATACCCAAAATACCCTTAAAGACCCAAAAGACCCTGAAGCCCACAAAGACACCGAAGACCCAAAACACACCAAAGTCCCAAAATACCCTTGAAGGCCCAAAGGATCAACAATACCCTGAAGACCCAAATTTACCTGAAGACCCAACACACCCCAAAGAATCAAAAGACCCCAAAGACCCAAAATACCCCGAAAACCCAAAACACCCTGAAGACCCAAAACACCCTGAAGCCACCAAAGACCCTTAAATACACCAAAGACCCAAAAGACCCTGAAGACCCCAAAGACCCAAAACACCCCCACAGACTAAAAAAACCCTTAAAGGTCCAGAGGATCCAAAAGACCCTGAACCCAAATGGCCCTGAAGACACAAAAGACCCAAAAGACACCGAAATGGTCAAATATGCCTATCCCTCTGAAACGATGAGTGGTGAGGCACGCGGAGCCCGCCGAGTCACGCTAGTGCATATAATTGAGAAAATGCCTTGGACAATAGTGTCATTGTATGACTTTCACGAGGAGACAAATGCCGTAAAACTTGAAGGTTGTCTTTCGTATTCCTACTGGACCACCACCCACTCCTCGGTTCCCCCTTTGTGTGGCTGCTGCTTGCTCAGATTTTAAAACTTTCTGAATTTTAACTGTCATCTCAGATTGTGTCGTCTGTCCCACAGCAGTGTTGTTCATCTCATTCCACTGAAATAACTGGGAAAAGCAGTTAGAAATGGTGACGTGACCAATATTTTGATAACTGGAGTTAACCAATTTATGGCCGCCATCTTGGATTGGGTCATGTGACCTCAAAATAAAACTATTTTGACAGTTCACTATTATATATCCGTCCAACAACTGTGCCAATTTTCAAACCGATCGGTAACAATTTGGGCTTTTACTTCAGTAATAAAGGCTTTTCTTTGAATTTCACTGTTGTTTTGGACGCCATCTTGAATCGACCCACATTTGGACACGGACACTGAACAATTCTGACTTGTCCATCATATGTTTTTATGACCTAAAGATATCATGTGTTGGAAAAAACATCATGTTTAGCCCCTCAGTGGCAGCAACAAGTGAAAGTTCAGGTCCAAGCGCATGGACTATATCGGTTGCTAATGACGACGTCATCGGTGAAGTGGTATTCCAGCCATAATTGTTTGAATTGAAATGCTTGTCCGAAAAATCGTAAAAAATCTTCTCCAAAACCGCTTAACAAATCGATGTGAAACTTCATCCATATTATCGACTCGACATGGGGGTTGGTAGTTTGCAGTTTTTTTTCATATTCAACTTCATTGCCCCAATTTTACCTTGATGTGCACAGCATTAGATGTTAAATATCCTAATAATCAATAAAGCTACGGATGTCAATGTATGTGACATGATAGGGTGCATGGATGATACGGCTATGTGGCCCATGATAGTAGCGTGTTCAGTTAACCATGGTATTTCTGTCCAGAATGAGCGAGTGCTGTTCTAGTTTTAATTTATGTATCACTCTTGACTTTTAAGTTTGACTCAGTCTCACCGGAGATCAACCCCCATCCTTATCCCTTCTCCCTCTATTGTTCAGACAAAGGGTTAATTCTGGAAACGTCACAATCCTCGCTTCCCATGGAGACTAACATACCTCGATGAATGTCCTGTTGATTTTATCTCTTGGATTGATGTTTTTGCTTTGTTAGTGACCCTGAGCTCTGTTGTTTGTGGGTTGGATGAACACAACTTGGGGGTAGGTTTCATGGTTCACAACTTGGGGGTAGGTTTCATGGTTCACAACTTGGGGGTAGGTTCCATGGTTCACAACTTGGGGGTAGGTTTCATGGTTCACAACTTGGGGGTAGGTTCCATGGTTCACAACTTGGGGGTAGGTTTCATGGTTCACAACTTGGGGGTAGGTTTCATGGTTCACAACTTGGGGGTAGGTTTCATGGTTCACAACTTGGGGGTAGGTTTCATGGTTCACAACTTGGGGGTAGGTTTCATGGTTCACAACTTGGGGGTAGGTTTCATGGTTCACAACTTGGGGGTAGGTTTCATGGTTCACAACTTGGGGGTAGGTTTCATGGTTCATAACTTGGGGGTAGGTTTCATGGTTCACAACTTGGGGGTAGGTTTCATGGTTCACAACTTGGGGGTAGGTTTCATGGTTCACAACTTGGGGGTAGGTTTCATGGTTCATAACTTTGGGGTAGGTTTCATGGTTCACAACTTGGGGGTAGGTTTCATGGTTCACAACTTGGGGGTAGGTTTCATGGTTCACAACTTGGGAGTAGGTTTCATGGTTCATAACTTGGGGGTAGGTTTCATGGTTCACAACTTGGGGGTAGGTTTCATGGTTCACAACTTGTGGGTAGGTTTCATGGTTCATAACTTTGGGGTAGGTTTCATGGTTCACAACTTGGGGGTAGGTTTCATGGTTCACAACTTGGGGGTAGGTTTCATGGTTCACAACTTGGGAGTAGGTTTCATGGTTCATAACTTGGGGGTAGGTTTCATGGTTCACAACTTGGGGGTAGGTTTCATGGTTCACAACTTGTGGGTAGGTTTCATGGTTCATAACTTTGGGGTAGGTTTCATGGTTCACAACTTGGGGGTAGGTTTCATGGTTCACAACTTGGGGGTAGGTTTCATGGTTCACAACTTGGGGGTAGGTCTCATGGTTCACAACTTGTGGGTAGGTTTCATGGTTCATAACTTGGGGGTAGGTTTCATGGTTCATAACTTGGGGGTAGGTTTCATGGTTCACAACTTGGGGGTAGGTTTCATGGTTGAGCTCCAATAAAATATTTTTGAGTGCGATTTTGCAAGTGGAAGTTGCTGCACATTCCCTTTGCTCGAATGAGGGAAGATACACATAACTTTATCTTCTTCTCTTTTTAACGGCCACAATTATTCCTACCTTCGTGTGGGGTTGGCCCAGATGTTTAGATGAAGTCTTTCACGAACCGGCTGGCCAGGCCTCACATTTAATACGCCGGGACAGGAATTTGTAATTTGTTGAGGGTGCCGGTGATATCTCGTCCACTCATTGGGATCTTTAATGACCACCATCAGGCAGATGGGACACCCAGTTTAACATCCATCGGAGGGATGGCACACACATTGATGAATCATCTTGCCTGTGAAACACCAGGCCGACAGTATATAGCTGGGTTGGGATTCGAACACAGGTGAGTGTGCGTACCTGTAAGTGGCCTGTCACCTCCGTTACATTAACTTTTTATACCTTTTTGTATAATTTTGCATCTTAAGCATTCTGACAAGGAAAGAGGGCTCACTGCTGCCCTCTATTGTCACCTGCAGCATGCTCCACTGGATAGTCAGCACAAGCCAGGAGAGCAGAAAACTCGCTCATGGATTTGTTTTGGTTGTGAAATCTCCTGTGGTTTGGAATTTTCAAACATATATATATATATATATACACACACACACACACACACACACACACACACACACACACACACACACACACACACACACACACACACACACGCACGCATACACACACACGCCCACACACGCCCACACACACACGCCCACACACGCCCACACACGCCCACACATCCACACACACACACACACACAAAGCCTTTGATATTGTCCCACATTCATGGATGATACAATGCATGCAATTCGACAAGATCAACGCCCAGCAATGATAGAGTCAGCAATGGAGTTTTGGAATACCACATTGATATTACAGCATTCGGAAGGAGAGATCGAAATACCAGGAGTGAAGATACGTCGAGGAATCTTCCAGAGAGACAGCCTTGCACCACTCCTGGTGTGCCTGGCCCTGGAACCACTGAGCAACCTTATTAATGAGCAAGGACATGGAAACACCTGACATCAAATCAGAGAATGTCAAGGCCAAAGGCCAAAGATGAGGCCCAAGGCCACGACACGAATGTTTTGGAGAAGTTTTTTTTACGATTTTTCGGATAACGATTTCAATTCGACCAATTATGGCTGGAATACCACTTCACAGATGACATCATTAACAGCCGATATATTCCATGATCTCGGACCTGAAATTTTACCTGTTGCTACCTCTGAGGGGCTGAACATGATGTTTTTTCAAACACATGATATCTTTAGGTCATAAAAACATATGATGGACAAGTCAGAATTGTTCAGTGTCCGTGTCCAAGACACCACACGAATGGCTTTAAGGAAATGGTGAGACTGAGTCAATTAGATAAGTGTAGGATCTGCAAGGTAGAAACAGAAAGTACGAGCCACCTATCGGGATGTAAAGAACTCATGTCAGAACAGCTGTACACCCAAAGGCACAACAAGGTATGTCGAGTAATCCACTGGCGTATCTGCAAAAGTCTCAATATCCCAGTTCCAGAAAACTCATGGAAACATGAACCAAAAGCAATAACTGAAAACACGCAATTAATGTTCACCTATGACCTAATGATCCCATCAAGCGTGAACATAGAAAACAAAGCATTGCGACCGGACATAGTCCAGAGGTACAAAAAAAGAAAAGAAGGCATTGCTAATTGAGGTGTCAGTACCCACTACCCAGCGATTGAGGCTTACACTACAATGGGGCCTGGTCCTAATAGGGGCCCATAATTATTCCTTCAACTTTTTGTTTCATATAATGATTGTTTGTGAGGATGAAACACCAGGAGCAGTTTATTTGGTGTCTCAAGCCATGTCATTGTCATGGGGAGTAACAGCTGCCCTCGTAAAATAAACTACTGTGGGAACAACTTGCATCATGATAATTGCCCACACAATTATCACATTGCCCACATTGCCCACACCCCATCCGGAAGAAGTGAGTTAAGAAATGAATCCGCATCGAGGAATAAGTGAATAACACCTCAAAGCCGCTTAAGCACGTTTTGGTATCCATGGAAACATGGATGGAAACATGACACGATTTGGTATCCATGGAAATCTCCACGCATGGCTGGCGGACTTCCTCTCTAGTCGTAGTCATCGTGTGGCCCTGAATGGGTTTCTCTCATCTCCTCTTCCTGTTCAGGCTGGAGTTCCCCAAGGCAGTGTTCTGGGCCCTGTGCTTTTTCTGGTCTTTATCAATGATCTCCCCGACTCTCTGGAAAATCCTCTCTATCTCTTTGCTGATGACTCCACTCTCTGTCGCTCCATTCTTCATCCCTCAGATCGGCAGTCTGCAGCCTCCTCACTCTCTGAAGACCTGGACAAAATCACAGACTGGGCAAACAAATGGAACATGTCTTTCAATCCTGACGAATCTCACTCTCACTGCACTACCGGTCAAACATTTTAGAACACCCCAATTTTTCCAATTTCCAGTTGTAATTTACGCAGTTTAATGTCTCAATGTACTCTGAAATTAAGCATAGAACAAATAAACAACTGGAGATAAAAAAGAAATCATAGAATCATTTTGTTTAACAAAATTTAATTTAAATTTTTGCCTCAGCAAAGTCACCACCTTTTGCAGATATAACCGCCGAACACACTCGTGGCATTCTTTGTACAATGGAAATCAAATATTGTTCGGGAAGTTCTTCCCAACACTGTTGCAGAAGTTCCCACAAATGTGTTGCACTTGTAGGTTGCTTTGCTTTCACCCTTCTGTCCAGTTCATCCCAAACCAGCTCGATGGGGTTTAAGTCTGAAGACTGTGCTGGCCACTCCATGATTTGAAAGTTGCCGTCTTGTTCTTTTCCTCGAAGGTAGTTTTGACATGGCCTGGAGGTGTGTTTAGGGTCATTATCTTGCTGTAGGATGAACCCCTGACCAACTGGGCGTATACCAGAGGGTATTGCATGGCGCTGCAAAATGCTGTGGTAGCCCTTTTGGTTCAGGGTGCCAATCACTCTGTGCAAGTCGCCGACTCTGGATGCAGCAAAAGAGCCCCAGACCATCACGCTTCCTCCTCCATGTTTGACAGTTGGTGTCACACACTGAGGAACCATCCTTTCGCCTACTCGATGGTGTACAAAAACCCTGCGTGATGAACCAAAGATTTCAAATTTTGATTCTTCAGTCCATAAGACCCCCTTCCAGTCTTTAGTAGTCCACTGGCGGTGCTTCATGGCCCAGGCAAGCCTCTTTTTCTTTTTTGCCATCTTAGCAATGGCGTTCTTACTGCCACTCGACCTGTCAAACCTGCAGCTCGAAGTCTTCTCTTCACAGTTGAAACTGAGACTTCCTTACTTCGACCAGTGTTAAGCTGTGCTTGAAGCTGTTGTCCTGTGAGTCACCTATCACGCAAGCTGTTGACTCTCATAAACTTATCTTCTGAATCTGTTGTGGCTTTGGGTCTGCCAGACCTCTTCCTGTCAGTTTCCTCCAGTTTCCAATATACTACTTCCTGCAGTGCAATATTGTTCAAATAATGCTTCAGAGGGTGTAATAACAGTCTGTTCCAATACTGCTTTTATACAGACAGGGGGTTTGTAATCAAGTAATCAGCAGAGGTTGGGACACCTGTAGGAATTGTTTGCATCAACTTTCAAGGCTTAATTTACTTACATTGCTGCAGAACAGCTGTAAGGTGTTAACCCATTACTTGGTCCCTGAAGAAGGCCTTTTTTTTTTACAATATAACTGTGCATTTACATTATTTTCCCGTTTTTGCTAACCTAAACTTTTTTTTAAACCTCGAGCAGTTTACTGCTTACCTTTGAACCATTTCAGGTTATTCACTGGACATTAAACTGCGTAAATTTCAATAAAAACTGGAAAAATTGAGGCGTTCTAAAACTTTTGACTGGTTGTGTCTGTCTTTCCGAAAAGACCGTCTGGACAACCCTCCCATCTACTTTCTCAACAATCCTCTCCATGAAGTTCTGTCACTCAAGCTTTTGGGTCTCACTATCTGCCATGATCTTTCCTGGGAAAACCACATTTCCAAGCTGGCCTCCAAAGCCAGTGGCCGACTGGGCATCCTCCGTCGTGCGAAGTCCTTCCTCGGCACACCTGAGCTCCTCACCACATACAAGGCTTTCATCCGCAGCTCAATGGAATACTGTTCTCCCCTATGGGCCGGTGCTCCTGCCTCACACCTAGCTCGTCTTCACGCTGTTGAAACCAAAGCTTTCAGAATCATTGGAATCTCCCGCGATGAAGCTAACTCCGAGGGCCTTTCACTCACTCACCGCAGGCAGGTTGGTGGTCTTTCTGTCTTCTACCGACTCCTCTCCGGCCTTGCTCCCCCAGCTCTCTCTGGGCTCTGTCCCCCAAATATTCCTACAGGTCGCACAAGATCTGCCTGCAACCCTCTTATGGTTAAACTGCCAAAATCTAGGCTCTTTGCTCACCTTCACTCCTTCATTCCTCTTTTCTCCCACCTCTGGAACAAACTCCCCCACTCTCTTCAATCCCACTCCTCCCTCCAGGTCTTTAAAACAGCTGTTCACCACCATCTCTTATCTTCCCCCATCCAAAACCTTGATATTTTCTACCCCCGTTAATTTCACCCCAAATTCACTTTTTTGAAATTCCAACTTCTTTCCTGGAAGTCCTAGCAGTGTCCATGTGTTTCAACATACACGATACATTACTCGATCCCTCCGGGGGAAACCCAGGCAGAGTGTAAGCAATATACTCACTTGAGGGCTGAACACAGATGCGTTATAATAAACCAGTGTAAAGCAATTTTTAAAAAAAATAATAAGTGCACGTGTAAACACGTAAGTTTGTGTTGTTGACAACAAATCACGTTATAAACAACCTCAACAAAACAGACCAGATCATAATCTTCAGACTTCAGAATCAGACCAGATCGAGGCCTGAAGACCAATTATCTGAATTATTTTTTAATATTTTTTTACCCAAACACAGCCCTCGGCCTGCCTGTGGATGATAGATGAGGCCATGCAAAGTTTGTTTGCACTGGTTCCTGCATGGTCTGAATGCATAAATGAACAAACACAAACAAACAAACAAACTTTTTTCTTATATTATATGCTGTATATACCCGTATGTTATTAAAGTACCTAATTGACCTCCAATTTCCAAATTAAATGTGACATTCAATACAGTGACCTACAGTGACCAAATTTGCTCAATTATGAAGGTTGCAAATTCACTCCTTGATTTAAATTTTGGACTGAGGGAAGGGTAAAGTTGGGGTTTGGGGATGGGAGAATTTGTACTGTTTGCCCACTGCCCCCCCCCCTCCCAACACTCCCCACATCTCCCAAACCATGCAAAATACAAATATCCCCAGCCTTTCATCCTTCCTTCCTTTTCAATCCAAATCCTATTTATCAAAACTTGACAAAAGCTTTGAAATTGTGAAGTTGTAGATGAATGAAGCGGACGATGTGAGGAGCACAGTCTGCGTCACTAATGCCTATTCTGGGCCTAAAGGAAGAGGGTAGAGCAGATTAGGCTATCTATGGAGGAAGCAACATCCACCATGACGCTCACATTCTCATGCATCCTCAGCCGCTTCGTACATCCCTTCCACCGACTTGGTGGAAAAAATACCCATCCATCGTCCACGAATGCCTGATAATGGCTACCTTACAAAAGCCTGTCGCCACACATACTCCCACTGATATTAGGCGAGTGATGAGGTCGCATCGTCTGTGCTGAAGCCATGGGAATGCTTGTACCGGTGTTTGCCTGGTTCGTTGTTGGCGGAGTGGCATGGCCCACCGGTAACCACGTGCAAGGTGAGCCCACCACCCACCTGCATCACACGCATCCTTTCACACCGAACTGTATCGGTTTAATATGATACTTGTTTTCCCGATTGATGTTGTTGCCCTGTAGTTTTTATAGAGATTATGAATGAATGAATAAGGCAATAAGGCTAATGTTAAGTCATTTTACACTGGGCTTACATTGATTGCATTACAGGAAGTACTGTGTTTATGCTAAAATTGGTTTGCTGTTGTTGCAACAAAAAGGCCCCAAAACAGGTTTCTTGGGATTATGTTCATAAGGACAAACATTTGTGAAATCCTGGGGATAATGCTTTTGGTGGTGGAGGGACTAGGCCATGCGGTATATACCCCTCCCAATCCCCCACTATGTTAACCTCAGTATATACCCCTCCCAATCCCCCACTATGTTAACCTCGGTATATACCCCTCCCAATCCCCCACTTTGTTAACCTCGGTATATACTCCTCCCAATCCGCCACTATGTTAACCTCGGTATATACCCCCACTTTGTTAACCTCGGTATATACACCTCTCAATCCCCCACTTTGTTAACCTCGGTATATACCCCTCCCCAACTCCCACTTTGTTAACCTTGGTATATACCCCTCTCATTCCCCCACTTTGTTAACCTCGGTATATACCCCTCCCCATCTCCACTTTGTTAACCTTGGAATATACCCCTCTCATTCCCCCACTTTGTTAACCTCGGTATATACCCCTCCCAATCTCCCACTTTGTTAACCTCGGTATATATCCCTCCCAATCTCCCACTTTGTTAACCTCGGTATATACCCCTCCCAATCCCCCACTTTGTTAACCTTGGTATATACCCCTCCCAATCCCCCACTTTGTTAACCTTGGTATATACCCCTCCCAATCCCACACTTTGTTAACCTCAGTATATACCCCTCCCAATCTCCCATTTTGTTAACCTCGGTATATACCCCTCTCATTCCCCCACTTTGTTAACCTCGGTATATACCCCTCCCAATCCCCCACTTTGTTAACCTCGGTATATATCCCTCCCAATCCCCCACTATGTTAACCTTGGTATATACCCCTCCCAATCCCCCACTTTGTTAACCTCGGTATATACTCCTCCCAACCCGCCACTATGTTAACCTCGGTATATACCCCTCTCAATCCCCCACTTTGTTAACCTCAGTATATACCCCTCCCAATCTCCCACTTTGTTAACCTCGGTATATACCCCTCTCATTCCCCCACTTTGTTAACCTCGGTATATACCCCTTCCAATCCCCCACTATGTTAACCTCGGTATATACCCCTCCCAATCCCCCACTATGTTAACCTCGGTATATACCCCTCCCAATCCCCCACTATGTTAACCTCGGTATATACCCCTCCCAACCCCCCGCTATGTTAACCTTGGTATATACCCCCACTTTGTTAACCTCGGTATATACCCCTCTCAATCCCCCACTATGTTAACCTCAGTATATACCCCTCCCAATCCCCCACTTTGTTAACCTCGGTATATACCCCTCGCAATCCCCCACTTTGTTAACCTCGGTATATACCCCTCCCAATCCCCCACTTTGTTAACCTCGGTATATACCCCTCCCAATCCCCCACTATGTTAACCTTGGTATATACCCCTCCCAATCCCCCACTTTGTTAACCTCGGTATATACCCCTCTCAATCCCCCACTTTGTTAACCTCGGTATATACCCCTCACAATCCCCCACTTTGTTAACCTCGGTATATACCCCTCCCAATCCCCCACTTTGTTAACCTCGGTATATACCCCTCACAATCCCCCACTTTGTTAACCTCGGTATATACCCCTCCCAATCCCCCACTTTGTTAACCTCGGTATATACCCCTCTCAATACCCCACTTTGTTAACCTCGGTATATACCCCTCCCAATCCCCCACTTTGTTAACCTCGGTATATACCCCTCCCAATCCCCCACTTTGTTAACCTTGGTATATACCCCTCCCAATCCTCCACTTTGTTAACCTCGGTATATACCCATCCCAATCCCCCACTTTGTTAACCTTGGTATATACCCCTCACAATCCCCCACTTTGTTAACCTCGGTATATACCCCTCCCAATCCCCCACTTTGTTAACCTTGGTATATACCCATCCCAATCCCCCACTTTGTTAACCTCGGTATATACCCCTCCCAATCCCCCACTTTGTTAACCATGGTATATACCCCTCCCAATCCCCCACTTTGTTAACCTCGGTATATACCCCTCCCAATCCCCCACTTTGTTAACCTCGGTATATACCCCTCCCAATCCCCCACTTTGTTAACCTCGGTATATACCCCTCCCAATCCCCCACTTTGTTAACCTTGGTATATACCCCTCCCAATCCTCCACTTTGTTAACCTCGGTATATACCCCTCCCAATCCCCCACTTTGTTAACCTTGGTATATACCCATCACAATCCCCCACTTTGTTAACCTCATCCTCTTCATTCATCCTGTTGGCGCGTCCAATTGTCCCACTGTTGGTGCGTTACCCTCTACCCTCTGTCCCTGATCTTCCATGAGCCTCGATTTTGCATAACAAAACTATTAAGGGGTCAGTGGTGGTATTGACGCTGGTACTATTGACCTAGTGCAGGACCCTCATCGCAGGTCATGAATGTTTTTTATGCCAGAATTAATCCTGGACCCTTATTGCTACTCACCGCAAGATACACAAGTTACCGCAGAGTATCCATGAGAGTAGAACGCTCACCGGTAAGGAAATAAAACAAGAATGTACCTACTCAACCACCACTGGTATTTATGAGTTTGGAGGCCCCATAGTGGTGTCGCCATGATATTTCTCATTTGTACTCGGTTTGGATGTGGCCATAAAATAAATAATCATTGACATATCCTCTTGTGGTATTCCGAAATCTATACCATAAGAGAGATGCCTGTCTGTCTGTGTGTCGCCATTTTCTCAGAGATGGCCAGACTGATATTCGTCGAACTTTCAGAGGTTCATCAGTGAGTGTCGGGGAGTATTTTTGGCAATAATTTGTTTTTGAAAACTTTGACAAAAAGTTGCATTTTAATTTTAAACTTTTAATTTTAAATTAATTTTAATTTTATTTTAATATTTTTAATTTTAATATTTTAATTAAATTAATTAAAATATTTTAATAATTTTAAATTTAAATTTTAAACCAAATTTTATTTTAATTTTAGTTTTTTATTTAAGACAATAATTTTCTTTTTAAACCACTCTATAGTGCCAAATCCTTTGTATCTATGTGAAAGGTAATATTAAATGATCCCCAACCCCATTCTTTAGTGGGTGCAGGGAAGTGTTTTATGCCCTTACAATTTTTTTTTAGAAAAGAAACCCCAATTTTCTGATTTCCTCAAAATGCCAACAGGATTAGACCAGCACCGGGCAACGCGGCACACTCTGCTAGGCATTAGACCAGCACTGGCCAACGCGGCACACCTCTACTAGGGATTAGACGAGCACCGGACAACGCGGCACACCTCTGCTAGGGATTAGTCCAGCATCGGGCAACGCGGCACACCTCTACTAGGGATTAGACCAGCACCGGGCAACATGGCACACCTCTACTAGGGATTAGACGAGCACCGGACAACGCGGCACACCTCTGCTAGGGATTAGTCCAGCATCGGGCAACGCGGCACACCTCTACTAGGGATTAGACCAGCACCGGACAACACGACACACCTCTGCTAGGGATTAGACCAGCACCGGGCAACACGGCACACCTCTACTAGGGATTAGACCAGCACCGGGCAACACGGCACACCTCTACTAGGGATTAGACGAGCACCGAGCAACACGGCACACCTCCACTAGGGATTAGACCAGCACCGGGCAACGCGGCACACCTCCACTAGGGATTAGACGAGCACCGGGCAACGCGGCACAGCTCTGCTAGGGATTAGTACAGCACCGGGCAACGTGGCACACCTCTACTAGGGATTAGACCAGCACCGGGCAATGCGGCACACCTCCACTCGGGATTAGACCAGCACCGGGCAACACGGCACACCTCTACTAGGGATTAGACCAGCACCGGGCAACACGGCACACCTCTGCTTGGGATTAGACCAGCACCGGGCAACACAGTACACCTCTGCTAGGGATTAGACCAGCACCGGGCAACACGGCACACCTCTGATAGGGATTAGACCAGCACCGGGCAACGCGGCACACCTCTGCTAGGGATTAGACCAGCACAGGGCAACGTGGCACACCTCTGCTAGGGATTAGACCAGCACCAGGTAACGCGGCACACCTCTGCTAGGGATTAGACTAGCACCGGGCAACACGGCACACCTCTGCTTGGGATTAGACCAGCACAGGGCAACACGGCACACCTCTGCTAGGGATTAGACCAGCACCGGGCAACGTGGCACAACTGTGCTAGGGATTAGACCAGCACCGGGCAACGCGGCACACCTCTGCTAGGGATTAGACCAGCACCGGGCAACGTGGCACACCTCTACTAGGGATTAGTCCAGCACCGTCCAACGCGGCACACCTCTACTAGGGATTAGTCCAGCACCGGGCAATGCGGCACACCCCTACTAGGGATTAGACAAGCACCGGGCAACGCGGCACACCTCTACGAGGGATTAGACCAGCACCGGGCAACACGGCACACATCTACTAGGGACTAGACCAGCACCGGGCAACACGGCACACACTCTGCCAGGGATTAGACCAGCACCGGGCAATGCGGCACACCTCTGCTCAGGATTAGACCAGCGCCGGGCAACACGGCACACCTCTGCTCGGGATTAGACCAGCACCGGGCAAAACGGCACACCTCTGCTAGGGATTAGACCAGCACTGGGCAATGCGGCACACCTCTACTAGGGAGTAGACCAGCACCGGGCAACACGGCACACCTCTGCTAGGGATTAGACCAGCACAGGGCAACACGGCACACCTCTGCTAGGGATTAGACAAGCACCGGGCAACGCGGCACACCTCTGCAAGGGATTAGACCAGCACCGGGCAACGCGGCACACCTCTGCTAGGGATTAGACAAGCACCGGGCAACGCGGCACACCTCTACTAGGGATTAGTCCAGCACCGGGCAACGCGGCACACCTCTACTAGGGATTAGATGAGCACCGGGCAACGCGGCACACCTCTACGAGGGATTAGACCAGCACCGGGCAACACGGCACACCTCTACTAGGGATTAGACCAGCACCGGGCAACACGGCACACCTCTGCTAGGGATTAGACCAGCACCGGGCAACGCGGCACACCTCTACTAGGGATTATTCCAGCACCGGACAACGTGGCACACCTCTACTAGGGATTAGTCCAGCACCGGGCAATGCGGCACACCTCTACTGGGGATTAGACGAGCACCGGGAAACGCGGCAAACCTCTGCTAGTAAGTTTACAAGCATGAACCTGGACATCTTATTTTATCGGTTCATCAGATTACTTAATTCATTTGAGATAACTCCGAGGATTCAAAGATTCATTGGAATCTCCCGCGATGAAGCTAACTCCGAGGGCCTTTCACTTACTCACCGCATTCAGGTTGGTGGTCTTTCCGTCTTCTACCGACTCCTCTCCGGCCTTGCTCCCCCAGCTCTCTGGGCTCTGTCCCCCAAATATTCCCACAGTTCGCACAAGATCTGCCTGCAACCCTCTTATGGTTAAACTGCCAAAATCAAGACTCTCTGCTCACTTTCACTCCTTCATCCTCTTTTCTCCCGCCTCTGGGGTCTGGAACAAACTCCCTCACTCTCTTCAATCCCACTCCTTCCTCCAGGTCTTTAAAACAGCTGTTCACCACCATCTCTTTTCTTCCCCTATCCAAAACCTTGATCTTTTCTACCTCCGCTAATTTCACCCCAAATCCACTTTTTTAAAATACCAACTTCTTTCCTGGAAGTCCTTGCAGTGTCCTTGTGTTTTATACTCGTTCCAGCCCCCCCCCCCTTCCCACTCCTCCTCCCCCCAAGCCCTCTCCCTCCCACAGATCTTCCGATGTCCCTGCTCTCAAATGTTGTTTTTGCGTGCTTCCCCTTCTCTCCCCATCTTGTCTACCGCTCCCCTTATTTTGTGTTTTGTGTGTCGGTTTGACTTTTTGTGTGATTAATGTTAGCTCTTTCACGAGCCTCGATCTTGTATACAACGAAAAAAAAAAAAAAAAAAATGTCGAGTAATGGAGAATTATCACCAACACCTTGGAGAAATTCCAAATTCCTGTTCAAACCATTTCCAGTCGAACGTCAAGCCTGGCCAGCCAGTTCGTGAAAGACTTGGGTCAAAACCTACCCCGAGGCTGATCCCACAAGTCGGTGGGATTAATTGGTATTTTTTGTAGTATAGCAGCAGTAATAATATATAATCGTGGCAGAAGATAATAGATGAACAATTTATGATTTACTCTTGTGAAAATGGACCAGACAGGAATTCAATACAACAACTGGTGATTCTGATGTAGCTTCGACAGAAACTTTCAGTTTGTCAGTTTGAAAGTATTTAAATGTAAATATAATTTTTAACGATTTTAAATATCATTCCGCACTCTATAGGTATATATCTTGTAGTTGAATCACACCAATGGGATGACAGTGTGAGGGGATGCACTTTGTGACAGAAGTTAAAACAGACTCGGATTGGATGGACTGAATATGTTCCGTCGGCCTGTCAAGCTGCCAGGCAAGCCGAGGACCAGGCCAAGGCTCTTTATCTGTAACCAATGAATTTTCAATCCTCCATTCGTGTCTCACATAATTTTTAGAGACACCGGTGACAATCTCATTTTCTATACTTTCTGTGCGCCTGACATTTTGTTTATTTATTTATTTTAGACAATCTCCCGCTAGATTGTTTTGGCATTCCTTCAATATGGATTCCCTGTTTGCTGCAACAATGTCTTCCTGTTGTTGCGAGTTTATCATTTATTGGGGTTCTCTTTGACAGCAAAGACTGCATCTCATGTTTACTAATGAGGGTGGCTGGGAGACTGCAGACGTTCATCCTCCCCTACCGGCGTCCGCCATTCACCCCGTCAATGACCCCGAGCAGCAAAACTCCATTTCGAGGCTGTGGCCGCCCGATATAGTTATTATAGTGAGTTACAATTTTGTAGCAGGTTGCTCTCTCAAGCGTTGCAACGTCATTGCAGTGGCTAGTGGAAAAATGTACAAGTAGAGGAAGATCTTACCAGACTTACAGTGCATTCAGAAAGTATTCAGACCCCTTCACTTTTTTCACATTTTGTTATGTTGCAGCCTTTTGCTGAAATCGTCTAAATTTATTTTTTCCCTCATCAATCTACACTCAATACCCGATAATGACAAAGATAAAACAGGATTTTAGAAAGTTTTGCAAATTTATTGAAAAGAAAAAACTGAAATTTCACATTTACATAGTATACAGACTCTTTGCTATGACACTTGAAATTTAGCTCAGGTGCCTCCCATTTCTCTTGATCATCTTTGAGAGGTTTCTACACCTTGATTGGAGTCCACCTGTGGTAAATTCAATTGATTGGACATGATTTGGAAAGGCACACACCTGTCTATATAAGGTCTCACAGCTGACAATGCATATCAGAGCAAAAACCAAACCATGAGGTCGAAGGAACTGCCTGCAGAGCTCAGAGACAGGATTGTGTCGAGGCACAGATCTGGGGAAACCTACAAAGATATCTCTGCTGCATTGAAGGTTCCCAAGAGCACAGTGGCCTCCATAATTCTTAAATGGAAGAAGTTTGGAACAACCAGGACTCTTCCTAGAGCTGGCCACCCGGCAAAACTGAGCAATCGGGGGAGAAGGGCCTTGGTAAGAGAGGTGACCAAGAACCCGAGGGTCACTCTGGATGAGCTCCAGAGATCCTGTGTGGAGATGGGAGAAACTTCCAGAAGGACAACCATCAATGGAACACTCCCCCGATCTGGGCTTTATGGCAGAGTGGCCAGACGGAAGCCTCTCCTCAGTGAAAGACACATGGAAGCCGCTTGGAGTTTGCAAAAAAGCATCTAAAGGAATCTCAGACTGCGAGAAACAAGATTCTGTGGTCTGATGGAACCAAAATCGAACTGTTTGCCTTCCGTTTGCGAACTGTTTGCCTTTGAGACAAGATAGGCTATGAGCCAAGGGGGTTGGTCGGTACCATACAGATGGAGTAAGGCTCATTGTGATTTTTAGCAAGATATATGTCCCTAGATATGAAAAAAAAGTGATAGCAGTGTATAACTCTCGGCCATCTCTGTGTTATCACCCGAAATATTATTATACGCCCGCTTCGCTTCGCCAAAAAATGTGAAATTTGATAAAATTGGAATAAATATGTTTTTAAGGACCACAGAGTGCCAATAATTTGCATACTGGATGCCAACTAATATAGTAATAGAAAATAGAACATTTGTGGGGGTTATTTATCAAAATATTGATATAATGACAAAAAATATGTTAAATTTAGTGAAAAAGTGGTCGAAATCGCTTCGAGTTCAGAATTCACATTGTACATTTTTGTCAATATTTCAAAAATGAAAACTCCCAGAGTAACATTTGACCCCTGAAAATCCTCGCAAGGAACCACTGCATTGGAATATATCATTACTTTGTAATATGGTGGTTATTTGCGGCACATATTTTGGCAAAGTTCAAAATATGTTCAACCATACCCCCTAATTTTGATATTGTGGAACGAAACATAGCTTTTGAACATTTTAGGTTTATTCGTCTCCTACTTTTGGTATCTCAGTGTAATTTTTGGTATTAGCTAGTATCCTAAAGTAGGTTTGTAACATCAGCTACATTATATTTCACAATGCATGCAAACTTGCTCCACACTCTAGGTTTATCATGATCTCTCGAACAAATACGATCTCGATCTCGATCTCGGCACTCTGTGGTCCTTAAAAACATATTTATTCCAATTTTAGCAAATATCACATTTTTTGGCGAAGCGAAGCGGGCGTATAATAATATTTCGGGTGATAACACAGAGATGGCCGAGAGTTATACACTGCTATCACCTTTTTTTTCATATCTAGGGACATATATCTTGCTAAAAATCACAATGAGCCTTACTCCATCTGTATGGTACCGACCGGTCAATTTGGGGGGTCTGGCTCATAGCCTAAGAGGGGGAGAGAGAGGGAAGCATAGAAGCACAACAACAGTGGAGAACAGGGACGTCGGTAGATCTGTGGAAGGGAGAGGGTTGGGGGGCGGAGGCGGGGGTACACGGTATAAAACAAATGAACACCACTAGGAATTTCAGGAAAGAAATTGGGGATTAAAGAAGTGGATCTGGGGTGAATTAGCGGGGGTAGAAAATATTGTTACGCAACCGCGATTAACACCACAGTTACGGATGGCCGATTGCTAGGCTTTACACTCCCGAGGCGAAAACTCAATGGCGGATTCCAACTCAACACAAAGTTAAACGCGCGGAATGGCGGACACAGCCAGCTCCGCAGCCTTATCTATTAAAATGAAACACCCAGGAAACTGCGTTCAGATATATAGAAAATAATATAAGGATTTATTAATGAAAAGTAAAGACAGTGAAAAAGCCCGCGCCGGTAATAACTCTAATCAGAAGCCTAAATTGGGATCCCACACACAACAGATATCAAACACGATACGAGGGAGATTATGAATTACAAAAGAAACACGTCACGTCGTGTACAGTGTACGCGGAGCCCGGGCTTATCCGTCTCTGTCGTCTTCTTGTGACACGGCCGCGCTCAGCCGCCACCAGGCCTTCTCCAAGCTCCGATCCTCTCGCCGCCCACGAGGTCGGTGCACCAATCTCCAAGGCACCCCACGCAGGCCAGCGGCTTCACCCAAGATCGATCCCCACACGAAGCACGAAAAGACAGGAACGGGGAGAATGCAGGTTTGACTGCACGTCTCGTCCCTCCAACTCGCTCCGGGACTGGTCTCAACTCAACTCCTCCGGCTCAACTGAAGTGAACTCTCTGCGGGAGTGCTGTCAGCCAACTCTTCTGCAGAACTCTTCTCAACTGCTGCGCAACTCAAAGCATGAACCACAAGAGACCAAAAGCTGCACTGCCAGACGCCAGAGAGGCAAGAGAACAAGAACCAAGAGAGCGTTCGGCGCTCCCTTAAATAACCTCGCTGGTCACGTCACGTTCCTTGGTGCGCCACCCAATCAGTGCCCTCCACCGAATCACAGGCCTGTAGTGTTGTGATAGCGCGTGGCACTCGAGGCCCAGCGGAGGTGTAGCTGGCTGCGGCCATCATCGGCGGTGTCCTAGCCTGGTTTCCTGTCCGTTTGTTCCGAAGTCATTGTCAGGGAAAGGAATTATTTAATGTTGCGCTAAAGACCTAACTAATGTTTATGTGGTTTGGAGTGCCATAATGGACAAAGGTTTGACTACTAGGTGAAACTCACAGGGGCGTTACCTTTAATCCCTCACTATTTAACACTCGAATCTCCAGGTAGATCCACAATCATACATCTTACTCCGACAAACGCCTCAACATCAAGAACTTATTACATGTGGAGTCCCTGTCACGACAGTCGAATACCTACCTATTCAGATCTACCTAGCTCTAGATGTTGCTCTACCAAATTCATAACAATATCAAGGTTTTGGATGGGGGAAGATAAGAGATGGTGGTGAACAGCTGTTTTGAAGACCGGGAGGGTGGAGTGGGATTGAAAAAGGTGAGGGAGTTTGTTCCAGAGGCAATAAAAAGGGGAATGAAAGAGTGAAGGTGAGCAGAGAGTCTTGATTTTGGCAGTTTCACCAGAAGAGGGTTGCAGGCAGATCTTGTGCGACCTGTCGGAATATTTGGGGGACGGAGCACAGACAGAGCTGGGGGAGCTAGGCCGGGCAGGGGGCAGGGGGAGTTTCCTTATTTTCCCTGCTATCATTGCTGTTTTCAGTTTGTTTTCAACAACCATTACCTCGGGGTCTTTGTCTTCGGTTTTATATTTATAAATATTTTAATTTTTTGGAATCTCTTTAATAGCTTTGGGCTTCTGTTTCCTCGTATGAACCGCTGTATTCATCCTGTTTCCTTTCTCAGTTGTTCTATCTGTTTCGTTCATCTCCATTTCCATGGTGGTGCTTGGAATTTATAAGCAAAGCCTGCTTATTTTTCTTGCGGCAATGTTTGCGTGTCACTTTTTCTTGAATGGGTTGATGTTGCTGCAGAGCTCCCAGTGGTTATTCCCTTTAATCCGGCTCACCATGGTATGGGTTTTCTGAGTTCTATCCTGGTTATCCTCAGCAGTATTTTTGGCTTTTTGTCATTTTTTTTATTTTGTAGAGTTGTGGTCTTTCTCTGATTTGTTTAGTGGTATCAATCTCAGCTCCTCTATTTTGTTGGCCAGCTCTTCCTCCAGTTCATGCTGCATTTCATCTTCCTTGTCTTCTTTCTTTCCCTCATTCTGTCATTCTCCCTCCTCTTCCTGCCCATCATTATCTGCCCATCTCTGCACCTGCAGCCTGGTGTTGGTTTAGCGGTTAGGGTGCCGGTTTGGGATCCTAGGATCCTGGGTTTTTTGGCTTAGCAGTTATGGTGCCGGAATGGGATCCTAGGATCCTGGGTTTGTTGGCTTAGCGGTTAGGGTGTCGGCTTGGGATCCTAGGATCCTGGGTTTGTTGGCTTAGCGGTTAGGGTGCCGGCTTGGGATCCTAGGATCCTGGGTGCGTTGGCTCAGCGGTTAGGGTGTCGGCTTGGGATCCTAGGATCCTGGGTTTGTTGGCTTAGCGGTTAGGGTGTCGGCTTGGGATCCTAGGATCCTGGGTTTGTTGGCTTCGCGGTTAGGGTGCCGGCTTGGGATCCTAGGATCCTGGGTTCGAATCCCAGTCGATCACTGAATTAACGCCAGGGGGGTTAACTGAGCCTGTCATCCTTCTGAAGTCGGAAAATCGAGTACCAGCTCACTGGGCAAATCAAGTACCAGTTCACTGGTAATTCCCTGTGTGTCGCAAGAGGCATCTAACAAGGTTGGTGGCAGGAAGAGCATCCGGCCATAAACATTGCTTCAAAAAGGGACCACGATGCCCGAAAAAGGCAACAACCCCTGCTCTGTGGGGAAAATGGCCTTGAAAGGTGTTTCCTGCACTTCATCTTCCTCTCCCTCGTTCTGTCATTCACCATCCTCTTTGTGCCCATCACTATCCACCCCTCCTGTCCTTATCCCCCTCAGCTCGTGCAAGTTCCTCCCAGTCGGTTCACGTCAAATCGTCGGGGTCCGTTCCTCTACCAAGCAGTGATTCCATATCCCCTCCCTGCATCACTTGTCGTCCGCATCACTGGGCCTCCGATGCCACTGTGTGCCCTGCATCACCTGTCGTCCCCACCACTGGGTCTCCGATGCCACTATGTGTGCCCTGCATCACCTGTCGTCCCCACCACTGGGTCTCCGATGCCACTATGTGTGCCCTGCATCACCTGTCGTCCCCACCACTGGGTCTCCGATGCCACTGTGTGCCCTACATCACCTGTCGTCCCCACCACTGGGCCTCCGATGCCACTCAGTGTGCCCTGCATCACCTGTCGTCCCCACCAATGGGTCTCCGATGCCACTCTGTGTGCCCTGCATCACCTGTCGTCCCCACCACTGGGCCTCCGATGCCACTCTGTGTGCCCTACATCACTTGTCGTCCCCACCACTGGGTCTCCAATGCCCCTCTGTGTGCCCTGCATCACTTGTCGTCCCCACCACTGGGTCTCCGATGTGCCAAGCCCCGGTTTTGCCACCTTGCCTTTCCTCGTGCCCCCACAGTCACTTCCTCACTCTCCCTTTGTCCACCTCCCGACAACTCCTCGACCTCTGTTCTTCTCAAATCTTCTGCCGCTTGTTCTCTGGCTTTGTCTGGAATCTCTTTTGTTATAATTGTCTATCTAGTGACCTACTGTATATGCTGTCGATGCAACCCTGGTAAATTGAAACAACAGGACCATCTCGAGTCACCAGTTTTGTTGGCCTAGCTGTACCATGAATCGTTCCCCCTGCCGTTCATCCCGAGAAGCTCAAGGGTTGAATACACCCAACATTGAAGGATGATGTTTCTCCTCTTTGCTACAATTTTCCTTCTTTATATTTCTTCTTTGGAGCTTGATGTTTTTTGACAAAAATAGGTCGCACCTCATCAGTCTTTCGACTCCATGCAGATTCCTGTCTCTGTGTGAGCCAATCTTTTTCTTCATAAGAGGAGGTGCAGGCTATTTTTTTTCCCAGTACGCATTCCGTCTGCTCAGAATTGTGTCTGCACAGACACTGAATTTCCATGCGGAGACCGTTTTCCAATATTTTGTGTTTTTATTTGTCCCACACCTGAAGGGGCTTGTAGGTTTGCTTTCCGTGTGTCTGTCCGTCCTTCCATCCATCCCACCTGTGGTTTTCTGCACTTTCCCCCATTACCCTTTAGCATTTTCAACTGAAACTTGGTACAAGGCTTTATTATAAGTTAGATAGCAAGTGTGAGTTTTGGGCAGTTTTACCAATTTTTCAAAGTTATGTCCTTTTTTGACTGAGAAAATATCACATATTATACATGGGTCAGTTTTCCATACTTTTCCCCCTCATGCTTTAACCTGTTGAACTGAAACTTTGTATCACAAAGCAGTGTTCTGGGGATGTTAGGGGTGTTTAGAGTCTTAGGTGTCTTTTTGGGTCTTAAAGGGACCATTTAGAACTGGAAGACCTCTCAAATCCTATAGACTCCATCGGACCGTCAAGACCCCTCAGACCCTGTCGACTCCGACAGACCACATTCGATTCTTAAGACCCTTAAGACCCTAAGATCCCCACAGGCCTCATTAGATCCTTTACCTTTAGACACCGTTCGACCATTTAGAACCCAAATAGCCTTAAGACCCCTTTTACCTTTGAGACCCTTTTGACACTTTAGTCCCCTTCACACTTTAGACGTTTTATATCCTGTACATCCCTTCCTTTTTAGACCCTTTAGACCCCACAGATAATTTAAACCTTTACACTCTTTAAGTCCCTTGACTCCCTTCAGTCCGCAACACCGTTTAGACCCCTTCACCCTTACACATGTTAGACAAGTTTAAACTGCCTGGACCCTTGACCATTTAGAGCTTTAGACCCTTTGAAACACTTAGATCTTTTTAGACACTTTAGATCCCATTAGAACCCTTAGACATTTACATCATTTAGAGATAAGACCCTTTAGATCCTCTCGATTACTTTGACAATAACTACGATTGAAATGTACAATTTAGAGTTTAGAGTAGACCATTAGCACCTTTAGAGTTTAGACCATTTATAACCTTTTAGATGCACAACACACAAACATCTATAGTCTTCTAGCAAAACAGACTACTTTTTTCAACAAGTGATGTGCAAACCCTACCTACCCATAGGGTGGGTACTCTGCCAGTCTTGAATAAAATACAACATATGCTCCATGATTCTGCAGCTGCAACAAAGAGGAAGATTTATTGCTTTCTCAACACTAACATTCCCGATCCAATATTTTTCCCAAAAATGACCAGAACACCCTTTTGTTGTGTTGTGGAAATGTCATCCTGTATCTTTTCATCACAGATGGTGACATGCTGGATGAGCTCGACCCATGTTCATCGTACATCAGCCTGAACGAGGAATGGCGCAACACGGAGTTCGTCATCAACAGCAGCTACGGAACCCCGGCGTGTGACCGCGACATGGGTGGTGAATGGTACCGCTTCGTGGGTCTCGCGGGCGACGTGATGCCCACGTTCTGCGTCGAACCGACCCACTGCGGCACCCACGCACCGATCTGGCTCAACGGCAGCCACCCTGGACTTTCCGACGGGGTGGTCGAAGTGCCCGCATGTGCGGCCTTCCGAGAGAACTGCTGCATGTGGGAGGCTCGTGTTGCCGTGAAGATGTGTCCCGGAGCCTTCTACGTTTACCGCCTTCCACGTCCGTCCGTGTGCTTTCAGACCTACTGTGGCCGTAAGTCAATGTCAATGTATCAATGGTGAGGCTGAACTGCTTTCATGGATTTATAGCAAATATTTATCTTCCGATAGGATGACATCTGAATAGATTTCTATCATTGGACATTTTTGTAATGTGAGAGTTGCAAGCCATGGCGTTACAGTAGACAGAGCTCCCTTTTTTTTATTCAGGCTGCGTTTGCAAGCCATGGCGTTACAGTAGACAGAGCTCGCACTTTTGTGCGATATATTTTCATTGTATTAATAGCCGGCGAAGCCGGTGTTGTCAATAAACGCGTACGTATTATGTCGAAAACCTGATTATGCCTTGGCTCAAGAATTCCGAAGCGCAATGGAGGCCGCCATCTTGCGGATGCGGAAGTATGCATAACAAATTGAAAACGTTCAATAGGAGTTTCTTTCACCCGTCATTGTTTGATTCACATTCTTATGCACATCCAATTTATTATTAAAATACTTTAAGACCAACCTCGGCCCGCACGGGCCTGGTTATCTTCAACGAAAAGCGTCACCAAACACCGGACCCAATGAGAGTCGAGCATTTGAAAAAATATTTCTAAAACCAAATCACGCAATGGAGGCCGCCATCGACCGGATGCGGAAGTTTGCATAAAACAATTGCGAAAAAGTTCAATAGGAGTTTGTTTCACCCGTCGTTCTTTGATTCACAATCTAATGCACTTCTAATTTGTAATTAAAATACGTTAAGACCAACCTCGTTATCGTCAATGAAAATCGTCACCAAACACCAGAACCAATGAGATTCGAGCATTTGAAATTTTTTTTTTTTAAAGCTTATTACGCGTTTCGGAGGGTGAAAACGGCGTCAAATATTCTAAAATTGTCGAAGAATTATTTTTTAGAAATCTCGTGGCCGTCCGGGATAGTTTTTCACGGCCAGAAATACGGTATAAGCGGTTTACATATTTAGTTTAGAAATACGGATAGTTTTTCACGGCCGGAAATATCCGAAGTTGAGACGGATTTCACCGAATTGATCACTGCAAGCTAACTCCTGGTGGAGGAAGCCGCAGTGCCCGGAGAGAACCAGTCCTGACAGCGACTGAAGTTAGAAGACTACACACATACTGTGAAAACGTATGTTAAGCCCAGTTAAAATTTCTTAAAATAGGCCTTAAGCTAGCACATCGTATAGTTACTTCCTTAAGCTTCCTGTGGCATTTATTGTATGCAGGTATTGGGGAGGACTGTCTGCTCTTCTCTTTTACCAAGTCTTACCAGGTACGGTACCTACTACACCTACCTACTACCAACTACCTAACCTACTGATGCCATAGTGATGGGTAAAATAGTAGCAAGAGGCTTTGGCTTCGCCGACTCATTGCGACTTTGCAGTCGGGTACTAGTAGAGAGCTTCGTAAGCGAACCTCTATGCCAATTGCATGTATATGTAAATCCATTCAAAATTTCATTTTCATTTCAAATTTCACAAAAAATAAATTTCAAATTTTTCCCCATTCCCTTGGGAACAAAATTTCATGTTGTCATTTGAAATGT